>NC_064640.1:386484729-388884729 GCF_023864345.2 Schistocerca serialis cubense
TTATTAATTTAATAGCCTCAGTGAGGGCAATGAACGAAAAACGACTTTTGCAAACGTAACTATAAAACTAATTACATTGACAATTCAATCCAAACTTGACCTTTACAAGCATACTAGATTCGTAGTCAGAAGGCCTAATGAATACAACGATGAAACTGTTCATTTTATGCTGATAAAATTCACAAAATTGTTAAATAAAATTTACACAAACGTCAGTATTACAATCTGTAAGTGCTCAGCTAAGCCGATGACGTAATAAGGCCAGTCAATAGAGACTGGAAAAGGTCGAATGTGGGAAATAATTCGTGCAGTCGCAAATATTTTAACAGTGGTATGGAGGAGTGCCGTGAACAGCTGACTGGTGGAGGCTGAGTGTGGGAGTCGGGGTGAGTTTGAAATTTACTTTTGTATATTTCTCTTGAATAATTCGAAAACTATGGCCTCTAGCGAAAACGTATCCCAGTAAAAAAAATTTCTACATCAAATTTCCTTCAAAAAGGCCCTGTTCACTTTTTCTGTAGAACTAATAGTTCGCACTTAGCGAGCAAGAGAATATGAAAATCTCACCCTATGGTTTATGGAGGCCAGCTGTAACACTGCAGGTTGCATAAAATGACAGCGGTAGGGCAGCTGAATCATCCTGTATACTGCAATTGATATGAAACTGATGTGAAAACGATAATACAAGAAAAATAAAACAAATTGAAAAATCCTATTGTACACCATCAGCTGTTGTGAAAATCTTTGTTATTGTTCCACGTCTAACAGTGGTGTTCCATTTATCAAGACTCTGGAGACTGGATGCAGTCTACTCTAATATAAATGATATACAGAATCGTCTGAACAACGTTTAAATTCTACTCGTATTTATGGAATTCTGTTGTCCTCTTCGTGTTTTTGACATTATTTAGAGTGACTGGAACGTCATGTATGCAGCTGCACATATGTCTGACGACAGATAGTAACAATCGAAAATGGTAGCAGTAATAAAGATTTTCATAGCAAATTGTGGTGTGAAACGTGATTTTGGACAAATATCTACAGACGTGAGTCAGCAACAGCTGCTGGAACCTGATTTTTGACAAATATCGACAAGCGTGAGTCAACAACTACTGAAAATAATATTAAGTTGCCAAGCCTGCATGTTGTAATTTGAGGAATGTGTATCGAAATTTTCCATACATCTGCTCCATAAGACTGGGAAAAATGATGAAGGAGAGCAATGTCAGATTGCAGAAGACAAGGGCACTATACACAAACATTACACAACGTAAGTTTCATTGCAACTGCATTTGGCGACTTATTAAAATGAAACACTTCATTGCATACCTGCGTAATGTTTAGCTGTAGTATTCGGCTTTCACTGACACCCTTTTAATGTCGTTGCGTCATTGCTGATTTCATCCCCCTTGGCTCCATTCATTTCATTTCAGTGAATTTTATCTTCCTGAGTCGTGTTTCAGAAGGGAAATCCGGCCATAGAGGAAACCAAGGCAATAGCTATTTCGTTCTCGTGCTCGTCAAATCAGTCTTGTACGATTCCAGCTATGTGAAAGAGCGTCTGTCAATTTAGAGGGCACAAACGCCTAGTGCATACAATTGCTCCACCATTCATTGAGAAAAGTTGCCTAACATAGTTACTTCTGAATTATCTTTTCAGAATGACATAGTGCCGTACGGGATTAGCGGTCTAAGGCGCTGCAGTCATGGACTGTGCGGCTGATCCCGTCGAAGGTTCGAATCCTCGCTCGGGCATGGATGTGTGTGTTTGTCCTTAGGATAATTTAGGTTAAGTAGTGTGTAAGCTTAGGGATTGATGACCTTAGCAGTTAAGTCCCATAAGATTTCACACACATGTAACATTTTAACAATGACATAGTCCTGTGGAATCCCTAAAACGCTTATAGCACTTACAGCCCGCTTAAAATTTCGAAAAAGACAGTCTGATTTGTAATCCTTCCCTCATGTTGTCTTCTCTTAAATGCGTCCTGTAGGTAACACAAACAATCTGATCAAAAGTATCTGGACACATACTAGTGGCAATTAATATGAGGTGTGTTCACCCTTCGCCTTTTAAGACAGCTTGAACTTTGCTGGGGACACTTTCAGTGAGGTGTCTAAATATCTGTATTCAAAAACCACTGTCACACAGATGCTGATTTAAGAGAGAGTGCGTTGTCATTCCGATACAGTCATCGTCTTCTAACTGTTCCTCTGCTGTATGCAACACACAGGGCTGCAAAATGTGTTCTTATCCTTCCACATTTAGTGTTTTCCGAAGCCAATAAGAAGACCACAACCTATCCACGGTAAATATCCTCCTTCCGCAACACCACCTCCTTTTTACTTCACTGTTGGCACTAAACATGATGGCAAGCAACGTTCTTCAGGCATTTATCAAACCCAAATGTATCTAATATTTTCTGGGTCTCATGAACAAATAAAGCGAGTTGGGTCTCACACGATCGCTGTTTCCGGAATCCATGTTGATTCCTACAGAGCAGATTCTGGGTTTCCAAAAACGACATGATACGCGAGCAAAAAACATGTTCTAAAATTCTACAACAGATCGACGTCAGAGATATAGGTCTATAGTTTTGCGCATCTGCTCGACGACCCTTCTTGAAGACTGGGACTACCTGTGCTCTTTTCCAATCATTTGGAACCTTCCTTTCCTCTAGAGACTTGCGATACACGGCTGCTAGAAGGGCGGCAAGTTCTGTCGCGTACTCTGTGTAGAATCGAATTGGTATCCCGTCAGGTCCAGTGGACTTTCCTCTGTTGAGTGATTTCAGTTGCTTTTCTATTTAACCTCAATTTACAATTTAAAATACTTCTTAAATAATGCAGTTATGATTGCTTATACATTGTGAATGTCGGGTAATGACCTGGGACACTTATGCTGTTCTTATATCAGGTACATGTGCGGAAAATTCTAAGTAATGGCACAATTTGCAAATAAATAGTCAATAATTATTTATACACATGCCTGGTAGTATATGAAGAATGTATAAAAGTGATTACTGGTGTTGTTAGCTTTCATATGACACATTATAAGCACATATTGCTTCATTGGTGCATCTGTTATTTCTTTTATAAACTATTGTAACTGAAACTACACTCCTGGAAATGGAAAAAAGAACACATTGACACCGGTGTGTCAGACCCACCATACTTGCTCCGGACACTGCGAGAGGGCTGTACAAGCAATGATCACACGCACGGCACAGCGGACACACCAGGAACCGCGGTGTTGGCTGTCGAATGGCGCTAGCTGCGCAGCATTTGTGCACCGCCGCCGTCAGTGTCAGCCAGTTAGCCGTGGCATACGGAGCTCCATCGCAGTCTTTAACACTGGTAGCATCCCGCGACAGCGTGGACGTGAACCGTATGTGCAGTTGACGGACTTTGAGCGAGGGCGTATAGTGGGCATGCGGGAGGCCGGGTGGACGTACCGCCGAATTGCTCAACACGTGGGGCGTGAGGTCTCCACAGTACATCGATGTTGTCGCCAGTGGTCGGCGGAAGGTGCACGTGCCCGACGACCTGGGACCGGACCGCAGCGACGCATGGATGCACGCCAAGACCGTAGGATCCTACACAGTGCCGTGGGGGACCGCAACGCAACTTCCCAGCAAATTAGGGACACTGTTGCTCCTGGGGTATCGGCGAGGACCATTCGCAACCGTCTCCATGAAGCTGGGCTACGGTCCCACACACCGTTAGGCCGTCTTCCGCTCACGCCCCAACATCGTGCAGCCCGCCTCCAGTGGTGTCGCGACAGGCGTGAATGGAGGGACGAATGGAGACGTGTCGTCTTCAGCGATGAGAGTCGCTTCTACCTTGGTGCCAATGATGGTCGTATGCGTGTTTGGCGCCGTGCAGGTGAGCGTCACAATCAGGACTGCATACGACCGAGGCACACAGGGCCAACACCTGGCATCATGGTGTGGGGAGCGATCTCCTACACTGGCCGTACACCACTGGTGATCGTCGAGGGGACACTGAATAGTGCACGGTACATCCAAACCGTCATCGAACCCATCGTTCTACCATTCCTAGACCGGCAAGGGAACTTGCTGTTCCAACAGGACAATGCACGTCCGCATGTATCCCGTGCCACCCAACGTGCTCTAGAAGGTGTAAGTGAACTACGCTGGCCAGCAAGATCTCCGGATCTGTCCCCCATTGAGCATGTTTGGGACTGGATGAAGCGTCGTCTCAAGCGGTCTGCACGTCCAGCACGAACGCTGGTCCAACTGAGGCGCCAGGTGGAAATGGCATGGCAAGCCGTTCCACAGGACTACATCCAGCATCTCTACGATCGTCTCCATGGGAGAATAGCAGCCTGCATTGCTGCGAAAGGTGGATATACACTGTACTAGTGCCGACATTGTGCATGCTCTGTTGCCTGTGTGTATGTGCCTGTGGTTCTGTCAGTGTGATCATGTGATGTATCTGACCCCAGGAATGTGTCAATAAAGTTTCCCCTTCCTGGGACAATGAATTCACGGTGTTCTTATTTCAATTTCCAGGAGTGTATTAATGACTTTTCAAGTATAGGGTTTAGAATTCATCTTGAAGTTGCAATAAGCGAATCTCATTTGCTGGTCTCTGGTGCATCTGGTTTTCACGTAGAATGTCTATATGTTACGTAACGTTTTTTTTGTGGAAATATAATACTCACGCTCTTTGCAACCAGCTGTGGACGCTTTGCGCATTCTGTCCGACTGGAGCACAGCCTCACTACCCTCTACTGGGATTTTCACACTAATCCGTTGTGGTCAGCCATGGACTGCATGCTTGCAGTCCACATTCGTTTTCCCACGCTGCCTCACTTGCTTCAGCCAACTTGCCATCCGACTGGTCGCACCATCAAATATTTAGCACCGCCTCTGGCCTCGCGATCCAACCTCACGTAATGTCACACACCCCATACCCTCTCCCAACCAAATATCAAATGTCCCATCGTATAACATCTGCACCAATATTTAACCGTTGTATCAATGCTACCCTACTTCACATAAGGGCTCCTAACCCCCTACAATCTTTCCCTCCTCTACGGGACGCCGAGTGGAATGTGGTCAGGATGGAGTGGGTGGTTATGTCAGTGGCAGTTGAGAGACAAATACAATTAAAAGAAGTCTGTATTTCTTGCACTGGTTTACGTTGTAACACCCCAGAAAAACAGTCTTCGCTCGAACGGCAGTCTCATAAGCAAATGGAGGAGGCGGGGAATGGCAAAGGTTACAAATGTTCGAAAGAACAATGGATTTTTTTTTTTTTTTAGATCAAAGGCGAAGTGATGGAAAGAGAACAGAACCTGTCTGCTGCGGAGCAGAAGCCAGATACAAGAGGGAGGCAGTGGGAGATGCCCTAAGCCATCTGCATTGAGGGAGAGCCTAAACAAGAGAGCTACATTTACAGGGGTCTCTGTCTAGGCAGACGAGGAAGGCAATCACATAACATGTCTCTTCATTGGATACTGAAAGAATACTGTTGTACGTACTGACGCTGTGTACCCTCGGACTTCGGACCATTAATTCACGTTCAACGTCCTAGATTAACTGGCTATAAAGGTACCCCATCCTGGCCCAAAAAACCTCTCTTCCAGATTGCATAAGAACTGCTTTCTTCGTTTATACCCACAACCTGCGACCCTGCAAAATTTTTAACCTCCACTCTCAATAACCTATCTTTTCCAGTGCACGTCCTTCCAGTTTCAGAGAATCTGCAGTGCTTCTTTTTAAGGTATTCACTTTTCCTGTGGCACCTTTTTCTATTTACAAAAGAGAAAGGAAATCAACTGAGACATCTTAATAACTTTAAAACCACAAGTAAATGTTTTTAATTATATTCCTTTAATCTTAATTGTATATTGTATCAGTTTTAATACGATTTGGTTGAAGTGTGGAATGTTCGTATTGCTGATCCATATGCGGCGAGGGGGATGAAACCACTATTAAGAAAACGATTAGCAGTCATAGTGCATGTATTATAGATAATACTCTATTCAGTAACATTCTGTCTCCATCAGCAGCTTCAACTATTAATGCTCTGTCGACATGAGCAGACGATGCTTTCTCATAAAATTTGTATGCTGTAGCGATACAGAAGCTCTAGTTGCCCATAGACAATTTGTTATTTGTTTTCAAGAATGCTTGAGCTATCTGGGCACTGAGAATTTGTAGCATTGCAGGTCTGTAAGGTCTTAGCAGTACAAGAGTACAATGATCACACACCAAATTCCGTCGCAGAATACTTCAAAAGATACTATGGTAAATTATAAGAGGAAACAATCAGTTAATGTCAATCTAAATGTTTCATACAAGGGTCCTCAAATTATTTTATTCAGTTACAACATGCTATCATTCATCCAGAAGCTCGTAAAGTTACTCCGTAAGGATCTGGAACAATTTTGTATTTTACAATTGTGCACAGCTCCCATTTTTCTTTTGTATAAATTTGAAGTCTCTTGTGCTTCCTCAGTTTTCCTATTTCAAATACCTTCCTGGATTTGGTTTGGAAGAACAGAAATATTACTAATGACTTAAGTCTCATTGATTTTATGTATCATGACAGTGCGTATTCTTTTGTAATTAGTAGCCTTGGCCACAAACATTTGTAACAGGACAGATAAACAGTTAAAAGAGGAGTGCATGGACATCTTCACAGGAAGTCGGTGCTTGAGAAGTATATCAACTGATTTTCACAATAAAAGTTGTGTGTTTTAATATCTTATGAATATCTCATATAAATATAATAGATCTAAAATAAAAGAGTGTCTTACGCCAATTTTCTCTTAGGTCTTGCAAATAAAATGAAAGGGAAAATAATAATATAAGTCTTTTTAGGTTTCCTACTCCATCTTGCGACCTACGTGCCTCATTATTGACCTCTGGTAAGCCTTGTGTACCTGTACGGCTAGTGCTGTGCAAGTGAACATAAAAATATTGACTCTATTAGGGTAATTTACTAATTAAAAGCCACATAAACATTATTTTGAACTCTCAAATTAAGTGCCACTATGGTATTTACGCATCTAAATTGACTGTGTTATTGTTGTATAACGTTTGAAAACACATGGTCTAAAATAAAAATCTAAAGAAGCTAGGCAGTAATAATTGACAGTTTCTCTTAGGCCTAAATGAGACTTGGTTATTGGTGGCACAGAAAGGAAGTTTCAGCACTTGACCAAGCACCATTTCAGAGGATAAGAGATAATGCATGACGTTCTGCATTTTAAAAAAAATGTAACTGACGTTATTGACTGACTAATATCGCTTCTTTATTACTTATGATCTTAGCTTACGTTCCCTTGGTGTTCAAAAGCGGATTTTCGAGGAAGACTTCGCCATCAACCAAATTAAACTATTGCGCCAAGGCTTTCTAAGAAGCTTTCATCTTCATCTACATCCATATACGCACTCCACAAGCCACAGTACGGTGCTTGGAGGAGGGTATCTTATACCAATACTCGTCCTTTCCTTTCCTATTCCACACGAAGATAGAGCGAGGGAAAAACGACTCTACATGCCTCCATATGAGCCGCAATTTTTCGTTTCTTATCTTCGTGGTCCTTACGCGAAACATATGCTGGCGATAGTAGGATCGTTCTGCAGTCAGCTTCAAATGTAATTTCTCTAAATTTTCTCAACAATGTTCGTCGAGAAGAACGTCGTCTTCCCTTCAGAGATTTCTATTTGATTTCCCAAAGGATCTCCGTAACACCTGCGTATTGCTCGAACCTACCGCTAACAAGTATAGCAGCCCGCCTCTGAATTGCTCCTTTCTTTTCATAATATTATAATCTCCAGTATAACTACGGAAAGCAGCAAATACGATATGTTAGCTTCATAACCAGTTATACAAACGTGGCAGCTGCTCGGTTTCCATATGTCGAAGACAGCGATGGACAAGGTTCCACACAGAGAACTTCAATCTCTGATTCCAAACGAAAATTCGATATTTGCAACAAAATAAAGTATCACGTAAGATTGCCTGTATCAAAATATGTGAAGATTTCTTCTGTAACATGCAAATCATACGTGGGTGGCTTATTGGCACAGCTGCTCTAACTAGCCGGTTAAAGAGCACTTGCCTATGACAATACTTCGATCTTTGTACCACACTCTGAAGGAACCAAAAATTGTCTGTATTATCTATCAAAACATGTAACAATCTCTTCCATAATAGTACGATACACACGTGGGTAGCTTATTGGTGCTACTGATCTAACTGAAAGGTTAACAAGATAAACTGACTTACATTGATCAGTCAGAACATTATGACCACCTACCTAATAGCCAATATGTCCACATTTGGCACGGATAATAGCGGCAACGTGTCGTGGCATGAAGCAATGGCAATGAGGCACTGTTAGGTCGCTGGAGGGAGCTGGCACCACATTTACACACACAAATCACGCAATTCCCGTAAATTCTAGGGCGGGGGGAGATGAACTCTGACACCATATTCAATCACTTTCCACCAGATATGTTCAGATCTGACGGGCTGGGGCGGGGGGGGGGGGGGGCAACATCAACTGGAACTCGCCACTGTGTTCCTCAAACCACTCCATCACACTTCTGGCCTTGTGATATGAGGCATTATCTTGCTGAAAAATGCCACTGCCATCGGGAAAGATAATCGTCATAAAAGGGTGTACTTGGTCTGCAACCAGCGTATGATACTTCTTGGGTGTCATGGTGCCTTTCACGAGCTCCACTGGACGTATGGATGCCCACGTGAATGTTTGCCAGATTATAATGGAGCAGCCGACAGCTTGTCTCCGTCCCACAGTACAGATGTCAAGGAGCAGTTCCCCTGGAAGACGACGGTTTCGCGGCCTCCCATCTGGTTAATGAAGAAGGTACAGGTATTCATCAGCCCACGCAACGCTCTGTCACTGCGCTAACGTCCAACGCCGATGCTTACGTGCCCAATTCAGTAGTAGTTGCCGATGTTGTGGTGTTCACATTGGCACGTGCATGGGTCGTCGGCTGCGGAGGCCCATCGTTAGGAGTGTTCGGTGCACCGTATGTTCAGACACACTTGTACTCCGCCCCGCATTTAAGTCTGATGTTAGTTCCGTCACAGTTCGCCGCCTGTCTTGTTTCACCAGTCTGTCCGGCCTACGACATCCGACATCTGAAGGCGACGCCAAACCCCACGACGTCTGGACGTGGTTTCACCTTGATTTCGCCACGTGTTGAAGACACTCACCACAGCACTCCTAGAACATCCGACAGTCGTGAAGTTTCCGAAATGTTCGTGCCGGGCCTCTGGCCATCACAATCTGCCCTCGGTCAGACTCAGATACAGCACATGCCTTCCCCATTCAAAATATAGACAGCACGCTTCCTGATACCACACCCACCGTGGGTGTGTCTGACTAGCAGTGATTCCTCGCCAGGTGACCCTGCTATCGCCTGGACAGGTTTCTGTCGACAGAAAGTCCGTGGTCATAAGGTTCTGGTTGATGAGTGTATGCTGTCGCACAGTGAAAATAACATAACACTACAAAGAAATAGCATACTGAATAGCATTTCTAACATCTGAGTTAAATAAACATACCCATAGATAGGAAACGAGGGTCGATACGCATTCTTCCCTCATGGCAGTTGTTTTCGTCGAATACTCCCTCTTACGCTTTCTTTATTTTGTTAAGCTTCGACCACTTTCATTTCAAGTTTCCTTCTTTTGTCTTTCTGTAAAAAATACAGAAAAAAAGAAAAACATCGACTTCTTTCATTTTAGGTTTCCTTCTTTTGTGTATACGTAACATATTTTAACGAAGTAAATACTGCAATAGAATGTTTTTAGCCTGTTCGATGCATTTGATCCGCTTAATAACATTTTTCTTGGGAACCAATCTTAATTAGGCAATATCTATATTTGACGAACGATGTTGTGCAGGAATTGACTCATGTGTGTATTTATGTCCACTCAGTGAAATATGACACATACATTTCGATATTGCGTCAATACATGTACGCAGATGCCGGTAAGTTAACATCAGAAGCTGACATTGTGTGTGTGTGTCACAACTTGATAGAGGATTTCATCTACTGCGTAGTAATTGATACTAGTTTTGTAGTAGCTGATATGTCCCAGATGGGTGAGGGGTGGAATGGTACCCTCACACGTGTGACGTCAGGAGGTGGGAAAAAGGAAAATGTCAGCGATTAAGAGACTAATATAAATTACTGCGCCGTAGCTGACATTCTCTATCAGGTTATGGCACGCATACGCACCTAGTCGTCGAATGACATTCGCGGAACTCTCACATTTCCATGGTGATTTTGTCGTCTTCTTGCGTGAGCTGCAGAGTCAAGCATCTGGGCATAGTCAAACAAAGACATTTCTCACGGTTACGAGCAGGCTGGTAGGCAGTAATTCCTTGTATATGCATGTCAGTTCTTCGGCTTCGAAACCGTGGTTCCTATTGCGTGTTTCCATGCTTGGAAGCACCCGAAGAACCACCTTACAGGAACGGGAGCCACTGAAAGTGTAAGCGACGCCCTACAGCAAATCGACTACAGTTGCAATACGCAGTACAGCAAATGATTACCACAGACATCTCGTTCGAATCTGAAATTATAATCCCTGGCGGTGTACAGCATTCGTTTCGAAAAGAGTGTGTAGGCAGGCATGAAAATTTCATTATGATGTCTAGTGCTATTACCGAGAGAAGTGTAGGGACAAGTATGAAGATACGAATTTTAAATGCTAGATGGAACGGAATACTCTGTTGCTGAATATTATAAGGATAGACTAATTCTACAGGGTTGACTGAGTAATAATCCGATAATGGAGTGCTTTTTTATTTCTAATGATACTGTTTTTAGGTTACGTAATTTGGAGTCAGAGTGGGATAGTATAAAAATGGTAAGGTTTTGGGGAATGAGTTTGAAGTGTGATAGGAATGTAACGCACATCTTCTGCATTAACTGTGCCGTTTGGTGCTGTCTTAGCATCAGGAACAGAAAAAAATGTTCATGCTTCATCTCTTAGTAGTTTTCTTAGAGAAGGGGCGTAAAGATGTGTATGTGACGATGGGTGTATGTTCGTATTGAGGGGTCGTTTTAACATGCGCTTCAATAGATTTTACCACTGTTCATGCTGATGTTGTCAGTCTTTTTACACTCTTGTTATTTACTTTCCACCTCATGAGAATGAGCAGAAAAGGCCAATTTACTAAGTGAACAAATAACAGGTTACATATCTAAAGGTATATGTTAAAAATGATATGATTTGTTGTGGCTTGGGGTCCACATTATGGTGCAAAGCCCCCTATAACTAATAGCATAAGTTGGTTCAAAGGTCAGAGAAAGCCTAGTGTTTGCCACCTGCAATAGTACTGTGCCTAGTAAAGCATCCTCAGGTTGAAAGAGAGCTTTCTAAACGACCATATAAATTTAACACATAAAACCCACATTCAAATAAGAATAAATACAATGAACATATTACTTCAGAAATGTGAAAATTGAAGGAGTATACCAAATATTCCAGCTGAAAAGTGTTGAACAGCTTATTACCATTTTCTCAACATGACAAGTGCCACTTGCTCGTGCTGCAATTATAATTATCACCTTTTCAATGCCAACATTTGTCTTTTTAATCAAGGATTTTGTGCCACCATCAGCAAACACCATTGATCACATTCTGTTGTTGGACTGTTTATATTACAACTGTTACATATTATAATTAAGCAAAGGGTGAAGTAACAGACTGATAAGGAAATAAAAATATGAATTTAGATGTACTCTTAATAATAGAAACAGAGATATATACTCTCAGGCTGAAATAGGTATGGTAGAAGGAAATAGGCAGCCTCTAAGTCCACACGATGCACTAACAATAGTTCTTAGTAAATAAAACTAATAACTTACCTCATTGTCATTGCAGAAATTCTGCAACATGAATCTTTTTAAATATAACATTTATGGTTATTTTTAAAATCTCAGTACATTATTTTCATTCATAAAACAGATCTATAATTTCCCCAATTAAAATTCTTTCACATTTACCTGCTTACCTGAGAAAATGAATACTAACAAGTCATCAACTTCTTCAAATCTTTACCAGATTATGTCTTTACTGCGGAATGGAGAACTACATTCTTCTCTTCATGAAAGATATGTTAAATAATACTGATAAGCAAATTCCAATGTAAAAGACGGTATTTCCACTGCATCAATTTTGTTATTAATGAATAAAACATCTCCTGATGGTCTTTGGTATGCTGCAGTTGTATGTTTAAGTCCTTTTTGTAGTATAATGTGTACATCTAATTTATGCAAATCCATTATTCAGATTGCATCCTAGCTCTTCTTCTTTATTCTCAATTTCTTCTTCTTCCTTTTCATCATTTGATGCACCGGTTTTCCAGTTATATTTTGTATATGAAGAACATCATCTATACTTAATTCAGTATTTGAATTATTGTAAACTGTAATACTATAATAATTAGAACGTTATTCTTCAAAAATTAAATCTGTATGCTCTTTAAAACTATTAACAGCAATTTCAGATAGTTATTTCAATTTTTTAATGAACCCTATAACTGCATTTAATATTTTTCTTATTCCACTTAGCAATATGAGAAGTAAAGCATGGCATGTTCTTTTACATTGTACCTTAAGTTGTTTATCATTTCTGAAGTTTGATCATCTATTTCACCAGTAGGTTTTAAATAAAACTTACTTTAAAATAATGTTCAAGCATTTTTATACCAACAATTTGAGCAGTCTTAGTATAATCTATTCAAGATAGCCATATATTCATATTCATGTAAATATTTTATAACCTTTTTTATTTCATCTCCTAAAACAAACTTAAAAATATTGTAAGCACCACTATTTCTACTTATATAGTAAAAGTGAATTGTATATTTTATTGAATTCATTTCCTTATATAAATGGATCAGTTTCTCACAAAGTTAAGTATCTCTTTTCAGTCTGCTAAACTGTCTGAGCTGGAGATTAATAAGAGGTATGAATTTACTGGTTTTGAAATACTGAAAGATACTTGAGTAGAAAAAGTACCTGAAATTTAGATGATATATTTAAAACAATTTTTCTTGATAGATGTGTTAAAAAGATTCAGAAAAGTAGTTTTACCCTATCAATACAACTGCATTTTCCCCCAAGGGGGATACTTTGAGTCCACCAACAAAACACCCTAAAATCGTTAAATGTGTTTAATTTTTATTAACAACTTATTTGTAAATCGGTATTGATGTATAGATAGTGTAGAGAATCTGAAAATATCATTTATCACAGTCTTAGCAATAGTAAACTATTTTTCATAAAGTTTATACCAAGTGAAAGGGGTACTTTATAACTACCACAAAACATATGCAATTACGATCTTTATCGGCGTATTGGCGTATTCCACTGATGAATTCTTCTCAGGTTACAAGCTGAGTGGTGGCGTGTGACTTTGCCAGAAGATGATGGGTACGAAACTCATTGAAACGTTGCGAGAAGACGACGACACCACCACTCAGCTGATAACCCAAGAATTCATTACCACAAAACATTTAAAAAACATAAATTTCACTAACTGTCGTTTATTTTCATTCACAACATGCCTTTTAAAGTGATATAGATGTGTAAGAAGAAACCTAAACCTGAAAATATGAATAACATTTTTCTAGGAGGTCACAACCACTACTAAGACTAAATCAGTTATGGAATCTGATATAAGGAATTAATAGAAACAATGAATATTTTTTCGAAATTTTAAATTATAAAATACTAGACCAGATTACAATAGACAAGTACAAAGCACTCTCCCCCCCTCCCCCTCCTTGGTACCACGAGAGTTAAAAGTGGTAAATGACAACGCTGTTCTCTTAATATGCAAATGTAAAAAGAATATACAAAATAGAATGTATGTTCATGATAATGAGTTTTTTAAATATATATGTATATTTTTGGTATATTGTTTGTATAATTATTTGGCTCTTTTTCTTACATTTTTTAAAAAGGTAGTGAAGTAGATATGTAATGAGCTTGTAGATCACTTTGGATGGAACTTTCAAAATGCAAAAGTGATCTGATGACTCCATTACATATCTACTTCCACAGTAAGATCTTCTACCTCCATACATTTACTGATCCTCCTTATAGAGCATTCCTGGTGATGCAACTGTAATTCATGAGTATCTGTGCAGGTGACTGTAATACGTTCAAATATATTTCTACGAGATCCTGTTATTTCTGATTACACTTCCGCTTTTAAGGAACCCCAGGAAACAGATTCAGATTTGTGAGACATGATAACCAAACAAATCAATTTATAGCACTAACTTTTCCAATCCACCACACATCATAACTATCATCTACTATCTCTTTTGTTTTTATGGATTGTATACTCGTTAACTATCTTGCGGTGACGTTTGTGTTTCAAACCACACAGGATTCAAATGCTACAAACTATTCATGATGGTGATAAACAACCATGCGTACAGTTTGGGCGCCGAGTCGGAAGATACTAATTTCGTTCCACGTTTACTGTTCCGTGGCTAGACTAGGTTCCATTTAAGATGAAAAGTAACCATCACCACGTAAGAATATAGAAAACATAGCAGCCACATACAACAATAGCGAGAATACGGCAAAAATTTTATTTTCCAATAGAAGGGGGCACCAACACTCTGGTACCTCCTTTAAGAGCATTTCTTAAAAGCAGCTGCCCCCACGATAAATCGATCTTAAGGGGTGTATGGATTTCTCATTGCTCCGTTGGCCTCAAAGGTCGCTTGAGACCACGGTATAATTTTTTAAGGGGGGGGGGGGGACTTTTTTAAGGATTCCATTTCTGTGTCTCCCTTTCCAACAACTATCTAAAGCATGGGATGTGCTTGACTATCATCCGGATGTTTGTACTGTATCCAGGAGCGATCACTGAACGCTTATTAAACGTAACTGAAACTTTGATCCTAATTATGTGCTTGAATTTAAGTATTGGAAATCTGTGGTAAGGACTATGGGTCCCTAGGCTTACGCACTACTTAATCTAACTTAACTAACTTACTTTAAGGACAGCACACACACCCATACCCAAGGGAGGACTCGAACCTCCGACAGGGGGATTGAATTTAAGTAACAGAGCAATACATTCTTGGAACGTGGGAAATGGGCAGTAGCAACATTATCTCAAACTTGACCATTTACCTCTGGGTTGCCTAGGAGCCGGGGAAAACACATGACGTCATCATGTCCCTCCCCACTTTCTCATCCAATCCCCTACCACTTCTCTCGACCTATTTTCAACGTAATTTCTTCAAACTATTTTGGAAAAAAGAAAACAGCACTTCCACTTAGAGGACTTATAAGCGAACTGCACTCCAGTACACACTCACTTGCTCCTCTCCCCCTCACAGTTCACTGTTTTACATCCATATCAGTTCATCCAATCACATTTCTCAACTCCTATGTTATTTAATTTCTTAGAAATAGGCCAGTCAGAGAGTTTCCTATGACAAGAAGGATGGGACACATCATCGACTAATGACGTTGGCAATTTAATAATGTTTGCATTTCGTCGCACATACTCTTATCATTGCAAACGATAGTGCGTTTCTCGTATCCTGGCAGCTTGAAACGATGAAACATCATACTATGAGCGTTTTGAGACGATGTTATTGGCTTATTTTGCTATTGTGTGCAATATATGCCTACACTTATGTGTGATGACCCTGTGGGCATCGGATACCGATGCTGTCATAACCCTCTAGTTGGTTTTATTTTGTATTTCAACTTTTTTTAGAAAAAAGTTAGAAGTTACAGTCATCTCCTTAGCACAATCAATGAACTATGCTTTACTTGTTAATAACGTTGCATTATGTGATGGCGAGTCTTAGGTATTTGTGAGCAAAATGTTAAACGGTTTGTTTACTGACTGTATAAACTGAGGTGACAGAAGTCCTGGAATGTTTCCTAATATAGTGTTGGACGTCTTTTTGCCCGACGTAGTGCAGCAACTCGACGTGGCATGGACTCAACAAGTCGTTGGATCTACCTAGCAGAAATGTTGACCCATGCTGCCTCTATAGCCGTCCACAATATTATTGCAAAAGTGTTGTCGGTACCGAATTTTGTATGCGAACTGACCTTTCGATTACGTTCTATAAATATCCGATAGTATTCATGGCTGTCGACTTGGAAGGCGATATTATTCACTCGAATCGTCCAGAACGTTCTTCAAACATATCGAGAGCACTCGTGACCCGGCGACATGACACAATGTCATGGGGACATGAAGTCCATAAATGGCTGAAAATGTAGAAGAAGATAATCATTTCCAGTCAATGATCGTTTCAGTTGGACCAGAGGACCCTTTCCATTCCGTGTAAACACAGGCCACACCATTAAGAAACCACTAACAGCTTGCACAGTGCCTTTTTGAAAACTTGGGGCCATGACGTCATGGGGTCTGCGCCACAGTCGAACACTACCATCAGCTCCTATAAACTGAAATCGGGACTCATCTGACCAGGAAACGGCTTTCCAGTGGTTTAGGGTCCAACCGATATGGTCACGAGCCAAGGAGAGGCACTGCAAGCGATATCGTGCTGTTGTCAAAGGCACACGGATCGGTCGTTTGGTGCCATAGCCCATTAACGTCAAATTTCGCCTAAGGGATACGTTCGTCGTACGTCCCACATTGATTCAGCCGATTATTTCACACAGTGCTGCTTGTATGTAAGCACTGACTACTCTCCGCAAACATCGCCGCTCTCGGTCGTTAAGTGAATGCCATTGGTCACCACTTTCTCCGTGATGAGAGGTAATGCCTGAAATTTTGTATTCTCGGCACACTCTTGACCTTGGTGGATCTGGGGATTTTGCATTCCCAAACGATTTCCAAAATGGAATATCCCATGCATCTAACTCTAACCACCATTCTTCGTTCAAAATCTGTCAGTTCCCGTCTTGCGGCCATAAGCACATTTTAAATATTTACACATGAATCACCTGAGTACAAATGACAGCTCCACCACCGCAGTGTCCTTTTACATCTTGTGAACGGGATACTACCGCCATTTGCATACATGCATATCGCTATCCCATGACTTTTGTCACCTCAATGTGCTATAGTTTCGTGCTCTAACGTCAATATATTCGAAGAAAATCGCGATAAACTTTAATGATAGTTTGTTGGTGATGTACTGCAAATAATGTCCAATCAACGGTGGGTACAAAAACCATATTTCATCATTTGATTTTTTAGAAGTTTTCAGAAATGGTTCACTTCTCCAACCATCATTTTAGAGGAAGAGATGATAATACATAATGTTCTGCAGGTGAAATATATAACTGGCATTTTTTCTGGCTACAGTAGTTTTTTATTAAACTTTCATTATGTTCGATTTCAGGCCTAATTGAGATGATTTTATACTGAGATTGATTGCATTTGTTCTTATGTACATGATAAACGTAACTGAAGTGGCAACTGAGGATGAAACTCATCATCATGCTGAGATAAACAGACATGGCAGCTTTACTCCTTAATAACAAATGAAATTGAATGCTCACTTCACTTCCCACAAAGAGCGCTTAACACAGCGGGCCATGAAGAATGTGAAAATGTAATCAAGGAACTAAAAAAGCAATTTGACAAGTTTGGCAATTGTATAGCATATTTACGAAACGTTGGCCAACGATTCCTTGAATTTACATGTGCAGTTTGCATCTCTGTGATATGAAAAACAAAACATGTGCAGATTTGGATACATCAGTAAGACTCGCCTTGTCTGAGATCTAACTGACAAAGCATACCTACCGATCTTACCAGCATCCGTGTGGCGTCACATGCTATCTGTGGTTAGGAAGGGAGTGAAGAGGAGAGAACGGGACCAGTGGGATGGGTGTGAAATGACGGAGACGTTGCTAAGATGACTACATATGCTTGGTCAGCAAGGTCCTATAAGTCGAGGCTTTTGATGTGTTCAGATTTACACATGTCTTATTTCTAATATTACAGAGATAAAAGCTGCTCATGTATATTCAAGGAATCGTTGGGCGATATTTTGCGTGTATGCTGCACAATCTCCAAGTGCTCATGTTGCTTTTTTGGTCATTAATCTAATTTTCATTTTTCTCTGTGGCCCTCTGTGTAAAATACACTTTGTGGAGAGTGAGCATTGTCTTTGTTTTATGGCATAAAATTGTCATGTCTGTTTTTATCTCACTGTGTCAGTGAGATTGTTTAAACAGATGTTCTGCATATGATGAATAGGTACGTTCACTCTTCAGTGAGCTTAAGTTATTTGAAGGTGACATTAAAATTTCTAGTAATCATCACATTATACAATGAGAGGAAAAAAATCGTTGCACCAAGAAGAAGTTGTGTGACATACAGGAAAGTTATTTCATTTAGCGTATGACAATGCACATCGTTTCATGCTTCTTACAAATGTTTAAACAAAGATATACACAAAATCAATAAAATATGCTATATAAGAAGTCTAAAACATACAGATAATGGGCTATACAATTAGATAAAAACATCAAGATTATATGTGGCCAACACAATTAAATACAAACATCAGGATTATGTATATAGTCTGTTGCCATCAGAAAATCAATTAACTTGCCACTGTATGCTCTTCTGTCGCACTCTTGGACGATGTGGCGGATGGTCTGTCTGTTGGCTCCGCAGTCACAGTTGGAAGTTGGTGTTTTTCCCCATCTGCACATCTTCCATGATTTGTGCGTATTCTGTAAAGGGATGGCCATATTTTACGCGGTAGTTGATGTCTGGGCAGTCTCTCAGTGATGCAGGGGAGGGCTTGACAATGCTCGGGGCACACCTCTTGCCATTGTTCCCTCTATATCCTTTTGCATAAAAGTTTATACTTTGCAATTCCTTGGCAATTGTTGGATGTCTAGACCGAAGTCTGTTTCTTTCCAGGTCATGCATGTCGCAGTGTATAGGGAGCTGGGCGTTGTCGTTTATCTTTCTATATTTCAGGAGAAGAGTATTCTTCCGACGTAGGTCCGCAGGTGGTATGCGGCTCACAATTGGCAGCCAATGTCGTCCTTAGTTTGGATGCAGTATTTTCCAGATGTCGTTTATAAGTGAGTGCTCTGTCCAAAGTGACTCCAAGGTACTTTGGGTGCTCATTAGATCGGAGCCGATTTCCCTCGAGACGAACGTCAAGTTGTTTGCTTGATAATTTGTTACTGAGTTGGAAACATGTAGTTTCGGTTTTTTGTAGGATTTGGCTGCAATCTTCATTTACGAAAGTACGTACTTAATGTCACCAAGTTAGATCTCAAGGTTGTTTACATGACCTCAAAGTTCTTGTGTTGTATTGTCAAGACCCAATCGTCTGCGTACCCAAACTTGCTGGAAGGTGTGGCTAGGATATCGGCAATATACAAGCTGAACAGTACTGGAGCCAGCACGGAGCCCTGTGGTAGGCCGTTGTTCAGGGTTCTTTGAACGCTGATCTGTTCTCCTGTTACTACTTGGAATGTTCTGGCAGCAAGCATGGCATCAATAGGTCACGTAGTTCTCAGGCAAGGGACTGATTGCATGAGTTTGTAGAATAGGCCATGTCTCCAGACAGTGTCGTAGGCGGCAGACAGATCTATGAGAACAGCTGATATTTTTAATTTCCTGTGGTACCCAGCCTCTATGTACGTAGTTAGTGATATAACCTGGTCTGTACAGCTGCGCACAGGGCGGAACCCGGCTTGCTCCACCGGAAATGACTCCATAATTTTGGTGGCAATGCGGTTCCAGGATTTTATAGACAGAGCTCAATATTACGACTGGGCGGTAGCTCTTTGGTTCTTTACTCGGCTTCCCTGGCTTTAGGAGAGCAACGATTTTTGATCGTTTCGTTCGCTGACGGACTATGCCGTGTGTTATAATATCTATAAAGAATTCTTTATAGATGTTTTCGCATATTTTCAGCAGTTCAGACGAAACCCTTGGTGGAAACCATCAAATCCAGGTGTTTCTCCCAATTTTACGTCTTTGAGAGCCCTCGCTATGTCGTCTGCCGATAATGGACTGGAAAATTCCCTTTGGTCGTCGCAGAGAGATTTTAATGTTGTGAGCTCATGCTTAATCTGAATGGTGTGAGCTCTATCTCGGGGAGTGTTAGATGCTGATACTATATGGGAGGCAATCCTGTTTCGATGTATCGCTGTTTCTTTGTGGATGCTCTTATTTCCGTCATTTAGTTTTCTTAAAAGAGACCATGCTTTTCTAGTACGCGTTTTGATGTCCAGTTCTTGAACGGTTTCCATCCATCGTTCTTGTCAAGCCACATCAAGATTGTGTAGTAGATCGTCAGCAATTTCCAGGTGGTTGCTGTTGAGGAATGCCTGGTATTTATTTTCACATTCTTTGTTCCATCCTGGGAGATATTGTTTACGGTACGCTCTAGGTATTGCCTTTTTTTTGCGGAGCTTATGACCGCTCCAACAAACCTCTTGTAGTTCTTTAGGTTAGGAGGTATCCATCACAGCCACTTATCCAGGTTGTTAGAAAAACTTTCCCAGTTTGCTTTCTGCAAATTCCACCGGGGAGAGGAAAGGAAGTAACTAGAGGAATAGTTATTCCAATCTCTATTAGAGCGGGTTGATGTTGGCTGTGTGGGAAGCCTGGAAGGATATTACGAGAGATTCTCACCGGTATGTTTTCCTTGTCTGTGGTCAAGAAGCATGGATCCGGGTTATATCCTTGTCCCCATGCTGCGGGACAGAAGGAATCTCTATCTTTTGCGTCAAATACGAGGTACAGTCGTGCTCAAATGTATCCGAACGACCTGAATTGCATTTCGCCTGATTCGAATACAACCCTCATAACGCAGGTGTCTAGCAGGTCCTCTAATCGCTACTCGGTACTATTGACTATTGACTGTTGACTATTGAAAATGGTTCCAACAAATCACCACTAGAAAACACTGATCTGTATCACAATAACTCTACATCTACATTGATACTCCGCAAGCCACCCAACGGTGTGTGGCGGAGGGCACTTTACGTGCCACTGTCATTACCTCCCTTTCCTGTTCCAGTCGCGTATGGTTCGCGGGAAGAACGACTGTCTGAAAGTCTCCGTGCGCGCTCTAATCTCTCTAATTTTACATTCGTGATCTCCTCGGGAGGTATAAGTAGGGGGAAGCAATATATTCGATACCTCATCCAGAAACGCACCCTCTCGAAACCTGGCGAGCAAGCTACACCGCGATGCAGAGCGCCTCTCTTGCAGAGTCTGCCACTTGAGTTTATTAAACATCTCCGTAACGCTATCACGGTTACCAAATAACCCGGTGACGAAACGCGCCGCTCTTCTTTGGATCTTCTCTATCTCCTCCGTCAACCCGACCTGCTACGGATCCCACACTGATGAGCAATACTCAAGTATAGGTCGAACGAGTGTTTTGTAAGCCACCTCCTTTGTTGATGGACTACATTTTCTAAGCACTCTCCCAATGAATCTCAACCTGGTACCCGCCTTACCAACAATTAATTTTATATGATCATTCCACTTCAAATCGTTCCGTACGCATACTCCCAGATATTTTACAGAAGTAACTGCTACCAGTGTTTGTTCCGCTATCATATAATCATACAATAAAGGATCCTTCTTTCTATGTATTCGCAATACATTACATTTGTCTATGTTAAGGGTCAGTTGCCACTCCCTGCACCAAGTGCCTATCCGCTGCAGATCTTCCTGTATTTCGCTACAATTTTCTAATGCAGCAACTTCTCTGTATACTACAGCATCATCCGCGAAAAGCCGCATGGAACTTCCGACACTATCTACTAAGTCATTTATATATATTGTGAAAAGCAATGGTCCCATAACACTCCCCTGTGCCACGCCAGAGGTTACTTTAACGTCTGTAGACGTCTCTCCATTGATAACAACATGCTGTGTTCTGTTTGCTAAAAACTCTTCAATCCAGCCACACAGCTGGTCTGATATTCCGTAGGCTCTTACTTTGTTTATCAGGCGACAGTGCGGAACTGTATCGAACGCCTTCCGGAAGTCAAGAAAAATAGCATCTACCTGGGAGCCTGTATCTAATATTTTCTGGGTCTCATGAACAAATACGGCGAGTTGGGTCTCACACGATCGCTGTTTCCGGAATCCATGTTGATTCCTACATAGTAGATTCTGGGTTTCCAGAAATGACATGATACGCGAGCAAAAAACATGTTCTAAAATTCTACAAGAGATCGACGTAAGAGATATAGGTCTATAGTTTTGCGCATCTGCTCGACGACCCTTCTTGCAGACTGGGACTATCTGTGCTCTTTTCCAATCATTTGGAACCCTCCGTTCTGACTTTATTGTGATTCAACCAAATGTCTACTTGATAGAGAAGGAATATCATGTTTAATGCGAATTTCAGACCACAATGCCATTATACCTTCTTCACTTGGCATAGCCAGAAGAGAACAGAATCCGTCTCTCTCTCTCAAAAATCACCAACAGAAGTTGGAATCGAACCCAAACCATGAGTACATGAATCTATCAGCAATCCAACAGACCACCAAATCCTCTTCTCTATAGCTCATTTTTCTATTGTAACGCCGTTGCGCCACACTCGATGAGAATTCTGACACACAGGCTCCCTGTAGTGGTTTGCAGCATGTTCAGTACATTCATTTACTTGGTTGACCGAATTGCCATGAACTAGATGCCTCGGCTACCCAGTGCGTACACTCGACTCTATTTTGTAATCACCGAAATAAAAACACGTAACTGCCACCTACACAAATCTGCCAACAGTGTAGGATGCAGGAATTTAAATAGGAAGTATTCCTTTCCACTTGAGCTACTTTATTGCGCTATCTGTTTGTTGAAAACGTCATGCAGAGGAAAAGAAAAGCTGTAACTGTGTGTCTCTCAGAAGTCTATACCCGGCCATATGCTTTATCTCACAACACTGCGGAATGCGGAAGTTCTGGAGGAATTGTTGTTGACTTCTGGAGCTGCTGTAGCTACAGTTCGGCTAGTAGTGTAATGGTAAGTATAGTGCACTGTAGACAAAACGTCGCACATTAAAATACATTCACTGCTACATTTTTAAACGCAATCTGCTGTCCGCTGAAGTTATCAATCTAATGGAACTTTGAACATAATTCCCTTCACTTCTCGACCCAAAGATATGCATGTGGAAAAAGCGCCAACTACTGTGACATGTTGTTCTTTTCAGGTTTAATAGACGGCCAAGCAGCAGATGCATCTCGAAACTTTTGTATTAAATATGGGGAGAGCGCATTGTGCTAAAATACGCCAGAAAAGTATTTTCTACATTAGCGTGCGTGTGGTAATGGCATTTTATTCTTCTTCAAACATTGTTTGACAGCTTTAACTCAGAACAAGTTTTCTGCATGTAATCAATAAACTGCATGTGCATTGTCAGACTGTTACAGATAACATCAGAGAATTCGCATATATCGTTGATGACTAATTTCTCTCTCATGTCCAGTATTGTTTAAACAACACTAAAAGGAACCCTACAAAAATTGTGCACTGTATTATAAGAAATGTAATAAAACTACCCATGATAAACTTACGATGAAAGTCTGTTTTAATGAAACTGAGTATCTGTACACAAGCGTTCCTCTATCAGATCGAATTAGTAAAATGCTACTCACTTAGATTTCAATTGGATCTGTGTTTAATTGGTATGCTGTGTCATACTCACTAGGTATGCAAATGTAGCATTTCATAAATAAAGTTGTGTATTCCCAGAAACCGTAAATTTGCTTGTGAGCAACGGAAAGACGCATTACCTGTTGTGCAGCATTGTACGTTTTTCACCATTGCACTATGAGCCGAAAGTATTTTCTTGCGTTTTCCTTATCGATGTTTGATCTGACTGCTTATAGCTCTTTCACAGAAGGGATACAAACGTCATAATCAGCGAGACTGGAAACGCGAACCAGAGCAGACGCCTTTTTTTTTTCACAGGTCAGTACGTTACCACAGAGCTAGCGAAAAGGTATGTATCTGGGCTTCCTATTACGAGGCTAATAGTGTGTAGAACTCGTAAATCCCTATTTAAAGGACGAGAATAGTTGCGATTTCCACGTGCAACGACTTTCCTGGGCTGAAAACCGTAAATTTACAATCTTTTGTTACACCTCAAGCGATAATACCTCAGATTATTCAATGGAAATGACAGTAAAAATCAAGTGAACTTCGAGGCTTAATTCCGTGCACACCTGGAAGTAACTCGTCGATCACAGGGTTGCCAAACATACCTTGCCTTGTTGCCAAATCTTAGTTACAGTACCATCAACACAACCTGCTGTGTCGAGCTACGAAGAGGGCTTGATGTGTAAAAATTTTCTTCCGATTTAGTTACAGAATTGTTTCTGGAAATTCACAGCTCCATAAAATAAATCAGAATAAAAGCTGACACACGCTGATCCCTGCCGTCGTTAGAGCTGACGATTCATTGAGCCGTTGCGACACGATTTAATATTTCTAAAATTTAAATAACCTCTCTCACACTGGCCTGATTTAGCTTCACTGATCAGGATAGTAAAAACATGCGTGTATTAAGGGAATTTTCATTGACAAAGCAGACTTATCACATTCACACAGTTCAATACTGTTCTGTCCTGATTAAATTAAGCTTAACTTAAATTCCATAAGGCAGTGAAGCAATTTCGAAGTCTCGGTGCGACGAAAATTGTCAGTCGATCTCCTGGAAACATTTGTAATAATTATTAACTTTCGGTGATCACATGGGGAAGACCGGAGATCTGCTGGTAAGACCGTGTTAGCCTATTTATTTGAAGTAACTGGATATCTTGAGCATTCAAAACGGCAGGTTCGTCCAGTGTAAATCAGACGTTCCCCACTAATCCCGTGCAACACAGCGTAGTAAGCAGACACTGTCAATAATAATAATCCGTTAAATAATACGCGAACACACTTACTTTAGTTTAGTTCATGTATTAAATTCCTTCTCATACAGAATCTCATCAAGATGGCGACTCGCTCAACAATACGTACATATACATCCTTCTTTTACGACTAATCGGCAAGAAGTTTTTATTCTTTTTATAAGAGAAAACATAGATAGCAGAGAAGCTATTCCATGGAGTAAATGGACGCTCCAAGGAATAATTGGGCTTGAAACTACTTTGCATTGATAATCGGTAAGATAAGAAGAGATATTTCGAGATATGTACTGAGTTATATCATTTATAAAATTTCTGAAAATATCGTGGAGAGACCGCTGCAAGAGACATTACATCGCCCCTCGCAGCGAGCAAAGTTGATATGTATCCACTTTGCGAGCTAACTATTGGCTTAGCTAACTCTATAGAATTTCTGGAACATACGTTCCTATAAATTTTCAGAAGTTAGTAAGAATTTTTCTTCTTGATTGCAAGAATTGAAAGAGATTTGGTATCTTCGTTACCTAGATACCTAGTTGTTGCTTTCACGTGTACTGGGGCATACCCGCATCCCACGTACACAACCAGGGAAGATGGACTTATGTAGTTGTTAATCAGGTCTACCTATTTAGGAACTGGCCTTCACAGGGAAACCCCGGAAAACCTGGAGGCTTAGACCCCAACTAGATATCACAGATGATGGGAAAGACAGAATAATTTAGAAATTTGAGAGATATTCTAGAATTCATAGGAAAGATAAAATCTGCCTCATAGCCAAAAAAAAAATCTTTACACATGCAAAAATTTTTTACAATCTTCTGAAAATTTTTCTTCATCGATGTCTTGCTGAACTGCGGTGAAACTGATCGAACAGGAACATGGGACACGGCACGGAGGACAGGCGTCACATTGGTGTACCGCACAGGAGACGTAACGGATTTGAGAGACCACAAGGATCCTCAGGAACAGGTACTCAGGATTGTGGCATGAAACAATCGAAATTCGTCTAAGGAATGGTCAACTATTGAAGATTCCTGGAAGAGAATGGTTAGTCGAATTTTTCCAGATTCATTTTGAATTCAAATATGGACCTGATCCATCCAATCTTCCATCTGAGGAATGGGAAAATCCATTCGTCTTATACTTTCCACACTTAGGTGTCTTAATTGATACTGTAGTTGCACAATATCACAACTCCAGATCGGAAAACAATTTTGAAAACATGGATAATTTCATCCATCTTCTTGAGTAAGCCGAAAGGTTCTAATCCTGGTTTTTATTATTTATTTATTTATTTCATTTTCGTTGGCTTTTCCAGGTGGAAGTAGATCTGAATCTTTCCTAATTTGGTTTCAAGTACGAATGTGGACAGCATGTCAGAATGTTAAAAACTTTATTATTGGAGACAATTTCCAAAAAAAATTATATCTTACTCATACATGATTAAAATGAAATTTTGCTGAAAGAGAACGTTTGATTAAGTCTTGCTGCATGACCTCTCCAGCTGAAATTAATTTTTCTCTTTTATACTCCAAATGCCGCATTTTCTCATGAACATATATGAATGCAATATAACAATAAACAAATCCAACTGGAAAATGACATTATTATAAATTCAATGAAGAACTTTCTTATTAACTCTAATTTTATAAACACACACGAAGCTGGTTAATTAAATTCTCTTGAATAGAATTTAGCTCGCGCCAAAAAAAAAAAAAA
The DNA here is from genome assembly GCF_023864345.2 of Schistocerca serialis cubense. Lineage (NCBI taxonomy): Eukaryota > Metazoa > Arthropoda > Insecta > Orthoptera > Acrididae > Schistocerca > Schistocerca serialis. The sequence goes on from NC_064640.1 coordinate 386,511,354, forward strand.
ACAGCGAGTCTTTATATCTGTGGGCAGTAGCAATCGATTCTAATTTCCTAACACGGTTCATTTGTTCTCCTGTGAACTGTCAGTTTACAAACACTAACTTCACACGCAAGCACCGTATTCGATCATACAGTTTCAGTAAACTTATTCTCACTGGAGATTAACACTCCCTGAATGTATATTATTTCACACGCACAAGCTTCTTTGGTGATGATCGTGTAGACAGATAAACCGTAAGTCTTCACAGCAGCAATAGCTACAGTTCCACTTACTTTTCTAAATATTCCTATACTATCACAGAAGCAATCGCTTACTGTTCATTGAACTATCACAGATGCTTGGCATGCTGTCATTTAACCTATCACAGTAGCTGAGGCATACTGTCCTTCGCACTTCATTTTTCTCTTGAATTGTTGTATTATAGCATTCCATCATCGATCCTTCTTCTGAAGCTGAGCCATTGTCTTACATAAATGAATATAATATAATTATTTTCTTGAAGAAGAAGCACTGGAAATTGTGCCTTATTATTTACATCCAGTTCAGGTGTTATTCCTTCTGGAGATCTTGACAACGCGTCAGCTATAATATTTTCTTTTCCGGCTACATGAATAATTTGAAACTGATATTCTTGCAGCGCCAGCGTCCACCTTGACAAGCGAGGATGCAGCAACTTACAAGTTTGTAAAAAGGTTAGTGATTGGTGGTCACAATAAACGGCTATCCTTGAGCCATATACATAATAATTAAACCTTTTCAAAGACCAAATAACTGCTAAAGCTTCCAATTCCGTAGTGGTATATGCTCTTTCACAGGTGGATAATACTCTGCTAGCAAATGCAATTGGACAAAAGGTTTTTACACCATCGATGTACCTAATTTGAAATAAACAAGATCCTAATCCCACATCTGATGAATCAGTGGCTAAACAGAATCCGACATTCATATCAGGGTGGTATAATAACGGAGCATTTATCAGTTGATCCTTAATTTCACAAAAAGCCTTTTCACAATCAATAGACCATTGCCATGGTACATCTTTCCTCAGGAGCCGGTTTAGTGCTTCAGAGTTCATTGCTTGAGTTTTAATAAATCGACGAAAAAATGAAGCCAAGCCTATAAAGCCTTTCAGTTGTCTTCTGTTTCTTGGAGTTGGAAAATTTTTTATCGCACTAATCTTCGCTTCTGTTGGAAGAATGCCTTTTGCATTAATCATATGTCCTAAGAATTTTATTCTCTGTAGAGAAAATTGGGATTTTTTTAGATTTGCAGTTATACCAGTTTGTTTGAATACAGCAAAAATCCTCCTAATGGGTTGTACATGTTCCTCCGAAGATTTAGAGGCAATTAATAGATCGTCCACAAAAATCGTTATTCGACTACGTAGTTCTGGTCCTAGGGCATAGTCCAACGCAGAAATAAAAACTCCAGTGCTGATATTTAGACCAAACGGAACGACCTTGAACTGATAGCTTCTCCATCCATATATAAAAGCAGTATATTTTCTTGAGTCCTTGTCTAACTGGACTTGCCAGAACGAACTTCTCAAATCAATACTGGTTAAATAGGATACATCTTGAAATTTCTGTATTAACTCATCGATGTTCTCCGGATGTGTGCGCACAGGTACTATAATTTTGTTAATTTCCCTTGCATCTAATACCAATCGAACTTTTCCTCCTGGCTTTGGTACAACAAGCAACGGAGAACAATATGGGCTGTTCGACGGTTCAATAAGATTCCAGTTTAACATTTTCTGTATCTCTTCCTGAACTGGTTGTCTTAATCGCCAGGGAATGGGATAGTGTGTGTGGCAAAATGTTTTATGGGGCTTAATCTGTAATGTACAAACATATCCTCTAATAATTCCGGGCCTTTCATCGAAAACTGACTCATATTCTGTTAATATATTGAATAATTGTTCCCTCTGACTATCCGTTAGGCAATCTGACTCAGCAATCTTCTGTTCGACTGTTTGTCTGAAATCCTCTTCTTGAATTGACTTGATCGGTAGTCGGCACATATTATTATTTTCAGCACAAATCAACTGCACAGCAGCACCACGGAAATATCGCTCATACGCTGGCTCCTTTCTCAATAAGATCAGTGTAACAAATTGATCTTCGATTTTAAAATGCACCTTTTCTTCTACCAAGTCCAACTTGCATTTGCAGGCTTGCAAAGTTCCAATGCCAAGAATACAATCTACTAACAACTTTTCCACTACAAGGAATGTGCATTGTTTAGCTACATTTCCCAATTTTATCTCTATAAGCGTTTGTATCTTGACGTTCCTGGATTTTGCTCCCACTGCACCTACAATTCGGCAATTTTGTACTGGTAGGACAGGGATTTTCTTAATTTTACTAATTCTGCGAAACAAAGTTCCGGATACTACGTCTGTAGATGAAGCTGTGTCCAATACAACATTGGTTAAAATTCCTCCCACTTCTGTGATGATCTCAGACACAGGAACCCTTTTATCTTCGACTACACAGGCCTCTAAGTCACTTGTCAATTCATCTGTCATTAATTCGCCTTCATTATCTCTCAACATTGCCACGGAATTAATTTCGTTTTAAACAGGTTTGCCCCTTTTGTATTCCCCGGCCGACTTTACGGAGCATAAAGCGGCCCTCTTCAGTTTAAATGTCGATTATTATTTCCTCTTGAATCATCTACTACTTCTGTTATGACTGGTTGTTGTTGATGACTGGTTGTGTTATTTGCTTCAAATCGAGTGTCAGAATTTCTGTACGCATTATTATTATTTGAAAACTGCTGGTTCTGATAATCTCTTGCATTTCCAAACATTGGGTTGTATCTGCGACCTGTTCGATTGTCTCTGAATCTGCCCCTCGCAGCACTGTTATTGAAACTTCCATTTCCGTTGCAATTGTTTCCGTTGAATCTCTGACTATTCCTAGTATAATAATTATTAAATCCGTTTCCATTCCGGTTTGCATTTGGCACCTCAATCGCTCTCCTCTGCATAATCGGTTGTCTTGGCCGATGTTCATCTTCCTCGATCATATCTATAGTGTCAAGCGTAGTCATGAAAGAGTCAAGGTCATGCTCATTAATATACAGCATTCTATTTCTGATGCTGGCCGGAAGTCGAGATTTTAATATGCCAATCACGTCTTGTAGAGGCATAGGCTTATCCCAATACCGCGATTTGTTTATATATTTCTCAAAGTATTTCTTTAAAGACCCACGTCAAAAAGAAAAAGGTTCCGGGTATAATACCTCCTGCCTTAAACGTTCTTGTACTCCTTCGGACCAGTATTTGGATAAAAATGCTCGTTCAAAATCTTCATATGTGTCCCAAGTTGATATCATATCAGATGCCCATATAGCTCCTGACCCCTTAATATAACCGGTCACGAAACTAACCTTTTGCCACTCACTCCAAATTTTTGGCAATACTCCCCTAAAACTTCTTATAAACACTACGGGATGAACAATTTTCTTGTCTGGGTTGTAGATCTGGAATTGACGTTGTTTCAGCATTTTCTCCTCAGTATTGCTTTTACAATTACAGGCATTATGACTACCCTCATAGTGTTGTGATTGATGTTGATTGCAAAAACGAACGTGTGCATTAATGTCCCCTGTCTGTACTTGATCGGGTAAATAATGTAGCTTCATTGATAGATCTTGTCATGGGTTCATTTCCTTGCGTGGAACACAAATCTTCTCGAGATAGATTTAAAGATCTCTCAATGTTTTCTTTCCATTGTTTAAGTTCTTCGCCTAGTTGTTCTTTGGCTTCTCGAAAACCTTTATTGAATAAATTTTCTTCAGAACCCTCGGTCATAGATTGTATAGCTGCTCTGACCGTATGTTCAATATTGTCTGAACAAATGCTTTTCCTTTCTAAACTTAACTGCGAGAATTTTCCCGCGAGAATGTTTACCTTATGATCAACCTCGTCTTGTCTCTCCTTTATGTTATTTATGGATTTATCCAAATTTTGGTTGTCCTTCGGGATCTTGTCTTGTGATTGTCTCAAATCCTGCATATCTGCTGACATCTCGTTTACTTGTTGCTTTAACTCATCTTGAACTTCAACTAATACCGGAATTACCGCGATAGAACATTGCATCTGTTCTTGTGCTTGAACTATCTGTGGGATTGACTCGACCTGCTCTTTAATAGTATCAAGCTTAGTAGAAACATACTCAGTTAGCTCTAGGCGTAACTTCTTCGCATTTTCATTACACTGCTGAGTGACTTGCTCAATTTGAGCAGCTAATTTTAATTCTGTCTTTTCATTCTGAGTTTTCAATTCTTCCGCAGTTTTATTTAATTTATCATCAAGTTTCTGAAAACTCTCTACTAATTTATTATTTAATTCCGCTTGATTAGCTTCTAATTGCTCTTGGACTTTCACTTGATTGGCTGCTAATTGTTCATTTATTTCCCTTTTAGTCTCTATTTGAGCTTTAGTTAAGTCTGTTACATTTTTGGCTAACAGTGTTAACTGCTGCATGATTACAGTCAATGGGTTTATTTCGTCCTGCTCAGATGACATCGAAACACTTGAGCTTTGTTGTGGGGCCTGACTAATGCTGCCGCTAGGCACTACTTCAGTTAAGCTAGCGTCTAATGTTTCACTAACCTCAGAAACAGCTGAGGGCTGTTGTGATTCGCTCTGCTGTTGCATTGCCATTTTATAAGCCGCCCTAGTAAGAACCATTAATACACAGAACAACAAACATATAAAGTCACTCGCATCTGAGTTAATAATGTCACTGACCTAAACTTTGCATAATACTCACTTCTATTAAACACTTCCTATCTAAAGTTCAACCAGATAGACATTTAAATAGTTATTATAAATTTCTATCTACATAAATTTAATTGTATATTGTCTGGCCTGAACGACGTTCTCGTAGGTTGTGGCGAAATTGTGACTTCTGGAACAGGCCTCGTCTTCTTTGCTCTCGTGCACATGCAACATAAAATTCACACAATGTTTAAGTAATGCTCAAAAATGAGTCCTGTCACGGTCGCCAAATTTAATATTTCTAAAATTTAAAGAACTTCTCTCACACTGGCCTGATTTAGCTTCACTGATCAGGATAGTAAAAACATGTGTATATTAAGGGAATTTTCATTGACAAAGCAGACTTATCACATTCACACAGTTCAATACTGTTCTGTCCTGATTAAATTAAGCTTAACTTAAATTCCATAAGGCAGTGAAGCAATTTCGAAGTCTCGGTGCGACGAAAATTGTCAGTCGATCTCCTGGAAACATTTGTAATAATTATTAACTTTCGGTGATCACATGGGGAAGACCGAAGATCTGCTGGTAAGACCGTGTTAGCCTATTTATTTGAAGTAACTGGATATCTTGAGCATTCAAAACGGCAGGTTCGTCCAGTGTAAATCAGACGTTCCCCACTAATCCCGTGCAACACAGCGTAGTAAGCAGACACTGTCAATAATAATAATCCGTTAAATAATACGCGAACACACTTACTTTAGTTTAGTTCATGTATTAAATTCCTTCTCATACAGAATCTCATCAAGATGGCGACTCGCTCAACAATACATACATATAGATCCTTCTTTTACGACTAATCGGCAAGAAGTTTTTTTTCTTTTTATAAGAGAAAACATAGATAGCAGAGAAGCTATTCCATGGAGTAAATGGACGCTCCAAGGAATAATTGGGCTTGAAACTACTTTGCATTGATAATCGGTAAGATAAAAGGAGATATTTCGAGGTATGTACTGAGTTATATAATTTATAAAATTTCTGAAAATATCGCAGAGAGACCGCTGCAAGAGACATTACAACGAGATACGGGAGGGGGCACGGGGCAATGGACACAATGCTGCCACCACACCACTCTCATTATGGTATTGGTCGCTCAGCCTCATAACGCATCGTGAACGACAATAGAAGTTGTCATTTATGTGAAGAATAGCATTTCTTTAGCCAAAATTTGAATTTTCTGTCTCAGTGTCTAGGGGTTATATAGCACGAGCCATTCATATGGAAAGGGTATATCAAGTGAATTTAGCAAGTCAATTCAGTACCATATGTGGAATTGATTGCCGTGTCACAGTGTTGCCAAATTTTGTGATGATGTTACTAATTCTCAGTTGTGCTAGGAACAGCTCTGTAGCGGTATGCGAGGAGAATCCCGTGCTCGTGTCATAGGAAGATATTGTGAGGAGGCGCATGGTTTGGTTAATATGCACAGTTTTCTCCTACCAGTTGTGTCAAACATTCAGGTCTATAAACTTCCATCACGATTACAGTTTCCCAAAAAATGGCTGGCTCGGAGCACTATGGGACTTAACATCTGCGGTCATCAGTCCCCTAGAACTTAGAACTACTTAAACCTAACTAACCTAAGGACATCACACAACACCCAGTCATCATGAGGCAGAGAAAATCCCTGACCCCGCCGGGAATCGAACCCGGGAACCCGGGCGTGGGAAGCGAGAACGCTACCGCACGACCACGAGCTGCGGACTACAGTTTCCCACAAAATATATACGAATAAAACACTTGCCCTGTTACTTTGTGACAAAAGATTGTTTCAGTACAATAAAAAGTCTTTGGAAATCAACTTTACCCACCTGCCACGAAAAGTAAGATAACAAACACTTTTCACCTCGAAATCGATTGCATCTATGTGCAGTCTTGTGATCATACAACTAGAATTTAATGAATTGCACGAGAATGTAGAAAAATGTTGGTGGCAATCGAAGCTATAAGAAACACAGTTAACTAATTATTCTGTGCCACGTAATAATCAATACATTTTAAAATTCAGAAGAGAAGAAACTAAAATTTATGCCCATTAAGACAGAAACTAAAGTGCAGATGCTGGCACTGTGCAGATCTGCGCTTTTTCATCTTCAGATCTATACAAATAATGTAAACTAACCAGTATATTCATTGCTTTCGTAACGTTTCCCTCTTGTTCAGTCTTCTAATGATGAATTGGATCCACACCCATATGTCTGATTGTTTCTTTGTATCCTTCCATCTACTATCTTTGTGTGTTATTGCTGGTTGTTCAAAAAGCAAAATGTTATACCTGCTCCCACGAGGTATCGGAGCGAGGTTCCAAGAAGGCTAGCGAAGTGTAATCAAAATACACAGAGACGCCAATTTGTCTGTCGTCATGGTGTTAAGTCGACAGAAATAGTTCGGTATTATTGCCTGCATCACTGGCATCCCATTGTTGTCTTCTCTTAATGAGATTTTCATATTACCCTGAACACAAGACGCCGAGATAAGTGTGTATATTCTCCGTGACGAAACATCCCGCATTCCATTCATCCTGATCAAATGGTTCAAATGGCTCTGAGCACTATGGGACTTAACATCTGAGGTCATCAATCCCCTAGAACTTAGAACTACTTAAACCGAACTAACCTAAGAACATCACACACATCCATGACCGACGCAGGATTCGAACCTGCGACCGTAGCGGTCGCGCGGTTCGAAACTGAAGCGCCTAGAACCGCTCGGCCACACTGGCTGGCTCATCCTGATCCATTCGTTACGTGCATCGGCAGCAGTGAGTGATAGGAAAGTTGTTGTGAGGTGACGAATAACAATAAGAAAGGTAGTCAAGGATGTTTACAGCATTACAAATGGTTCAAATGGCTCTGAGCACTATGGGACTAAACTGCTGTGGTCATCAGTCCCCTAGAACTTAGAACTACTTAAACCTGACTAACCTAAGGACATCACACACATCAATGCCCGAGGCAGGATTCGAACCTGCGACCGTAGCAGTCGCGCGGTTCCGGACTGAGCGCCTTAACCGCGAGACCACCGCGGCCGGCTACAGCATTACAGATAATTGTTAACGATTAACAAAATAACCAAGAAAGGCTGAGTGTTTGATTGGCGCACTGCATGGGTGTTCTTCCCACTTTGTTACTGAATTCTGTTCTGGTTGTTTGCAGAGGGAAAGGAAAGTACCCTGTATCCATACATATCGCTAGTACAACGAGATATTACCTATCAACTATCCATACTTTACATCACTAGATGAACATGCCGTCACCGAGCTGATATTTGAAATACATTTGTGTTTCTTTCTCTGTCTCTCTCTCTCTCTCTCTCTCTCTTTTTATTTTTATTTTTATTTTTTGAGGAAAGCATCTAGAAGCACGAGTAATAAGCAAGTAGGCACATAATCTATTTACAGCTATTTTCATCGGGTTATATAATTGAAAAATACACCTAAGTGTATTATTGCGTAATTTTAATTATTGATAGTCTATTCGTGAGCTTGCGCACATTCAGTGCGGTGAAACCTATCACAGAAGCAAGCAAAACACAAATATTTCTTGCACCATGCGCAACACACAAACGAAATCTCGCTGCATTGACATATTGTCTGATATATTGCTCGGAAAACGTATCTGATTCATGTTGCTAAATACAGCTCTATCAGATATCAGTGTGGATGCGTACCAATTGTATAAAAGTATATCTTGAAATACACAGAAAGGCACAAAGAGGTATTCGACTGAAACATAGACATGAACAAGATTGTAACTGGGGTCGACAGCATCGTCGTCTACCACCTTGACAACTCGAACGGTGACAGTGCTCGGCCGTTTACTTACGTTTACTGGTATCAAAGCTACAGCATGAAAACACAAAAATGTTACTAACCTGAAGATCATAAACTTTGGAACCCATAGTAAAGTAAAGCAGTCATCAGTTAGGAGACTGGTTTGAACACCTCAGTGCTTTAATTGGCACGGTCCTGTTGGAGGTGGTATGCAGTTGTTTTCCTCCGACATTTGAGTTGACTTACCTAGCCAGCTAATAGGGGAACCTACAGTTTAACGTGGCTTTCGGACCACGGTGCAACTCGGCATTTTTCACATCAACAAACACTGAACGAGGGGAAATAAGTGTAAAATGGGAGATAAAATTCGTGGGACTGACGAGGGATCGAACCCGAGACCTTCGTAGCCGTAGTCTTGCTATTTATCACTGTGGCTTCTGCTTGGCATTAAAATTAAGGATCTCTTGTTTGTGCCTGCTTTGGCACTTGCGCGTCCCTGCACCAAAGTAAAGAGAACTGAATCGGACGTAGTGCCTCGAAGTTGGCATAAACAGAAAAGGAGAAAAATTAAACAATATAAATGGTCTCTCTTTAATGCCTCAATCTTCATTGCCATTATGCTTCTTATGAGAAAAAACGTACACTGGAAGGTCATGTTGTTTTATTTAAATGATTTCAAAATCAGGTAAAAACGGACAGTGAGGTTGTCAGTAAAAGCACATTACTGTTGTCAGTATGATGTTGCACTGCCCAGGGCCTTTAATGATAAAGGACCCGTTATATCAGGCATATTGTATACAGAAGTGGAAGAGAGAGCACTACTAAATTCTACAATCCGCATGCATTGCATACACACAGAAATTACTGTTACAGTGTACTTATGGAGCGCAATGGGTTAACTGCGTATTTTCCAGTGAGAAAGAGCGCTGGCGAACAGTCTTCGCTACATTAGGTTACTTAAACTGGTGTCACTCTGAACTAGAATTTATGGTCAGCGACGAAATGTAAGGTCAATGGGTTGGATACGGGTTTTGCAACGGTGAAAAACTTTCCCACATTACAGAAGCGAATATTAAATTTGAACTAATATTGCGAAAATTTTGAACTTGGATAGCTTAGAATCAAAATCTTTCTGTTTATTGCAAAGGGAAACAATTGATTTTCTAAAACATTCTCTGGCATACACAACTTGAAACAGGTCACGTCGTCCACATCTTGTGGAAGAACTGACAGCGACGTATAACGGAAGGCAGTAAGATTCCTTGGCTTTTGGTTTGGCAGTATTCGACAGCCATTTCTAGGCGCAAGTAAATGAAGAAGGACAAAGCGGTTTTGTTACAAGTGACGTCTTCATCAATTACTTCCGTTTTAATGTAATCTACGAGTAATTGCTGATGTTCGATACTAACATGAAAAGAATTCCGTAGACAGGGAAAAAACCTGTTCTTGGGCAACTACTTCTATAATGACCAAAAGGCATTAAATGATGCCTAAGCACATGTGTTCCAGCAGCGATATGAAGAAAATGATAGTAATAATGACGGTAATAATCGAATTATCCGGCAACTTCACACTTCACAGTGGATTTTCTCGAACTAAGAAATTTGCTGAATTAGTGAAAATTTCAAAATGGCTTCACATCGAGGCTATGAGGCCTAGAAGAGTCTTTACATCCTGCTGACGTGAGAACAGCGTAATCTCCACGTCAGAAGCTTGCTTCTACTTAACCATTTAATAGACTCGCATTTTTTCCACCGTGACTCATTTTGAAAGCTAAGCATATAATCCGTTACAGCACGCTCCTGGGGCTGGGAAATGTTGCCACAATGGTCTGGTGGACCGAACTATAGCAGGTGCATTGCGTGGGTTCAGGCATTTACTTTCAAGAGGCACAAACAGATTTACTTTACCTCTGGCAATCTCAAGAGAAAGACGTTATAATTCAGAATCCGCATTAAACATCACGTTCCTTCATTACCAACTGGGCAGAGCCGGTTTACGTTTGGAAATGACATAGGCGGAAGGCATGGTAAACAGAAATACTGTCGCCAGTAAACTTACTTACATTAGAAAATTTTATTTTATTTGATGAACCGGTACCTATTTAAAGGAACAGGGTTCTCATTTTACTTGTACTTGATTGAACTACAGACGTTGAAACATTTGGTGCTGGACTGTGATTTGAATTCGTATCTCCTCTCTTGAGGATCTGAATCTCTCGGAAGAGTATAGTTCAATCATTTCGTTCCTTTTCCCAAGACTGCAATCTTCTCTAGGTCTCCTCGAAAGGTAAGTATGTGGGTCCGAATACTGATCCAGTACAAAAATATTCATAATTTCCTTTCAAGCTCTATCACGTGCACACCGGCCTGCTTGTGAAAATTAACATGCATTTTTAATGTCCGTTCATGTGTTGCCAACATTCGCAATAGGTGTCGTTATTTCTGGTCAAACACGCACACATATTACTGTTGGTGAGTAACCAATTCATACTTAAGCTATATTCGTGGATGACAAAGAAGGACGGTAGATGTGCGGTTCGATTGTCGCTTAGTCACAAAAATTTGTATCCTTATTTTAGATTCAAACATCTAGCAGCTGGTAAGGAAAACCGATACACAACATTCGATTTTACTTAGTTAACAATCTGATTACGTGTTGGGTTCGTACCTCCATCACAGAACATCACATCATGCGCTTCGTATTTAAATGCATGCACACTTTGTTACTTCTGAGTGGAGGTATATCAGACATCTTTCGTGGTTAGTTAACAGGGACGAAAGGGTCTTGTTAGGGGTCCCGGTTTATTACAAAAACTGTGGTCTTTTATTTTCAAGTTTAGATTTGGTTACTGATATTGGCGAAAATTTCGGCAATTCATGACTCTTCATGCCTAGCCAGCAATATGATTAGATTAGATTAGATTAGATTAATATTTGATCCATAGATCATGGATATATTTCGTAATGATGTGGAATGTGTCATTTTAATGAAAGGTTTCTGTACATACCATGATGCTATTTCTTTACAACAATTATTTACTCTCTCTCTCATTCTTTTTTATGTTTATCTCTACCTCTCTCTCTCACTCTCTCTCTCTCTCTCTCTCTCTCTCTCTCTCTCTCTCTCTCTCACACACACACACACACACACACACACACACGCACACAATTCTTTTTATTTTCATTTGATTGTTGTGCTCGACTATCGGCGAGGCACGAAAACGTCCATGAATGAGTTCCTTAGTTTTGAGTACACTTACGAAAGAAATATAAAAACAACTACGAGAGTTACTGCTTTATGATGCTTACTTTACAGTCAGTTCTGAGTATTATTAGTAACTACGCTCCAGTCCCTAAACCTAGTTACAGAAATGCGAATCAGACGCGTTACGTATTCCAGGCCTTCCACCCGCGTCTTTGAGATGTCAGTTGTGGTCAGTTCCCAGCCCTCTGTAGGAACACATCGGTTCGTCTTCTTGCTGCTGGTGTTGTAAGTGAGATTTGGCAACAAGGCAAGGTATGTTTGGCAACCCTGTGATCGACGAGTTACTTCCTGGAGTGCACGGAATTAAGCCTCCAAGTTCACTTGATTTTTACTGTCATTTCCATTGAATAATCTGAGTTGTTATCGCTTGAGGTGTAACAAAAGATTGTAAATTTACGGTTTTCAGCCCAGGAAAGTCGTTGCACGAGGAAATCGCAACTAATCTTGTCCATTAAATAGCGATTTACGAGTTCTACACACTATTAGCCTCGTAATAGGAAGCCCAGAAACATACCTTTTCACTAGCTCTGTGGTAACGTACTGACCTGTGGAAAAAAAAAAAAAAAGCGTCTGCTCCGGTTCGCGTTTCCGGTCTCGCTAACTACGGCGTTTTTATCCCTTCTGTGAAAGAGCTATAAGCAGTCAGATCAAACATCGATAAGGAAAACGCAAGAAAATACTTTCGACTCATAGTGCAATGGTAAAATACTTACAATGCTGCACAACAGGTAATGCCTCTTTCCGTTGCTCACAAGCAAATTTACGGTTTCTGGGAATACACAACTTTATTTATGAATTTCATAAATAAAGTGGCATACCTAGTGAGTATGACACAGCATACCAATTAAACACAGACCCAATTGAAATCTAAGTGAGTAGTGTTTCACTAATTCGGTCCGATAGAGGCACGCTTGTGTACAGAGACTTTCGTCGTAAGGTTATCATGGGTAGTTTTATTTCATTTCTTATAATACAGTGCACAATTTTCGTAGGGTTCGTTTTAGTGTTGTTTAAACAATATTGGACATGAGAGAGAAATTAGTCATCAACGATATATGCGAATTCTCTGATGTTATCTGTAACAGTCTGACAATGCACATGCAGTTTATTGATTACATGCAGAAAACTTGTTCTAAGTTAAAGCTGTCAAACAATGTTTGAAGAAGAAAATAATGCCACTACCACACGACAGCTAATGTAGAAAATACTTTTCTGACGTATTTTGGCACGATGCGCTCTCCCCATACATAATACAAGAGTTTCAGGATGCATCTGCCGCCTGGCCGTCTATTAAACCCGAAAAGAACAACATGTCGCAGTAGTTGGCGCTTTTTCCACATGCATATCTTTGGGTCGGGAAGTGAAGGGAATTATGTTCAAACTTCCATTAGATTGATAACTTCAGCAGACAGCAGAACTGAGTTTAAAAAAGGTAGCAGTGAATGTCTTTGAACGCGCGACGTTTTGTTTACAGCGAACTACACTTCCCATTACACTACTAGCCGAACTGTACCTGGAGCACATGCAGAAGTCAACAACAATTCCTCCAGAACTTACACATTTCACGGCGTTGTGAGATAATGCACATGGCCGGACGTAGACTTCTGAGACAGACAGTTACAGCTTTTCTTTTGCACTGCACGACGTTTTCAACAAACAGATAGCGCAATAGAGAAGCTCAAGTGGAAAGGAATACTTCCTATTTAAATTCCTGCATCCTACACTGTTGGTAGTTTTGTGTAGGTGGCAGTTACGTGTTTTTATTTCGGTGATGACAAAATAGAGTTGAGTGTATGCACTGGGTAGCCGAGGCATCTAGTTCATGGCAATTCGGTCAACCAAGTAAATGAATGTACTGAACATGCTGCAAACCACTACAGGGAGCCTGTGTGTCAGAATTCTCATCGAGTGTGGCGCAACGGCGTTACAATAGAAAAATGAGCTATAGAGAAGAGGATTTGGTGGTCTGTTGGATTGCTGATAGATTCATGTACTCATGGTTTGGGTTCGATTTCAACTTCTGTTGGTGATTTTTGATAGAGAGAGACGGATTCTGTTCTCTTCTGGCTACGCCAAGTGAAGAAGGTATAATGGCATTGTGGTCTGAAATTCACATTAAACATGATATTCCTTCCCTACCAAGTAGACATTAGGTTGAATCACAATAAAGTAAGAAGTGGTGACATATACGAGGGCAGTTCAATAAGTAATGCAACATTTTTTTTCTGAAACAGGGGTTGTTTTATTCAGCATTGAAATACACCAGGTTATTCCCCAATCTTTTAGCTACACAACACTATTTTTCAACGTAATCTCCATTCAGTGCTACGGCCTTACGCCACCTTGAAATGAGGGCCCGTATGCCTGCACGGTACCATTCCACTGGTCGATGTCGGAGCCAACGTCGTACTGCATCAATAACTTCTTCTTCATCCGCGTAGTGCCTCCCACGGATTGGGCCAAAATATGGAAATCCGACGGTGCGAGATCGGGGCTGTAGGGTGCATGAGGAACAACAGTCCACTGAAGTTTTGTGAGCTCCTCTCGGGTGCGAAGAGTTGTGTGAGGTCTTGCGTTGTCATGAAGAAGGAGACGTTCTTTCAGATTTTTGTGCCTACGAACACGCTGAAGTCGTTTCTTCAATTTCTGAAGAGTAGCACAATACACTTCAGAGTTGATCGTTTGACCATGGGGAAGGACATCGAACAGAATAACCCCTTCAGCGTCCCAGAAGACTGTAACCATGACTTTACTGGCTGAGGGTATGGCTTTAAACTTTTTCTTGGTAGGGGAGTGGGTGTGGCGCCACTCCAGTGATTGACGTTTTGTTTCAGGCTCGAAGTGATGAACCCATGTTTCATCGCCTCTAACAATCTTTGACAAGAAATTGTCACCCTCAGCCACATGACGAGCAAGTAATTCCGCACACTTTGCACTTTATGGTGTTCGGTTAGACAACGAGGGACCCAGCGGGAACAAACCTTTGAATATCCCAACTGGTGAACAATTGTGACAGCACTACCAACAGAGATGTCAAGTTGAGCACTGAGTTGTTTGACGGTGATCCGTCGATCATCTCGAACGAGTGTGTTCGCACGCTCCGCCATTGCAGGAGTCACAGCTGTGCACGGCCGGCCCGCACGCGGGAGATCAGACAGTCTTGCTTGACCTTGCGGCGATGATGACACACGCTTTGCCCAACGACTCACCGTGCTTTTGTCCACTGCCAGATCACCGTAGACATTCTGCAAGCGCCTATGAATATCTGAGATGCCCTTTTCCGCCAAAAGAAACTCGAACACTGCCCGTTGTTTCCAACGCACATCCGTTACAGACGCCATTTTAACAGCTCCGTACAGCGCTGCCACCTGTCGGAAGTCAATGAAACTATACGAGACGAAGCGGGAATGTTTGAAAATATTCCACAAGAAATTTCCGGTTTTTTCAACCAAAATTGGCCGAGAAAAAAAATGTGTTGCATTACTTATTGAACTGCCCTCGTAGAAACTCTTTCACCAGTAACCTTTGACGCTCTAGCATGAGAACACCTATCTGCTGGTGGATAATAATTTTGATTTTTAATGTATTTTCATTATTTGTCAACACTACCGATATCTGACGTTTTTTACTCCCAGTGAGACACAGGACTATTTGCGAGATCACTGTAAGTTCAAGGATGTTATGCCGAGCTTCTGGTGGAGAAAAATTCGGTAGCTGACTCTCTTTGTGTGTAGTCAACAACGATATGTGTGGGGTTTGATTACCAGTCAGCACTGAACTCTTCGTCATATTATTTATTGTTCAAACATGCTCACATGTCGCTGCTGGTGTAACAAACCCATATTCAACGTTCGTTTTTTCTAGAATATAACAGCGATAGGTGCCGGGTTGGAGTCCTGGGAAGGAAAAAATTAATGTTTCGTCTCGTCATTTCAGTTGAAACACCTAGCTACTGCCGAGAATATCCGATATGTCACAGTCGATCGTGCTTCTATAAAAATCCGATTAGGTTCTGGGTTCGCATCCCTGTCCAACACAAAGCCTTACCTCACGGCATTTCAAGTAAGTTACTTGTGAAGAAGCAATATTTATCATCTAAACATCTATCGTAGTTCGTAAACAGGGACAACAGATGCTGGATAGGAATTCGCGTCCGTTAAAAATGTTTACGTTATGTAATTTAAAGTTGATATTTCCTAACTGATACTGTCTGAAATCGAGGTGTATCACTCACTGTATGCCTAGTCAGGAATGAATGTTAGTTTCCGTCAGTCACGAAATCTTTGCTTAGTCTGCATGACCTCGGTTTGAATCCGTATGCAGAACGAGACGGTTTGTCGCGTCATTTGAAGTTCATACACTCCTGGAAATTGAAATAAGAACACCGTGAATTCATTGTCCCAGGAAGGGGAAACTTTATTGACACATTCCTGGGGTCAGATACATCACATGATCACACTGACAGAACCACAGGCACATAGACACAGGCAACAGAGCATGCACAATGTCGGCACTAGTACAGTGTATATCCACCTTTCGCAGCAATGCAGGCTGCTATTCTCCCATGGAGACGATCGTAGAGATGCTGGATGTAGTCCTGTGGAACGGCTTGCCATGCCATTTCCACCTGGCGCCTCAGTTTGACCAGCGTTCGTGCTGGACGTGCAGACCGCGTGAGACGACGCTTCATCCAGTCCCAAACATGCTCAATGGGGGACAGATCCGGAGATCTTGCTGGCCAGGGTAGTTGACTTACACCTTCTAGAGCACGTTGGGTGGCACGGGATACATGCGGACGTGCATTGTCCTGTTGGAACAGCAAGTTCCCTTGCCGGTCTAGGAATGGTAGAACGATGGGTTCGATGACGGTTTGGATGTACCGTGCACTATTCAGTGTCCCCTCGACGATCACCAGTGGTGTACGGCCAGTGTAGGAGATGGCTCCCCACACCATGATGCCGGGTGTTGGCCCTGTGTGCCTCGGTCGTATGCAGTCCTGATTGTGGCGCTCACCTGCACGGCGCCAAACACGCATACGACCATCATTGGCACCAAGGCAGAAGCGACTCTCATCGCTGAAGACGACACGTCTCCATTCGTCCCTCCATTTACGCCTGTCGCGACACCACTGGAGGCGGGCTGCACGATGTTGGGGCGTGAGCGGAAGACGGCCTAACGGTGTGCGGGACCGTAGCCCAGCTTCATGGAGACGGTTGCGAATGGTCCTCGCCGATACCCCAGGAGCAACAGTGTCCCTAATTTGCTGGGAAGTGGCGGTGCGGTCCCCTACGGCACTGCGTAGGATCCTACGGTCTTGGCGTGCATCCATGCGTCGCTGCGGTCCGGTCCCAGGTCGACGGGCACGTGCACCTTCCGCCGACCACTGGCGACAACATCGATGTACTGTGGAGACCTCACGCCCCACGTGTTGAGCAATTCGGCGGTACGTCCACCCGGCCTCCCGCATGCCCACTATACGCCCTCGCTCAAAGTCCGTCAACTGCACATACGGTTCACGTCCACGCTGTCGCGGCATGCTACCAGTGTTAAAGACTGCGATGGAGCTCCGTATGGCACGGCAAACTGGCTGACACTGACGGCGGCGGTGCACAAATGCTGCGCAGCTAGCGCCATTCGACGGCCAACACCGCGGTTCCTGGTGTGTCCGCTGTGCCGTGCGTGTGATCATTGCTTGTACAGCCCTCTCGCAGTGTCCGGAGCAAGTATGGTGGGTCTGACATACCGGTGTCAATGTGTTCTTTTTTCCATTTCCAGGAGTGTATATATTCTCAACTAGCAGCTCGTGAAAAAACTTAAATTTTTAATGTCATTTTGTGTTAAATAATAAGTTCGGTATGTTACTTTGAAGAGGAAATCATGTCATGAATACGACGAACTTAATACGTGCATTACCTATCTGACGTAATAATGAGAATGGTAACATTTCAAGTATGTCATTTATGTAATAAATATGAGCTTACAAGCCTTAAGGACAGTCTTATCTGTGATAAGGTGTTCCCTAATATTTGTATTATCGTGGTATTACTTTACATCTTGAGTTATTGCGATACAGAGCAGTGTTTTCTAGTGGTGATTTGTTGGAACCATTTTCAATAGTCACACGACTGTACCGAGGAGCGATTAGAGGACCTGCTATACGGCTGCGTTATGAGGGTTGTACCCGAATCAGGCGAAATGCAATTCAGGTCTTTCGGATACTTTTGAGCACGACTGTACATATTGTTTTCACTCGCCCAGTTTGCAAGTGCCTCACCGTTGTCATCGTTCTCTTTGTATTTCCATTGGGTGTGATGACTGTTGTAGTTGCTTACGTTGACATATGGATGTTGTAGTAGTGGTAGGACTGCAGGAGGTTTATATGTGCTACAGTCGTGGGGCTAGTAACATCACTATGGGGATGCAAATCGAGTTTGGTTTAAATACATGCTGTAACGGTCGTGAGTGTTAGTTACCTTTGAGATTGGACGCGGTGATCTGATGTCAGTCATGAAAACTCTCATGCTCACAATGACGCCATTACGGTGGTCACGAGAATATACCGTCGCAAGAAGACTGGGCTCTGGACGGCCATGTGGCACTACCGAGAGGAAGACCATCATGTTCGGCGTATGGCTCTGGCTCATCGTACTGCATCTGCAGCTGCAATCTGAGCAGCAGTTGGCACCACAATGACACAACAAACTGTTACAGATTGGTCACTTGAAGAACAGCTATGAGCCAGACGCCGTGTAGCGTGCATTCCACTGACCCACTGCTTGTCCGTCCATATGGTTGTTTCTTGTTCCTGTGCATTTGCGTGTGTATCCTCTGTGTTTGTGTTCTGTGTTTATGTTCTGCTGTGTCTGACTTTATATGTTGGCGACGATGTATTTGTTTTTATATGCTAGGTGTTCCTTTAATTTTTATCTTAACTAGATGATTCTGATCGCCTATAATGTTTGTGTCGTATCCATTCTCCACAGCAATTTGCTTGTTTATCTGTGATTCATTTCTGTAATTATCTTCACTGAATGGATATTATTCAGTGCATGCAGCATGTATTGGAAAACTGGCTTGTTTGTTCTCATTCAGGTGGTTTGAGTTATTGTGTATGGATGTGTTGGTGTTGGTGATTTTAATGAATATAGAGAATTGTGTTGGTTGTTGTGTCTGTGTATTGTGAGGTCAAGGAACTTACACGTCTTCTCGGTTTCTGATTCTATGCTGAATTTTACTTTTGTATGAACTATGTGTATGTCACTGCCTTGTTTGATGCAACTTACTATTCCATCTACAGAACATCTAACGTCACCTATGTAGTGATGTCAATATACTACCCTGTTTTCTTCATATCTTACTATAGTTTCAAATGTTTTGTTCTCAATGCGGTTAAAGAAGATGTTGACTATGAGTCCACTTACAGGTGAACCCCCACGGGAAGCCCATGTTATTGTGAGTAGAGCAGTTTGTCAAATGAAAAATACTTTTGCTCTGTGATTAGTTTTAGAAAGCCTATTATTTCTTTTATGAGGGATTTTGGAATGTCTATTGTTCTAATTGTTGTTTGATGACGTTGATGGTTTCTGTGGTGGAGATTTGGTGTACATGGATATGATGTCAAATGATGTGGGTGTGGCTGTTGTGAGTCTGTTGATGGGTCTGATCTTTTGTATCAGGTCTGCGGTGATATATATGTCTCTGTCCTTAGTAGATACATAACGTTTCTGCAAGTATGTGTGTATTTCTCTGGCTAGATGATACGTGCGTGCACTTCTGAAATTTACAACTGGGCATCTCGGTGTATTCTGGTTGTGGATTTTTGGTAGTCAGTTCAATGTGGGTGTCCAGAATTCTTTTGTTTTAGACATTTCACTTTCTGTTTTTGAATATGTAAGGGATTTTTTTAAAGTGTCTGTGTATTTTTCTTGTATCTTTGTGTTGGGTCACTGGATGGATTTACTACGTTGTTGTCATCTAGAAATTATCCAGTGTTATTTTTTATCCCTTCTGTTTTTTATTACTTTTGGTTTTGCTCTTGTCTGCATTCTGATGAGAGCCCCACTGTTTGTAAGTTTATTCATTATTTTTTGGATGTTTTTCTTTGCCGCTTTTTGTTATTGTCAGTATGTTAATTTGTATTCCATTGTTACATATCTAATTTCTTCTGCAGCTAACTCTCTCGTCAGGCGTGCATTGGAGTTAGCGTTACTGTTGTTTCATTATGCATTTACTTTCTGTGACAAGGTTCTCCCCCGTCTAGTGTATAATGTATGAGTTGACTTCGTATATAGGCCCTTTTAATAGCAGATTAACTTGTTGACTGGTGAGTTCTATGTCAGTAAGGTTGACCAGACGCTTCTAGAATAAGTGGTTTGATTCCCTCCTCTTTTCATATTTAATATCTGTGTTTCGTTTCAATGTGTGTTTAGTTTTTATTGTTGTTTCACCCATTTCATTCTGATTATCAGTTCTGTATTTAATGTATTGTATTAAAGGCAGTAAATATTTTAGAGATTTAAGCGTAGTTTTCCTAGCTCCAGATGAATTTTGAATAGTTCAACTTTGAGTTCCTGCTTCCTTGCATTTAGTCATTCAATTTTCCATTACAGCCAGCAAATTTTGGTTTGTTCTTCGTGAATTTGCTTATTTTCTTATATATTCTTGTGTTTCGTCGACGATGCGTATGATATAATCTGTGCGTATTGTATGTGTCAATATAAGGCTTTATCTTTCCGTTTCTGTTATTTGTGCAAAAACTTTGTTTTCATTGTGGTTCATTAAGACATTTGTTAATATGTATGATACTGGACATCTTATTGGGAGGGCTTCCTTTATAAGTTAAATTAATCGTTAAATTTAATACAGTTTTGCTTGGTGATTACCTTTATTTGTGTGAGTTCTCTGTGTTGTTCTTAGGATATCTGGATTTGCTACCAGGATGCTGCTGTAATTGTAATTGTTAGACGTTTTACATTGCAATAGGACTATTTCGGTATTATCGCCATCATCAGGCTATCTGCAACTAAATACGCTTTATTAGAAGTGTAAAATTGTAACTAATAACAACATTGTTCTTCTGTGTGCTGGTACTTACTTTCATATTGCATTGTGGCGCTGTGGCTGTCTTATAATCTTATCGCTGCACAAGGGTGTTTCCAAATGCAGCCAAATTTTTAAACATTTAACTTAACTATCTTATTTATTGCTGTTGTTCATAAATGTAAGCTATGTCTTTCATCGCTTATATCTACTGTTGTGGTTCTGACAGTTGCGATTGATACTCTGCTACTAATAGACGGATCCAACACTAGCATACAACAGTTAGATAAAACTCTGAATGAACTACACTCAAAAATCAGATTCACAACGGAACCTGAAACCAATAAAACAAAAATTTTATGGATCTGACAATAAAAAATAAGAAGAATTGTCAGTCCTTAACAACGCAGCTCAACAAATTAACTTTGATCCAAGCATAGTGAGAAAACTACACGACAAACGCCGTAATCTAGATCCACTAAGATCCAGAGCGACGTAAAATTAACGGAAGAAATACCCACAAAACAAAAGTTCAAAACATACCACATACTTGCGTACAGACCAGACACAACCTCAAAACACTAATCCGTCTTGATAAAACAAAACCACCGCTTCACACACTACCAGGCATATATAAAATAAATTGTAAAATCTGTGATAAATTCTATGTAGGACAGACTGGCAGAGACTTTGAAATTAGGCACAGAGAACACACAATAATTAGCTTCACAAACCAATCCACGTTCTTCAGCCGTTTGAAAACAGTAAATCATGAAGTTGTCACATAACAAACGCAGTGATACTCTACATATAACACCAAAGGGATCTAAAATGAACATTTTGGAAAAAATCGAAATCTGTATACAAACACTGACAGACCCTGGTGAAATATTAAACGAACTAACGGACATAAAACATAAAAATTTTCTAGACGCAAGTCGATTCGGGTTAGTCGTAGTAAAATAAACACACAGATATATACACACCACGAAAACATGACAAAGATTATAATACCACACCATAGAGAATTAAAATACATAGACAAATGAATAAATAAATTGTAACCACACAGCATCGCTGGATTACCTGTCAGTCGTAGCTATCAAAACCACAACAGTAGATACAAGCGATGAAAGACCTAGCTTTCATTTGCGAACAACAGTAATTAATAGAGATAACTAAGTTCAATATTTAAAAGTTTGGCAGCAGTTGGAAATGCCCTTTACAGCTGTAAGGCAGCGCCAAGATGCAATATGGAAGTAATAGCACGCAGGAAAACAAAATTGTTATTAGTTATAATGCTACAACTTTTAACGACGCATATTTACTTGCAGGCAGCCTGATAATGGCGAAAACGACGAAATAGGCCTACTGCTAATGTAAACGTCCATCAATTGCAATTGTAGCAGCATTCTGGTACATTATCGTTTTTCCTTATTACGTGATCGCAACAAATGTGTGAATTTGCAATGTGGTCTGAGGAAGCACTCTTGAATTTGGTGGCTTGTCTCATGGGGCTGTTCTCTTTATATGTATTTGGTCTGGCTTTCGAGTGTAGGTACTACTGGATATTTTTGTACTTTGGCTTTTTCCGTGCTTTTGTAAGTTTATGATATCTTTAATGTTTCATTTGTAATCTAATTCTTGGATAAGACTTCAATTCTGATTATTTTTTATAATAGGTCTTTGTTTTATGCATACATTTTAATTTACTCATTGTCCCATCTGAGTTTCTATTGTCTGCTTTTGTAGCCACTGCCCCCCTTTCCTGTAGCTCTTTCTTTATTTACTTAACTGTTAGTGGTGCTTTATTATTTTCTTGTTTCTAAGAGCTTTCTTGTTTTTGATGAAGCTAATTGGTTATTTTACTGTCAGTTCCCCGATTAGGTCTGTGTAGACCTGTATTTATTTCACTATTCCACTTTTTTTCCTTCTTGTACTACATTATATTGTTTTTACTATGATATCTCCAATTTCTGCGTTTGTAACTCGTTCCTCGTAATTTTATATTTACGATCTTTCTATAACAATTGTTTCCATTTCAGTCAGTTGTAAGTTAGTGAGATTCGTTAGTCTTGGGTAAAATGTGTGTGTTGGAGTCTTGACATTGTGTATGTGAGTGATAGTAAGAGGGGGGCGGGGAGGGGGGGCGAGTGGGAGAGTTATCTTCCAACAGTTTTCTTATGTGCAAATTTAATTTCCAGTTTTTTCTGCTGTTCTGCTGATATTTTCTTCGCTACTTGTTTCTGTTCACCCATCATGTGCTGTAGAACAGCAGGATTGTTCAGGTAAGTTGCTGTCTGCATATGCAATTTGCATTGTTCTTGTTTCATACAGTTTTCTTGCACACTGTTGCCTTTTTCCTTTATTTAACCAAGATCTGTTAGTTGCTCATAACTTAGCTTTGTGTGTTGACTGAGAATCACTGCTTACCTCAACATTAATGTAATATGATATCCAACGACACTGATTAAAGGTTTGTTGAATTGCGAATTCTTTCTTGGGCTGTAGAATTGGATGAAGGTCTTATTGTCTGAGTTGAAGTTCCGTGACCGAAATGCTTGCCAGGCAGTAATAATATCGTTAATATTTGTAGCCTTCCTCAGTTGCTACTTCAGTTTGCTTACCCCGCAGATAAACACTAATTTTATTCCTCCCAGTGGAACATAACTACAACTA
Organism: Schistocerca serialis cubense; assembly: GCF_023864345.2. Lineage (NCBI taxonomy): Eukaryota > Metazoa > Arthropoda > Insecta > Orthoptera > Acrididae > Schistocerca > Schistocerca serialis. Next base: position 386,534,900 of record NC_064640.1, read on the forward strand.
GACCTAAATTCCAGATTAATGAAAATTTAATAAAAAGAGCTATACTAGTCAGGCAACAACCCTAGTCATATTTTTCTAGTTTATAGCGTTGTGCATTATCATATCCTCTCCAAAAATGATGATTAGTGAAGTAAACTATTGCCGGCCGCTGTGGCCGAGCGGTTCTAGGCGCTTCAGTCCGGAACCGCGCTGCTGCTACGGTGGCAGGTTCGAATCCTGCCTCGGGCATGGAGGTGTGTGATGTCCTTAGTTTAGTTAGGTTTAAGTAGTTGTAAGTCTAGGGGACTGATGACCTCAGATGTCAAGTCCCATAATGCTCAAAGCCATTTGAACCACTTTGAAGTAAACTATTACTGAAAAACTTCTAAAAAGTCAGATACTGAGAGTTCAGTTTTTGCATCCACCGTTTCTTGAACTTAAAATGCAATAGCAGACGCTGTCCCAACTCGCAGGCCACACACTCATCAAAATTCAGCCCATTTTTCTTGAAACATAGTGGCTTAGTAGCACAAAATTGTGGTGTATAGTAAGTAAACAAAGCGTTTTACGTTTTACTCACTAGTACCTACGATTAACTTTGAGATACAGCATCTCATTAAACAAACAAAAGACCAGTTATCGATGTAGCTATGACAACTGCTGTTGTGTAAAATCTTTCCTCTCACAAAACCTTAAAATACGAAATAAACCCAAGCAGAATATTTTGCTAGTATCGGTTTTCGACTCATAGAGGATCAATATACATATGTTTAGGCTCATCCTGCTGTCAGCAGTTATATTAAAAACATAAAAATAAACCAGTAATATCCTCTGAAACTGCTCATAGTGCAATGTTTCACCTTTTTAGTCCTCGAAAATCGTAGCCAACAAAAAGGGAATAACTGTCCATACTAGCCGGAAAACAACGACAATTAGAGTTTTTCTACTTTAGCGGATGATGCATTACCATCTCCTCATCTAAAACGGTGGTTAGTGAAGTGAATAGTTACTTGAAAACTTCTAAAAAACGTCAGGTAATTAAGTTCGATTTCTGTACACCCAGTGACACTAGTCTTAAAACAAACTAATGAAAATAGAATAAAAAGCTTTATCACCCAGACAGTATCACCAATTATACTTCTTTCTAGTGTAGAAAATTACGTATTACCATCATCTCCCCTAAAATGGTGAGTGATGAAAGTGAACCGTTACTAAAAAAAAACGTCTAAATACATTAAGTCAGGGGCAGGTCAGAATTCAGGCCACAAGATGTGCCCTGGCACGAGAGTGTTTTGCTCGGCTTGGCTGCATATTTGCCCCACCGCCACGGCACGCTGTTTGAGACTGAGGAGGGAGAAGAGGAGAAACTACACCACATCTAAATGACAATGCAGTCGCACTGCATGCGACATTTACATTTCACATTTCTGAACGACATAGACCACAAACTAAATAAATTTTCAATATTATTTAATAATTTTTGGAGAGCTGAATGCATAATTTTTTTATCTGGTACAAACTGTCAGCGTACAGACAGATGCAGACTATTTTACAGATTTTCGCACTCAGGTTGCCACTCCATCGTGACTTATTTAGTTTCATAATCGAAAAAAGTTCTTTCTCACCCGTACACTGTCGAGTCACATTAACGTGAGCACATGTGAAAGGGTTTCGCAGCGTGTATCGTTGCAAGACGTGTAGGAAGAGAGTGAGTTAGGTTCTGGAAGGTACCGACAGGGATATGGAGCCATGCCAACTCCAGTGCCATGACTAGCCGGGCTGCGTTTCTCAGTTGAGGATCCACGGCGTGAACAGACCGATCGAGGTGGTCCCATAGATTTTCGATTCGGTTTAAATCCTGTAAGTTTGGTTGGTTGGTTCAAATGGCTCTGAGCACTATGGGACTTAACATCTATGGTCATCAGTCCCCTAGAACTTAGAACTACTTAAACTTAACTAACCTAAGGACAGCACACAACACCCAGCCATCACGAGGCAGAGAAAATCCCTGACCCCGCCGGGAATCGAACTCGGGAACCCGGGCGTGGGAAGCGAGAACGCTACCGCACGACCACGAGATGCGGGCAAGTAAGTTTGGTGACCAGTGGAGTACGGGAAACTCTACCTGGAGCTCTTCGTACTACGCATGTTCAGTGCAAGCAGTGTGACACGTTGCATTGCCCTTCTGGTACACGCCGTCGTGCCGAGGAGAAACACACTGCATATATGTTCAGACATGGTCCCCACGTATATATGGGTATTTGTGTTGTTCTACTGTGTTTTCCAGAAGGACTATATCACCCAGGCAACGCCATAAAAACGTTCCCCAGGCCATAACGCTCCGTCCTCCGGCCTGGAACCGTCCGACAATTGTTGCGGGGTGTTTGGCGTCTGTTCGATGGAGAACAAAATATGATTTATTTGAAAGTGCCACCTTTCGCCTTTCAGACATCCAGTTGCGGTACTGGCATGCAAATTCCAGCCTCCGTCGCCGATTAATAGCCAGCAGCATAGGTGCATGAACCAGACGCCAGCTGCGGAGGTCTATATGCTGCAACATTCGCTGAACGGCCATTAAGGAGACATTGTTGTTAGCCGCTTAGTTCATTTGGGCGGTCAGTTGCTCAACAGTTGCACGTCTATGCACCCGTAAACACCTCTGCAGCCGTCGTTCACCATTGTTGTCCATGACCCGTGCTGCGCCACGATAGCCTCGGCGCCGGGTTTGGATAGCGCCATTTTTCCATGCACAGTATCCTTTAACCATGGAAGCGCGCGAGCAGTTTAAAAAAAATGGTTCAAATGGCTCTGAGCACTATGGGACTTAACTTCTGAGGTCATCAGTCCCCTAGAACTTACAACTACTTAAACATAACGAACCTAAGAACATCACAAACATCCATGCCCGAGGCAGGATTCGAACCTGCGACCGTAGCGGTCGCGCGGTTCCAGACTGTAGCGCCTAGAACCGCTCGGCCACCCCAGCCGGCGGAACAGTTAACGGACTTAGCTGTTATTGAGACGTGGGAACCCTACTGCCTGAGGAAAACAATGTAGAAGTCCCGTACAGTTTTAACGTGAAAGGATTAGTTTTTAAAACGAGAATTACTCTTCAGCTCAATCATTTACATCTGCGCATACACATGATTTCAGCTGAAACGGAAAACGGTCGCGAAAACAGCTCTAAAACAGATGTAAGATTGGCAGTGTCATCAAAACATTTAGAAAACTATTCTCGGAGTTTTTCAATGCATTCTTCTAACATCGCGGTTTCTTTAAAGCATTCCTGACTGAACCCCTCCACCCTTTTTTTTACAGTTACTCACAGGATACACTGGATTGGATTGGATTGTTTGGGGGAAGAGACCAAACAGCGAGGTCATCGGTCTCATCGGATTAGGGAAGGACGGGGAAGGAAGTCGGCCGTGCCCTTTCAAAGGAACCATCCCGGCATTTGCCTGGAGCGATTTAGGGAAATCACCACAGGATATACTGGTGGGGTTGTGAGACTGTGAGACTATCCCGATTGTCATGAAATGTCTATTTTCTTATTTGTCAAAAATGCTTTCACGAAACATTTCTATCATTTATCTTCGTTATTTAATTTTTAATTTTGTAGAGGTCCACTAGGAACGAAATTAGGAAAAACGTTTTGCCCAACAGAAATAAAAATGTTCATTCTTCAATGTTTGGTTTCACAAATAACTTGGTTGTAGTTCCCTATGTTCCAAAAAGGGGCAATTCGGTAATCTTACTCTCCACTCAGCATCATGAGAGACAAGTGCGTGGTGATGAAAGTGAATACAGACCTGAAATCATACTCCATTACAACAAAACCTAAAGTGACGTAGATAATGGAGAAAAAATGAACAGAGAGTACAGCTATGTTAGAGGCAGCAGGCTGTGACCACCAAGAATTTTCATGGAGATGGTACATACTGCAACACTGAATCCATATATTCTGTATATCCGAAGATCTTCTGTGTGGCAGGAGAATAATCGGAGCCGACATAAATTTTGCATGATACAGCTGGCATCTGGACTCAGAAAAGTCAACATAGAGGAAAGAGCCACAAATATGAAAGAACTTCAAAAGGACGTGCACGATGCACTGTAAGCATGTAGTACTGAAATTTCGACAGTGCTGACCCAATCCCAGTGTTCCAAGTTACCAACATCATTTCAGTATCAAGATTGCACAAGGAACAAAAATCAGGAAAAAAGATTTTGTTGTGTTATGTGCAAGAAATCTGTTTGTAATGTATACAGAGAAGAACCTGTTATTGTGAAGTGCATGTTGTGCAAACATTTACCTAAGTCAAACTTTCTGGCAGAGTAAAACTGTGTACCGGACCGAGACACGAACTCGAAAACTTTGTCTTTAGTGGGCAAGACTGTATGAGGAGTAATCTAACAGAGAGCTTTGCCGCGAAAAGCAGAATTCCCGAGTTCGAATCTCAGACCAGCACAAAGTTTTAATCTACCAGAAGTTTCATAGTAGTGCACACTCTTCTGCAGAGTGAACATTCATTGTGATGTGTCTGAATGTATAGTTCAAAAATGTTATTTCTTATTTTGATGCCATGTACTAGTTTACTGCCCTGACAGACAAAATGTACACATTTTTAATTTTACGTATGTCCAATATTGAATTTCTTATGTGAATGATATAAAATTTATTGGACTTTGCATCTATGTTCTGTTTAAATGCTAACACTAATTTGAAAATTTATTGAACTCTGCATCTATGTTCTGTTTAAATACTAACACTAATTTGAAAACTGTATTTCAGTACTAAATAAAGATATTCATTGAAAATAATGGAACCTAAAAATGGCTCTGAGCACTATGGGACTTAACTTCTGAGGTCATCAGTCCCCTAGAACTTAGAACTACTTAATCTAACTAACCTAAGGACATCACACACATCCATGCCCGAGGCAGGATTCGAACCTGCGACTGTAGCAGCCGCGTGGTTCTGGACTGAAGCCTCTAGAACCTCTCGGCCACGCGGGCTGGCACCTAAAAACAAATATTACATCACATCACAAAACTGTATAGGGTTAGTCAAAATACCCCGCTTAGTGAAAAAAGGTGTCTCAAAGTTTAGCAACATCAGGGATAATGGCATGTGACGACAGCTCACTAGACTCCTTATTTTGTGTAAACAGCCACTGTGAACGCCCTTCATACTGCAACGGGGCAGAGTATTTTTTTTTTTTTTTGCTCGTTACGTCATTGTCAATGACAAGGTTGTATATTAAAATTCACCTACCGCAGAACGGCGTCCACTCGATGTCCCTTCACTAGGCAACGTAGATACTTATAAGATGATGTAAAAACAGCGTTGATAAAAAACAAATTTCACATGCAGAAATCTGTCCAAACCCAACCCGAATAACAAAACGTTTTCACAGTCATTAATTTCACCACTAATATGAGTTATTACATTCGCTCCATCTTGTGAATTTCTTAAAAAGGAACAGCTCGTCAGAAATGCTCTGTAGTTGAATACTGAAACATGCCACGCAGATACTGTGTAGGCCAATATTTCACAGGCGAATATCCGTCCATCATATTTAGTCAAAATCTCTGAAAATTTGCCAAGCAATCCTCAACAGCAACTGCTATCGACTTAGCTCACCAATAACTCAAACACATTATTTTGACTGGCACTAGTAACTTGACCTTCAAAGCTAGTAAGCGATTTTTCTTCTTCCACCCTCACTCCCAGTATAACTATCAGGTAACAAGCGGGAAACGTCTCAATTCTGATTGGCTGACCATACTCGCTGCCAATCAGAATGCTCACTCATGATCATACTCGCGCCAAAACTGGCCTGCACCAATCCTTACACACAGACGCATTTGCGTCAATCTGACCTGCAAATATTAAAGTAATGTTTAATAAACGAAAACGAAAAGAAAATAATTCTGGAAATTTTCTTTAGATGCAGATTTTACTCCAGCTGACTTTCTGTCTGCTCTGTTACAATAGCAATCACACCTAGACATACCTCATCAGCAAAGTGGGTAAATACCCTAGGATCTTTTTCCCACGACAGGCTTGTGTAACTCTTGCAGGTTACTTAAGACGGTATATAATGTCACGTTGAAATTAAACGAATGTCCCACATACACACCCTCATTTATTCACATTCACTCCCACAACCATATTAGACACTAATAATAACTTTGATTTTTATATTATGAAAACGAAAAATTATTGAAGTTTTAATATGAAAATCTCAATTAATTAATTCTGCACACAGAGAGTTCGGTTTATGTTTTCCAATTATATCAAAAGATAAACTATCATATTTCCTAACTGAATTTAGTTCCCTGAGTGTCGGTTTTTTTTACTTTTTAGCAATATTTTTATCTCTGAAACTATGATAGGTACAATGCTGAAATTTTTATACAATCTTCTCCTGAATAACTAAAGGTAGTGCACCGATTTTGAAAATTATTGAATAATATTTAATATCATTTATTTAGGTTCTTATAAGTGGTGAATGTACACGTCCAGTAAGAGTAAGAGACCTTGAATAGTTTTGCCAAGGCAGGCAGGTGTGTGTCTCGGTTAGGGAGCTAGGTGTCAGCCCCTGAAGTTACATGCAGCAAGCTATCCTAAAACAAAAGTTCGCTCGGAACAACTTGAGACGCTACATATCCCATAAGAACCTAAAATTTCTTTTAATTACGTTTCATGGTTCTTACTGCGTCCAAAAAATGAATCTTTAAGTACTACGACACTGTTAATCAAACTTTGTTTTCCTCAATTTACCAACTATCTAAACTACATGACAGTATTGTATACACATGCATCGAATATCAAAGGCTAGGACTGAATAGCATACAATCAAATTAATTTACAGAAAATCTCCATCTTTCTCCAAAATCAGATTTTTCTCAAAATTAAATTAGCAAAATGTTTACATTGATCTTTTCTTGAAATTACAATCTTCTCTGAACAAAGTTCTTAATCTTTCACTTTGACTCTAAGCAAAAATAGTAGTTTTATGAAGTCGCTTTAACAACATTCAAAAATTTACTAAAATACAATTTAGGCACTGCGTAGGGTGTCCTTTCCTTAACCATCAGAGAATATACATTCATTTCGATATGGGGGTCATCTTTTTACCAAACATTTCTCTGACAACACGTTGGGGTTCTGATAACTGTCTCCGATTAATACAATGGGTTCGGATAACTTCTAATCAACACTTACATGTGGGTCACTTCACGGCTCGTCACTGGGCTACATAATTCCAGCTCTTAGTTACAGATTGGAGTTCTCTCTCTGTCTTGTATCGGGTTCTGTAGAGTTTTTCCGTACCTGCAAAAACAGTACATCTAAGTATCCATGCTCAATATCAATATCCTAACCTAACACACATATATACTTTATGTCAGCAACTGCTGCTCTCAAATTCAAAGGCAAAGAACTCGATAAAATATTTTCGAAAACTTTACTGTTCTTTTTAAATTTACGTCTCCCATTTACACAAAGCTTTTTCCTCAGACAAATTCATAGTTCATCAAAACTTAACATCTTATATACAGTAGTTAAATTCAGTATTAATCATCTCAGTAAAAAGTGAATTAACTGTCCCTCAAAAAATCAACAGTACCCAATATTGGCACTACTACTGAAATCTTTTTCCAAAATATGTTTTAATCATTAAGCAAGTTACTGTTACAAATTCTGCTGACTCCCAAAAAACACTATTTCTTAACTCTCATTCAGAAAACCAGTTTTACTGCTTGCCTTCACACAAATAAGCTATTGTACACAAAGAACAAAATACAACATCATAAAATATGCTGCGAAGTTATCTCCGCCACCATCTGCGGCTCTGAAAAACATCATTACACATTACATAAAGAAATACAAAATTATTGAGCACTGAAAATCATTCAGTCCACCTCCTGCATTCCTGCAGCTCCTTCTATATACATCTTACGAAAAGAAAAAACAATTTTATAAAATCACTGTAATATTACTCACATCTTACATAATACGATTTACAAAGAACATCTCTTCTATAGAAAAGTCCTCATAAAAATCTCTGAAAAATATCCTCGCCATCCTCTCTGGCTTTAGCAAAGTCCTCACATTTATCCTATATACAAAATTTACCATATTGTGGTAACAGACTGAAAATCCAGCTACCGTAGCTTCCAGCAATAGACCTTAGACACACCTTTTATAAAGTATATAAATTATTGACAAATACTGACAAGAATCCTTGAATAGGAAAAATGAACATAACTCATGCCACCTCTGTGGCTCTGTACTTCTCATACACAATATTCAAGAAAAATACAAAAAGTCGTTATAGTAAAATACTGAAACCATTAGCCAAATACGGTGGCTCTTCGTTACACATGGCTGAAGCTAACTCCAGCCAACTTCTGTAGCTCTCAAAATACCTCTAACACCAGTCAGTTACTGTGGTTCTTCATCATCTCATGATCAAATTACGTAATATATATATACAGTACACACAAAGCAGGTCCTTATAGAAAAACATTAAGTCCGACTCGTGCCGACTTACATGGCTCTCCAACACATCTCATTCACTATATTCAAGAAAACATACATTATTGGCAATATTAAATACACTTTAGTCCATCTATCTGTGGCTTTCAAATCATTTATCTTTATGTTAGGTTTGGTCAGTATTTTAGTCCATTATTAGAATTAATGTGTCAATGTAATTTTGTGCTATTTGGTTGAAAAACCGCTCTGCTGATCACCTGCGCCAAGGATAGGAGGGAGGAGCATTGTTGCCTCAGTGTTCACATCGCTCAACAGGTCTGCAATCCGTTGGTAGTGCTGACTGGCAATACAAGGATAAGAGGGAGGAGCATTGTTGACTCAGTCGTCTCTTTTACTTTCAACAAGTCGGTAACTAGAGGGTATTGTCATGGGTCCACACAAGGGCCTGCGCAAGAATGTGAAAAAAATGGGAAACATTGTTGCTACAATGTTCACATCACTCAACATGTCCGTAACCTGTTGGTGCTGAGTGGCAATATAAGGAATTGCAATGGATATATAGAAAAGTGTGCCTTTGCCACTCCCAAAGGTGGAAAGCAAGGACGCATAAATTAAAGAGAGAGGTAGGCGAAAATTGAAGGAATAAACCGATCAACTGGGCACTCTGCGGGCGCTAACCGCAACGTGCAAGACACACGGTCCTGGAGGAAGAAGACAGGACGGAGAAAGGGTAGTAATCCGTGTAGTATTACGGTTTTAGTCTTCTTTCTGAATGTATCTCTTTAAATCAATAACGTTTCTTAATCCAAAAAGCTTATGTGACTCCACATACTCCAGTCTATAGGTATTAGCATGCGGTTTCTCTATAACTCTAAAGGGTCCTACATACTCGTCTGTAAATAAATTTCTTAGTTTCAGCAGTAAGTTTCTTAGATTTGTCCATAGTCGTTACTAGCACCAGTTCACCAATCTGGAAGCTCGTGGGACTAGCTCTTGCATCACGTCTCCTTTTTCTTTCCAACGCCGTTTTTCTAATACTGGCACGAGTTACCTTCTTCTTTTCTTCCGTAGATAATTCTGTGATTTTAGGGAGTTCTACTAAATCAAACAGGGTGTTGTTAGGTCTAGTCCCTTCCATTAATTCTACTGGAGCAAAACCTGTGGCTTCGTGTTTTAAATTATTAATTATTTCCTCAAAGTACCTAAAATAATTAGCCCAGGCTGAATGCTTCTTATGACAGTATGTCCTACAGAGACGGTAAAGTTCTTTCATGATTGTTCCACACATGTTTCCCTGTGGAAAACAGGCCGAAATTTAGATGTGCTCTAAATGTTCTTCAAAACGCTTAGATTCAAACTGTGGACCATTATCTGACAAAATAAGTATTGCTCAAACTTTTGCAAACCGAAAATAGTCGATAAAGCTTCCAGTTCAGAGATGCTGTAATTTTTCTCCGCTTGTTGTAACGATCGACTTGCAAATGCGATCGTTTTTTGGGCCCGTTCTTCTCCAATCATCTCAATCTGGAACAATTCTACCCCTAGACCATAACCACACGCATCTGGTCCTAAACAAAAAGGTTTTGAAAAGTAAGGATGATTCAAAATCTGGCTGTTCACTAGTGCTTCCTTAAGTTTTCCAAAAGCGGTTTAGTATTCCGGGGTCCACGTATAGGGAACTTTTTTTTTCAACAATTCCCTTAAACAAGGATCATTAAATAATTGCCCTGCCACAAATTTGCGACAAGATCCAGACAAACCAAACATTCCTTTTAGTTCCTAACGTGTGGTCGGTGCTGCATAGTCCCTAATAACATTTATCTTACTTGGATGGGGCACAAGTCTTTCCCATAGTAATGTCCCAGGAATTTAATCTCTTTTTTGACAAATTCTGTCTTATCTAACATCAATTTCATCCCCCCTGTTTTAATAGCATTTAATACACTGTCTAACAACAAACAGTGCTCTTCCCAAGCGGTAGTCGAAATCAACACATCGTCCACGTAAACAGTAATTCGCCTCAATAACTGGTCACCTAAAACCTGAGTCATTGCCCTGATAAATGCACAAACACTGTTATTCAACCGAAACGTCCGCAGCTCGTGGTCGTGCGGTAGCGTTCTCGCTTCCCACGCCCGGGTTCCCGGGTTCGATTCCCGGCGGGATCAGGGATTTTCTCTGCCTCGTGATGACTGGGTGTTGTGTGCTGTCCTTAGGTTAGTTAGGTTTAAGTAGTTCTAAGTTCTAGGGGACTGATGACCATAGATGTTAAGTCCCATAGCGCTCAGAGCCATTCAACCCAAAAGGCACAACCTTATACTGGTAACATCGACCTTCAAACAGGAACGCTGTATACTTCCTGGATTCCTTAGCCAGAGGTAGATTCCAGTATCGACACGTAACATCCATAGAAGTAAAAAATTTAGCCCCTTTAAACTTCTGTAATAGTTCTTCAATGTTCTCTGGTAAAACAATCTTATTCAACGCCCTAGCGTCTAAAACCATCCTAATTGAGCCGTCCTCCTTAGGTACTAAACCAATGGGTTATTGTACACACTAACAGCCTTTACAATTATCCCCCAATCGAGCGTTTTCTGTATTAAGTCTCGAACGCCTTCCTTATGCACTTCTGGAACGGCAAATGGTTTTTTGAAAACATGTGCATCTTCTTTCACGGTTAAGTAGCATTCGTAATTTCGAACTAATCCAGGCTGATCTGAAAATACCTCACAATGTTTATGCAAAAGTTGTCTTAGTTGTCCTTTTGCATTTCAGTTAATTCTCTAAGTTCCTCTAATTTCTCTTCGATCCTAATTCTGACACTCTCTAGCTCAGAAGGACCCACGTCTTTTCTTTCAGCACATTCATTATAGCCTTCGATCAATGTAGCCGCCCTACAGTATCGTATTGGAATGTCACTTTGTTCTTCGTTTACACTCTTTTTACAGTGACTGCAATAACTACAGATTTTCCACTTATTCTTATAATTACATCATTGGACCCAAAATTTACCCATCCTTCATATTTATGCAAGAAGTCGGCACCCACCAACATTTCCACAATGAGTCCATTTATAACTAGAAAATTCTGTTTTATGGCTACCCCACCTACAGTTATGGGTAATAGGACTTCTTCTTTAACCACTTTCTTAGTTTTTCCAGTAGCTACAATAATGTTTAGAGCACTCACTGGCATGTTAACTACTTCTTTATTATTTGGGGAGCATTTACGAAATTCTGAGATAGGTATCAATTAGACAAGGAACTTTTTCTTGAAACATCATTACTTCAATAATCGGTTGTCCCACATACTCTCTCCTGATTACATTCTCAGGCCACTTCTCGTCTGTCGAATCCTACTTCCCTTGTGGAAATCATACTTACATTTATTGGGTCCTCCTTTTGCTTGTTATTAGTGGTGGTAGCTTCCACAAGTCTGTCCACTATTGACAGCGTAAAATACTCCTCCAACTTCTCAACATAATTTTCCTCTGATTCTGTAACCCCTTCCAAGGTATTGTCAGAAATTTCCACACCACTTTCTTCTTCCCCTTCTTCTGATTCTCCATTATCACTTTCTGAAATTACTTCAATTAATTTACTCAAAACTTCCTCGACCCTTACTCCCGCATTAATTCCACAATTCATTGGTAGCCTCTCATCTGTTTCGCAATGCTGATTCACCCCTATTTCCTGATCTGAATCTTCACTTAAATTTACTTGTTCCTTAACATTATGGTCCTTATGATCTTTATTTGCACTGTCTCTATTATATAATGCTACAATATTTACTGGATATACCTTTAGTTTCTCCGTGTCACTCTCCTCTGCGCTCTTAGTGGCTAAATTATTATTACCAATATATAGTTTTGTAGGCGCCTTCCTTACAAAAGGTGTCGCTAGCGGGTTTAACCTGTAATGTTTTTGTAATTTTAGTGTTTGTGAGCGCAAGCTTCATGGTAGAACGCGAACAGTTTTCCTGCCGGGTGTTGTTACTATGTCTAAAATGCCAGTCATCGGGCGGGCACCGCCTCTCTGTTACGTCATCAGCTGACAGCTGACGGCAGTCGTAATACTGAACCCGTTCATTGAACCTATTCCCACTAGTACCTCCTCGTCCTCAAAATCTACCTCTGTATCCACTATCTCTTTGGACCCTGATTCTGTTTACATTAACTTCACCTCTATTACCATTCTGTCTGACAGGAGGCCTATATTCTCTCCTGACATTTTCTTCTTCCTTTAAAATACTCTCTACCCTTTCCAGATAGTGAATAAATCTATCAAGGTGTCTGTAGGAGCTGAAATTATTTTGTTTCTCCAGTACAATGGCAGCTTATTTTCTATCCCCATAATTATTTGCTCAGTTTCTACTTTTGAACTTAGATATGATAAAGTAGTTAACCATTTTTGTGTAAAACTTTTAATAATATCTTTCTTGGGATCTTTCCCCTGACCAAAATTTATTCAAAACATCCATCTGTTTCCTCTTGCCCCAACATTTTTCAAAAAGTACCTGTTTGAAGTACGCCAACTTATCATACTTATCGGAAGCTAAATTACCCCAAATTCTAGCTTCCCCCATTAAATTAGATGTAATAAAACCTGTTTTTTGCTTTTCATTCCATACTTTTGGTAACACATCATCAAAGTCGCTCCAAAATTCTTTCGGGTGCACATTCTCGTTTGAATCAAATTTCGAAAATTGTCGATGAGTTACATATGCTATTTCAGATGAGTCTATTACACTGTTATATAGAATACTACCACTACTGCTGTTGACATACCATTCTACTTTCGTTTGTCTAACGTCATGTTCACACAACTGTTCATAAACACTGGTACCTAACTGTCTAATGCTAGTTTCTAGGTTAGTGATTTTATTAGCCACTTGTGCTCCAAACTTTGTACACCTGTCTCTCTCTTTAATTTTACTTGCTAAGGCAGCATGTTAACCTCACAGTAATTTTCTACACTCTGACATGTTCATGAATTTTATTCACTTCGGAATTTACGTGTTCTTTGAATTGTTCGCTACCCTCAGCAACCTGCTTAATCTGGAAAGTTTGTTCACTTTCCACTGTTATAATTGCAACATTACATTTTTGCCTGACCTGATTAATATCACTCTTAATATTATTGCAAAACAGAGTTAGGTTATTTTTCCACAATTCCCTCAGATTCGAAATTTTCTTTTCCATTTCTACAACCTCACTGTGTAACTCATTTATATCCAAACCTAGTTCATTCATTTTAGTATCAATGTCAGAACTTATTGAAGCTTTAATTTCGGAACCCATCTGACTCATTTCTCTTTTAATATTATAAGTCAGGTCATTTTTCCACGAATCTCTCAAATTCAAAATTTTATCTTCCGTTTTAGATTCCATTTCAACTGACAAATTATTATATCCCTATTCAACTTCAGAATGCAATTCATTTATTTCAGAACTTAATGATGTTTCAATATCTGACCCCATTTTACTCCTACTAGTATTCATCTGATTCATATACTTTAAAATATTTACCATCATTTCTGACATATTGTTCTTTGGTTCACAAGCAGCTAACATTGGTTCTTGATCTATGGCTTTAACAGTAACAAGTATATTTTCAACTTCGTCTCCCATCATGTTTTGTTCACTATCAGTCCCACAATTAACATACAGCGAATCTGGCAAACTATTACTAACATTTGCTTATGAAACATCAAAACTGAAATTCTCAGTCATGGAATCATTCTCATCTTTTACATTCCCCAAATCTACCCCCCAGTCTCTCCTTTACTATTGCTGATTATTTTCAGCCATTTCAGACAGTTTTTCAGCACACACACAATTAAGTAAATCACTACTTAACTTTTGTCTTCAGACGTCTCCACCACAGCAAGATGGAACGGCGGGTCCGCACAGCAGGCTCAGCAAACTGTAGTCCAGTTAAGGGCTACCGCGTCCACCATGGCCCCAAGCGCCCCGTCCGTCTGCTTTGTTTACTGCAGTAGCGCGGCGCCTGTCGGTCGTCAGTTATCGGCACATCGTCTGCTACAGCGCACCGTCAATTGCTCTCGCTGCATGGTACACTTCACTAATAACTTTGCACTCGAGTTCTTTGCTGATGCGCTCCAACTACAATTCATCAGTACACGTGTCTATTGTCCCACAATAGTTTCTGATGACCTGAGAAGTTGAGTCCCATAGTGCTCAGAGGCATTTGAACCATTTATAACTCGCATGTGAATACTTTACGAGTCCATTTAAACACTGCTGCTTTTTATAAAGTTCCTACACATCCGAACTTTACTATTGTTTTTCCCGGCCGATAAAGCGCCAATTGCGGCGGAGCGAGGGTTTTTTTTTTTTCCATTACATCGTTCTCACTGTGCCTACTTCAGAACGGCGTCTGCTCGATATCCTTTCACTCGGCAACGTAGATACTTCTTACAAGATGATGTAAAAGCAGCGTTGATAAAAAACACCATCATATATCTACAATTACTGACGCCGCGCAACTCTAGTTAAGAAAGAAAGTTTTGTAGAAAAACTGTCATTCAATTTCATCGGACACTAAGAAAATGAATTGGCTTCTGGAAGATAATGTCCAAAATTTCCACTCAAAAATGTTTGTTTTGTCCTTGATAGCCAAAAAAGGTACTATTCAGTCCACATTTAAACTATTGGCTATTTTCTTCCAGTTCACAATTCATACACACATTTCACATGCACGGCAGTAGACATCCGTCCAAACCCAACCAGAATTAAATCACAGTCATTAATTTCACCACTAATATGAGTTCTTACATTCGGTACTTCTTGTGGATTTCTAAAAAAGAAACTGCTCGCCAAAAATGCTCAGTGGTTGAATACTAAAACATGCCACACGGATACTATGAAGACCAATATTTCACACGCGAATATCTGTCCAACAGATTTAGTCACAATCTCTGAAAATTCGCCATGCAGTTCTCAACAGCAACTGCTATCGACTTAGCTCATTATTTTGAATGGCACTAGTAACATGACGTTCAAACCTAACGAGCGACTTCCTTCTTCCAGCCTCACTCCCAGTATAACTATCAGGTAACAAGCGGGAAACGTCTCAATTCTGATTGGCTGACCATACACACTGCCAGTCAGAATGCTCGCTCATGATCATACTCGCGCCAAAACTGGCCTGCACCAATCCTTAAACACAGACGCATTTGCATCAATCTGACATGCAAATATTAAAGTAATGTTTAATAAACGAAAACGGAAAGACAATAATTCTGGAGATTTTCTTTAGATGCAGATTTTACTCCAACTTACTTTCTGGCTGCTCTGTTACAAAAGCAATCACACCTAGACATACGTCATCAGGAAAGTGAGTAAATCCCCTAGGATCTTTCTCCCACGACAGGCTTGTGTAGTTCTTGCAGGTTACTTAAGACGGTATATAACGCAGCATTGAACTTAAACGAATGTCCCACATACACACTCTCATTTACTCACATTTACTCCCACAACCATATTAGACACAAATAATAACTTTGTCTGATTTTTATATTACGAAAACGAAAAATAATTAAATTTTAATATGAAAATCTCAATTAATTAATTCTGCACACTGAGAGCTCGGTTTATGTTTTCCAATTATACCAAAGATAAACTATAATATTTCCTAACTGAATTTAGTTCCCTAAGTGTCTTTCTTTTTTTTTTTACTTTTTAGTAATTTTTTTATCTCCAAAGCTATAATAGTTACAATTTTGAAATTTTTATACAATCTTCTCCTGAATATCAGAAGGAAGTGTAACGATTTTGAAAATGATTGAATAATATTTAATACCATCTATTTAGGTTCTTATAGGTGGTGAATGTATGCTTCCAGTGAGAGACTTTGAATAGCTTTGCCATGGCAGGCAGTGACAGATGCTCGTGTGTCTCTCGGTTTGGCCGCTAGATTTCAGCCCCCGAAGTTACATGCAGCAAACTGTCCTAAAACAAACGTTCGCTCGGAACAACTTGAGACGCTACAATACCACGAACAAACAGCGAAGGGTAAACAGCGCTAGCACCACGATTCTGCTGAACAGAAGGGAGTCGTGCCAACCGAAATATTCCACACCACTATATTAAATGACATGTCGCGCTATACCGGGTATTTCTGACAAGGACCGAGCTAAACCGAGACAGACCAAGCCTGAGCCCGCATATCTGGCTCGCGTGCGGCTTAGCACGCCGTGACTGGCCTTGCATTAGGTGATTAAAGTTCCATTTTCGTATCCACTGTTCCTTGAACACTGTTTGCAAGAGCAGATCCTATCTCCATATTGCAGACAACGCTGTCTTCAACATTCAATGTGTTTCCGTAAGCATAGTCACTTAATAGTACCAAACAGTAGTACATAGTAAATACACAAGCTGTTTTACGTTTTCTATCAAATACCTAAGACCTACTTTCAAATATCGCAACTCTATTAACAAAGAAAATATGTTATTGATTTAGTTGTGGAGATGAGCGTAATTCAGTAGTTTTTCTCAAAAAACGCAAAAATACGAAATAAAACCACCTAGAGCATTACGGTAACATTGGCTTGCAACGTTCACAAGCACAACACACAAATGTTTAGGCACATACTCCTCGCAATATCTATATTGAGAACAAAATATCTAGCAAAATATGACAATAATAACATCTCAAACTGGTCGTAGTATAGTGTTTTATCTTTTTGACCCTTGGAGTACAGAAAAAGAACTAGCGTTGGAGATGACGTGAATATTTATGATGCTATGCAGACATTATGAAATTGCCAACAGCGCTGGACGAGAATGATGTTATGTCTCACCTATCCTTGTTGTAGGAAGCTGTCTGGTTGATCTATTTGCAAGAAATTAAATAAAAATGAAGTGTGGCTTAGGGAGAAGTTGAGAACTGTAATTTAACGAACTGATACGACATTGCAATACTGAAATGTGAATGGAAGAGATGAAAATGTGTGTTTACTGCAGTTCAATTAGCATAGAAGCTCTCTGAATGGCTGTGTTACTTGCTTTTTGCTTGACTATTCCCATGTACTTGTATCGAAAAGGGATTGAGGGGACTGGAGGGGGAAGGGGAAGGGTATAAGAGGCACATGGCTTAACAAGTGGAGGTGTTGCATAGGAGTAGGAAGGAGCATGATATCATGTGTTTGCCCCTGCATGTAGGCAACACAGTGCTCAATGGTCGATTTTGAAGTAGAGTTTCTACTGCACAAAGACTACAGGCTCACAGCTACAGCTCACTGTTTGCAGCGAATTTGCAACGAGGAATGAAAGCAGATATACACGGCTCGACCTGTTGATTACATCGAGCTATTCCTTTTAAACAGAGCCGTGCATAAACACAGTACCTAAGATACGAGCAACTGCAGGTAAAGATGCAACTGGTTTGTTCCTATACTGTGCTGTTTGGAAGAGCAACTGCTCATCAGCAGTAACAGTTAGGTACAGTCACAATTGGGGTTTTCTGGTCTGGGATGTAAGTCTCATCCCTTTAGAATTGCAGTTATAATTCAAACACTTCACAGTATTCTGTGATCTAGGTCCCAAATTTATTGCATCATAGGCAGTTTGCTTAGGGGCTCCGAGCATAAGATTTTGCTTCAAGTCCATCAGAATCGACACCTAGGGCAGTAGCAGTGCAGCAAGAGCAGCCAGGGTGATCAATAAGTTAAACATTTGTACTGATAGTGTCAAATCGTGAGATCCTGCAGCTTAATCGTCAGCGATGGAGCTTCCAACGATTAAGCAGTAACCCAGCGTGTGTAGTTCAGATAATCTTAGTGGGCCACTTAGTCCAAAATCTGAAAGTGGTGATGTCGATAAGGACGATATTAGTGTGGCAGATAGTCTGAAATCAAAGAAAAGAGATGATGTTGCCAGTTGTTCAAATGTGTGTGAATTTCTAAGGGACCAAACTGCTGAGGTCATCACTCCTTGGACTTACACACAACTTAAACTAACTTATGCTAAGAACAACACACACACCCATGCCCGAGGGAGGACTCGAACCTCCGACGGAAGGGACCTCAGAATCCGCGAAATGGCGCCTCAAACCGCTTTCCTTTTTCGTTTTTTTTTTATTCATCTCATTTTGTCCGTTTTTGTTCGTTGTATCTGCTAGGGGCGGACGTCGCAAGACACCTGTTTCAGTTCGTTGTTGATCTATTAACTCAGTTTCTTTATTACAGAGGGCACCTAACTCTCTGACCGAACACGCTGAGCCACCGTGCCCGCATTGTTCGCTTTCGTTGGTTGCATCTGCTTGGGGCGGACGTCGTAAGACACCCGTTTAAGTTCGTTCTTGATCTATTAACTGAGTCTTTTTGTTACAGAGGGCAGCTAACCGTCTGACCGAACACGTTGAGCTACCGTGCCGGCTTTTTCTTTTGTTCGTTGCATCTGCTCGGGGCGGACGTCGTAAGACAGCCATTGAAGTTCGTTGTTGATCGATTAACTCAGTTTTTTTATTACAGAGGGCACGTAACCCTCTGGCAGAACACGCTGAGCTACCGTGCCGGCGACCCGCTCAACCACTCCGCGCTGCGTAGTTGTGAGTGATTCAGTGGCGTGGTTGAGGAAAATTCTGACAAACTTGAACTCTAAAATGGGGGTATTGGGTATAGCGATAGGTTCAATGAATACAGAGATAATTTCAGTAGAGACAAATGTGTCAGAAGGTGTAAAAGCTGAGGTGAAGAAAATTAAATGCAGTATAGAAGGGAAGATTGATTCAAAATTAGAAGTTATATTGGAAGATTATGGTTAAAACCAGAGTCGACACAGTGGAAAAATGTTTCGGGGATAAGTTGGAAAAGATACATTACGGACTGGGTGACGATATTAAGAATTGTTTGCTGAGGCAAAATGCACTTGAGGAAGGGACCACGAAGTCTATCAACAATTTGTATAATTTGTCTGTGAGAGTAGTAGAATGTGAAAAGTAGGTGCTTAAGAATAGAGAACATTTTGAAGCGTTATTGACTAAAGAAACTGTGCAGCATGAACAGCAGTTTAGGGAGAATTAAATTTCTTAGCAGCAAATCAAGCTACCATTGCAAATCAAGCTTCTACTGTGATACGTGTTCTGTGGATTAATTCAGGAACGACAGTCTTTTGCATTTGATGGAATATACCATCCAGCTTATTTTCTTGCTGCGTGTAGAGATAGTTTTGTGAGAGGAATGTCGGAAGAGGCAAAAAATAAAATTAATTAAGGCATCTTGAGGGAAATGCACGATCATGGCCAAATTTAATGAGTACTTCTTTTGCTACCTATGAGGTGTTTGCCGTCCGCGGTGGCCGAGCGGTTCTAGGCGCTTCGGTCTGGAACCGCGTGACTGCTACGGTCGCAGGTTCGAATCCTGCCTCGGGCATGGATGTGTGTGATGTCCTTAGGTTAGTTAGGTTTAAGTAGTTCTAAGTCTAGGGGACTGATGACCTCATATGTGAAGTCCCATAGTGCTCACAGCCATTTGAACCATTTATGAGGTGTTTGAGGGTTGGTTCCTTGACAAATTCTGGGGTGAAGCGAAGCAAACGCGACTTCAGAATGAGTTACTGGACGGACTAAGTTTCGAACACGGAAGTGCCTTGATGCAGAATTGTCGTGTGGGGGAACTGACGATGTTGACGCATATAAATCATCTGCTATGAGTGTTGATGGTGATTGAGATGTCCAAAAGAATTTTTACAATGGTATTCTGCCCACAGGCCAACAAAGTCCATTGATGAAATTTTAGATTTCATTACGAAGCTTCAAAAGGCGTTGAAATTCAAGCTAAATAATGGGAACAGTAACAGGGAAAGGTATAATATCCACAATAATTACGGGTAGTATCCACAATAATTATCACCGTAACAGTATTTTTCAAAGAGGCAATGGAAATGCTCACAATGGATATCAAAACTGAAAACGAAGATCAGAGGCGCAGGAGCCGCACGAAATGCAAGGCTAGGATACGTGATCGAGAAATCAGAGATCTCAGCATCTCAGGTCCGGAGGTGGCGCAATGAACCAGCGTTAAAAGGGAAATGCTATTTTAAAAATTCGATGGGTGTCGAAAATTGGCAAAGAAGCCACAAATTTTGTAGTTGGAGGTTATAAGAAGTAAGAATAAAATGGGGGATAAAAATAAGCATCGCAACCATAAACAGGGCGCATAAGTGTTGTAAAATGTGTAGAGATTTTTGATAATGATGATATGGGGCTGAAAAATTTATTTTGTGAATGGGATGTGCATAATGGAATGAATGTATGTGTGGTGGCAAATTTTGTGATTAGAAGAGAGGCAGAGGTGGATTTCAATTTGGTGTTTGTGTTTTGTGTAGGGGATGATTTGGTAAATTTAAGGTGTAAGTCATAAAGTGTGGAGGTACGACGTAATGCAAGGAGTGAGCTAACACTGGCCGCACAACTCCTGGCGCGTGGAGGTCGGCAGACAGTAATTAGTTATGTAAATGAGGAAAATAATTTGTACTGTACGTAAGGTTCAAAAAATGGTTCTGAGTTCTATGCGACTTAACTTCTGAGGTCATCAGTCGCCTAGAACTTAGAACTAGTTAAACCTAACTAACCTAAGGATATCACACACATCCATGCCCGAGGCAGGATTCGAACCTGCGTCCGTAGCGGCCGCTCGGTTCCAGATTGCAGCGCCTAGAACCGCACGACCACTCCAGCCGGCGTACTGTACGTAAGATTTGGTGAAAAATTGCTAGGTGTTATTTAAGTATCATTGCAGTATTTTGGATGGGTTTTTCGTGTGATGTATGTAGTTTGTTTGTAATTATTGTTCGCACAATATTTTCTGCGTAGATGTTTATTTATTTTGAAATATTAGCTTTTAGAGTTTTGAGAAGATTGAAATATTGTTGTTTCATTGGATGCGTGTCACTTTTCTGAGATCGCAAATATATTCAGATTTGCATTAATATTTAACTGTAAATAATTATAGACTATCAGAGGGCGTAAGAAGAAATCATTCAGTTTTAAAATTTTGATTGTTTGTGTGGGTAGAAAATGTGGTTTGCAAAATGTTAGAAAAGTTTTCGGGGTGTATTTCGTTGCGCTAATTGCATAATGTATTTTATTTTCGAATGTTTATGAATAGATTTATGTATATATAATTCGGAGGATAAATGACATTTTATTGTGAAAGTGAGTAAACATTTGCTAAACGTGTGATCCAGCTATTTGCTGAGTTGAAAGAAAAGTTAAATGGGCAGTTTCTGCACAGATTAGTACTAGTTTTGAAGTTTATAGTTGGACGCAATAAAATTGTAGACAAATGATAAAATATTAGTTGATTTATTGTGTCGAACAAGTTTCATTCCACGAAAGACGTGTTTTTTAGTGGGAACATAGAGTATTTGAAATGTTGAGCTAAATCAAGTGCCTACTCTATAAATCAGTCTTTTCTTGCTATCCTGCTTGTGAATGTATCGATTTCACTGGGGAGCACGTTTAGTGCCTGACCTGTCTGGCACTAAACGGGAAAGTACCGGTACGGGAAATCTGGGAGACGCGTCGATCGCCTAAAAGAACCGGCTATACTCTCAGCAATGGCGGGCTTTAAGACAAACTGAATGATTCTTCTGTAAAGTTTCGAAGGTAGGAGACGAGATACTGGCAGAAGTAAAGCTGTGAGGAGGGGGCGTGAGTCGTGCTTCGGTGGCTCAATTGGTAAAGCACTTGCCCGCGAAAGGCAAAGGTCCCGAGTTCGAGTCTCGGTCGGGCACACAGTTTTAATCTGCCAGGAAGTTTCTACTGACATGTTCGCATGTTACGGATCCCAAGCTTCTGAAACTTTGGCAGCCACAGCTGTCACTGCAACATCAGCAGCAACAACAACAGCATATGCCTGTCCTCCAGCTCGTATCTCAGCAGCTGTAACGAAGTCAGTCGGTGGTCACGCAACACCCCCCTCCGCCGCTCACTGCCTCCTATCAATCTTCTGAGAGCTACGAAGTCTACCTACATCGTTTTGAACTCTACTGGTTCGTTTATAGCATTTCTGGTACTAACAAAGTGCGTTGCTCTTGTCTTCTAGTAGTCTTTATACGAGGTGGTGCAGAAATTGCAACCACTATCGGAACCAAGTAGTTTATCTTTCAATCATCTCGGTGCTCTGTTAACGGAATACTACTGGCATCACGAGCGGCTAGGCTACAATTAAATCAGTTTCATACACAACGCGGACAGTGTCATGGAGCATGGGTAGCTGACTTGCAGGGCCTCACATACAAGTGCAGTTTCGCATGTCAGAACTGTGAAGTTTGGAATCATTGATTTGGGATGTGACTGAGCCCCTCTCCCCTGATACGGAGGTCTCAGCAAATGCTTAAACCGCGTGAGACCCAAATTTTGCTGAAGCGTTTAACATTACTGTACGTTTCTGAAGCTCTGCGTCCTTCCAGAAATAAAGTTTGAGTATCGACAGTAATTCGTCGCCGTCGCGATCAACAGTCAACTAATAATTCCATCTCAGCATCTTCCTTTTCTGCCTCAAACTCTCACCCGAGTTCACGAGCGTCCGGATCGCCGGCCTCTCGTAAGAGCCTTAAGTATTATCGATTATTCTGCTTCCCACCCTCCTCTCGTCCCTCTCACCGTTGAGTGACCTTTTGCGTAAAGTTAACTGGCAGGGTCAGAAACGGCCTCCCTCCTCGCTCTTGCAACATTGAAACATGCTTCACGCAAGTCGAAGAAACTCCAGTCCCGTCCTTACTGTGGCAGCCGGCATTCCAGAAGCAGTTGCTCACACCAAGGAGCAGAGTGTTGGGCATGTGGCAAGCACGGCCACCTAGCAGCGGTGTGTCAACAAGCAGCCCGCCGGCCGTGTGCTCTGTAGAGATCAGAAAGGAGCTCCGTATACACGCTTGAAACTCGCCAGCGAGTTCTATGACGTCATCTCCGAACTAATCGTCTCCATGTGATCCTACGCTCGACTCAAAGGTCTCTGCCGTTTCCCCTCTAGGCATTTATCTAGAAACGCCATCTTCCCTTTTCAAAAATCTTTTTCCGTTATCGATAAACCCCTCAGAAACATGATTTTTGGTTACCAAAACCAAGAATCAGATTCCAAGACAGCTACACACAGCAATTTTTACGAAATATTCCTAAGGTCCCGACATCGAACACCCTTAAAATTTTCTTGATGTCTGTATCCGTTTCCGAGACACAGAGGTTGAAAATTACCCAACCTGTACAAGTAAAATACGCGAGTAAAATCCGGTGTAAAAGGTAAACATAGTTCATAAAGTGACCTAGCATGGAGAGACATGTTGTACTGTTGTCATCAGAAGGATTCTGCGTCAAAAGGAGAGCGAGTATACGAGTTCGCAAGTATAACCATGGACTAGCTACATTGTAGCTACATACGAAGTCATGCGGCCTCGTGATTATTATATATGAATAAAACGACTAACCAGTCGTCAGTGCGTATTGTTCTGTATATATATATATATATATATATATATATATATATATATAGAGAGAGAGAGAGAGAGAGAGAGAGAGAGAGAGAGAGAGAGAATTATTTTTATATACGGTACTTTAATATGTTAACACAATGTTTTGGTTGTTCTTTCACTGCATGAAACAGTCTGACCTAATGTTTTCTGCATGCTTGTAACTGCACACTGCCAGCATAGACTAACCGTTTTGTGTCCACACATCCACACTTCAACAGCTGACCTGCTGCCCATGGGAAAATAAGCACTAATGGGTTGCTCTTTCCATATTTACTCGGAGACACTACCCAACCTAAAATATATGACTTGTGATAGCTTTAATTATTAGTCTGAAAATTACATAAATACTGACGTAGTTAGGTTTAGTACACCGTCCTGAGTCGCCAGTGGAAATATCTGCACTTATACCTTTTATGTACTGCACATGTATGAATGTATGAATGTATGTACATATGTATATATTTGTATATAGGGTGATTTTTCCACCATGTACAAAATGTAGCGAGTGATCTATGAGAGGGTACAGAACAAAAATGTCTAATTAACTTATGTCCGGAAATGCATGATTTTCATGCTGGAGACCATTTATTCAATCATACTTTGTTGCAGAGACTGCAGTCTAATATGCGCTGTACCATGCAGCCACGGTTATAGTATGCATGGTTTCTTTTTATAGGGTAGTACAGTTCCTCATACATAATGCCCTAGCGCCCTCTCCGCCATAGTAACTGGTAATGTTGTGTCCGATCCACTTCTCTTGCTGACTCGCCTTTTAGTGGATGCGACACAGCGTTGTACACAATGGTTCCATATTCGAATCGAGAGCTTGCCGACACAGTGTTTACTTACGGAAAGGCAAATGGCAATGGGCAACAGACGGCAAGGTTGTATGAGGAGATCTATACCTGCCGACAACAACCACAGCAGTTAGTGTTTGCAAAAGTGTTCCGCTGTTTGCCTGAGACAGGGTCGTTTCAGGAAGCAGGAAGTTATGAAGGAAGTGCCTGAAATGTTCAGACACTGAGCTTGGAAGAAAATATGATTAACACTGTGGAAAGCGACCGCTGTGTCAGTATCAGGCAGCTGGCCTGCCAGTACAGGGTAAGCCAGACGACCGTGTGGAACATTCTTCATGGCAATTGTTACTACCCTTATCACTTACTTCAACAGACTTTCCACATCTGGAGCAGTTTTGTCACTGGTTGCTTCACCACGCAGCCACAGTTCTGCGATTTGTATCATTCATCCTATTTTCAAATGAGGCCACCTTTATGTGGAGTGGTACCTTCAATGTTCATAACAGTCATCTGTGGGGTAGTATGCAGAACACCCATGGCATGGTGACAACGAATCATTAGTATTGGTGCAGCCAGAATGCGTGGGCCAGGATAACTGGCGACCATGTTTTTGAACCAATCATTCTTCCACATCGCTTAACAGGCCTGAAATATCGGCGTTTTTTGCAGTTGACTTTGCTTCACTTGCTGGAAGAAGCGCCATTGATGATTCAAAGGGTTATGTGGCTGCTACATGACGGTGCTCCAGCCCACTTTACAATTAAAATCCATATGTATCTGAATCGTTTCTTCCCTGGTTGATGGATCAGACGAGGTAGTTCAGTTGCATGGGCAGCTTGTTACTCTGGATCTCAACCTGTCCAGTTTCTGGTTATGGAGCCATCTCAAAAGTATCATGTATTAGAGCCCATTCCAGATGTGGAGACACTGGAGCAGCGTACTCATGCTGCCTTTTTTGTACATACATGTACTGAGGCACATGGAAACCATTTACAGCACATACTGTAACTATGGGTGCATGGTACAGTGCATATTAGACCACAGTGTCTGTAACAATGTATGATTGAATAAACAGTCTCTACCATTGGAACCATGCATTTCTGGCCGTAAGTTCATTTGACATCTTTTGTTCAGTATCCTCTCATCGATCAATCCCTAGATTTTGTACGTGACGGAAAAAATCACCCTGTAAATACAGATGTGATTGGTCTACTTATGACTGAGAACAGTCTACTGAACAACATTATGTCAAGTGTATACATCATTTGCTGACTAATAGTTACAGCCATTACAAGATGCGTGTGTTTCTGTTGGTTGGTGCCTCCAAGTACATGTCGCAAGAGCATCCCATTAATGTATATTTTCCCCTGGGCAGCTGGTTAGATGCTGAAGTGTGGAGGCATGGACGCAGAACATTCAGTCTGTACCGACAGGTGCATTTGCAGGTGCAGTATGACCATGCAGAAAACATCAGGTCATAAAGTTTCTGACATGTTTGTGGAAAGACTGTTCAACGCACAGATAAAACAGTCAACAGGCTGATGTGTGTACATAGAAAGGAACCACACATCAAAATATCTGCACTTATACAAATACACCCTATATATATATATATATATATATATATATATATATATATATATATATATGGAGGTGTCCAGAAATTAATCATCTATTTTGTAGAAATAGTGATGGTACTTACAATGTTTGCTATGGTATCGGTTCATTAGTGATTACTTTTAATATTATTACACATTTCCCATGTTTCATCAGTGACATGAAGCACATTCTGAAGTATTATGGCACCAGCAGGTTGTGTAATGTGGTTCCTGAGCTCCTGCAATGAGGTAATGTGTTGGGTAAACACACATATTTCGATACATCCCCACACAGAAAGTCCATGTGCGTGTGGTCAGGGAAATGTGCAACACACAGTAAGGGGCCTGCATGTCCAACCCATCTCCCAGCGAACTGTGAATTCAGGTACATGCAAACATCTAAGCCATAATGATATAGTGCCCTATCTTGCTGAAAGTAAACAGTATCCTGATGCCCATTCTGGATAAACTGTTTTTTGTGAATATGTCTCGGTGCATGGCTTCATTTATGGCTATTTCAGCAAGAAAAAATGGTCCATAAACCTTGTACATGTGATGTCCATCCAAAAATTAACCTTGGAAGACTCTCACATGACTTCATCATGTCCCATTGGTGGTGTGTTAGCCGAGATAACGCAGTTATACCTATTAACATTTTCACAAATGTGGAAGATCGCTTCATCACTGAATAAGATGTGATTCAGATGTTTCGCTCTTCGATGCCCATGGCTACACACTCTGCAAAATCTCTTCATGCAGATGGTGGACAACCTGCAGGTGGTATTATTTCTTCTTTAGGATAATCCGCAACACCTTATGTACCGTCGAACATGGAATGTTCACTTCCACTGACAGACACCGCACCGATTTTGGACTCCTTTCAGTGGATGTCCTGCTAGCTTCTACGCTTTCATTGGAGGCTGAGAGACATCCTTATCTGGGTTCCTTGTCAGCAGTCCAGAGCACCTGAACTTTTTTATAATGTGTGGATTGTTTTATCAGTGGGAACATCATGATGGAATTCGCAGTGAAATCTCTTAAGAATGTTGCCGTATGACGACCTCTGTAGTCCACATGTCACAATAGCCAATTTATCTTCTACAGCAAACATCATGTACATTCATCCTGTAAATAATGAAACACATGTTTAATTGTTAGCATGAGATTAATGCATGATATCAGGCAACAAAGTAAATGTTAAATGGAATACCAGTCATCTACCATATACAACCTGCTCATAAAGTATGTATTTCTGAAAAACAAATACTTAATTTCTGGACTATATTTATATATAAGGCTTATATATCTTTAATCAGAGAATGTCTACCTATTATGTTGACATGATATACACACACATTTGCAAAGTTATCGAATCTGTGACGACACTACAAAGAAACATGACATCACAATGGAGTGCTTTCCCTAAATGGTGATTAATTGTAGAAATAAATTTGCAGCAGTCTTCGAAAAAGCTATAGAAATGTCATGTTACAGAACTCGCTGCTGACTCATAGACACGAGGTGGCATGACCAAAATAATAGCGAAACAGCGCACTTTTTGGTCACAGTGACGTAATAGTGACTTACTTTGTGCCCGGTTTTTGTTTCATGTAGTACGTATGTTTTATTATGCTGGAGGTGGAATACATAAGAATACCACCATTTTGCTTGCACTGGACGAAGTTGACGTATGTTTATCATCTGAAGTGTGGACTAATGGAGCACATTTGGAATTATTAACACTGCACCACTTCAGTTTCGTCTGACATCCTCCACATTTTCATAAAACGCAGCATCTTTAGAGCCCATCTGATTCCCACAATCGGTCATTTCGCTCTGTAACTGGCGCTTTACAATAGTGTGAACTTGCCCTCAACTTTCATTGGAAGCCACTACTAGCCTTACAGAAGGAGGCTTCAGCAAGAGAAAAGGAGTACACGAGTAGGAAGCAACAGTAGTTTCACCCGTCACAGACTTGTCATACTCTCGAACTACAGAGAGACCGAAGGGAGCACTTATAGCACTTATAATAGTGGCGTCTTGATTTCTAGAGTATGCAACCTTGAACATCAGTCAACATCAGATAAGCACTCACTCCGTTTCTGATCTCTAGTGCCCAGTCACTATACAGGGACAGCAGGTGGCTCCCCTTCTGTCACAGAAGCTTACGTTGGACCTTTTGTATTCCGGTCGGTGAGTGAAATTCCAGGTGAACACGTGCGCTGCCGTGGCATTAATCAGTGAGGACATGTATTGGGTGCTCGGCTCTCCTTCGCTACGAAGGGCCTGGGACCAGATCGTGTCTTACTGCCGCAAGACCATTCCTCTCCTCAGAGAATTGTTCAACATGTACGAATCATCTTAACTGTGTGGTCCCCTACTGCTGCTAACATTTTCAGCTTTCCCGTCTTTACCAGTTTTGGTTTCAAAGTAGCGGACACAGTCAATTTAGTGTTTGAAATGGAGCCTACTTTTTTACTTTGATGCTCATTGCAATTTGTACAAGGAGATTTTTGAACTGACGGTCGGGTTTGCACGTAATTTTACTGCTCACAACTCTAAGAAGGCTTCAACAGAGCCAAAATTACTCACTGCCTTTGAAGTCAGAGAAGCTGTTTCAGCAGAACTGGCATGGCTTGAGAGCCAAAGAATCATTTACCCAGTTTCAACCAGCCAAAAGCTGACGCCTATGGTCCTCCTTAAAAAACCTATTTTGTTCTTGCGTGTTTGTGGCAACTTTAAGTCCGCTATAGACGCCCAATACAACTAAGATATCTATCGCATGCCCCACCCAAAGGATCTACAACTGTCGCTTGGTGATGCATTGTGTCAGGTGCTAGCCTTAAATACACTATTCGGTTAATGCAGGTACAATTGTTTACCCTTTGGGATTACTGGTGCACCCCTGCATTACAAAATTATTAGGAAAAACCGAGTAAAGGTATTCTGAAATGTGCTAATTATTTGGATGAAATGTTTTATACCAAAACAATGCAGTTACCTTGAATCCCTTTTCAAATAGTTCCAGGAAAGTGACTTACGCTGTCAGATGGAAAAGTGCAGTTACTTTGCCCCAGCATCAAATACAGAGGCCACGTTTGTTGCCACAAGGGTGGCATGCCCACATATGTTCATGTAAACATGAGCACTAACAGGCCAGCTCCTGCTAATCTTAAACACTTGCACTCGCTTTTGACTCCAGTGTGTACTATGCCATGTTTATTCCTAAAATAGTGCAGATTGCACAAACTCTGAATCAGCTGCACAAGAAGGTTGTCAAATTCCTGTGGTAAGCTGCCTGTCTACAGGCTTGTCATCGCCTTAAGGGGATGTACTAATGAAATTTCAAAGTAATTTTAAAAAAATTACAGGGGGCTGAAAATTTGTTTTGTAGCATACCTTGCTATGCTGAATTAAGTGGGTAGATCCAATTTGCTAAGCGAAAATTTATTCATACTATCAGATTTTTTAATTTAAAAAAATTATTATTTTTTCAAACCCATATATCGAGTTGTTGGTTATCATGGAATGTATTCACAAAAAAGTTTGAGGAAAAAAGTTTAAAATTGATGGAGCAATAGCATCTTTTTACTGTGGCTATTTTGGTGTTTTTTTCAAAAAAGTTAAACTGTAGTCGGTTTTCTCTCACTATAAGGATATGGTCAGTGCAGATATTTAACTGAAACATTAATTTTGTATGAATATATCTACAAATGTGCATAATCTGCACTACTTCGATAATCATGTATATGTACATGCCTAATCTATATGTACATCACAAATCAAGGTTGATAAATAAATAGTAGTTATCATTTGAGAGTTCTAGTGCAGGAAAGAAAGGCTAATGATATCATCATCACAGTTATCGGCTGGGAGTTATAGCACACAAAACAAGAGCTAATAAAATTATCATCTCAGTTACCATCTCAGGTTTCTAGAGCAGAAAAAAAGGCAATTTAAAATTTTTACCCTGGCATAAATAACTGCTATTTTTAGATTTACTGTTTTTCCAACCAAACAGCTACCCAGTTACAACACAGGAATAACAGTGTTTAAAATTAAGAAACACAAACAGCAAAATTAACAAATTAAAAAGTTATAAATAAAAATAGAAATTAAAGTTAAGAAAACAAACGAAATTAAAAATATGAAAAATTAAAAACTGTAAACATAAAAATATTAAATTAAGTGTTTATATTTTCATATGTAATAATTTTTATTTCAATTTTGTCACAAGTTCCATTTTTAAAAAACCTAAAATCAATTTTTATTTAAAATTTAAATAAATTTTTATTCTAAAAGTTATAAGAAAATGTTTTCTTTATAAATACAAAACAAAAAGGACCAATTTACCAGATTTTTGTAATCATTGTAGAGCAAATAAAGTCAAATTTTATTCAAAATTAAATAAAGGGGAACACATTTTATTTATAAATAATAACAGTGCAAACAATTTTAATCATAAAACAATCAAACAATTTCTAAATAGCGATATGAAATCGATGATGGGCGAATTTGATATAAGTGATTATCCAACAGATAATATTTATGGATACCACAAGTAAACAAAAAAGTCTTAGGAAAAATGAAAGGTCAAAATCACAAAAAATTATGTTAGAATGCGTTTGTTTAAAATCGGGAATATACACATATATATTTCGTTTTATTTCTTCTCCATTTAAAGCCTTCAATTTATATCTGACTGGATTAGAATGTATAACCTTTTCAATTTCAAAACTTTTGCTGCCGAATGAGCTGTATAACATTTTTCTAAAATTACTTTAAGTTTACAAGTTGTTACAAATTCTCCAAGTTTATATTTATGCTTATCATTATATACAAAGAAGTTGGCTTACAGTTCTTGTCATTAAGTTTTATTGGCTTCATTTGTATTATTGAATGCTTCGTATTATTGTATTCATCAGCTAATTTTGAGACCTTATCTACCCAATTATAATTTCCCAGAAAAGTGAATCTCTTCCACATTTCTTCTTTCAATATTCTATTAAATCTTTCTACAACAGATGCTTTCAATTCAGTAAAAGTAGGATGGTGATTCATGCTGTATTTTTACATTAGTTCTTGAAAAGTTGTCTGTTTGTAAATTTTTTGGAGTTCTGTCTCAAAAAAGCGTCAGCTAAATTTCTTCCTGTCTTATCTTTAACTAGAATAGTCCAAGCTGTTTTTGCAACGACATCAATTACAGTTAGTAATCATCATTTATTGCATTAACAGCAGAAGAACAACTGGGTAAAAATTACAAACACAAAAACTCCAATAAAAAGAATGTCTGTCAATCACAAGAGAGGAGGTATTTGCTGCAGACAGCACTCCATCATTTTCGGTCTGTAGCATCGTCCTCCATGATGCCGGTTCCTCTTCTTGACAGATCATTGTCACTCAATCCTCCTATCGCTTTCTTGGGTATCCTCTGGAGCGTTTTACTATGGTTTGAGAGTGGAGGACTCTCTCAGGAAGGGATCCGTCTGCTCATAATATGTGGCCAAACTGTTGTAGTCGCCTATGTCCCAACATTCGTCCAATGTGTGGCTTTCCAAACCTCTGGTACAGATCTTCTTCCTTTCTTCTTTCCATTTTCCTTCTATGTTATTGTAGATGGGTCTATAGATCTTTCTAGTCTTGTGTACTGTGCGGAGACCTTCAATCCTCTGTCTTCCATTTTCAGTGTGATGTCCCAGTAAATTTTCTACAGGTGTAATTGTCCATTAATACAGATTATTTATTACATTTTACATTATTTCACCAAATATTTCTTCCTTTAAAAGTGGTATAAACTTCAGTCATTTGAAAAAATTCTACTTATTTCTTTCTGAAATTGTTTAATTGTGTTTTCTGTCTTTGGGTTGAATGATTCTAAAGCCCATTTTATCTTTTGTAATTCTTGCAATTTGATTTTGAAGCATTTAGGCCATGCTTTATTTCGAAAAATATAAATTTACTGCATTCAAAAATTCATTAAACTTATAACAATCTGACATCAGTGTTAAAGCATGTACACAAATGGCCAAAAATTACTACATTAAAATTTTTTATTCGCAGCCCATTATGTTACGGCTGAATTGAGCCAAGATATTTAACTAGTTCTGTAGGAATATATTCTCCAAACGAATCAAACACAATTTTTTTATGATTATTCTTACATTAACATATCCAATGATGACCTACATTATCAGAAATGTCTAAATTTAATATTCCAGATTCAAAATTTTTTGTTTGCTGGGTGATTCACCAGTCAAAAATATACTGCGTAAGTGTTTGATTTTTAGGTGTTTAGCAAGGTTTTTCTATATCTAAATCTGATAAAGGTTTACTATAGTTTATGATTATTTCTTGCAAATTTTTTCTTCACTCCAGTGCATGCTGAAGATTCCTTCTCCACTGCTAAAGTTTGCCTTTTTTGTTCATATAGCTCTTATCACTTTTTTTCTTGTCTATTTCTATCTTTGAAATACCAGCTTCTCCACCTGTAAATGAACCAACAGTAGCTAAATACGGCACTGCCGCCAAAAGTAATGGAAGGAATCATCCTTCATGTTGTGTTAGTCCAGAACCTTCTATTTTTTTCACAGCAAGTATACCTAATTTTATAAGTAAATTTTCACCTGTCTTCTATATCTCTTCCTTTTTTTGAATCAGTAAAAAAATTGTCAATATTATGTAATTGAGCAGTGTTTAGTTTCTTTTTAATTGCTTTTGATTTAGTCTTGCCACTAGGTAACAAAGTATAAACAATACTGAAGTTATTGATTTATATGATAAAATATTTTATAAGGATTGATATTTTTATATTCATCAACCATTATCATGAAGTCCAACAGCCATTCCTAATTTTCTCTTTTGAGAAATTATTCCTCTAACTGCTGTAACAACTAATTTTGCTCCAGTTGATGCATCAGAAGAATAAATCCTCTTTCTCCCTTGAAGCTAACTGAAGCCGTTTATCTGCTCCATGTCTTTTCTTTAAGGCTTTATTGTCCCTATATGCAATATCATGTTTTTTGCAAGCTTCATGTGAAGGATTTATTTCTTGACCTTCTCTGACTAATCTGTCTTCTAATTTCGTACCAGAAACCACAATAATTATAACCAAGTTAGATGCATTTCGAATAGTAAATTTTCATTGAAGTATTAAGTAATCCTTCCACATATTTTGGATTTTTCCAAAATGAGTCTGATAAGTTACTCAAAAATCTAATCAAATATGGAATTCCTTTTGGATTGTTGATAATAAACTCGCTAAATTTATTTGTTAACATTTGTGTTATTCCCTCATTTTCATTAAGAAATTTTTTATTTATAGCTAATTCTTGTCCATGAAAACAGTTAATCTAGTGATTACATCTCTAACACCATTCATCCAAATATATTCAATTGGTTTTGCGATATATTTTTCATTAAGCCTTCTCCCAGATTCTCATCTACCTCTGAAGAATATCTATATGATAGTAATTGTCTTAATTTTTGGAATTAGTCATCACCAATTTCTTTTATCAATTCATTATACTTAATATCTTTACTTGATTTTATTTTATTTGGTTTCTTTTCAGTATATAATTCTCCTGAATGGTCTAAAATATCAATTTTTTTTACCTATATCACATATAGCAATGTGTTTTTAGTTAACAGATTCATTAGACCATCTATATTTTATATGTCCTATCACAAACTGTTAATTTATCTCCATCAAATTTTACTGGTAATTTACTAACAAATTTAAATGCACCAATGGGTTTTAATCCACAAACTTGATCTCCACTACTGTTGATACACGTATTCTAGTATTCCTTCACTTATGTTTATTTTTTTGGTGGGCTGCTTCTCTCTATTTTTAATCTCTTCTATGTAGTTCTTCAATAACTCTTGTGTTTCTGATTTGCTTAAGGGGGGTAGGACATCAAATGGGCTGACTTGGGGTAGGAGAAGCACCACAGGACATTTTAATTTCCACTGTGTACACTTTTACAAATGAATTCATAAAGCTTGGTCAACATGACCAGAAGGATATAGGATTCACACTCATAACAGTGGTAGTTCAAAAACATCACAAAATAATTTTTTTACATGTAAAATTGTATCATTTTTCATTTACTTTTGGCTGTATTTGTTGCTATAGGTACACTTTGGAAGTTCGAAAACAACGAAGTAAAATTTTTTTACATGTGAAATTTCATCATTTTTTCACGTACTATTGGCTGCATTTGTTGATATAGGTACACTTTTCTTCATAAGTAAGAGAGAGTTTTCGATGAATTTTGCATATGATACAAACAATACTAACAGGTGTCAGAAACTCTAGAATTTATTTCTCGCACTTCCACTGCTAAGAGTGTGAATCCTGAATCCTTCCTGGTCTTGCTGACAAAGTTTTATGAATTTATTTGCAAATGTATAAACAGTGGAAATGAAAATGTTCTGTGGTGCATCTCCTGTTCCAAGTCGGCCCACTTGTGTCCAATTCCCCTTAATTAATAATCTCTTTTGTCACTATCATAGTGCTTAATTGCTGGTATATCATTAAATTCTTCAAAATATTTATAAGGAACCATTTGCTTTTCGATTTCTATGTTTTCTTCAACAGCTTCCAGAACATCACCACCTAAACCATAAATCCCTTGTTTTTCTTTTTCGTATCGTATGTATTGTAATAAAACCAAATTTATCTGCATCCAGCATTTACTACATTTCTTTTTAAAAGCCCCACCGACGTAATAATGATAAATATGACTTCAGTTTGTGTCGTCTTGTATAAAAATATTTTTAAAAAATATTTATCCTGTTACTAATTGTTTCGGTATCGAGTATGTTTCTACTACATTCCTGGAAATTGAAATAAGAACACCGTGAATTCATTGTCCCAGGAAGGGGAAACTTTGTTGACACATTCCTGGGGTCAGATACATCACATGATCACACTGACAGAACCACAGGCACATAGACACAGGCAACAGAGCACGCACAATGTCGGCACTAGTACAGTGTATATCCACCTTTCGCGGCAATGCAGGCTGCTATTCTCCCATGGAGACGATCGTAGAGATGTTGGATGGCTTGCCATGCCATTTCCACCTGGCGCCTCAGTTGGACCAGCGTTCGTGCTGGACGTGCAGACCGCGTGAGACGACGCTTCATCCAGTCCCAAACATGCTCAATGGGGGACAGATCCGGAGATCTTGCTGGCCAGAGTAGTTGACTTACACCTTCTAGAGCACGTTGGGTGGCACGGGATACATGCGGACGTGCATTGTCCTGTTGGAACAGCAAGTTCCCTTGCCGGTCTAGGAATGGTAGAACGATGGGTTCGATGACGGTTTGGATGTACCGTGCACTATTCAGTGTCCCTCGACGATCACCAGTGGTGTACGGCCAGTGTAGGAGATCGCTCCCCACACCATGATGCCGGGTGTTGGCCCTGTGTGCCTCAGTCGTATGCAGTCCTGATTGTGGCGCTCACCTGCACGGCGCCAAACACGCATACGACCATCATTGGCACCAAGGCAGAAGCGACTCTCATCGCTGAAGACGACACGTCTCCATTCGTCCCTCCATTCACGCCTGTCGCGACACCACTGGAGGCGGGCTGCACGATGTTGGGGCGTGAGCGGAAGACGGCCTAACGGTGTGCGGAACCGTAGCCCAGCTTCATGGAGACGATTGCGAATGGTCCTCGCCGATACCCCAGGAGCAACAGTGTCCCTAATTTGCTGGGAAGTGGCGGTGCGGTCCCCTACGGCACTGCGTAGGATCCTACGGTCTTGGCGTGCATCCGTGCGTCGCTGCGGTCCGGTCCCAGGTCGACGGGCACGTGCACCTTCCGCCGACCACTGGCGACAACATCGATGTACTGTGGAGACCTCACGCCCCACGTGTTGAGCAATTCGGCGGTACGTCCACCCGGCCTCCCGCATGCCCACTATACGCCCTCGCTCAAAGTCCGTCAACTGCACATACGGTTCACGTCCACGCTGTCGCGGCATGCTACCAGTGTTAAAGACTGCGATGGAGCTCCGTATGCCACGGCAAACTGGCTGACACTGACGGCGGCGGTGCACAAATGCTGCGCAGCTAGCGCCATTCGACGGCCAACACCGCGGTTCCTGGTGTGTCCGCTGTGCCGTGCGTGTGATCATTGCTTGTACAGCCCTCTCGCAGTGTCCGGAGCAAGTATGGTGGGTCTGACACACCGGTGTCAATGTGTTTTTTTTTTCCATTTCCAGGAGTGTATATAAAGGCAATCTAGTCCTTTGTGATGTACTCTAGTACACTATTCTCTTACGACATCCCGATTTTCGAGAATAAAATCATCGAATACTACAGTTGAATTCGCCCAATGGTATAATTTCATCATTATTTTCAATAAATGTAGTAATTTTCTCATAATTTTTCTTTTCCAGTTTTTTACGCATTTTTATAAATTCCTTGTATTTTTGCTACTCGAACCCTTTAGAATAAAAATACGTATGATTTATTTTATTCCAACTTAGCCATCCTGGAGTTAAAGTACAGTGAAGTGCCAAAGAAACTAGTATAGGCATGAGTATTCAAATTCTGAGATCCGTAAACAGGCAAAATATGGTGCTGCTGTTGGTAACGCCTATATAAGACAACAAGGGTCTGGCGCAATTATTACATGGGCTACTGCTGCTACAATGGCAGGTTACCAAGATTTAAGTGAGTTAGAACTTGATGTTATAGTCGGCACACGAGCGATAGGACACAGCATCTCTGAGGTAGCGACGAAGTGGGTATTTTCCCATACAACTAATTCACGAGTGTACCGTGAATATCAGGACTCCGGTAAAACGTCAGATCTCCGACATCGCTGCAGCTGGAGAAAGATCCTGCAAGAACGGGAAAAACGACTACTGAAGACAATCGTTCAACGTGATACAAATCCAATACTTCCGAAAATTACTGCAGATAAATGCTGGGCCATCAACAGGTGTTAATGTGCGACCCATTCAACGAAACGTCATCGATATGGGCTTTGAGGGATGAAGGTCCACTCGTAACCCCTGATGACTGCACAACACTAAGCTTTACGCCCCGCCTCGGCCCGTCAACACCGACATAGGACTGTTCATGACTGTAAACATGTTTCCCGGTCGGACGAGTCTCGTTTCAAATTGTATCGAGAGGATGGACGTGTACGGTATTGAAACAACCTCATGAATCTATGAACCCTGCTTGTCCGCAGGGGACTGCTCAACCTGGTGGAGGCTCCGTAATCGTGTGGGACGTGTGCAGTTGGAGTGATATGGGACACCTGATACATGTAGATACAACACTGACAGGTGACAGGTACATAAGCATCATGTCTGATCATCTGCATCCATTCATATCCATTGTGCATTCCGACGGACTTGGGCAATTCCAGCAGGACAATGCGATACCCCACACGTCCAGAATTGCTACAGGGTAGCTCCAGGAATACTCTTCTGAGTTCAAACACTTTTGCTGGCCACTGGACTCCCCAGACATGAACACTATAGAGCATATGTGGGGTGCCTTTCAATGTGCTGTTCAGAAGAGTTCTCGACCCCCTCGTACTCTTACGGATTTATGGACATCCCTGCAGGATTCATGGTTTCAGTTTCCTCCAGCACTACTACAGATGTTGGGTCGAGTCCATGCCACAACTTGTTTGCAGCACTTCTGCGTGCTCGTGACGGCCCTACATGATATTAGGCAGGTGCACCAGGTTTTTTTGGCTCTTCAGTGTATAATTACCAATCATTAATGTCGTTTTCCCACATCCATTTGGTCCTATTACTGCACATTGAATAGAGCTAGGCAAGAGCCTGTCATGCTTATTCTCCGATATCTTCTCTAGAATTGTTAGTTTTGGTTCCCAATCAGTTTTATTTATTTCATTATATAATCTTTATTAATATAAATGAGTCACCTATTTCAACTGAATGGTGAGTCTTTTGTACTAAAAAAAAAAAAAATTGACTGTATCTACAAGAGGTAGCTGTAATCAAGTTTTACTAGTTGGTTCTTATACAACATTTCTAACGCCAAATATCACACAGAAAAATAATAAATTATATAGTGGTGGGAAAACGATAGAAATTCCTGTTGGACAATATAGCTTTAAAAATTTAGAAAAATTTATTCACACATAAAAGCCAGGTATTCACATTAAAGCAGAAGAAATTTGAAATAGCATTATCATTGAGAGTGATGTTAAATTATATATGGACATAAAGGTTAGAATTGGAAGTTTATTACGGTGCAATAACGAAATTGTTGAAGGCAATGAAAAACCTATTGCGACTGATGTACCTAAAATTATTCCGTTTGAGTTACTAAAAATTAATTTTACTTCTAAAAAATATGAATAAGTTGGTGCACATGTGATGTAATATGTAAACTGAAAATATACAGGTTGGTCCTTTTATAGTGACTGGGACAAATATCTCACGAAATAAGCGTCAAACGAAAAAACTACAAAGAACGAAACTCGTCTAGCTTGAAGAGGAAAACCAGATGGAGCTATGCTTCATCCGCTAGATGGCGCTGCCATAGGTCAACCGGATATCAACTGCGTTTTTTTAAATAGGAACCCCCATTTTTTATTACATATTAGTGTAGTACGCAAAGAAATATGAATGTTTTAGTTGAAATACACTTTTCACTTTGTGATAGATGGCGCTGTAATAGTCACAAACGCTTAAGTACGTGGCATCACGTAACATTCCGCCAGTGCGGACGGTATTTGCTTCGCCATACATTACCCGTGTTAAAATGGACCTTTTACCACTTGCGGAAAAGATCGATATTGTGTTGATGTATGGCTATTGTGATATCGGGAATCTCAAAAACGTCGGTGTTGAGAATGCTCCATCAACAACGATTGCACCCGTACCATATTTCTATGGAGCAGGAATTTCATGGTGACGACTTTGAACGTCGTGTACAGTTCTGCAATTGTGCACAAGAGAAATTACGGGACGATGATAGATTTTTTGCACGCGTTCTATTTAGCGACGAGCGTTATTCACCAACAGCGGTAACGTAAACCGGCATAATATGGACTATTGGGCAACGGAAAATCCACGATGGGTGCGACAAGTGGAATGCCAGCGACCTTGACGGGTTAATGTATGGTTCGGCATTATGGGAGGAAGGATAACTGGCCCCCATTTTATCGATGGCAATTTAAATGGTGCAATGTATGCTCATTTCCTACGTAATGTTCTACCGATGTTACTACAAGATGTTTCACTGCGTGACAGAATAGCGATGTACTTCCAACATGATAGATTTCCGGCACATAGCTCGCGTGCGGTTGAAGCGGTACTGAATAGCATATTTCATGACAGGTCGTTACACGTATTGCCAGATGCACTGAGGTTGACGGACATCATTTTGAGCATTTATTGCATTAATGTGGTATTTACAGGTAATCACGCTGTAACAGCATGCGTTCTCAGAAATGATAAGTGCACAAACGGACATGTATCACATTGGAACAACCGAAATAAAATGTTCAAACGTACCTACGTTCTGTATTTTAATTTGAAAAACCTACCTGTTACCAACTGTTCGTCTAAAATTGTGAGCCATATGTTTGTGACTATTACAGCACCATCTATCACAAAGCGAAGAAAGTGGTCCAACTAAAACATTCATATTTCTTTACGTACTACACGAATATGTAATAAAAAAATGTGGGTTCCCATTTTAAAAAAAACGCAGTTGATATCCGTTTGACCTATGGCAGCGCGATCTAGCCAGCCAACCATAGCGCCATCTGGTTTCCCCCTTCAAATAGACAAGTTTCGTTCTTCGTAGTTTTTTCGCTTGACGCTTATTTCTTGAGATATTTGGCCCGGTCACGATCAATGGACCACCATGTAGAACATAATTTTAAATGTATCAACTCATTCTTTATTTATTCTTCTTTAATACTCGGCCGAACATTAACACTTTTCGTGTATAGCGTTAAAAAGGTCATAATACTTCAGATTCTTTTAAAAAAATCAAAAATGGCCCACGATGAAAAAATGCTACTCCTCTGTCAATTTTAAACATTTTTGATTCAACCTTTTTTTATGAATACGTTCTATGATAACCAACAACTCCACCCATGGATTTGAAAAAAATAATGGTTTTTTCAGAATTCTAACATCCAAAAGAAAAATAATTTTTTTGATTAGAAAATTGGATTTACCCACTTAATTCATCATGTCAAGATATGTTATGAAACAAATTTTGAGCCCATGTAGTTTTTTTACTTTCGAGCTGAAATTTCACCGGTAGCTTCCCTTAAGGACAGTCTCTAGGCGGCGCTGTGATAATGGCCTTGCCACTGACATTCGCAACTGACATGTCCCAGTATGGAATTGCAGCAATATTGCTGTAAGTTTGTCAGATGGATCGGAACGGCCAATTGTCTTCACCGCCAAATCGTTGACTGTAGCGCAGCTTATATATTCACAAATTGATTGAGAAGGCCTTTTTGATCATTTATGGGGTCATAAAATTTTGTTGTATTTTTGTATGGCAGCAAATTCTACCTGTTGACAGACCAAAAACTCTTTATTTCGTTGTTCGGGCCTCGTTAAAAATCTCTCGGTAAAGACTGGGCGTCGTTTTTAAGTGGGTACCACTATTAAATTCACTTTCACCCCATTGCTCAACATGCCAACGTAGACGCCCAGTCCCACCTCCTTCTTGACCCCAGCCCAGAATTTGATTGCCAGGAAACTTTTTGATTGTACTGGACCAACATCTACGATAAACCTTGGACGAATTCTCGCTGTCCGCGTGTGAGGTAGCCATGGCGTCGTTTCGTGACCTGATCATCCAGACAGTTTTGTATGCAGTACGGAAGGGGTGGTCACAGGATGATCAGATCTTTACGCTAACGGATCAAAGGTGTCTCGACGTTGGCCCCAGCAGACTCTGAATGTTGGGCCGTCATTTCGCCCACGTTCTGGAGCTGAAATCCCCCCTCCCCCCATTTCTTCATGCTTCGCATGGGGGATGATAAGCATGAAGGCGATAGACAGACGGCACATCTACTTATCCGCACTAACGCCAACACTGAACGTGCATTCTGCTCCTCTCATGAGTGCTCCCTCAATCTGACGGTGCCTGAGCAGCACGTCTTGTCATGGCGCCACCCTGACCACCCGTTCTAGACGGACCACTTTGATTTCGACGAACTAGTCGAATAGCTAGGTCGATACTCCTAAGGCCAGCAGTTTGATGGTAAGCTCCTTATGAGGAACGATGTCAGCCGGCCGCGGTGGCCGTGCGGTTCTGGCGCTGCGGTCCGGAACCGCGGGACTGCTACGGTCGCAGGTTCGAATCCTGCCTCGGGCATGGGTGTGTGTGTGATGTCCTTAGGTTAGTTAGGTTTAAGTAGTACTAAGTTCTAGGGGACTTATGACCTAAGATGTTGAGTCCCATAGTGCTCAGAGCCATTTGAACCATTTGAACGATGTCAACAGATTTCCGAAAATCTTCAAATATGGAATCAACTTGAGATCCCATGTCCATAGCATACATTACCTCCTGTGGCTAAAGAGCCAAATACCGCTTATCCTGAAAGATCTTTTCTGGATCCATTTCTTTCTAGGTTTTTCATAATGTTGGAACACAGTTATGATCCAAAATCTTACTGTAAATCGATGTCAGTGATGTTAGTTACATGTATATACACTGTCCCGTCACATCATTGTGGCCACCTATCAAAAGCCTGAATAAACACCTTTTGCAGCGGGGACCTACAGGAAGAGAGTCAATGAGCCTCTGGAAGGCACCGACAAGGATTTGTAGCCATGCCAACTAGTGGCTAGGAGAGTAGTGCAAATTCATTCTGTTGCTCTTCGAACCACGCACGTACTCTACGATTCGTTGGGCACGTTGCATCGTCCTGCTTGTAGATGCCATCATGCCCAGGAGGAGCAAATTGCGTATGGAGATGACCATGGTCCCCGAGTACAGACGCTACCTGATCCATTGTGCCTTCCACAATGACGAGATCGCCCAGGGAACAACAGGAAAATATTCCCCAGACCATAAAGCATGCAGGATGTTTGCTTTCAGATGCTTCACGCCGTATATGCCAACGGCCGTCTGTCCGATGGAACATGAAACGTAATTCATCAGAAAAAACCGCCAGTCGCCACTCAGTGGACGTCGATGAACAGCAGTCAGCATGGGTGCATGAACAAGGGATTTGCAGCGGAGGCCTACAGTCAGCAATGATCGCTGAACGACCGCTGAGGAGACACTGTTGGTAGCCGCTTGGTCCATCGGAGCAGTCAGTTGCTCATACGTTTCACGTCTATTCGCCTGCACACATCTCCACATTCCTCGTTCTCCCCTGTCCTTTATGTCCTGTGGAGTACCGCTGTTACTTCGGCAACGGTTTTGGACACTGCGATTTTGTCTTGCACGCTATGCTTTAATCACGGTGGCACGCGAATGTTTACAAACTTAGCTGTTTAGGAATTTTTTCCACCGTTTGCCCGAAAACTAATGATCATGCCCTTTCGGATGTCAGTTAAATTGATCCGTTTACACAATACGATAACGAATGCATTGTTTCCTGGGTCCACCCGACACGCTTTCTATACCCTCCATTACTAGTGCTGCCATCTGCCACCTGTGAGTGGTTATTGCACGCTGAGAACGAACATAGCCAATAGTACATTAATGTGACTGGACCATGTGTATCCACGCTACCTTGTTGTCGTCAGTAGTGTAGGTGAACAAACTTGTGTTGGTGACTATTGAGATCCATATGCATGTCCCACCTCTTAATGTTTTCGTCTCGTTACTAAAATAATTTTTGTTGGGCTACTGGTACTCTTTATGAATCATACAACCAAAATCTCCCTCTATAAGAATGCTTGGAAGGACAAAACAGCAGCGTCTTCTAAAAGAAAAAGTTCACCGTCATTCTTTTTTCTGTTTTGAACAGTACGAAAATATTCACTAGTGACTGATCCCGCAGTGGTGCTGCTGTGCCCCAGGAGTTTTTGAAAACTGCGGACGTATAATTTATCAAGTCTCTAAATAAATCGATGTGCCACCTGCGCCACCTAAATTGTGTAGGGTGGTGGGAAAGGGTGTTGCGGGGAACATTGTGCTGAGAAACAATTGTTAAGAAAAAAAGCGATACGTTGTGCCTTTTCCGAGTTAATTAGTGCTGAAGTTAGCCGATAAGGCCGTTGCGTGCACAAATTCAAGCGGCCCGCCTCATGCAATTAATGTTAGTCGTTCTCATCACTTAGATGATCGCACACGAGACCACTCAGCCTTTGGCTCGGGTTCGATTCTTACTATGGTCCCATGTCGAATTTTTGTATCGTTCTCTTGTTTGGTTTTAGGGAACCAAACGAAGATCACGTTTGACGAGACTGTCTCTGGAGGACCGCTTCAATTTGCGCGAGTAACGACCTGATTTATTAACTTAAACGCTAATTAACTCAGAAACGGCGCAATGTATCGAATTTTTTTCAGGATAACCTAACCTACAACATCATTTAAAGCTTTTTAAACTGTTTCTGAGGACCCTGTGTACTGTGTCACAGTCATGTATTCGGTTTGTCATTATTTTGTACTTCTCGTAAAAAAAGTATAGGCAACCCTGTGGCATAACGGTAGTCTTTCAAAGTTTGTATTTTTACTTGTGACTGTACACGTTACGTTTAAAGAAGCAATTTTATAATCTTTCATCTTACAGTTTCTAACATAAGATTTAATTCATCCCTGACACCGTCCCCTGTCCACCAAAGAGGAAGGCCTTCACTTTCTTTTCCTCTGTGCAGTGTTGTTCTTGTATAATATTATGATCACGTCTACATATTCTTTCTCATCACATGTTTCGCTTACTGACCTGCTTTCGCTATTCTTTTTCCCAACAAGTTTTTCATGCTTTTTTTAAAAAAAATAATGTCTTGTTTCGTATTATTTTTTGCTCTAACTCTTATTTCCTCCTTTGATTGTTTTCTTATGATATATACAACTTATCTTGGCTGCTTCCTTCAAGTTTTCTTCACTTTCTGTTTCTGGTGCCACACTGTTCTTCCGTTCCCATGTCTCGTATCTCATCACAGTACTCTTTTTATCTTCCCTTTTGTCTTCTGTCCTATTGTCGATAGAGGATTTACTGATTTAGAAGTCAGTATGTGTTACATAATTGGAAGACTTTTCCTGGGTACTATTTACACTCTGTTAACACTACTGACTGTGTTTTATGGCTAAGCATTCTGCTCTGTCATTTTATATTAGTAACCTCTGTAGAGATTTCTAT
Organism: Schistocerca serialis cubense; assembly: GCF_023864345.2. Lineage (NCBI taxonomy): Eukaryota > Metazoa > Arthropoda > Insecta > Orthoptera > Acrididae > Schistocerca > Schistocerca serialis. Next base: position 386,579,568 of record NC_064640.1, read on the forward strand.
CTTGTTTACAAATTGGTTCTTGCTGGGTTCTGTCTCTTTAATTCGTTCTCTGATACATCTAGTGGGCTGTTATCAAGTAGGCCGACTGGCAATTTCACTCATATCTGTCTGGTTCCTGTTCCTGACATTTTGAATGTAAGTGAGGTCCTCACTTTGTCGTGTGTCCACAGCTGTTCATCATATGTATACAAACACCGAAAACCTTGAATCACGATACAATGTGTCCTAGGAGGAATGGTCTGTATTCAGGGATATGACAGCAACTTGCATTTGAAGCAGAAGATTTCATAAGGACATGTGCTCTATTCTGAATGGTTTCCGAAACATATTACATTTAAAGTATATTTATTTCCGGTATAGTGGCGCGCACGTATGTGTCTTACCCATCCAGTGTCTTTCACGGTTTATTCTAGTCGAACCTACCTCGTTGCTTTTAGCCTCTTTGCTCGGGATGTCTTTCTGCCATTAAACTTCCCCGTTGAACACACAGTTGTCCATGGTGTGTTGTGAGTGAAATAATGCAAGGGGCTGGGTGTGTATCAGAGAGAAGCATCAGTTATCTGTGTTTGCACGCGCGCTCGCTAAAATGCCACACATCTACACTAATTATGAATATGCAGATGTGGTGTATGTTTACAGTTTCTGCGATGGTAGTGCTCCAACTGCTGTCGGAGAATGCCGTCGGCGCTTTCCGACACGTTACAGTGTTGATCTTAGAGTGTTTACCAGGCTTTTAAGGATATTTCATGAAACAGGTATTCTTCCAGTTCCCCATTTTTCTTCTGAACATGTATTCACCGACCTATGCACGAACGTTTATTATGTACTGTACAACAGCTGTAATGTGAAGTGTACGATAATGCCTTGAGGTGCATTAGTTAAAAATACCTATTTCTCAGTTCATACTTTGTAAAATGACTGTTGTAACGTTTACTAACCGTTGCACGTGTGTACAGGTATAAACCTGACAGTGTATTGAAAAATACAGAAAATAAATAACAATATACATTAAATGTGATCTTTTTTGGAAACCATTCGGAGTAGGGGAAATGTCCATAAGAAGGTTTTTTTTATTTCAGATGATCATTCCTGTCATACTCCTAAATATTTACCATTTGTCTTGGGACACCCACTATCGGAACTAATGGGTTTCTACAGATTTTTTATTCTGCTCTGATAATTTTCATAACGCATATTAAAAACTCTCACCATTCTTAGTCACAGGCATGTGCAAGTTTTATTCAGGTACAAATTGCATTGTCGTTGACTAACATAACGCCGCGCGGGATGAGCCGAGCGGTCTAGGGCGCTGTAGTCATGGACTGTGCGGCTGGTCCCGGCGGAGGTTCGAGTCCTCCCTCGGGCATGGGAATGTGGGTTTGTCCTTAGGATAATTTAGGTTAAATAGTGTGTAAGCTTAGGAACTGATGACCTTAGCAGTTAGGTCCCATAAGATTTCACCAACATTTGAGCAATTGAACTAACATAACGTACATTGGTAATGAAGTCATATTGCAGGTCTATCAGTTTACTATCATGTAGCTATAGTTTTTCAGTCTCGTGTAGCATTAGTCGCTGATTTCCAAAACGAAAAGAGAACTCTAGGGTGGATTTACTCTAAAACTGCACTATTATTAATCAGAAACTGTACTCAAGACGCCTATCTACATCTACATCTACATGATTACTCTGCAATTCACATTTAAGTGCTTGGAAGAGGGCTCATCGAACCAAAATCATACTATCTCTCTACCATTCCACGCCCGAATAGCGCGCGGGAAAAACGAACACCTAAACCTTTCTGTTCGAGCTCTGATTTCTCTTATTTTATTTTGATGATCATTCCTACCTATGTAGGTTTGGCTCAACAAAATATTTTCGCATTCGGAAGAGAAAATTGGTGACTGAAATTTCGTAAATAGATCTCCCCACGACGAAAAACGTCTTTGATTTAATGACTTCCATCCCAACTCGCGTATCATATCTGCCACACTCTCTCCCCTATTACGTGATAATACAAAACGAGCTGCCCTTTTTTGCACCCTTTCGATGTCATCCGTCAATCCCACCTGGTAAGGATCCCACACCGCGCACCAATATTCTAACAGAGGACGAACGAGCGTAGTGTAAGCTGTCTCTCTAGTTAGTGGACTTGTTGCATCTTCTAAGTGTCCTGCCAATGAAACGCAACCTTTGGCTCGCCTTCCCCACAATATTATCTATGTGGTCTTTCCAACTTAAGTTGTTCGTAATTTTAACACCTAGGTACTTCGCTGAATTGACAACCTTGAGAATTGTACTATTTATCGAGTAATCGAATTCCAACGTATTTCTTTTGGAACTCATATGGATCACCTCACACTTTTCGTTATTTAGCGTCAACTGCCACCTGCCACACCATACAGCAATCTTTTCTAAATCGCTTTGCAACTGATACTGGTCTTCGGATGACCTTACTAGACGGTAAATTACAGCATCATCTGCGAACCACCTAAGAGAACTGCTCAGATTGTCACCCAAGTCATTTATATAGATCAGGAACAGCAAAGGTCCCAGAACGCTTCCTTGGGGAAAACCTGATATCACTTCAATTTTACTCGATGATTTGCAGTCTATTACTACGAACTGCGACCTTCCTGACAGGAAATCACGAATCCAGTTGCACAACTGAGACGATACCCCATAGGCCCGCAGCCTGATTAGAAGTCGCTTGTGAGGAACGGTGTCAAAAGCTTTCCGGAAATCTAGAAATACGGAATCAACTTGAGATCCCCTGTCGATAGCGGCCATTACTTCGTGCGAATAAAAAGCTAGCTGCGTTGCACAAGAATGATGTTTTCTGAAACCATGTTGATTACGTATCAATAGATCGTTCCCTTCGAGGTGATTCATAATGTTTGAATACAATATATGCTCCAAAACCATACTGCAAACCGACGTCAATGATATAGGTCTGTAGTTCGATGGATTATTCCTACTACCCTTCTTAAACACTGGTGCGACCTGCGCAATTTTCCAATCTGTGGTTACAGATCTATCGGTGAGCGAGCGGTTGTATATGATTGCTAAGTAGGGCGCTATTGTATCAGTGTAATCTGAAAGGAACCTAATCGGTATACAATCTGGACCTGAAGACTTGCGCGTATCAAGCGATTTGAGTTGCTTCGCAACCCCTAAGGTATCTACTTCTAAGAAACTCATGCTAGCAGCTGTTCGTGTTTCAGATTCTGGAATATTGTATTCGTCTTCCCTGGTGAAGGAATTTCGGAAAACTGCGTTCAATAACTCCGCTTTAGCGGCACAGTCGTCGGTAACAGTACCATCGGCACTGCGCAGCGAAGGTATTGACTGCGTCTTGCCGCTTGTGTACTTTACATACGACCAGAATTTCTTCGGATTTTGTACCAAATTTCGAGACAATGTTTCGTTGTGGATCCTATGAAAGGCATCTCGCATTGAAGTCCGTGCCAAATTTCGCGCGGCTGTGAATTTTAGCCAATCTTCGGGATTTCGCGTTCTTCTGAACGTCGCATGCTTTTTCCGTTGCCTCTGCAACAGCGTTCGCACCTGTTTTGTGTACCATGGGGATCAGTTCCATCTCTTACCAATTTATGAGGTATGAATCTCTCAATTGCTGTTGCTACTATATCTTTGAATTTGAGCCACATCTTGTCTACATTTGCATAGTCAGTTCGGAAGGAATGGAGATTGTCTCTTAGGAAGGCTTCTAGTGACACTTTATCCGCTTAATTAAATAAAATTATTTTGCGTTTGTATCTGGTGGATTTGGAAGAAACGGTATTGAGCCTAGCTACAACGACCTTGTGATCACTAATCCCTGTCACGATGCTATTAGCTCTGGATTGTTTGTGGTTAAGAGGTTAAGTGTGTTTTCGCAATCATTTACAATTCGCGTGGGTTCGTAGACTAACTGCTCGAAATAATTTTCGAAGAAAGCATTCAGGACAATCTCGGAAGATATTTTCTGCCTACCACAGGTTTTGAACAAGTATTTTTGCCAACATATCGAGGGAAGGTTGAAGTCCTCACCAACTATAACTGTATGAGTGGGGTATTTATTTGTTACGAGACTCAAATTTTCTCTGAACTGTTCAGCAACTATATCATCGGAGTCTGGGGGTCGGTAGAAGGAGCCAATTATTAACTTAGTTCAGCTGTTAAGTATAACCTCCACCCATACCAATTCGCACGGGGTATCTACTTCGACTTCACTATAAGATAAACCACTACTGACAGACACAAACACTCCACCACCAATTCTGCCTAATCTATCTTTCCTGAACACCGTCTGAGACTTCGTAAAAATTTCTGCAGAACTTATTTCAGGCTTTAGCCAGCTTTCTGTACCTATAACGATTTCAGCTTCTGTGCTTTCTATTAGCGCGTGAAGCTCAGGGACTTTCCCAGCACAACTACAACAATTTACAACCACAATTCCGACTGTTCCTTGATCCAAGCACATCCTGTATTTGCCATGCACCCTTTGAGATTGCAGCCCACCCCGTACTTTCCCGAGGCCTTCTAACCTAAAAACTGTAATAGTTACTGGGGTTGTTTTCAACTCCCGGGGAGTGCGCTGCTCGACTACTCTGCTCTACAACGTCCGCAACACATCCATCTGGATTTCCTGCTTATCGCGTCGCAAGAACTAGCCTGGAGAGATGTGGGACAGTGCTGAAGGAAAAAGCGCAAGTATACACACCGTAGAAGAAGCAAAAGGCACTCCATAAATATCCAGTTTACAATATGAATGAATGTGTTACTGTGAACACTATACATCACTTAGTCGAGAAATCCAGTGTTGTCCGGGTATGTATTTATTTATGTACTGTTGTCTTCTATTAGTCCGCTCCTGCTTCCCCTCTCTCTGTCCACCTCATCCTTCCTCTTCTCTATCCATCACGCCGTTATTGCTCCCACCCCACCCACACTCCAATGGGAGGTTCGTGGTTTTTTCCCGCACAGTACCTCTTCGCAGGTAGTAAGTAACATGTGCACCAAGTTTGGTTGAAATCTATCCACAGGCTTGGGAGAAGACTTTAAACATATTGTCTAATTCTCTCCTGTTTTACACGACACTACCCCAGATAGTATGTTAAATTTATATTTGGTATTCAACCGTTTGGCATTCTCTTAGGTCCATTCTCTTAGGTCCATTGACAAACTCATTGGCTACCGGCAGCGCTCATTCTCGCGACCTGTTTGACACAAAGAACGGCAGAAATAAGAGACAAATTTCAGTTCATACTATAAAAGTATTCCTAGTCAATTAAATACAGCAAATAAATACCAACAGGTATTTTTCGAACATTTTTACGCCACACCTCCTCACTCACACCTCCAGCACTAGTGGTAGTGGGAAATCTTACTTCAACACTATTTTTATACAAATAATGTGTCACGTATCCAAAAAAATTTGCTTGAAATTTCTCCAGGCGTTTCTGAGTTACGCTTCAGTGTAACCCCTGTTTCATCCCTACCCCTACGGAATGCAACTGGCTCTTAACTTCACCGTGCTTGTTTTCAGGTAGTAAGCAACCGGTAAACCCCGATTCTTTGAAGAATCGAACTCCCCTGTATAAAACAGCTGCAAACTTCTGATTACTTTGCAAATGAATTAATGTAACTATTTGATGTCTGGCATCCAAGCGAGAAAAAGTTTATAAAAGATTTGTGATTGTGTTTGAAGTCTGTTCGAAGTCCCTCAGCGCTCCCAATATCAAACCTTGGATTAGTATTTAATGGGTAATTAGCGATCCGTTTTATGGAAACCTAGTTTTTTACTTATCTCAGAGGGCATGGCGTCATATCTCCCTAACTAATATGTCGTACAACGATAGTAGTAAATAGTAAAGAAGCAATAAAAAACGTCAAGAACAACGAAAATGTAGTTAGCTGATAAACGTTTTTCCTTTCATCGTTTTGTGGGGGATATCAGTGAGAAAATGTTTCATAAAGGTTTTGAATTACGTGTTAAATTTGTTGCATGTCGCTAAGTGCTCTCATTCGCAAACACTGAATGAATATTGTCAGGGTATTTACACGCAGTTAATTACGATTTTTTTCACCCCCACCCCTTTGAGAGGGTGCTTCTTTCTAGATATCAAGTGATATGTGTACCAAGTTTAGCTGAAATGGTCCCATTGATTTAGGAGGAGATGTTCACCGTACATACATAGTCTTTATAAGATACAGAGATACTAACTGTGTGAAAACTTCACTGGTGTTGTCGCACAGAACTAGACTACAGGTCTAGAAAGGAAACGCTAAGATAATCGTTATGTCCCTCAAATTTGTTTTTAAAAGGTGCCAGAATAAACGATTTATCGGGTTCTAAAGAGACAACATAGTTTCAAAAGGCATATTACATTATATCTATGCGAAAGCATCGATTTTAAAAGGAACCACTGGTTTATTCAAGTGAAAAGTGGATTCATATAGACTGTACTGTAAATAAATGTTATGAAAGTGGTAGTGTATAAGTAGTACTCTAAAAAAAGTGAAAACTTACAAAATCCTTACGATTCAAATTATTGGCCATCACTGACCACTACCTTCTCTCGTCTGTCAGTGTGTGAAATCTTATGGGACTTAACTGCTAAGGTCATCAGTCCCTAAGCTTACACACTACTTAACCTAAATTATCCTAAGGACAAACACACACACCCATGCCCGCGGGAGGACTCGAACCTCCGCCGGGACCAGCCGCACAGCCCATGACTGCAGCGCCTCAGGCCGCTCGGCTAATCCTGCGCGGCTCGTCTGTTAGTGCAGTAGACTATACGGATCCCGCGGCTTTTAAGGAGATCAACGAATCGATTCAATTTTGCACTTATTCGTATGTCCGGCGGTGCTGGGTCAGTCAGGCCGTGTGCCACTGATCGGAAAACGTGGTAGTCAGAGGGAGAAACGTCTGGAGAATCCGGCAGGTGTGGTAGGACTTCCCACTTCAACGTCTCCAAATATGTTTTGACGGGTTTAGTGACATGGAGTCGAGCACTGTCATGCTGAAAAATCACCTTTTCATGTCTATCGCTGTATTGTGGCCGTCTGTCTTTCAGTGATCGGCTCAGAGGCATCAATTGCTTTCGATAACGATCTCTCGCGATTGTTTCTTTCGGTTTCAGTTACTTCGGAAACCTTCTCTCTTCCACCGCCAGGCCGGTCTTCGACGTCAAAGATCACCGTTCTTGGAGCTTTGAATCCATTTGTGCACATTCTTCCACTAATAGGAACCTCACCATAGGTCTCACCCAGCATTTTATGAGCCTGAGTCCCAGATTTCTTCACGTTAAAGTACAAAATTAAAACTTTCCGCAATCGAAAGGTAACACATTCAATCGAGAATAACTTTATGATGGAAACACAATGAATATTTTGATGACGTTATGTTTAGAAATGCCTTACCTTTTGTCTGACTTAAGACCTACCACATGCACCACCACTTGCCGCTACTGCCATCTATTGCAAAGCAGCACAAACGACGTAGTAGGCCTAATATTGAAGAGAAAGCGAATCAGTTATTGCATTTTATTGACGGAGCACTTAAATGTTTAACAGATCCATTAAACGAACTGCTTACATTACGCTTGTCCATCTTCTTCCAGTATGGGATCCTTACGAGATAGGAACGACTGAAGAAATCGAAAAACGACCGAGAGAAAGATTTGTACGGGTATATACGGTGCATTGAGATGACACTCGAGAGAAAGATTTTTACGGGTATATACGGTGCATTGAGATGACAATCATTAAAACAAATTCGTCTTCCGTCACAGCGAAACCTTAACACGAAATTTCAATCAACATTTTACCCGAATATAAAAAAATTGTCCTTCTTACATAGGAATTGCCATCAAAACAAAATCAGAGTGCGCACCGAAAGATTTAGACATTCATTTTCCCCACACATTATTCGATAGTCCAACGGTAGGGAACCATTTTGAAACTGGTATCTTGTACCTTCTATTGCTCCACTGTAAATTACGGAGTAACAGTATAGATAAAGATGAATAACATGGGAATCTTCCCTAAAGCAGTGACTCCTGTTTCTGCTTCCACAAGGCACATAAGTAGGTTGACTCCCACATAAATAAAAAAGCGACTGAAGGTCAAACCGAGTGATAGCAGCCTTTATATAGCACCCGCTCAGATAAAGAAAGGACAAGCGGCTGCCTCTGAATAAATGTCACGGATTCGTGAAGACTCTTCGTACTTGCCTACATACTTGTTATCGTCGAAATATTTTCGGTATAGGATTCCCGCCTGGTGGCAAGCCTCAACGAGGCTGGCACAAACTGTGTTTACACAACGAAGAGCCAGAGACACTCGTACACCTGCCTAATAGCGTGTAGGGCCCCGTGAGCAAGCAAAAGTGCCCCAACACGACGTGGCATGGACTCGACTAATGTCTGAAGTAGTGCTGGAGGGAACTGACACCATGAATCCTGCAGGGCTGTCCATAAATCCATAAGAGTACGAGGGGTTGGAGATCTCTTCTGAACAGCACATTGAAAGGCATCCCACATATGCTCAATAACGTTCATATCTAGGGAGTTTGGTCGCCAGCGGAAGTGTTTGAACTCAGAAGAGTGTAGCAATTCTAGACGTATGAGGTGTCACATTCTCCTGCTGGAATTGCCCAAGTCCGTCGGAATGCACAATGGACATGAATGGATGCAGGTGATGAGTGAGGACGCTTACGTACGTTTCACCTGTCAGATTCGTATCTAGACGTATCAGGGGTCCCATATCACTCCAACAGCATGCACCCCACACCACTGCAGAGCGCCCACCAGCTTGAACAGTCCCCTGCTGACATGCAGGGTCCATGGATTCATAAGGCTATCTCCATTCCCGTACACGTCCATCCGCTCGATACAATTTGAAACGAGACTCGTCCGACCAGGCAACATGTTTCCAGTCATCAACTTTCAATGTTGGTATTGACGGGCCCAGACGAGGCGTAAAGTTTTGTGTAGTGCAGTCATCAAGGGCACACGAGTGGTCCTTTGGCCCCGAAAGCCCATATCGATGATGTTTCGTTGAATAGTTCGCACGCTGACACTTGTTGATGACCCAGCATTTAAATCTGCAGCAATTTCGGAATGGTTTGCACTTCTGTAACTATGAACGATTGTCTTCAAGCGTCGTTGGTCCCGTTCTTTAAGGATCTTTTCCGGCCGCAGTGATAGATTTGATGTTTTACCGGATTTCTGATTTTCAGGGCAAACTGGCGAAATGGTCGTATGGGAAAATCCCCACTTCATCGCTACCTCGGAGATGCTGTGTCCCATGTCTCGTGCGCCGATTAAAACACCACGCTCAAACTCACTTAAATCTTGATAACCTGCCATTGTAGCAGCAGTAACCAATCTAACAACTGTGCCAGACGCTAGTTGTCTTATATAGGCGTTGCCGACCGCAGCGCCGTAATCTTCCTGTTTACGTATCTCTATATTTGACTACGGCTCTGAGCACTATGGGACTTAACATCTATGGTCATCAGTCCCCTAGAACTTAGAACTACTTAAACCTAACTAATCTAAGGACAGCACACAACACCCAGCCATCACGAGGCAGAGAAAATCCCTGACCCCGCCGGGAATCGAACCCGGGAACCCGGGCGTGTCTATATTTGACTACGCATGCCTATACCGGTGTCTTTGGCGCTTCATTGTATATTCCTGTCGGAGCCTTGGAAACAACTATTGAATTTTTCTCTTACAATTAGTTGCTCAGCTCTTCCGTTAGTCCAGGTTCTCAGCCAGAACCCATGGTAGTCTTGTTGGCGAGATGTCTCTCACTGACCGCTACGGTCGCAGGTTCGAATCCTGCCTCGGGCATGGATGTGTGTGATGTCCTTAGGTTAGTTAGGTTTAATTAGTTCTAAGTTCTAGGCGACTGATGACCTCAGAAGTTAAGTCGCATAGTGCTCAGAACCATTTGAACCATTTTGTCTCTCACTGCATTGTACGAACCATCATTTGCACGTTAACTCTAGCACACATCTCTGATATCAGTGTATGCCCGTTACCCTCGTAAGTGCGACTTAGTTAAGCTCTCACGATCTGATACTACACCGTCATTTACATCTGCATTCATACCGTGTAAACGACTGGGAAGTGCTCGGCAGAGGGTACTTCCCATTTACGCCACATATTAGCGTTTCTTCCCGCTCTATTCACGTATGGAGCGTTGAAAACATAATTGCTTAAAAGCCTCTGTGTACGTTGTAATTAATGTTCTCGACACGGTTCCTACGGTAGCGACAGGTAGGAAGGTGTAATATTTTTCTATATTCCTAATTTAATACTGGTTATCGAAATTTGATAACTAGGATTCCACGGAATATTTGAAGTCTATCTTCAACCTTCTGCTAGTTCACATCTTCCAACATTGAACTCGACACGTCCCGAGCACCTGAAAGACGAGGCGTAGTATTTAGTCAGTTAATTGTTGCACCACGCCTCTCAGTTATGACAACGCAGGAATTACTTTTATTTCTATAATACGAGATTTAATGACGTCACAGCTATATACTTCAAACGTTCCAGTATTTATACCCTTATTTAGATACGACAGTGCATTTTAATGATTAATGTCGTAGTGATTCGTTAATAAGGAATTGTGGAGTGGCTCGCACGGCATGCTGAAAGCGCAGCATGCTAAGGAACAAGGCTTGCAACGCGGCTCGTCAATCCTTGTTAAGGCATGACGAAGGTTCTCAATGCTTGTCATTCGTTATTATACTATATTGTTAGTTTCCCTTGAATCGCTCATCCATTCGCAGTGTACAATTATAGCGCGCAGTGCGATTATTGTTCCCATCTCTTCTTAGAGGCGAATTACTTGTTTTGTTGTATCCATGGCACCGTATTGACTATAGAGAAGGAAATACAGATGTTAGACATTTATGGTATTTAGAACAGAAGTCCTACAGTCACGTAAGTCTGTCGACTGAGTTGTATTTAAATGATAGAGACGGCATACAAAATTACATGCATATGGGTATGAAAGCACATGTGTGCAGCTTATGGAAAGAGACCTTTTACATGTAAATAAGATATGAAGTCCAGAAGAACCTGAAGTGCTCATGAAACACTGAGTGCTGCATTCCAAATTTAGACAGGAAGTAGTTACGAAGACCTCCAATAATGTTATGATATTTCATCTCAAGCTCTTGGATAGTTACATCTGAGCCATTTAGAGAAATCTACTCAACACTTATACGTAGGTAATTAGAGGTGCAGAACAAGAGGTACATTGTTATAATATTTATATTAATCGTATAGTTCCAGCAATATAATTATTTTTTTAACTCAAAGCTATTCACATACTCACTAATATTTAACAGTCACATTTGTTTCTTAGCCACGTAAAATTTTATTTTGTTCAGGATCTTTGATGATAGTGTCAAAAAAGAAATTGTGATTATCCGATACATAATATATCCGGGAAGTCAGTTTATTCACAATTATGTACAGTGCATAATTCGTCCTCGATATTTAACGAAATTTTGCAGAAATACTCATACCAAAGATATCGAATTCATCGTTTCCCTTTAACGCCAAAGAAAAGTGTTTACAAGCAGCTCCTCGTAGCACTGATTTTTCTTCTTCTTGTTGCTCTAATCTTCGTCCTTCATTTTCCATAAACCAGGTGTGAAAGCGTAAAGCGCAAAAAAAGTCTCTCTAAAACTGACGACTGATCGTAAATGAAAAAAATCACAGCGGGCAATTATCACACTGAAATTCAGTGAATATCTGCAGACTACAGAAAGAATTCAACAGGCGCGCTACCTGGAAGCGTAGTGGCCTTCAGGACGACCGAGGGATATATGAATGTGCAGAAAATTGCCAACACTTTAATGTTAGTTTTTCGAATGACTCTCAAGTCTCAAGGAACCTCGTGGTAATCATTTTTCTTGGCGTGCCTTGAATCTTTCCAACTATATTCTTGCTCCGTAGCCAGTACGACGCAGCCACGGACTGTAAATAATCCATAATCCAAAAATCAGAAAAAGAGCTTCGGACGAGATAGTCCACAAAGCTCCAGAGTTTTTGGAGGAAATTTCTTTGTGCTCGCCTCAGTATAGCCTTGCAGTTTTTTGTTCGCAATCTTTAGGGATCAGCCAGAACATTACGAGCACTTGTTTAGTAACTTTTTAGTCCAGCTTTTAAATGCAATAGAGCAGCGATTCTGTATAACAGCTATAAGACCCGAGCTTGGTAGGTTTTCAGAGATTTGTGGCATACGTCACGCAATTTCCGTAAATTACAGGCCGAGGTTTGTGGGCGCGCAGCTGGCGGCCGATAGCGTTCCAAATGTGTTCCATGGGATTTATTTCAGGCGAATCTGGTGGCCAGGATATCGACGTGAGTTCACAGTCATTCTCCCCAAACCACTTCAGCTCGATCCTGACCTTATGACACGGACAGTCACCGCGGTGGAAGATGGCATCGTCATCGCGGGAGACATCAAGTATGAAAGGATGCAGGTGGTCTGCAATAATTTTCACGTAGTTCACAGCTGTTATGATGTCTTCGATTATTACCACAGGTCCCATGGAAGCTCAGGTGAATGTCCCCGTTACATAACACTGGCTTCGCGGACCTGTAGCGTGGAGCATATTTCGAGCAATTCTTCGCCCCAACTGCGTGTCACGTCACGACCATCGACCTGGTGTAACAAGAGTCGTTACTAATCCAACCAGACGACACGTCTTTTTTTGTGTGGAAATCTTATGGGGCTTACCTGCTAAGGTCATCAGTCCCTAAACTTACACACTACTTAACCTAAATTATCCTAAGGACAAACACACACACCCATGCCCGAGGAGGACTCGAACCTCCGCCGGGACCAGCCACACAGTCCATGACTGCAGCGACTTAAGACGACACGTTTCCATTCATCTACGGTCTAATCTCGACAACGCTGCGCCAGCTGTTGTCATAATTGCCAATGTCCTTAGGTCAAGACGGGAACACGTCTGTGTCGTCTGCTGTGAAGCCACATCTTCAACAATGTGCGATGAGTAGTGTGCTCCGCAGCAATTGCGTCTACACCAGCACTGTACGCTGTCGTCACTTCTCCCCGCCCATCTTGCTCTACAGAGCGTGCAAGCCTCCGACATCACGCTCTCTGATATGACTTGGACATCCAATACCTCGTCGCCTACTCATGGTTTCACATCCTTTCAACCACTTTCCACCCACGCCCAAGACAGTAGCATTCGAACAGTTGACCAGATTCGCCGTTACCGAAAATCTCTTCTACAGGCGCCTGGCCGTAACAATTTGTCCTTTGTCAATATCAGTGGATTTTCCCATTTGTGGCCCGTATCGTCGTAAGAATGATTTACCAATTGTCTACGGCCCACGTGAAAGACAAGCCGTAGCGCGTACGTCACAGCACGTGACGCAGGTCTTACGAGTGCCAGCAGCCGTCTCCGGCGGGGAGCGAGTAACTGTTTCAGACAAGTTTAATAATTCTTGACTGCCCGTTCAAATGTATACAAGTTCTCGACAGCACACGACAAAGTTAAGGCCTTTAGTGGGTACCTTTTAAATTACTTATTGTTTTTCCGTAGGCCTTGGACGGAGCCGAGCGTTCACTAAGTGCGGCGGAGAAGCCGACTAGTTTGACGCCACAAGTTCGTAGCGAGGCTCGTATTTCTCGTGGGTCACGGCTTACAATTCAGGACCCGCCAGACTTCACGCGGGCAATATGTACAGGCCACGTGCGGGTCACGGGTAGGCTTTCTCTGCTTTGCTTGTGGCTTCCCGGAAGTACTCGGTACAGCGCGACATTTCATTTAGCCATACAGGGTGGTCCATTGATCGTGACCGGGCCAAATATCTCACGAAATAAGCATCAAACGAAAAAACTACAAAGAACGAAACTTGTCTAGATTGAAGGGGCAAACCAGATGGCGCTATGGTTGGCCCGCTAGATGGCGCTGCCATAGGTCAAACGGATATCAGCTGAGCTTTTTAAAATAGAAACCTCCATTTTTTATAACATGTTCGAGTAGTAGGTAAATAAATATGAATGTTATAGTTGGATCACTTTTTTCGCTTTGTGATAGATGGCACTGTAATAGTCACAAACATATGGCTCACAATTTTAACGAACAGTTGGTAACAGGTAGGTTTTTTAAATTAAAATACAGAACGTAGGTACGTTTGAACATTTTATTTCGGTTGTTCCAATGTGATACATGTACCTGTGTGATCTTCTTCTGAGAACGCATGCTGTTACAGCGTGATTACCTGTAAATACCACATTAATGCAATAAATACTCAAAATGATGTCCGCCAACCTCACTGCAATTGGCAATACGTGTAACGACATTCCTCTCAACAGCGAGCAGTTCGTCTTCCGTACTGTTCGCACATGCATTGACAATGCGCTGACGCATGTTGACAGGCGTAGTCGGTGGATCACGATAGCAAATATACTTCAGCTTTCCCCACAGAAAGAAATCCGAGGACGTTAGATCCGGTGAACGTGCGGGCCATGGTATGGTGCTTCGACGACCAATCCATCTGTCATGAAATATGCTATTCAATACCGCTTCAACCGCACGCGAGCTATGTGCCGGACATCCATCATGTTGGAAGTACATCGCCATTCTGTCATGCAGTGAAACATCTTGTAGTAACATCGGTAAAACGTTGCGTAGGAAATCAGCATACATTGCACCATTTAGATTGCAATCTATAAAATGGGGACCAATTATCCTTCCTCCCACAATGCCGCACCATACAGTAACCCGCCAAGGTTGCTGATGTTCCACTTGTCACAGCCATCGTGGATTTTCCGTTGGTCAGTAGTGCATATTATGCCGGTTTACGTTACCGCTGTCGTTGTATGACGCCTCGTCGCTAAATAGAACGCGTGCAAAAAATCTGTCATCGTCCCGTAATTTCTCTTGTGCCCAGTGGCAGAACTGTACACGACGTTCAAAGCCGTCGCCATGCAATTCCTGGTGCGTAGAAATATGGTATGGGTGCAATCTATGTTGATGTAGCATTCTCCACACCGACGTTTATGAGATTCCCGAGTCTCGCGCAATTTGTCTACTACTGATGTGCGGATTATGGCTCTGAGCACTATGGGACTCAACTGCTGAGGTCATTAGTCCTCTAGAACTTAGAACTAGTTAAACCTAACTAACCTAAGGACATCATAAACACCCATGCCCGAGGCAGGATTCGAACCTGCGACCGTAGCGGTCTTGCGGTTCCAGACTGCAGCGCCTTTAACCGCACGGCCACTTCGGCCGGCATGTGCGGATTAGCCGGGCCAGTAGCTAAAACACCTACTTGGGCATCATCATTTGTTGCAGATCGTGGTTGACGTTTCACATGTGGCTGAACACTTCCTGCTTCCTTAAATAACGTAACTATCCGGCGAACGGTCCGGACACTTGGATGATGTCGTCCGGGATACCAAGCAGCATACATAGCACACGCCCGTTTGGCATTCTGATCACAGTAGCCATACATCAACACGATATCGACCTCTTCCGCAATCAGTAAACGGTCCGTTTTAACACGGGTAATGTATCACGAAGCAAATACCGTCCGCAATGGCGGAATGTTACGTGATACCACGTACTTATACGTTTGTGACAATTACAGGGCCATCTATCACAAAGCGAAAAAAGTGGTCCAACTAAAACATTCATATTTCTTTACGTACTACACGAATATGTAAATAAAATGGGGGTTCCTATTTAAAAAATCGCAGTTGATATCCGTTTAACCTATGGCAGCGCCATCTAGCAGGCCAACCATAGCGCCATCTGGTTTCCCCCTTCAAGCTAGACGAGTTTCGTTCTTTGTAGTTTTTTCGTTTGATGCTAATTTGGTGATATATTTGGCCCGGTCACTATCAATGGACCACTCTGTATGAATGCGTGGTATCTACTCTTTCGGAGGTGTCCGAAGAACAGACACCAAGCATTCATATAATTGATTCACCTAGACGGACAATGGATGTACCTTCTTTAGCGCGGATGCACAAGTACATCCGACCTCCTGTGGGAATCTCAGAGTAACATGCATGGGAGCCGGCCGGAGTGGCCATGCGGTTCTGGGCGCTACAGTCTGTAACCGAGCGACCGCTACGGTCACAGGTTCGAATCCTGCCTCGGGCATGGATGTGTGTGCTGTCGTTAGGTTACTTAGGTTTAATTAGTTCTAAGTTCTAGGCGACTGATGACCTCAGAAGTTAAGTCGCATAGTGCTCAGAGCCATTTGAACCAATAAGCATGAAGGAAACGGACAGGGACTGCGGATAGGTGGCACTCAGTGGGAATTTGGGTCGGCCGTGAGGCGTTCCGAGATGGTCCAGTTGTGATGAACACTGTGTCCTACGTGATGCAGTGGTAACGCACCTGCTTAGTCAGCAGGATCTCCCAGGTTCGAATTCTGGTCCGCAATATCGACACATATTTTCACTGTCGCCGCTGATTCCGCGTAATGTCCCAATGAAGCTGACAGCAGTAATCCCTTCCCATTCCTTTTCTTTCTCCCCATCGACCTCCAATTTATATTCAACTTCATTTAGTACTGCGGCGTGGCATTTTTCGGTCGGCACAAATCTCTTCAATTCGGCAGAATTGTGTTGTCAGCACCGTTTGCCCTTCGCTATTTGTCCGTGGTATGAAGGACACAGGTTCAGTGGGTGTTTGCACAAAAGAGGCAGTCTAGCGATCTATCGCCACAAGCCTTTAAAAATGAATGGAAATAACAGAAGAGAGGAATGAGAATTCTCAATATCTGTCATACAGCCTCATAAGTCATGAGTACTTCAAAACTGCTATGAAATGATATTGCAGTACCATGCAGAAGGAACTTAAAAATTTAATCGATAGTGAAAAAGCAAAAAATTACAACAATCGACTGACGGAATTCATTGTTCAGTACATCAAGAAGCACTTAGTTATAAATTTTCAGGCGTGCAGCACGTGAAGAAATCAGAGGCGTGAACAGTAAAATTTATGAAGTCCCATGCATTGTTCCGCTGTCATTTTCAACAGTTTTCGATGGAATCGAACGAAGAATATGGATCCTTCATACACTACTGGCCATTAAAATTGCTACATCACGAAGATGACGTGCGACAGACGCGAAATTTAACCGACAGGAAGAAGATGCTATGATATGCAAATGATTAGCTTTTCAGAGCATTCACACAAGGTTGGCGCCGGTGGCGACACCTACAACGTGCTGACATGAGGAAGGTTTCCAACCGATTTCTCATACACAAACAGCAGTTTACCGGCGTTGCCTGGTGAAACGTTGTCATGCCTCGTGTAAGGAGGAGATATACGTACCATCACGTTTCCGACTCTGATAAAGGTCGGTTTGTAGCCTATCGCGATTGCGATTTATCGTATCGCGACACTGCTGCTCGCGTTGGTCGAGAGCCAATGACTGTTAGCAGAATATGGAATCGGTGGGTTCAGGAGGGTAATACGGAACGCCGTGCTGGATCCCAGCGGCCTCGTATCACTAGCAGTCGAGATGACAGGCATCTTATCCGCATGGCTGTAACGGATCGTGCAGCCACGTCTCGATCCCAGAGTCAACAGATGGGGACGTTTGCAAGACAACAACCATCTGCACGAACAGTTCGACGACGTTTTCAGCATCATGGACTTTCAGCTCGGAGACCATGGCTGCGGTTACACTTGGCGCTGCATCACAGACAGGAGCGCCTGCGATGGTGTACTCAACGACGAACCTGGATGCACGAATGGCAAAACGTCATTTTTTCGGATGAATTCAGGTTCTGTTTACAGCATCATGATGGTCGCATCCGTGTTTGGCGACATCGCGGTTAGCGAAACATTGGAAGCGTGTATTCGCCATCGCCATACTGGCGTATCACCCGGCGTGATGGTATCGGGTGCCATTGGTTACACGTATCGGTCACCTCTTGTTCGCATTGACGGCACTTTGAACAGTGGACGTTACATTTCAGATGTGTTACGACCTGTGGCTCTACCCTTCATTCGATCCCTGCGAAACCCTACATTTCAGCAGGATAATGCACGGCCGCATGTTGCAGGTCCTGTACGGGCCTTTTTGGATACAGAAAATGTTAGACTGCTGCCCTGGCCAGCGCATTCTCCAGATCTCTCACCAACTGAAAACGTCTTGTCAATGGTGGCCGAGCACCTGGCTCGTCACAATACGCCAGTCACTACTCTTGATGAACTGTGGTATCGTGTTGAAGCTGCATGGGCAGCTGTTCCTATACACGCCATCTAAGCTCTGTTTGACACAATGCCCAGGCGTATCAAGGCCTTTATTAGGGCCAAAGGTGGTTGTTCTGGGTACTGATTTCTCAGGATCTATGCAGCCAAATTGCGTGAAAATGTAATCACATGTCAGTTCTAGTATAATATATTTGTCCAATGAATACCCGTTGATCATCTTCATTTCTTCTTGGTGTAGCAATTTTAATGGCCAGTAGTGCATATTATTGCTAAGTACGTTGGTTAGGCAAGGCGCATGCCCAGAACAATTTTTCGATTTAGAGGTCTGTATCATTGGATTTATGAAGGATAAAGCACTCTAGGAACGAACACCAGAACATCTGCAATGGATTGCATATATCATATTTGAAGTGAACTTGACTCCACACTGCCCGCAATTAGAGATCCCAAGGAGTGAAACAACTATTTCTGATTTGATGGGTCTCGGCGCTCGGGCTTGGGCACAGCTCACCTACCGAAATCTTGGCCACCCTTGGCTTACGTGCTTTCCTTACTGCGTCACGCGCTCGCAGTGATACCAGACGGCATTGGCTCATCAGTGCATGTGGCTATACACTTACTTCAAAGCTGATTATTCCACTCTTCAAGGATTCTGCTTGAAACAAATATAAGGGGTTAGCATCCCTTCGACGACGTCGTAAATAGAGATGGAGCACAATCCGTAAATGGAAGAAGGATAGGGAGGAATTTGGCCATGTCCATTCCATAGGAACTATCCTGGCATTTTCTTAAGGGGAGACTCCACGCCAAAACGTCAATATTTTTTAAAAAAAATTTAACAGGTACTTCATATCTTTGTAGTGTTTAGTCTTAGATGCGAAAACTATTTGGAAATTTTGGTTCAAAAAAATGGCTCTGAGCACTATGGGACTTAACATCTATGGTCATCAGTCGCCTAGAACTTAGAACTAATTAAACCTAACTAACCTAAGGACATCACACGACACCCAGCCATCACGAGGCAGAGAAAATCCCTGACCCCGCCGGAAATCGAACCCGGGAACCCGGGCGCGGGAAGCGAGAACGCTACCGCACGACCACGAGATGCGGGCGGAAATTTTGGAATTACATTTACTAGATGAAGTACAAATGCCTCACAGAGATTGTGTTCATACTCCTCTTAGTACAGATGTTGTGGTCAAGAACGTAGGTATCAGAGACTTCCATCTGATTCAGTACTGGCAAGACGCACTGATGGCAAAACATAACATGCATATGAAAGTTTAGAAAGGGGCATTTGGTCCAAGTGGCCCAAAGAATTTTTTGTGTCTAAAAAGAAGATATTTTTGGGTCTTGTGGATGCTGCTTCAGTTCAGTTCAGTTTGAAAGGTGAAAAGAGCAGGAGTTCCATCACTCCTTTATCATCCTCCCAGAAGAAGATCTGCTAATCTAGAGATCAACGGAGCAGTCCACATGATACTTCCCGCAGAAGGCAAAATTCTAAAAATAGGCTATCCTAGTGTTGATATTGCAAGAATAAGAAGCCTGACAGGAACAGAGTGGGAAAATGCATGGTATTGGTGAAGTTTAATGGGTATGTATCTGGTTCCACCATTCACTTTTTAATAAAATTTTAAAATCAATTTTCCCATAAGTTTTTTTTTCTAAGTTCAAAACCATCTTTTGTACCCTGAATATTAACCAATCTCTAAGAAAATTTTGCAGGAAGTAGACTTAAGGTATTTGCGTACATGTGCATTAATTTGATCGAAAATGTAGTTTGTCTATTATATTATCACATTTATGTACCGATAATTGAAAATGAACTTAAGTCTGAAATTTTTTAAAAATACCGAAGGTAAATTAATAATATTTCTCATAAAGTGAATGGGTAAAACTGTTGAACTATGTCTTGTGAGTGTACGTAAAAAATCTGGAATGCGAAAATTGAGATCTGAGTAACAAACGTTGATTTTTAAGGAAACCACTAATATCGTATTATAAATTCAAAACTCAAAAACCAATGAAGGTCTGGCCTTCAAAACTTGAGTGTTGCTACTTCTTTGCGCAATAGACACGATTTTAAAATTTGGTTGACATCGCCAAAGTAGAAGAAAAGTAAAATTTTGGTTGGAGTCTCCCCTTAAGCCAATTACGGATTTTCATTTTTTAATTTATTTACTGCTATTTAATGAGACGTGTCCTCTTGAATCTCTATTGCAGTGGCACTTCATTACAATCCTTTATTGTTGAAACTACATTTAAGATTGACTGCAGTAAAACAAAATGCTTAATGTGGTGTCACCGCCAGACACCACACTTGCTAGGTGGTAGCCTTTAAATCGGCCGCGGTCCGTTAGTGTACGTCGGACCCGCGTGTCGCCACTATCAGTGATTGCAGACCGAGCGCCGCCACACAGCAGGTCTAGAGAGACTTCCTAGCACTCGCCCCAGTTGTACAACCGACTTTGCTAGCGATGGTTCACTGACAAAATACGCTCTCATTTGCCGAGACGATAGTTAGCATAGCCTTCAGTTACGTCATTTGCTACGACCTAGCAAGGCGCCATTACCAGTTACTTTTGATACTGAATCATGTACAGTCAAAAGCGACGCTCATCATTAATGGATTAAAGTTAAGTATTCCACCAGCTACGTCCGTTTTTCTAAATTCTAATTTCCTTGACCTGTTCCAGACCTCACGCCAGCCTGCGTGAGCTAAAACGCGTGCCTTTCGGCTTCCTCTAGTAAACCGGTGTTGGCTCTCCTGCCAACCCACAACACTTAACATAACATAATGGGCAAAGTAAAATGAAATGAAAAGAAGCTGGAATAAACCCACCACCATTTACAGATAAGAAACTACACCCTATGTATGCCCTACCATTTTATTTCTCTTCTACATACGTTCAGAATTTCCTGACTGTGTTGAAAGGACTTCGACTCTAGCTAACCCCTTTCGTGCATCCTAGCCTAAGTAGCTACTTCATATCTGATCAACTCGGTACCCTATTGTTGTTAAGAGACACAGCTCGAATCTTCTTAAGTCCGTGCAGGTTGCCATTATTCTAATTCTACCACTAAATTCTGCACCCTGCCCATAACATCAATGTAGAAACAACCAAATTCGTAATAATAGCATTTAATAATAAACTAACATAAATTGCTGGCAAGAGATCAAGTAAGGAAGTTGCAGAGCTCTATTTCCATTCCCCTGCGAACTGTTACGCCGCTGATGACTATAGCCCTTGGGCTCTTAAAACGTGTTGAAATCTACTGGGAGAACTTGCTCTTAAACGTTGACCGTTAGTGAGCAAACTAGTAACACTGACTCAAAAGTTGCGACCATTCAACAGTCACATATCGCTGACTGTCATATTCCAGTTTTACACAGATATTGCTGGTAGATTACGTAACCACTAATGAGATGTACCACGCCCTGATGCGGTTTAAAGAGTTTCAGTTGTGTTATTTCCCTCTTATACCATAACCTCTTCTAGTTTTTGTAAGCTCGTCTAACTCGCGACTTTAAGCTGCTCCGTCCATGAATTTGGAACCTGTAATTTCACATGCCCTGTTTAGGTGTTCTTCTCGTAGCCTGTACGACGCAGCACAGTTACGTCGACTCCTCAAACTTCAAAAATCACAGACATGGCTTCATCCGGTGTAGTTCTAAAAGCTCCGAAGCGTCTTAGGAGTACACTTCGTTGCGCTCGCGTAATAGTGGTCCCATAGCTTTTCAGTCGAAATAGATGTGCCCGTTAATTTGCTACAAAGCTGATTAATTCATTGGAGATGGCGCTATCATACACATTTACAACTTTCAGCTGTATTTTGTAGTCTACAATGATTGCACGGGCTATCATGTGCATACATTTGACTTCATTCTGAGAAACCGTGGCTATATGTGCTGAAAAATTTTACGCGCGAAAATATAAGAAAATAATAACTTAAACTTATTTTTCATTACATCTGTAGTTTTGTTTTCATTGAACCTAGTGTTAAGGCTCTATAAAATCGGTGAGTCATGTGTGATTAGTTTGGATGTAGCAGAAGATTAGTTAAATCGGGAATATTCTACGACAATTATAGATTATGGTTTCATTGTGGCGCTTGCAGCAGAGAAGAAAATGGGGTGACCAGTGAGACTCTTCCATGGATTTGTAGATTATGCCAGAATGAGCGGAAAATCAAGACACAGGAGGCAAAGATTTGTGGCCTTCAGGCAGAGATGGAAAACGTGAAATTCGAATTATGATAGTTGAAAGTGTAAATGAAAAGGGCTGCTGGGAAAAGGTGCCAAGTAAAGGGCACACAGAGGAAAATTTTGTTAGCAAATTTGAAATATAGTTAAGCAATACGATTCGCTTCCTACCAGAATCAGAGAAGGAAGACCTTCAGCGGATGAGAACATGTAAACATCATCAGGGACTGAATAAACAGCCCTCAGCAGCAATATTAGCAATGTGTTTTTTAAATTGAAAAAGTGTTACTTACAAGTGAAATTGCGCAAAACCATGTGTTTAATTGTAATTAATCGCAAAATATAGTCTCTAAATATTTTCGCATAACAATATTACTTTTATCGATTAGCTGGTTTGATAACATCTACATCTACATCTACATTTATACTCTGCAAGCCACCCAACGGTGTGTGGCGGAGGGCACTTTACGTGCCACTGTCATTACCTCCCTTTCCCGTTACAGTCGCGTATGGTTCGCGGGAAGAATGACTGTCTGAAAGCCTCCGTGCGCGCTCTAATTTCTCTAATTTTACATTCGTGATCTCCTCGGGAGGTATAAGTAGGGGGAAGCAATATATTCGATACCTCATCCAGAAACGCACTCTCTCGAAACCTGGCGAGCAAGCTACACCGCGATGCAGAGCGCCTCTCTCGCAGAGTCTGCCACTTGAGTTTGTTAAACATCTCCGTAACGCTATCACGGTTACCAAATAACCCTGTGACGAAACGCGCCGCTCTTCTTTGGATCTTCTCTATCTCCTACGTCAACCCGATCTGGTACGGATCCCACACAGATGAGCAATACTCAAGTATAGGTCGAACGAGTGTTTTGTAAGCCACCTCCTTTGTTGATGGACTACATTTTCTAAGCACTCTCCCAATGAATCTCAACCTGGTCCCCGCCTTACCAACAATTAATTTTATATGATCGTTCCACTTCAAATCGTTCCGCACGCATACTCCCAGATATTTTACAGAAGTAACTGCTACCAGTGTTTGTTCCGCTATCATATAATCATACAATAAAGGATCCTTCTTTCTATGTATTCGCAATACATTACATTTGTCTATGTTAAGGGTCAGTTGCCACTCCCTGCACCAAGTGCCTATCCGCTGCAGATCTTCCTGCATTTCGCTACAATTTTCTAATGCTGCAACTTCTCTGTATACTACAGCATCATCCGCGAAAAGCCGCATGGAACTTCCGACACTATCTACTAGGTCATTTATATATATTGTGAAAAGCAATGGTCCCATAACGCTCCCCTGTGGCACGCCAGAGGTTACTTTAACGTCTGTAGACGTCTCTCCATTGATAACAACATGCTGTGTCCTGTTTGCTAAAAACTCTTCAATCCAGCCACACAGCTGGTCTGATATTCCGTAAGCTCTTACTTTGTGTATCAGGCGACAGTGCGGAACTGTATCGAATGCCTTCCGGAAGTCAAGAAATATGGCATCTACCTGGGAGCCTGTATCTAATATTTTCTGGGTCTCATGAACAAATAAAGCGAGTTGGGTCTCACACGATCGCTGTTTCCGGAACCCATGTTGATTCCTACATAGCAGATTCTGGGTTTCCAAAAACGACATGATACTCGAGCAAAAAACATGTTCTAAAATTCTACAACAGATCGACGTCAGAGATATAGGTTTATAGTTTTGCGCATCTGCTCGACGACCCTTCCTGAAGACTGGGACTACCTGTGCTCTTTTCCAATCATTTGGAACCTTCCGTTCCTCTAGAGACTTGCGGTACACGGCTGTTAGAAGAGCGGCAAGTTCTTTCGCGTACTCTGTGTAGAATCGAATTGGTATCCCGTCAGGTCCAGTGGACTTTCCTCTGTTGAGTGATTCCAGTTGCTTTTCTATTCCTTGGACACTTATTTCGATGTCAGCCATTTTTTCGTTTGTGCGAGGATTTAGAGAAGGAACTGCAGTGCGGTCTTCCTCTGTGAAACAGCTTTGGAAAAAGGTGTTTAGTATTTCAGCTTTACGCGTGTCATCCTCTGTTTCAATGCCATCATCATCCCGGAGTGTCTGGATATGCTGTTTCGAGCCACTTACTGATTTAGCGTAAGACCAGAACTTCCTAGGATTTTCTGTCAAGTCGGTACATAGAATTTTACTTTCGAATTCACTGAACGCTTCACGCATAGCCCTCCTTACGCTAACTTTGACATCGTTTAGCTTCTGTTTGTCTGAGAGGTTTTGGCTGCGTTTAAACTTCCTGAAATGAGTTTTGACTTACATAAGAAACAATTGTTTGCATAACAGGCGGACCTAAAACCCAATAATTTGGTCTGCAAACACAGTTAGTACAAGAGCTTCATAACCAAATCATGATAATTCATCGCCTAGCCAGGCATTTCAAAGCCCGCTCAACAATAAATACAGGAACATCTCAGTAGAACGTCAGAACACAATCATCAACACATAGCGCAATAAAAACTGTCTCGCTCACAATGTAATTCCAGATCACATAAAAATCTCCGTAACAGTATGTTATTTGCTGCAAGAAAAGTAAAAAGGAAGGTGAAGATGATGTAATTAAAACAAGAAATTAGGGAACCATGTACTAAAACACAGCTGCTCCACATTGAACTTCCAAAACACGTCTATAATTGGATAATAAAATTAAAATATCGGCTCATTTCATGGAAATTACAGAAAGTGTAGAGGCATACACACAAGAGGTAATGCAAGCAAAGCAGGAGAAACAAAGCAAAAAAAAAAAATGACCCACTGACACACAAAACAGCAAGTTTCAGATGGACGTTCCACAGACTAAACAGAATACCGATAACAGAACTACACACAGGAGTTAAATTCAATAAAAGAAAGAACGATGTAGAATTGTTATGATACCCATATGATAGAGAAACTAAACCAAAATATATGTTCAAATGGTTCAAATTGCTCTGAGCACTATGGGACTTAACTTCTAAGGTCATCAGTCCCCCAGAAATTAGAACTACTTAAACCTAACTAACCTAAGGACATCACACACATCAATGCCCGTGGCAGGATTCGAACCTGCGACCATAGCGATCGCGCGGTGCCAGACTGTAGCGCCTAGAACCGCTCGGCCACCGCGGCCGGCAAAATATATGCAAATGGAAAGAGAATGAACAACACACACACACACACACACACACACACAAAAGCTATAATAACAAAATAGTTCACAGTATAGGCAACATTTTACAGAAACAGGGACTTTCATTAGGATACGGAACAGACAACGCAACATATAAAGAACTCAGCACATAGGAAACACTTACAGATAAATTCGACAGATCAGGCATGCATGAACTTATATACATCCCCTGTCAGTCAGTATACATGCATAAACTTTAAAGCAACATATTCAGAACACCTCAGAGCTCTAAAAAGTGACAGCTACTTTAGCACATTTGTTGATCACTTAATAGCCTATAACCATCAACCAACTAAAATAGAAACAGATTTAATAATCATGGGTACAAAGAGAAGCAGAACGTACCAGCAATACGTGAAACGTTTTCCTACATGAAATGTTCAAAATTATGTCTTAGGCAGTGTAAGGCGTTTAGGCCTACTACTCGCGGCTGGGAGAGGTCTAGGAGGATGAGGACAACATCAGCTGGAGGAGGAACTTCTTCGTGCAGTGTAAGAATCAGCTGTGGCAAGTACTGTTGACAACACGACTGTCTGGGGAGTGCTACATGAGAACCTGCTGTATCCGTACCATGTACAGCTTGTGCAGGAACTATCACCAACTGATTTTCTTGTATGGGTACACTTCTGTGAATGGTACATTCGACAATGTGTCAGCCCTCACTTTAGTACAAATGTTCTATTCACGGATGATGCTTCGTTTCAACATGATCAGATAGTGAATTTTCATAATCAGCACGTATAGACTGCCGAGAATCCTCCCGAAATTGTACAGTCACTGCCCAACAAATATTTTCTGTTAACATTTGGACCGGTATTGTTGGTGAATGCTCAACGGGGAACCTTACCATCGTTTCTTAGAGAATATTTTGCTTACTTCGCTAGAACATATGCCTTTACAAGTGCGACAAATCATGTATTTCTTGCACGATGGCGCTCCTCCCCATTTCAGTGTTAATGTTGGTACGCTTCTAAATGGCAGATTCCGTGACAGGCAGAGGTGGACCGACTCCTTGGCGTCAAAGCTCTCCGGACCTAGACTCACTCATCGCATCAGGGATTCAGTGTGACGACGGGTTGATACATGAATCTTTGTTAACACAGGGCATTTCGAACACGTCTTTTACGAAAGTGTTTCATACTGTTCTTTCTCTGTGTGTTCCCCACGATTAATGTATTGAAGAGTTGTAGAAACTGAGCTCTTGCATGGAAATAAAGCGTTTCCAGTTCCATGTCCATATAATATATTGCCTTCCTCTACGTATAAGGAATGGTTCCAGAAAGTTTTGCCATACCTTTTGGATACATCGTGTGTAACGTCAGGAGCTCCATGAATCTGTTCGCAGTTGATATGTGTAACAAAATAACAACGTCAGAAAATTGTAGAAAACACATAAAGAGTTGTAGATGATTGAGATTAAGTATAAGGGCTGTCGGCTGATATTCAACATAAATAAATTTGACGAGTTGCGCATAAATAAGAATGAATCTCATTACTCTTCGATTACTCTGTCGGTGATCAACTCTAACATGTCCAACTATAATCGTCCAAAAGCACATCAAAGTCAAAAGCCACATCAAACGAGTAGATTTCAAAGACGCTAAAAGACACTAATCGGATTACTTCTAAGAAGTCGCAGTTCACTCACAACCGAAGTAAATTACAAAACGCTCAGTCGACCGAATCTTGAGTATTGCTCGCTAGAAGTAATAAAGGATACGGTTAAATCCCAATAAGAGCTACACGTATCGTGACGGATGCACTTAGTAAGCGCTAGAGCGCAATGGAGATGCACATCAAATTACCGTGACAGCTGCTACAAGAAAGGCTCTATGCATCAAGCAAAGGTAAGCTGTTACATTTTCAAGAAGAGTCAGCCAGCATATTTCTCTTCTGTGTACATGTCTCGGACCATTACGAGAAAATTAGAAAAATTCGATCTCATACAGAGTTTTTCTGATAGTCATTCTTCCTAAGCACAATTCGTGATTTGATCAGAAGGGTAGGACAATCATATTGACACGTGAAGCACCTACCGTCACACACTGAAAGCTGTATTGTGGAGTATAGATGTAGATGTCGATTACAAGAAACTTGGAAAGATGGTCAGGCGCCACTTGTCACTTATTTGGCAGTTCAAATTTCTCCTGGATATCACTCGGAGATAGGCGTAAAGCCCACCACTAGTTCGGAAAAAATGGAAAATAAATACTCGTATTACGCCGCTTCAGTCGATATTATTTTATCAAAACTGACCTATATTAACGTATTCATGCTACTGAGTACCAACTTTTATATTTATTTACCTATTTTTAGCATGGAACTTACCAACATTTCTACGTTAAATTAGGACCTGTTAACGTTAAAGTAGTGATCATAGAGACTCGTTGCAATAGACTATAAGTTTGGGAAAAAGGCTATCACTTATATTGTAGCAGCTCTGACCCACAACTGTACTGTGAAGTCAGCGACGTGTGGATACAGTGATTCAGCCTCTCCGAAGGCCACTTGTTTCCGTCGGCGACGCGGTTGCGCAACCTCACGTGAATGCGACTCATGGCTGGCGCTGAGCTATCGCCCACAAGTCCCAACACGCCTCGCAGCAGCCGAGCAAAGCACTGAGGTGCGTGCGACGGACAAGTTATCTGCTTGAAATCCATTCGGCGTATAGCTAATCTTGCTATCGCGGAGCAAAGTGTCGTCGTGCAACGAACAGAACTTTTATTCCGTAGAAACTGGGTACTTATCCCAGCCCAGACGTTGTGCTTTTTCTTTGCTGTGTTTCTACCTGTATCATCAGCTGAGGCTTCTCTGGAACAACTTAACTGAAATCCAAATCAGTCAGTAATTGTTACATATTAGAGTATTACGTTATATAGTCTGAAACAACAATATTTTGTTTGTATTTGACTGAAATTTAGTTCATATACAAGAGTTTTGGAATGAATAAAAAAGCTATTTAAAACATTTGATGCCCTGTACCTAGATCTCAGTATATTTCGGTTAAGATGTGGTACTTGAGAACGCCTCAGTTATAGGATGGTTCCGTAAGGAAGTTCGCTGCCATATTTCCTTTCTGAGTCTTAACCCATAGACGCTATTGCTATGAAAAATGTGCACATAAGTGTTGAGATCCCGTCGACAGAACTACCAACTGTAGCATGTACTCGCTGGTATTTTTCAGTAATTTTATTGGCATATTTGAAAACTAAAGGACGTTGGCGTTTATTTAGATGTTGGCAGCTTGGAAGAAACTTGCACGAATGCAGTGCCTTCTGTTGATTGTTAATGAAGCCATAGAAGTCATTGGTTTGATTCAGTAGTTGTTTGATGGTGGGTACAAGCAAACAACATTCGTTTCGAAAACCGGTGCTCCCTTCAGATGCGAAATGCGTGATTATTTCGATTTTTGTGTGGAGAAAGATCTACATCTGCTCAAATTTATCAGACTTTTTGGCTAGCTGGGCTTACAGTACTGACTGAAAGAACTTTAGGGCTCCCACTGATAGGTTAGGAGTGCACTGCACAAAGGAGAGTGGCAGAGTACTTGTGGAGTGCACATGGTTTTTTTTTTTTAATGGACTTGGCGGTAGTTAGAGGTACTATGATGAACATTCACCACGCGGAATCAGGTCGCGTTCTGAGTAAACACATTACAACTGTAAATTGTAGAAGCATTCGCAACGAAGTTCCCGAATTTAGTGCCCTTCAGGTAAGTTCTCGCGCTCAAATTATTCTTGTAACCGCGAGTTGGCTGAAACTCAAGGTATAAAACTCTGAGATATTTAGCGAGTCAAAATATGTCGGAAAGACTGATTAGGAGCGGGAGTGTCCCTTGCAGCTGATAAAACAGTGTCTCTATGGAGTTCGAAATTGAGTGTGGCAGTGAAGTTATCTGGTCGCATATAACAGGTCTAGGTGCAATCAAGTTAACTGTTGGATGTTATTAGCGGACACCCAATTCCGGCGTGACATACGTGAAATGTATTCGCAGTTGCTTATACGAACAACCATGAGCTCTATAAGGGAACGACGATAACGAAAACTTATGCCAGACCGGGACTCGATCCCGGATTTCCCCCCGTACCCTAACGGTCGCTTCAACCGCTTCGGCTATCCGTGTACGACTCTCGGTCAGAGCCAAAGATCCACATGTCGTCTTTCCTGCGTCACAACCTGCACTCGTACACACATTATGTAATTCCCGTACAGGGGAAGGCATTTTAATGAAAGTCGCTGCCTGGTATCGGTTGATAACTCCGATAATATTTCGTATCTATCCGATGTGATAGTTTTAGAGTCATTCATAGAAAGGTTACAGCCAGAAAATTTTAGTAGAGATTCGTGCGTCTGTAAAAAGATCTGTACGCGAAGCATACAACTTCCACCGTCATCAAACCTTAGCAAAATATCCGGCCGAGAACGCGAACAAATTCTGGTCGTATGCAGAATCGCTAAGCGGGTCTAAGACTGCTGTCCAGTCACTCGTTGACCAGTCTGGTGTGGCAGTAGAAGGTAGCAAACGGAAAGCCGAACTTTTAAATTTCGCTTTTAATTAACCATTCACGCAAGAGAATCGTACAAACGTACGGTCGTTTGACCATCACACAGACCCCGTATGGACGACATAACAATAAGCATCGCTGGCGTAGACGAACAACTGAAAGAGTTGAAAACAAACAAGTCGCCCGGTTCGGATGGATTTCCAGTTCGGTTTTACAAAAAGTACTCTACAGCATTCGCCTCTTACTTAGCTTGCATTTATCGCGAATCGCCCGCCTTGTGCAAAGTCCAAAGTGATCGTAAATAAGCGCAGGTGACTCCTGGATATGACATGTATAAGAAGCGTAAAGAATCGGACCCGCAAAATAACAGACCAATATGCTTGACATCGGTCTGCTGCAGAGTTCTTGAAAGTATTCTCAGTTGAAATACGATAAATTTCCTTGAGATCGAAAACTTTCTGTCCACCAATCAGCGTGATTTAAAAAAGCGTCGCTCGTGCTAAACTTAGCACTTTTCTCATATCATATCCTGCGAACAATGGCTGAAGGGCAAGTGATCCCATATTTCTAATTTTTTCCGGAACTCATTTGACATAGGCCTCACTGTAGATTGTTAACGAAGGAACGAATACATGGAATAAGTTCCCAGATATTTGAGTAACTTGAGGATCTCTTAAGTGGTAGAACGCAGTACGTTGTCCTCGAGGGCGAGTGTTCATCAGAGACAAGTGTATCGTTGGGAGTGCCCCAGTGAAGTCTGATACGATGGTTATTTTCTATTTACACAAATGATCTACAGGACAGGGTGTGCAGTAGTCTGCAGTTGTTTACTGATAGTGCTGTGGTGTACGGAATGTTGTTGTCCATGAGTGACTGTAAGAGGATACAAGAAGACGTAGACAAAATTTCTAATGCAGGAACATGCAAATTAAGGCAGATGAGTAGGAAAACAAAACCCGTAATATTACAATAAAGCGTTGGTGGTGTTCTGGTTGATGCAGTCACGTCGTTTAATATCTGGGCGTGACGTTGCAAAGCGATAGCCGGCCACTGTGGAAGAGCGGTTCTAGGTGCTTCAGTCCGGAAGCGCGCGACTGCTACGGCCGCAGGTTCGAATCCTGCCTTAGGCATGGATGTGTGTGTGATCTCCTTAGGTTAGTTAGGTTTAAGTAGTTCTGAGTTCTAGTGGACTGATGACCTCAGATGTCCCATAGTGCTCAGAGCCATTTGAACCGGACGGCCGAAGTGGCCGTGCGGTTAAAGGCGCTGCAGTCTGGAACCGCAAGACCGCTACGGTCGCAGGTTCGAATCCTGCCTCTGGCATGGATGTTTGTGATGTCCTTAGGTTAGTTAGGTTTAACTAGTTCTAAGTTCTAGGGGACTAATGACCTCAGCAGTTGAGTCCCACAGTGCTCAGAGCCATTTGAACCATTTGAACCAATTTGCAAAGCGATATGAACGAGCATGGGAGGATTGTGGTAGGGTAGGCAGATGGTCGACTTCTGTTTATTGGAAGGATTTTGGGAAAGTGCGCTTCATTCGTGAAGGAGACCGCACATTTAGGACGCTAGTACGACATATGCTCGAGTGTTTGGTCATCGAAGCAGTTCGGAGTAGGCTGCTAGATTTGTTGCCGGTAAATTCGAACAACACACAAATACTGCGGAGATGGTTCGTTATCTCACATGGAAATTCCTGGAGGGAACGCAACGTTCTTTTCGAGGAACACTATTGAGCAAATTTAGGCATCTGGCGTTTGAAGTTGACTGCAGAAAGATTCTACTGCTGCCAAGGCACATTTCACCTGAAGACCACAAAAATAAGACATGAGAAATTAAGTCTCATAAGGAGACATATACAGTCGTCTTTCCGTCGCTCTGTTTGTGAGAGGAGCTATAAGGGAAGTGTCTAGTAGTGGTACAGGATACCATCCGCCACACGTCGTACGGTGGCTTGCGGAGTATG
This sequence comes from Schistocerca serialis cubense, assembly GCF_023864345.2. Classification (NCBI taxonomy): domain Eukaryota; kingdom Metazoa; phylum Arthropoda; class Insecta; order Orthoptera; family Acrididae; genus Schistocerca; species Schistocerca serialis. The sequence continues at coordinate 386,611,698 of NC_064640.1, forward strand.
TATGTAGATGCCGATGTAGAACAAAGGATATTCAGTTTTGTTGAGACTTTATAAGTGCCTGTACAATTTCAAAATGATGTGTGGCACCATTAAAATAACGCTTAGAAGAAAAGTACAAAATGACACAATTCAATTTTATTTTATTTATGTCAGTTTCCTGTGGACTAAGGGGGATTGAAAATTAGACTATGAACTCTAGAACACATAGACTAGATCTTTGAGAGCACTCCAGGTAGTAGCAAGAACAGAGAGAATAAAAAATTGAGACCATCCGGAAGTGCGAGGACGTGATGAAAAGTAATGCCTCCGAATTTTCTATGTGAAAAATCACAAAGCTTTTTAAATAATACAAACGTTATTAACATTCTATATCTCTATTCTTCATGTCTGCATATTTATTTCTCGACATAGTCACCCTGGCGACGAACTCATTTCTCACAACGAGACAGGAGTTATACACTTATACGGATATGGTGTCTGTTATTTCGGACATGTCCGAAAGAACAGACACCATTGATGATCTGCAACCGTCTAGAACGAAATTAGAATTATATTAATACCTTCGGCTGCTAACGGGCGTTGATATACATCAACGGGGACAGGTGAAAACATGTGCCCCGGCCGGGATCTCCTGCTTACATGGCAGACGCTCTATCCATCTGAGCCACCAAGGGCACAGAGCATAGCGCGACTGCAGGGACTATCTCGCGCATGCCTCCCGCGAGACTTTTTTTTTTCTTTATTGTGATTTCATTTCCCTGCCTCATATGGGCAGGGGAGGGCTGTCAGCGGCACAATCCGCCACTCTTCAGCCAAGTGACATGACAACTAAAACAAGAATAAAATGATACATCCATAAGGGGATGAAAAAGGGGAACATAAAACAGAGTATGGGGAGAAAATGGAGGTAAAAATACATTGACATGTAGACGTTCATGGGGGACAGTTAAAAAACTCAGTTGGCGATTCTTAAAACACTGAGGAGACACTGAATGCGCATGCACAGGTTAGAAGTTGGCCACAGTATTAAAAACACTCCGAAACAACACACTTAAAACCCACTTGGAGCACACATGAAGAAGAATAAAACTACCAGGTGGGACCTGCCGAGGGAAAGGTCAGAGCGGATGGAAAAGGAGGGGAGAGCATGGGGCAGCTGGGGAAGCAGCGGGATGACGAGAGGAGGGGCAACCGCGGGTTCACGAAGAGGCAGGAGCCACGTGGGGTGGGAGAGGAAATGGGAAGACAGGGCAGGAGGGAGCGCAGAGACACTGAAAGGAGGCACAAGAGATGGAGGGGGAGTAGGAGGGGAAAGCCGCTCAGAAGGAGGGAGGGGAAGGAGAGGGAGCCCTGAGGAGGAGGCAGGAAGATGGGGTTAGAGTTGGTAGGAAGGGTAGATGTCAGGGCGAAGCTCATCGTCCGGGAGGGGTAGACAGTGGAAGTTGTGTTGGGAAAGGAGATGGAGGGTGTGGAGATGGAGAGAGGGAGGGACACAACGGTAAAGGCATGGCAACTGGTTGGGGATGGAGAGGAAGGGAGACACCAGGGGGTGAGGGGGATCAAGGCGGCAGACAATATATAGTATGTGGATGTGTTCAAGGAAAAGGGGAAGGTGGGGGAAGGGGATGAGGTCGTAGAGGATGCGCGTGGGGGACGGAAGGCGGATGCGGTTAGGCGAGGTGGAGTGCATGGCGTTCGAGGATTTGGAGTGCTTTATAGAACCGGGGAGGGGCGGAAATCCAAGCGATGCTGGCATAACAAAGGATGGGGCAGATCATGGATTTGTAGGTGTGAAGGATGGTGGAAGGATTCAAACCCCACGTTTGAGTTTCAGGAGGCGGAGGCGGTTGTGAGCTTTGTTTTGGATGGTAAGGAGATGGGGAGTCCAGGTGAGGTGGCGGTCGAGTGTGAGGCCAAGGTATTTGAGGTTAGGAGTGAGGTGGATAGGATGGCCATAAATGGTGAGGGAGAAATCATGGAGGCGGAAGGAGCAGGTGGTGCGGCCTATGATGATCACCTGGGTCTTGGAGGGATTAACACAGAGGAACCACTGGTTGCACCAAGCGGTGAATTGGTCAAGGTGGGTTTGGAGGGTATGTTGGGACCGTTGAAGGGTAGGATAAAGGGCTAGGAAGGCAGTGTCATCAGCGAACTGGAGAAGATGAACAGGAGGGGTAGGTTTGGGCATAGCAGCCGTGTACAGGAGATAGAGGAGAGGGGAAAGGACAGAACCTTGGGGCACTCCAGCAGAGGGGTAGAAAGTACGGGAGTTGGAATTGTGGATAGTCACATAGGAGGGACGATGGGAGAGGAAGGAAGCAACGAGACGGATGAAGTTGATGGGGAGAGCATAGGTCTGGAGTTTGAAGAGGAGCCCGGGATGCCAAACACAGTCATAGGTGTTCTGGAGATCAAGGGAAACAAAGATAGCGGAGCGACGGGAGTTAAGTTGGAGGGAAAGAAGATTGGTAAGGTTAAGGAGCTGGTCGTCAGCAGAGAAGGAAGGCCGGAAGCCACATTGGGTAAGAGGAAGGAGGCAGTGCTGGTTAAGGTGGCGGTGAATACGGCGAGAGAGGATGGCCTCAAAGACCTTACTGAACATGGAGGTGAGGCAGATTGGACGATAGGAAGAGGTAGCAGAGGAGGGTTTGTTAGGTTTATGGAACAGCAGGACATGGGAAGTCTTCCACAGGTCAGGGTAAAATCCAGTGGAGAGGAGGACATTGTACAGGGTAGCAAGGACAGACAGGAAGGATGGAGGGGATTCCTTGAGGTGACGGTAGGTGACGCCATCATGACCGGGGGCGGTGTTGCGTTTGGAGCGGAGGACGAGTGTGATGTCTTGCGTGGTGATGGGAGTGTTGATGTCTGAGGGGGGTAACTAATCCAAGTACTAGAAACTAGGGGCGAGTGGGGGGACAGAGGTGTCAGTGTGGGCAAGGATGGAGGGAAGAGGGAGCAATCAAAATGGGGATCATCAGGAATGGAGAAGACCTCGGATAGATGGGAAGCCAAATGGTTAGCCTTACTGAGGTTGTCAGGAAAGGGTCGATCGTCATGGAGGATGGGGTAATGCGGGGTGGGATGGCTACCAGCAATTCGGTGGAAGGCTGACCAGTACTTGGAGGAGTTGACAGGGAGGGTGGAGTTGTGTGTGCATGCCTGGCGCCAGTCCCAGCGTTTCTTCGCTGTAAGGAGGTTCCGGATATGTCGCTGTAATTGCTGGTGGTGGGTGAGAGTATCCCGGTAGCGAGAGCGGAGGAAGGAGCGGTAGAGCCTGTGGGATTCACGCAGAAGAAGGATGGCCTGTGGACGAAGCGTAGGGCGGTGAGGGTGGATGAGTTTGGTAGGGACATGAGCCTCCACAGCGTCAGTGATGGTCTTCTGAAGGAAGGAAGAGGCATGGGTGATGTCATCAGGGTGGTGAAAGGTGAGGGGTGGCTTTCGACCTGTAAGGTAATGGATTCCCGGTAGGCATCCCAATTGGCATGGTGGTAGTCATGGACAGACTTTGGAGGGGCAGCTGGGCGGGTGGCTGCAGCGGCGGGACGGGTAGAGGAGATGGTGAGAAGGACAGGGAGATGGTCACTACCGACGGGATCGAGGACATCAACGGCAATGCGACCAAGGAGATTGGGGGAAGCAAGGATAACATTGGGGGTGGAGTTACTTTCAGGATAGGTGTGCTGTGGGAGAGGAACAAGGTCACTATGGAGGGTGGCAAGGAACTGATGCCACCACCGAAGTGTGGCAGGATCACGGCTGTGGATGTTGAGGTCAGCAGCGATCACATAGGTGGAGAAGGTATGGTCAACATGGGAAATGAAGTGAAAGGGGAGAGGAGCTGCAGGGCGGATATAGATAGTGACACAGGTGACGGTGAGGGACGGAAAGAATAGGCTGAGGAGAAGGTGTTCGGTTGGGTCATTGAGGAGGGGTTGTGGCCGGACAGGAAGATGCCTGAGGTGGCCTATAGCGACCCCGCCTCGGGCTAAGGGAAGGGGATTGTCAGTGCGGTGAAGGAGATAAGGGGAGATGCGGACAACATGGTGGGGTTGGAGGAAGGTTTCATTAAGGACGAAGGAGTCAACCTGGTGCTGGGAGAGGGTATGCACGGAGAGGTATTTGCTTGCAGGGAGGGAGCGAATGTTGAGGTAGAGGAGACGATACTGTTGACACGCCATGAGGTTGGGGGTGGGAAGGTTGCTGGATGGGGAGAGAGGGGCTTAAACGAGGGTGTCTAGGCAGGTGAAGGTAAAGTAGGCCTAGTTGTGGGAGTATGTGGCGTAGGTGTTTAAGTGGAAAACTGAGCGGGCGGCAAGGGAAATCTGCTGGAGTGTATGGGTGCGCTGTAAGGGGTCCCGCGAGACCCACATTCTCACCTTATATGTCCAGACACTAAGGGGTGTCACGTCACGTGTGCTGCACTACTGTTGAAATAGCGCGTTAATATTTTATAAATTTTAGACCTCATTTACTTATTTTAAAGTTTATTTGTTTTAATATTTGCCGTAAAAGTAACTTATTAGTGGCTTTTCATTAATCTCAGTCTTTTTTCCTGTGTTATTGACTCGAGTGGTCTATTATTTGTGAGTCTGCTTTCGTCGTTCGTCTAAGTAGTGTGTTTACATTTTGCGGCGTGCACTGCAGCTGTAGCGGTTATAAGCTAAGCACTGACAAACTTATTTGTGCTCTGTAATACAGTTATTAAATTTAATAGATTTCAGCGGTGTTGCGTGCCGTTTGTGGCGAAATAACGACTTAATAAACTTTTGTAATCGTTCGCTCGCTGTGTTTTATAGAGTTTTCAGTGTGTTGTAGTCGTTTAGTAAATTTCGTGCTTTAGTTTTCAACTGACGTTTATTATTCTTTCTAGTGAAATATTTCAGTAAAATTTTCATTTAGTGTTTTAACTTCACTTAGTGTTACAGTGGTCGTTTTAATTTTTTAGTTTTAGCTAATAATTTTGTGAAGTTTTGCTGGTATTGGTATCGGCTGTGTTGTAGTAGTATTGATACAAGTAGTTGCTTTCTTAGTAGGCAGAGAATTTCGAGACCATTATTTTTAGTTCTTAAATAGTTCTACTGGTGTAACTGAACCTTGGTAACGTAGACGTGTAGTTTTTTTCAGTAACTGTAAAATTTTACCATGAGTGAAAAGTGTGGGCTCTGTCGTAGGTTTGTGAGTATTGGATTACGGTGTGGGATTTGTTCAAAGTATTTTCATTGGGGGGAATGCAGTGGGAAAGCCAGTGGTCATTTTAAGGAGATCCTCTCCTGGGAATGTAGAATCTGTAGTAGAAACATGTTAATAGAGGAGCAGGAGCGTAAGATCTGTGCCCTTCAGGTGCAGTTACAATGCGCAAAGGAGGAACTAGATAGGTTGAGGAGGGTGAAGGATGGTGGGGAATGGGAACTGGCAGATGGCAAGAAGGTAGCTAGGAAGAGGAGGTATTCAGACAGTTTTACTTTGCATACATGCAATAGATACGACCAACTGTCAGAGTTGAGTGGAGAGGAGCCTCGTGTAGCCGTAGATGTAGGTAACTTGCAGCAGTCCTCAGCAATTAGGAGGCCTAGGTTAGTTGCAAAGTCTAGCAGAAAGAAGGTTCTGCTGCTAGGTAGTTCCCACGGTAGAGGTGTGGGCCAGCAGTTGCACAGGAAGTGTTGAGGAGTGAGTACCTGGTCACCAGCATTGTGAAACCTAGTGCAGGGTTGGCTCATGTGACTGAAAGCATAGGGGAGTTATGTAAGAATTTTACGAAAGAGGATCAGGTAGTGATAGTGGGTGGAGCAGGGAACAGTCTCGATAAGGACGGGGAATATGATGTACGTGGTGACTTGGTTAAGATAGCTACTCAAACTGGCGGCACTAATGTGCATTTCGTGCAACTGTTTCAGCGTCATGATCGGCCTCACCTTAATGTGGCTGTTAGGCGCGTTAATGTTGGGCTGTGGAGGGCACTGATGGCGGAGGGTATGGATCACATCTCAGTGGTGCCAGTTGGGTCTATCAGTAGATGGGGTTTCACTAGGCATGGCCTGCACCTCAGTAGGTATGGGAAGGGGAGACTGGCTAAGCTTATAGGTGACAGTGTAGTGGGTGGTGGTGGTGGTAGTGGTATCACTCATGGAAAAATTCCTGTAGTAGTTGGTGTTAGAGCTGCACCTTTTTTAGACTGAAGTCAGCTGATACGTATACCAGCTTAAAGGAAGTGCCTCTAACTAAGGGCTCACCTCCAGAGGATGTAATGTTTCCAAGTAGAGAAGGAATTGGCATATTTCATCAAAATATAAGAGGTATTAGAGATAAAGTTAGTGAACTGATAATAGATGTTAACTCTGAAATTATTGGTATATCAGAGCACCACTTAAATAATTTGATAATTTAGAGGCTTCCTTTACCAGGCTACAGATTAGCTGACTGTTTCTCAAGGAGTTCCTTGCAGGGGGGGGGGGGGGGGGGGCGGCTCTGTACGTAAAAAAAAAAAAAAAAAAAAAACAGTATTTCATTTGAGTCCATAGACGTATCACGACACTGCACTGAACAGATATTTGAAAGTTGTGCAGCATTAGTTGAATTTAGTGAAACTAATCTTCTAAAATTCAAATGGCTCTGAGCACTATGGGACTTAACATCTGTGGTCATCAGTCCCCTAGAACTTAGAACTACTTAAACCTAACTAACCTAAGGACATCACACACATCCATGCCCGAGGCAGGATTCGAACCTGCGACCGTAGCAGTCGCGCGGTTCCGGACTGAGCGCCTAGAACCGCGAGACCACCGCGGCCGGCAAACTAATCTTCGAATTGCTGTTGTTTATAGGTCCCCTAACTCCGACTTCAGAGCATTTTTGCTTAAGCTAGAGAGGGTTCTTGATTCACTTTGTAGGAAGTACCAGAAAGTAGTTATATGTGGTGACTTCAATATTAATTTTGTACATGATTGTGCAAGAAAAAGGATGTTGATCTCATAAATTCATATGATCTGATGCAAACTGTGTTTTTTCCAACTAGGGTGCAGGGGAACAGTAGCACAGTCATAGATAATATTTTTATTCATTCTTCATTACTAGATGGGCATTCTGTTAGTAAAAGGGTGAATGGCCTTTCAGACCATGATGCACAAATTTTAACACTAAAAGGTTTTTGTACTCAAACCAATGTCGTATTTAATTACAAACTACGTAGGAAAGTTACTCCAACAGCCATAGAGAGTTTTTCAAAACTTGTCAAGGTACAAGAGAGGCAAGGTGTTTATAGTGCCGATAATATAGATGATAAATACAATGCTTTCCTTAACACATTTCTCATGCTCTTTGAGAGTTGCTTTCCATTAGAACATACTAAACGGGGTACTAGCAGTAATGGACAGCCCGGTTGGCTAACTAGTGGGAAAAGGATATCATGTAGAACAAAGCGGGAATTATATCAAAATGTTAGAAGTAGTCACAATCAAGCTACAGTATCCCATTACAAACAGTATTGTAAGGTGCTTAAAAATTTTATTAGCAAGGCAAAAAGTATGTGGTATGCAAACAGAATAGCTAATTCACAGGATAAAATTAAACTCATATGGTCGCCCGCATCTCGTGGTCGTGCGGTAGCGTTCTCGCTTCCCACGCCCGGGTTACCGGGTTCGATTCCCGGCGGGGTCAGGGATTTTCTCTGCCTCGTGATGGCTGGGTGTTGTGTGCTGTCCTTAGGTTAGTTAGGTTTAAGTAGTTCTAAGTTCTAGGGGACTGATGATCATAGATGTTAAGTCCCATAGTGCTCAGAGCCATTTTTGAAACTCATATGGTCAGTTGTGAAGGAAGTGTCTGGTCAGCAGCACAAGGTTCATGATATAAAGTCAGTTCGCAGTAATAATATTTCTGTTACTGATAAATCAGATATATGTACAGTATTTAACAACCATTTTCTGAGCATTGCTGGTGAATTAAATAAAAATTTAGTTTCTACAGGAAATCATATAAATTTCTTAGCAAATGCCTTTCCGAGATTGACGTCTGAAATATTCCTCTGTGATACAGACAAGAGGGAGATTGAGTCAACAATTAAATCAGTGAAGACTAAGGACTCTCATGGTTATGATGGAGTGTCTAGTAGAATATTAAAGCACTGTGCTGCACATGTTAGCCCTGTATTTAGCCATATTTGTAATTTTTCCTTTAGGAATGGTCAGTTTCCTGAGCGATCAAAGTACTCAGTAGTAAAGCCGCTTTATAAAAAGGGAGAAAGGGATAATGTAGATAATTTTAGACCTATTTCTATGCCATCAGTGTTTGCAAAAGTTATCGAAAAGGCTGTGTATGTTAGGTTAATTGATCATTTTATATCACACGATTTGCTATCAAATGTACAGTTCGGCTTTAGAAGTCGTTTGACAACTGAAAATGCTATATTCTCTTTTCTCTGTGAAGTACTGGATGGGCTAAACAAAAAGTTTCGAACGCTTGGCGTATTTTTTTATTTAACAAAGGCATTTGACTGTGTTGATCTCACAATATTGCTCCAGAAGTTGGACCATTACGGAATAAGGGAAGTAGCTCACAATTGGTTCACCTCTTACTTTAGCAACAGGCAGCAAAAGGTCATTATTCACAATGTTGATAACGGCTGTGATGTGGGATCTGAGTGGGGTACTGTCAAGTGGGGCGTGCCACAGGGATCAGTGTGGGGGCGCTCCTGTTCCTTATTTATGTAAATGATATGCCCTCTAGTATTATTGGTAAATCTAAAATATTTCTGTTTGCTGATGACACTAGCTTGGTAGTAAAGGATGTTGTGTGCAACATTGATTCGGTTTCAAGTAGTGCAGTACATGACCTTAGTTCATGGCTTGTAGAAAATAAACTAACGTTAAATCACAGTAAGACTCAGTTTTTACAGTTTCTAACACACAATTCAACAAAACCTGACGTTTTAATCTCACAGAAGGGGCATATGATTAGTGAAACTGAACAGTTCAAATTCCTAGGTGTTCAGATAGATAGTAAGCTGTCGTGGAAAGCCCACGTTCAGGATCTTGTTCAAAGACTTAATACTGCCATTTTCACTATTCGAACGGTATCGAAAGTGAGTGATACTTCGACACGTATATTAGTCTACTTTGCTTATTTTCATTCACTTATGTAGTATGGTATTATGTTTTGGGGTAACTCTTCCCATTCTAGAAGGATATTTTTGGCTCAGAAACGGGCGGTTCGGGCAATAAGTGGTGTGAGTTCACGAACCTCTTGTCGACCTCTGTTCACGAGTCTGGGTATTTTGACATTGGCCTCTCAATATGTATATTCCTTATTGTCGTTTCTTGTTACCAATATTAGTTTATTTCCGACAATAAGCAGCTTTCACTCGGTTAATACTCGGCAGAAATCAAACCTCCATTTGGATCGGACTTCCTTAGGTCTGGTGCAAATAGGTGTGCAGTATACTGGTGCATCCATTTTCAATAAGCTGCCACTCGAATTCAAAAATCTTAGCAGTAATCCACGCGCTTTCAAATCGAAACTGAAGAGTTTCCTCATGGGTCACTCCTTCTATTCTGTCGAGGAGTTCCTTAAAAAATTAAGCTGATTCTCATTGTATTGCTGATAACGTTTGCTTAAACTTATGGACTGATTCTCTGTCAGGTTCATGAACATTTATATTTATCTGTTATTACTTTTATGTTGTAAGTTCATGTACTGACACGTTCCATGACCTTGGAGATTTGCTCCTCAATTTGGTCCTACGGAACTTGACATGTAAATAAATAAATAAATAAATACATTCGTAGTGTCCCAGCCAACACACTCATTAGTCGTGGAAGACATTCTTACCAATTCGCGTAAGAGTTCGGGGAATATGTGTGCATCCGCACAGAAGGAGGTCATGGCCGGTATTGCCAGAACTAAATACTTATATGGATATGGTGTCTGTTCTTTCGGACACCGTCGTTTTTGAATGTTTGACTTTGTTGGCGGAGCCGTAACACCTCTGCTTGCCCCGTTTCTTCAGTACAAAGTGAGGACCACGAAGGTTTCTTTAAGTTCTGGAGAGAGATGAAAATCGGAAGAGGCCAAGTCGGGACTATGTGGAGGATGATAGATGACAGTGAACCCAAAGCGTCGGACTGTTGCAGATATCGCTGCGGTCGTGTGTGATCTAGCATTGTCATGCTGGAGGAGAGAGTTCTCCATGTGTGGATGAAGTCTTAGAATTCGATATTCGATTACAGCACGCTGTTTCTCAGGCGCCGACATAGTTACATTACGCACCGCCATGTTACACGCTACAAATCGTAGCCCTCTAGCGGCAGAGAGACCCAAATATGTAGACATGAAGAATAAAGGTGTAGAATATTAATAACATTTGTTTCAGTTAAAAAGTTCCAATAGTTTTCGCATAAAAACTCGGAGGCTTTACTTTACAGCACGCTCTCGTATGTAGGAACTAACAACTTAAATGAAAAAATTACTGAATACAAAAAAGAATCGAAATAACATATAGAAAGAATGGCCGATGAACATACTCTAATAAAACTGCTACAGTACATCCTTAGAGGGAGAAGAACCGTTGATAGACACAAGAGCAGATGGATGGATGAAGAGGCCGTAACGGACGAACTAGTCTCATGTTTGAGGGAGGAGAAGAACGGATAACAAATGTGCATTATGACGGACGGAGTGACAGGCCCAGTATCCAGAGCGATGAAACGATGCTACAAGTGAAACAAAATCTACGCTATGAGCAACGAGTGAGGATTTGTGCTCTGGCTAATGAGTTTCCTGATGTTGGATGTAGCACCATTTACATTAAAGTCACAGAAAAGTTCGGATATCGTAAACTGTGTGCAAGGCTGATACCAAGATTCCGAACCGGCCTGCACAAAGAGCGAAGAATGTCAGGCTAGTGAGAGCTTTGTGCCGATGTCAAAAAACAGAGATAATTTTCTTTCCCACATTGTTACTGGTGGCGAGATGTGGCTATCCTGCACCAAAGCAGAATCAAAAGAAGAGTCAATGAAGAGGCGTCATTCATATTCGACAGAACCAAGAATTTCTAGAAATCTCGTTATTTGAGCCGAAAAGTCATGGGTTCCGTTTTCTGGGACAGAAAAGCGCGTTCTTTTTGTTGGTTTCATTAAGTGTGGATCATCAATTGCAGCTGACGTTTACATCTAACCGCTCGCCAGAAACGTTCCAAATTCGAAGGCGCTAGGAACTATCGGCGGGATAGTCCTTCACCACGATAATGTACGTGCACACACCATGGATAAAATTCAGCATTTCCATTGAAAGAACTCGATCACCCGCCGTACAGTCCCGACCTCACACCCAATGACTAATTACCTGATCTTGCACTTGAAACAACAGCTTGTTGCACAATGGTCTAAAAATGATGAGGAATTAAGATCTCCGCTGTCAGCTTGTTTAGTTATCAGGCGGAGAAAGTCTGAGGATAGGAGTTGAAGAAGTTAGTGCTGCGTTACGAAGAGTGCTCAGAAGTGAACAGAGAATGTGGAAAAATGTAATAGATTTGTAGTAAACTAAAACTGTCAATAAAAGTTTTCTCCGTCGAATATATTTTTTATGTTCAAACCTCTCTTACTTTAGTCCTCTTATATAAAGAAGCACCCTATTTACGCACAAGCCTCGCGTTGCCCCCTGACAGGCGCCTAGAGAAGTGGGTGGGTAACAGTTCTGGGCGTAGGTGGGCCAATGTGTTATTCTGAATAATATTTCGATTACGCCCCATATCCCCTTCGTAATGTCTCACGTAGTTGTGAGCTCTTTTGTCCATGCGCGGCATTTTCTGAGCGTTGAAAACTGGTCAGCTTGAGTGAGGACCGGCACAGAAATCATAGTCTGTAGTTGATCATGAGCTTATCTTACTGCTGGAAGCTACATTACTGAGCATGTTACTAGGTTCATTTGGCAGGTAATGACAACTCTGTAAGAAAATTTAATTCTGAAAGGAATACAGGATGCTTAAAATTACTGATGTTCAGCAGCTTTTATAGGTAGTATATAAGTGATTTTTTTATAATAACATCAAGTGAAGCTCGTATAATGAGAATTTATTTATCGTTTTGCTGTACTAGTATCGGGCTTTACGTCCATCTTCAGCAGTAGGCTAACAGAAGATTGAACCAAAACTAATTTTTTAGGACGACTGACAACAGCTGTTAAGCATTTTATGAAATGCATGACACGCAGCTGTGTATTTATCCTTTGTCACTACTGGTTTTTGTTAATAACCATCATCACAGCATTAACCAAAACTGCAAAATATAGACAGCTGCTATCACGCATTTCAAAAAACAAAGGAACCAAAACTATTGCAAAATGACATTACCAAAAATATAACGCGAAACATTGTCAAAAGCATACAGTACTTAACATCTTAAGCATTCACACCGCATAAACTGCATTACACCCACATGATTAATCACATTCTATCGAAAGTGAATGAGGTGATTATTAAGGCACAAACAAAGCAGTGGTCCAACAATGAAATACATAACTTAAAAAAACATTGAATACGTTACTAAGTACCAGGTGATCAAAAAGTCAGTATAAATTTGGAAACTGAATAAATCACGGAATAATGCAGAGAGGTACAAACTGACACACATGCTTGGAATGATATGGGGTTTTATTAGAACGAAAAAAAATACAAACGTTCAAAAAATGTCCGACAGATGGCGCTTCATCTGATCAGAATAGCAATAATTAGCATAACAAAGTAAGACATGATGGTCTTTATAGGAAATGCTCAATATGACCACCATCATTCCTCAACAATAGCTGTAGTCGAGGAATAATGTTGTGAACAGCACTGTACAGCATGTCCGGAGTTATGGTGAGGCATTGGCGTCGGATGTTGTCTTTCAGCATCCCTAGAGATGTCGGTCGATCACGATACACTAGCGACTTCAGGAAACCCCAAAGCCAATAATCGCACATACTGAGGTCTGGGGACCTGGGAGGCCAAGCATGACGAAAGTAGCGGCTGAGCACACGATCATCACCAAAGAGATCTTTCACGAGTCTGGCAATACTTTGTGTCAATTTTTACCTCTCTATCTACATTATTCCGTGGTTTATTAAGTTTTCAAATTTATACTGACTTTTTGATCCCCCGGTATATAGTGCTTGTGTTGCAATGGTCTTATACCAGAAGTCAGTATTCTGAAAATTCTTCATTTCGTGATAGAATGGAAATACATTCAGAAAATGGAAAGTGTTACATCATGAAGCACCAGTGAGACGCTTACCAAACTTTGCGGAAATGTTCATCTCATAATGAGTATTAAATGATCATACTTCCATTCCATTCGCAACTGATCTCCCTCATCAACGTTAGTATGAGGTGTGACCTCCAAAGGCACCATAACACTGTCCCATTCGTTGTGCCTTGGAGACGAACAACTTCCTAATGCCATCTTGAGGAATTTCTGGCCAAGCCTGAAACACATGCTGTGTCATTTCACGAAGTCTGCGAGCTGGAGGCTTGTATGAAAGTATACATCCTCCCATCGCGTCCCAGACATGGTCCATGAGTGAAAAATCAGGGAACCGAGCAGTCCAGTCAAAGAGCTGTATACTCAACAATGGTTTGCGGTGTGAACTATGGAATTTGTTGCCCTTGTTATGAAGCATCTGACAAGAGGGATTACCATTCTTGCCACACACACTGGTGATCATTCAGCCTCCTTCATCAACAACCAAATCAATCCTGTTGTTATTTCCAATAGCTTCCCACACCATGAATTCAGAAATTGGAAAGCGTTGGGTCTTGAGAGTCCTTTCTTCCTATGAGTTTCCACCAGGTCAGCTACAGACATGTTTGCATTCGTCCGGCGCCACAAACAGAATCGAGATTCATCGCTGAACACCATAAAATGCCACTCAGTGCTCCACTTGAATCCGGTTCTACGTCTTGCAAGTCTCTGTTGTGTATTGTGGTGTCAGCGGTAAACGACGCATGACAAGTCGAGTTCTGAACCCATGTTCCAGTAATCTGTGCCGGACGGTTCATGGTGACATTCTGCCTCTAGCTTCTATCCGGATTTCAGCTGTTATCATCAGTCTATTCGTTAGAGCCAGTCAAACAATCCGAAAATCTTCTCATGGTGCAGTCCTTGAGGCAGCACCCGTGCCTACTAGAGAACAGAAACGGGGCGAGTACCTGTCTAATGTTCGGGTAGCTTACCTCACAAATCAAGGCGCCGTTGTTTCATCAGTGCTGACAAGCTTCCTTCGTTCCCGCTTTACTTCCCGACCATCTCGCATCAGAGAACTGTGGCGCTGCGGTTGCTTCATACTCATCGACTCGTTCTCTCTTAATGAAGCATGCAGGGGTGTAAGGACTTGCTGTTAGTACGGAAGATGAGTACACGATATTGCTGCTGAAGCACAACTGACAATGCGAAATGACCGACTGTCGGGATCAGATGACCTTTAACGAAACTGTTCTGTGAGGCTGTGGAGGGTGTAAGACGAAAATTAATTATTGCAAAGTACACAATTGCAAATGTGTTCTAATAGAGGAGGAGTGATATCTGGAACGAATTTCACACGATAGTCCACGCTTCCGACGGAAAACATACATATTTCATCCAGCGAAAACAAAATGATTGCATTCTTGTTTATTCTACCCCCATCATGAAAAAACATATGTGCTGCATTAAACGAAATCTGGGCGCAGGGCAACGTCACTGTTATATCCCTTATATCCCCATGACAAAAAAGTGCGCTACGTCTGTTTTCATTTGGTCATGGTAACTTTCATTTTTGGGCTAACAGCGAGTTGTGTAGCTTATCATTCATTTCCATAATTTATGTTAATAATTAATCATTATTTCGAGCTCGCACTTTGTGTCATGTATTCTGGTACCGTCGTTGCACACAGGGTAAAGCCTCGAAAGTGTGTATATGTCAGCGTAATTGTGAGACAGTCTCTAAATAGATATTAAACTTTAAAATAAATTTACAGCACTCTTCGAAAAAGTTTTGTCTATGTAAACATATGTACAAATAGAACCATACTCACGGCTAACCGATCAGTCGTTATATTGGTATATAACTTGCTTCTGCAATTAAGGCAGGTCGGACACTTTGTGACATTTCAACTTGCACTTGAGAATGCCTATAAGGCCGAATTTATGATTGTGTGGAATAAATCAATGGTAATTTACAATTTAATGGCGGGAATTTCCTTCAAAACGGTTGAGTATATAGCGGCATACTGTGAGTCCGCAGTTATATTTGCGAATTCGTGTACTCGCTCTCCTTTCCGAGCGAGTCGAGTCCACTTGTACGCGACAACAGCTTCAGGTGACGAGTGGGCTGCGGCGGAGACTAACGAGTCTAGTCTCCGGGCACACGCAGACGGCGAGTTCGGAGATGGCGTCGCATGACTTGCTGGCGAGTATACGGAGCTCATTTCAGATCTCTAGTGCCTACTCTCCTTGCCACATTGTGGTCCTGAGCCCATTTCGTGACCAGCAGTTCTGCAGTCATTGTACTACAGCTAACTGTCTGTGAGATCTGTAGACACGGTGCTCCTGTGTTCCTCATGCCAACGATTCAGCCTTTCTCAAAGTCCGAAAGATACCGATAAGCTGCACATACACTTCCTCTAGGTATACTGTGTTGCAATCGCCACCTGAGAAGTTCCAGTGTCGTTAGACACACCCAGAAAACATCGTCGTACTCACACCATTCATCTGTAGCAACGTTTTATTCTTTTTTACTAAAAAATGCTCGCATAAGAATGAAATTTTAGTAAATGTATGCCACAGGCATGGAACTACTACGGTATGGGTTTGGTAGCGTTCGATCAAAGTCTTCGTGGTGTAGTACTTCCTATTTTCATCAGTGCATTTAAAACGAACTAATTGCTTCCTTTTTAAATCACCTATAGCTGTAATCACACGCACTGCAAACGCGACTTAACCAGTGATTTTCATTATTTCTAGGGTGGGTTATACAGTTAAGTCTGTGGTTTACCTTTGAACTTAAAAAAATGTAACGCTGATACAGCAGAAAATTTCGTGTCGCATATTGCAGGGATGGACTATTTTTTGGAGCTGTAGCTCTGGTCGGACACAGTGTCAAAAATTTTCGGGAATTGCGTTGAACTCGCAGAAGCGGGCCGGTGGATGTGGGCCTTCCTCAATTTAAAAAGGCAAGTTCCAGCACGTTCATAATTTTCTGAGGTTTCCTCGATCTTTGTAAAAGAAACCTGCAATCTCTAGAAAAGCGATAGAGTCAATGTCAAGGGAGCATAGTGTGCATGAACTATCCGTTACTTTCCCCTGCAGTGGACACTAGGTTTTTACGGGCAGTTCCAGGTTTTGACGTAGAGTAGACAGGAGTGACTATCCGGTGTGCTTGGTGGTGCAGCTAATAATTAGCTGGAGGATGTGTCAGCTGGACTTGATGAGGTTCTATCAAATGAAGATAAACGTTATTGCTAGTATTAATACCGAAGTGTCCCATTGTATATCTGTTTGACTTTGAATACAGATTAAGTCATTCCGTCTACAATTCTTACAATGATCAGCCAGAACGTTATGGCCACCGACCTACTATCGATATAATCGCGTCCCGGCGATAGCAGAGCCGCCTGGCGAGGAAATGACTGCTAGTCAGACAAACACACGGTGCATGTAGTATCAGTGAGCATGTTGTCCGTGTGGAATTGGGGAGGTGCGCGATTTATCTGAGTTTGACTGAGGGCAGATTGTGATGGCCAAGAGGCTCGGCACGAGCATTTCGGAAATTGCTCGTCTTGTTGGAGGTTCGAGGTGTGCTGTGATGAGTGTCTTCAACACGTGGCGAAACCAAGGTGACAGCACGTCCAGGCGCCGTGGGATTGGGCGGCCACCCCTCACTACACATGTCTGACGTCATAGACCGGACAGACTGGTAAAACAGGACAAGCGGCGAACTGTGGCGGAACTAACATCAGATTTTAATGCTGGGCAGTGTACACGTGCGTCTGGACACAAAGTCCACCGAACACACATAATGGTGGGCCTCCGTAGCCGATGACCCATGCGTGTACCAATGTTAACACCACGACATCGGAAACTATGACTGAAATGGGCATGTGGCCATCGACACTGGACGTTGGAGCAGTGGCAGAGTGTTGAATGGTCTAATGAATCTCGATACCTTCTTCATCATGCCGATGGAAGGGCGCGAATCCATCCTCTTCCAGAGGAACAGTTCCATGACGCCTGTGCTGGGGGACGGACATAATCTGGAGGCGTCTCCATCACGCTCTGGTCAGCATTCACCTGGGCATCCATATGTCCAGTGGAACTCGTACAAGGCACCATGACGTCCACCAGGAATATCATATTCTGGTACACATCTTCACGACGATCATGTTTCCAGTGGCAGTGGCACTTTTCAACCAATAAATACGCCATGTCACAAGGCTAGAAGTGTGATGAAGTTGTTCGAGGAACACAGTGGCGAGTTCTAATTTATGTGCTGGCCATCCAACCCGCCAGATCTGAAGCCGATCGAACACATGTAGGATGTAATCGAACGTGATGTCAGAGTTCATCGCCCCACTCCCTGGGATTTACGGTAATTAAGTGACTTTTGTGTGCAGATGTGGTGCCAACCCCCTCCAGCGACCTATTAAGGCTTCACTGCTTCCATGCCATGGCGCGTCGCAGTTGTTACCCGTGCCAAAGGTGGGAATACCGGCTATTAGGTAGGTGGTCCTAATGTTCTGGTTGCTCAGTGTATAACTGTAGAAAAAGTGGGCCAGCAAATATCTTTCCAGAAGTCTAAATTCTTCTCAACATTAAACAAACAAGAATTAGACACATTTTCGTCTACGAGTATTCTATTACCATACCGGGCGCCTCCCCAGATGGTGGATAGGAGAACGCTCATCAGGTATGGTAAAATACCCGGGACGGGTCAAAGAATAACAAAGCAAATCCAGGCGCGATGGTATCCAGAGTGGGCGGTTTCCCGGTCGGCGTCTGTCCACCCAGAGGTGCAGATGCAAATGGATGTTCCAGGAACTAACACACGACAATGCTTACAATGCTCCTACAGTGCGCAAACAAGAAATATACCATGACCAAGGTACACGCCCCCGTGAATGCGTATAACAAGAAAGACCCAAATTAACAGAAAAATTCTGGGCAGTATTAGACATAGTGATGGCCAAGATCAAAATTTTGCTAGATGATTCCAACGCATAAATCGGCACAGAAAAACGTCGCCAGAAAACTGTGGGAAAAATTCCCATGGACAAATATAGAAACAAAAACTATGCCAGCAGAACAACCTGAAGATAATGTCAACATCCCTCAGTAAATACCCGTGAAAGTAGAAAACATGGAGTTCACCTATACAACAGGCGGGAGAATTCCAAATAGACCATGCAGCATCATTCTACCCAGTCCAGAAAGATAGCCATGACATTCAAGTTCGCGGAGGTGCCAATGTTGATTCAGGCCACTACCTAACTCGAATCAAAATCAAATTTATACGGAAGAAAATCCATCAGAAAAGAACACACATAGAAGAGTTTGACACGAAAAAGCTCACAGATCCAACGTAATGCAGCAATAGGAAAGACAACAAGCAAACACACGGGAAGAACCCAATAGAAATGTCACACATAAAGCAAAAGGTCTGATATCACGGGAAAAAAAAACACTAAACCCCGTGGTTGGACTCAGAATTTGAAAATGCGCTTGAAAGACGCAAACAAGTTTTCCAGTAATACAAGAGTAAAAACCCCCCCAGAAAACATATATCGTTTTAAAGACTCCAGACAACATGCTGCAAAACTCATTAGGCAAACCAAGAGAAAGTACATGAAGGAGCAATTGAACGCAACAGGAAATTCTACGTGACTTTTTCGCAATGTAGGTCTGCGGGTACATACCTCAAAACTTGTGCTTCAGGTGAGAAGATGGAAAACTCGCGTTAACTAATCAAGCCTAGTGTCAGGAACTGGTACATTATTTCTCTGGTCTCCGTAGCTGCCCTGAACCTGAAATAAGATTCCAAACGCAGGACTGCACCTCCGCTCATCCACAATAAGTCCCACCAACATATGAAGAGATCAACTTAAATTTAAAAAAACAGCAGGACATCCGGCGAAGACTGCATCATTGCAGAACTACTAAAGAACCTCGGCCCAAGGTTTTTACATGAACTTACACAAACAATCAGAACCATATGGCACACAGAAAAACTTCGTGACAACTGGAAATGTGCACTTTTCCACCTGCTGCACACGAAAGGGGACAGGGCGAATGTGAACAACTGCTGAGGAATCTCCCTACTACAAGTCACCTACATAATTTTCTCAGCGTGCTTACTTCAGAGGACACAAGAAGAGTTGGAATTAAATACCATGCAGGCTTCCACCCTGGTCGTTCATGTACAGAACAGACCTTCAATCTGAAAACTGTTCTAACACAAGGCTATCTGGAGTACTTCAATCATTAGCACTTTCATAGATTTCTGTCGAACGACAATCTTTGTTCAGCGTCTTAGAAGAATAGGGACTCGACCCAAAAACTCTACGACTAATCAAACAGACATTGTCTGGCACAACATCGAAAGTTAAATGCAGGGGTGAAATTTCAAATCTCTTCATGATCAAAACTGTAGTACACTAAGGCGACGGATTAACCCCAATATTGTTCAACCTCGTCCTGAAAAAAGTAATGAGGGAACGGGAAAAAGAACTGCAAATTCAAGAACACAGGAAACCAACAATATCAGGACGATCCCGGGACAAGATAGAAATCTCAAACCTAGCTTTCGCAGACGACGTGCCCATACTCTCGGATAACGAAGCAACAACAACCAAACAAATATAAATGCTAAAGGAATATGCAGAAAAAGTTGGCCTGCATATCTCTTTCCAGTAGCCTGAATTTTTCTGCTCAAAAGGGGAAACAGTGTTACTTATTTCAAACAGGCTGTCTAGGTGAAATCCTCGAATCTATAGAAGCAGAAAAGATCTCACTGAAATTCGAATACAAAAAATGAAGAAAGCTTACTGTAAAACACTATATATATATATATATATATATATATATATATATATATATATACAACAAATGCATGTCCATTCAAACAAATATCAGATACTACAACACAAAAATTAAACATGAAATACTGTATGCTAGTGAGACTCTAACACTCCATGTGAAAAGCCACATGGAAATCATACTGAAACAACAGAAAGGAGAAAAATTCTCGGTCCAAAGCTGAAAGAATAAGGATTCAGATTATGCTCTACGACAACCACAGAGAAAATGTCGAACCAAGCAACAGATGTCATAAAAAGGAGGTTAAAGTTCTACAGCACATCAGCAGGTTACCACCACCAAGACTCACCAACATAAATCTGAAATACACACAAGGTATCAAGTCAACAATATCATGGATCACACAAGTAAAACTTGACCTAGAAAAGGCACAAATCGGCCCAGCAGATATGGAAGACAGAAACATACTCTTATACAGAGATAAGATACAGGTGGAATGTTAGGTCGGAGAATGAAATCTCAAAGGAACCAGCGACAAAGTGGACTGACACCCAAACCTCCAGATGTCGGACACTGAGATCGGTACCAAACGTTGTATGTCAATATAGTGTCAACCAAAACCCCGATTTGGTTCGCACTATGCTCCGTCGTCCAGCAGAACGGTCGCAAACGTTAATTAAAAGTAATACCAGAATTACGCAACACAGGAAAAGCGTAACTGTGAGTGCCAAATACGGATAGCTTTCGTGGGGAAGTTGATAGAGCGTTAGATCGTCGTCTCGAGGGTCCTGGGTTGGTATCCCAGTGATGACAATATTTTCTTTACTGTATTATGTGTGAAAGTGTTGTATGGGACTATTAATACTTCCGAACGTATGATGCAATTGTTTCTTTATTCTACTGCTCCGAATGTTTACGTTTATTCTGTGAAAGTACAAATGCACTAGCTGCTTCAGCACGAGTGGTGTCTGTTCTGTCGCACATGTCCGACAGCACACCACGCCTATTTGTATAAATGTACTGTATAGATTTGCTACTTTCAACTAACGAAGCGAAAACAGACTGCCACGGGAACATTGCTTCAAACTCCTAAAAGTTCTTTTACATGCCAAGAAATCGTTCTCCCATATAACAGTTTCACTCGTAAACAGTTAAAACAAATTGTCGCCCGGGTCCGGGGGTGAACGCACGATCTTTAGTATGACGACCTTTGAGTGAGCCTACAGGGTCCCGACAATAATAATAATATTATTAACAATAACAATAATGATAGTGTTGTTGTTGTGGTCTTCAGTCCAGAAACTGGTTTGATGCAGCTCTCCATGCTGCTCTTTCCTGTGCAAGCTTCTTCATCTCCCAGTACCTACTGCAACCTACATCCTTCTGAATCTGCTTAGTGGATTCATCTCTTGGCCTCCCTCTACGATTTTTACCCTCCACGCTGCCCTCTAATACTAAATTGGTGCTCCCTTGATGCCTCAGAACATGTCCTACCAACCGATCCCTTCCTTTAGTCAAGTTGTGCTACAAATTTCTCTTCTCCCCAATAATAGTAAATAATAGTAATAATAATAATAAATGTAGCAGTGTCTCTCCTAAGAGTCGTCAGGTGCATTTTCTCTGGTGTTTCATCAGATATCTGAAATTTTCTTTTTGCAACGCGTAGCTGGAGTTGACCCAAACAAATACTGTTTATCACACATTTCATGAGAGACAGTACACCAACGGAAAGAGTCAGTTTTTTCCTGTAATGAAAAAATTTAAGTAAATAAATAAAAACTTTTAAAGGGGAATTTACGCGCCCTTTCAATAGTGTGCTCCCAAATTAGTCTCGTATGATATTCGTTTCATCGATACGTATTAACAGTAACAGCAAAACCCGAAGAAAAACCCGTACTCCAGCAGCAACAGCACTACGCTTGCCCGCACTGACTGCCTGCACCCTGCAGCAGCGCTACTCACTCGCAGCTGTATTGCTAGTAATTGTTACTGATCCTGTTCATATGTGTCGATAAAACCAATGACACACTATATTCATTTGGGGCCGTTATATTGATTGACTACGTAAAATTCATCTTTAAATGTCATTTCGTTTGCAACGGGAAACAGACACTTTTCGTTGACACAGTGCATCGCGTGAAACATCTGACGAGCAGTATATGTATATACCAACTCCATCTATACCTCGCAAAAACGAAATTGCAAATATGTGTCGAAACGTCAGAGAAGCTGAGCTTGATGGCTCTTAGGAGATACACCCTGTGTATTATGTACATATTTTGCAACTAGCAATATAGTGCATGGAGGAAGTGATGTTCTGACAGTTTTAGCCAATCCTGTACATTCGCGAAGGGATCGACGGAAATATGACAGACTTTATGCCTCCGTACGCGCATTAATCACCATTACCTTATTCCCGTGATCCCTGCATGAGACGTACGATGGAGGTAGTGAAGCGTAACACAGTCTACTTCATATACCCGTTCTCTAAATTCTCTGTATAATGTTTCTTTAGAACGACATCGCCTTCCTTTCCTGAGCATCCCCGTTACGCTTTCGAATGAACTATAATAATTTCTGACGATTCAAGCAATGCATTTATCTCTCAATTCCTTCGATGACACCCATCAAGCCCACTTGATAAGGGCTCCAAATTTCGCTTCGTAATGTACTCTAGAGTATTTAAACTGTGTCACAGGATCCAGAAGTTTACTACTATCCTTGTGATCTCTTTCGCTTATTTATGGGCATAATAGTGCACTTAACCACATCATAGGTGCGCTGCCATTCAACGTATCATGTGCTGTTTTAATAACATGGCGTATCAACGAGGGCGTGCTGAAAAGTAATGCCTCCGAATTTTCTATGTGAAAAATCACAGATCTTTTTAAATAAAACAGACATTATTAACATTCTGCATCTTTATTCTTCATGTCTACATATCTGTTTGTCAACATAGTGGTGACCGAGCGATTCTAGGCGCTGCTGCTACGGTCGCAGGTTCGAATCCTGCCTCGGGCATGGATGTGTGTGATGTCCTTAGGTTAGTTAGGTGTAAGTAGTTCTAGGTCTAGGGGTCTGATGACCTCAGATGTTAAGTCCCATAGTCCTTAGAGCCATATGAACCATTTGAACATAGTTCCCGTGGCGGCAAACACATTTCTCCAAACGAGATACCAGTTTGTTGACACCGTCACTATGGAATGTTTGATTTTTTTTGACGCAGCCACAACCTCACCTTTGCTTTTTCCGCTTCATCACTATCAATGTGAAGTCCTCGAAAGTGTACGTTAAGTTATGGAAACAGAAGAAAATCGGATGGTGCCAAGTCGGGGCTATACGGAGGATGATCGATGACAGTGAACCCAAGGCGTCGTATTGTAACAAATTTCGCAGCGCTGGTGTGTGGCCTGGCATTTCACGCTCAACGAACCGGTGCTTCACGTGTGGACGAACTCTTCGAATTCGAAACTCGGTAACAGCACGCTGTTTCTTTCGCACCGACATAGTTACGTTACACACCGCCATGCTAAAGCTACAATTCGGAGCCTTCTAGCAGTAGAGGGCTGGAAATATGTAGACACGAAGAATAAATATGTAGAACGTTAATAACGTTTGTCTCATTCAGAAGGCGTTACTTTTCAGCACGCCCTCGTAATATCCCTGCCTTAAATGATATGTGAACGAATAAACAACTAACAATCTGCGTATTGAAACTGTTAAAAATCAGGTAATGAATTTACTTAAAAAGCCTCATTTTCTTTGCCATGCCTACGAAAGTAGTTATATTCGACAGCTCACTAAATGTGAATAAGCCCGAGTGACACACAGTGTTTATCATCGTACGGTGCTCACCAGGTCAGGCGCTGTTCTTTATCTGCATGGCTACATCACGAGGAACTGAGTCATGTCGACAGATCTGTTCACTCTCTCTTCTTGGTAAGTAATAATCCCACATACCAGCTCCTTTCACGTCTTGCTGCAATATCTATTTTATGTATCCGATAACTGTTAGCTTAAGATGCACGGAACGAGTGCGGAGCATTTTTCAAGGCGATAGCGATGACGGAAATAGATTCTTCAATTCACGAACATGAAATAAGTTACATAAATAATCGTCTTTCTGAAACGCGCAGTTATAAGTTCTATCAACGGTTGGAAATTTTTTTGTCACCGTGTGACATAGTACGCATAAATGAACACACAAGTAACTTCTAAATCGGAACTTCTTAAAATTAAATGGACTGCTGGAGGATTATTTAAACTGACAGCACAGAATATTAAACAGCTGTAGTACTCTTCCAGCTCTGTTACGTTTGCTGATAACACAAGTATACTACTGAAGCGCCCAAACAGATCCACTACCTTACACTTAGCATTCAAGAAGCAGAACTGGTACTTTTTGCAGACCTTACTAGTGTCAGTGCTGTAAGAAATTCCATTAGAGAGAAAGCCACAGAAGAGAATGTTAAAAATGTTTTTCAGAGAATTATTAAAGGTTCTATGAAAACGCACTCTTCCTAAATTTTGAGAAAACACACTGTATTTGGTTCTGAACAACAAATAGAGTCGTACCAACAATTGATGTAGCACATGAAGACCAGTCAGTAAATAGGGTAGAATTCTCCAAATTTTTGGGTGTACATATCTATGAAAACTCGAACTGTAAGAAGCATTTTACTGAGCTTCTTAAACACCTAAGTTGAGCTACTTTCGCTCATCACATAATTGGTAGTATTGGAAACAAGCGACTCAACGTCCTGACATATTTTGAGTGTTTCCACTCAGTGATGTCTTATGGAATAATTTTCTGCTGTAAAAGTAGGCAGCAAAACAAGTATTAAATATAACTTAAAATTATTTCCCCTGGACAACTCCTTCTATTCTACGGACGGATTTCCATTTAAAAACTGGTAACCTGTAAAAAAACTTGTTTTAATTGCAGTTTCGTAAGTAGGACTAAAAAATAATACGTTCATTAATGTTAACGCTAATCATGTGTACATACATCTATGTAACATTCAATTAAGTAACTAATTACTTGACATAGTCAGCGAGCGAGGTGGCGCAGTGGCTAGCACACTGGACTCTCATTCGGGAGGACGACGGTTCAATCCCTCGTCCGGCTATCCTGATTTAGGTTTTCCGTGATTTCCCTAAATCGCTCCAGGCAAATGCCGCGATGGTTCCTTTGAAAGGGCACGGCCGACTTCCTTCCCCGTCCTTCCCTAATCCAATGAGACCGATGACCTCGCTGTCTGGTCTCCTCCCCCAAACAACCCAACCCAACTAGACATAGTCAGAAGAACAATGGAAGTAGCTTGCAAGCTAGTAGCTCAAATCTTAATTTTTTAAAGCAGTTTATGCTATTTCAAACTAATAAAAATCACAAGAAGAAATTAGTGGGCACACAGTAAACAATACTCAGTGAATGAAATGGAAGGTCAGGCCAGTACGTAGATGAGTTCACCAAAAAGCTCAGTTTTATCTGTTTCGTGCTCAGAAATATCGTTGTGTTGAACTGCAGACAAAATTTCTATCACACTTTCACACAGCCCAGCCCTACGGCATCATCTTCTGTGACAATGCAGCTAAGGTCAAAAGGGGACTTTATTCTACACAATGTACTTTACGTTCTACACAGAGCGTCATGCAGAGATCTCTTCAGGGACCTTGGGATTGTCTCTCACCTACATCTACACCTAGATCCACTCGACTACTCTGTAATTTACAATTAAGTGCCTTGAAGAAGGTCCATCGAATCACCTTCAAACTACTTCTCTACCGTTCTACTCTCGGACACCGCATGGAAAAAACGAACACTTAAAACTTTCCGTGAGAGCTCTGGTGCAGCTTCTGTTCAGCTCAGCGGCAACAAAATATTTTCGCATTCGGAGGAGAAAGTTGGTGATTGAAATTTAGTGAAAAGATCCTGCCACAACGAAAAAGTCGTTTGTTTTAATAACTGCCACGCCAACTAGTGTATCATATCCGTGACACTCTCTGCCCTATTTCGCTGTAACACAAAACTAGCTGCCCTTCTTTGCTCTTTTTCGATGTCCTTCGTCAATCCCGTCTGATGCAGATCCGACGCCACACAACATTACTCCAGAAGACGACGGAAAAGCGTGATGTAAGCAATTTCTTTAGTAGATCTGTTGCATGTTCTGAGTGTTCTGTCAATAAAATGCAGTCTTTGGTTATCTTACCCCACAACATTATGTATGTGGTCGTTCCAGTTTAAGTTATTCGTAACTGAAATCTGTAACTATTTGTAGTGAAATCAAAATTTAGCGGATTTTTTTTTTTTTTTACTGTAGATGGCTTCACACTTTTCATTATTTAGAATCAATTGTCATTTTTAGCACCATATAGGCACCTTGTCTAGATCATTTTGCAATTGGTTTTGATAACTGATGACTTTATGAGAGGACAAATGGCAGCAGCATCTGCAAACAATGTAAGATGGCTGCTCAGATCGTCTATTAAATCGTTTATATAGATTATGAACGGCAGACGGCCTATAACACTTCCTAGGGGAACGTCCAATATCACTTCTGTTTTACCCGATGGTTTTCCTTCAGTTACTATGAACTGTGACCTTTCTGAAAGGAAATCATGAATCCAATCTCACAACTGAACTATACTCCGTAGGCAAGTAATTCTGTTAGAAACAGCTTGTGACTTTCGGTGTCAGAAGCCTTATTGTATTGATGTGATCTCCGCATCTTTTCACCTTTCGTCGAGTGAAAGGAACCTAATTAGTATGCAGTCAGGACCGGAGGACTTGCCTTTGTTAAGCGTTTTAGGCTGTTTCGCTCCACTAAGGATACCTACTTCTAAGTTACTCTTATTGGCAGCTGTTCTTGATTCACACTCTGGAAAATTTACTTGGTCTTCTTTGGTGAAGGAATTTCGTAAAACCTTGTTTAGTAACTCCACTTTCCTGGCACTGCCACCGGTAACAATACCATTACTGCTATCGTTCAGTATCCCGCCGCTGGTGTGCTTTACGTACGAATAGACTGTGTCCAGGCTTCCTGCGTCACGTCTATAGATGTACACCGTATTGGTGTTTGTGGCTAGTAATAAGAGTGGATTTAGGATAAACTGTGAAATTCACAACCGTAATTCTAGAAGTAAATTTCCTGGTGACTGTTTGTCGCTACCTCGGTTTCAGAATGGAGTTTCACATTCTGGTGCAAAATTCTTTAACTAGCTGCTACCAGATATCAGAAAGGAAATTTTAAACCCACACATTTTCAAAATTAACGTAAGAAGTTTTTTTTTCACAACTTAAATAAATTGTAGAAATGACATCATGCAACACCATAAGACACTGTTTAATTTATTCTTTATTTTGCGAACTGACGATTATCCAGCACACATTTGTGTTAACAGCGACAGTGTCAGTTGGCACTTCACGTATCTTCTCTCTATGACTAACAATTATTTATATGTATTATATTTTAAATTGCGTCTTTTATGTATATACGTAGCTGTTGCTGTTAACAAAGATCTGTGGTGGATTATGGTCTTTGACTGCAACGGTAGCACAGTATAGAATAAATTGAACAGCAGCTTATTTTGTTACATGATGTCATTTCTACAATGTTAAAGAGTTCCTCCATAACTACTCCTTCCATGCACTTTATCATATTTTTACTTGGGAATGAAAATTCCCACTAACACTAACTTTCATATTAAACTTGTTCTTAATTTTCCAATATATATACGGCTGATAGAATTCCTTCTACAGTTACAGAAAAGTGAATTATGAAGTACCAAAATAGCAGCTTAACAGTGTAAGAGGAAAGTAGTGATTGTTCCCAGAGTAGCTGCTTTCTCCTTGATGAAGACATTTTTATTCGTATATATAACACAAGGCTGCTTGGTTTTTATATTTCTTAATTTGCTGGGCTTGTATCGAGCATATGCTCTTCATCAGCGATCTTATTTTTTACTTTTAAGCTTTCACGGAATTTTTTTCATATGTTGTATTAGTTTTATATGCTTTCAAGCTCACACTCATATTATTATAAATGAGGCAAATCGTGCTTTCAAATACTCTTTTTCTCAAGAAGCCAAAACGAGTCACTATTATTTAACAGAACGATATACCTCATTTATAAATATATGAGTGTGCTAGAGGGTATATAAAATTAACAGAACATCCGAAAAAATTCTATGAAGTGTTAAAAGTAACACGTAAGATCGCTCATAATGAGCATGTGCTCGATACCGGTCCGGTAAATTAAAAAATATAAAAACCAAGCAGCCTTGTCGTTATAAATACGAATAAAAATGTCTTTCATCAACTACATAAAGGCCCCAAGACACCTTCGACAGAAAATTCCAAAGACTCGTTTCCATAAAAATGGCATTATTAAGCCTAATATCTGTTTTCACATATAACGAATAACACTGAAATACTAAAGACAATCATGCGATGTGAAGGAACTGGTGGTTAATGAAAAGTGATGAGAAATAACCTACATAATGCGAATGTTGCAGAATGAGGGACGTGTTTGTGTAAAACGACAGCATAAAATGATACGTCGGAATTTTATAAAACACCCATCTCTTTAATTTTCTGAATATGTACCGGTATATCATACTACATTCAGCTTCATAAACTGTAGTGAAAATTGTATGGTACTTCAAGGCTCATTTTAGACTTGTATCGTTTACCCTGTATTCAATCAGCTGCTTATTTCCAGTTTCACCGAAGCAAATGCCGTTTATGAAGTATATGGAATCTGTAAAGCGCCATGCAGTAAAGCGCCATGCATCCAAAAAGTCCAAAAATTTATGGCTTGTGATTAGAAGATGGTGTGACCTAATGGTACAGGTGGTCGCCGCAGCCGACGAAGATGTAGGAGGAGCAAAACAATTTGGAATGAATCTGTATTACACTTCCTTGAGGCAACCTCGACGATGGTTCATGTTTGTTGAACGTTCACCGTCCAGTACAACTTAGTGGATTTTGTATGAAAATAGTACTTCGATACAGTCGCATGATTGTGAAGATACTCCTTGCGATCGCATATTGGTTATCCGTCGACACTGCAGTGCATGTGTTAAAGGCCTATCGGAAATTTAGGAAGACGGAATCTATCTATTCACGTGCAGTATTATTTCCTAAATGTTATGTGTGAGAAAACCAGACGTGTTTCACGCGATTCAGCCTCAGCTAATTACCTCTGTAAACGTTATTATATTCGAACTTAGGAAATCCACTGCGATCCTACAGAATACGGGCTTTAGTGATATTGATTTGTAAATTTGGAAATTTGAAAATTTGTAGTAATTCATATTGGGCCAAACTGCTAAAATCATCGATCCCTAGGCTTACACACTACTTAATCCAACTTAAACTCACTTACGCTAAGGACAACACACACACCAATGCCCGATGGAGGACTCGAACCTCTGACGGGGAGCCGCGCGAACCGTAACAGGGCGCCCTAAACCGCACGGCTACCAAGTGTGGCATTGATTTGTAATTCTGTTTATCCGTTTTCTTGGTCTCTTTATACATGGGAGTGAGCTGCGCTCTGTATCAGAAACTCGAACTTTTATAAAAAAAAAAAAGGGGATTAATTCCTCAGCAAATATAATCCAAAATGTAATAAGAATACCGTCAAAGCCTGATATGTTGTCCTCTTTGAATGATCTTTATTGTTTCCATTACCGGGATTGATTATTTCAGTATCACCCATTTGTGAGTTAGCGCTGTGATTAAATGATATAACGACAAAAGTACATGGATACAAATTTAATGACGAATTCAGTATTTTAGTCTGTCTGTTACCTCAAGTTTCAACAGCTCTCTAACGTATGAGAGACTGGATAGAAGGATTTTATCCGTTCTACTGCTTTAGATAGGATCAAAACTCCTAGGGTTTGCTTCTAAATGTTTCGCCAGACTCACACAATGGAAAATATAGGATTCACAAGCAACCAGTCTCACGTATATTCCAACATCTATTAGATTTTCCTTGTCAGTTTCCCTATGTTCAGGCGAGTGAGAACTGCCTCGCGGAGTGGCCTCACGGTTTGAGGCGCCATGTCACGGATTGCGCGGCCCCTCCCGCCAGTGGTTCGAGTCCTCCCTCGGGCATAGGTGTGTGTGTTGTTCTTAGTATACGTTAGTTTAAGTAGGTTTAAGTAGTGTGTAAATCTAGGGACCGATGACCTCAGTACTTTGGTCCCTTCGGAATTAACACACATTTGAACATTTTCTTCTTTTTTTTAGTGAGAACTAGGACTGATCTTTCTTGTCTTTAATTATCGTATTTGCTATGTATTTATCTAGAACGAGTTTTATGACATGTTTCATCTATAACCACAACTCTTCTACGCTAGTCCGATTTGCACTTGGTCATTTAAGTTGGATATTAGTAACGTCCTATCAGTTTTACAGTACCAAAATTCTCTCATAGCTTTCTAGATCTACATCTATGTACATACTCGTACATCGACATACATATTCCCCAAGCCACCATAGAGTAACCGGCGGCGGGTACCCTGTACCACTATTAGTCATTTACTTCCCTGTTCCACTCGCAAATAGAACTAGATTTGG
The DNA here is from genome assembly GCF_023864345.2 of Schistocerca serialis cubense. NCBI lineage: Eukaryota > Metazoa > Arthropoda > Insecta > Orthoptera > Acrididae > Schistocerca > Schistocerca serialis. The sequence goes on from NC_064640.1 coordinate 386,642,325, forward strand.
AATGAATCAGTAATGTCCATATGCCTCCTCATGAGTCCTAGTGTCTCGTATCTCTTCTTCGTGGTCCTTACGCGCAATGAATGCTGGCGGCAGTAAAATCGTTCTGCAGGCAGCCTAAAATATCACCTCTCTAAATTGTATCGATATTCTTCCACAGAAAGAACATCCTCTTCCCTCCAGGTATTCCCATTTGAGATTCCAAAACATTTCCGCAATACTTGCGTGTTGTTCGAACCTACCGGTAACAAATCTAGCTGCCTGCCTCTGAACTATTTCAATATCTTGCTTCAATCCGACTCAAGAATAGGTCTCACTAGCGTACTATATGCGGTCTCCATTACAGGTGAACAACCATACTTTCCTCAAATTCTCCTAATAAAGCAAAGTCGACCATTCGCCTTCCCTACCACAACCATCACACGCTCGTCCCATTTCATATCACTTTGCAACGTTTCGCCCAGATGTTTAAATGACGTAGCCGTGTCAAGTAGGACACCATTAATCCTGTATCCGAATGTTATGGGTCTGTTTTTCCTTCCCATCTGCATTAACTTACATTTTTCTACATTTAGAGCTTGCTGCCATTGATCACTCCAATCAGAAATTTTGTTTGAGTCATCTTGTATCCTTCCACTCAACGACAACTCCTTCCCGCACACCACGGTATCTGCAGCAAACAGCAGCAGATTGCTACCCCGACCACTGTCACATCATTTATGCATATTGTGGCACTCCTGATGATTCCTTTGTCTCTGACGAACACTCGCCGTCGAGAACAACTTAATGGTTTCTATTACTTAAAAAGTCTTCGAACCACTCACAAATCTGGGAACCTATTCCATATGCGCCTAGATTCGTTAACAGTCTGCGCTGGGGCGCCATGTCAACCGCTTTTCGGAAATCTGGGAATGTGGAATCTGCCTCTTGCCCTTCATCCATAGTTCGAAGTGTATCATATGTGAAATGAGCAAGCTGAATTGCGCAGGAGCAATGCTGTCTAGAACGGTACCGATTCGTGGACAGAAGCTTTTCAGTCTCTAGCAAATTCATTATATTCGAACTGAGAATATGTTCAGTAATTCTGCACAGACCGGCGTTAAGGATATTAGTTTGCGAATTTGCGAGTCCGTCTTTTTCCTTTCTTATATACAGGAGTTACTTGCACTTATTTCCAGTAGCTTGGGACTTTGCGCTGGGAGGAAGATGCGCGACAAATGTAAGCCCAGTAAGGGGACAGTGCCGTAGAGTACTCTTTGTAAAGCCAAATTTCAATTCCATCCGGAACTGGCGTCTTAATTGTTTTCAACTATTTCAGTTATTTCTCTACGCTAGGGATGCTTATTGCTATGTCGTCCGTATGGGACCCTGTACAATGGTCAAACGACGGCTCATTTGTACGATTCTCCTGCATGACCGTTGAACTTATTACCACTGGTAGCCAGCGTTGCTGAAACAGCATCATAGCTACTAATGTACGTGCCTTTGGTGACATTCTCCATAACATAGAGCTTGTCAGCAAGAAAAGGAACTAATATACACTGCTTGATAAAGCAAGTGAAGCACTCAGAAGAGGGGGAGGAATGGAAATGAAACTTCACGGATTGAGAAGATATGTGATGTTATTTCAGTGATCACAAAATCGAGTCAAATTTACAAAGATTTTGGCAATACAAACCCACTTATCAGTGTGACGTTGAATCCCCTCTGGCATGGAAGCATCCATTGATTCTGTTGGTATAGGTGTCATAAGGCTTTTGTATCCTCTCCTGAGGCAAGCCGGCGCACAACTGCTGTAACTGGTCTTTGATATTCTCGGTACATGCACTGGGACCGAGTTGACATCGGAGCTGGTCGCACGCATGTTCTATCCAGGACACATCTGGGAGTCTTATTGAATATGGAAGTACCTCAGTATCACGCAGTCAGCTCATACTGAAACGTACCATGCGTGAACAACCATTGTCCTGCTGAAAAATGGTACCACGATAGTATTGCATGAGTGATAACACAGGAGGATTCAGGATGACCGTGACGTACCGTCGTGCTGTCAGAGTCGCCTCAGTCACTACTATGCGTCATCTGAAGTCATACCTACGGCCGACCTATACCATGAAGCCAGGACTAATACCACTATGCCTCTCCAAAACATTGGAAGAATAGGATCCGTTCCCAGTTCGCGGCCACACTCGCCAAAGATGATCATCTAGGGTAGTGCCGAAAAGCGATTCATCGCTAAACATGATTCGCCAGCAGTCCATGCTTCCCACTCACAACACCACTCCAAATGTATGCTTTATGTTGTGGTGTTAATGGCAGCGTACGCATGAGGCAGTAATTCCCAAGAAGGGCGGCTGCTAGCCTCCGACCAATGGTGCGGTGTGTCACAGAATTTTGTAGGAAGACGATTTCTAGTTCTCGGATGGCAAGCAAACATGTGAAGATTTTACGATGCAGTTGGTGCAACGTACGGTCACTCTTTCTTGTGGCTGTTAGGTGTGGTCGATCGGAACCTTGATGGCGAGTCTGCCTGTCCTCGCCTTCCCATGCAGACCAGTATTGGGCCACTGTCACATCCGAATACATCGGAAATCTGGACACTGTAAGATTCGAACAACCGGCCGAATATATGTCCACAATGAAATTCCTTTTAAATTTGACAGGAGCTGATAACCCTGCCTCACAAGCATATGCAGGATCTCCATGCTCTTCAATCACTCAATATTTGTTGCTGCTCATGTCCCTTATGTACACTACCATGCCTGGTTAGAACACTAAACACGAACAACAGTATCCACTCTGATTGTAACTCTGTCACAGACAACTGCAGCTCTAACCATTTACGTACTGTTACGCAACCATGTGTTCCAAACAATCCTGTAACCGATGCATAACCTAAAATAAAAAGACAAATCAAATCGGAATAAATTAATCCTCATCGATAAACGAAATATCAACCACTACTAGTGAATGCCAGTACTTAACTATGTAGTTTACAATTTGCTATATTGAAGTGCATATAGCTCTGAATAAAATAACTTTATGAACCCATCTCATATTTGCCTATAGACGAGGAAATTCGCCATGGGTCACAGTCCGGTAGGGAAACGGAATTCGCAGAAGGCATAGTCTAACACGTGCTAGGAACCAGCCAGGCTGTAATTTGGACAATGCTTTGAAGTAAGCCGACTTGGCGCTGGATGCAGTAAAAATCACTACGCAGATCGCATCTCTAGGCTGTGTGAGTGCTGTGGAGACTGCTTCTAGCCAGCTGTGTCGTCTGGGAACGAGTCCTGTTGTGGTAGAGTCTTGGATGAACTCCTATTGTCAAAAGTTCTAAGGGCCATCAGTATTCTTCAAAATATACAGGACATTAAGATAACGTTTGGAGACTAGAATGGGAACAGCAAGTTTATGATGATTTTGAAGATTGTGAGACACCACAAAAACCACAATGTTTAACGAAATGAAACCACAGCTACCATTGGCTAACCTAAACATTTTAGAAATGGGAGTAAGAAACACAATTGTGCTTACACAGGTCCCCCTTAATGCCCAACACGTGAACGTAGACAGAGAGAGGAAGAGACTAAGACACAGTTTGGAGCGCCATCTATGACGATTTCCGTAAACGATTATTCGCTGAAATGAGATTACAGAAGGGAGACCAGCAGCCTGTAAGACAACTTCTCACTGGTCGGCACTCGCAGCTACTGTCATTCAGCCAATCAAAATTAACTGACTCCAGAAAAACGCAGAGAGCTGAGTCTTCCTTGTAGAAAGACGGCAGGAAGTTACTCTTCAGCCAGGCAGCACCTCGAGCAGACTTCACTTCGGCAACAAGAGTCGCGCATCCGGCGAAGCTGAACTTACTTGCAAATTGTTGGCACAGTCCTAATGACTGATTTTGCCCCCGCTTCAGCCACCACTTGCAGATTATGAGCATGATGAGAATCATCTGAGAGCGCGAGGCGAACTGTAGGGAAAGTCGAGTCATTTTGAACGATGTTCAGTAATTTCAGTCTTCACTTCGAAGACTTGCTTGCAGTTAGAGTTTCAACGTGCTTTCGACTCTGGCCAGAGGTGCAAACGCATGCCCATCTGCAGCGCTTTCTACCTTTATACACTAACCTTCTGCAATCACAGTACGATTTACGGAAATATATTTGTTTTCATCGGATACGCTTTCATTGGGATCACATTCTAAATCGCTAGTCCCTGTTTGCCAAAACATTAGCTTATTGTTGTCAATGATAGTTAAACCATTTATTTTGCATGTACGTGTAATAAACTGAGTCAACTGAGGTCCTTGTTTAATTTAACAGGTAATGGAAATCCTTTATCATTTGCTAAAAAAAATTTCTGTAGCCAAGATCGCATACATATTTATTTATTCTCGACAACAGTTTTCTACAGGCTTTGCTGTCACCATCTGTCCTTCAAAAGCTATTTATACAAAACGTGTGCATTGGGAGTTGGAATTTCATACCGAGCCGTCATATTAGTGGATAAAATGTAACAAAATATGTAGAGATATGTCACGTTTGAGAGTTATACCATATACGCAGTCTAAGATGGTTCAGCAATAAGTGGAACATGTCAGGCTAAAGTAAACAGATGTGTATTATACATTTTACTATATACTGTATTTGTTAAGACTTAACAAACATCAGTGAGCGCTACATAAGCGGACATGTCCATCTGCACAAGCACCTTTTATTATTTTAAACCTTTTATTTCTGACAAACCTTTGCATAATGTGCTACAATTTGTCCACTAATATGACAACTTGGCAAAAGGCTCTCCAACTCGCAATGAACACGTTTTGTACAATAGTTTTTGAAGAGTACAAGGGGATATAAAAACCTGTCGACAGTGGTTTTCAAAAACAAATAATATAGAAAGTTTTTTACCAAGTAAAACAGATCGCTCCTTCTCATTTTTCAACATGAGAAATTTCAATCGTCTATCGTTGTTTTGTTTGTAGTTATTTAAGTATATCCGATACACAGGGCAATTTTTATACACTGAAGAACAAAAGAAACTAAGACAACTGCCTAATATCGTGTAGGGCACCCGCAAGCACGCAGAAGTGCCGCAACACGACGTGGCGGGGACTCGACTAATGTGTGAAGTAGTGCTGGAGGGAACTGACATCATCAATCCTGAAGGGCTGTCCATAAATCCGTAACAGCACGAGGGGGTGGAGACCTCTTCTGAACAGCACGCTGCCAGGCATCCCACATGTGCTCAATAACGTTCATGGCTGGGGAGTTTGGTGGCCAGTGGAAGTGTTTAAACGCAGAACCGTGTTCCTGTAGCGACTCTGTAGCAATTCTGGACGTGTGGGGTGTCGCATTGTCGCACCCCGCACCATTACAGAGCCTCCACCAGCTTGAACAGTCCCCTGCTGACATGCATAGTCCATGGATTCATGAGGTTGTCTCCACACACGTCCATCCGTTCAATACAATTTGAATGGAGACTCGTCTGACCAGGCAACATGTTTCCAGTCATAAACAGTCCAATGACGGTGTTGATGGGCCCAGGCTAGGCGTAAAGCTTTGTGTCGTGCACTCATCAAGGTTACACGAGCGGGCCTTCAGCTCAGAAAGCCCATATCGATCATGTTTCGTTGAATGGCTCGCACGCTAACACTTGTTGATGGCCCATCATTGAAATCTGCACGAATTTGCGGAAGGGTTGTACTTCTGTCACGTTGAACGATTCTCTTTAGTCGTCGTTGGTGCCGTTCTTGCATAATCTTTTTCCGGCCGCAGCGGTGTCGGAAATTTGAAGTTTTTCCGGGTTCCTGATATTCACGCTACACTCGTGAAATGGTCGCACGGGAAAATCGTCACCTCATCGCTACCTCGGAGATGCTGTATCCCAACGTTCGTGCACAGACTATAACACCACGTTCAAACTCTCTTAAATCTTGATAACCTACCATTGTAGCAGCCGTAGCTGATCTAACGACTACGCCAGATACTTGTTGTCCTATATAGGCTTTGCCGACCGCAGCGCCGTATTCTGCCTATTTACATATCTCTATATTTGAATACGCATGCTTATACCAGTTTCTTTGGCGCTTCAGTGTATGTCCAAATAAGGATGCATTATTTTGATCTACCACCACCAGGAAATCTTAAAACCTACAACTTGCAGTGCCTATCAGTAATGTGTACTTGAACAAAGTTATAATGATTTCTGACCATATCTTCTGGGCGCTTCACATTGTTTGGCTTGCTGTATATTTCTCTTGCGTGTGAGCTTTCGGACTAGCTCTTAACGCAGTCCTCTCATAATGCGTTCAATGTTACTTGACAATATGCTAACGTATGTGTATGCGTAATTTTGCTCCTCGATACAAGCTAGTCACCCACTTCTGTTACAAAACATTTCATGCTACCGAATGTATGCTACCTACTATCTAGAAAGTCTAATCTGTGTTAGCGATGTACATTCGAACATGTTTTAGAGAATCGCTCTGCTTTCTTCTTTGGGTTTCAGCCAACATTCGATTCCTACGACTATGTGAGGGCTACCATTTTCAAGGAGAGAGATGTAGGTTCTCCTAATTTTTTGCGAATTCTTTGGGAGTTAACAGGTAGTATTCTAGTATCCCAAAACTGTGTCCAATCTGTTTTAATAAAGTTTTTGCTTAAATGGTGTGTTTGCATTTGGGAATCACAGAAAGGAACATCATTTTCAGTATAACCACACTGCAGTAGTCCAGTATCAAAAGCCAGAGCGATCATATTATCGAGGTCTTTGCTACGAGCTGCTCCATTCCTCGCTGTTTCAGTCGCTTTACTGAAACTCCACATCTGCTCTTCGATGACAAATGTTTCGGGAAATATGACTCTGCAAGTATTCCTTGTGTTAACATACATTGTTTGAAGCAAATGTTTAGGATTTTGTCACAAAAAACTTCTTTAATAACGCTTCTGTATCTGCTGGTCAAATTTTCTGTTACAGTATTGTTTCTTAGCGACTTGTACATCTGTGGCCTTTAGATACGTTATCCTTCAAGCATAAATTGCACACAGATGCAGAGCTTTACAGATAAATTAATTTCGTGAGTAGTAGAACGGACACATCTCCAAATTATGAAAAAATTTCTATTTTGAATTATCCTTTCGATCTGAGCTATTTCCTTTGTTAGAGTACACAGTGCGTGCTTTGTCCTCCGTTTAGTTTATTGCGTTATTCTGTGGTCTAGACGTTGCTGTTCAAGCCTTTACCACTGTCCGAAGGCTGCCTTATCCAGAACGTGAGGAGTGTTCCTGCAACGATGCACTGCAAGCTTCAGTTGGTGCCGAGCAGGCTCAACTGGATTCATGTTGGCTGATCGACAGACTCTGTCGATTCCTGCGTCATGGAGGAAGGTGTCCACGACTTTTCTGTAGGGTGATTGTGCATTTTCGTCTTTATAGATGAACCCATCATCACAACGTTTACGGCGGGCTGAAGGATCTTGTTCCGATGGTATACAGCCTTCAAATTAGCAGTTAGCGGCTACCAACATCTGTGCATGATATTGGCCCAAAAAGTCACTGCCCAACCTCACGTATGAACCATGACACCGCTTCCTGAGACGTGTATTGGCACCTGGACGCCCTGACACTCTTCTATGACGATAATCAGGAGTCAGAAGAAACCCAGGCTCGTAAGTGAAGATAACTTGATACCAATGATCCCAGTTCCATTCCAGCTATAGCCTTACCCACTATCTTCGAGGAACCAAGGTGGCTACGCCAAGGTGGCTGCACAGTCGCGTTCTTCATTTAACACGCAGTTCCCATTAGGCCTTACACACTGGCGATTTGATTGCCGCCGATTCCCCCCATTTGTCACAGCGTTTCAGTCGCGTTTGACCCTTTCACACGTGGTGGTTGTGCTGCATTTGTCATTTGTTAACGCTTTGCGACTGTTGAATCACTACGTTTTCTGTGTCATTTTGAAGAAGTTCGCGCTCTTTTCTGCTGGAGAGGTGACTTTCGACATGGAACTTTTCATCATTGAAGTAGAACGTCGTCCTGTGATTTGAGATTCACGAAATAAATATTAAAGCAATAAGATCGGAAAACGTAATGCTTGGGAGGATATTTGTAAAAAATTGGTTCCTGACTTCGAGAATAAACCAATTACTTCTAAAGTTTCTTTTACGAACGAAGTTGTGCAGAAGGCAATATGTTTCAGTTATTATTACACGGAGGTCCTTCTCCATATTTAAACAGCTATCAGATATTCGCCATATCCTGGATAGGATGCCAAAAATAAACTCTATGTAATGACCCGTTTCCGACAACCTGTAATTATAAACAGTTATTTTCTCTGCCAAAATTTTTCTGCTGTTCCGACACTGCAAGTTGTCTTCAAGAGACAGTTCTTCATCTCCCACAAAGCAGAATGGAAGGGGCTCGCCTGAGTCAGAGAAAGGTCTCGGCTTTGACAAATTTAACTTGACAAGAGGAAACCCTCAAAAAGCGATTCTCCTACACAATTGAAAAATATATATATATTTTGATGTCCTAAATTTCTTATCACATGTAACTGTCACTAAAGCAGCAGCGTTGCAAGAAACTGTTGCTCATACTGATGAGGCAAATGATTCTAATGTTCAGGATGGAGCTGCCTTCAATTCTCATAAGAGACAAAGGATGACAAAGGAGGAGAAATTGTTTCAGGTACTTGCAACGAATATCATGAAATATATCCATCGAATCTTAAAGCAGATGACCCTGACAAGCATTTTCTAGCCTCATTATTAGATGATTCGAAATCTGTGCCACAGCATTTGAAAATGGACTCCAAATCTGAAATAATGTCAGTTTAGGAGAGTTTGCAGGAGATCTTGCGGTTCACTAGAAAATTAGTTTTCAGTTCACTTCACAAGTACCAATACCTGAATATTCAAATCCATCCATAACTGATCTTGCATACAATCCAAGCCCTAGTGCATCAAATTGCGATGTCACACTCATCTTATTGATCTGATTTGCCTCTGGGTAACGTAAATATTAGAGAGTTGTTCAAAATGGTTCAAATGGCTCTGAGCACTACGGGACTTAACAACTGAGGTCACCAGTCACCTAGAACTTAGAACTACTTAAACCTAACTAAGCTAAGCGCATTCACACACATCCATGACCGAGGCAGGATAAGAACCTGCGATCGTAGCGGCTGCACGGTTCCAGACTGAAGCGCCTAGAACTGCTCGGCAACACCGGCCGGCAAAGAGATGTTTTATTGTATTTCAATACTATACGTCTGAACAAATTACTCGTAAGCCTACCTTCAAAATAAATGTATATTAAAAATAAGCATTTTATTTACCTTAACGTAACCATTAGTCTTTCTTCTGGTGATATACTATCTTCTGGTGATATACTATTCCACACTGGCTTACTTTCCTTTGTTCGATTAGCCCACAGCACATACCTCATCGCCGGCCGCGGTGGCCAAGCGGTTCTAGGCGCTTCAGTCCGGAACCGCGCGACTGCTACGGTCGCAGGTTCGAATCCTGCCTTGGGCATGGATGTGTGCGATGTCTTTAGGTTAGTTAGGTTTAAGTAGTTCTAAGTTCTAGGGGACTGATGACCTCAGACGTTAAGTCCCATAGTGCTCAGAGCCATTTCTACCATTTCTACCATACCTCATCAAAAGAAATCTCAGACATTCTGAAGTAGTTAAAGAACTTAGCAGAGCTTCTTTCTGAATTTTTTTATAAATTGTGCCATTTTTTTCTCGAACAGTTAACATATAGCGAATGCAGTACTTTCGTTAACGGCTATATTTTCAATACACAGAGGAATTAAAGACATTATTTGACAATGGGTATTACTTTATATCAATGGGGCAAGCTCAAAATTTGTTCCGGACAGGGATTAGAACCCGCGTCTCCTGTTTACTAGACAGATGCGCTGACCACTACTCCATCCATATAGAGTAGGCACCGCCCCTGCACAGACTGCTAGCACGCCTCCCATCAGAACCTAATTCTCAACTTACACCACACACTACTAATGTAGTGCCCCTGCTCATTAGCGCGTATTTTCTTTTCAATAACAAAGCGAAGAGCAACACTTTCTCGTCGAAACCCATTTCGTAACTGGCTCGCACAGGTGCATGAACGACTCTTGTCACAGAGTTTCTGCCGCGCGTTTCAATCGCGCCCCAGTCGATTCAACCGCGCGGTTCGAATGAGCGATAGTTGCCCATTGCAGCGACTGAATTGCGCAGCTGAAACGCCGCAACAAAGTCCCCAGTGTGAAAGTAACCCTAGTGTTGCATCTGCAAGTGGTCACAACAAGGTAGATATGCAAAATTTTGTCTCTCACACTGCAGTTGAATGTGCGAATGTAATGTGGTGTTCACCAGTTCGGAGGGCACTTCACCTGCTGACAACATTTCTTGCGCAAAGTGGCAATGCATGTACAGTCTAAGCTTGAACGTCACATAGAAGTATGTTCACTAATTAATCAATATATACAATTCGAATTGCCCTGTTCACGACTGGAAACACATGTGGCTGCACTTAGTGATTTCCTGTACTCGAAAGTCTACTGAGTAATAGGTTTCTGACCAGCTATGGAAGCCACGAAGATGGCACTAATTTTTTTTTCAGCAGCTTACTTCAACGGTAAACAATAACAGAAGGAAAGAATGGCGAAGTGAAGTATTTTCACAGTGGCCCCGTCCTTAAGAGGAAATGCAGCCGAGCGTATTATTTACCAGCAGACGTTGATCGAGCAGGAGACGAGCGGCCGTGCCTGCGCCCGCCGCGGCCACATTATGGGCTTAGTGTGGCGAGTGCTTTTTGCGCCGCCATTTTCTGTCCTCTCGCTCTTTCTAATGAAATGGTCGGAAGAAGTCGCAAGCCTCTTGCACTAAAGGTGTCTAACTTTTTGATTACTTGCGACGTTATAAGAACACTACCGCTCTCTATGGGTGTGAGGAGGACATTTACTTCACGAAATGTCGCTTACATGTTCATCTATATTTCGCAAGCGACGTTACGTCGTGTGAAAGAGGTTACCTCTGATAGCACTATCATTTCCCTCATCCCTGTTCCATTCGCAAATGGTACATGGGAAGAATGGCAGCCGGTAAACATATCATTTGAGCTGTAATATATCTACTTTCTTCGTCTTGGTCATTTTACGAGTTGTGTGTGCAAGAAAGTAATATGTTCCCTGACTGTTCGTACAATTTTGACAGTAAATCTCTCCATGGTAAACAACGCCTTACTTGTAGCGTCTACCGCTGGAGGTTTTTTTTTTTTTTTTTTTTTTTTCTTCCTCTAACATTGTCGCTCTTACTAAACGAACACGAACACATGGTGAAAGGTGCCGTTATTCAGTAGATATTCACTTTTTCTTCTATTACTCCAACATGGTTAGGGTACAGGCACTACATATCGGTCATTTTTGACATGACTTAAGTTTCATAGGCTCATGAGAATTAATTGAATTCAGAGTAACAGATAAATAGATAAAAATGAATGTACATATATATTTAAACAGACGCAAAATCCCCAAGATTGGCGATCTTTTACAGAAGCTCGAAATTTAGCGCGGACTTCAATGCGAGATGCCTATAACAGTTTCCACAATGAAACGTTGTCTCGAAACCTGGCAGAAAATCCAAAGAGATTCTGGTCATATGTGAAATATGTTAGCGGCAGGAAACAATCAATGCCTTCTCTGCGCTAGCAATGGAGATACTATCGAAGACAGTGCTGCCAAAGCAGAGTTACTAAACACAGTCTTCCGAAATTCCTTCACAAAAGAAGACGAAGTAAATATTCCAGAATTCGAATCAAGAACAGCTGCCAACATGCGTAACGTAGAAGTAAATATCCTCGGAGTAGTGAAGCAACTTAAATCACTTAATAAAAGCAAGTCTTCTGGTCCAGACTGTATACCAATTAGGTTCCTTTCGGAGTAATAAAATGGTTCAAATGGCTCTGAGCACTATGCGACTTAACATCTGTGGTCATCAGTCCCCTAGAACTTAGAACTACTTAAACCTAACTAACCTAAGGACATCACACACATCCATGCCCGAGGCAGGATTCGAACCTGCGACCGTAGCGGTCACGCGGTTCCAGACTGGAGCGTCTCTAACCGCACGGTCACACCGGCCGGCCCCCTTTCGGAGTAAGCTGATCCATTGGCTCCATACTTAACAATCATATACAACCGTTCGCTCGACGAAAGATCCGTACCCAAATTCTGGAAAGTTGCACAGGTCACACCAATATTCAAGAAAGGTAGTAGGAGTAATCCACTAAATTACATGCCCATATCGTGAACGTCGATATGTAGCAGGATTTTGGAACATATATTGTGTTCGAACATTATGAATTACCTCGAAGAAAACTGTCTATTGACACACAGTCAATATGGGTTTACAAAACATCGTGCCTGTGAAACACAACTAGCTCTTTATTCACATGAAGTGTTGAGTGCTGTTGACAAGGGATTTCAGATCGATTCCACATTTCTGGATTCCCGGAAGGCTTTTGACACTGTACCACACAAGCGTCTCGTATTGAACTTGCTTGGTTATGGACTATCGTCTCAGTTATGTGACTGGATTTGCGATTTCCTGTCAGAGAGGTCACAGTTCGTAGTAATTGACGGAAAGTCGTCGTGTAAAACAGAAGTGATTTCTGGCGTTCCCCAAAGTAGTGTTATACGTCCTTTGCTGTCCTTTATCTATATAAACGATTTGGGAGACAATCTGAGCAGCCGTCTTCGGTTGTTTGCAGATGATGCTGTCGTTTATCGACTAATAAAGTCATCAGAAGATCAAAACAAACTGCAAAACGATTTAGAAAAAATATCTGAATCGTGCGAAAAGTGGCAGTTGACCCTGAATAACGAAAAGTGTGGGGTCATCCACATGAGTGCTAAAAGGAACTCATTAAACTTCGGTTACACGATAATTCAGTCTAATCTAAAAGCCGCAAATTCACCTAAATACCTAGGTATTACAATTACGAACAACTTAAATTGTAAAGAACACATAGAAAGTGTTGTGCGGAAGGCTAACCAAAGGCTGCGTATTGTTGGCAGGACACTTAGAAAATGTAACAAACCTACTAAGGATACTACCTACACTACGCTTGTCCGTCCTCTTTTAGAATACTGCTGCGCGGAGTGGGATCCTTACCAGGTAGGACTGACGGAGTGCATCGGAAAATTTCAACGAAAGGAAGCACGTTTTGTGTTATCGCGAAATATGGGAGAGAGTGTCACAGAAATGATACAGGATTTGGGCTGGAAATCATTAAAAGAAAGGCGTTTTTCGTTGCGACGGAATCTTCTCATGAAATTCCAATCACCAACTTTCTCCTCCGAATGCGACAATATTTTGTTGACACCGACCTGCACAGGGAGAGATGATCACAACGATAAAATAAGAGAAATCAGATTTCGTACGGAATGATATAGGTGTCCATTGTTTCCGAGCGCTATACGAGATTGGAATAATAGATAACTGTGATGGTGGTTCGATCAACCCTCTGCCAGGCACTTAAATGTGATTTGCAGAGTATCCATGTAGATGAAGATGTAGAATTTACTACCACTGAGTAAATCTCATGATGTAGCATAGCATGACAATGTTGGAGTAAATGGGAAACAAGAAACTGATGATAGTGCAAGTTAGGTTGAAGCAACGGAATTATCAAGCAATGATGATGACGTTAGAGTTGGAGCACTAGAATAGTGTAGTCTTCAGAATATTATGTGTACACTAAGACAGATGTTAAAAGCAGATCATAGGACTATTACACTACTGGCAATTAAAATTGCTACACCACGAAGTCGACGTGCTACAGACGCGAAATTTAACCGACAGGAAGAAGATGCTGTGATATGCAAATGATTAGCTTTTCAGAGCATTCACACAAGGATGACGCCGGTGGCGACACCTACAACGTGCTGACATGAGGAAAGTTTCCAACCGATTTCTCATACACATACAACAGTTGACCGGCGTTGCCTGGTGAAACGTTGTTGTGATGCCTCGTGTAAGGAGGAGAAATGCGTACCATCACGTTTCCGACTTTGACAAAGGTCGTATTGTAGCCTATCGCGATTGCGGTTTACCGTATCGCGACAGTGCTGCTAGCGTTGGTCGAGATCCAATGACTGTTAGCAGAATATGGAATCGGTGGGTTCAGGAGGGTAATACGGAACGCGGTGCTGGATCCCAACGGCCTCGTATCACTAGCAGTCGAGATGACAGGCATCTTATCCGCATGGCTGCAACGGATCGTGCAGCCACGTCTCGATCCCTGAGTCAACAGATAGGGACGATTGCAAGACAACAACCATCTGCACGAACAGTTCGACGACGTTTGCAGCAGCATGGACTATCAGCTCGGAGACCATGGCTGCGGTTACCCTTGACGTCGCATCATATGGTGTACTCAACGACGAACCTGGGTCCACGAATGGCAAAACATCATTTTTTCGGATGAATCCAAGTTCTGTCTACAGCATCATGATGGTCGCATCCGTGTTTGGCGACATCGCGTTGAACGCACATTGGAAGCGTGTATTCGTCATCGCCATACTGGCGTATCACCCGGCGTGATGGCATGGGGTGTCATTGGTTACACCTCTCGGTCACCTCTTGTTCGCATTGACGACACTTTGAACAGTGGACGTTACATTTCAGATGTGTTACGACCCGTGGCTTTACCCTTCATTCCATCCCTGCGAAACCCTACATTTCAGCAGGATACTGCACGACCGCATGTTGCAGGTCCTGTACGGGCCTTTTTGGATACAGAAAATGTTCAACTGCTGCCCTCGCCAGCACATTCTCCAGATCTCTCACCAACTGAAAACGTCTTGTCAATGGTGGCCGAGCACCTGGCTCGTCACAATACGCCAGTCACTACTCTTGATGAACTGTGGTATCGTGTTGAAGCTGCTTGGGCAGCTGTACCTGTACACGCCATCCCAGCTCTGTTTGACTCAATGCCCAGGAGTATCAAGGCCGTTATTACGGCCAGAGGTGGTTGTTCTGTATACTGATTTCTCAGGATCTATGCACCCAAATTGATTGAAAATGTAATCACATGTCAGTTCTAGTATAATATATTGGTCCAATGGATACCCGTTTATCATCTGCATTTCTTCTTGGTGTAGCAATTTTAATGGCCAGTAGTGTACTAGATTGACTAATAGAATTACTAAAGTTGATGGCTCACTAAAATTTTGGACAGGAAAATTGACCAAACTAACAAAGAGTTAGGACAAATTAGAAAGGATCTATCAAAGAAAATTGATGATACGGGTGATCAGCTGACCAAATCTTCTGAGGAATTAAAAAAGGAAATTATTGTTGAATTGCCTAATCTAAAGCATGAAAGACATGAAGGAAATGTTTACCACAGAAAATCAAAAGGCAAACACCAGTATTGATTAGCTGAACAGTTCGTTGGAGAAAAACAGAGGAGAAATTATCAGAAAGGATTTGCTTCAATGAAAATAAAATCAAGGAATATGATGATCAAGATAATCTGATCAGTATTGTCACAAAAGCATAACACATTTTAATGCTGATATTACCCAAATCAATAAAGAAATAGATGCAGCGCCCATGAAATAAGAACGTCAAATCTCAGTGTCGTAATAGAGCAGGTGAAGTTACTTAAAATATAAAAAAATTGAATAATCTGTAACTGAAAATATTGACGTTAATAAGCAGGCATTAAGTCAATGTAGTGCTCAAGTTGAAAATAGCGTTAGAAAAGGTTAGAGGCTTGATATTTGCAGGAAAAAAATCGGATTGGAATAGGAAGCTGTGATGCCGTTGATGCAGTTTTTTGCAGATATGCAAGTTCCGTCTGTTTTCAACGAGGGGTTTAACCCATCCTGTAGCATTTGTAATGCAATTTGAGAATGCATTACCTAAGGCATCGGACGACAGAAAGAAAATTGGATGTGTCATTATTAGGTTGGAAGGCAAAGCATAGTTATAGGGGATGAGACTGGGTTCTTCTTGTAGAACATATGATGAATTTATAACTGCTTTTCTTAAACAATATTGGTGAAACGCTGTGCAAAATAGTGTATGCAGCGTTGTTTTTATGGGAAGAAATTCTGTCGACAGTGGGTGTCAAAGTTATAAGGAATTCTTTCAAAATTATTGGGACAGAAACTTATATTTAAATGATTCTCTGATGAACAAAGATTTAATTTCTATTGCACTGGTCAAATTACCTGTAGGTGTGCAAGAACAATTTTAGCAATTCCAAAAGATAGTGTTGACAGTATATTGCATTCTGCTGGAAACCTTCATCCATTGTCTGACATAAACCAGCATGGAGAAAGATGGAAAGTTAATGGGTGGAGTCGGAATAATCAAGATAGTAGACAAAGAGGCGATCATAGGGAAAGTTATAGGGGACCACCTGCCAGACGTAGAGGTGGATGAAACAGTGGAAATTTCCACAATAATAGTGGAAAGTATCAAAGAGAGGCGAGAGATGACATAGAAAAGAGGACACCAGAAGATTCAGGTTATTGGAGGGAAATGGACAGACTGAGGCAGAAAAAGTAGTTAGCAGTTGTGATAAGGTACACTCGAAAACTGATTTTGAACAGAGGCCAGTCAATGTTAATTATTTGGGATATGAGGAGAGAGATGCCATTAAGGAATATTTAACATTTGAAGAACAGAAGGAGATCAATGAAAATTATCAACCCACATTAAAGGTACAATTATATGGTACAGAAGTATTAGCTTTTCTAGATTTAGTGAGTGACGTTTGGGCAATAAATAAGGAGCTGTATTTGAAGTTCAAGGAGGGAAATGATATTCCAGAACTGTCAGTACAAAAGGTGAGAATTATAGGAGTGATTGGCGCTAAAAGTAAATTAATAAAGACACAAGCGATGTTACTAACTGAGATTAAAGATAGGAGGTTTAATGCAAATGCCATACTCTTTCCGGGCTTGTGTGGATAATTGGGGATGAACTGGTTAACTGGAACTGGTGCTGTGGTAGACTTTGCATCAGGAGTTGTTAAGATAAGTGTTGGTAGAGAGGAAGATTTACCAGATGTGTGATCCTCAGGGATCAACAGAGTGAGGTTCATGTTAAAGTACTAAAGGATAAAAAGTTTATGATTGCTCTGAGGAAGTTGGAAATTGAATAATAAAAGATGTAGGTGGTAAAAATGGAGAAGATGGTGAGGCAACGACTTGTACCATGTTTAGTGCGGAAGAGCTGACTGATAAAGTAAGACAAGGGGAAAAAATGTTTTGATGAAAGAGAGTCACTAAGGTGGTTATTGAGGAAACGCGTAAAAGTATTTTCATACGGACCTGGTCTAAGAAGCCATCATGTCTTCTTATCAGAAATGAAAGAGCATAGTCCATTTAAACTGAGACCATATATTATCCTCATAGCAAAAAGGGATGCGACAGACAAAGAAACTAAACATTAGCTGGGTTGGAACATCATTCAAAGATCACAAAGTCAGTATTGTAGTCTATTAGTATTAGTCTTAAAAGAGATGGAGCCGTAAGAATAACCCTGGATGCGAAAGCAATAAACCACAAATGTATAGACCAGAAATATTAGAGGAGGTGGTTCAAAAGTTGTAATATTCAGATTATGACTAGCATTGATCTGACAGTTTCTGGCAGATGCCATTGACATTGATCTGACAGTTTCTGCAGATGCCATTGGCTAAAGAATGTAGAGAATATACAGCTTTTGTTTACATGGGTCGTGTTACATTTTTAATGCGGTAGCCTTTGGGCGAAACACTTCTGTATCAGCATTTATCAGAATGTTAGATGGTGCACTGGGAGAGGAATTACTATTGAAGGTGATTGTGTCTTGTGGATGATGTGCAGATTCTGGAAAATAGATGGGAAGAGCATAACGAAGATTTGGATCAAGTGTTGAGTACTTTTCTCATAATTGCATCAGTTAACAATAAAGAAATTGGAATTTGGACAAAAAGACATTAAATTTTTGTGACATATTATTACCACAAGGGGGGCTGTTTCGATGCAAGGGTCCAAAAATGGTTCAAATGGCTCTGAGCACTATGGGACTTAACTTCTCAGGTCATCAGTCCCCTAGAACTTAGAACTACTTAAACCTAACTAACCTAAGGACATCACACACATCCATGCCCGAGGCAGGATTCGAACCTGCGACCGTAGCGGTGGCGCGGTTCCAGACTGTAACACCTAGAACCGCTCGGCCACTTCGGCCGGCTACAAGAGTAAAAGTTTGAAATTAGATACCAACTCAGAAAGGAAAATGTTGTGGTAGATTGTTATGTCATTTACCAGTTGGCATGGATAAAATTGACTTTAGAGATAACATAGGGAAAGCTGTCAGTATACTGGTGTTAAAACTGTTTCCATTTGAAATATATGTGAAGAAAGTTTTAAAAGATATGAGGAGAGAACAGGAAGCCATGGTTGATGAAAGACCATCAAACATTACATTTCCCCCAAAGATACGAATGTCATCGCAGGAGATCAGGCAGTTATCACCAAACAGGTTAGAAGAAAAAGCGGAAAAGACACAATAAAAGTATAACAAAGCGAACAAGGCCAAAACCCCTGTGGAAGAAGATGTTATGTTGATCAAGGTAAGGACACAACCTTCAAATATAAATAATGAGATAAAGAAAGTTTATGAAAAATAAAATTGTTGATGTACCTCATCCTAAAGTAATGGAACTAGCTACTCATGTAACAAACGTGTCAAAAGGCGTCGAGAATGCCATAGGTCTCAAGCATTTTTGTAAATAGACCATTACTTGTTTTGTTACTACGCTGGAAGACTGATTCTTTCAGGAGTTAATACAGAAAAAGGTTACAATAAGTAAAGTAAACAGTCAAAAGTAAAAACGTTAAGTTCATTTTTTAGTGTTGTGTTTGTATAAATGTGATGTGGTTCACACCTTGTGTGTCTTGTGTTTATCTTATGTTTAAGAATGGACTGTTATACTCAGCCTAGCGGCTAACAGCGGTTCTGAGAAGTGTTTAATGTATCTTGGGTCACTAAACTTATAATATACCAGCTGGTGCTACAAGGTCGCCTATAGCACTGCACAGCACGATGTGGATGTCGCATAACGAAGATTTGGATCAAGTGTCACTAAATAATGAGATAAAGAAAGTTTATGAAAAATAAAATTGTTGATGTACCTCATCCTAAAGTAATGGAACTAGCTACTCATGTAACTTGTTATCAGTCAGACAAGTATATTCAGTAGCACCAAGGTGGGGAGAGACTACCGTGCACTGAGTTGATCGGCAGATTGTCCCTGAGTTCGGGGTTGAGGCTGCTAGTGGTGATTTTATCATGCTGGATTACCGTACAGAGAGTCGGGAATCACATACTGAGCGTGGCGTGAAGCGGTACAATGTTGTTAATATTTATTATTTGATCGTTACTATGCTCCTCCAGCCATACCGTCAACATTAGTTGCACTGATAGAAGATTAATAATAATTTCATAGGTCATTAACTAAAGTGCAAACGTATATGAGAACAATGTTTTAACTCAGTTGCTATTGGTGAAAGACGGTGGACCAATCAGCAGGACACACTATGTAGGCGCCAAACGATTACTGTAACTCACTACGAGTTTTGTACTGGGTACGAGCGCTGCAACATGCATTAAGCTGGTCAAATGGAATATGGTGTCGATAATTATTCCTCGCAATTAACAATGCCTTGGAAAACGTTTGTGTGTAACAACTCACTAGAAGTCTTATATCAGGTGTAAACAAATGCAACTTGCACTTTGGATGGTACAGTGTAACGTGTTAGCGACAATAATTTGTCGTGTTAAACAGTGCCTTGCGGAACGATCGTGCGAATTTTTAAACATCTTGTAATACTGTGAATCATTAGATTGTATCTTGATGCGGCGCTCCGAACATATCTTCCACGCAGTTTATTTAATGAACGAACATATTAGGCTCTTGCTTCCGTTTCTTCATTACCGCTAAACGTTATGGAATAAAAATCAAGTGGCATCCTATATTTTGATAACTTTGTTTCGTAGCACTGGATTTTTTCCCACATCGCCACTTCAATTCAACACAATTTGGTGTTTACACGTAGAAACTTGTCCCTATATGGAGAAGAAACCAATCTGGACAACATCTAGGAGACAACTTTAGAAAATGCGAGCTAGGCAGACCAAAGTCAGTGGTGCTAGGAAAGAGGAAAGACATACCCTCATCAACGGTAGCACTAAAAGAACCTGGCATTTCTGCAAGGTCGGTAAGGCATTTTATCGAACCCACCATGTAATGAAGAGGTAGGCGAACGTAATAATAATATTAATAATACAACTGTCACTATTCTATACTTTTTCCAACTTTATACGGATACCCACATAAAAATGAGGAAAACCAGCATACAATTTTCCACTCATACTGGTTGCCCTAAATGTTTCGATGGTCAAATATTATCAATGCAGTTTTCATTCATTCCTCTGATGGCCTCATTATATAACTACATTCAGTCCAAAACTTTCGATCTTGATGGGGAAATATGCTCACACATTACTAAGTCAATAATTATTCAGTCACATTGATACTCATCCTTAAAATACAAAATAACACAAATACAAACACAGAAATTCAATAACAAGAGAAAAATATCATGTGAGCCTCAACTGCTCTTAAAAATCACACAATATAAATTATGTAAGTCACCAATAACATGTAGCAGTGACAACATGAAATACAGATAAAGCAAACATAACATTTTACAAAATGAAATATCGGGTTCAGCATTATACAGCTGTAAGTTCTCAAACAGATTTCGGTTCATTACGTACAAATATAAAATCCAAGTGCTGAAAACATTGTATAATTTTGTAATTTGATTAGTGTGCAAACATTTTATAATTTTCACAGAGGTGAAAAGTCTTTATCAAAGTTCGTATTAATGAAACCTGAAAAAAACAATAAAAATATGTTACCAATCCCTACTCAAAGTCCTCTAACTGGCACTGCAGAGACAACCTTTCGCACTTTCCTGAGTTCGCGCGAGAACATCTGTCACAGTTCACTGGGTCAGAATGAGTCTCACAAGTAGTATGGGGCGATGGATACTGTGGAGCAGAAACCATATTGACACTGTTCAGTACGTTCTTGGTAAACCACCGACTAGTTTCTTTGTATTGTTCAGGTAGGTAGATTGCATGAAACTCTGAAGGACCTAACATTGTCTTTGGGCAGTGTTCTCTCACATAGTAATTCCTACTAAACGTTTACCCAAAGATCGCTTGTAATAATAATCAGTCTTATGCATTAGATAAGCTAGTTTCATGGGCAGCAATACAAATAAATTGTCCAGTGACAGGCACCGTGTGAACACAGCATAACAGCAACAAAAATTCGGTCCATCACAAGAACATTAAACATAATTGTTTCATTGCAGATTCCCTCTTAATTGTCAACACCACGACAGTAAAACTTCCATGTCTTCTTGCAACGCAACTGCCGGAGTTTACGTTTGGGTCAACGCAACAGGTTATATAGATACAAAACTATTGTGGGCCCTACTCTATGTACTTCTCTACGAAAAAACAGTGCATGCTACCAGTCTGAAAAATAGTATCAGTCCTTTCTAGCCTTACTGTTAATATTTTAATACATTTCTCTTCTGCATGCGTCACTCATATCTACCAGCGTATTTGCTTATTACTGTCTACTCCTCCATGTGGAACATGACATAAAGACACAAAGACACACAGGAACACAGTGTCGTTAGCACAAAACCCAGTTCTACATCAGTTCACCAAAAATCTCCTTGTAATATCTTATTTCACGTAACGTACAACATACTTTACCCTCGATTTAACTTGATGTGTTTCTCATTACTTAATGTTTTCCACTCCTGGAGCATACTTTTGTTCTTCCGTGGGTTTACTGATTATTTAACAAACCTCCGATTGTCGTGCATAAAACTTTGACTACACAATTCATTTTTTCCTTAAGTGCTGTCCGCTGAGGTTCCCTCATCTCGCATATACTTTTCTGCCAACAAACATGGTTAGTCACTAACCCACATCACATTAGTTTGCCACTGTGATCATTTACCTTCACCTTCGATTCGTCATCATATAATCTCCCTAATTCGCTTCCTTAAATGAATCTTTAAATCACTTCATCATCATCATCATCATCATCATCATCATAGGCTCAGTCCACCTTCGCTACTGACATACTCTAATACTCTCTTCTGCATCGAACATATCACATGGTGTAAAATAACATCAACAGCATACATCAACAAAAATCATCATTATACTTATGCTCAACCTTGACTTTGGGTGTTCACCTCCAGTAGTTTACTCAACAATCCTATTACTTGTGTCGTCCACACTGTCTCCGTGAATTAAATCTACATCATATAGTGCTTCACGTCTCCCTCATGAGTAGGCTCCATTTAACTCTCTCCTGAATCGCCTTCGACCAATATTCCGGCAAGAATGTTCGTATGATCTCGTCACAGCACTTGTAATCTGCCGCAGCTAGTCTAACCTGCTCCATAGCTTCTTCAGGAAGATGTCTGCACATGAAGTTGATTTTTAATGAATGTGACCACGATATGAGTAACAGGTTCTGGAAATTATCCACCCAAATTCTTCGGGTCGTTTGTCGGGTCTGCGGAGAGTGAATACGTATGTACTGACAAAAAGTATCTGCAGTTCTCATGTTAGTCGAATGCACTGTAACCGGATGATCGTTGTCGGTAGGTCATAATAGTTTCTCCCTAATGGGGCATAGTCTGCCAGTAAAATCCTGTCTCCTCCTTTCTTCTTCGCTAGTATCGGATATTCTTTCTCTCGCGTTCCTATCTCCGCTCGCGTTACTTTCCTTCTCTCACTGCAGCTGAGACACTAACGCTTCGTTGTTGCGATTAATACCCACCTGCACTCCTTAAATGCAAACAATTTCTTAAGTTCCTGACTCTCTCTTAAATTGACGGGAACCGTATGATATGAAACAGTGTCACTGCGTACTGTAATAGGCTCCACGGTCGTAGATAAAACTTTGATCTTTAAGTTTACTTTCGACACCTCAAAGTTCCGAACTTTATTACTGCTTTCTGTAGCTGTAACGCGACTATCTGTTACTTTGTTCTCGTTTTCTTGAGCTTCACTATCGGCTTCCGTTTGCTGTGCTAATTCACTCCGTTGCGTGCTGATGACACCGGCATCAACGTTTCTCCTTAACTCTGTGACCGCTAATCTAATTTTTTGGCCATTCCCTTGTTCTCGTCTACTAGCACTCAAATCTATCGTCAATCTTCGTGAACATGTTCGTCAGTCTTGCGGTATTGTTCATCAACTTTCTTATACAGACAACGAAACGACTAATCAATTTTTTACCCCTCTCGTCATTCTTTCTATCCCTCTTATCATGCATTTCACTCCGCTCGTTATTATTTCTGTCTCTCTCTTCATTGCTTTTTTTTACATTCCTAACCTGTTCGTTAATCTTCTGGAATCGCTCTTCATCCTTTCTACTCATATTTTCATGCTTGATTGGGTCACCCCTATTAATTATCATTCAATAAGACGTTTCCATTTGCGCCAAGTTATCATTTCGTAAAAATCTGCATGACTTTAAGGGGAGCTTCTCTTCTCTGTAGGTCACGAGAGATCAGACTGTAGTATCGTAGGGGGATACTGAACAGCTCAACCAACGCCCACAGTAAGAGGAAGAAGTTGAGTGCTGAGGACAAGATGTACCAACTCCTAGGGGAAAAAAAAACACCGACTGAAAGGAAGAAAGCATCCGCAGAATTCGAAATAAATTACCTACAGGCGACTGCGAAGGTACGTGATGTAAATTATTTACACTGATCATTGGTATGGCTATTAGAACATCCCACCTCACCATTTGAGTGAAAAAAGAGGAAAACAGGAGTTTAATGATGGTTATACAACTCGAAAATGAGAAGTTTAAGAGTATGTCAGAACTGCCTGATATTATTTGAGACTTTTGATATTACAAGCATGATATATGTCCTTTTTCTATAAAATGAACGCGTTGTGTGATTTTTACTACTTTTTGTAACTTACTTAAAAAAAGCTGGACATCTTAGGAAATAGTCGATATTGCTTATATTAAATTAATTGTCTCATTTGCTGTAAACCTGTCGACAGAATAGGAATAAATAAGGGCTTTCATCACAGTGATTCAGTACTACGCAGAAACTGTTACCTTAATAATTGTAGGAGTATAAATATACAGGTGACTTCCAAACGTTCCACTGTCTTCATCTTAAAGGAGAAATACGGCAACATGTCGCAAGAGGGGTTTCAAATTCCATTCGAAAACATTTGCTCATAATAAGAAATAAGGAATCCATTAACGTTCCATGATGTGTAAAAGGGTTATAAGTTGTTGCACCAGTGCAAATGTGTCAAGGATAAAAATTTTGTTTTAAATAATTTTAGCCGAAAATTTGTGAAATTAGAATCACTGAGAGTTCTTCAGCTGCACTGATTGCTTCTTGAACCGGAAACTGACTTGCATTTAATCTAAAATAAAGTCCGACTTTTGTGTCGTCATTGAGAAGGTGAATGTTGATCAAAATGTTATAACAACCTTCACCGTCATGTACCGCAAAAATACTATTTATCGTCTTCTTCCTCCTGTTGAGTGGTTACAGTAACATCACCACGGCATCCAGTTCGTATAGTAAATTATGTAAGTAGTTCAGAGTAACATGCAGTTCGGCCCTGCTTCTCTTCATCCTGTTGGCGCGCTTTGGAAAACCGCGGCGGCTGCGGCGTCGCTGTGTACTTGAGCCTCAGTGGTAAGCAACAGCCGCACCTTGGAAAACACACCTTTAACCCTAGAACGTTAAAGGGGGCAAAATGCTACATTGTTACTAATCCATCGTAAATTTTACTACTCCATATTTTATTCAAAGGAAGCCATAGTTCATAATATGCACTAGTTTATTATAATTATAACGTCTCCAGCGGTACATCACATTCAAAATAAGTAAAATATTTTCTGTTTTACATCTTATACTGACAATACCAGAATGACGGGAACCACGATTTGGTGCCAAGTGTGATCATAAACTTTACGAGGGTTTAGTAATCTAGGGTTAAGTATCTCTGCGCTCAGCAATGAGTTTTACAACTGCTTATTTTTGAGCACGTGCCAGCACGGCAATAGTTGCTGCGGAGCCTTTAGATGTGATCGGTCGCGAACACTCGGTCGGAGGAAGTATTCGAAAGAAAGCCAAGTAGTGTACTGAATTTTACTGTCACGAGTCGGAAGATTACTGAATAGTAATTTGCAAGTTGGGAATGTCGTCCAAGACTGATTTATTCCTGAAAGATAAAATTTTGTCCGAATCCCGTGACATGATTTCGGTACACTTACATGGAAAATAGATAGAAAAGGAAAAAAAACCTAAATTGGAGTGACATGTGATGTGACACATTTGCAGTTTCCTGTATAAAAGGGGACTGCGCCACTCAGTCCTTAAGGTTGAATTCCTAACATTTCCTTTATCATACAGAACACTTATACATTAATATATCACACTAATTTACGCAGTGATTCCATGGAAAGGGGATTCACACACGCAACATAATCTGCGTAGCCATTGTTCAAAAAAAGCGATTAATTAGTGTAATCAAATGTAATGTATGACAATATATAGAACTAAAACTAAAACTAAACTCCCTCAGCCCACAGGTGTCACTTGATGCGGATATGGAGGGTACGTCGTCAGCACACAGCTCTCCCGGCCGTATGTCAGATTGCGAGACCGGAGCCGCTACATCTCATTCAAGTAGCTCCTCAGTTTGCCTCACGAGGGCTGAGTGCACCCCGCTGGCCAACACCGCTCGGCAGACTGGATGTTCACGTATCCAAGTACTAGCCCAGCCCGACAGCGCTTGACCTCGGTGATCCGACGGGAACAGGTGTCACCACTGCGGTAAGGCGGTTGGCATCACAATATGTAGTGTAGAAAACAATACTCTTACTTATTTACGAAGTACTTATACTAGTTATCTGGATGGCAAATAATGATAATTCAATCATGAGGAATGGCAGCACGAATGGATAAAACTTAAAAGTACTGTACAACACGTCTCAGATAAGTGAAGCAACGATATAAAGTATACAAAAACTAACCTTGGTTGAACAGCCGTGTCAGCAAGTCGCTGCGAAGGCAAAGAGAGCTTCATTTCCAATTTAGGCGAAGTCAAAGACTGATAGGCAAACAGAAGCTGAATGACGCGAAAACGGATGTGAGTGGAGAGATGCGAGAAGCGTTCAATGTATTCCAAAGTAAAATTTTATCAAGTGATCTCACTAAAATTTTCAATGTGTTTTGGTCTCATGTAAAGTCAGTAAGTGGATCAAAATCGTCTGTTAGATCGCTCTGTAATCGTAGCGGCACCGAAATAAAAGACGACAGAGAGAACGCCGAAAAACTGAACTCGGTCTTCAAACATTGTTTCATCGTGGAAGTCCGTAATACGGTTCCTCCTTTGAATCATCGTACGAATGCTAATATGACAGGCATTGAGATAAGCGACCACGGAATAGAAAATCAAGTAGAACTGCTCAACATCGGAATGTAAACTGTATTGGATGAGATACCTGTAAGGTTCAATAGAAATCATGCCAAAGTATTTTCTCCCCTTGTAGCAGTAGTTTATCGTATATCACTAGAGCAACGATGAGTACCTAGCAATTGGAAAAAAACACAGGTGATTCCCGTCTTCAGGAAAGGTCGTCAGACAGACGCACATAACTATAGGGTCATATAACTGGAGTCAGTCTGTGTTATAATTGTAGAACATGTTCTATGCTCACACATTGTAACGTTCTTGGAGAACGAAAATCTCCTCTATAACTGTCAACATGGATTCTGCCAACAGAATGTTTGCGAAACTCAGTTCGCTTTGTTTGTCCATGAGACCCGGAACGCCGTAGGAAAAGGCGCTCGGTTTGATGCCATGTTCCTTGATGTCCGGAAGGCATATGACATCTTTCGGCATTGTCGTTTATTGAACAAAATATGAGCTTACCGAGTCAGAGCAGATTTGCGATTGGATACAGGCTTTCCTAGCAGCTACGCTGTCCAACCACATTAATGTGACGACCTGCCGGAAGCCTGAATAACCAACTTCTGCCGTGTGCCCCGTTACAAGACGTGCAGGATGAGAGTCAATGAGGTTCTGGAAGGAACCGAAAGGCATGTGGAGCCACGCCGACTCCAGTACCGTGGCCAGCTGCGCTAGTTTTTTCAGTTAAGAACCCACGGCGAGATAGCCCAACCGAAATGTTCCCACAGATTTTCGATTGGGTTTACATACGGGAAGTCTGGTGGCCAGGGGAGTACAGTACACTGATCCTGTTGCTCTTCAAACCACACACGTATATTGCAAGCTGTATGACACGTTCCATTGTCCTGCTGGTATATGCCATCATGCCAAGAAAAAAATAAACTACATATAGGGGTGGACGTGGTCCACAAGGCTAGATGCATTCTACCTTCCAGGATGACGAGATCACCCATGGAATGCCCTCCGTCCTGGATTCTTCTTCTTGTTGCAGGGTGTTTGTTTTCAGACCTTTCATGCTTTACACGTCAACGTCCATTTGTCCTATGGAGCCACTCAGTGGACGTTCAGCTGTGATATTAAAGTGCAAATTCCACCTTTCGTTACCAACTAGCGGCAATCAGCATGGGTTCATGAACCACGCGTCTACTGCGTAAGGGCCGAGCGGTTCTAGGCGCTTCAGTCTGGAACCGTGCCACCGCTACGGTCGCAGGTTAGAATCCTGCCTCGGGCATGGATGTGTGTCATGTCCTTAGGTTAGTTAGGTTTAAGTAGTTCTACGTTCTAGGGACTGATGACCTCAGAAGTTAAGTCCCATAGTCCCCAGAGCCATTTGAACCATTTTTACTGCGTAGGCCCATATGCGGCAACGTCCACTGAATGGTCGTTGAGGAGACTCTGTTGGTAATCTCCTGGTTCACCCGTCCGGTCAGCTACTCGACAGTTGTGCGTCAGTTCGCCCGTATATATCTCCGCAGCTGTCGTTCACCTCTGTCATCTATGGCTCGTGGCGCACCACAATTGTCTTGGCGCTGGTTTTGCATAGTGCCATTTTGCCGTGTACGATATACTTTAACCACGGCGGCATGCAAACAGATTACAAACTTAGCCATTTTGGAAATGCTTCCACTTTTGGCCCAAAAGCTCATGATCATGCCCTTTTAGACGGTAGATAAATCGCTTGTTGCCGGATTACGACAGCGATTGCACTATTTTCCACGTCCCCCGGACACCCTTTATATACACTATGTGATCAAAAGTATCCGGACATCTGGCTGAAAATGACTTACAAGGTCGCAGCGCCCTCCATCGGTAATGCTGGAAATCAGTATGGTGTTGACCGACCATTAGCCTTGATGACAGCGTCCACTCTCACAGACATACTTTGAATCAGGTGCTGGAAGTTTCTTGGGGAATGGCAGCTTATCTTCACGGAGTGCTGCACTGAGGAGGGGTATCAATGTTGGTCGGAGAGGCCTGGCACGAAGTCGGCGTTCCAAAACATCCCAAAGGTATTCTATAGGATTCAGCTCAGGACTCTGTGCAGGCCAGCCCATTACAGGGACGTTATTGTCGTGTAACCACTCCGACAAAGGCCGCGCATTATGAACAGGTGCTCGATCGTGTTGAAAGATGCACTCGCCATCCCCGAATTGCTCTTTAACAGTGGGAAGCAAGAAGGTGCTTAAAACGACAATGTAGGCCTGTGCTGTGATAGTGCCACGCAAAACAACAAGGGATCCAAGCCCCCTCCATGAAAAACAGGACCACACGGTAACACCACCGCCTCCGAATTTTACTGTTCGCACCACACACGCTGGCAAATGACATTCACCGGGCATTCACCATACCCACTGTTGTGGATTGGCAAGAGAGCCAACCCACTATGAGAGGAAGCCGAAAGGCACGAGTTTTAGCTCACGTAGGCTGGCGTGAGGTCTGGAACAGGTCAAGGAAATGAGACTAGCAAAAAAGGACGTAGCTGTGGAATACTTAACTTTAATCCGTATATGGTGAACATCGCTCTTGACGGTACATGTTTTACAGCATCAATAGTAACTGGTAATGGCGCCTTGCTAGGTCGTAGCAAATGACGTAGCTGAAGGCTATGCTAACTATCGTCTCGGCAAATGAGAGCGTATTTTGTCAGTGAACCATTGCTAGCAAAGTCGGTTGAACAACTGGGGCGAGTACTAGGAAGTCTCTCTAGACCTGCCGTGTGGCGGCGCTCGGTCTGCAATCACTGATAGTGGCGACACGCGGGTCCGACGTATACTAACGGACCGCGGCCGATTTAAAGGCTACCACCTAGCAAGTGTGGTGTCTGGCGGTGACACCACACCCACACCCTGCCATCGGATCGCCACATTGTGTACCGTGATTCGTCACTCCACACAACATTTTTCCACTGTTCAACCGTCCAATGTTTACGCTCCTTACACCAAGCGAGGCGTCGTTTGGCATTTACCGGCGAGATGTGTGGCTTACGAGCAGTCACTCGACCATGAAATCCAAGTTTTCTCAGCTCCCACCTAACTGTCATAGTACTTGCAGTGGATTCTGATACAGTTTTGAATTCCTGTGTGATGGTCTGGATAGATGTCTGCGTATTACACATTACGACCTTCAACTGTCGGCGGTCTCTGTCAGTCAACAGACGAGTTCAGCCTGTATGCTTTTCTGCTATACGTGTCCCTTCACGTTTCCACTTCACATCGGAAACAGTGGACCTAGGGATGTTTAGGAGTTTGGAAATTTCGCTTTCAGACTTATGACACGAGTGACACCCAATCATCTGACCACGCTCGAAGACCCTGAGTTCCGCGGAGCGCCCCATTCTGCTCTCTGACGATGTCTACTGAGGTCGCTCATATGGAGTACCTGGCAGTAGGTGGCACCTAATATGAAAAAGTATGTTTTTTGGGGTATTCGGAAACTTTTGATCAGATAGTGTACCTTCCGCTGCTAGTGCTATCACCTGCGTCTGTCAGTGATTATTGTACTTTGGCGGTGAGCGTAGGCGGTGACCACATTACTGTGACTGGTTCGTTTAGAAGCAACATGTCATTCGCAACAAAATATTTCGGGAGGACCGCAAGGGAGCGTTAAAGGGCCATTACTTTTTGAAATATACACACGTCAAAAAATGTTTTGCAGCACCCTGGTTCCCAGAACTCCTGAAGATAGACGTTGACTGTGGATATTATATCACAGACACAGTTCCCTTGACTGTTGGGAGATGTCACTAAACCCGCCCAAAGATGTAAAGAACCATGTATGAGCAGCGCCTATTATACGGAGAGGGTCCGACAGTCGATCAGTTCTAGTCATTCCACCAGGAAGGTGGTACACGGCTCGTGATGTCTGTAGTTCAACCATGCCTTGACGGTCAATGCCGTGGATCGATCGCGTCCGCATTGTTACTTTGTGCCCCGAAGGTCTTTCAACAAGAGAAGTGTCCAGGCGTCTCGGAGTGAACCAAAGCTATGTTGTTCGGACATGGAGGAGATACAGAAAGACATGAACTGTCTATGACATGCCTCGCTCAGGCCGCCCAAGAGCTACTACTGCAGTGGATGACCACTACCTACGGATTATGGCTAGGAGTAACCCTGACAGCAGCGCCACCATGTTGAATAATGCTTTTCGTGCAGCCACAGAGCGTCGTGTTATCACTCAAAGTGTGCGCAATAGGCTGCATGATGCTCAAATTCACTCCCAACGTCCATGGCAACCATACCATACCATGCAGCGCGTTACAGATGGGTCCAACAACATGCCGAATGGTCCGCTCAGGACTGGCATCACGTTCTCTTCACCGGTGAGTGTCGCATATGCCTTCTATCAGACAATCATCTGAGACGTGTTTGGAGGCAACCCGGTCAGGCTGAACGCCTTAGACACACTGTTCAGTGAGTGTAGCAAGGTGGAGGTTCCTTGCTGTTTTGGGTGGCATTATATGGGGCCGACGTACGCCACTGGTGGTCATGGAAGGCGCAGTAACGGCTGTACGATACGTGAATGCCATCCTCCGATCGATAGTGCAACCATATCGGCAGCATATTGGCGAGGCATTCGTCTTCATGGATGATAGTTCACGCCCCCATCATGCACATCTTGTGAATGACTTCCTTCAGGATAACGACATCGCTGGACTAGAGTGGCCAGACGAAGTGAGCCACCAACCACTCTGAGGGACCTACACCGAATCGCTGTTGAGGAGTGGGACAATTTGGACCAACAGTGCCTTGATGAACTTGTGGATAGTATGCCACAAAGAATACAGCCATACATCAGTGCAAGAGGACGTGCTACGGCGTATTAGAGGTACCGGTGTGTACAGCAGTCTGTACCACCACCTCTGAAGGTCTCACTGTATGGTGGTACAACAGGCAATGTGTGGTTTTCAGGAGCTATAAAAAGGGGGGATGTTTATGTTGATTTCTATTCTAATTTTCTGTACAGGGTCCAGCACTCTCGGAACCAAGGTGATGCAAGTTTTTTTTTTATGTGTGTATATTAGTGATCTAGTCGAATACGTTGGAGGCTCCGTGTGTTTATTGTCTATAGGAAAGTTGCAACGCTAGAAAATTATAACAGAATACGGTAACACATGCAGAGGCTCGATGATTGGTGCAGGGGCTGAATGTTTATTCTGAACGTAAATAAATGTTGCGTTTATTCGATTACACTATTAGAGACAAATCAGCTGAAACAGTAACTGCCGCAAAACACCCACGGGTAATCATCCAGAGCTACATAAATGGGAATCGCCGTGTAAAACAAGTAGTAGGAAAAGCAGATGCCAGATGTAGACTCATTGGAAGAATCTGAAGGAAATGTAATTCATCCAGGAAAGGAGTGGCGTCCAAAACACTTGAAGAGCCTATTTTTGAATACTGTTCGTAGCTCTGGGAACCGTACGATTAATAGACGAGACAGAGAAGATCCTACGACGAGCGGCACTTTTCGTCACGAGATCGTTTACTTGGTAGGAGAGCGTCCCGGACATGTTCAAAAAACTCCTGTGGCAGAGGCTACAAAAGAGGCGTTATCCATCACGGAGAGGCTTACTATTGAAATAGAAAGAGCTTACGTTCCAAGAAGAGTCAGGCAACATATTGCTTGCCTTCCTCCCCCCCCCCCCCCCCCCCAAATACTCGTAAGTCTCTCGAAAGATCAGGACGAGACAGAGCTTTACCGACAATCATTTCCGCCACGAGCCATTTATGAATGGAACAGGAAACAGGCGAAAAGATAGTGCTACCGAAAGTACCCTTCGCCACACACCGTAAGGAGGCTTGCGGAGTAAAGATTTATAGGGTGGTTATAACTAAACTTTCACTACTTGGGCAGGTGTAAACGGAAAATAATTCACCGTGTGGGTATACAGCTTTATAGGAAATGTGTTCAAACAATTTGTATCATTAGTAGTGTTAGTGGCATGACTTGCCGTTAGGCGCCGGTACTGGTACGGTGACTTGGGGTTGAAACACAAGCATCGATGTGCATTAGAGTTCCAGTCAGCATGGGTCTGGAGGAAGTGATCAGGGCTTTACTCGTAAAGCTGTTTTATCAAAACAACAGCAATATAGTGCTGCTGTTCTTCACGAGTATCGATGCATTAAAGGAATGCAGAGAGATCCTCGAAGTACATGATTGGGAAGCTCGAATTAACTGGCGATTTGGAAATTGCGCCTGGGAGAGGCCGACGACCAAATACGCCACAAGTTTTTGAAGAAGTTACTATTGCCATGGCTAAAAATGCTGGAAGCAATGTACTATATACAAGCAATGCCCGAGCTGTCTCACAACAGCTGAACATTCCATAGTTCACGATTAGGAATGTGCTGTGAACAGATGTGAAATTGTATCTCTAATTCGGTTCCAGGCTGTCGTGCATGAAGATGGCCGTCACATTGAGCAACGTTTGTAATTTTATAATATCTTCGAGTAAACAACTAGCTATCAACCTTGCATTTCTACAACTCTCAGATGGAAAAATACGTATTATGATACACATGTAATAGCAAAATATTGAACAGCTATAAAAAGTTGCTGAAAATAATATTACCACCAACAACTACAGATAGCAATAATAGTTTACTCAACGTTGACATATGTCCATCTAAAAAGGTAGAACATGTGCTGATGAATGCAGTAAAGCCGAAATAAGCTTATATACCAGCATAAAATATCAAGCAGCATACTGTTTTACAGTTCTCTGTATTTCTAACTTGGAAAAGAAACATGGTACGCAAATAACGAATGTTTTTCTCCCATGTGGAAATTAAAATGTGGTTTTTCCTTTCAATGACTTATTCGTTATTTCTGTTCCATATGTCCTTACAGATGTTTCCAAAAACTTTCATTGTCCTACGATCACTCGTTTTTCATGGAACCCTCTTAAGTAGCGGAAGTTTAATTACAGCCACACTGTCCGTAAACGTAGTTAATATTTTTGCTAAAAATGAGGTGATAGTCTTGTTGGAGTCATCTCTTAATTACGATTTAAGTGCAGGAATCAGGTTTCTAGTAGCTTGTCCAGGAGTAGTTTTCGTGTTTTTGGTGACTATTTGAGACTTAAAATAACGCCACAGTCCGACATTAGTCATTTTAGCTCGTCCCTCACTGCAACTTGCTATGAATATGACGTTCAACTAAGCCTTCCTTTTCATGATTAATTTATACAAACAGTATTAGACATATTACTTGCCTAAGGTTGTATCCCATCAACCTAATCCTTCTTTTAGTCAAGTTTTTCGTCAGTTCGATTCCGTACCTCAGCATTGGTTATTCTATCTCCAGCAGCATTCTTCTGTAGCATCATATTTCACCACATTTCAAAAGCTTCTATCTCATATCCAAACAGTTTATCATTGACTTCTGTACAAGGCTATACCTCAGGCAAATACCTTCTCAAAAGCCTTCCTAACACTTAAATTTGCATTCAGTGTTAACACAATTTTCTAAAAATGTTTTTCTGGCCATTATGTTGACTTCTTACTTGTCTTAGCTACAAGAATGCGTTCATTATACTTTTCATAGTGGCTTAACTACAATTCTATTTGCCGGCCGGAGTGGAGCCGCGCGACCGCTACGATCGCACGTTCGAATCCTGCCTCGGGCGTGGATGTTTGTACTGTCTTTAGGTTAGTTAGGTTTAGGTAGTTCTAAGTTCTAGGGGACTGATGACCTCAGAAGTTAAGTCCCATAGTGCTCAAAGGCATTTGAACAATTCTATTTTCTTATTCATCAGTAGACCTACTCCTGCATTACACCTGTTACACAGATGTTCTGTTCTTCCTGCCAAAATACTTCACTAACTTCCAATATATCTAACCCCTACCTATCCAGTTTCCTTTCTCAAATTCCCTAAACTATCTACCTGCTTAAGGGATCTAATATTCCACTCTCCGACTCCCCGATTTTGTTTTCCCCGACGACAATATCCTCCATGAGTAGTTGCCGCCTAGAGATTCGAATGAGCGACTGTTTGACCTCTGGAATATTTTACGCAAAATGGTGCTGTCATCATTAAGCCATACAGTAGAGTGCATGCTCTCGGGAAAAATAATGGCTTACTTTCAGCCTTTCACACCACCAACATACTGTAGCAATGTCATGGTGCTTAGTGTTACACGGTCACATCACTCAGTCGTGCACACTGTTGCCACAGAAACTACTGAAAA
Organism: Schistocerca serialis cubense; assembly: GCF_023864345.2. Taxonomy (NCBI): domain Eukaryota; kingdom Metazoa; phylum Arthropoda; class Insecta; order Orthoptera; family Acrididae; genus Schistocerca; species Schistocerca serialis. The sequence goes on from NC_064640.1 coordinate 386,677,151, forward strand.
GACTGCTGCCCTTCTTTAGAAACCACATGTCAGTCGGGCCTCTCTATACAGAGTGGTCAGAAACAGCCTGAAAACTTTGTAAGGTTGTTGCAGGGTAGGTTGTGCTGAGAAATAGATGACAAGAATAAAAGTGGATACGTTGCGCCTTTTCCGAGTTTATTTGCATTGAACTTAGCCAATGAGGCCGTTGCGCGCGAAAATTCAAACGACCTGCCGGAGACTGCCGCTCAGCGTGAACTTCGTTTGGTTTCCTACAACCAAACAAGTGAGCAGTACAAAAATTGGAAGTGGGGCGGTAGTAAGGTTCGAACCCGAGCCAGAGGCTGAGCAGTCTCGAGCGCAATCCTCTATTCTATGAGAATAACTGACACTAATTGTACCTGGCAGGTCACTTGAATCTGCGCACAACGACCTGACTCGTAACTTCAACGCGAATTACCTCGGAAACGGCGTAACGTATCGATTTTTTCCTTAACAATTCCTCCTCAGCACAACAGCTGAGACAAGCTGAAATGGTATGTCGGGAACTGAGAAGCGCTCTAAAGGGCGTACAGGAAAATCGCTGGGTGCGATTCCTAGTTCGCCTGAATGGAAGATCCGTTTCAAGGGGTATTTCACGTCATGATAGATGGTGCTCTGAAGCTATGAATACAGATGTGGCTTAATTATTATATCCCATATCCTCTTTTCCAGCAAATCTAGTGATATTTAAAAAATATTTGGTGTTGCTGAGCAACAGTCAAACAATGCTTTTTAAATGAACACACTGCCATTTGACTGTCTTGTCGTTTATTTATTACGACGTCTGCGGCCCGTTAACGTGTTAACAGTTCTATTAGCGTGCTGTACATAATTTTTCAATTGATTGAGTTTATGTCATTAACATATACTGCAGAATATCAAGCTCAAAATTGGCCATAAATTGAGAAAAATATTCGTTCCCCACTAAACGCCAGATATAAAATCATTGTCTTTTAAAAAGATCAGTAATAGTGGGAGCACGTCATATTTAACAAAAACAGTTTTACTTTGGTATATAAAAGATGAGCACATGTCCTTGAGTCGTAATGATAGTTGATTTCACTATCATTGTTCAGACCTACGGAATGTGATGGCTAAAAACTGTGAGACTGCCGCACAGCGTGCTCAGATGTTACAGCGTTGCCGTGAGAAGCGAAAAATACGGCTTCGAGTGCAGTTACGCTACAGAATTTTAACCTGCCAATAATTTAATCCTGCGCCACCGACCCGCTTTCTTACTACCCAACAAAAACAGGACGAGGCAGGGCGGCAGAGCACCTTCATGTGGGAGTCGCTGGGATGCTCTTCGGGAGAAACACAAACACTGAACAAGAGTGAGATTGAAGGACGTCTGCAACCCGTTAATGTGTTAGCAGTTCTATTAGCGTGCTGTACATAATTTTCCGTTTAGTGTGTAAGCGGTACAGCCTAGTCGTCAGAAGGTAAGTTACCACAGATGGCAGGAGTCCGAAGATTTCTATCTTCATGTTTATCACATAAAAGAATATAAAAAAAAATGAGAGGACACTAAAGGTCAAACTTGATACGATCTTAGAGATTCGCCTGAACATCGCATTCTTTGCTAGGCAAGGTCTCGTCCTCTGAATTGTCAATTGACATTGAACGTTTTACATCCATGTACAATATGCAACAACGAAACGTACTACTATAACAAATAAAATTACAAGTAAGGGACACAAAAAGCTTCGTTTGTCCCTGAATATGTTGCGACTGCACGATGAATCCATCTTACCTCAAATAATGGGCTATGGTACCAGTATTTGCATACACCAGTTGTAACTGGACAAACCTGGTGCTGCAGTGAGAAATCTAGAGCGAAACATTCTCCTGCGGTGCTGTGGAGACATCCCGATAGGGTAGCAGGGCTGAATCTGATGTCAGGACTTTTTCGTTTAACCATGAACGGGATACTGTGGATGACTCTAATAAATTTCATCCTCATACTGAATCATTGCTGGAGCTTTCTGTAGAGTCGTCTGTACCTCTGCTCATTCCCTAGCGTTGTCATCAGCTTAGGGATGGAACTACTGTGCAGGACTGGGCTCTCCAGACACAGTGGCAAGTCCCTGTGCACATCATGCAAATGAGCAAGATATGCTAAGGTCTATCTCCAAGGCATATTCTTCATCAGATCCTCAGCCACATGCTGGAACTTTCTCTACAGTCTTACAATTTCCATTTTGGACAGCCATTGGAATCCTCCAGACGGTATAGAGTGTTAACAGCATGCCTGTACAGGTTGTTAACAGCCAGGTAAATGATGTAACATAAATCGTCAGGTGGCCTGTACTCCTCCTCACTCATTCACAGGTTATTATCCTTGGCATACGTGTGCACACACTGACTAAGTCCCCCACAGCTCCGGCGAGTGAAAAAGAGCAACTTGTCAACATCGGTCACCAGTTCGATATTGACATGTATTTTTTACCATTGCATCCCACGAAAGGCAAAGTGTAGTGTCATGGAAGTTCAAAAGAGGGGTGAAACTGGACTCGCCATTAACTAGCGCAAAAACATGCGAATGCACATGTAGGTGGTGTACACTAGTGTCCAAAATTAAGGCAACAAAAGGAAAATACAAGATTGCATTTGTTTTGCTACAAAACAGTATAAACAGGCGATAGTAAAGTGGAAACAATGTAAAGAATACAGAACCTAATCAATTGCAACATGCATAACGGTACACAAAAATTTTTTCCAACTTAACGGATTTGCACACGCATTCTGACAGCTGGTTAATGTGCTCAGTATGGAATGTGACCACCTCTGGCACCAATATAGGCCTGACAACAACGGTACAGGCTGTAAATGATGTTATCAATCTCATGTTGAGGCAATAACATGCATTCTTCCTGCAAAGCTGCTCACAAGTCTTGGAGAGTGATTATTGGATGCTGACGTGATGCAACCCATCTTTCTAGTGCACCCCAGATATGGTCTATGGGATTTAAATCAAGAGAGCGAGCAGGCCACGCCATGCGTGCAATATCTTCCATTTCCAAATAAAAAACCATATGTGCTCTATGAGTTCTAGCATTATCGTCCATCGACCCACAGCACCTCGCAACAACCACGCATAAGATCCCAAGATCTCCACACGGTACATGACAGCAGTTAAATCTTGTTGATTCACACGTACAGTTTCATGAAAAGGTGTTCGAGTGGTCAACATAATCCCTGCCCACACCCTTGGGGATCCTCCTCGATATCGGTCTCTTACCACAATCTTTGGGTCCCAAAATCGCGTTCCACGTGCCCTCCACATGCGAAACCGTCGAGAATCACTCTCCAGACCAAATCTGGACTCATTTATGAAAAGAAAACTAGCCCTCAGTTCGACCGTCCAGGAGGCATGTTGACAGCTCTACTCTACATGTTCCCTTCTGTGAAGACACGCCAGGAGTAAACAGACAGCAGGTCTCCAACAATAAGGGCTACTCTGCTGAAGCTTTCTGTACACCGTTTGCCTCTATATAACACGTCCAGGCGATGCTGCGAGGTCAGATGTCAGTTGCAGTAGAGTACTATGGCGGTACCGTCGTGCCCTTACAGCCAAATAACAGTCCACTCTTAATGTCACACGGCATCGGCCCTGTACTGGTCTGCAGCATCCAGTTTCGATTTCTATAAAGTGTCACCTCATACGAAAAAGAACAGAAAGATTCACATTAAGCCATCGGACCACATCAGTTAGCGACTCTCTTGCTCCCATTATTCCTATGGCCCCCCACAGCAGAGAGTCTGTAAGCGTCTTCTCTGTGCCATACTGCACCGTCTGTGAATGTGTACACAGCGAGTGTGGATGTGAGACTACGCTGCAAACACTACCCTGTTTGATAGGTGCCCTGACGTTATTGGTGGCGTGGTTGTCCGTTGATCGGAATGTCATCTTCTGAGCAGAACACGATCGTGACGACATCTGTTGACAGTTTGTATGATTATATCGTGAATTAGACACAGGATGGGGAAATAGCAGTTTGTTGCTTTAATTTTGGACCCCAGTGTACATGACTGAGTGCTCTGTCACTGCAGTTCAGAAAAGTGGCGTAGTATGACAATCTTGATAGAAGTTCTGAGCACCCTGCAATTAACTTATCCACGATATCACGCCATTTGTCTCCCCCCCCCCCCCCCCCAAATGTTCTTCTTGTATACATCACTGCCTTCTTTGGGTTGTGGAAGGGGTGCATGACATCGCAGTACAGAACTACTGCCTTGCACCTAATGGTGGGATACTGTTGGTCACTGACGAGTTCAGGGAGCTCCCTTTCCGGGACGACTTTACAGGGGTTGAGGAAAATAGCAGGATCTCGGTAGCCCACATTACAGCTGTTAATGTGAGGTTGCGTGATCCTGTCTCCAGAAACCACCAACCACAGAGAAGTGTAGCGCAGCTGGCCCGATTTACCTGGTGATCCATAGAGAGCGGGTCATAGGGCTACTGCTAGGTACAGACTGACACAACATAGGTGTGGTTTAGGACACAATGGACTGAGCATCATCGTAGACGGTCCCACTCATGGTGAATGCACCATTGTCGGTGGACCCACTCATGGTGAATGCATCATCGTCAACGGACTGGGCTGGAGTAGTAAACGCATCATAGCTGAGTCTGGCTGCAGTGTTGTTGTTGGCGCAAGCCCACCTACGGACGGTACCAGTGCTCCTGCAAAGTAAGTACTGAGACTGACAAGTACACTATGTTTGGCACACACAACAGATATATACATTCGTCAATAACTCCTGATACTTACATTAAGGTTCATCGACGTAGGTATGGCCAGTAGAGGATTTTAACCACTCATTGCCATTATTGTTTGGAATATTATTAATGTATTCTAATATTTTCCTTTTCAGTGCGCCTTTCACGTCCATCACTATATTGTCTTCAAGCATATCTAGAAAAAACGAGAACATACATCATAAGTATTGCATGCAAACATAAATCGTCTGTAGAAGAAGAAAAAGTAATTCTACTATGTATTGGCTCCTGCACAAGCAGGCCAAAACACCACAAACTTTGGGTTGAGAACTGCGATGGGTGAGATGGAATAAATTCATTTTACGTGTTGTTATCCTGTTCACACACAGAAATAATATTACATAGATCACCTAAAACAGGAAACCACCTTATAAGAATGTAAATTATTATTATTAATAGCAATTATTCTGAAAAACAATTATTCATAACACACACATACAGTTATAGGCATAAATATGTACACTTACATCCATCTTCCTGCGAATCAGTCATCATGAAAGAGACAGTTTTGTCAGCAGTGATGACAGTATGCTTGCAACATTGTGGTCACCACCTGACAAACGAGAGTGCTTACTCACTCCATTACGATTAGGACAGTCAGACTGATGGCGCATATTGGTGCAGTAGCCATCAGCGATGATCAGACTGAAGTTGACAGGACCTGTTCAAGCATGGCTTATTTATTTACCGAAAAAGTCGTCAGACAGCTGTATAGTTTTAGAAGTTATTTTTTTTAGACAACCAGTTTCAGCATATCACTTACGCAATCTTCAGGCCTCTATGCACTCCATGTATAAAGAAACAGATAGACCGACACATGCATAACTGGAGGCATCAATACCTGGATTCTGTATTGATAGCTCCATTTATGCATGTACCGATCCATCTGATTCTGTATACATGGAGTGCATAGGAGCCTGAAGACGGTATTAATGAGATGCTGAAACTGGTTGTCTAAATAAAATAATTTCTGGAAATATATTGCTGTTTGGTGACCTTTCTCTGGTAAATATATGACCAGCCGCCGCCCTGTATCCACACTGGATCAAGAGAGACAGGCTTATTAATAGTCAGTGGTGGGTAGATACCAGCATGCCTGTCCCAACTTACAGTTAGAATAATGCTGATGATGCAACCGACAGCTTTGTATATCATCAATGTGTGAGTGTGTGTGTGGGAGGGGGGAAGGGGTAGTGTGTGAGAGAGTGAGTGAAGACATATAATATTTCACCATTGCCACTTGTTTGTCCATGTGATCGGAAGTTGTTTAGGCTCTAGCATATAATAAGCACATACAATAGTACACAGAAATATTACGCATTTTTACACGGGACCAATAGTATGTTGACAGGATTTCCCAGGAAGCCACTAGTGTATGTTACATGCCGCTTCGAAACATGACACGCACTGCAGATGTATGGGTATTGCTTCAGATATCTTATGTCCACTGGAGTGGAAAATCAGTTCATATAATGTACATCTACAGACAAAAAAATTATTACAATTTCATAAAAATTGCATGGTTCATTCAAGAGAAAGAGCTTCACAAATTGAGCAAGTCAATCTACATCTACATCTACATGGATACTCTGCAATTCATATTTAAGTGTCTGGCAGAGGGTTCATCGAACCACCTTTATAATTCTCTATTATTCCAATCCCTTCGCGGAAAGAACGAACACCTATATCTTTCCGTATGAGCTCTGATTTCCCTTATTTTATTGCGGTGATTGTTTCTCCCTATGTAGGCTGGTGTTAACAAAATATTTTCGCATTCGGAGGAGAAAGTTGGTGATTGGAATTTCGTGAGAAGATTCCGTCGCAACGAAAAACGCCTTTCTGTTATTGATGTCCATCCCAAATCCTGTATCATTTCTGTGACACTCTCTCCCATATTTCGCGATAATACAAAACTTGCTACCCTGCTTAGAACTTTTTCGATGTACTCCGTCAGTCCTATCTGGTAAGGATCCCACCCCTCGCAGCAGTATTCTAAAAGAGGACGGACAAGCGTAGTGTAGGCAGCCTCCTTAGTAGGTCTGTTACATTTTCCAAGTGTCCTGCCAATAAAACTCAGTCTTTGGTTACCCTTCTCCACAACATTTTCTATGTGTACCTTCCAATTTAAGTTGTTCGTAATTGTAATACCTAGGTATTTAGTTGAATTTACGGCTTTTAGATTAGACTGAGTTATCGTGTAACTGAAGTTTAACGAATTCCTTTTAGCACTCATGTGGATGACCTCACACTTTTCGTTATTTAGGGTCAACTGCCACTTTTCGCGCCATTCAGATATCTTTTCAAAATCGTTTTGCAATTTGTTTTGAGCTTCCGATGACTTTATTAGTCGATAAACGACAGCGTCATCTGCAAACAACCGAAGACGGCTGCTCAGATTGTCTCCCAAATCGTTTATATAGATAAGGAACAGCAAAGGGCCTATAACACTACCTTGGGGAACACCTGAAACCACTTCTGTTTTACTCGATGACTTTCCGTCGAATACTATGAACTGTGACCTCTCTGACAGGAAATCACAAATCCAGTCACATAACTGAGACGATATTCCATAAGCACACAATTTCACTACAAGCCGCTTGTGTGGTACAGTGTCAAAAGCCTTCCGGAAATCCAGAAATGCGGAATCGATCTGAAATCGCTTGTCAATAGCACTCAGCACTTCATGTGAATAAAGAGCTAGTTGTGTTTCACAGGAACGATGTTTCCTAAACCCATGTTGACTGTGTGTCAATAGACAGTTTTCTTCGAGGTAATTCATAATGTTCAAACACAATATATGTTCTAAAATCCTGCTGCATATCAACGTTAACGATATGGGCCTGTAATTAAGTGGATTACTCCTACTACCTGTCTTGAATATTGGCGTGATCTGTGCTACTTTCCAGTCTTTGGCTACGGATCGTTCGTCGAGCGAACGGTTGTATATGATTGTTAAGTATGGAGCTAATGCATCAGCATTCTCCGAAAGGAATCTAATTGGTATACAGACTGGACCAGAAGATTTGCTTTTATTAAGTTATTTAAGTTGCTTCACTACTCCGAGAATATTTACTTCTACGTTACTCATGTTGGCAGTTGTTCTCGATTCAAATGGTTCGAATGGCTCTGAGCACTATGGGACTTAACTTCTGAGGTCATCAGTGCCCTAGAACGTAGAACTACTTAAACCTAACTAACCTAAGGACATCACATACATCCATGCCCGAGGCAGGACTCGAGCCTGCGACCGTAGCGGTCGCACGGTTCCAGACTGTAGCGCCTAGACCCGCTCGGCCACCCCGGCCGGCGTTCTCGATTGGAATTCTGGAACATTTACTTCGTCTTCTTTTGTAAAGGCATTTCGAAAGGCTGTGTTTAGTAACTCTGCTTTTGCAGCACTGTCTTCGATAGTATCTCCATTGCTATCGCGGAGAGAAAGCAATTATTGTTTCTTGCCGCTAACATACTTCACATATAACCTGAATCTCTTTGGATTTTCTGCCAGGTTTCAAGACAAAGTTTGGTTATGGAAACTGCTATAAGCATCTCGCATTGAAGTCCGCGCTAAATTTCGAGCTTCTCTAAAAGATCACCAATCTTGGGGATTTTGCGTCTGTTTAAATTTGGCATGTTTTTTTCGTTGTTTCTGCAACAGTGCTCTAATCCGTGTTCTGAACCAAGGAGGATCAGCTCCGTCGTTTGTTAATTTATTTGGTATAAATCTCTCAACTGTGTCGGTACTATTTCTTTGAATTCAAGCCACATCTGGTCTACACTTATATTGTTAATTCGGAATGAATGGAGATTGTCTCTCAGGAAGGCATCAAGTGAATTTTTATCTACTTTTTTGAATAGGTATATTTTTCGTTTATTTTTGGAGGATTTGGGGATTACTATATTCAGCGTCTCTACGACAACCCTGTGTTCACTAATCCCTGTATCAGTTTTGTTGCTCGTTATTAACTCTGGATTATTTTTTGCTAAGAGGTCAAGTTTGTTTTCACAAACGTTTACTATTCGCGTGGGCTCATGAACTAAATGCTCGAATAATTTTCAGAGAATGCGTTTAGCACATTTTCGGATGATATTTTATGCGTACCTCCAGCATTAAAGATGTATTTTCGCCAACATATCGAGGGTAAATTGAAGTCACCACCAACTATAATCGTATGAGTCGGGTACGTGTTTGAAATCAAACTCAAGTTTTCTTTGAACCTTTCAGCAACTGTATCATCTGAATTGGGAGGTCGGTAAAAGGATCCAATTATTATTTTATTCAGGTGGCCAACAATGACCTCTGCCCATACTAAATACCATATTGGTCCACCTCTGACCCTTATGTAAGCAGTTATTCGGCTTGGCATTCATTGGTAGAGTTGTTGGATGTTATCTTGAGGGATATCGTGCCAAATTCTATCCAAAGGGCGCGTTAGATCGTCAAAATCCCGAACCACTTTAAGGCCATTCCCATAATGCTCAAAACTTTCTCAGTCGGGGAGAGATTCGGCGACCCTGCTGGCCAAGGTACGGTTTGGCAAGGATGAAGATAAGCAGTAGAAACTCTCGCTATGTGCGAGACACCCCAGAGAGTGGTGGCCACCATACTGGCTGACAGCTGGGAGTGACGGTCTGGAGTGTCATTTCTTTTCATAGTAGTATCCTTTGGTTGTTATCTGTGGCACCATCAGCACAGTGGTACGTCGACGGTCCTGCTATAAAATGAAATGGTCGCCCAAGGCCATCATTCTTCGTGGTCGGGCTTGGTGGTCGGGCTTGGTGGTCGGGGTGTATGTCAAGCAACAGTCAGGTCGGTATCATACTGCTGACACTGGACATCTCCAAACATGTCTCCGCTGGTCATCGGAGCTTAGTTCGAAGCAGGAGTCTAAAGACAGTTCTTCTGCAATCAATAATATTCTAGTATGAAGACGTATTTGGAGACGCCTTGTATAGTGGTGGGATATCTACCAAGCTGACTGTCGCCCGCCATACGACCCAACAACCAGGAGAGATCCAGTAATACAATACCAATAGCCGTTATTTAGGTTTTATTATTAGGCTACCAGTTTCGACTTTACATTATGTCATCTTCAGGCCTATACATTGAAGGTTATAACTGAGCAAGTCTAAAAAAATCAAGTGTTACATACTAATTTACATAATTAAAAGAAAAAAGTCTTAATTAGAATGTAAATGATACAACGTAATATGTACTATCATAAATTAATTAGTTATTCACGCATATTGTAAAACAATCAGCAACCTAATGAAAGTATTCATGCACCATAAGTATCAAAGTAATGCAACCATCAGTCCAGTATATTCATTGTTGCATACTTCACTGTGTAGGCCTGAAGATGACTTAATGTAAAGCCGAAACTGGAAGCCTAAAAATAAAACCTAAATAACGGCTGTTCGTATTGTATTACTGGAAATTGACCAGCCGAAGTCCCACACACCAGACAGAGGATGGGGTAACATTCACCAGGATTGATGGTCTCGGGTGGCATTTCATTTCAAAGAAGGGCCTCTTTGGTTGTCATCCGCCGCACCCTACAGCACAGCGGTATGTCTACGATATTCTACGCCCAGTTCTGTTGCCCTTCATTGCAAATCATTCTGAGTTTACTTTTCAGCAAGATAATGCCCACCTGCACACGGCGAGAGTTTCTACCGCTTTTCTTCGTGCTTGCCACATCTTACCTTAACGAGCAAGGTCACTGGATGTTTCCCCAATTGAGAAAACCTGAAGCATTATGGTCACGGCCCTCCAATCAGCTTGGGATTTTGACGATCTAACACGCCAATTGGACAGAACTTGGCAACCACGAAACTGGCCCCAACAATTCGCCCAGTTCGAATTCACTCAGTTCCTACATACTGCTCTGACCACTGTTCAAACCACGACTGGCATTTGGAATGTACTGAGGACATTGCACAAGTGCCGGTTGTGGTAAAACACAACAGCACAACCTGCAGGCTTGGCCAGAATCAGCATTTGTGTTCAAGCGTGCATTTCTCAGGGTGTTTCCATATTTTTATCCAGCCCCTGTGTTTTACGAATAACTGCCTATAAAGAATAAGATTTATCAGGACACTTAAACAATAGTCCAATACAGTCTTATTAGGACATCCCACACATCGTTCGCTAATTTACGTAAATATTTATTGGGACATAAAAATTTTGAAGAGATAAACGTGGGGATAAGAACCGAGAGTTTTGGATGCGATTTACTAGACTATCTTCTCAAGTCTCCAAGTCAGCAGAGACGTTGCGAAATGACTTTCTAGTATGTAAAAGTGAGAGTGATGAATTTTATTTCAGCGATGAAATCAACAGCAAAAAATCAATGGTCATTTGCATAATGAAAGTATGGGTATCTCACACTGTCTACATGACTTATATTAGCAGCTTACACTACTGCTCAACATTTGCCTAATTTTATGTCATTTATCACAAATTTAACCTTTTCCTTCTCTGAAAATACAAATGACCGTTGTTCATTATACACTGATCAGCCAGAATATTATGACCACTACTTACTGTCTATATAAACCCATCCAGGCGATAGCAGCGGCACCTGGCGAGGAATGACTGCTAGTCAGACACCAGCATGGTGCGTTTAGTATCAGTGAACAAGCATACTGTCCATGCATCCAATGTGGAAGGTGTGCGATCTATCTGAGATTGACTAAGGACAGATTGTGATGGCCTGGAGGCTTCGCATGAGCATTTCAGGAACTGCATGACTTTTTGGGTGTTCGAGGAGTGCTGTGGTGAGTGTCTTCAACACGTGGTGAAATACATGGTGAAACGACATCCAGATATCGTGGGGTTGGGCGACCACCCCTCACTAAAGATGTCGGACATCGTAGGCTTGGCAGACTGGTAAAACAGGACAGGCGGCGAACTGTGGCGTAACTAACATCAGACTTTAATGCTGGGTAGAGTACAAGTTTGTCTGAAAACACAGTGCACCAAACACACCTAACAATGGGCCTCCACACCCAAAATGCCATGTATGTGCCAATGTTACCGCCACAATACCGGGAACCACGACTTAAATGGGCACGAGACCATCGGCACTGGATGTTGGCGCAGTGGCAGAGCGTTGTATGGTCTGATGAATCCCGAGACCTTCTTCATCATGCCGATGGGTGGGGTAGGGTGGTGTAGGGGCGAATCATCTTCCAGGGGAACAGCTCTTTGACACCTGTACTACGAGACAGAGACAAGTTGGCAACGACTCCATTATGTTCTGGAGAACATACACATGGGCATCCATGGGTCCAGTGGAGCTCACGCTAGGCACCATGACGGCGTAGGAGTATAGTACATGGGTTGCAGACTACGTACACTCCATGTCGATCATGTTTCCCGGTGGCAGTGGCGTTTTCAACAAGATTAAGTGTCATGCCAGAAAGCCAAGAGTGTGATAGAGTGGTTCGAAGAACACAGTGTCGAGATCCAATTGCTGTGCTGGCCCCCCAGCTCGCCAGATGTGAACCCAATGAAACACATCTGCGATGTGGTTTAACGTGGCGTCAGAGCTCATCGCCCCCTTCCCCGGAATTGACGGGAATTGGATGACTTGTGTGTACAGATGTGGTGCCAACTCCCTCCAACGACCCTACCAAGGCCTCATTGTTTCCATGCCACGATGTGTCGCCGCTGTTATCCATGGCAAACGTGGACATACCAGCTATTAGGTAGATGGCCATAATTTTCTGGCGAATCAGTGTAAATTGACTTATTTTGGAGAAGATTGATTGCACATTGGGGAGACGGTAAATATGTGGTCAGCGTGAATACCACCCATATCACATCGACGCTGTTTGGAAGATGACCGCTGCCACCGCTGAATAGATAAGCCTACCCAATAATGCTATCGTCATACGATTTAACATTATTACAGCGTTGCATTATTTAAAAGCCGCGCGGTCAGGGGCGCCTTGCCACAATTAACGCAGCTCCCCCCGTCAGAGGTTCGAGTGCTCCCTCGGGCATGGGTGTGTGTGTTGTCCTTACCGTAAGTTAGTTTAAGTTAGATTAAGTAGTGTGTAGGCCCAGGGACCGATGACCTCGGCAGTTTGGTCCCGTAGGAACTTACCACCACCATTATTTAAACGAAACAAATACGCTATTAATAAAATGGACCTGGCTGACGTTAAGCATTTGTTTTAGTACAGTGATGAATATCGATACTGGTTCAAATGGCTCTGAGCACTATGGGACTTAACATCTGTGGTCATCAGTCTCCTAGAACTTAGAACTACTTAAACCTAACTAACCTAAGGACATCACACACATCCATGCCCAAGGCAGGATTCGAACCTGCGACCGTAGCAGTCGCACGGTTCCAGACTGAAGCGCCTAGAACCGCTCGGCCACACCGGCCGGCCTCACCTTGCAGAGAGGATGTTGAATAACAGACAGGTACAACAAAAAGACTGCTAGACAAATAAACTTTCAGTCAAAAGGCCTTCTTCTGAATTAGACAACCTGCACACACACACATTCATCCAAATCCATGCACTCAACTACACTCCTGGAAATGGAAAAAAGAACACATTGACGCCGGTGTGTCAGACCCACCATACTTGCTCCGGACACTGCGAGAGGGCTGTACAAGCAATGATCACACGCACGGCACAGCGGACACACCAGGAACCGCGGTGTTGGCCGTCGAATGGCGCTAGCTGCGCAGCATTTGTGCACCGCCGCCGTCAGTGTCAGCCAGTTTGCCGTGGCATACGGAGCTCCATCGCAGTCTTTAACACTGGTAGCATGCCGCGACAGCGTGGACGTGAACCGTATGTGCAGTTGACGGACTTTGAGCGAGGGCGTATAGTGGGCATGCGGGAGGCCGGGTGGACGTACCGCCGAATTGCTCAACACGTGGGGCGTGAGGTCTCCACAGTACATCGATGTTGTCGCCAGTGGTCGGCGGAAGGTGCACGTGCCCGTCGACCTGGGACCGGACCGCAGCGACGCACGGATGCACGCCAAGACCGTAGGATCCTACGCAGTGCCGTAGGGGATCGCACCGCCACTTCCCAGCAAATTAGGGACACTGTTGCTCCTGGGGTATCGGCGAGGACCATTCGCAACCGTCTCCATGAAGCTGGGCTACGGTCCCGCACACCGTTAGGCCGTCTTCCGCTCACGCCCCAACATCGTGCAGCCCGCCTCCAGTGGTGTCGCGACAGGCGTGAATGGAGGGACGAATGGAGACGTGTCGTCTTCAGCGATGAGAGTCGCTTCTGCCTTGGTGCCAATGATGGTCGTATGTGTGTTTGGCGCCGTGCAGGTGAGCGCCACAATCAGGACTGCATACGACCGAGGCACACAGGGCCAACACCCGGCATCATGGTGTGGGGAGCGATCTCCTACACTGGCCGTACACCACTGGTGATCGTCGAGGGGACACTGAACAGTGCACGGTACATCCAAACCGTCATCGAACCCATCGTTCTACCATTCCTAGACCGGCAAGGGAACTTGCTGTTCCAACAGGACAATGCACGTCCGCATGTATCCCGTGCCACCCAACGTGCTCTAGAAGGTGTAAGTCAACTACCCTGGCCAGCAAGATCTCCGGATCTGTCCCCCATTGAGCATGTTTGGGACTGGATGAAGCGTCGTCTCACGCGGTCTGCACGTCCAGCACGAACGCTGGTCCAACTGAGGCGCCAGGTGGAAATTGCATGGCAAGCCGTTCCACAGGACTACATCCAGCATCTCTACGATCGTCTCCATGGGAGAATAGCAGCCTGCATTGCTGCGAAAGGTGGATATACACTGTACTAGTGCCGACATCGTGCATGCTCTGTTGCCTGTGTCTATGTGCCTGTGGTTCTGTCAGTGTGATCATGTGATGTATCTGACCCCAGGAATGTGTCAATAAAGTTTCCCCTTCCTGGGACAATGAATTCACGGTGTTCTTATTTCAATTTCCAGGAGTGTATTTCATACCAGTGCCGTCAACAGTACTGGTTAAAGTTACTGAAAAAATACAATGGTTGAGAAATCTCTTGCCAACGTGTGACATTCTCAGTGTAGGAGAAACGGGGTGTCCATCACTTCACCCTCTCCGTATAATAGTGGACTTCAGCAAATATCACCTGATGACGGTACAACTTAATGTTCTTACTGCAGAAATGGTGGACCGGTTCCTTGAAAGAATGTGTCTGGGGACATCTGGTACTTGATATGGATACCACTCTCCATGTCTGCTGCTCTTCAACACTTAACTGCAAACCTCCTGCATTGACTTCTATTGCTGTATGCTTCCCCCTGTGCATTGTCTATTTTGAGATATAAATGTAGTAACCGTCGAGGTGTTTGCAGCATGGTATTGTAACTAACATTCCACAGTGATAAATCTGCAGATATAAATTCATAGTACTAGTTATTGCTCTATTAAAATGAGTGTTATATCATGTGAACTTTTTTGACTGCACAGTGACAATGTCGTAAACTATCACACTGAGAGTTCTGTAGGTGTTGACTCACAGTATTAGTCACTACTCTATGACAATGGGTGCTACAGGATGCAAAAAAATGGTTCAAATGGCTCTGAGCACTATGGGACTTAACTGCTGTGGTCATCAGTCCCCTAGAACTTAGAACTACTTCAACCTAACTAACCTAAGGACATCACACACATCCATGCCCTAGGCAGGATTCGAACCTGCGACCGTAGTGGTCGTGCGGTTACAGATTGTAGCGCCTAGAACCACTCGGCCACTCCGGCCGGCCAGGATGCAAACATTTATCATTATGCAGTGACTGTTGTCACAGAATTGTTGCCCATTTATTACTTCTAGGGTGTGCAACGATGTAATAAACTATATTTTATGCTACAGTAATCCAACTTTTGTGTTTTTCATCGAACCTTAACCAACTTCACATATGGCGTATTTCTTTTTGGTTCAATACACTGAGGTGTACGTGCAGTCATGGGACAGTGGTTCCTTTATCTTTTTTGGAGCGTCACCTGCGACCAGCTTTGCGAAAGAAGCGGCGACTCTTTCTGCACAACCCACCCATCATTTTGCACAACAATGCGCGGGCGCATACAGCTCAAGATGCGGCTGCTCTGTTCGGTCGATGGCACTGGGAAGTAATGTACCATCCACCATACTCCCCGGAATTAAGTCCTTGTGACTTTGTTTTCATTCCGTAGATGTAGGAACCACTTCATGGCATTCGCTTCAGAACTGTTCCAGAGATTCGACAGGCAGTAGACCGCACCATTCGCACCATCAACAGAACAGGCTCTGCTATCGGTATACTACGCCTTCCACATCGCTGGCAACGGGTTCTACACAACGCTGGTGACTACTCTGAAGGACGGTAACAGGTGCAAACATGTAACTCTTTTGTGTCGGTTGTGAATAAATAGTTGCCACTATTTAAGTTCCAACCTACGTACATATGGTGGTAGTATCGCTTGCACGAGGTATGAAAGCGCAGTGCATTGGCGGAGCTGTCATTTGTTCTCAGGTGATTCATGTGAAAGGGTTTTCGACATGATTTTGGTCATACAACGAAAAGCAACAGACTTTGAATGCGGGATGGTAGTTGGAGCTAGACACATAGGACATTCCATTTCGGAAATCGTTAGGGAATTCAATATTTCGAAATCCATAGTGCCAAGAGTACCAGATTTCAGGCATTACCTCCCACCACAGACAACATTGTGGATGATGGTTTTCACTTAATGACTGAGAAAAGCACTGTATACTTAGAGTTGTCAGTGCTAACAGAAAAGCAACACTGCAATGGACCTTACCTCCGGGGGGGTTCTGGCAGAGGCTCTCTCCTTCTTTCGCTTAGGGTCAGACAAACGGGCGCCAATTCGCAAAACATTTCACCTCGGCCAGGTGGCAGTCTCAAAAATGGTTCAAATGGCTCTGAGCACTATTGGACCCAACATCTGAGGTCATCGGTCCCCTAGAACTTAGAACTATTTAAACCTAACTAACCTAAGGACATCACACACATCCATGCCCGAGGCAGGATTCGAACCTGCGACCGTAGCAGTCGCGCGGTTCCAGACTGAAGAGCTTAGAACCGCTCGGCCACACCGGCCGGCGGTGGCAGTTGTTGCGAAGGTGGCCAGATGCCTGAAAGTATGTGGAGGAAGCCATTTAAGAGAGACTGCTGTATGTTCAAATGTGTGTGAAATCTTATGGGACTTAACTGCTAAGGTCATCAGTCCCTAAGCTTACACACTACGTAACCTAAATTATCCTAAGGACAAACACACACACTCATGCCCGATGGAGGACTCGAACCTCCGCCGGGACCAGCCGCACAGGAGACTGCTGTAAACTGAGCTTTCGTGCAAACAGTGGGAAGCTCATAAAACTCTGTGCATTCTCATGTTAGAAACTGGGACAATACGGCCACAGCAGCTGGTGTACATGTTTAGTGGAGGCAGGACTGTAACCCCTCCCTATGACGCACGAAGTCGCCAGGATCTTTCAGTGGGCAGCAAAAACTTATTTCATGGACACGACTGTCTAGGAGGCTTAACAATCTTCATTCAGAAACTGGAAATGGTCAGCTTGGAAAGATTAGATCACTCCATAAATGAGAATCTGTGGGCCCATCTAGGTAGATGTTTTTTGCTAAAACATGGCCATGCGTACCATGTGAACGATGCCTGCGTAAACTGAAATCTTTTTTCAGACAAAAGAGATTTGGAGTAGCTGATTGGCTCCTCTCAGGATATGCAAAGTGGTCCCATCTAGGTAGATGGTTGTTGCTAAAACATGGCCATGCTTACCATGAGAACGACGCCTCCTTCGTCTGAAATCTTCTTTTTTCAGACAAAAGAGGTTTGGAGTCCCTGATTGGCTCCTCTCAGGATATACATAGTAGAGGCTTGGTTCTCCAGCGTGGGAACCCCAGTGCTGTGTCTGGATTAGCTACCAGGCCAACAGAACAGTGAAGATGGGAGATTCAATGAGTAGAGGATGGACCAATTGGTTTGTGCAATGTGGGGGCGGTTTGGTTTTTGCTAATTCGACTCCCATACCAAGGCTTGGTGGATGGTGGTTGTTCTTTGGCTTCTTCATCTTCTGGTCCTCTCCTGGTGGAGAACTTCAGGTCTTTCCCTAGTGGGTGAGACTTGTGGTCTGTATCTTGTGGTCGACTAAGAGCCAGACCGAGCGGGGTGGCGCAGTGGTTAGACACTGGACTCACATTCGGGAGGACGACGGTTCAATCCCGCGTCCGGCCATCCTGATTTAGGTTTTCCGTGATTTCCCTAAATCACTCCAGGAAAATGCCGGGATGGTTCCTCTGAAAGGGCACGGCCGACTTCCTTCCCAATCCTCCCCTAATCCGATGAGACCGATGACCACGCTGTCTGGTCTCCTTCCCCAAACCAACCAACCAACCAACTAAGAGCCAGTGGCAGTTTCCAACTGTACTGGCAGTAGAACTGCATATCACCTCAGACATATCATGTGTCTGAAGGATGAACTTGTTTGTCCTGAGTCGGCCATCTGACGTTTGACAATTCCAGCACGCACCATTGTGACAGTGAGTCAAACTGGTTTGGCCAGACCACCGAACAGGTACAACTCACACTGAAATCTGCATGGGATTTCAGGGCTCTGATAGGGAAGTTTCCCGTGTTCTGAGAATGAAAATGTCAGGCTGCGAAGTTTGCATATTTTCGTGGATGCATCAGAATACACAGCTGCTGCAGCACACTGTTCCTCGCACACAGCACGCCATTTTCTACTGCCGTCTGAATCAAGACGAAAGGATAAAGTTATGCTGTACCAGTGTAGGGCTCTTAAATGATATTCACAGCTCCCTGTTCTCAGGTGAACCATAGTTTGTGGCATATCTAAGCGTAGTTGATTCCATTTGAACTGAGTTAGACCTCACAGTGGATTCATGTAAACAAAGTCAGATTGAGTTGTAATAGGGATTAATTCAGGGGAAAATTAGTATAACTTTCACCCCAGCGTATGCTTTGCCTATGAAACACCATTCCTTAACTGATTTATATTTGTCATTTTTGCATAAGATTTGTCAGCTGGTTCTCCAGAAAGTTGTAGTTACTAAAGGTTTAATAAAACTTGTCATCATTTGTAAACTAAAATACGCCATTGTTCTCATTCATACTCCCTCTAGTATTCAGTGTTTCTACTTTATTGTGGTGGTACATGGGTACACAGCCATTTAAGGTTCAGGCTTATTAAATTAGTTAATTTGATTATTAATTTGAGTTCTGAAAGTGATTACAGGCATGAGTAAATACACTAACTCACGTATAAAAGTTAAAGGTGTAGCACACGATTGAACGTTATCACCAAGATGATATTTTTCTTCATGTGAAGATAATTACATTTAGTTTCACTCAGACATAAATTCATGATTAAAGCAAGTGACGTTTGCAACATCACCTACAGCGCCTCACCTTGGCTGGTAGTCATATCCGTTGGATCCTAGACGACTGGAAAACTGTGACCTGGTCAGATGACTCCCGATTTCAGTTAGTAAAAGCTAATGATAGGGTTCGAGTGTGGCGCAGATTCCAGGACTCAAGTGGTCAACAAGGCCCTGTGCGAGCTGGTGGTGGCTCCGCAATGGTGTGGGCTGTGTTTACGTGGACTGTACTGTGTCCTCTGTTCCAACTGGTTGACTGGAAATGATTATGTTTGGCTACTTGGAGACCATTTGCTGCCATTCATGGACTTCATGTTCCCAAAAAAGCAATTAATTAAATTTTTATGCATGGTAATGCGCCTTGTCACTGGGCCATTATTGTTCGTGATGGGTTTGAAGAACATTGTAGACAGTTGGACCGAATGGTTTGGCCACCGAGATCACCCAACATGAATCCCATCGAACATTTATGAGACATAATCGAAAGATCAGTTCGTGCACAAAATCCTCCACCGGCAATACTTCCGCAATTATGGACGGCTATAGAGGCAACATGGCTCAACCTTTTTTGCAGGAGACTTCCAACGACTTGTTGAGTCCATGCCATGACGAGTGATTTGTTGCACTATGCCGAACAAAAGGCCGTTAGGGGGTATCCCATGCCTTTTGTCACCTCAGTGCATTTTATCTACAAGATAGGTTTATAGATAGTTAGTTAGTTAGCTTTTTGTAATTCATGACAATAAAATAAGTCAGTAACATTTTGTGACTGGTTGTCTTTTATAATATACGTTCTTGTATTTGTTCCTTGAATTCAAAACCTGAAATATTTCAGCTGACCAGTTTGGTGTGTAACTTTTATCAAATACTGCTTTATACTTTCTGATTCTCACAAAATCACCCACCTTAAATTTATTTTTGGGGTTATCTACAGTCTGTATTTTATTATATACAGTCGATAATAGGCTATTATCACAAGGTCACATCTTAATAGTGAACTGCTTGACCGCGAACAAGTCCTTCCAAGACATCTACGTAGGTAGTGGTGCGGATCACGCTATTTTTTACGATAAGTAATTTACCTATCCTACCAGTTTGCTTATTTCACAGCGTGTCTACCAATTTCCTGCAAATCTGCCGATTCCCTACCAATTTTTACAGCCAGTCTGACAAGTTTGCCAGTTTTCTGGATTTGGCTCCACACAAGTAGCTACCACTTTACCAATTTTTGTGGTCAGTTGACTAGTTTTACCCAATTCCCGATTTGGTGTAATACAATTGGCTACCAATCTGTCAATTTCCTACCAATTTTAACAGCTAAAGTGTCAATTTTACCAATTTCGAGATTCGGCATCTCACGGTTGGCTACCAATTTGCCAATTCCCTATCAGCTTTACCGCAAATTCTCTGAATTTACCAATTTTCAAATTTGATGCTGATGATAAGTCAGTGTCAAAAGACAGCATGTGCCAAGATTTTGTCAGTGCAAGTGGTCCTCTAGGGTCCTTAGACTACCCAGGGATGATATGTTATTCACAATCCGTAAGGACTATAAAGATGCCTAGAAATTATAGTCCAGTTGGTATGGCGCTAGATTATAAATCAGAAATATAGGTTGGTTGGTTGATTTGGGTGTGGGGACCAAATAGAATAGCGAGGTCATCGGTCCCATCGGATTAGGGAAGATGGGGAAGGAAGTCGTCCGTGCGCTTTCGAGAGAACAATTCCGGCATTTGCCTTAAGCGATTTAGGGAAATCACGGAAAACCTATATCAGGATGCCCGGACGCGGATTCCCCTACACGTGGCTCATACTGCTTCAGCAATATGCATTTCGGAAAAAAAGTATCAGGTAACCGCTGGAAGCTGTTTAGAGGAAATATAAACACCCTATGGCTACATCATATAAAGCGGAGTTGACCAGCGTTAAAATCCATTTTCTAATCGATCAAGTATCTGGTCTATTGTATCAGATTTGTCGATATAATGCAAGAGTTGAATGAGATATTTTAACAAAATGGAACTGTGTGACCACTTAACATCAAACCATGACTTCTGTGTGCGAGAGGGAGTGTTAATGTTATTCATAATTCACATTATACCTATAAAACCGGATGAGATTGTTAACATGGGCGATACAAGTATTACACATAAGCTATGCTCTGTATTTTTTCAAAATACCTAGCAGTTTTTGCAATACATACACTGCTATAAGATTCTATTGTGCCGTAAACTAGTAGGCTCTAAGCACTGTGGAACTTAACATCTGAGGTCATTAGTCCCCTAGACTTCGAACTACTTACACCTAACTAACCTAAGGACATCACTCACATCCATGCCCGAGGCAGGATTCGAAACAGCGACCGTAGCAGCAATGCGGTTCCGGAATGAAGTGCCTAAAACCTCTCGGCCACAGAAACTAGTAGGCATCCAAAGTTTGCTGAAGTGCTAGATCTACACATACGATTATAGAAAGAAAAAAGTCGCTGAGATGTCTTAAGTCCTCTTACACCGAGTCGTTTTATTAATAATGTTAGATTAGTGGAGAGAGATTTGTAAAATACTCTTTATTTGGATTCTGAATGCTGTGATTTTCTCTTCCTCTCTCCCATTTATTAAGCTCCACAGATACTTGCTGGAATAGTAGTTGTGGAGCCATGCAAGAAAGTATATAGTCAAGAATAGTAACGGCATCTCCATGATATTCAGACGACGTGTGTGTGTGTGTGTGTGTGTGTGTGTGTGTGTGTGTGTGTGTGTGTGTGTGTGGTTGCTCTGCATGTTACTTGAGATGTCTGCTGATAGCTGTCCTTTTAAAAACCTAGTGCAAGCACGTGGTGTATGGAGAGGTGTGAAAATTTAAAACGCTGCTGTCTGGAGACTGCACTTCAAGAATATCATGCAAACTCATACTATCTTCAGAAAGCAAGTGACCACTTATTTTGCGCTCATGGTTAACTGACAAGATGGTACAAAGACTATACAGTTTACTGGATATCATCACTGAACTAAAATGCATTATTTGCACTTTCAAACACTACAGATCCATTTTGCGGTGTTGTTACTGCAGAATCTATTGACATGGAGAGTCGACAATACAATGAAGTCTAGTACAGTATCAAAAAATTCTCTTTCTTACACTGTAAGATAAAATTATTGAAACATACTTTTGTTTAATGCAACTCATACAGCATAAAGTGTCTTGTTAATAGCACTCATTACTTCACATGAATCAAAGTCATGAGAACGACATTTCTGAATCCGTTCTGAGTATGTGTCGTTTTCTTCGAGGTATTGGATTGTGCTGGAGACAGTATAACTTCCGAAATCTTACTGCAGATTAATGTCAGTGATATGGATGTCCTTTCTCGTGTACTGGTGTCGGCAGGACAACTCCCCAGTCTTTCGGTAGGCCTTTAGATCTTCCACTGAGCTAGCAGTTGTGTACTATGAAATGTATTCGTAAATTCCAAATACGGTACAACAACAGTTATACAATTTACTAGAAACAAATGAAAATTTGTGCCGGAATGGGACTCGAACGCGGATTTCCCGCTTTACACGAGCAGTCGCCTTAACCATTTCGGTTATCCAAGCACGCTTCAAGGACAGTCTCAGACTTCTATATATCACAGTGTCTGCTTTCCATAGAACTTGCACAGTTATGTGATTATGAGGAAGTTGTAGCTGATGTATCTTCGATTTTGGAAGGCAGTTCGGTCCTGATCCCCACCGGGGATACTTCAGTCCTAGAAAAACCGCATGTGTACGCCACATATACTCCGCTCTCCTAGTAGCCACTTTCTGCGTCCAATGCACAGCTGACATATTAAGGGGAACCATACAGTTCTCCACCCGACAGCGGAGGTCGCGAAATTCTCATCCGGCACACTCACAGAATCGTTTGAGCCTCTGGTTTAGACTTTCCACTCTGCTCCATACCAGAGAATTGCGATCGGCCCTGGATAAATGGCTGCTAATAATGAACTTAGCCTGTACCCCACATGCGATGCTAGTTGCCTTCATCAAATCAGCCATCCGCCAAACGGAACCGACGATGACCTCAGAACCCAAGCGGCGTCTGCGGCTATTTGCAGCCGGTTGCGCTGAGTGCCCTCCGTAACCACCACCTCCACGTCTCAGACAAGACCTCCTGCGAAACAAACAGAGTGTACAATTGTATTCTATCCTGCCCTTCTTGCTATTTCCCTGAAGGGTACCAGTATCTATCAAGCGTTGGGGCTCCCAGTCACTAGCATACCCGCCTACTGCAGTTTTCCAGGCTCGTCAGAAAAATCCGTCCCTGGCCCAACTGTAGTTGCGTCCTGAGCTCGTTACGAAGTATCTTCAACAATGGGTAGCACTTCTACCTGGTCTCTCTTTCTACTTCCACCCAGTGACACGCGAACCCACTACTGAATTAAAAATTTCTCAGATTTCCAGCCAGATCAGTTGATTAAAATTGCACGAGCACTCCTTGACCATTGTCAATTATTACGATCAGACGGCCGGCGTGCAATGGGTACCCCGTTAGCTCTAGCTGTTGCAAGCCTTTTCATGGAGAATATTCAGGACATTGCCTTAGACAAGGCGCTGTTAAACCCAAGTTGTTTCTTTCGAAACGTTGATGACACGTTCAACATTTGGCCCCACGTACGTGAGGAACTTGGCGAGCTCTTGGAACACGTCAACGGCATTAACAGTAACATCCAGTTTACCATGGAGATAGAAACAAACGATGTATTGCCCTTCCTCAACGTCCTCGTCCGCCGCAAACGAAACGACTGCCTTGGCAGCAGCGTCTATAGAAAACCCACCCACATCGATCTGTACTTCCACGCCATAAGCCATTACCACCCGGTACACAAATGCAATGTTTTACAAACAATGGTGCATTGTGCAAGAATGATACGATATGCTGATAAGCTGCCCCATAAGCTGAGCCACCAAGGCAAGGCGTTCCGGACCATTGGTTATAACGTCCATGAATTAACTGAAGTGATTTCCAGCAAGACTCATAATAACACCACCGACGGGTGAGACCAGTTAAAGACGCAGCAGGCCTCAGAATACCTGGGGTCTACAAGATACCTCGCGACTGCGGCCTGCCTTACGTCGGAGAAACAGTATGCACTGTGGAAAACACAGGAAGGAGCATAAGATATCTAATTTAACTAAGTATGCCTTAGAAAACGGACACTGGATAAAATTTGACGAAACATACGTCGTGTCTCGCACTAACGGCCTCTGGGATTGTGTAATTAAAGAAGCCATTGAAATAAAAATCACCAATAACACCCTAAATAGAGACGGTGGCCAGCAACTCAGCGCGGCTTGGGATCCACCGATGGCGCGGCTGAACTGGACACATCGAACGCCGAGTCCACATATGCCCATGCATGGCGATGTCGCAGATCCAGCGACGTCACGTATAAGGGACCCACGAGCAGCCCACTGACAGTGCGTGTAATTTTAATCACTTGATGCGGCTCGGAACCCGAGAATTTCTACTTAATAATACCGCCGCACTCGATGTGGTTGGAAACCCAGGAACTTTTTACTCAATGATACCGTCGCGAGACTCTGCATTCTTACAGAACTCACCACTGTCGGTCACTCACTCTTGAGTGAAGTCCGACTAGTCAGATGTAGTGTATAGGAAGCTACAGAGGCGGATACAGAAAAACCTCAAGGAGGGCGTGCTAAAGATATCTTGAGCTACCTCTACTTTTACCGTAATAAAAAATAACCAAGTCACACGCAAAGTTTAAGAAAGTTTCATTTAAACTGATTATACGCATATACAAGAAATTGCCACCTTATGATATAACGCATCGAGATCACTAGAATGGCCGCGACTTTTCTCGTAGGTATGTGTTACCTACCTATGTACCAGGCAGAAACATATAAAATACGATGACGCGGACGCTCGTGCTACATAGGAAAGTGCAACAACTCGAAACTCGACTCAGTCGAGTCGACCGACGAAAGAAACGAACGAACAGCGTGCCGGCTGACTGATGTGTGTGGGGGGGGGGGGGGGGGGGGGGGGCGTGTCGCAGGCTTCGTCGCTTGCGCCCAAATGTCGCCGCAGCGTTGAGTAGCAGCCAGAAGCCTGTCGACTGTGGACAACGCAGCTTCCATTTGTTTACGGACAGCCCTTTCTCCTTATGTCCACTCACAAACAGCGCAGCCCCTATCCA
This sequence comes from Schistocerca serialis cubense, assembly GCF_023864345.2. Taxonomy (NCBI): domain Eukaryota; kingdom Metazoa; phylum Arthropoda; class Insecta; order Orthoptera; family Acrididae; genus Schistocerca; species Schistocerca serialis. The sequence goes on from NC_064640.1 coordinate 386,702,573, forward strand.
TTTCTTATTGCGTAAAAAACTGAATACGATTTGAAAAAATATAAACAAGACAATCAGGTGTAAACGAGAAAGTACCAACAGACTCTTGCAAAAGAGAAAATTACCCAACTGTAGCGTTACTGAGGTTGGAATGTGCACAAAATATCGACAAGGAGAATAAACAAACACTAGACTCTGCTCTGCGGAGTTCTCACCATATCCTAACATCGCAAAATCCGCAAGCTCTTAAAACAGAAATAATTTTCTCTGTCAACAGTTACTTTTTACTTAAAACTCTGCTTACACAGCTAAAACTACAATACTCACCAAAAATATAAACGAGAAAACAAAAACTAGCTTTGGTGTCTTCTAGACAGCTCTGAAAGCGATACTAATAGACAAAGTCACAAAACGAAAAGCGCAAGCTGCTATATAAACTCAAGCTCACTGCTCAGATGTGGACGTCACACAGCACTCAAGCACACAGCTGGGCTGGCATTCTGTAATGTACGAGTATTTGTTCGTAATGCGGCACTGAGGAACTGAATCGAAAGCCTTCCAGCATGCAAGAAGAATGGCATCAACCTGGGTCCCGGTATCTAATGTATTCTACGGCTCATGGACGAACAGAATGGGCTGTGTTTCATATGTTTTCGGAAACCATGTTGATTCCTACGCAGGAGATGTTTGATCTCCAGAAATGTCACAATATGGGAACTTAAGATTTGCTCTGACATTCTGCAACAGACCGACGTTAGAGATACAGGCCTATAATTTTGTGCGCCTGTTCGACGATCCTTCTTGAAAACTGGAATCGCCTGCGCTTTTTTCCAATCACTAGAGACACTTCGCTCCACTAGTGGCCTGCGGTACACTGGTGCTGCAAGAGGGGAAAGTTCTTTCGCGTACTCTTCATAGAATCGTAATTCGGCCTTCTTTGTGTCATCCTCTGTTTGGATGCCATTATGGCCACAGAGTGTCCGGACAGGTGGCTTCGATCGGTTTACTAACCTAACTTCTTAGGATTTTCTGTCAGGTCGGTAAACACAAATTTCTTTTCGAATTCGTTGAACGCTTCACGCATGACTCTCCTAGCGCTAAATATGGTTTCGTTCAGTCTTTGGTTGACTGTAAAGCTTTGGCTACGTTTTAATTTGCAGAGAACCTCTCTTTGCTTTCGTAACAGCTTTCTAAAATGTCTGTCGAAGCGCGATGGGTCTTTTCCATCTCTCACAACTTTGCTCGGCACATACCTTTCTAAGGTGTACTGAACAAAAATCTTGAACATTTTCCTTTGGTACTCAACATTTTCGGTCCTGGAGATGAATTTTTCGGATTGACCACTCAGGTGATATGAAATCTGTCCTGTCGTTCCTGCTAAGCAGAAATATCTTCCCGCCTTTCTTTACATTCTTGTTTACAGCCATATTCAATGATGCTGTAACGACCTTGTGATCAATAATTCCCTTTATACGCTCAGTCGAAAAATTCGGGCATGTTGGTAACCATAAGATCTAAATGTTACATTCATGACTCGGTTCTCCGATTAACGGCTCAAGGTAACTTTCGGATAAGGCATTTAGAGCTATATCACATGATTCCTTGTCCTTACTACCCGCCTTAATCACTTGTGTTTCCCAGACTATAGCTGGTAAGCTGTAATCTTCACCTAATACAGTACTGCAAATGACCAGAAGATCTACTAGAAATTTCTCTAAATTTCCGCATGTCCAGCCACTACTGCTACTGAGGCAGACGTCTACAAAAGCATCATACGACCAAGTTCTATCCATATTTAACACTTCAGCCAGACTGTTTCGTATTTGAGATCTGAACTTATAACACTATCGTATATCACTCTTCCCTAACAATCGAACCTTTGGTCCTGTCACGGGAAAAGCCACATATAACACTCTAACGTGCCGTGAAACACACAAATGTTACCCTCTGCGAGGATTTAAAAGTTTGACCGTGCGTGTGTCTAATGGACAAGGGTATCGCACTATAATTTCGATTTTGGTGGAATAACAGAAAAACCAAACGGACTTTAATCTTTGGAGTCAACGAAAGTGGTAAAATCATAAATGAATGAGAAAAAATGAACGGTCGCCAGCCCTATTAGGCACATTAGTTTGGAAATATATATTTGAGAAAATTGGATATTGGTTATTGAAGTTGTTTTTGTTATGATTTCCCTTTGAACAGCAGACAGGATACAAACTGACACAGTGCACTCTGCACTGGGTGGAGCAGCAGTTACCAATAACACACACACCAGTAAATTACGCGGAGTAAATTTGCACCAAGCTCGTACTAATGACAGCCACACTCAAGAACATTACGTAATCAAATACTGAAATGTCACAGCATGAAGAACTAAATTTGGACATGAGGGGCTTCTATCTTGACTGACATGAAAAACGCGAATAAAGGTGAATAACATCATAAATACACTGTTTAAGCTCATCTACATATATCAGTTTTCCTTAGAAATAGTAATAGTTCACATTTTTCCTAATAGGTGGATAATATGATGGGGACCTATAAACTAGTATAGTTTCACTAGTCAACACTTTTTGATTATTACAAGAGTAAAGGCTAACTCTAAAAGCTAATCATTCACTTCACTTGGAGGAAAAGCTAATCATTCGCTTCACTTGGAGCAGTTCATAAATTATTCTGCAGCTGGTGGCCTCGCGGTCTAGTTCTCGCTTCCCGAGCACGGGGTCCTGGGTTCGATTCCCGGTGGGGTTGAGGATTTTCACCTGCCTTGAGGCGACTGGGTGTTGTCTTCATCCTTTCATCATCATTCATGAAAGAGGCGTGATTGGACTGAGCGAAAATTTGAAGTTCGTACGGGCGCTGATAACCGCGCAGTTGAGCGCTCCACAAACTAAACATCATCATCATCATTTGTTCATAAATTACTTTGCCAGACAATAAAATAAAACACTGGGTTTAATTAACATAAAAAAGGAACCTTTCATGATGGGTACCAAAAATACACCTTCATTAAAATTAAGAATACTATCGTAAATCTGTTCACTAAAGATTTACAAGAACTTGAACTTCAATTACCTGCGAAGCAGGTATTCTTTGCAATAATATTTACACAATCTTGCTTTGTAATCCTACAAAACGATATTTTATACTAAACTAAGGATTCATTAGCAAAACCCTACCCAACTTCACTTTTGTGGTTGTAGCATTAACTTTTACTACTCCTTTTAGTTTGGACAAAAAAATCACTTTTAAACACATGAATGCAACAATTATTCATTTAAATCAAGATACTCGGTTTTAGTAGCACTTACGTGAGGACGCTGCATTGGCCCGTGATCAGGATTGAAAATATGGTTCTGGACACGAATTTAGGTTTTATACGATTATTATTGAAACAACACACAAATTAAATGGTCCATGCACATATAGATTACTTAACTGAATGTATGAAGTTTGTAAAGGAGTGGCGAAGATTGGTGGCAGGGGACATGGCGGCTGCGAGCTAACATCTCAGAGGTGTTCGGGCTCACATGCGGTTCCCCTTCGTCGAAATGTCTTGGCTCAAACCCGTCTAGGGGTTGAACAGCACGTGTCGCGTTACACGCCCTAAATTAGACAATTGTAACCCTTTGGTTACGTTGTCTGGCTGATGGCAAGTTTGCGAAATACAAAGTTAATATAAAATATAATAACAGTAATAATAATATCGGGAACTAAATTAACGATCCATAAATGATGTAGGCCTCACAGTTACGATTTGGTTAGAAAAATGTTTATTCAGAAAGCAAATTAATAGCGAAAGTGGTTGTATTTAGAGTTACTGTTGCACTCGAGCGCATATTCATTTGACACAGTTCGATCATTCACAATCTCATCGCGAAATGCAAGTCCAATACTCCACCTCGATAGTTACACGAAAAGTTATAGTTCACACCAGGCGCACGCCTGCTCACCGCTCAGAGACTTAAATCCCACGATACCACACAACGCGAAATTTTCTAAGTCGTTACACTTCCTAGCTGCCTAAAGACCGACCTATCGCTTTCGCGTCTCAATCCGAACTCCACCTTTTTTGGTGTCTGCAGCTGAAATGTACGCTTTCGCCTTTGCACCAGCACTGTCCCCTTCGGTGTCTCGACCAGAACTGCCCTCTGCCCGTCCCCGTCCGCGTTTCCCGCGCCCCGAACACCTTCGCTCAACTGACTTGGGCAGTTCCCTTTCCTGAAGCCGCTCATCTGATTTGCTACAGATTATTCTACATTATTTTACATTTTAACATATTTAAATAATCAAAGCTTGACCACTTTCACCTTCTAAATAAAGTAACAATAATATCCATTATATAATAAAAGTTAAATTCTTTTACATAAAACCAATACAATTTCCTTCTTAGCTTTGAAAGCCACGGCCAGTAGCCTTGCACCAATGTGCTTTCTGATAAATAAATAAAGAACAAAAGCAACTATTATGAACTAAACTTTACAACAAATATTCTATTTTTGCTGATGATTCAATAAGATGTCATGCTGTCATCGTTTAATGTGTTTTTTGTGGAGGAAATGATGATCTGATACTTAATTGTAAGTACTGATAATTTAAATTCACTACATCTTTTAAACAAATAAAGTTACACAGTTGATATTTACAACATTTGTCATTTTAATGATGCGCTTCTATATGAAATGTCGATCGTTAAGATCGACTAAAGCGTTCAGATTTTAGCATTCAGTTCTTTGTTACAAAGCTTGTGAATTTCACTTTAACAGTAAATCCTGAACTATTATTAATATGATAAATATTCAAGTTTTATTGGGATCAACATGAAAATTTATGGAGGATGGCAGATTAAAATTACTGTGGCTTCATTGCCTGCATTACTACAGAATTAAATAATTTTCATAAATGTTTCCCTTTATGGCTGATCTTAGGTCCGCCATATTTAACACTGCTACGTCTCCTTGAGCACAGACGGCTTCTATTGGGTTTCCCTCTGACGTAGGTTCTCGTCTGTCTCACTCGCACACTACAGCGCTCAGGCTTCAACAGACAATAGACGCCTGTGAGTTTCCCCATCTCGTGGTGAATCTACATCCTTTGTGGCACGTGGTCCTGGGCGACAGGGTTCGTTTCACAATTCCTGTAGGCTGACTCTTTCGGCTATATACACTCCTGGAAATTGAAATAAGAACACCGTGAATTCATTGTCCCAGGAAGGGGAAACTTTATTGACACATTCCTGGGATCAGATACATCACATGATCACACTGACAGAACCACAGGCACATAGACACAGGCAACAGAGCATGCACAATGTCGGCACTAGTACAGTGTATATCCACCTTTCGCAGCAATGCAGGCTGCTATTCTCCCATGGAGACGATCGTAGAGATGCTGGATGTAGTCCTGTGGAACGGCTTGCCATGCCATTTCCACCTGGCGCCTCAGTTGGACCAGCGTTCGTGCTGGACGTGCAGACCGCGTGAGACGACGCTTCATCCAGTCCCAAACATGCTCAATGGGGGACAGATCCGGAGATCTTGCTGGCCAGGGTAGTTGACTTACACTTTCTAGAGCACGTTGGGTGGCACGGGATACATGCGGACGTGCATTGTCCTGCTGGAACAGCAAGTTCCCTTGCCGGTCTAGGAATGGTAGAACGATGGGTTCGATGACGGTTTGGATGTACCGTGCACTATTCAGTGTCCCCTCGACGATCACCAGTGGTGTACGGCCAGTGTAGGAGATCGCTCCCCACACCATGATGCCGGGTGTTGGCCCTGTGTGCCTCGGTCGTATGCAGTCCTGATTGTGGCGCTCACCTGCACGGCGCCAAACACGCATACGACCATCATTGGCACCAAGGCAGAAGCGATTCTCATCGCTGAAGACGACACGTCTCCATTCGTCCCTCCATTCACGCCTGTCGCGACACCACTGGAGGCGGGCTGCACGATGTTGGGGCGTGAGCGGAAGACGGCCTAACGGTGTTCGGGACCGTAGCCCAGCTTCATGGAGACGGTTGCGAATGGTCCTCGCTGATACCCCAGGAGCAACAGTGTCCCTAATTTGCTGGGAAGTGGCGGTGCGGTCCCCTACGGCACTGCGTAGGATCCTACGGTCTTGGCGTGCATCCGTGCGTCGCTGCGGTCAGGTCCCAGGTCGACGGGCACGTGCACCTTCCGCCGACCACTGGCGACAACATCGATGTACTGTGGAGACCTCACGCCCCACGTGTTGAGCAATTCGGCGGTACGTCCACCCGGCCTCCCGCATGCCCACTATACGCCCTCGCTCAAAGTCCGTCAACTGCACATACGGTTCACGTCCACGCTGTCGCGGCATGCTACCAGTGTTAAAGACTGCGATGGAGCTCCGTATGCCACGGCAAACTGGCTGACACTGACGGCGGCGGTGCACAAATGCTGCGCAGCTAGCGCCATTCGACGGCCAACACCGCGGTTCCTGGTGTGTCCGCTGTGCCGTGCGTGTGATCATTGCTTGTACAGCCCTCTCGCAGTGTCCGGAGCAAGTATGGTGGGTTGACACACCGGTGTCAATGTGTTCTTTTTTCCATTTCCAGGAGTGTATTTAAATGAGAGGGCAATGATCGTTAACTCACAAAGCTCAACCCCTGTTTTGCATTTTCTGGAATTTTATACCCTTTTTAAAATGTCTGTACAGTCTCCCATTACTCAAGAAGTGTTTGTGAGCTGTGCTGGAAATAGTCTATTAAATTTCTGGCCTGCAGCCGCGCAAATAAAATTTCTTCCATTGATATTTCGGCCACGTATCGTCCGGTCATCTTCAGAGTAAATCGCAAGACTCTGAAGATGGCCGAACGATACGCGGCCGAAATATCAGTGGAAGAAATTTCATCTGCGCGGCTGCATGCCCGAAATTTAATAGACTGTTCATTAGGCCGCAAAAAGTTGAAAATGTGCTATAAATACTTGTTAGCAATTATTCGCCCATCTCTATTACTTTTTTATTGTTATGTGTGTATGTAGTAATACTTAGAGCTTTGTTATTATTACAGTGCTGACAGAACTACTATTGTCTTAACCACAACAGCAGCCTTCAACCTCGAGATTATTTGGACTACCCAGCAGTCAGGAATAACATCATATGACAATGAGTGCTTATTACTATAATTCTCGGTTGTAAACATGTATGACCTATAAAAATTGTTTCATTTTAAACCCTATCGACCCTCATACATACCAAGTACACACACGCAGTGTCATGGTTTTGAATTTTTGAAGATAAATGGATAGAATACACACATAATCGTTGTTGCTGTAGCCGATGTACGTATATTAATCTATGAAACTAGAATCGATGTGATGTACCTCTCCAATGCAAGACAGCCTCCATGAGAATATTGAGAACGCTGAATGTTTGTGTGTAAAGATACTGGAGATGCTCTGATTAGTCTAGTTTTTGAGATGTGAGTGCTCCTACATCCACAGTGTCTAAACATGAATGGCTGACTTTTAACATTTAACTCCAGTGCAATATCATATCATCACAATGTCATACATACTCCATATATAAACCACAATTACGTGGCACATGAAACAATTATACCACAATTACGTCACACATACGCTGAAATTATGCCACAAAGCAAGCTGCATATACATCACAGTTACACAGTACATATATTGTACGTATGTCACAATTATGTGTGATATGTCGTTATCACACAGTACAAATGCCATACATATGCTGAACATAAATCACACTGCACACCATGTGGACACATTGCTCCCTACTTTGCCTTAAAGGACACAGAGTCTGTTGCTAGGTGTCTGGCAGCCACCCACTGAACCATACCTACAGTTCAAACTATTATGGTATTAAACGCGTCTGTGTAAGTATGAGGTTTGATCATTACTTACATGTGGCATATGAAAGTCCACGATTTAGTGATGCCAAAGTCACGTTATCCCTTGATGAATGGGTCCTTATTATCACTGCAAAGAGCACAATATCAATTTAAAACACACTGTAGTTGCCGGCATGTAACACGGACTATTTTTACTTCGAAAACAGGCCCTAAAACAGGGTGCATTTTATACACCGGTAGCAAGTTAACCCTCGTGCGGATACGCCTATGTATAAACTGCTCCATCCATAAATAAAATTGTCTTGCGTCTACGTGGTGGTTCAATGGAGAATTCTGCTTTGTTCCATGGTAACACAATCTCACCATTGGTGATACTGGATGCTCAAACAGTCATTGCAGGTGCATCCCATGAACAGTTAAAATGTTTAACGACAGAAAGTGCACACATCTACAGAAGCACACTTCCAAATCTCGCGTGCTCACTAGCTGCGCAACTGAGCATGATCTGGACTGTCAACTAAGCTAGCAACCATACTTCTATCACTTCTCTGAGTAACTGTGAAGTCATCCTGTAGAAGTGGCACGCAAAACTTATCGGTCATCAGAAGAAATTATTATTCAACTCTACAATTCACGCTGTATGTTAATATAAGCGGAAATAAGTGAAGCAACTGTGCCAGATATAGGCACAAAACTCCAGTTTTACTTAATTATTATCATACATCCTGCTATACATAAGAGTTTATAAATAAAAAGGTCCAAGAGCTATACACATGTTACTTATCCCGATATAAAACCTATACACTAACATGAATGAACAGTCATCACCATGACCAAGTGGATCAAACAACGTTGTCACAAGGGTCTTGGAAATTGGAAATTTCTGGTAAGTTCCTATGGGACCAAACTGCTAAGGTAATCGGTCCCTAGGCTTACACACTACAGGGGTATTACAAATGATTGAAGCGATTTCACAGCTCTACAATAACTTTATTATTTGAGATATTTTCACAATGCTTTGCACACACATACAAAAACTCAAAAAGTTTTTTTAGGCATTCACAAATGTTCGATATGTGCCCCTTTAGTGATTCGGCAGACATCAAGCCGAAAATCAAGTTCCTCCCACACTCGGCGCAGCATGTCCCCATCAATGAGTTCGAAAGCATCGTTCATGCAAGCTCGCAGTTCTGGCACATTTCTTGGTAGAGGAGGTTTAAACATTGAATCTTTCACATAACCCCACAGAAAGAAATCGCATGGGGTTAAGTCGGGAGAGCGTGGAGGCCATGACATGAATTGCTGATCATGATATCCACCACGACCGATCCATCGGTTTTCCAAGCTCCTGTTTAAGAAATGCCAAACATCATGATGGAAGTGCGGTGGAACACCATCCTGTTGAAAGATGAAGTCGGCGCTGTCTGTCTCCAGTTGTGGCATGAGCCAATTTTCCAGCATGTCGAGATACACGTGTCCGGTAAGGTTTTTTTCGCAGAAGAAAAAGGGGCCGTAAACTTTAAACCGTGAGATTGCACAAAACGTTAACTTTTGGTGAATTTCGAATTTACTGCACGAATGCGTGAGGATTCTCTACCGCCCAGATTCGCACATTGTGTCTGTTCACTTCACCATTAAGAAAAAATGTTGCTTCATCACTGAAAACAAGTTTCGCACTGAACGCATCCTCTTCCATGAGCTGTTGCAACCGCGCCGAAAATTCAAATCGTTTGACTTTGTCATCGGGTGTCAGGGCTTGTAGCAATTGTAAACGGTAAGGCTTCTGCTTTAGCCTTTTCCGTAAGATTTTCCAAACCGTCGGCTGTGGTACGTTTAGCTCCCCGCTTGCTTTATTCGTCGACTTCCGCGGGCTACGCGTGAAACTTGCCCGCACGCGTTCAACCGTTTCTTCGCTCACTGCAAGCCGACCCGTTGATTTCCCTTTACAGAGCCATCCAGAAGCTTTAAACTGCGCATACCATCGCCGAATGGAGTTAGCAGTTGGTGGATCTTTGTTGAACTTCGTCCTGAAGTGTCGTTGCACTGTTATGACTGACTGATGTGAGTGCATTTCAAGCACGACATACGCTTTCTCGGCTCCTGTCGCCATTTTGTCTCACTGCGCTCTCGAGCGCTCTGGCGGCAGAAACCTGAAGTGCTGCTTCAGCCGAACAAAACTTTATGAGTTTTTCTACGTATCTGTAGTGTGTCGTGACCATATGTCAATGAATGGAGCTACAGTGAATTTATGAAATCGCTTCAATCATTTGTAATAGCCCTGTACTTAATCTAACTTAAACTAACTTACACTAAGGACGACACACACACCCATGCCCGAGGGAGGACTCGAACCACCGAGGGGGGGGGGGGGGACGAGGGGAGGGCGGGAGCCGCGCGAACCGTGGGATGGCGCCTGAGACGGCACGGCTACCCCGCGCGGCTACAAGGGTCTTGTAGTAAGCGCATGGTCCTGCAATGATACTGGAAACTGGGAGAAGAGGAGGAATAGTACGCTACCTCAGGATAACATATCTACTTTGATTGTCAGGGCATCTGATTTTGGGAAATCTAATCTTATTCTGTTGCTGTTAACACATTCTCAGGGGATTCACTTCGATAATGCATATATATTTCCAAATCCTTTCTTCTGGCCAAATATCAACTATTACAGGAAATTTTGCATGGCGTTGATGGAGTAAACTATCACACATTCAGGGAAAACTGGGATATTCCACCACCCGATAAAGTAAAATCAAAAAGTGTGTTCATATTTGACAACATCGTAGTGGAAAACCATGATCCGATATGCAAATATTTTTGTTTCGGCAGTCATATGACAGCCAATGTCTTTTATTTGAACCAGACGAATTCCCAAGCAGATGGTAGGGGATAATGCAGTCCTTATTATCGCTGCGAAGAGGACAATATCAATTTAAACCATACTACAGTTGCCGGCATATAACACGGACTTTTCTTCCTTCGGAAACAGGCCCTAAAACAGTGTGCATTTTATACGCCGGTAGCGAGTTAACCCTCGTGCGGATACGCCTATGTATAAACTGCTCCATCCATAAATAAAATTGTTTTGCATCGTTCCACTATTGTTTCACAATTCCGAACCCATACCTATTCCTTTATTATTGCTTCATCTAACACAGTGACAAATTCTATTGCCGTATGTCCAAGTGAGCAACAGTTACTAGAAAATAAACAGTGAGCTAAGTAGGAAAAAAATTACGATCCGCGCAATAAAATGACCCAGATTTTGAGCTAATAGCACAGTCCCAATATGATGCAGTTGTCTACGAGATAGCAGTAATCGAATAAGTGACTGGCTAGGATCTGATGCAGCTGTGCTGTTTAATGCTTCCTCTATCTCTGTCCGAACAGGCCTCAGAAGACCCAACGATTCTGACCGACCGTCATGTCATCCACAGCTGATAGACGTCACTGGATGCAGATACAGAAGGGCATGTGACCGGAACGCTACTTCTCAATCAAGCAGCTCATCAACTGGTCCCACAAGGGGTGAGTGCACCCCACTTGCAAACAGTGCTCGGCAGACCCGAATGATTACCCATCCAAGTCCTAGCGCTTAACCTCGGTGATCTGATGGGAACCTGTGTTATTACCACGGCAAGGCCTTTGCCATTTAATGCTTCGAATGGGTCATTTATGTGGTGTAACACCTGTTCATGGCAAAAGAGTGATATAATGGAAGTTTATGTCATTATCGTTTAATTAAACAGTGTTTTAGCTCATATTATGTAAGTTTATTTTATCCTTATTTAATTAAACTAAGATTATGTGAGCTTAATCATACGCATATACCTTGGTAACATAAAGACAGTCTTTCTTTACATGTGTACGAAATCGCGCTTCTGCTCGTGTTATGAAAAACGGCGTACCTGCTCGAGGATTAAGGTAGATACCAATAAGCTCCATGTCTTCAGTATTTCTGTGTTTCTTCTTGAAGAAATTCACTGTTAAGTTCATTGCGAATTTTGAGCATTCCAGTTGTATATATTTCAGTGGAGACACATGTGCCATGATTAACGGTTTTTATACTGTTTGTTCCAGCTTCATTTATCGTTGCCTTTAGTGTGGAGATCCACTTGTGTTGCAACTATATTTTCAGTTTTATTTGCAAACTGTGGCAAGAAAATGACATTGCTATACTGCTGCATTTAAGCTGCAAGTGACTGCATATTCTAAAGAGCATGGAAAAAATGCTGCAGAAAGGCATTCTGGGCCTCTTCCGATTGAAGAAATGATAAGAACTTGGTGAAATCAGAAACATGTTTCAAAGAAAGAATCTTGCAGTAGACAACTGAAACTGTTAAATGACCAAAATTTGAAGCAGAGCTCAATACTTGTATTTTAGAGAACAGACAAGCGGGAATTTCAGTTTCCACGAAAATAATTATTCATGCAGCGACAGCAATATCCGCTAACAAAGAGATCGCCGGCTTTACTGGATCACCATTATGGTATGCAAGCTTTATGAAGAGGTATCAGCTTTTTATGTGAACCAAGACAAAAATATCACAGATGATGCCAGCCGAGTATGAAGAACATATTGTTGAATTTCATCGATTTGTCGTTGACACAGAGAAAAGAGAAAAGTTTGAACTTTTACAAACTGGGAACATGAACGACACTCTGCTAACCGTTGACGTGCCTTCTTATAGAATTGCGGATTTCAAAGGCACGAAAGGTTTATTGTAAAAACTTCAGGGCACGAATAGTCTCATTACGCAGTCGTTTTATCCTGCTATGTTGATGGGGAAAAATTGTCACCACTTTTGATCTTTTAAAGAAAAACACTTACTACGTAACAAATGCCGAAAGGAGTATTTTTCCATGTACACAATAAAAACTGGATGGAATAGGGAGGAATGAGGCTGTGAATAGATAAAATTTGGCGTAGGCGACCTGGAGGCTTACTGAAGAAGTCTCTCCTGTTAGTATAAGATCAGTTTCGTTCTCATAGACTGAATTCATTGAAGACTCTGTTAGTTGTAATTCCAGGAAGGATAACTAGTTTACTTCAACCGTTAGAAGCATATATCAATAGACGATTTAAGGCACTTATGAAGGAATAGAGGAACAGATGGATGCAATCTACAGATTTTGAAACTACAGCGTCAGGAAGGAGGAAGAGATCCCTAGCATTTCTCAAGTTTGTGAGTGGGTCAAAGCTTCATGGGACTCTATAAAAACTGAAACATTGTTTTGATCGTTTAAGAAGTGTGGAATCAGTAATACATTGGATGGTACAGAAGCTAATTTATTGTATGAGGATTCAGATCCTGGCATGGTGGCTTCAGGTATTTGTTCTTTCAGCTCTGAGGATGAATTTTGCGGATCTTAGGACGAAATTAACAGGTAAGCACTTTTTCTATTATAGTGCCTATAAATTTTATGTATGTGCACGTAAGTGCTGTGATTGTTTTGCAGTAGTGTATTAAGCGAGAAATTTTTCCCTAGGAAAAGCCTTAAAAAGTGGGGTGTGTCTTTTAAGCTGGTGCGTCTTATATGCCAGCAAATACTGTATTTACAAAGGACATGTAGGACCCCACATGACTTTCAATGAATTTATTAGCGTATGCGCTGATTGCTGGAATCACACGAAGTGAGCTTTCTGGTTATTGACAGAACAAGGAAAATTAATGATGGTCGATATAAACGAAACTTCCAGAAGTTTCTATTGAGAAGGTAGTGTATCAATACGCAACTGTATCAATGTACTATATGTAGACCCTGGACAAATTTACACGTGTGCCATACACTCATTCCGAGGTGCGCAGCACATACGTCTACATGTAGACAGAAAAATCGAAACAATTAGCGCAGAATTAATGGAACTGGAAACTCTTATTGAGGCAGTAACTGCAAAAAGTGAGATGTTGAATGACAGAGTTGAAGAAACCAACTCAGTACTAACGAATGTTCTCAGTTTTATCAGAACAAAAGAGTTTCAAAGTATACAGGGTGAGGCATCTAGAACAGGCAACCCCAAACATATCCACAATCAATAAATATATCGAGGTGTGGTTTTCGCGAAGTTATAGCAGACAATATGGCGAGTTTTCTGACGTTCACTAGTCATTTTTATCGTAGTTATAGTGGACAATATGGCGAATTTCCTGACCTTCACAAGTAATTTTTGTCGTTTATAGTTGCCGATTTCCGACACTGACTTCATTTTTTTTTTTTTTTTTGTGTAGCGGAACTATATACTTTTTTCTGTGGCATTTGAAAGAAGCTTCTACAAGAACTTTAACGACATGTATAAGACCTGACCAAATAGTGTAAAGATAACAGCGCCACAAACCGCTCTCCTACAGTCAGGAGAAGAATTTCCACAAACATCTGTCCCAATATGCCAAATCTAAACAAATACGTAACACAGGAATGGTCCTTGTGTTTACCTCGTGCTTGAAGCCCATCACACTTTGTTCTGATGTTGCAGCAGTCAGATAACTTACTCATAAGGCTACTGAGACATTCACAATGTATATGACTATAGAAAAAGTAAATTACATTTATGGCGAATGTACCCAAACTATTAGAACAGCTGTGCAGTTGTACGCTGAAGAGTATCCATGTCATGCCAAGCAAGCACAATCCGTCTTTGCAAACATTGCGAAGGAAAAACAGGATAAATTGATGAAAGAAATGAAACTGACTTTCTAGCTGTAGTAACACAAAATGCAAATGTCACAAAGAGGCATCTCGGAAATATGAGAAGGATCAACCAAACAAATGTTCTGCAAACACCACATTCCACCAATTTTCATCCTCTTCACATTTCGCTACATCTTCAGTTTCGCGGCAATGACTTTCAAAATTGGTTTCAATTCTCCGAATGTTGCCTAAGAAAAGTGAAAAGTGATGCGGCTTTCCATGCAAACATTTTATTCAGGCGAGAATCATCGGTTACAAAGCACGGACAAATCAATCTGCGCAACGTGCATCATTGGTCCCTGTTTAATTGATGGGAATCAAAGTACAGCCAAATATCTCTAGTTCGTAAGATATGGTGCTGCCGCAGTTATTGGAAGACGTCCCAGTGGACATAAGACAGCAAGTGTTGTACCAACATGATTGATAGCCTTCACATTCCACACATGTAATGACAGACGTTCTTAAGAGAATATTTGAAGAGCATTTGAACGGTCGATCAGAAAACGCAAAACAGTCTGCACACTCACCAAACTTAACACAAGAGGTCTATCAGGAAATACCAACGACTTCCGAAGGCATGAAATTCTTTATAACAGAGAAGATCCAATAAAGGGTAGTGCATTTCGTCACGAGGTTGTTTCACCGGCGCGAGAGCGTTACAGAACTGCTCAACGAACTCCAGTAGGACACGCTACTCTGTGCATCACGGAGAGGTTTACTATCGCAATTTCGAGAGTACTTTTCAGAAAGACTCGGACAGTATATTACTCCCTTCCACATGCATCTTACGAAATGACAACAACGAGAAAATTCGGGAAATTAGAGCCAATAGACGGGCTTACCAACAATAATTCTTCCCGCGCGCCATTCACAAGGGGAATGGGAAAGGAGGATCAGTTAGTCATGTCAGAAGTACCCTCCGCCACTCACCGTCAGGTGGCTTGCAGAGCTTTATGTAGAGAACTAGCTTTCGTTACTGCAGCAACACGTCAGAGAACACCGTTTTCGCCTGTGTGTTTGCAGTATTTCTCATAAGAGGCGACCTATTTTAAATTTGCTCTGTGCCTTTTACACTGAGGTGAAAAATGTCATGGGGTACCACCTAATATTGTGTCGGACCTCCATTTGCCCGGCGTAGTGCAAAAACTCAACTTCGCACGGACTCAACAAGTTGGAGAAAGTACTCTGCAGAAATATTGAGATATGCTGCCTCTATAGCAGTCCATAATTTCGAAAGTGTTGCCGGTGCAGGGTTTTGTGCACGAACTGATCTCTCGATTATGTCCCACAATTGTTCAATGAGATCCATGTCGGACGATCTGTGTAGCCAAATCATTCACTCGAATTGTCTATAATGTTCTTCAAACCAATCACGAACAACTATAGCACGGTGACATGGCGCATTGTCATCCACAAAAATTCCATCATTGTTTGGGAACATGAAGTCCATGAATGGCTGCAGAATGTCTCCACGTAGCTGAACATAACAATTTACAGTCAATGATCGGTTCAATTGAACCAGAGGACCCAGTTCATTCCACGTAAACACAGCCCAAACCATTATGGAGCCACCACCAGCTCACACAGTGCCTTGTTGACAATTTGGGTGAATGGTTTCCTGGGGTCTGCGCCACACTCGAACCCTACCATTAGCTCTTACCAACTGAAATAGGGACTCATCTGACCAGGCCACAGTTTTCCAGTCATCTAGGATCCAACCGATATGTTCACGAGCCCAGGAGAGGCGCTGCAGTCGGTGTCGAGCTATTGGCAAAGGCACTCGCGTCAGTCATCTGCTGCCACAGCCCATTAACGCCAAATTTTGACGCATTGTCCTAATTGATGTGTTCGTCGTACGTACCACATTGCTTTCTGCGGTTATATTACGCACTGTTGCTTGTCTATTAGGAGTGACAACTCTAGACAATCGCCGCTGCTCACGATCGTTAAGTGGAGGCCGTCGGCCACTGCGTTGTCCGAGGTGAGAGGTTATCTCTAAAATTTGGTATTCTCGACACACTCTTGACGTCGTGAATTTCGGGAAATTGCTTTCCCTAACGATTTTCGAAATGGAATGTCCCATTTGTCTGGTTCCAACTGCCATTTCGCATTAGAAGTCTGTTAATTCCCGTCGTGCGGCCGTAAACTCGTCGGAAACATTATCACATGACTTATCTGAGTACAAATGACAGCTGGGCCAGTGCACTGCCCTTTTATGCCTTTTAAACGCGATACTACTGCCATCTGTATATGTGCATATCGCTATCCCATGACTTTCGTCACCTCAGTGTAGTTTAAACTCGTTAATTTCGTGTATGTTTGTTTACTTATCAGGCACAGTTCTGCTTTTATTAACTGTCTGGAGTACATATTCGCCATCTTTAGTATAGATAGGAGCTGTGATTGCTGTGTTCAGATGCGACCTGAGTTGGTGACCCTTTACTTACAGTTCCAGGAGGTGTTGGCTTCGGGCACACAGCTTGAAGCTGCTGCCAACAGCCATCACTATGAGGGACCGGGCGTGCAGATCCCAAGTGTACCCTGCTCGTTCCACTCTGTGGTCGTCTCCCTTACTTCCTGCATTGAGGTTTATCCCTCACCTGTGGTCGAGTGAGAGGTCTATCCAAAGTGTGGCAGGCAGCGAAAGACTTTCTGAGGGGCCTATAGGAGGGCCTCCCCGGTTCGCCTGACGAACAGGTTTCGGACGTTATCTCTGGCCGACGAAGTCCATGTGTCAGATACAGTTCCTCGCCCTGTTCGAGAGGAAGCCTCCCGACTCACAAGGCCTTGGCATCCAAGAACGGTGGGTTTGCTGGCAGTTGGGAGCAACAACGTTAGGCGTGTAATGAGCCCTCTGAGGGATGTATCTACAAAGGAGGGGAAGGAATCCAGTGTGCACTCCGTGTCAATACTGGGAGGAGTCATTCCTGATGTCGAAATTGTGCTTCCAAATGCCATGCAGAGCACACCGTGCAGCCAACAGCAGGTGGTGGATCATGTCGGAACTACCGATGTGCGTCGCTTTGGATCGGAAGAGATTCTGTCTGGTTTCAGGCTACTAGCTAAAGTGGTAAATCCTGTCAGTCTGTCGACCGTTGTGACCGAGCGGTTCTAGGCGCTTCAGTCCAAAACCGCGCTGCTGCTACGGTTGCAGGTTCGAATCTTGCCTCGGGCATGGATGTGTGTGATGTCCTTAGGTTAGTTAGGTTTAAGTAGTTCTAGGCTCTAGGGGACTGATGACCTCAGATGTTAAGTCCCATAGTGCTCAGAGTCATTTGAACCATTTCAACCTGCCAGTCTTGCTTGCGAGACGAAGGAAGACTTCACCATCTGTAGCGTCGTCGACAGAACTGACAGCGGTCCTTTTATATAGAGCCGCGTGGAGGGTCTGAATCAGAGGCTCAGACGATTCTGTGACTGTGTAAGCTGCAGATTCCTCGACTTGCGCAGCCAGGTGGTGAGTTTCCGGGACCCGCTTAATAGATCAGGAGTCCATTAAGCACAGGAAGCGGCTACACAGGTAGCGGGGTGCGTGTGGAGGGGACTGGGCAGTTTTTTATGTAATATGGTCTCGGGAAACTATAGAAAGGGCGTCAGTCTAACATGGTACAGGAAAATATAGGAACGTGGAGTTAGCAATAATTGGTATTGTGGTTTAAATTGTCGTAGTTGTGTTAGGAAAGAACCAGAGCTCCAAACGTTAACAGAAAGCACTGAAGCTCAAATCGTTATAGGTACGGAAATCTGGCTAAAGCCGGAAAAAACTTCAGCCGAAATTTTTACAAAGGAAAATTAGAGTCTTATTTCAGTTGGTTGTGATCTCAATTTACCCTCGATATGTTGGTAAAAATACATGTTTAAAGCCAGTGGCAGGTATAAAACGACGTCTGAAATTGTACTTAATGCTTTCTCAGAAAATTATTTTGAAAAATTAGTTCAGGAGCCCATTCGAAGTGAAAATGGTTGCGAAAACATACTTTACCTCTTAGCAACAAATAATCCTGAGCAAATAGGGAGTATCGTGACGGATACAGGGATTAGTGACCACAAGGTTATTTTAGCGAGACTGAATACCGTAACATCCAAACCCACCAAAAATAAACGCAACATTTGCATTGAAAAGGCAGATAAACCTTAGTTTGATGCCTTTCTAAGAGACAGTCTCCACTTCTTCTGACCTGACTGTGTAAGAGTAGACCAAATGTGGTTTGAATTCAAAGAAGTATATTTGTGGCAGTTAAGAGATATTCACCAAATAAATTAATAAGCGGTGGTACTGATCCTCCGTGGTATACAAAACGTGTGCAGAAGCAACGATAAAAGCGTGACAGATTTAAAAGAACGCAAAATCCACAAGGGAAACTCGAAATTTAGCACGAACTTCAATGAGCAATGCTTTTAATAGTTTGCACAGCGAAACTCTTTGATTCTGGTCACCAGCGGCAAGACGCAATCAATATCTGCACTGCACGATAACAGCGGTGAAGTCACTGATAACGATGACACTAAAACATTGCTACTAAACCCGGTTTGCCGAAACTCCTTCACCAAAGATTCTGAATTAAATATTCCAGGACTCGAATCAAGAACGACTGCCACATGAAAGACTTAGAAGCAGGTTAGGTTAGGTACCGAAGCAGCTTAAATCACTTAATAAAGGCAATTAAGATATTGTACACCACTTAGATTGGTTCAAATGGCTCTGAGCACTATGGGACTTAACTTCTGAGGTCATCAGTCCCCTAGAATTTAGAACTACTTGAACCTAACTGACCTAAGGAATCACACACATCCATGCCCGAGGCAGGATACGAACCTGCGACCGTAGCGGTCGCGCGGTTCCAGACTGTAGCGCCTAGAACTGCCATTTAGATTCCTTTCAGAGTATGCTGATAGAATAGTTCCATACTCAACAGTCAAGTACAATCGCTCGTCGAAATATCCATACCTGAAGACAAATAGCCATCACGGATTCAGAAAGAAGCGTTATTGTGGAACACAACTAGCTCTTTATTCTCAAGAAGTAATGAGTGCTATTGACAAGAGATGTCATACTGATTAATTTTTTTTTAGATTTCCGAAAGGTTTTGACACCGTGACTTCTAATCAAATAGTGTGCCTATGGAGTATCGTCTCAGTTGTGCGACTGGAGTCGTGATTTCCTGTCGGAAAGGTCACAGTTCCTAGTAATTAACGACACGCCATCGAGTAAAACACAAGCAATATCTGGCGTTCCCCAAGGGAGTGTTGGAGGCCCTCTGCTGTCCCTGATCTACATAAGCGATTTAGGAAACAATCTGAGCGTTCCTCTTAGATTTTTTGCAGATGATGCAGTCATTTACCATCTAGTAGGGTCATCAGATACTCAAAACCCACTGCAAAATAATTTGGAGAAGATATCTATATGATGCAAAAAGTGGGAATTGACTCTAAATAATGAATAGTGTGCAGTCAGCCATATGACTACTAACAGAAATCCGCTGACTTTCAGTTACACGATAAATCACAGAAAGCTAAAGGCTGTGAATTCGACTAAATATTTATGGATTAAAATTGCGAACAACTTAAATTTGAGCGATGGCATAGATAATTTTGTGGAGAATGCGAACTAAAATCTGCTATTTATTGACAGAACACTTATGAAATGCAAGAGGTCTTCTAAACAGACTGCTTACACTACGCTTCTGAAGTACTGCTGCGCAGTGTGGGATCCGTATCAGATGGGATTGACGGAGGACATCGCAAAACTTCAAAGAAGAGCAGCTCATTTTCTATAATTGTGAAATAGGGTGGCAATCATTAAAACATAGGCGTTTTTCCATGCGGAAGGGTCTACCCATGAAATTTCAACCCCAGTTTTCTCATTTGAATGCCAAAATATTTTGTTGGTGTCCAGCTACATAGCGAAAAATGATCATAACAATAAAATAAGAGAAATGAGAACTCTCACGGAAACATTCAAGTGTTCGTTTTTCCTGTGCTCTTTTCAAGAGTGGAACGGTAGAGAAATAGCTTGAAGGTGGTTAAATGACCCCTCTGCCAGGCAGTTAATTTGTTAATTGCAGAGTAAGTATGTAGATGCAGAATGCTCTTGGCTAGAAGATTTGCAGAAAGGAACGGAACTAATTGTTAAAGCCATAAAACATATATGCTACAGGAAAAAAATTAGCTATGTCCTGGAATTCGGTAACACATCTTGTTTGTACTTGTCATTATTCTGGCTGGAGAAAGAATTAGAAGACTGAAATGTAGATCTTAACTTATACGTTAGAAATTATGCTGGATGTTATAAAATCTACACCAAACAAACGTAAAGAAACGGTTGTTTTATGTGTGTAAATGCACATGTAGAATTTAATAAAGGTTTTTTACAAGAATATTTGATTTCGTGTTCTCTACCCTGCCAAAACTTCTAATAATTTTCCTGTTTGCGTTGATTTACACAGGTGGGAAACGGGTAGTTTCGTGACTTTGAAAAGTAGCTGAAACTAGGTACCTGGAAGTACAGTAACCCCGTTTCTTTCCTATATGACGATGTTGACGCATCGTGACGCTGATGCGATGTCGCTGTGACGCCATCATAACGCCAGTGTTATGCTGGCACTACGATGGTGATACGCTGGTGTTACGCTACATATGCTGCACGTACGCTGGTGTGACACCATCGGATCATTTGGATACTTCAGTGCACAGGTCCTCTCACTGGATCTGATGCCACTCAGCTAACATTTTTCGGACTATGCTATGTTATCATTATTTTATACTGTCTGCTTCTCACTAATGGACTAATAAAAAAAAAGTTATAACAAATACCCGAGCACTTAGCTGGGGAGCATATTGCTCGAAAGCAATGGGAGCCCCTTCATCTTCGAAGTACAGACACCGAGCAAATGATGGGCGCTCACACAGTCGAACTGCAAGAACTACAATTTCTCTGATGGTGGGAAGCTGAACTTCTACATCACTGGCCAAAATGTCAATGCTTTGGGGCACGGACGCAATGTTCTGAGAGCATGATGACGTCAACGCACGTATGTGATACCACTGGCAATGGTGAGGGAGGAGGGAAAGGTGATGAGGACAGGTCTGGAATTCTGGGGATTCTGATACTGTCATCGAGTCAAAGAATGCCGTTGCTGATGTCAGCAACTCTTGGCCCTCATCCCGAATGGATCCTGTACTAACACTATCACATTTATCTAAGACAACGGTAACACAACAAAACATAGAAGGGAGCTATGAGTTTGAATTACCTCTTTATTTTGGATTAATATACTTTGAGAATATTTCTGGTTCAGTTTCAAGAAAACCTCGTACAAAAATTCGTTGAAATACATGGCAGTG
The DNA here is from genome assembly GCF_023864345.2 of Schistocerca serialis cubense. Classification (NCBI taxonomy): domain Eukaryota; kingdom Metazoa; phylum Arthropoda; class Insecta; order Orthoptera; family Acrididae; genus Schistocerca; species Schistocerca serialis. The sequence goes on from NC_064640.1 coordinate 386,724,438, forward strand.
ATTGCAACTGTCTACGTTTACATCTACATAATCTACATACATATTCCACAAGCCACCGAATAGAGCAAGGCGGGGGTACGCTCTACCACTACTAGTCATTTCCAGTCCTGTTCCACTATTACATGCCTCCCTAGTATGAGCCCTCATTTCTCGTGTCTTATTTTCGTGGTCCTTGCGTAAAATATACAGTGGTTGTAGAATCGTTATGCAGTCAGGGGCCTAGAGAAAGTATTCAGAGTCAGCCTGGGAACATGCAAAAAGAATGCGTGTTATGGAACATACCTGAACCGCCTCTGTTTTGCTGATGAAACGGTCTCTGGAGCAGATAAGCTTTAACAACGAGCAGAAGGCAACCGCCAGGCAACAGTTGTCCCTATGACGCAAGCCAGACACCAAGGGAACACCAATGCCGGGTAAAAGCGGAAATGAGCTCCGGAAGCGAACAGAAATTCACTGGCAGCACTCGCAGCAGCGGCTTCATTGCGGTTTATCTTATCTCGCTTCCTGCGTGTACTCTTAGCCCCTTCTATTTGTAGCGGAGGGGCCTCACTGGGCGCAATAGGTCTCCAAGAGAACTCAAGCGTTCAGAGTGTATTTACTCTTTTTTACATCTACATTTACATTAATGCTCTGCAAACCACTACGACAGGGTACGGCCCATTAAACCCGTTATTAGCGCTTCTTCCCAATTCAATCACGTATTGAGTGCAGAGTGAATCATTGTTTAAATGTCTCTGTGTGTGCTGTAATTAATCTAGCCTTGTCCTCCCTATCCCTTTGTGAGTAATAAGTACGGGGCCGTAATGTGTTCCTAGAATAATGATTTAAAACCTGTCCTTGAAACTTTTTAAGTAGGCTTTCTCGGGATAGTTTACGCGTATCTTTAAGAGCCTGCCAGTTCAGTTTCTTCAGCATCTCTGTGAAACTCTCCCACGGGTCGTAGGAAACCCGTAATCATTCGCACTGCCCTTATCTGTATACCTTCAATATCTCCTGTTAGTCCTATTTGGTATGGGTCCCACAACTTACGCAATATTCTAGAATGGGTCGCACGAGTTATTTGTAAGCAATCTCCTTTGTAGACTTATTGCACTTCCGCAATATTGTACCAATAAACCGAAGTCTACCACCTGCTTTACCCACAACTGAGCATTTATGATCATTCCATTTAATGTCCTTACAACGTGTTACAGCCAGGTAATTGTATGAGTTGGCCGATTCTGACTGTGAGTCACTGATATTCTTCATAGGATGCTACGTTTTTTTCGTTTTGTGAAGTGCACAATTTTACGTTTCTGAACATTTAAAGCAAGTTGCCAATATTTGAACCACTTCGAAATCTTATCAAGATATGACCAAATATTTATACTACTTCTTTCAGACATTACTTCACTATAGATAACTGCGTCATCTGCAAAAAGCCAGAAGTTACTATTGATATTGTCCCCAAGATCATTAACGTACAACATGAACAGCAAGAGTCCCAACACATTTGCCTGGGGCACCCCCAAAGTTACTTCTGCATCTGACGATTACTCTCCATCCGAGATAACATGGTGCGTCTTCCCTACCAAAATGTCGTCAAGCCAATCACAAATGTAGTTTGATGTCTCATGTGATCGTTCTTCTGACGCTAAGTACGTTGCGGTTTTTTTTTTTTTTTTTTCAAGCGAAGGAATATCGTTAGGTTTTTATTTATTTAGTATCATTGGGATCTTAGAGAACCATAATCACTCTTTATAATGAAATGTTTCCTCTTTTGATGTAAATCAAATGACCAAAAGACAGAGGAAGGATTGTTCCATGCGAAGATGTGCCGTCTATGACCCCCGAATGTTGCGTCTGGGCCGGCCGGGGTGGCCGAGCGGTTCTAGGCGATACAGTCTGGAACCGCGCGACCGCTACGGTCGTAGGTTCGAATCCTGCCTCGGGCATGGATGTGTGTGATGTCCTTAGGTTAGTTAGGTTTAAGTAGTTCTAAGTTCTAGGGGACTGATGACCTCAGAAGTTAAGTCCCATAGTGCTCAGAGCCGTTTGAACCATTTTGTTGCGTCTGGATGCTGCGTATGGCGAGAGTAAAGACAAAATATATGAGCAGTCTGTTACAGACAGATGTGTAGTGAAAATGGCAGTACGTCGTGAGTTAACCGACTTTAAACATGGATGATAACTGGTACAAGACGAATGGGGTAATACATAGCATACCGGATATTGGTTTCCGATGTCGACAGTGTCTAGGGTAAATAATAAATACCGCAGAAACGATGCTTTATTGCAAGTAAACTGCCACATGGGAAGAACCACAAGTGTTTGATGAACGGATTTCACGTCAACTCGTCAGAGCCTAAGGGTGCGATCGACCATCTATTCAAAGAAGTCAAAGTTACACTATGTGATCAAAAGTATCCGGACACCTGGCTGAAAATGACTTAGAAGTTCGTGGCGCTTTCCATCAGCAATGCTGGAATTCTGTATGGTGTTGGCCCGCCCTTAGCCTTGATGACAGCGTCCATACTCGCAGGCATACGTTCAATCAGGTGCTGGAAGTTTCTTGCGGAATGGCAGCCCATTCTTCACGGAGTGCTGCACTGAGGAGGGGTATCGACGTCTGTCGGTGAGGACTGGCACGAAGTCGGCGTTCCAAAACATCCAAAAGGTGTTCTATAGGATTCAGGCCAGGACTCTGTGCAGGCCAGTCCATTACAGGGATGTTATTGTCTTGTAACCACTCCGCCACAATCCGTACATTATGAACAGGTGCTCGATCGTGTTGAAAGATGCAATCGCCATCCCCGAATTGCTCTTCAACAGTAGGAAGCAAGAAGTTGTGTAAAACATCAATGTAGACCTGTGCTGTGATAGTTTCACGCAAAACAACAAGGGGAGCAACTCCCTTCATGAAAAACAGGACCACACCATCACACCGCAGCCTCCGAATTTTACTGTTGGCACTACACACGCTGGCAGATGGCGTTCACCGGGCATTCGCCATACCAACACGGTCGGCAATGATTATATAAGACAAATGTGTGGAGCAGTTGTTAGTTCGGTCACTGCTGCTACAATTGGAGGTTACAAAGATTTGAGTGAGTCTGAACGTGGTGTTATAGTAGGCTCACGAGCGATGGGCACAGCATCTCCGAGATAGCGATGAAATGGGGATTTTCCCGTACGACCAAGTCACGAGTGTACCGTGAATATCAGGAATCCGGTAAAACATCAACTCTCCAACGCTGCGGCCGGAAAAAGATCCTACAAGTACTGGACCAATGACGACTGAAGAGAATAGTTCAGCGTGAAAGAAGTACAACCCTTCCACAAATCGCTGCAGATTTCAATACTGGGACATCAACAAGTGTCAGCGTGCGAACCATTCAACGAAACATCATCGAAATGGGCTTTCGGGGCCGAAGGCCCACTCATGTACCCTTGATGACTGCACGACACAAAGCCTTACGCCTCGCCTCGGCCCATCATCACCGACATTGGACTGTTGATGAGTGGAAACATGTAGCCTAGTCGGACTAGTCTCGTTTCAAATTGTATCGAGCGGATGGACGTTACGGGTATGGAGACAATCACGTGAATCCATGGATACAGCATGTCCGCAGAGGACTGTTCAAGATGGTGGAGGCTCTGTAATGGTGTGGGGCGTGTGCAGTTGGAGTGATATGGGATCCTTGATACACCTCTGACAGGTGACACGTCCGTAAGCACCCTGTCTAATCACCTGCACCCATTCATGCCCATTGTGCATTCCGACGGACTTGGGCAACTCCAGCTGGACAATGCGATACCCCACACGTCCAGAATTGCTACAGAGTGGCTCCAGGAACATTCTTTTGAGTTTAAACACTTCCGCTGGGCGCCAAACTCCCCTGATGTGAACATTATGGAGCATATCCGGGATGCCTTGCAACGTGCTGTTCAGAAGAGATCTCCACCCTCTCGTACATATTTAAGGACAGCCCTGCCGGATTCATGGTGTCAATTCCATTGAGCACTACTTAAGACATTAGTCGAGTCCATGCCACGTCGAGCTGCGGCCTACCTGCGTGCTCACGGGGGCCCTACACGATATCAAGCAGGTGAACCAGTTTCTTTAGCTCTCAAGTGTATTTTTACATATATTTTCTAAATTCATTCTAGTGTATGCTGTGTTATACATTAAGTACATTATGTGTAATTGATTTATTTTGTAAAATGGCAAAAATAATGTTACATATAGTTATGACTTGCTACAGTTTTCTAGCGAGCGGATAAATGTATTGCAGCAGAAAATAAATAAAAAAAATAAAATAAATATCAACCCTATCTGGTGCGGATCCCAGACCGCCGAGCAACATTGAAGGATTGGTCGAGAGAGAGTTTTATAAGCTACCTCCTTTGTCAATGGACTCCATTTCCTGAGGATTCTCCGAATGAATCTCAGTGTGTCGTCTGCCTTGCCCGCGATTAATTTTATGTGGTCGTTCCAATTTAAATCACTCCGTACGGATACTCCTAGATATTTTATGGAAATAAGTACTTACAATGATTGTTATGCAGTCGCGTAAGCGTACATTAATGGGTACGTCTGTATATGTATATGCAATATGTTCCTTTTTTATTATATTAAGGGAAAATTGCCACTCACTGCACCAACCGTCGACCCTCTTCTGGTCTTCTTGCGTTTCGCTGCAACTCTTAGAACAGTCATCTGGCTCCTGTACAAGTTCTACATAATCTTCTGCACCCTTTGCTTTATCCTTGACTACTTCAAAATTCCAGAGAGTGTATTCAAGTCACTATTGTCAAAAGCTTTTTCTAAATCTACAACTATTACCAATGTATGCTTGCCTTTCTTCAATCTATCTTGTAAGGTAAGTCATCCAAATTAATTTTCGCCTGGATCAGATTCTGCGAGTTGTTGCATGCTATTATTATTATTTTAAGCCGCGCGGGATAAGCCGAGCGGTCTGCGGCGCTGCAGTCATGACTGTGCGGCTGGTCCCAGCGGATGTTCGAGTCCTCCCTCGGGCATGAGTGTGTGTGTTTGTCCTCAGGATAATTTAGGTTAAGTAGTGTGTAAGCTTAGGGACTGATGACCTTAGCAGTTAAGTCCCATAAGATTTCACTCACATTTGAACATTTTTTATTATTTTAAAATGTCTTGTGTAAAGGTGTGAAATGGTAAAATCACAACACTAATAAGAACAATGAGACATATTTCTGATGTATGTTCGAAGTGACAATTACTAGAGTGAGAGCTATTAGTGTTTTGGAAAAGTTAGTTCAGAGAATGTTTCCTCAAAAATCCACTCTTTTTCCCTGTACTAAAACCAATCCATGAAGAAAGTCTACATCTACAGCTACATGATTACTCTGCAATTCACAATTAGGTACGTAGCAGAGAGTTCATCGAACCACCTTCAACCTGTTTCTCTTCCGTTCCACTCTTGAACTGTCTGCGAGAAAAACGAATACTTAAATTTTTCGTGTGAGCTCTCATTTCTCTTATTTTATTATGATGATCATTACGCACTATGTAGGTGGACGCGAAAAAAATATCTTCACACTCTGAGAAGAAAGTTTATGACTGAAATTTCATGAGAAGATCCTGCGGCATGAAAAAACGCCTTAGTTTTAATAATTGCTACCCCAATTCGCGTATCATATCCATGGCAGTCTCTCCCCTATTTCGTGACAATATGAAACGAGCTGCCTTCTTTGAACTTTCTCGATGTCTTCCGTCAAATCTATCTCATACAGATCCGATACCGCACGGCAGTACGCCAGAAGATGGCGGACAAGCGCAGTGTCAGCATTCTCTGTAGTAGAGCTGCTGCGTTTTCTAAGTGTTCTGCCAGTGCATCGCAGTCTTTGGTTTGCTTTTCTCACGACATTATCTATGTGATCGTTCCAATTTAAGTTATTCGCAATTGCAGTCGCGAAGCATTTAGCTGAATTTACTGCCTTCAGAAACGTTAAGTTTTAATTTTTTGAATAGGACATTATTAGTTCTTAGGAAAACTGTTGGTTCTTCATTAATGAAAAATATAATCGATGTGGTCACTGTATTGTAGGAGCCAGCTTCAGGTACAATTATAGTAATTCTCTTGGAACAAACTTCCTCTGCACAGACAGTCCAACACGCAAATAAAATGAGTAAAAATTAACCACACTTATTGGACACAAACTTGAGTTCCACAATTCCACAATGTATCACATTTTCTCTGATGTTTGTGGACACAAGATCATTGTTAATATTTCAAAGCTGCTCTTTTCAAGTGTATATCGGTATCTGTTAACACGTCAGACAAACAATGACGAGCCTGAACATAGTGACTAATGCCAGTCGTGACACTGAATGCCGCCTGCTGACGTTGTGGGCGTGTGACGAACTGGAAATCATTGTAGCAACGATACGGGTCGCAAATGGGGAAATCCAGTGACATAAGCAAAGTTCACATAGGGAAGATTGTTAAGGTATGACATATGGGAACGGCATCTCGGTAAGGGCGAAGGTGGTTGGCTGTTCGCTTGATAGTGTCATGAGCATCTGTGGAAATTGCTTAAAAGATGGTGAAATCACGAACAGTTGATAAAGTGAAACTTCCTGGCAGTTTAAAACTGTGTGCCGGACCGAGACTCGAACACGTTTCATCACAGAACGCACGCTCTTTTAAGCAGCATAGGCTGCCATCTGTGGCAGATCTGACAACAGTATAATGCTGTGTTACGGAGCACACTATTCAATGTGCGTTGTTGAACATGAGGTTAGACAGCAGACGACCTTTACGTGTTTCCACATTCACCTAACAACATTCGTGAATTATGATTGCAGTGGGAAAGAAATCATCCAGATTGGACCATGGATCAATGGAAACGTGTCAGTTGGTTGGATGAACAACGTTTCTTACTGCACCAGATCGATGGTCGTGTCCAGATACGCTATCATCCAGGTGATTATTTACTTAAAATTTACACCGTATCACGGACGCAGGACGGTTGGGAACAAAAAAATGGTTCAAATAGCTCTGAGCACTATGGAACTTCACTTCTGAGGTCATCAGTCCCCTATAACTTAAAACTACTTAAACCTAACTAACCTAAGGACATCACACAACCGCGCGACCGGTACGGTCGGTCGCGCGGTTCCAGACTGTAGCGCCTAGAACCGCTCGGTCACCCCGGCCGGAGGTTCGGAACAGTATTATGTAGTGGGGGACATCCACTTTGACACCCATGGTACCTGTGAGAGTTACTGAAGGCACCTTGGCACCTGTGGACCACGTTGACGTTATTGTGGTCCGTCTGCATCCATTCACGCTTGATGTCTTCCCCAACGGTGAAAGCGTCGTTCAGCAGATAACTATCCTTGTCACAAGGCTACGGTCGTTTGGGAGCATGATAGTAAAGTTTCGTGGATGTCTTGGCCACCAAATCCACCTCACCTGAATCCGACTGAACACATCTGGGACGCTATCGGGCGCCATCTCTGAGCCCGAAGATCACCGAGCCGTAATTTACGGGAATTGCGTGACCTATGCATTGTTATCTGGTGCCACAAATCTGCAGAAATCTACTAAGGACTTGTTTCATCCACGCTACGCATAATCACTGCTGTATTGCGTTCCAAAGTGCTCGAACATGCAATGAAGCATGTGCTCATAATGTTTTGGCTCATCAGTGTACAATTTAAAGTACAGCATTGCGTCAGCAAAGCTGCCTTGTCTTGAAAACGTGATGTGTCTGGCATCACTGCACACTGTCTATTCAGATCCCACCACCAGTTCCAGTAACGAATCACTACAAAAACTTCTGCACTCCTACATTCAGCAGTCATGTATATCTCCTGTGGTCAGTTCTCACATTTCATTTGAACAGGCTCCTCTTTTACGTCGGGCAGGAATCTCACTGCTAAATGCAGCCATTCATAGAGGAGACTGATACCTAACGGTACTACACCCACTGCATTGTGTAAAATTTGGAAATTTGTGGTAAGGACTTATAGGACCAAACTGATGAGGTCATCGGTCCCTAAGCTTACACACTATTTAATCTAAGTTAAACTAGCTTAGGCTAAAGAAGACACACACACTCATGCCCGAGGGAGGACTCGAACCTCCGACGGGGGAAGCCGCGCGGACCGTGACAAGATGCCCAGACCGCGCGGCTACCCCGCGCGGTCACTGAATTATGTATTGATGTATTTAACATTCTGCAACATGAAATATGATTACAATGTCTTACATAAAAATATATTCAGTGAACTTCCGTGAATAATGTTTTGTTGATCATCAATGGTTCAAGTGGCTCTGAGCACTATGCGACTTAACTTCTGAGGTCATCAGTCGCCTAGAACTTAGAACTAATTAAACCTAACTAACCTAAGGATATCACACACGTCCATGCCCGAGGCAGGATTCGAACCTGCGACCGTAGCGGTCAAGCGGTTCCAGACTGAAGCGCCTAGAATCGCACGCCCACACCGGCCGGCTGTTGATCATCAATTTACAGAACATGCTCACTCACGTGGTAGTTACATTTTGTTGTTGTTGACGTCATTGTTGTTTTTTCTTTCATACTATGCATCATTGTATTAGTTGATAAGTTATGTAATGCCTATGTGCTGAAAATTTAATTCTGTTCCATATCTAAATTAGAAACACCCGAAGAAATGATTGGATACACATCTCGAACTTCAAAATTCGTCAAGGGAAAACGTAAACACTTAATGGTGCAGGTTGGTTGAAGACTGGTGACAAGTTAAGAGCATTATATTTCGTAAAAGGAAGAGTCTGGCACGTAGTAGTACATGGTGCACTTCCTTAAACATCTTTTATTGCACATTATAATTAAGTTGATTAATTTGTCAAAACTGTGTTTCTTGAAGCTAGCTGTCCTCAGCAAAGCAGCCAGCCGCCTCTAGGAACCGACGGTAGTCTCTGAACCCAGGCGGCAAGTGTCGTTTCCTATCGACATGAGCCACGATTTACAGTCAGGTGCATATCGTTGACGACAAAGCTTCCTCCACATCTCAGACGTAACGCCCTCGCACCCCCCCCCCCCCCCTCCCTCCTCCCCTACTCAGCAGGCAAAGCGAACACTGACCTCCCTTCCGCCCTTTATTTCACTATGGGGCTGCATAAACTGACTATGGTTGGAGCTCTCAAAGACGAACAATCCCACACGCTGTGCGTGTCCGAGCCTGTTAGGATGATCGGCCTCAGTTCCAACAGAGGAGGTGTCCCATGCTGACTCAGATATACTTTCAGCAGTGAATAATACCTCAAACAGGTTTTTAAAGCGTAAGGGGACAGCAACCACTTAGAAATCTCGCCACCGTTCGCCATTCATCGTTAGGTGGGTATCGACCGTACAAGACGAGCGAATCGGACGGCGCTGCGACTTCGGGTATACCAGGCGATGCGCTTCCCAAGCATTCGTCTTAGGTTCTTTAACACCAACTAAATATTGTGTATATACATAAACTGCTGCTAATTCTGGTGCGTCCGCTCGGAGCCCAAAGCTGCAGCTGCGCTGGCAATTAAAATATCCTAGTGGCTCCTAGGCTACTGATTCAAATGTTTGCAGTTGAATCACCAGTCAGTTTTGGAAGGTTTCTCTGTCAATTATCGCTTCTTTCATCTCTTTAAATGATTGACTAATGTGAAAAATGTCAAATAGCACCGTGATTCAATGTCCGCCTCGAACTGTATGCGTTCGATAACTGGCTGGGTAACTCAATTAAAAGATTAGAGGAAGACAAGGGCGTGCTGCCTCGCGTAGTCTCGTAAAGCACTTCCGTCTTGAAACTAAGCTTCACATTTAGGACTACTTTATTTTACTAGTAGTAAAGTCACAGGTGGCAAGCTTAACTTCTCTAAAGTATCTGAACTATAACACTCACATGGAGCGTAACACTAAAGTAAGATTACAGCTTAATGTGTAATGAAAAAATAACTCAACGGTAAGGCGCGACGGAACGAAGACATTGGTTGTTGCCTCTTTGTCGTCGCCTCTGGTTAAGCTCTTTTTCGCAGTGGGCACTGACCAACTCATAGAGATCTAAAACGAACGATTTGCACAGCTTTGTGGAGTGCCGTCGCTGGATGGAAGATCCATAAAATGGTATACAAGATTATTTATTTGTCAAATAAATATAATGGTTTGCTGTCTTTTCGTTATAGATGTGCTTTGCTACTTAACTTTCCAGTACATCTAATATTTAGGCAATTCATGGTCTACCCTATGTTCAAAATGGTTCAAATGGCTCTGAGCACTATGGGACTTAACATCTATGGTCATCAGTCCCCTAGAACTTAGAACTACTTAAACCTAACTAACCTAAGGACATCACACACATCCATGCCCGAGGCAGGATTCGAACCTGCGACCGTAGCAGTCGCGCGGCTCCGTACTGAGCGCCTAGAACCGCTAGACCACCGCGGCCGGCCTATCTTATGTCAATGCTAATTTAGCACTACAATCACCTACGGATTAACCTCATCCTGCAACAGAACTGAGTATTAATCTTGGCTACGGAGGATATTGTGGCCAGTATAAAACCTCCAGATGTACTGTGCAGCAACAGTCCAGAGAAAGTAACCTGGCCGGCTGAGAAATGGTAGAGCTTCGCCCCGGCAGAGTACAGCATTCTTCTTTTGAATAACTCTGCCTCAGCTAGTCGGAAACCACGGTTCTCCTCTCAAAGTAATTTGCTTATACAGGCTGTTAAAAGTATTCCATACTCTGAGAAGTGGCAATCTGGAACAAATCAAGAAAAAATGTCGAGTCAACATGAGCTCTAAAATGCGTACCTTAAGAGCTATGAGAACTTTTTCGTCTTCGTTTTTGCTAAACACATCTCTTCCACTGCAAACTCTTAACTATTACGATAGATTCACTGAACACAGTAAACAAGTGAGTAAACAAATGAGAACACATTATTCTGTTACTGTGAAATAACAGAGGTACTAAAGTAATCTGCTGTCTATTACATACTATCTGCGCTTGTGAGCTATCGCTTAAGGAGGTGCTCAATATGATATCAATTCACAGTAAAGCACGCTTCTATCCGACGTCTTAGCGTATCACACACTCTCTGAAAAACTCCAGGTTCACATGGATGCGCTGGTAGCAACTGATGAAGCGTTCCTGTAGTGTTTGTACATCATTAACGGAGCTCGTATACACCAAAGATACCAAGTGTCCCCACAATGAAAAATACAAGGGATTAAGATTGGGACTAGCTGGCCAACGTAGGGCCTACTGAACCTCACCGATCTATCTATTGCCCATTACACGTCTGTGTGAGGTGTTCTCGGACATTTCGATGAAAATGCACTGGTCCTATAATATGCATGAACCACATCTCAAGCCTCGAGCAGGACAGGTAGGTCGTTTGATATGAACTGAAGACACCTTGCACTAGTCAGCTTATCTGATTGTATGTAACGCCTGTTAGTCTATCGCCAATAATTCCTGCCCATCCGATAAATGAACATCGGCGCTGATGCCTTGCTTCTTCAACTGTGTGTGGACTTTCATGAGCCCAAGATTGTTGTTCATGAAAACTGACAATACCCTCTCGCGTGTAACCTGCCTCGTCTGTGAACAGTAAGTTTGTTTTGAAAACTGGATCTTCACCACATTTTTGCCACAGTCACAGGCTGATCTTAAGGCCGAAAGGCTTGGACACGCAGTACATGATACAGCTGTAGCAATTGTTCATGTAGGATCGCCCGCCGCGCGGGATTAGCCGAGCGGTCTGAGGCGCTGCAGTCATGGACTGTGCGGCTGGTCCCGCCGGAGGTTCGAGTCCTCCCTCGGGCATGGGTGTGTGTGTTTGTCCTTAGGATAATTTAGTTTAAGTAGTGTGTAAGCTTAGGGACTGAAGACCTTAGCAGTTAAGTGCCATAAGATTTCACTCACATATAAACATCATCTACGATCGCCCAAACCAGAGGATGACTAACAGTGATGCACACTGAAATTTTACGTAGACTACTTCGACGATCTTCTGCCACTCCATGCAGTACTCGCTTCTCCACTTTCGGAGTACGAATGGTGCGAGGGCTGTTACGATCTGCTACTGTTGAAGCCAAAGTCTGCTAGTCGCTGGAAAAGACAGCTGAATAACTATGCAGACGGTACCCTGCGTTTTGGATATTTTTTAGCACACAGTACACGGGCTCGACGGCTGCTTCCATTTGCCAAACCGCAACAGACGATTATGCTTGCCATTTCCCGCGTGAAACAATAGGTTTCCATCATGCTGGTAAGTGTAAAGATAAAACTACACTGTAAAAACATTTCACAAAGTTCTCAAAACAGAAACTGGTTCGATTAAAACTAATGTATCGGCTACATTTACACAGAGCTATGAATATGGTTTACAGTAACAACACTAATAGATGTTTACTGAATTTTGTATCCATGGACAATAACAGAGGAATGTGTCCTCACTTGTTTACTGCATTATGTAGGTCATTCGTAACAGCAAATAGCTTGAAATAGAAGACAGTTGTTTAACAGTAGCGAAGATGAGCAAGTACACACAGCTCTTTAGATATGCATTTTTACTGGATTTTTTGTCTTGTTTTGGTCCATACTGCCGCCTCTCAAAATATGAAATACTTTATTTAACAACCCGTATTTCTTATTCGGTACTTTCTACAACTAATGCTTTGATAGCGTGTCCTACAGAGCGTCTGTGAAGAGGTTGAAGAAATTAATATAAACCATACTGTGGATTAGTCTATTAATTCGCATATACCAAATGCTTGGGTGGCTTTTATGTTTTTTTGGAAAGTGTTGTATTTCTTTATTGGGCTACCTTCCAGTTTGGTTCTGTTAAATGTAAAAATGAGCTGCGTTAAATTTGGGTACATTAGGATAAGAGGAAAGAGTGTCTTTGAGCCTTAAAATGCGGAAAACAAGAAAAAAGTACTTCACGGAGTACTACTTATACTTGGTGTAAGCAGGTTTTTTTACTTAAGTCTCATTAACATATAGCGTTCTCATTTCGCAGATTGCATAGTTTTCAGGATGTGATGAACCAGTTACCCCCATTCAGGCAGTGAAAGAGAATAAATGTGCCTGAAAAAGAGTAAAAGAATAATCACACTTTTATCCATTACGGATTTCTGGAAACGTTTAAAAGAATAGTCTGCTACTCATCCAATGTTGGTACATTTACACATATTTCGGTCGTTTAACTCGCTATCGTTCAGATTTTCTTATCGCTTTTTCACGGATCGGCAGGAAGAATTTGATTCAGAGTTACTTGATAAGGAGGAAATTCCAGGAACATCACCTGATAACTCTGTCTCAAAAGTTCCATCGTCACAAGCAAAACAGAGAAGTGGACGTCAAGCAATAATGACTCTTACGTGTGTTCTTATAATTTGCATAAATATAGGTTCAACGAAAGGGAAGCAGTTAACATCCTGATAGATACTATCAAAGAATTAGGTCAAAATATCAAAGATTTTACAGTTGACAGGAATTCTATTCACAATTCTCTAGAAAAACTAAAATAAAAATAATAATACACTTCAGGCTGCTATCGTGAATTACAGTGGCAAATTGCTCCCAGCATAAACATAGGCAGACGGTCTGTACATGACTGCTTCCAACTGTGCTCCTAAGGAACTTCTCTGAGTTCCAGCACTGAGCAGGGTAACAACTGACTATGAAACTCCCACTTAATCGGGTCATCAGTCCTGTGTTAGTTGTTAACACAACAACATCAATTCAGACAATTTCAGAGATGCGTGAAAACTTTTTGGAAAAAGATTTCTTACTTTTATCTCGCAGGCTTCACATACGGCGTGGTCAGAAACAGTCTGAAAAGCTTGTAAGGACGTTTCAGGGTAGATTGTGCTGAGAAATAACTGTTAAGAAAAAAGTTAGGTAGGTTGCGCCGTTTCTGAATTAATTAGCTTTGAAGTTAGTTAATCAGGGTGTCGCCAAACGTGCACTTCGTTTGGTTTCCTAAGTAAATTCATGGCCCTCGCTGAGGGAGTGATGATATTATTCGAGAAATTTAATAAACCCCCGTAGGTACACAAATCTCAAAATCTTAACCTCTAACGCTAATGGCGTAAAAACGGAAAAACAAGTGCTGGAAGAATTTCTAGACCGGCATGCAATCGATATTGTGTGTCTGACGCAAACTCATCTTCATCCCAAGGACAACTTTTCCATATGAAACTAAACGCTGCAATGAGTTGACCGTGTAGGTCGCGAAAGGGGCAGAGTAGCGATCCTCGCAAAAGGCAGAAGGTGTTTCCGCACAATAGACTTATCGCACACACACGGTATCGGGGTAGACGGTGTGAGACCAAAATTTTGCAAGTTGCTCAGGAGACGCTAGATGATGTCAACAACGAGCAACACAAAAATTGTACATGGGACGACAGTAAAGATCGAAACCCAGCTAAAGTCTGAGCAGTCACGCGCGCTATCGCCTACGCTATGAGAACAATTGGCAGTAATTGAGTCTGGCGAGCCGCTTGCGCGTGCAACGACCTGACTGGCTAACTTCAACGCTAATTAACTCGGAAACGGTGCAACGATTGGAATTTTTTCTTCATAATATTTCTCAGCACAACCTACTCTGCAACTCCTTTACTAGCTTTTCAGACTGTTTCTAACAACTCTGCATACGGAATCATTTTAAGAAGCGTTTTTGAGGAAAATATGGGTTGTAGAAGCACGTCTACATCTATACCAATCTAAAAATTCAGAACCTTGGTCTCGAATCAGTATTAATAACCACCAAACTTGAATTCAGAACGGAATTAATAAGATGTGCCTCTAAATCCTCGGTTTTGCTTAATATACGTTGAAAGAACAGCAAATTAAGAAGGTTTATAGAGTAGCTTTAGAATTAACTGCCATCTTTCTTAGCGAAGCACCACCTCACCTAAAATCTTACTGTGTTTCAGGGCTATCCGTCTTAAAAGGTGGATAGTGGAAGCCACTTATTACTTGAAAATGTGATGAATTTGAATTATAGCCACAAGAAGAGAAAGACATTTGTGATATCTCTAAGAGGTGTGTTTTAGAAGTAATGTTAAGTATAAAAATGGATCAGAGGGTTTGTTTTAAAATTTACTGTAGTAACAGAATAAAGTGCAACATTGTTTCAGAAGTGTTATATCTCGATTTCTGTGAGTCTGCAATGAGAAAAAAAATCATTTCGAAGAAGGCCGTGAACACACTGAAAGCGGTGAGCGCCCTGAGCGCCCGGGCACATCATCAAATGATGAAATAGTGGGAAAAGCGAAGGAAATTATCACAATCAGAGAATCGCTGATAACCTGGCATATCAGTTGGCTCATGCTATGGAAATTTTTGGGTGTTTTAGTTAGAAACGTGTGACAGTAAAATTTATTCCAAAATTGTTGAATTTCGAATATAAACGGCGACGAATGCAAGCTGCTCAGGAGACGCTAGATGATGTCAACAACGATGCAGCACTACTGAAACGTGACGTAACAGGTAATTAAATATGGGATTACCGAAAGTACATCGAAACAATTAATTAAAATGTAAATATCACGCAGATAATGTTGTGCGAGAGGCAAACCAAGGACTTCGTTTTATTGGCAGAACACGTAGAAGATGCAACAAGTCTACTTAAGAGACTGCCTACACTACGTTTGTCCGTCCTCTGCTGACCGGGAGAGGTGGCGCAGTGGTTAGCACACTGGACTCGCATTCTGGAGGACGACGGTTCAATCCCGCGTCCGGCCATCCTGATTTGGGTTTTTCGTGATTTCCCTAAATCACTCCAGGCAAATGCTGGGATGGTTCCATTGAAAGGGCACGGCCGACTTCCTTTCACATCCTTCCCTAATCCGATGAGACGGATGACCTCGTTGTTTGGTCTCTTCCCCCCAAAACAACCCAACCCAACGTCCTCTGCTAGAGTACTGTTGTGTGGTCTGATATCCTTCCCACATAGACTGACGGAGGATATCGAAAAAGTCCAAAGAAGGGCAGCTCGTTTTATATTAACACGAAAGAGGTGACAGAGTGTCACGGATATGATAAGCGATTTGGGGTAACAATCATTAAAACAAAGACTTTTCCGTTGCGGCGATATCTTTTCGCGAAATTTCAATCACCGACTTCCTCCTCCGAATATGAAAATATTTTACTGTTGTCAACATACATATGGAAAAATTATCATCGTAAAAAAATAAGGGAAATTAGAGCTCGTACAGAAAGATTTAAGTGATCATTTTTCCTAGGCGCTGTTAGAGAATGGATCGGCAGAGAAATAATCTGAAGGCGACTCGAAGAACCCTCTGTCAGGCATTTAGGTGTGAAATGCAGAGTGATCACGTTAACGCAGATGTAATCATCCCAGTGAAAGCATTCGTAATCGCCAAGACCAGAAAAAGGCCAACAAGTGCCGTCAAATGTGATGGTTATTGCACTGTGTTCTTTCATTTTAACGGTATAGTGAACTATGAGTTCTTGTTATAAGGTCGTGAGACCAATAAGAAGTACTGCTTTCCAAGTTCAACGCCGTTTGCGTGAAACAGTCTGAGAAAAAAAAATCCGCCGCGAAACAGTTCATGGCTTTTGCACCACAATAATGCACCTACTCACACTTCGTAGCTTGTTCGTGACTTTTTGGCCAAAAACAATACTGTAAAGTTGCACAAGTCCCCATAATCATCATAAATGGCCCCGTGTGCTTTTTCTGTTGCCCAAAATAAAGACAACTTTAAAGGACCGTTGTTTTAGAAGAATAAATGAGATTAAAAGCTCATCGTTGAGAGGGCTAAGAGCTGTCCCAAAGGACGAGTTCCAGAAGCGTTTCAGGGACTGAAAAAAACACTGTCATAAGTGTATACTATACAATGGGGATTAGTTTGTAGGGGATAACATTTTTGTAGACGAATAAAAAAAATTATTTCTAAAATTACAAGATTTCTTTTTTGAACACTTCTAGTATATTCCTCGTAGGTGAGTATGTCGAAACAATTTCTCATGCCCCTTCTACAGCTGAAGCACCATGTTTGGATGCCAACAGTCTTTCAAATCTTTGTAAATTTCAGGAGTGGCTGCATAAAAACGAAAAAAGCCTTTAAGGTACCTCTATTCCCCACAGTTATATTTAGGATCAAAGTTTTCATTTAGCTTTCAGGAAACGGAATCGACGGCGCTTCAGTCTGGAACCGCGCGACCGCTGTGGTCGCAGGTTCGAATCCTGCCTCGGGCATGGATGTGTGTGATGTCCTTAGTTTAGTTAGGTTTAAGTAGTTCTGAGTTCTAGGGGACTGATGACCTCAGCAGTTAAGTCCCATAGTGATCAGAGCCATTTGAACCATCTTCCTTGGCAGCAAGCAACACTTTCCGCAATAGTCCACCAATGAGAGCATTGCAGTCTGCTCATAAGAGTGATTAACTGAAAGGTCGCAACTTTTAAAACTTTTCCTGGGAGTTTTGAGGACCTCGCGAAATCGAGGAGTCAGTTAGCAGCCCTGGACGACTGGAAACGAGTGATTTGGAGTGATGGTTCACGCTGTACCCTGTGGCAACCCGATTGAATCTTTTAGTTTGTGGAATGCGTGGATGACGTTACCTACCATATGTTTAGTGCCAACAGAAGAGTGCTGCACAGAGGAAGCGATGTTACAGTTTGGGGGTATTTCTCGATACCAGTGTGTAGTTCCCTTGTGCTTAAGAAAACGCTAAATATGCAAGTATGTAAAGTCATTTTACAGCATTGTATGCTGAGAACAGTAGAGAAACAGTTCAAAGGCGATAACTGTTTGCATCAGAATGGCAATGCACCCTCTCATAAAGTAGCATCTGTCAAGCGATGGTTTGTGGACAGTAAAATTCCTGAAAAGGATTAGCTTGCTCAGAGTCCCAGCCTGGACCCAAATGGAACACCTTCGGAAAGAGTTAGAACGTCGACTTCGCTCAAGACCCCAGCATCCAATATCACTACCTTTTCTAGTTTCGGCTGCTGAGAAAAAATAGGATCCCATTCCTCCACAGATGTTGAAATATCTCACTGAAAGTGTTCCCAGCGGAGTTCAAGCTGTCACAAAGGTAAAAGGTGGACACACCCTATGCTAGTGTCCGCTAACAGTTCTCCAGATACTTTTGATCACATAGTGAAGCAAATTTCTTAAGTCGGCAGTTATTGATCCCATATCATCAAAAAAGTTATTTTTTCAACACAAAAATCTTACAAGACTTCGAAAGCGCTTTCCTCTGCGCGGGCGTCGACTTGATGTGTAGTCGTTTTCTGGTTTTCTAGACGAACTTAGTGAGTGCGCGCATGCTCAATAGGACCATTCCTCTTGTGTGTGTCTTTTGAATTATTGACCTTGAACGGTTATCCTGTTGTATCTTTGTGAAGAAGTTGCTAGGGAACAGCCGGAGGCAGTGTATTGACAGTTGTCGGAGTTAGTTTTCCAGAACGGTGGACGAATCTCAGAATCTTGCTGAATGCTGTTAGATAGCTACAGGGCATTAATAATTGGTTTTGGAGTTTCTTAGGAGTAACAATTTTAGCCGTGTCTCGCGGGTCAGAGCGAGACACGCAGCCTTCATTTAGACTGGTTCAAAAATTGTTCAAATGGCTCCAAACACTATGGGACTTAACATCTGAGGTCATCAGTCCCCTAGACTTAGAACTACTTAAACTTAACTAACCTAAGGATATCACACACATCCATGCCCGAGGCAGGATTCGAACCTGCGACCGTAGCAGCAGCGCGGTTCCGGACTGAAGCGCCTAGAACCGCTCGGCCACAGAGACCGGCATTTAGACGGGTTCCACTAGTGTGACAATATACAAAATTAATTTGCGCCTTCCAATAACGTTTTCCTAGTAAATCTTGGGATTAACACATCGTGTAATTTTCTCGCATGCCACACATTGCTGCTAACTTGGGTAGAAACCTGTGACAAACTTCCTAGAGTACGGCTCCTGGTTCTCTATGCTCACACGTTTATACGCACCTCAAGAAAGTGGCTTTTCGCCGTGGCCACGAGTGGGTGTTGGCGCGATGCCATGATCTCTCCCAGGACGATATGAAAGGAACATTTCAGATAATCCACAATGGACACATATGGTGATATGAGATTTGTATTAGTGAATTGCAGAAACGCGTAAATTGCAATAGCGTACAACTGAAATAAGACACTATAAGCGTAACAAGACGTTCTCTTTAACAAATTAAAAAACTTAACGGCAAACTTTTAAGAAAGCGCACCATCTGTACTCTTTCCGTAATAACCTGTCGGGTGAGCTGTCAGTGGTCTGAATCATTGTTCTGCTACAATAAGAAGAAAACAATCTAAATGGAAAATGACTTACTGAAGAGAAATTCCACCTTATTCAAGACACCGTTTGTAAATTTTTGCTTTATCCAAACAAGTTTCAGCACTTTCTGTGCTATCTTTAGCGTTTTTTTTGGTTTATTGTTCCGCTGTACATGAGGATAGCAGTTTTTTGTGCTGGTACCATACATTCAGCAGTTTTCCTTGTTTGGCTTACCGTTGTTTTATATGTTAAAATACATTCTTCGCTATTTATCAGTTACACGCACGTTGTATTTTTTTTTTTTTTTTGTCACAAAAACTCAAGGTACATGCCGTCAGCCCCCGTGTTATTGTAGCGATATACTAGTGAAACATTTCTAGGTAAAGCAAAAATAAACAAACTATGTCTTTTATAAGACGGAAAGTTCTCCCCAATTGTTATTTGTAATCATGGTAAGTAAAAAGAGTTAAAACATCCGAAGGAGAAAAATTACTTGCAGGTGCTGATCATTTATATGTAACTCATAAACTTCAGAGTTTTGGACGATTACGTTAATCAAAGAGCTCGTGGTTTCCTACATAACTGTTGCCTTTCCTCTTACTGTCAAGGAAGAAGGGGCTTCACCAATTTAGAAATGTCGTATTCATCTTCCATATCTTATTCATGGTTATGGGGAGTACCTACCTGATAGCATGTCGTTCCTGTTATTTGCTAAGCTTTATCGTTATCGGCTTTCATATTTTATCGGTCCCCAACACTACACTGGCCAGACGGAGCGACAAGACTTGCGCCAGACATACGAGGCACTGCTGTTTGAAAGTTATTCTGGCAACGGCTGAGAACCTGCAGCTCTCACTTTTTTTCGTTGTCGATATTGTCTAGTTTACAGAGTAGATAATTCATACATATAAAACTGTAACAAAATACGAAGTTACGCGCAATGACGTAAAGCAACCTTTGTTCTTGAGACAACGTATGAAATTAACTATTTATTTTTTATATATGCACGCTTTAGATGATGTCATTCACGATATTAAATTTTATGCAGACGAAGCTGTCTCCCGGCCGTCATATATATACATACAACCATGTTTGTCCACATTGCACCACTGTAAATGAGTGATTACAGAAACCAGAGACAAGAAATTTACCTTACAAGTAATAGTGTCACGAATAAATCAATTAAACTTCAGACCTGCACAATCATGTTATTAAACCAAAATTAGAGTTTTCTTCCAAGCAGCTGAAAACTGCAACAAGAGTTTCTGCACACTTTGGAGACAAACATGTTGGCGACGTTTTTTGGGTATAGCGCCGGCCAGGGTGGCCGAGCGGTTCTAGGCGCTACAGTCTGGAACCGCGCGACCGCTACGGTCGCAGGCTTGAATCCTGCCTCGGGCATGGGTGTGTGTGATGTCCTTAGGTTAGTTAGGTTTAAGTAGTTCTAAGTTCTATGGGACTGATAACCTCAGAAGTTAAATTCCATTGTGCTCAGAGCCATTTGAGCCATTTGGGTATAGCTTGCTCGATTAATTCATAACCTACAGTCGGTGAACGCTGAAGTGACCATGTCGTGTACACATATAACCTACGATACATCTAAGGAATCTCTAAGCCAGAGAAGAAGCAATATCTGTACGATCAACTGCAATTTAATGACTGTTCTGAAATAAAGACACAACTTCAGACTGCGTAGTTTACTTGATGTTGCGATAGATATTGAGAATATCCACAGCTCTCATTAGGTGAGGTTGCATACCACAGCTGTTTTTTCTTTTTTAACTATAAGGTGCACGGCAGAGGGTACGTTTTCTTGACATCATGCAAAAGTCTTCTTCCCTTTATGCAGGGTGTAATAAAAGCTACGGCCAAACTTTCGGAACATATTGCTCACAAGACGAAGAAAGTATATTACGAAGCATGGACCGCGAAATGCTTGATTTCTATGTCAGAACATATACTCCAAAGCTCTTCATCGCGCATTAATCATTGGAAGTAAGCAAGAAAAGAAAGCAGCAAAATACTAAAGGAAACTCTGTCTTGTGTGAAATGGTCAAAATATTCTCCGTTAGCGTTGATGTGTGCACCAGCCCGTCATCGCACTGTTTCCCAGATGCACTGATGTATCTCTGGAATATTGCGTGTAGCTTCGCAGCCATGCATATTTACCTCTTCTTTCTTGAAGAAGAAAATGTAGTGTCTAGCTTTGTGATAAAAAAATGTAGTATAATACAGTCATAAATAATGTCACCGTGTGTTCCGAAATTTGCAGGTTTCAGTGTCTTTCTTTCTTTTTCTACTGCCTTTATCCCGCAGTATGCGCAGAGTCGGCAGGATTAAGTACGGATTTGGGATGCTTAATTTTAGGGGGTGGCCAGATGCCCTTCCTGCCGCCACCCCATACCCCCCGGGATAGAATTAGTGTACCCCAGCTGTCTGTGTCTAGTGTAAATCGTGTGAAAGTGTTTCAAATGTCTTCGAGTCATGTAACTGAGGCGGGACGTGGGGATCATGCCAGTATTCACCTAGTAGGATGTGGAAAACCACCTAAAAACCACATCCAGGCTGGCCGGCACACCGGCCGTCGTCGTTAAACCTCAGGGCGGATTCGATCCGGTGCCGACGCGCCTACCCAAGTCCAGGAAGCAGCGCGTTAGCGCTCTCAGCTATCCTGAAGGGTCGTTGCGGGTTACAGTGTATCCTGGTATTATTTTCAGGATGAAGAAATTCAAAAATGAAGGAAACTGTCTTCCTTTCCAGAAGATATTTTGTAAAATCTTTTACACAAATATATATTGTTGTCTGACAGACAAGCAGTATCTCCACCCGGAATCACGGGCGGGAAGAGACAGATACTTGAAGGGGGGAAAATTTGATATCGGCTTAAGGACACATTAGAATACAGATATGTGTTCATCTTTCTTTTCGTTGATTTTTTTTGGCGCTGGCATGTTTATATTGCGTCTTTGCCGCGCACAGTGTTCCGATACATATTAAATGACATATGTTTTACAGCTAAACCAAAATAAGGTCTATCACAACGTGCAGGTAACGGGTTATAGTTTGTTCATCACGAATTCAGCTGCAATTTAAACCAATACCAGTTCATTACACTCAGTACAGCTACACCAGGTGTTGTGACCATTAGAAATAAACGCTATTTACGCATTAATTATTTCGTTGCTGTTCTGGCATGAAAGACACAACGAGGCACGCTAAAACATTCAAAGTCTTTACTATTTTTGTCAGTCACTGTGTTAAATTTTTAACTCGTATAGCTCTTGTTTCAAAATTCCTGCACAGTCGCTTTCTCTATTCGACAGTCGTTTCCAAGTAGACTTGCTGTTCCTACGCGCTGTGAAAAGGTGTGAAAGTTGCTTCATGTTCTGTAGTGAGACATAGGCATGTAAAACCCAAAACAGCAAGAAAGAGATTGTACTTAACGTCTTCAGGTTATTTATAGAAGAAAAGTCTTTAGAAAAAAATCCGTCCCTAGCGATATAGCAAATTTCAGAAATAACAGCTGAGTTTACCGGAGTTTCTGACGGTTGTATTAGGTGTGCGGAAAGAAAAGTAAAAGACTGGTAAGTATTTTGTTGCAAAATGTGGAAGTGTTGTGCAGTCAATGTGCATGTATTGGAATTGGATGGCTTCATGGATGCTGTTGTTGATCGGTTCCTGATCAATACAGCAGATACAGCAGTCTTTGTCTACAGATAAACGATTAACTGCTGTCACGATTCCGTTGTGCAGCAGGAGGCACCCTTCTGAGGACATGGAGGACAGATGATGAGCACCTACAGGTATACTGCTGCCATGTTTATGATGCGCTGGGAATCCTTGCGCCTGAGTGCTGGACCACTACCTTCCTGCATGTCAACAACGGCTGTGTCAGAATTGAGTGATAAAAGACTGGAGATACAATTGAAGTACTGTTCTGTTTGAAAATACTATTATTGCGTAAGTCACAGTCGTGCTCATTAGATTTGCACTTCAGTGGATTCACCGACAGTCGTTGCTGTAAATATATGAGAATTTCGTCACAAATTCCGGGAGATTCCTATGGCTTCAACAGGACCACAATGCAGATCTATGCAAGAACGAAAAAGCTCAAGGATCAATAAGAGGGGCAAAAATTTTCAGTTTCTGGCAGCTCCTGCGATACCTTTTTTATTCAACAATGTCTCCATCCATTCCTAAACAGATTTGTCAAGTAGCTTATTTCAATTTAATTTATATGTTTACGGTTTGATTTGCCACAAACCAGCATCAAAATTAGGATTCATGTAATTCTGTGATGAAGTGACAACATATCAAGATCCCCAAGAAATTTGTGCCTTTTAGTAAAATACAACAAAACAAGAGTGCTATCCACAAAATGTGCTGCAATGTACAGTGGTGCCTTTACAGGGCAACAGAGGAATTGGAAAATAGCCATGACATTAATGGAACTTGTTCTAAATGAAAAGAATAACACTGAAATCATGGACACAAAGTACATGAAAAGTGACTATTCATATCTCCCCAATTATGGTGATTTTCCTTCAGTAGCAAACTGCAGTCACAGTAAATGGTACAATATTATTGCCAAATGTAGGGAAAAAAATTTCTTTATATAACTATAATGACAATGGCTCCTTCTCTGTGGAAATCTTGCTGCAGTCAGTCAACCAAAAGAAAGCTGATACTTAAAAAATCCATTGTCATGACTATAGATGCAGTGGATTCAGTACCAAAAGAGTGAACGACTCACAATCTGTTTGCAGGAAAATATTTCAGTGGATATGAAATTTTACAAATCGGACTTCAGCCAGGGATCTAAAACTGGATGCTAAGGTTCTATGACTCACATACCTCAGCTGTACACAGGACAATAGGCTGTTACAAAAGAGAAGAAACAGAACATGGGAGACCCTTTGCCCCTCATCTCCCCCATTTATCACCTCTACTTTCAAAGCTTTCTTCCTTCTGACAATGCTGAAGACATTGGGGCTCTGCATGGAAATTGTAGTATTGATTATAGTTAGCAAAGTTTATGTAAAATTGAGGTGTTGGTGACTGCCATGTATATTTTTGTAGTAAATAAAATCCTTTACATGTTTGTACCACAAGTGGCCTAACTTCATTTGAGCCCTCAGATCAAGTCTGTGAATACATAAAATTTATTGAAGTTGGTAATTTCGAGCAGAATAAAGCCATTCAGATATCATATATTGTAAAAAAGTAATTTAAAAGTGCTGCTGACATATGTATAATAATCCTCAAAATCCATTAAACATCTCAAAACAAGAATAATGTGAGTTACATCACTTGGGATTTAAGAGGCTCACTTATAAACAGAACTGACAGCATTGTTAGTGCCTCATTCAAGGTCAGTTCACACTAGACTTCAACAGAATGAGACTAAACGTCAGGCAACTTAAATGTCAATGGTGAAGTGTTCAAATTAGATGTAATATCACTATAAGATCAATCTCATAGCCTACTATTCAACAGTGAAAGTGAGGTTATAACACAGAATTAAGGACCTAAGAAAGACAAAGTTTATTGATGGCAAAAGCAACTTCATAATGGATGTTCTTGAGCAATTTTGTATGGTAAACTGCGTAGATGTGAAATGACATTTCAAAATATCACCATTTATTTGCTAGTGAAAATATACACAACTCATACAATCACTTCAAACAGTATTTACAAGGGAATACATATAGTCTGTTTACCTTATCCATTGTGTTTTCATCGTCTATGTAACAAATAACATCCAAAACAACTGTATTTCTCTCCATCAATAGAGGTAACTTTTTCAATTAAAAAATGTTTTAATGAAAATAGTTTTATCAATTTATGTTCTTGTTTCTACACTGTATAGCGCTCAGCTCTGTTAAGTAGCTGTAAAATATAAATAATTTATCATTTTTAGACATCTGGGCTCTCTTCTGGAACAACACACAATGTAAAAAATATTCAAGTCAACACTATAATACACCGTCCAGTCACATAACTAAAAAAGCATGCCAAATTTAAAAGAACGCTAAATCTGCAAGATTGGCAAAGTTTTACAGAAGTTCGAAATATGGCGCGTACTTCAATGTGAGATGCTTTTAATAATTTCCACAACGAAATTCTGTCTCGAAATCTGGCAGAAAACCCAAAGAGATTCTGGTCATACATAAAGCACGCCAGTGGCAAGACCCAATCAATACCTTCACTGAGCGGTAATAACGGTGAAGTCACTGATGACAGTGCCACTAAAGCAGTTTTTAAACACGGATTTCCTAAACTCCTTCACCAAAGAAAACAAAGTAAATATTCCTGAATTCCAATCAGAAACAACTGCCAAGTGGAGAAACATAGAAGTAGATACCCTCGGAGTAACGAATCAGCTTAAATCACTTAATAAAGGCAAGGCCTCCGGTCCAGATTGTATACCAGTCAGGTTCCTCTCAGAGTATGCTGATAAAATAGCTCCATATTTAGCAATTATACACAACCAGTGGCTCAAAGAAAGATCTGTAGCTATATACTGGAAAATTGCTCAAGTCACACCAATACAAAAAAGGAACGTAGGAGTAATCCGCTGAATTACGGGCCTATATCACTAACGTGGATTTGCAGTAGGGTTTTGGAACATATACTGTATTCGAACATAATGAAGTACCTCGAAGAAAATGATTTATTGACACATAGTCAGCACGGTTTCAGAAAATATCGTTCTTGTGAAACACAACTAGCTCTTTATATTCATGAAGTAATAAGTGCTATCGGCAAGGGATGTCAAACTGATTCCATATTTTTAGATTTCCAGCAGGTTTTTGATACCGTTCCTCACAGGCGTCTTCTAACCAAACTGCATGCCTATGGAGTATCGCCTGAGTGATTTCGTGTCAGGAAGGTCACAGTTCGTAGTAATAGATGGAAAGTCATCGAGTAAAACAGATGTAATGTCCGGCGTTCCCCAAAGAAGTGTTATAGGCAATCTACTGTTCCTCGTCTATATTAACGACATAGGAGACGATCTGAGTAACCGTCTTAGATTGTTTGCAGATGATGCTGTCATTTACCGTCTATTAAAGTCATCAGATGATCAACACGACTTGCAAAATGATTTAGATAAGATATCTGCATGGTGCGAAAAGTGGCAATTGACCCTAAATAAGGAAAAGTGCGAAGTTATTCACATGAGTACTAAAAGAAATCAGCTAAATTTCGATTACGCGATAAGTCACACAAATCTGAAGGCTGTAAATTCAACTAAATACTTAGGGATTACAATTACAAATAACCTAAATTGGAACGAACATATAGGTAATATTGTGGGTAGAACTAACCAAAGACTGCGATTCATTGGCAGAACACTTACAAGATGCAACAGGTCTACTAAAGAGACTGCTTGCACCGCGCTTGTCCGCCCTATTCTGAAGTATTGCTGTGTGGTGTGGGATCCGCATCAGGTGGGACTGACAGATGACATTGAAAAAGTACAAAGAAGGGCAGCTCGTTTTTTGCATTATCTCGAAATAAAGGGAGATAGTGTCACAGACATGATATATGAATTGGAGTGGCAATCATTAGAACAAAGGCATTTTTCGATGCGACGGGATCTTCTCATGAAATTTCAATCACCAGTTTTCTCGTCCGATTGCGAAAACATTCTGTTGGCACCCACCTACATAGGGAGAAATGATCTTCACGATAAAATAAGAGAAATCAGGGCTAGCACAGAAAAATTTAAGTGCTCGTTTTTCTGGCGTGCTGTCCGAGAGTGGAATGGTAGAGAGACAGCTTGAAGGTGGTTCATTGGACCCTCTACCCGGCACTTGTGAATAGCAGAGTAATCACATAGATGTAGATGTAGACCACTGCCTATGTTCGACGTAACAGCCACTCGCAGACGGCAGATTGCAGCACTAGCAGTGGAGAGGATGTAAAAAGTGTCCGAAGGATCAGGAAAACAGTGCAGTTATTGTTGTAATGCAGAAACAGAGCCATTTATCTGCCATCAGAAAGATCATAATCATTCGCTTTTAGGCCAAGGGTGGAAGCATTTCGGAAATGGCAGAATATGTAAACTGATTGCATGCCACTGTTGTTAAAGTATACTGTGCATGGCAAAACAGCGCTATCCAAAATGGGCCTCGAGGCAACTGTGGTGCACCATGGGCCATAGATAACAGGGATGAACAACTGCTGTGGAGATGTATACGAGCGAATATACATGCAGCTGATGAGGAACTGACCAGCCAGATGAACCAAGGGGCTACCAACAGTGTCTCCACAACCACCATTCAGTGAAAGTTACTCCCCTTATGCTGACTGTTGCTCATCGGTGACGAAAGCTGGACTTTGCAAGCCACTATCGCAACTGGACGTCTGTCGAGTGGTGACAGATGGCCTTTTCAAATGAAGCTCATTGTATGCTCCATCTGACAGATGATCTTCGGTGTGTACAGCCCAGCAACAACCACTGGAAGGCTGGAGGAGGGAGCGTTATGGTCTGGGAAATCATGAATTCTGGAAGGCACACTGGATCAACAGAAGTTTTTATATACCCTCTGGGACTATGTCCTTCCCTTCATACAGTTTGTTTTCTCTCTGCAAGGTGACATCTACCAACAGGACAGTGGAACATGCCACACAGCTCTCAGTGTACCTGCGTGGTTTGAAGAGCACCATGATGAGTTTACCATACTCCTTTGGCCATCAAATCGCCCTCCTATTAGGTTACACCCAATCGAGAATCTGTGTGACCAGCTCACTCAGGCTGCTTGCACCATGGCTCATTAAGTGTGAAACCTAGCACAGTTGGCCAAGGCCCCGGAACCGCCGTGGCTCCACGCCCCTGTCGATACCTTTCAGAATGTCACTGACTCCCTTTCTGCACGTTTTCGCTGCAGGAGGTGATTATCCATGCCTTTGAGATGTAGTCACATTAACGTGACTGGACAGTGTAAAAATAAAGACTTAGAAGACGCAAAGGCACAATGTCCACTACTAAAACATAAGTGAGCACAGCTGAAATAGGTAGACTTCCGATGACTGCAGACGATGACGCCTTTTTCATACACGAATGTAAATGGCTAAATTTTCTTCTTGAGAATCCTCGACCTTGACATTCCTTTCTGTGCAGTCCCATTACGTTCCATTGATGTCATCTAAGAGTGCCTCCATTTAAAATGCATTGTGGGATGTTTTCATATTCGGTGCCGATCCTTTAAGTGTGAATCAACCTTCACACTTAATGGGATGAAAAGGGACCGAACGGATTGTTAAAACATTTCCCAGTGGATGTATAACAGCGGCAGTCTCGCAGGGCGTCAAAGGAAGGGGACATCAAAGACAAAGTCTCTCGAGAATAAAATCTGCTAACATCGGAAGTAAACGTATTTTGGCTCACTCGCTCTTGCTGTAGTAGTGGTTTTGCGTTCTCTTAGTCTTTATTTTATTATTTTGCGGTGTTTTAGCAACCTATTGCAAGTGTTTCATAACGACTTGAAATTTTTTTTATATTTGATGTTGTGCAATAAGAGATGCTAAATGTTTAAAAGTGATAAATTATTTATAATATTTAGATCTACTGAAGGAACAAAATGTACTTATTTCCAACGTTGTTTGTGACATAGGAAAAAAAAGATAATAGCTAAGTTTATCATTCTCCATGTATTCCTTTGTAAATATTGTTTTATGTAATTGTGTGTAGTGTACCACATATATTTTCGCTAGTAAATAAATGTCGATGTTTTTAAATGTCGTTTCACTCGGCAGCAGCCCATACAAAATTAATCAAGAACGTCTGTGACGAAGTTTGCTTTGACCATTAATAAATTTTATTGTCGTTAGTCCCTTAATTCTGATACTATATTCTGACGTTTTATCACGAATGTTATCTCGTAATCACTCCTCCACCGTAAGCTACTGGCCTAACTGAACTGACATCGTTTTTACGGTCCGCCTAGTGTGAACACTCCACCATGTGACTATGATGTTTCGTCCCATTCCGTTGACGTCTGTTTTGGATCGGCCTCGAATCGACCTGTATCTCATACATTTACAGTCGTTCATCACTGTACACTTTGTGAATCGACACATCATATCGCACCGCTAGAAATGCCATGCAACATATTTCAGCCAGAATTGTACTGATTCATTTATAAAAGACGTTATTTATCCATAATAGTAGATGTTGTAGGGTAGTTTGAATGATTTGTTTCCTGTGCTCTGTTTAGTACGTACATTATATAATGGAGTTTAGGGGAATCCCCGTTATGTATCAACAAAGAGTCATTGAGCAACGCACTCATAGCGTCTCTGGATTCAGTTAAGGAGGAAAAGGAAAGGGAGTCAGTCAGCCACAAGCTCAGCCGGCGTGAGGATGGTGTTCGTGCGATGTGTTGTGTTGTATTCTCTTGTGGGAATGCTGTTGTTGTTCGGTAGATTTACCGAACAGCTAAGGTGAGATAATCGTCAATACATATTTACGTTATTCTGGTTTTGGTTCTCCTCTTTAGCGCAGAAAATAACAGGTAAATTTGTGCTATGTTTATCTTTCAAAAGTACCTAAATTAATTAATCCCAGTACAATAACTTATTCATGTAATATTTTACAACCCCTTGGCATACCGTTGGTATGTTGCCTGTAGACCAATTTACCTTAATTAGCCTACAGGTTTTACTTACAGCCGGTTGATTTGGGGGGGGGGGGGGGGGGGAGTAAGAAAGAGTGTACAGATTGTAGGCTGTAACTTCACACCAAGCTGCTGTACACTGAAATCTAAATGAGGTTTCAAAAATCACTTCTCAGCTAAGACCTGGAGACTGCCATCAATATGGGATACTTTTGCATACATAGTTGAATAATAAATAAACATAAATAATACTAACATGTAGGAGTGGGATAACAGAAGTCCTGGAGCTTAGAGTTCACTGATTGAATACAAACACTTATTTAGTAAGAAAGCTTTTAACTCACTGTGGGACAGCTTTACTTTGCAATTTTCAAAGGTATGTCACAAGTTTGTGAGCCATATCTGCCATCAAGGACTTTCATCTGTTATTTTTAATTTTGACCTCAGCCTGAAGTAGTTACCTATACTTCTGGTGTTGTAATTATATGTGTCACTGTCCTCACTTACTGTGTTTTTGCTGTTCATAAACATGTATCAGTTTATACAAATATAAGGAATATATAGTTAAATATTTATGTTGGGCAAAGGATCCACAACAGGACTCACTAGTACTTGGACCATGCATTTATCTAATTGCTCTTTTCTGTATCCCAATACCAATAATCTGTGCAGGTGTAGATCTGCCATGCCATAGAGCCCCACAATTCAGTACCATAATTAAGAAATGTGTAAGTTGTTCCATAGTAGATTACAGAGTAATATTATTGCTCTTACATAACATGGAATAAATAATAATTTTCTTTCTAGCATACCTCTCAAGAGGATGAAATCACCCCTACACATGATGATGGAAGTTGGGACTGATTTTGAACAAGTTGAAGAGCTAGAGAGAGCAATGTGGAACAAGCCACCAAAGCCCAAATATAATGATTCTGTTGCCTTGTTTAAATACCTTGATGTAAGTGTTTCGTAAGTGTATTTGTCACATTAACAATTTGTGTTGCATGGTATGTTGTGTGGTATTGCTCAGAACTGCCACAAGATTTACAAACGGTGTTAATAATGCCACTTCAAGTTGCAGTTGGAACTTAAGTTGAGTTTCTACTTTGAAAACTTGAAATGCACACCTCCACCACAAAAATTCTTACTGACATTATGTTGGACACTCTGTCAAGACAATAGAACAAATATTAAAGGATGTTTCACGGTCTGGTATCATGTCATTTCCCTCATCACTGTCGAGGAACTATTACTGCTGTCAGTTAGTACTGTCAGGTGGAAATTCATTCATTCTCCTTCCACATGTTCATATGCACAGTGCTTGATTTATTTAAGTCTGCTTAAGTAGGTTGTGTTAGGACTAGGGAGTGGCTTCATCTGTAACTACATGTTATGTTATGAGTGTCTTTGGAATTAGTGGAGAGAGTTTTATGGCAATAGATATTCAAAGAAGATAGAATTACAAGAGAATGTAAGGAAATTTTTTTAAAGACTGAACATAAGACCTCAGTCTCTGTCCTATTATATGTTTACTGCCCCTATGTCATCTACATTAAATGTGTATGATACAGAACTGAATACAGTAATTCTAATGTCAAAATGTACAGTTATTTAGTTGTGTGAGTGATAGGTGGCTCATTCTAGAATTTGACAATTCCTTTTTCATAATGTATTAGTTTTAATGAAACATCATTTGCTATACCCCCCTTACTAAGCTCTGTATGGGCTTACAAATGACAATGTGATTGTAAAGCTGTACCAGTTTTTTTTAAAAGCACTGTGAATTCAGCACAATAACTGTGGCTATTTAATATAAATGTTATAATGAAGTATCAATAACATATTTAATTTTTCTCTGAGTTTGGCTTCACAGTCACTTGAATGCACATTTTCATTTGTACACCAAACATTGAAAGGGATTCAAATTGTTTCTCCTTCATTCAACAATGATTTGCAAGCTACATTTTGTCAAATTGTATATAATTCTTTAATTTATGTATACATTTACCCTTGGTAGTTTCTGTTAGAAGTTCTCTCTGTGTCCATTTCAGTTTTATTAACACTACTCAAAATTGTGGAGCTATAATCAGCAATACTTCCACTGATGTGTGTCCATGAAATGTCGGAACAGTAGTTGGTGTTTAAAGCTGTTGGTGGGGATTGTGAATGTGCAGGACTTCAGTGCATTTGGAAATCCAACTTCATTCTTGTTTCAGCAGTCTCAAAGTGGAAGTATATTCCTAAATACTAAAATATTCTTGGGAATAATACAGATCACATACTGCCAGTGTTTCCCTATAAAAGTGTTTCTCCTTGCAATAAGAAACCTTTCTTCAGAGGACATCACATCCCATTTCCTTGTTCCACAAATGACAGTATTATGTACCACCTTGCTTGTGTTGTTAGCTGTTGTATACTTGAATATAAACAGATGACAGATATTCATAAGCCTGAGAAGTGCCTTTTTTTTTTTTTTTTTTTCCCCCCAAAATTAGGGAAAAACCTGTGCCTAGGAGATGGTACATACCAAGTGAAATGCCAAAAGTTCAGTTTGTGCCTTCAGTTTAAAAGCCTGAAATACATTATAAAAACTCGACTTAGTAAAAGACAACTATTTATCACTTGGTTCTGAAGTATTCTTCACTATTCTTTTGAGATATATTTGATACAAAATAACAATAGATTCCATAACAATTCAGACACTTCTTTTCATTTCTATTTCCTTTATTTATTTCATTGTGATTCTTACTACCTACTGAGATCAAAGGTGTGATCTATATGCCTTGTGTAGCAAGAATAGAAGAAAATGCTGAATTTTTTAACCACTGTTCAGATATTAACAACCACTTTTTCATCTCCAGACTGTCATATTAATCACCAAACCATTAGATCAGTTGCATTAAGTTTTTATTAGCATTTTAGGTTTTTACTCAGTAGACTGCAGATTATGAACTGTCAGAAAACACTTGAATTGTGTATCATTTCTGGAGCAGTTATAGTAATATCTTGTGTCATTTTCATTTGAGGTTTTCACTTATTTTTTAGCCCAGTAGTGCCAGGGATGTTGCACAAGCATGTAACGACTCACCATCCTAGCATTTTCTTCATGAGCATTTTTGACACCTCTCGCCAGTAGTTCATAATTTCTTTGACTGCACACAGGTGATTAATAATTTGCTATTAATTCTTCAATGGAATGTAACTGTGATTTCATGAACCGTGTTTTCCATGAAATCTGCGAAACATTCCCCTCTGTGAAGTCACCAACCTCGTAGTGCTGTGCAGTGATAAGCCATCGACTGTTTTCTGGAACGACTGTGGTTCCAATCTCCCTTCAAGATTTAGGTGTGTCCCATGATTCCCTAAATGAATTAAGGCAAATTCTGGGATGGTTCTGCAAGGGTCCAGCCAATTTCTTTCCACAGTTGGAGCTTGTGCTCTATTTCTGATGATGTCTTCATTGATGGGACATTAAACACTATCTACCTTCATTACATAATACCTCAGCCCCATGCTTGCTATAACACATGTCAAAAAACATTTTTCTTCTTTTCTTTACTTTGTCTTTCAGCTGAAGTTTGATATTCATTTTACATTCATTGGTCGTTTAGTGTAGTCTTCACCCTAGAGATTGGTTTAAATTCAATAACAATTTTGCTGTGTGTGGTCATGAACCTCATAACAATGCATGTACACTTGCTAACTGTGCAGCTCATGGACTACTTGAAAGCCACCCCAGAACTAAACCTGTTTCTTCTTCTTTAAATTAAATAAATGCTAACCCTTTCTTCCATCATAGTTTTCAGACTAAACAGCCTCAAAAATTTTCGTACTATTGTAGTTGGAATTAAAGTAGATTAAGGAAACACCTATGCTTAAAGAATTTGGATGTGACACACTGATACAAAATTTCTGTGAGCTCAGCCCCCCCCCAAAAAAAAAAAAAATCCTGGATTTGAGTCTGGTACACACTTATCCATAAACATACATCTATACAGCTACAGTGTCCTGCCTAATTACTTTTTACGGGCACTGTAGCTCAACTTCGTGGTCAGTGTAGTGAACCAGGACACTCTCTCTCTCTCTCTCTCT
Source organism: Schistocerca serialis cubense (assembly GCF_023864345.2). Lineage (NCBI taxonomy): Eukaryota > Metazoa > Arthropoda > Insecta > Orthoptera > Acrididae > Schistocerca > Schistocerca serialis. The sequence goes on from NC_064640.1 coordinate 386,758,443, forward strand.
CTCTCTCTCTCTCTCTCTCTCTCTCTCTCTCTCTCTGTGTGTGTGTGTGTGTGTGTGTGTGTGTGTGTGTGTGTGTGTGTGTGTGTGTGTGTGTGTGTGTGTACTTGTGGTATATAGAACATTTTGGGAATGTATGAATGAAAAGTAAGAATGATTTCTATTCTTGTTTTTCACAAGATTAAGGACTGAACAAGTAAATCATTTATGTACACTAACCCATGTGCAAAAGTTGAACGATATTTGATTTCTATGAAAAATCATTGTGACACTGTGTAGGAAGTGGGAAACAGATAAGAAATACACCAGTATAAGACCACATAACTGTTCCTGTGTGCAGAGGTCTTGTATTAGTTATAATTGCATGTTACTGGAAGTTAGCAAGTAGTATTTGAATTACAGGGAATATGATGTTATATGTGACTGGATAATTGGCAGATTAAAGGCCAGCCATCCACAGTAACCACAAGGTGGACTGAGTTGAATGTTACCTGTGGCACCATTTCAAGATTGTGGAGATGATTCCAACGAAAAGGGAACACTAAGTGGCCCTACGGGCAAGGACTGCCGCATAGTAAAGCCCAGTATTAGACTCGTTATGCTTACTTAACTGCCCAAGGATGTCCAGTTAGTACAGCAGATGTCCTGCCTGTAGACCTAACTGCAAATTCTGCGTCATTTATGTACCTTCAGATTGTGTTTCATCAGCTTGAAGAGGCTGCACAGTGACCCACCAGATTCATTCTCCTTGTAGAAAGATACTGTGCACCTCACCATTAAGCTATCCAAGCTCAACTCACGGCCAGACCCAAATTTCCATATGTCGACAACCATGTGTCTACATCCTGTATTCGTTCGTTCATTATGTGTCACATCCCCCCATATGGGGGAAATATTTTACTTGAAAGTTCCTTGCTCGGCTTTGGCACATAAATAAAATATTGCAGGCTCTGTATTATTTTGAATTACAATGTAAAGTTCCTTCTCTCTGTACTTTAATTCCTACTCCAAATTTTCCTTTTTTTTCCTTTACTGCTTGGTAACTGTACAGATTGATTAACATCAGGGATTAGGCTATGACCCTGTCTTTATCCCTTCTCAACCACTGTTTCCATTTCAAGCCCTTCAACCCAGTTTCTGTACAACCTGTAAACAGTTTTTTGCTTCCTATATTTTATCCCTGAAACCTTCAGAATTTCAAAGACTTACTTTCTGTAAGTCTACAAATGTTATAAACATATATTTTCCTTTCCTTAACCCATCTTGTAAGATAAGTCATAGGGTCAGTATTGCCTTGCATCTTCCTACATTTTTCCGTAATCCAAACTGGGATAGGCTACGCCATCCCATGTGGGGTTTCTGGACCCCCTCAGGCACCTCCCCAACACTGATATTAGAATATAAGGAAAACTCTGTTCTGAACTTCAAATAGAAGTCACTACATCTGCAGCTACATACATACTCTGCAACCCACCACATGGTGCATGGCAGAGGGTACATTGTACCACTACTAGACATTCCTTTCCCTGTTCCACTCACAAATGGAATGAGGGGCAAACTACTACCTATACACTGCCATATGATTTCTAATTTGTCTTGTCTTGTGGTCTTTACGCAAAACGTGTGCTTGTGGCAATAGAATCTTACCATAGTCAGCCACAAATGCCAGTTCTCTGAATTTTCTCTATATTGTTTCATGAAAAGAACATAGTCTTCTCCCCACAGATCCTCATTTGAGATCACAAAGCATCTTTGTAATATTCACATGTTGATTGAAAATACTGGTAACAATTCTAGCAGCTCACATTCGAATTGTTTTGCCACCTTCCTTTAATCTGAGTTGGTGCAGCTCCCAAACACTTGGGCTGTCCACAAGGAAGGTCCTACTAGTGTTCTACATGCCATCTGCTCTGTGGATGAACTGCATGTTCCTCAAATTCTCCCAATAAACCTAAATTAACCATTCACTTTCCCTATTCCCAACCTTACATGCTTATTCCTTCTCATATTTAATTGACATGACTGTGTCAAGCAGCATTCCACTAATACTGTATTTGACCATAAAGGTTTGTTTTTCCTACTCATCCATGTTAATTACCATTTTTCTACATTTAGAGTAAGCTGTCATTTCGCATACCAAATAGAGATTTGAAATTGATTGCATATGCAAAAGATCGGGAATAAATAACTGGCAAGAGGCAGCACAAGACAGGAGCATCTGGAGGAATCATGTGAGATCGGCATGGGAGCTTCGAGTCCCTTTGAAGCCTACTACTACCACTACTACTGCTGCTGCTACTAATACTACTAATAGATATTTTGTGTAAGTGATCCTGTACCCTAAAGTCACTCACTGACATCACTTTCTCATACACTATAGCATCATCAGCAAAGAGTTGTAGATTGCTGCTCACCCTACCCATCAGATTGTCGATGCATACGTAGAACAACCAGTCCTATCACACTTCCATGGGGCACTCCTGATGATACTCTAGTCTTTTATGAATGTGCACTGTCAAGGACAACATACTGGGTTCAATTACTTAAGAAGTCTTCATGCCATTCATATATCTGCGAATCTATTTCATATGTTCAGACCTTCGTTAACTGTTTGGAGTGGGGCACAGATTCTGCCTGTTGCCCTCTATGCTAGTTCACAGGACATTGTGTGAGAAAAGAACGAGCTGAATTTTGCAGGAACAATGCTTTCTAAATCAATGCTGATTAGCAGACAGAAGCATTTCTATCTGGAGGGCTACATGTTAGCTAAAGATGCTAATATAAAATCAGGTATTACATATTACTGGGGAGCCAAATGTATTTATTCCAGTCTGTTTCAATCAGTGAGGAACTGACAATGCCGAAGTTGCAAATCTGGGAAAATGAACACTATTACTTCACATGTGGCATTCCCTGTATGCCTTAATAGTAGGGACGAGACACTGTATGTTACTGATAAGATGTGTGAGCCAGGATGAACTGCTTCTTCTGTTTAGAATGGGACCAGTGTCCCTACAAGATGTGAGAAGGCATGAAAGGGAGAAGGTGTTGTTAATTATAGGGAGCACCATCATTGTCCATTAAACAACTTGGTGCAATGGCTAAGGTGCTGGACTCTTTATTTGGGAGGACTGTAGGCTCAAATCCAAATCTCACCATACAAATTTAAGCTTTCCAAGGTTTCCTTAAATCACTGAAGTTGACTTCTGGAATGATTTCTTTGAAAAGGACATAGCCAGTTTATTTTCTGAAATCTGAGCCAGTGTTTTGCTTCCAGTGATAATCATTGATGGAATGCTAAACTGGAACCTTCCTTCATGAGCGAGGTAATGAAGCCACATAAAATAGCTACTGTCCTGTAAATTCAGCATATGTGTAGTATGTTTGCTGAGTGGTTTTGCACAAGATATTAATAGAATTTAGCAGCATTTCACTGACTATACCTTTCACCTCAATTCAGAGACTATCCTCAGCCACTTCTGAAATATGTTCAAAGTTATGACTGCCACTAATCTTGCTTGTATCATGAAAGCAAGAATCATAATTTGCAGCATTGTTCGCAGGGCTTATCATGGTCTTATATTTTGGAATGGGATGGGCCCCCTAAACCAGAGGCTCTGTCAACCGTGTGACAACTTTGGTTTAGCTTTCTGTAACTGCAGTATTTGGACGGAGAGCTACAAGGCTCCCCTGACTAGGTCAAGCATACATTACTCTCGTAAGAAATTGCATGCAGCACTCATATGATCAGAGTTATACTAAGTTTGACACATTGAGCACCGACTTGTAGACTCTCCCAGGGCAGTAAACTGATCTTCTCATTCATCATGGCAGAGGAGGAAAATACTTCCTTATAGGCCAGTCATAGAAAATAGACCTTATTGACTCAACACAGCTGTCAAGCATCCAAGCTTAAGTTCAAGCATTATTCACAAGAACAGTATTAATTTACACATAGTGCTGCAAACAGAAATCTAGCTACAACCAGATGTATGCTATAGTGAAATTCTTCTGTTGTGAATAGAACATAGGTAAGCTATATAGGCAAACTGGCTGCCAGTGTAGATTGTATGTTAACTACCGTCAAACCTCTGTTAAATTAGTTTTATATATGATCAAAAATGTTAAGTGGATGGCTCTGTTGCCTCAACTGTCAAAAGTGGTGGAATGCATCAAAGAAAATCTGAAGGTTATTGCATGTATAGTTCTTTTTTGTGCCATAGTAATGGGAGGTAATTTCAGTCTCTCAAAGGCTGATAGGAATGCACACATTTAGTATATAAAAATTGCAATACAAAGCAAAAATTGTAACTAAGTTAGGTGAGGAACAAAAAGATTCTTTTTTCAAGCTCTTGGTGGTCAGACAGTTTTAAAACATTTGAGATGCTAATGCTCTGGACGTCCTGGCAATGAACAGGCCTGAACTAATGCGTTTCATTTGTGTAGAGGAAGGAGTAAACACCTGCAAGGCTATTATAGCATCAGTCTAGATGAAAAAAGCATTTACATTTATACTCCACAAGCCACCCAACGGTGTGTGGCGGAGGGCACTTTACGTGCCACTGTCATTACCTCCCTCTCCTGCTCCAGTCGCATATGGTTGGCGGGAAGAACGACTGCCGGAAAGCCTCCGTGCGCACTCGAATCTCTCTAATTTTACATTTGTGATCTCCTCGGGAGGTATAAGTAGGGGGAAGCAATATACTCGATACCTCATCCAGAAACGCACCCTCTCGAAATCTGGACAGCAAGCTACACCGCGATGCAGAGTGCCTCTCTTGCAGAGTCTACCACTTGAGTTTACTAAACATCTCCGTAACGCTATCACGCTTACCAAATAACCCTGTGACAAAACGCGCCACTCTTCTTTGGATCTTCTCTATCTCCTCTGTCAACCCGACCTGGTACGGATCCCACACTGATGAGCAGTACTCAAGTATAGGTCGAACGAGTGTTTTGTAAGCCACCTCCTTTGTTGATGGACTACATTTTCTAAGGACTCTCCCAATGAATCTCAACCTGGTACCCGCCTTACCAACAATTAATTTTATATGATCAATCTACTTCACATCATTCTGTACACATACTCCCAGATATTTTACAGAAGTAACTGCTACCAGTGTTTGTTCCACTATCATATAATCGTACAATACAGGAACCTTCTCTCTATGTATTCGCAATACATTAAGTTTGTCTATGTTATGGGTCAGTTGCCACTCCCTGCACCAAGTGCCTATCCACTGCAGATCTTCCTGCATTTCGCTGCAATTTTCTAATGCTGCAGCTTCTCTGTATACTACAGCACAATCCGCGAAAAGCTGCATGGAACTTCCGACACTATCTACATTAAGAGAGACAGGGAAGTAATATTGACAATAAATTACAGGATGGAACTGTGTGCTAATTTCTGTTGCTGTCAACAGCATACTTTCAGTTATGGGGTGGAAATATGAATGATGTATGGCAAGAATTGAAGTATACTGTAGGAACTGCACTAGAGAAGTACAGTAAAACTCCAGTTAACCTAACTCAGGTCAACTGAAACCTGCATCACGCAAAATGCCTCCAAAAATGACAAAACCAAAAATCAATATTGTACTGCACGGAAATAATTTGAGGATGAGAATGTTATGGAGGGGTGGGCGCCCGACCTTGAGTTGCTTCCCCAGCCACTAACTCACCAGTCTAAGTATAGCTACACTGCTAACAATGATGAATTCAAGTGGTTGTTTACTTCTGTTGCATGTGTATTTTTATGCTATGGCAACTAAGCGGAAGTGTTTTGCGATTACTTTCACTGATAAATTAGTTGCTATCAAAGAAGTTGGGAAAGAAAGTTTACTGAAAACTGTCGTGGATAATCACAGAGTTGGTGTTTCTATTGCTTTGGAGTGGGGGAAGTCTAAGTTTCTAGAGCAAGCTGTGATAAATCTTTGCAAAAAACACTGAAAATGTCTGACTCTGAAAAAGTAGGCGGAGCTCTTTATATTTGGTTCGCCCAAAAACAAGAAAAAGGCATGCCTGTCAGTGGCCAGATAATGCAATAAAAAGCTAAAATGTTTACTAACTTGTTTTCAAGCTCTCCGTGGTTAGACGGGTTTACAAACAGAGCATTCAGCAATGTATTGTATGTGGAGGAAAGTTATTAGCAGACCCAGATGGAGTTGACATGGTGAAAACAGAATTTTAAGATTACAGTCGATGTTAGACTAAGGGCTATATTTACAGTGCTAATAAAATGGTTGTTAACTTTAAGATATTAACTGCAGCACCACTAGCTTTCTTGAAAGGAAGGTCTACCTCAGGACACAAAATGAAAAAAAGAATGGAAAACAGATCTTTTGGCATCAGACATTTATGGCACACATAGACTGCCTCCAATATGTTATCAGGAAGTTAAAAAACCTCGAGCATTGAAAGATGTTCCCAAAATACAGTATCAGATTTTTATAGAGCCCAGAAAACTTCTTGGGCATCTAGTGAACTCTTTGTCGAATGTTTCAGCAATCAGTTGTACCGAAAGTTGAAAAGTTTTTAACTGAAAAAGGCTTCTCTAGAGTACTGAAATTAAAAAGTGTGAATTTGTTGTGTTTTTTCTTCCCCAAAAAATAGCAGTATAATTCAGCCAGTGGATCAGGGCTTAATAGCAGCACTTAAATGCCACTGCTGTGGGCTATTTGTGAAAACCATCCTGCCAGGTAGTGACACACGAAACAAAAATATGAATTAAATGATGAATTGATTGTCGTGGATCATTCACAAAAAGTCATGAACCAAGAAATTGTAGAAACAACCTTCCAAAAATACGTACTAATTACGAAACAAACTACTGCAGTACTTATTAGATATTCATAGCTTAACCAAAAAAATTGATATCTGAAATGGCTTACCCCCTTTAGTTTGGTTAACCAGGGTTGTACTGTGATAGTGGACGGCAGGAAAAGTTGACCATGATTTGGCATAAGTAGGTCTCCATATATTCAGCAATCAAATAAAAGCATTGTTGGAACAGTATGCTGGTGATACTCTTCCTGAATGAGTTCTTATCGTTTCTGACTGAGCAAGGCAATCTGTTATAAAGTATGCTTTCTATATCCCTCTGTCTCCATCTTTTCAGATGAATGTTAGTAGTCCCAGAAGTACACTCCGCCACACATCATTAGGTGACTTGTGGAGTATAATGTAGATGTACCACTAGTGCAAGCATAGTGATTGTGTACATCCTTTTTTTCCTCCATATCACTGTAGTTTTTATTCAGAAATGAAAGTTACTAAGACATATATAGGCAGTATTCCCTGTTCTGTGGAATTTAAAGAATGTTGGTTCTACATATGCTGTACAATTATTTGATGGGCAGAACATCATACGAGCTGTTTTATCCTTATTGAGCAAGAAATTGTTATCATAGAGCCATTGCAAGGATCTGTCACTGCTGCCAGCTACGTTAACTCCCACCTGCTCTGGAGAAATGTTGAGAGAGTGGAGGCTCGTATCATTGGTGATTAATATGCGTGCTGTTCATGAATATGGGTACTGTTGCTTGTAGGTTTTCTGGGAGCTCATTAATAAGAATAAAGAGGATTGATCATAGGGTTTGAGCTTTTTGGGACACCTGAAGTGACTGATATTATCTCTGAACGAGTTGTTCTTTTGTCCTGTGATGTTACTGCTACTGGCTGTCCACTTTTTGATAGGTATGACTGAAACTACTCATTGCAGACTCTTCAAATGCCTTTCAAGGTGAATGAAAAGCCAAGAAGTATCACATGTTTCATTAAGTGTATATACACTATGTGATCAAAAGTATCCGGACACCTGACTGAAAATGACTTAGAAGTTCGTGGCGCCCTCCATCGGTAATGCTGGAATTCAATATGCCACTCTCGCAGGCATATGTTCAATCAGGAGCTGGAAGGTTTCTTAGGGAATGGCAGCCCATTCTTCATGGATTGCTGCACTGAGGAGAATTATTGATGTCGGTCGGTGAGGACTGTCACAAAGGCAGCATTCCAAAACATCCCAAAGGTGATCTGTAGGATTCAGGTGAGGACTCTGTGCAGGCCAGTCCATTACAGGGATATTATTGTTGTGTAACCACTCTGCCACAGGCCGTGCATTATGAACAGGTGCTCGATTGTGTTGAAAGATGCATTTGCCATCCCTTAATTGCTCTTCAACAGTGGGAAACAAGAAGCTGCTTAAAACATCAATGTAGACCTGTGCCGTGGTAGTACCATGGAAAAAAACAAGGGGTGCAAGCCCCCCTCCATGAAAAACATGACCACACCATAACACCACCGCCTCCGAATTTTACTGCTGGCACTACATACACTGGCAGATGACGTTCACCGGGCATTCGCCATACCAACACCCTGCCATTGGTTCGCCACATTGTGTACCGTGATTCGTCACTCCACACAAAATTTTTCCAGTGTTCATTTGTCCAATGTTTATGCTCCTTACACCAAGCAAGGCGTCATTTGGCATTTACCGGTGTGATGTGTGACGTGTGAGCAGCGGCTCGACCATGAAATCCAAGTTTTCTCACCTCCTGCCTTGCTGTTGTAGTACTTACAGTTGATTCTGATGCAGTTTGGAATTCCTGCGTGATGGTCTGGATAGATGTCTGCCTAATACTCGTTACAACCCCCTTCAACTGTCGGCGGTCTCTGTCAGTCAACAGATGAGGTTGGCCTGCACGCTTTTGTGCTTTACTTGCCACTTCACTGTCACATTGGAACCAGTGGACCTAGAGATGTTTATGAGTGTGGAAATCTCACATACAGACATATGACGCAAGTGTCACCCAATCACCTGACCACATTCGAAGTCCATGAGTTCTGTGGAGTGCCCCATTCTGCTCTCTCACGATGTCTAATGACTACTGAGGTCGCTGATATGGAGTACCTGGCTGTGGGTGGCAGCACAATGCATCTAAAATGAAAAACATATGTTTTTCAGGGGTGTCTGGATACTTTTGATCACTTAGGGTACTATCAGGTCAATTTCATGAAAAGTGGGCTTCATATATGGCTTTATTTCTCCAAAAGCCAAACAGCTGTGCTGTTAGTGAGGAGTTACTTTCAAGAAGGTTCATTACTTGCCAAGGGAACTATGAGAGAAACAGCCAGTGGATGTGAAACCAAATGTCTCTCTATAATATTGTTAAAACGGGTTTTGAGAGAGAAAGAGAGATTTAAGTGTCATTTAAAATTCAATTATGTGACTGAAACCAACTGCACAGCAGTTCTCGAAGGTACAGGTACAGGTACCGGTACCAAATAGGATAATGATGTAATGAAAGCTGTTAATCTGAATCATAGATGCACAGATAAGTGACTGCAGACTTCATGAGTAGTCACTCAGTAATGGTAAGAGTGGTGGACCAGCTGGTATACCTATTAGATGCTGTATAAGTGACACAGCATAATTAATCTCTCTTCTAGCAGCTCCTTATTGGAAGTTCCCATTATTAAACTGCCAGCATAGATTCTCAGATCTGCACTTATGCAAAACTCATCTTGCCCTTTTCATTCACGAGACTGGAAAAGCCATAGACCCAGGCTCCAGGTTAACACTAAATTTCTTGACTTCTGGATATCTTTAAATAAAGTTTCACAATGTTACTGTATAAACAAAGTATGTGGTTACAAAATATCAAAATGCTCATGCACCTATACTTCATAAGCTCGTAGCAGATAGAACTGTATTTCCTGACCTCAATGAAGAGAAATCAATAGAAGTAGCACTGTGTTTATTTCAGGATAGTGTAAAAGAGTGTTAATGCTCATGAAACATATAAACAACTTAATGTTAGCTGTTTGTGACTGTTCATGGGTGAAATTTATATGTATTGGAAATTTGTATCAGCAGAAAATAGTTGCAAGATGCAGAAAAGTAGACAGTACTATCAGTAGTTAGTTCAAAGATTGGCTTGCTACAAGAACATGTTAATTTCAATAAGTGTGAACAGATGACAAGTTCCTGTATTATTGAGTTATACATTGTTCGTCATTAATGTCAGCTAAATGGGCAATTATTTTCCATCTACATTACTGAAGATGGAAAATTACATAAATCTAATTCCGAGAAAAGCAGATGTTGGGCAGTTTCATTGGAGTAATCTGATAAAATAGAACTTATCTGTGATTGCAGCTTCTGGCAAAACTCTGTATTCAGATCAGTTATTGTGCACAGTTTACCTGTCTGGGATTCTTACAAAAAATGGTAAATAGCAGGGAAGGAGCAGGAGATGAACAGACAGAGAGAGAGAGAGAGAGAGAGAGAGAGAGAGAGAGAAAGAAAGGGGGGAGGGGGAGAGAGAGAGAGAGAGAGAGAGAGAGATATGTTTGATTAGTGTGTTCCTGTTACCCTTATGGCTTGTGTAGTTTGTGGATGCAATGTTACTTCTATTCTTGCTGAGTTTGTTGTTGCCAAAGGAACTGAATAAACACATGACCCATTGTAGTATGTCAGTGACATGGAGTGCATGAAAACTGTGCAACGAAATTTTCTCTCTTTTTGGAAGATTACTTTATTAGTTTAAAATATGCAACATACGTCAACTCCCGCTTGATATTCTATATCATATAAACAGACAATAAGTACATTAATTTTATTTTTTAGTCCTGTAACATTTCGATTTGTCGTAATAACCTTATTTGAATAAGTTTCGGGAAGAATTCAGTATGTGTCAAAAAAAAAAAAAAATAATAATGCATAGTAATTCTTGTAATCCCATGAGACATATTGATGGATGATGCCATATTATCGATACGTCTCGCTACACTTACTTCCAGAAGGGTCATTGTAAGTGGTGAGTAGGTTGGCAGGTCACATGGGCCCATCAGCCAGTCTTTTTAAGGCCAAATGAGCACAGGCCCATTCCCACTTTTGTTCGGTAGCAAATGTGTTCCTCTCTGTGACCAACTGAAATATCAATGATGACTGCACTACAGTCATTATACCTGGATATTATATTTGGACTGATTGTGTTATTTTTTCATGACAACTGGACCTGCTTGGGATCTGAGTATAATGATATCTCCGTCTGTGTAGTACTATTAAGTTCTACTTTGTCAGACTGTGATATTGTTTTAACCAAGTGATTGGTTTGAGCTTCACTTCAGAGTGGTTTCCATCACAATAATCCATGTTGTATTAATTGAGATTGTTTTCAGTTGTAGTCATGGAAAATTCTTAGGATCAATAACTCCTATGAACTATACATCATTTATTTTGTGTTACAGCATGTTCAGAAAAGTGTTAATTTATTTATTTTGTGATACAAACTAGGACTACAAAATCAGTTCCTAAAAGATACAAACCTGTTCTTACACTTAAGCACTTTCTGGAACTACCACATTTATAGTGCTTGAAGTAGTCTTGTCAGATCACACAGAAATTTGAAGCCATCTGTAAATTTAGTGAATTTGATTGAACCTCACTGATCTTTAACTACAGTTTTTCTGGAAGTTTTGTTTACTTTTGGTGTTGTTTCTTACTCTTCAGAAGTGTGCCCTTTCATATTATGCGGAAGGCTGTGTTTGTCTTAAACATAAATTGTGTTCCAATATTAATTGTATTTTTGTAGCTTGATGAATCAATGACTGGCTTAAAATATGTGGTGACCAAAAACAGCAGAATGTACACCTCTGATTTAACCAAGTAAATTACTTAAAATCAAAAATGCCATCTACAACAAGTGATGAGTCTGATTACAGTTCGTAAGTTGAACTGGAAATAGTAGTATGAAATTATGCAGCTAGCACAATAAATAACCAATTTATTATGTACATTATAACATGACTGGTTGCAATCCCCTTTCTACCCATCCTGTTTTACATGTCTCTTAATTCTCTTTGTTAAGCCTATTTCTGTATCTGTTTGAACATTTGTTATAATAGTGAAATAAGAAATTATGTATCCTCCCACATACAGATTCATGGATTTCCCTCTCCCCCCCCCCCCCCCCCCCCCCCCCCTCTCTCTCTCTCTCTCTCTCTCTCTCTCTCTCTCTCTCTCTCTCTCTCTCTCACACACACACACACACACACACACACACACACACACACACACACACACACACACACACACATGCGTGCAGAGAGAGAGTTTTACTGGATATATGTACATGTGTCATGTGTTGTTCTTCTTTGCAGAATGAATTTTATGGTGAAATTGGCCTTGGACACCCTGCTCAAAAAGTCAAAATGATCTTCGACACAGCTTGGGCAAATACATATGTGGCCTCAGAAAAATGCTCTTATTTTAATATTGCTTGCAGTAAGTAACTGGTGTTCTATATTTTATAACACAATACTTAAACAATTTGAATTAATATCAGACTGTGTAATTTATTTGCTTTAGGGCTACACAACAGATATGACGCAAAAAAGTCTACAACCTACGTGAAAGATGGAACGCCTTTTAATGTTGACTTGGGTTCAAGTAATCTTACAGGTTTTCTGTCAACTGACAGGTTGAATGTAAGTTATTACTCAAATTATGAAATTATGTAAATAAGAAGACTGAACTTGTTCACAATGTGAAATATTATGACAAGCATTTAGATGTAAGCTGATTTCAAAACTGTAACAGGTGGTGAAATGTAATACCATCTTTGAATTATTACAAGGTTTTTTCGTTAGTGTGCATACTTTTTTTTTTTTTTTTATTTTTTTATTTTTTTTTTTTTTTTTTTTTTTTTTTTTTTTAAGAATGGTAGCTTATATTGGTAGAGCAGAGAAAAACAATTAAGGCCACATTTATAATTAGTATAGAGGTAGAGACACCAGTTGAAAACTCCTTACATCTGCATCCAATTTAAACTAGAAAATTAATCATCTTGGAAATAAATAAAAAATTAAAGGCAATTTGCAGATGAAGTTAATTTGTAATAACATTTTTTACTGAAGGAGGAAGGGCAAGTATTACTCTTAATAGTTTTTACAATTCACCAAACCCCTCTTCCGGGGGCTCACCACTCTTCGGTGAGTTCATGCTTGGCTACTGCGGGGCCCCAGCCTTTGCAGCACCCCTTCCTTTCTCATTCTGCATGTCTATTCTCCTGCTATTCTTTTTTCCTCCCTTGGGGAACATGTCTTGGATAGTTTCGGTAATGCATTCCCAAGTTTCGATAGTCTGCCATCAGGATAGGCCCTCATCTGTTTTTTCTTCCTTTCTTCATTCTCCATCTCCTCCTCTTCCTCCACTTCAGCATTTGAGGTTTCTCTTTGTTTCTTTTTCCTCCCTGTGCTCTCACGAAGGCCAGCCCATGCATTTGACACATAATAGGTGACTCGGTAATGCTTAAATCCCAGCTCCAGGTCAACAAGTATGGTTTGCACTTACCCCCTGGTATAGGCCAGGCCCAGGGAGGGTTGATTTCCTGAGCTTTTATCATCCTAATTGCCACTTGTGTCCCTCTGTCAGGAATTAAGGAGGTTTGACATGAGGTGTCACCTTAGGCGAGTGAGCCCCCAGTTGGAAGGAGCATACCATTGGAGTTGCTGGCAGTCCTAGGGGATTTTTTTTGCAATGAGCCAATCACAATCTCAGTCTACATCTACTAAACATAAATGGAATGAGGCTTAAGATTCAAAGACTCTTCCAGCTGTACCTCGATTCCTCAGTGGTATCACATACCAAAGAAGGTCAGTCCTGCTACAATCAATCCATTTGTTATTCAGAAAGATCTTGATGCAGTTGCAGGCTCTGTGAAATCCTGCTCTCATTTACGTAATAGGACTTTGCTTCTGGAGACCAATTGCACTTTCCGAGCCCAATAACTGCTTACAGCTTCACTTCTCCACACCTGACCTGTTCATGTCAAGACCCATCGTACACTGAATTGTTCATGTGGTGTTATTTACACTCAGCTGCCTGATGGTCTGACTGAGGGAGAAATCCAAACTTCTCTCTCTGATTGGGGTGTCACTGTGATCCATCGAGTTGATGCAAACTTGGTCCCTACACACACTCGTTTTCTCACATTTGATCAAGAAGTGCTTTCATCGAAGATTAAGGCAGACTATGAAATCATCATGGTCTGACTGTACAATCCAAACCTGATGCGTTGCTACCAGTGTCAATGTTATAATCACACTCACGTCTCCTGTCAAAAAATGGCCAAATGTGTCACTTGTGGTAGAGGTGCTCATGAGGGTGATTGCCTGCCTCCTCCCTGCAGTATTAATATTAATGATGACCGTGCCACCTCGTCCTGTGTATCTTGATGAGGGGGCTATCCAGAAGATATGTATGAAGGAAAAAGTACCCTACCCTGTGACTCATAAGTTTTCGGCTAGTCAAAATCCCTGCATTGTACCATCTGGCATGTGTAGTGTTCTTGCTACACCTCACTCCAAGAAGGACATGGCCATGCAGGCTTTTGACCTCTAATTCAGTCGTGCAGTTGTGAAATCACCCAGTATCACAGTAGCACTCCCATCTCCTTTTCTTACATCTGTGCAACAAGCCACCAAATCTTCATCGCTGGTGGCAAAATCACCTGCTACACAACCAGCAGGCTGGAAAGGACAAAAGGAATACTCCCACAAAGACTTTTTATGTCACTCCAGCCAACAAACATCAGTCTTTGTCTGCCAACCATAAACACTCTAAGAAATCAAACAAAGCCAAATGGTCTTCTCCTTCCCTGACTCGAAGATCCTCTTCAGCGGTGTCGTCGCCTGATACCCTCACCTGGCCAACCTCAATTTCGTCAGTGCACACTGCGTACCATTTTTCTGCCCTGGAATCCCCAGGCCATCCCAGGGAAATGTTGACTTCTCTATAGATCTCTTCAGACAGAATCCTCGGGCCCTGCGCCCTATAGCAGTAAGTTTTCAAAGGCTGTCACTCGGCACCCACCACAGTGACTGCCCTTCATTTGTTCCCTCCTCCCCATTCCCCATTATGACTCTTCTTCGATGGAACATTTCTGGCTTTAGACCCAACAAGGTGGAATAACAGCCGCTATTGTAATTGCAGCGTTCACTTGTTTTCTCCCTCCAGGAAATGAAATTGTGTCCTCATGACCATTTTGACCTCTCGCGTTTTCTTCTGGTGCTCTTTGATCCCACCTCCCTCCCCAAGGATGGCATTCCATCTCATAAGAGAGTCATGCTGCTCATCCAGCTCGATGTTCATAGCCAGGCCATCTCATTGAACACCTGGCTGCAAGCTTTTGAAGTCCACATATTCCTTCCTTGTTTCACCTTTTTTCTTTGCAAAGTCTACATCCCTTTGTCATTCTCTGTCTCCAGGGAAGACTTACTCCAGCTTATTGGTCTGCTCCCTCACCCCTTTTTTGCTGCTTGGCAACTTTTATCACCCATCATCCCCTTTGGGGCTCTTTGAGACCCTTCCTAAAGGTTCCCTTTTGACTAACCTTTTGAATCAGCTCCATCTCATCTGCCTTAACACTGGAGCACCCATGTTCCTTTCAGACTGCATGCACACCTATTCCCATTTGGTCCTCTTGTACTGCCCAGCTTGCCCATTATCTCAAGTGGTCCATTCTTTCTGACACATACTCTAGTGACCATTTCCACTGTGCTATCCATTTGCTGACCCTTACTCGACCTAAGTGGTCTTGCTGATGGTCAGCCTACCCAATTGGCAGCTTTCTAAGGCCGACTGGAGGCTTAATTCCTTCCTGGCAGCCTTTGATGAACAGCATTTCTGCAGTTGTGATGACCAGGTAGAGTATCTTTCAGATGTTATCATTATCGCCACAGAATGTTCCATACCTCACATTTTATCTTTACTGTGCCATGTCCAGTCTCGTGGTGGACTCAAGCATGCCATGACGTAATTCGCGCACTGAGTCATGCACTCCACATTTTTTACCGCCAATCCTACAATGGCAAACTGTAGTCATTGTAAACCGTTGCATGCACAGTGTCATTGCATTCTTCCCAAAAAAGATAGCTGGATTTCATTTACTAGTTCTTTGAATAGTTTCACTCCCTCTTCTTTCATGTGGGGCGAGCTCCGTTGGCTCTCTGGGACCAAGGTACATTCCCCGATTTCCGGTCTGACCATTGTGGAGCCTGTTGCTATCTCCAACACCTTGAGTCACTATTTTGCGGGGATTTTGAGCTCCACCCCCTATCACCCTTCCATCTCCCCTCACAAATGAGTGGAAGAGGCTCGGGTAATATCCTTCCCATCTCAGAATCATGACTGTTACAATGCTGCCTTTACTATGAGGCAGCTAGACCATGCTCTCACTTCAACCTGATCTTCCACCCCAGGGCTGGGCAATGTTCACATTCAGATGTTGCAGCACCTCTGTCTTGCAGCTAAGTACGTTCTCTCTGGTACATGCAATTGCATTTGGGCACTGGTGTGAAACCACTGTCATACCTGTACCCAAGCTCAGTGAGGACAAACAGCTTTCTTCTAGCCACTGCCTCATTCCTCTCACCAGATGTGTTTGCATGCTGATAGAACATATGATTCGTGGCTGGCTGGTATGATGGCTCGAGTCTCACTACCTACTAGTCGCTGCACAGTGTGGATTTCGAACGCGCCGTTCTGTGGTCGCTTTGTCAACCCATGTCATGAATGGTTTTGTGCAGAAATGCCAGCTAGAGGATTGTATCCTCCATATTCTAAACATGTGCGGCTTCTGAGGCCGCCTGCCTCATTTCCTTCGGGAATTTTTTAACAGATGGAGTTTTCAATGTATCTATGGGTTTTGCCTTCTCGGACCACTTTATTCACGTGAATGGGGTGCCTCAAGGCTCCGTCCTGAGCACCATCCTCTTTGCTATAGCCATTAACCCTATTATGGACTGTCCCCCGCCAGGCATCTGTGGCTGCTATTTTGTCGACGACTTCATCATCTGTTGTGCTTCTCCATGGACTTGTCTCCTTGAGAGGTGTCTTCAGTGATGTCTCGATCATCTTTACTCATGGAGTGTCAACAATGGCTTGAGCTTTTCCACAGAAAAAAACTGTTTGTATGAATTTATAGTGATGCAATGGGTTTCTTCCACAGTCTTTACATCTTGGGCCTGTTGCTCTTCTATTTGCTGAAACTATAATATTCCTGGGGCACATGCTGACTGGAGACTTTCTTGGTCCTCCCACATGTGTTACCTGTCCGCATGCTATACCTGATCCCTCAATGTCCTGTGTGTCACTTCATGGGGAGTGGATCAAACCACCCTCCTCCATTTGTAGTGATTTCTTGTCTGTTCAAAACTGGACTATGGATGTTTCATTTATTCCTCTGCATGCACGTCCATCTCACACCATCTGAACACAATCAACCACCATGGAATATCCAGAATGAGATTTTCACTCTGCAGCAGAGTGTGCGCTGATATGAAACTTCCTGGCAGATTAAAACTGTGTGCCAGGCTGAGACTCGAACTCGGGACCTATGCCTTTCGCGGGCAAGTGCTCTACCAACTGAGGTACCCAAGCATGACTCACGCCTCGTCCTCACAGCTTCACTTCTGCCAGTACCTTGTCTCCTACCTTCCAAACTTTACAGCACTTGCCCACGAAAGGCATAGGTCCCGAGTTCGAGTCTCGGCCCGGCACACAGTTTTAATCTGCCAGGAAGTTTCACCATGGAATATGTTTGGCCACTGGTGCCATGTACACTAGCCTGGTTGAGAGACTCTAAGCAGAAGCTGCCGAACTACCACTGTCATACCGGTGTGATGTCCTCCTCAACAGACGTGTATGCCATTTGTCTGCCATGCCCAGCCACCCATCCTATGCCCACTTTTTTGATGACTCCCTTGACTTCTAGGATGGGGTGCACCTTTCTTCTATGTTACCTTCTGAAGTTTGTTTTTGTCTACTGCTCCAGCAGCTTAACTTCACACTACCTGCCACATTCCCGATGGTCGTGAACCATTCACCGCCTTGACTTGGTGTGGCGGCCCACATTCATCTTGGACTTCATTTGCTTCCCAAGGACACTACTCCAAATTTAATCTATTGCTGTAAGTTTCTTGACCTTCATACAATAGCGCTTTTGTGTACACTGATGGCTCTAAGACTGACTGTGGTTTTAGGTGTGTCTTCAACATTGGTACTGACCATTTTCAGTATCGGCTTCTAGAACACTGCTCGATTTTTAAAGCAGAGCTTTTCGCCATCTATCAGGCTACGCAATACATCCGGTGACACAAGCTTTCTAATTGTGTTGTATTCTCTGATTCTCTCAGTGCCCTTCAGAGCCTCTGTGTGTTGTACACAGACCACCCCTTATTGCAATGGGTCCAAGGAAGGTTCAGCTTGTTTACTGTTTTGGAGCCATTGTGATGTTCGTATGGGTTCTGAGTCACATCGATGTGATGGGGAATAAGGCTGCTGACGCTGCTGCCAAGGTTGCAGTCTTCCTACCTCAGCCTGCTAGCTCTTTCATTCCTTCGGATGATCTCCATGTTGCTGGCTATCAGCAGATGGTGTCACTTTGGGATCACCACTGGTCTTCCCTGCATGGAAACAAGCTCCGGAGAATTGAATCTGTGCCAGCAGCTTGGCCAACCTCCTCTCAGCTCTCTTGTTGCAAGATCTTTTTATCTAGATTGTGTATTGGACACTGTCATTTTAGCCAGCGCCATTTGTTAAGTGGTGACCCCCATCACCTCATGCCCATTGATAGTTTCTGTAACTGTTTACATTTCAGTGTGTGTTTGCCGTCTCAGTTATCGGCCATTTTAGCGAATGACGCGCGAGCTGTAAACCACGCTGTGCCTGTGGCATATTTTGTGGTCCTTTCTCCAAGGGGAAATCCATGTTTTTAGCTCTCGTTCCTCCCATTGATTGGGATTAACATTTAGTTACTTTTAACTTCTTGTACTTATTAGTGTTCTAAGGTTATGACATGAGTGATTAAGACCACAGTTGTTCAGTTGTTTTTGCGCTATGAACCCCCACCCCCACCCCCAAAGAAAAAGATGAAGAAATTATCAAAAGAACAAATATTGTGGAAG
The DNA here is from genome assembly GCF_023864345.2 of Schistocerca serialis cubense. Lineage (NCBI taxonomy): Eukaryota > Metazoa > Arthropoda > Insecta > Orthoptera > Acrididae > Schistocerca > Schistocerca serialis. The sequence continues at coordinate 386,777,409 of NC_064640.1, forward strand.
TCAGTAGAAACTATGTTATTAAGACATAAAGTACTAAAATTTTCAGGAACTGAAAATGCCTTGTAATAAAATTGTTTATTGTGGAAACCAAAAGGTAAATAGACTAATTATTCACATTAGAAGTGATAAGTCGAAGAAAATATAGGTATATTAATAGCAAGAGAGCCTCAACTTTCTTTCATTAAAACAGTGAAAAACATTCAGTATTTTTTGTGACACAGTGGTGAATAAATGCAGTGGAACTAGTTGATATTTTTATAAGTTGTCTATTTATTAAAATTTGATAAGGGTTTCAAAATAAGTTCAATTAGGAATGGGTGACCCATTTCATTCAAAGATATGATGTGCCCTTATAAGACAAATCATACTGCCAATTTTTCAGCTGAAAATTTGAAATCAGGGTGCAAGACCATGCTTTGAATTGGCATCTGTCACCCCCCCCCCCCCCCCCCGCCTCTCCTGCCTCTTCATTGTTTTCGTGTTTATAAGTATCATCTTCCCAGTACCATTTTAATTCATTCATTATTAGTTACAGTTGGCACCCAGTAGTTAGCAGTAATTTTCTGAGAAAAGCATCATAAACTAATCATTTGCTTAATTTTGAGAATAAGTTATAACTATGTCTTCCTTTCTTGGCATCATCTCTGCAGTCTTACCAAATAAAAGATCTAGTTCTTTACTTCTTTATGTGTATGACATTTGTGTGACGTTCTGGGCTAATAAGGAGAGATCCCCAGCAGTGGTATCGACATTTTGAAACAATCTATGTGCTGATGTAGATAAGGTCCAAGGAATTACACCCTGCAGCCTTGATCCTGATGGGCCCTCATTGTAAGTAATCGCTATTGTTATGCAATGAATTGGTTTACACACAATTTCTTTTATTTGTATTCCTTGGTCACATCATTTTAATCAACATTATAACTTCTTCGATGGCTCTTATTATTTCTTGCTATCATTCTTTTTCCTCTTGCAATCTTCGTGCATGTGAATGTTTAAACGTCTAAAAGTACCAATCTGTCAGTAAAAAAGAAAGAAAGATGAAATAATCTTTTATATTGACTGTACATTGGTGTCAAGAATGTATTTGTTGTTAAAAGGTGTATGTCTTTTTGAGTGGCAATCATCATGCAAACATTTAAAGCGTAAATTCTTATTGCACTATGCACAAAATAAAATGGATAATGATTTAAATAAAAGCAGGGAAATGATATTCAAGCAGAATGAGAAATAGAAATAATGAATGCAAAAACATGGATGCCAAAAATGTAAGATGATGTAATATAAGCAATTAAGTCAAAGTTAGTACATAACAATAATGAAAATCACGCGAAGAAGGGTTCCCAGTGGACAAAGACTGAATAGGAAGAAAAATGAGAGCAGACGATTAATTTTATTCAGTGACTAATATGACGTGACAAAGGAATGGAAAAAAATTACATTTAAACCAATTAATTGAATTAAAATAGTCATTGAAGTCATTTTGATAAAGATTTAAAATATAATTCAAAGCACCTGGCAAGATTCAAACCCTCAGCCTTTTGCCTGACAAGGGCCCACCAGGATGAATGGCTGCGGAGTATGGTTTCTTGGGTCTTAACCTACAACACCATATACAGTGAAACCCTGCTTTTACACTTTTCAAGGAACTTCAAACAAAAAGGTGTAAAATGTGGGAAACAACGTTTTAAGCTGTAGAAGTTATGTATAGGATACCCCCTTGCATTTTCGCACTTTATGTATGTGCACATTATAGGCATCAAAATACTCATGCCAGGGACTTGTTTATTACCTAATAATGGTCTGTTATCTAATAAAACTGCTGATATAATGGGATCTGACTATTGGGAAGCAGAAACGTTTGACTCAGTTTCATACGTCATTATCGATGTTTTTGGAACGCCAGAGCTGTCATTCATTATTTAAATAATGAAACATTGCATCAGTTACATATTTTTTATGCTTAGCACAGTGCGTTTTGCGAACTTTTTATCGATATCAAGTGCAAATATTTACAGAAGTATTTTGTGTGGTGTTTGCATATGTGTTGTTCTGCGTCTCTTGAACTGTAGGCATCTTTCTGAGGTTATCTGGTACTATGCTTCCTCAGTTATGTAGAAAACCACACACACACAAACTATCATTCATATTGCTTTTCTGCGTAACATCACAAAAAATACGTAGGTAAATATTGCACTTAACATCAAGAATAAATCCATGAAACACATTTTGCTCAGAATGGGAATATACGTAATTCACACCGTGCTTAAACCAAAAAAATTTGAGTAATGCAAACTGAATGAAGGTGTCAGCTAGCGCTACAAGTGGCCAAAAGATGAAAACATTAAATATGGTTTGACACAGGTGTGACAACAATTACAACAATCACAAAATTGTGCATGCACTGTAGAGAGAGTTTGCAAATGGTTGCGATTGATCATGATACCTTTATTCGTGTGAACCTAGTTACTTCTGTCATCCACCATGCAGAGTAGAGTTTGGCAGTGGCAGGAGATATGGCACGAATTGTTCCAACTTTAACATGTTTACTGGTTTATATCTGCTAATTAGAGCACCCTGGTGTCAAGAAACTTGACCACATGATGTTTGTAAACACTACTTGATGGTCAACATCATGCCAGTGTCATTTTACGTCAGTTTTTATTCCATGAACATTTTTTCATGAAGTGTAAATCACAGGAAAATTATAAATATGATGAAGCAAAATTGGATGTGAATTAACATTGTGGACATAGGAAATTTGATGGGAGTGATAAAAAATGTCGTAAACAGCAGGAAAATGTTAATTTTGTGATCGTAGATTGTTTCAAAAAGTCGATCCCACCACTGGGGACCTCGTCTTGTAAGTAACGCTATCTCTTCTTCATCCAGTACATAGCTGCTTCCTTACACCTTTTAGGGCAAGTGGTCATTCCCAGAAAATCACCTGAAGTGTATCTGCTGGTATGGTACAAAACAGTCGAGAAAATTTTAGGAAGACTCTGTTGCACTCTGTTCATTGCTTATACCTGCATTACAAGTAGCAGCTCAAAATTCCACACACTTAGTACTTCAACTTACACTATTGGGTACTATGATGTTGAGTGTTCGCACATCACTTTGAAGAACCAGTCCTAGGGTGTCAATTTACTAATTGGCTCATGTTGTTAAAACTTGAAACTGGAAGGACAATAGTCGTTCACTGCACTCAAAAAAGTGCTTTGTTCTCAGTTTTGTATACATTTCTCTTGCTTGTACAGAAAGTATTTGAAGGAATGCAACTGTATAGACTTCCACTACAAGCTGTTCTACTAATTTTGGAAAAAAAAACATGATATCATAATGTATTTTGCAAACTTCTGATGAAAAAATTGTCAAATAGTCTTCGATGTAATTCTTGAGGTAAGTTCTCAAAACGTTTTTATACTCTGTCGCAACAAATATTTCAAATGATTTTCTGACAAAAGCAAAATTTACATAAAAATAGGTATGATGTATTGTAGTTGGAGTGACAGTTTAGGCTGCAAAAATAATGATTTATTGTACAATTTCTATCCGCAGTTGTTTAGATGTAACTTTTGAAGACATGAAATGACAGTTCATTCCTACACTAGTAGGATTTCATCATTGCTTCTGGCACTGCAAAGCTAGTCAGCAGTCTGAAATTTTAACTTCTCTTACTTCACCTATTACTTTTACAAGTCTAGTAAAACACAATATTTCTAGGTCCAGAGCTTCACCTACACCCCCTAGAATATTAAGAAGTTTTTGGGTCCAGTGACAGCTGGCAGGCAGCAAATATAAAGGGACACATGTAATTGGTACTCTGGGGGTATGCAACTAGTCACACTCACAAAAGTTCTTGGCTCTAAGCTTTATATTTATTTTTAGTGGATACTCTAGAACAGGGATCAGGATTTCTAGAAGTTCTCAATTCTGACTCTGTCATCTCTGTACATGTACCCCCTCATAGTATTTGTGGTTAATAATATGGACTTGTTCAAGGGAAACTGCAGCAGTCACTGTGCGAATACTGGACCCAAAAACAACTTGTATGTGAGTAACCTGTTTGTAATGATTGTGAAGAAAAGTGTGCACCATTCTACAGGTTCAGTTTTCAGGAAACTTCCAACAGAAATGATAAGTGAATGATAAACCTCAGGTTTTCAGATCTGAACTACAGGAATTCCTTTGACACTTTCCTTCTATCCTTTACAGAAATTCCTAAATTCCTCACAGCAGCTTAGACATCCTCGTGTACACACACACACACACACACACACACACACACACACACACACACACTGTTTATAAAACGTCAGTGTCTGAAACTACTCCAGATAGTCTAACTGAATCATACTCATCAACTTTTTCACTCAGGTAATGGTGAAAGAAATATATGTACTTTGTTTTGCTTTTGTGGAGCTGATGCACAGACTATGCAACCATTGTTAGCGTTACAATCTTTCTACTGTAGTGGCACCACCGTTTAGGATAGAGAAAGTTAGTTTTGTGCAATATTCTGAGCACAAGTTACAGCCAGGGGCAGGCGAGATTGCAGTGAGTTACGCATACCAACAGTTGCAAACTAGAATAGAGGCCACAGGGCCATCAAATTGCTGGAAGAGTATACGTAGCGGTGTGGCATGTTACAAATCACAGGAAGAAGGAGCCCACTGGCCAACCTAGCGTGTTATGAGTACGTGACGCGAAGCGGCGCATATGGCAAAACAGAGGTGCACAGCTGCATATAAATAGGTGCAGGTTTCTAACAAGATTCATTCAAGTTTGGCAGCTCTCCTGGACGGCAGGGTGTGTCACACCACCAGCTACACGCAGCAGCAGATGGGGTGCCAGCATTCCAGTCCATGGCAGGTTGCTGGTTCGACCCTCTGAGGCCAACGCGGGGTCCGTAGCCAGCCAGTGGTGGGCCACTCCACAGCTCACTACCGCGGGCAGTCATCCTGGCTTCCAACACACGCCGGAGGCATCCCGAGGCGAGGGCTGCAGATTCGGACACCGGATTGTGGGCGCTTGTTGTCGCCGCGATCTCATTCACGCCAGTGAAAAGCATGCAGCTGGCCGCCTGCGGCTCACACCAAGTGGCACTGAGTCGGCAGGGACGCCTACCGCTGAGTCAATTGCCAGCGTCCTGATGATGCCGCAACTACGCTGGCATACAAGGCCGACACACAGTGCGTGCACGGGTTGCTGGGGCAGCCATTGCGCGTCAAGCCGTTTCGCAGACAGCGAAGTGGTGTCCTTCAGCATTGCGGGACCCAGTGACGCAGATCGAGAGGAATGGGGGCACTGTAGTTGAAAACAATAAATCACTTGGAAAGTTCGGATGAGTCTTAATACGATGCCTTCTACCTCTTCCCACTATATTTGGTCATCCTGATACATTCAGTGGCAGAAGCTCCCACTATACAACATCTGATATATGATGCCTGTTCAAATTTCACACCAGTGGCATAAGAGTGGCACTAGTAGCACCACTATGAAGATGGAAATAGGATTTACTTTAAATACATACTATAATGGTCATGAGCATTTCCCACCTTTGAGGTTGGAGGTGGTGAGTTGATGTAAGTCAAGAATGCCTTTAAGGTAAAAAAAAAATAAAAATAAAAAAAACTATTATCAGCAGCTCATTTCTGCAGTACTGGAGACAGACTTGGCAAGAATGTAGCCACTGTACATGATTGTTGGCAGCAGTGGTCATGAGAATGTAATGATGCAAGAAGACGCATTCCTGATGGCTATGTGGCAGTACGGAGAAGGAAGACCATTGTGTTCTGGGTATGGCTCTGGCTGCACTGTACTGCACCTGCAGTAGCAATTTGAGCCGCATTTGGTAACACAGTGACACAACAAACTGTTAAAAATTTGTTACTTCAAGGACAGCTCCAAGCCAGACACCCTGTAGTGTGCATTACACTGATCCCAACCAAACGCCATATGTGACTTCAGTGGTGTCAAGCGAGAGTTCATTAGACGGTATGGTGGAAGTCTGTTGTTTTCTAATGGAAACTAGTTCTGTCTTGGTGCCAGTGATGGCTGTTATGTTGGTTAGGAGGAGGCCAAAGGGCCTGCAACCAACCTGTCTGCTGGTTAGCACACTGGACTCGCATTCGGGAGGATGACGGTTCAATCCCGCGTCCGGCCATCCTGATTTAGGTTTTCCGTGATTTCCCTAAATCGCTCCAGGCAAATGCCGGGATGGTTCCTCTGAAAGGGCACGGCCGACTTCCTTCCCTGTCCTTCCCTAATCCGATGAGACCGATGACCTCGCTGTTTGGTCTCTTTCCCCAAAACCAACCAACCAACCAACCTGTCTGCATGCTAGACACACTGCAGCTACACCTGCGAATTATGGTCTGGGGTACAATTTCATATGACTGCAAGATCGCTCTCAGGATTATCCCATGCACCCTGACTGCAAATTTTGTATGTCAGTCTGGTGATTTGACTTGTTGTGCTGCCATTCATAAACAGCATTCCAGGGAATATTTCCCAACAGGATAATGCTCTCCCACATACCGCTGTTGTAACCCAATGGCCTTTACAGTGTGTCTACATGTTGCCTTGGCATGCTTGATCACCAAATCTCTCTGCAATCAAGCACATGTGGAATATCATCGAACGACAACTCCAGCGTCATCCACAACCAGCAGTAACAACTGTCTCTGTATTGACTGATCAGGTGGAACAGGCATGGAACTGCATCCCACAAATTGACATCTGGCACCTGTACAACAAAATGCATGCACATTTGCATGCTTACATTCAACATTCTGGCAGTTACACTAGTTATTAATATACCAGTGTTTCACATTTGGAGTGGCTTATCTTGCACTTACATTAGCCTGTGATCTTGAAATGTTAATCATTTAAATATGTGACGTAGACAGATGTACTCCCTATATTTCATTACTTTACGTTAAGAAATTTTTGATGTCGCAATTCTTTTTCCATCAGTGTAGTTGGAGCTGTTGTGTTGATTGTTAACATACTACATCATTTAACCAAACTATACATCAACTCCTCCTGGCTACACCATAATTACACAAAACATAAGATTGTTGATTTTAATTCATATGGGGAAGACCCCAAGACCTGAAATCTCACTTTATTCCAGTGATGTAATATTCTGTGTAACCTATATTAGATTGCCTCTTATGTTGTCTCACTTTAACCAGCCATATTTTTAGCAATGTGTCCTTTTATGAGTGGATACCAAGTGTGTAAAAGAGTAATGATCACTAAATCAAGGGAGGGAGACCAGATTAATAGATGATTGCATTCTTTCTGTTTATGTTAGTGTTTTTTTCAAATTACATCTTCATAATTTAAAGTAAATATAAATTAGTATTTCAGCATACATGAAGCAGATGTGATTACTATGAAAGAAAAATTCACTCAAGGGAAAGATTACCAAAGTGGTATAAAATTTATTGAGCAAAGAAATAGTCAGTTTTCCACTAATACTAGCTGTGTCAAAGTGGGATAATAGATTGTTTTGTAGGGCGGGCAACCACAGCCAATCTTCAACATTTTTCCAAAGAAAATTCTACACTGACTGTATGAATGATTTTTATTAAATCTGCGACTGGTTTCGCACCACATTTTTCAGCATCGTATTTTATTTTTATTTTCTAGGTCATTGCCGTTCGCATCATTTAAAAAAGATTTTTAAATTTTAACTACTGATTTCACCAGATGACAGTATATTGGACGTGAATGGTGGGGAGTGGCTACAGGGCAATGTTCAACATTACTATGTTATAAATAGTGTTTGTGAGTACTTTTCTTGTTTCATTCAAAAAAATGGTTGTTTAAAAGTTTAATTTGTACCTCAGAATTGGGGGAATAGTTTATATGAGCTCTTATTATATTATTTTTTGTACAGATTGCCTGAGAATGCACCGATAAGTGGTGCGAAACCGGTCACAGATTTAATAAAAATCATTCATACAGCCAGTTCGGAATTTTCTTTGTAAAAAAGGGATAATAGAGCCTTTGATCATAATTAAAATGAAAAACAGCAATTGCAGAGTTTGTATTTGTATTTAATAAACATTATATAAAAAAGTGGACTAATTTATTCTCTCTAACCACTGGTCATAGAGTTCTTCTATAAATTAATAAGCTCTTTGGGAGTCTGGTGGAATTTACAATCCCATTGGCACCTATCACTTCAGAGTCTGTGTTATGTAATAAAATGAAAGTGAACTTTACAACAGAGTTAATACTGTAGGGCATACTTCTTTGGTATGACTAGTAAATTTGTTTACTGTTATGCGTCACATAAACTTTTGTCACATGAACTCTATTATTCTGTTTCAGATTGGTCATCTTGTAGTTGAAAATCAGACTTTTGCCGAAATTGTGAAGCTGCCGATGATATACTTATTTAGTATTGCAGATGGGGTGGTGGGACTGGCATATGACAGTCTTTCCATAGATAATGTTGTTCCAGTCTTTTACAATATAATGAAACAAAACCTGATCAAAGCCCCTCCAATATTCTCTTTCTATATAAACAGGTAAAATAAAATAGAAAAATTATTCTGCTTTTTAGAATAGGCAGAACTCCAAATAATAGAAATCAATTATCTTTATAGTGTAGACATGTCATTATATAAGATTTTCTTTGTCCCACAGAGACAGGACAACAGACAGAGGTGGCAATCTAATACTAGGAGCTTCAGAGAAAAAACATTACAATGGAAGCTTTACATATCTGCCAGTAACAAAGAAGGAGTATTGGCAGTTCCATATGGATAAGTTAGTGTCAGAGAATTTTTTAATTATCAACTTATTATGAATATAGAAATACAAGACAGTATAATCAGAAAATGTTGAGAAATTTGCGGTTGCAGCACCAGAGGACACCAGTGAAGCATTTCTTCATATGTAAACTGCAGTTTGCATACTGAATTAAGTGCTCCTGCCCAACTTTCCCCACTTATTCCATTTGTCTCTCCTCCCTCCCCCCCCCTCCCCACTCTCTCTCTCTCTCTCTCTCTCTCTCTCTCCCCCCCCCCCCCCCCCCCCCCTCTGTCATATTAGAAATTTTTGTAGCATGTAACAGAATACCATGTATATCTACTTCAGTACATGATATGTTACTGCTTTGTTCCATTATCAACACATTGTTTTTGTCTTACTTTCTGTGCATTAGAATCTTTAAACTACCAAGTAACAAACGTACCATTAATCAGGGATTCAGAATAAAAACTGCAACAGAATAATATAAAGAGCTCATACAATTTCTTTGGTGGAAAGTACAGCTGAAATATCTAATCCCACCCTTTTCGGGTTATAGTGCAGTTTATCATTAATAACATGCAACTCTTGGCCAATCAATGTCAATTTTGTTCACTTATGACAAAGTTGGAATTGAGGCACAAACTAACATGTAACTGTTAAATTTTGTTGTCTAACAGATTTGTTGTTGCTAAGACAATGGAGTTGGTCCAAATATTTATGGAATAGGACTATCATTTTCATACGGGTCAGGCTTCAGTCATTTATGACAAGCACAGAGGCTGTTGCACAAACATTTGTACCTATGACAACAGTGTCAATGTTACCTAAATGGTCAAAGATTTTTAAAAAATTACACTGTAAATGAGAGTGAACTGTATGCTCAGGAGTATGAATTGTCAGCTTTGTCTCTGGAACAACTATTGTCTTTGAATGTGTTTTATGAGCTGGGAGATACATTGTCTATGTGTCTCACGTAACAATGTGGAAGCCATAGTAGAAATGGCACTAAGTTCATGTCAATCTGAGGCATGGATGTAACAATATGAACAAGTGGATAATAAAAAAACAATGTATTCACAACAAGAAAACAATGTCATGCAACATATCAGCCCATTTCACAGTTTTAATCTGTCAGGAAGTTTCATATTAGCCTATTTACTGCAATATACTCTTTATTTCAAGTTCACAGTGTTATTTACCTAGGTACCCACTGCTACTACAACTATATTTCAGACATAGTCAGGTGTTGGATTGTATGAGAGACAAAAATAAAAACAGGATACAGCGTACAGACAAATTTTCCACCAGGAAACCAGCAGGATGGATGATTGTCTCTGAGAGGAAGACTCTTGCAATTGTAGTTTATGACAAACACAGTGGCTAGTGTAGACAAGTGACTATTGTATTAATTTTATGGGACATTACATTACATACAGAAGGTAGCCTGGCCAAAGTAGAGTTAAAGCAACAGATCTTTATGAGAATGCAGTATTGGATAATGATGGTTATCTTCCCTTACTATAAAACATGTTGTTGAAGAATGTTCATTCCAAGAAAGCAAATTGACAGAAAAGATTGAGCAAGGGTAAAGGAAGATAAATGGTTTTATAATGTGTTTGTGACTCCATCTTGAAGTACTGTGAAAATAGTCAACAGATGTGTTAAAAGACATTTAAAAAGAAATGCAGTTTTCAAGAGTAGGTGTTAAAATTCAATTACCATATCTGTAGTGAATTATTTTGCTACTCACATATATCAGTGTCAGACAAATCAGAACTGGGGCCTGCTCAGATAGTTGTTTTTTTCCAAGCTCCAGCTCTGGTAAGATTAGGAATACTTAATACTGGAGTCAGTTACTGTCACATACTATACAGTGTGTATCTAATGGGCTATTAAGGCATGTGTAATGTTTCTCAATAAGACAGCTTTGAAGTTTTGTGCATGTTTCTTCCACCATCACTTTCAGTCATCTAGTAAATGCTTTGTACATTGAATGTTAAGATTTATTTCAGTACATGATGCTATCCAAACATGCTAAGAATTTTGTAGAAAAAAGTAGTAAAAGTTCTTGTTTACTAAATTTCTCTATGATTCTACTTGTTTCTCTTCATTGGAATTGAAGTGTTGGTTTCTCAACTGGAAAGGAAGAGATGTATATCAAAAGAGTGGGTGTATGTCGAGTGGTTAAGAGCAGTGATCATGTTGTTATTTGTCAGGAAGGCACTAGTGTTCACTTGGCATTGTTACATACTCGGTATGCTTTTTCCAACTGCAGAGAGGACAGTGAAAATTGCATATTTATTCCATATGTGGCATTATTAGTCACTTACCAATCTCTGATAAGACGTAGGTACCTGTAAGACGGGTGCTGCATCAGTCAACTGCTGTAAGAAAAGAAATATTAACTGTACTTGACTCTCAGCTTACTCTTCTGGAATTAACAGACACTGATAGAAGATGGTAATGGCAGTCTTTTCTCATAATATTTAAAATTATTCAAAGAAGATAGTTCAAAGGGGGAGTTTTAACATAGAGAGTGTTTCTTGCACCTTCTAAGATTGAAGCACTACTTTGCTTTCTCAAAGATGATTTGAGACGTAGGTGGATAACTGAAATATTGATTCATCACGTAGCATACATTATATTAGAATGCTGAAATTTATAGCAAACTTCTTCATGCCTGTGGATATATTCAACTTGTTGACATAACTGTTCTTTTCATTCATATGTACAGAATAGATGTTGACCTTGGAACAAAACTGATTCCATTTTGTGAAAATGGTTGTGAAGCACTTATTGATACAAGTACCACAACAATAACTGGTCCAGCATCGGAAATTGAAAAAATTCATGAAATATTGCCAGTGTCACCATTTGTCCTGGGACGGTATCGGGTAAGCACGGCTTTTCCTTCCTCATCGTGTAATGATATAAGGAGTGTTGCATTTATTTACTGATGTACATGAGAAATTTGCATGTTAGGACATAGAGTAATTTTGATTAGGACACCACGTTTTGACTACATGTGCTTTTCTGGAGAGTCAGTAATTTGTATTAAAAATTTTTCAAGACATTCACATCCTGAGAGTAACTGTTATGAAAACTGTTTGTAGAAGTTGTCTTCTGACAGTAAACATGATCAAAATTTGCAGGTAAAAGGTGTCCTGATCTTTGTTCTTCTCATGTTTTATGTGCAGGAAGTTACTTATTTGTGTTTCTAAGATTTCCCAAAATTGAAAATGCTGGCAACAAAACAGTCTGGATCAATGCAATAATTGAAGTTTTGCAAGTGATGGGCATGACAAGAGATCCTGCAAAGCAAAACTAAATGCCTTCTCTCAAAACCACTCATCATGAGAATTCATTTAATCTCATAACAAAAAATAGATCTGACATATTTGAGGAATGTTATGTAACTTGAAGGTGGAGGGGGAGGAAAAGGAAAGGAAAGGAAAGGTAAGGTAAGGAATTCATGACATCAGCTGCATTGGGACTTCATGCGCAATCGGTGCAAACGAGTGTCAATTTTGTGCCAGATTAGGATTTGAACCCAGGCTCCTCTGCTTAGTAGGAAGTTATGTTAACCATTGCACCACCCAGACACAGCGTTTATCACAATTGCGTCGACCATCTCAGTATGCCCCTTGGCTGACCAACATCCCCACCAACTGCACCTATCAGGTTTCCCCATCCATGCCCCCCCCTCCCGGTCGCTACTTTGAGATTCTCACAGGAGGTCAAATGTGATTGTGCATATGCTCTGAAGGTGACAGATTCATAGGGCATCGAGGCAAATCAGTTATATTAATGCATGATGTCTTTTCTTTTGGACATGCCCGAACATATTCTGACCTCAAATATAATGAGTTACCTTGAACACAAGGTCTTCTCCATCAAACCCATACGGATTCCAAAAACATTGGCCATGTTAAATGTAGCTTGTGCCTTTTTCACATGACACACTGAAATCCATGTATCAAGGCAGTTGTGTAGCTGCAGTATTTCCTGACTTCTGAAAAGCTTTTTGAGTCTGTACCACATTGACATTAACAAAAGTGCATTCAGATTGGGTTCCAAACTAAATTTGTAGCTGGATTGGGTATTTGTTTGTAAGGAGGACACAACATGTTGTGGATGGCTAATCATCGACTGAAGTAGAAGTAACTTCAGATGTGTCCCAGGGAAATATGTTGGTACTCTGTGTTTTCACCTATACAGTTGGCAGTAGTATCACATACATGAGGTATAAAAGGGCACTGCATTGGCAGAGCTGTCATTTGCACTCATGTAGATCATGTGAAAAGGGTTCCGACATGTTTTTGGCTGCGCAGTGGGAATTAGCAGACTCCGAACACGGAATGACATTTGGATCTAGATGCATGGGACAATCCATTTTGGAAGTCATTATGGAAGTCAGTATTTTGAGATCCACAGTGTCAAGAGTGTGCTGAGAATACCACATTTCAGCTATTATATCTCAGCACAGACAGTGCAGTGGCTGATGGCCTTCGCTTAATGACTGAGAGCAGCAGTGTTTGTGTAGAATTGTCAATGCTGTGTGAAATAACTGCAGAAATCAATGTGGGACAAATGATGAATGTCTCGTCTAAGACAGTGCAGCAGAATTTGACATTAATGAGCTATAGCAGTAGATGACTGCCAAGAGTGCCTTTGCTAACAGCACATCATCAGCTGCAGCACCTCTCCAGGAATTGTGACCATACTAGTTGGATCCTAGATGACAAATGAATTCCAATTTCAGTTGGTAAGTTTTGCTGGTAGGGTTCGAGTGTGCTGCAGACCCCATGAAGCCATGGACCCAAATTGTCAACAAGGCTGTATGCAAGCTAGTGGTGGCTCCATAATGGTGTGAGTTGTATTTACATGGAATGGATTGGGTCCTCTGATCCAGTTGAACGAATCATTGACTGGAAATGGCTATGTTCGGCTGCTTGGAGACCATTTGCAACCACTCATGGACTTCATGTTCCTGAATAATAATGTAAGTTTTATGGATTACGATGAACCATGTTACCGGACCACAATGTTCACGTTTGGTTTGAAGAACATTCTGGACACTTCGACCTAACAGTTTAGCCACCCAGGTTGCCCAACATGTCTATGGGACATAATTCAGGGGTCAGTTTGTGCACACAGTCCTGCATCGGCAACACATTCACAGTTATGGATGGCTGTAGAGGCAGCATAGCTCAGTACTTCTGCAGGGTGTTCCAACGACTTGTTGGGCCCATGCCATGTCAAGTTGCTGCGCTACACCAGGCAAAAGAGGTCCAACATGATATTATAAGTACCCCATGATTTTTGTCACCTCAGTGTATTATTGTATTTTCAAATGTAGTCAAGTTTTATATAAGTCGGCCAAACATTAGCTGTGACCAGTGTATTATTGTATTTTCATATGTAGTCAAGTTTTGTATAAATCTGCAAAACAAACAAACTCTAAATAGTTTTCCATTATTGAACTTATTAATTATGTGTTTATTTATTTATTTATTTATTTATTTATTTATTTTTTTTTTCAAAAAGGTTCCATGTAACAAGGTGATCAAACTCCCTGCTATTCATTTTGTCCTGCAGGGAAAAAATTTTACGCTCAAGGGTCCTGATTATGTACAAGAGGTAAGGTTCAATATGTAATAAATTACTTTTCCATAGTATCTGTATTTAATTAATGTAAAGGTTTGAATAAATGTTACCTTAGTCTGGATTATCTACAGTGGCTCTAATTTCCAAGAACGTTGTGTGAATTTACACTCTATAATTTGTTGCTTCTCTTTCAGATAATATAGCTTTTCTGAAAGTAACTGTGTTATACATTTAGGAGCGCTAAAGGTTCTGAAAATAAGATGCAATATAAGTTCATGTAGAGGGAAAGAAACTGCATGTTGACCATAGTGGAAACTAATATTTTTTAAAGTAAGCTGAAGTTATATGAAGCAACACTGTAGTAATGGAATCAGAAGTCAACTTGCTCACCACACTATCAGCTAAAAACAGCAAAATAATCTCAGCCTCAAGAAATAACAATATTACTTTCAGAGAGTATATTTCAATGTTGTCAGCTTCGTTTTAGTAGCTGTTTATGGTAGGTCACTGTTGCAATACTGAATAGGTCAGACATTGCAATAATAGTACATTCCATGATACCTGAACATAATTAATTACATGTAGATTTCAAAAACAAACAGATAAATAAATGAGTGCCCTCAAGCTGTCTATCCTCTTACAGAAAACCCGAGCTGGTATTTATGGATGCCAAGCACATCATGTTTCATTATTTTCAGTGTGTTGTGACTGCCCGAAGGCTGACAGACACAATTTCAGAATAGGTACCAATTTTATTCAGTTTGTATGAAAGATTCAAACTAAATGAGGAGATGCCTGGGATTTCAGGCTTTCAAATGCAGTGAAGACAATAATATTGAATGTGATACGAAGAGTGGCTGTGACTCAATAAGTTACAGAATAACAACTGGCACTAGCAGAGATATTGATCAGCATGCTGATGTAGCATGCTGTGGACAATGCAAATAAAACTAGCACTCTATATAAATTCCACTCAAGGCAGATGACACTTAAAAGGAATAACCACTGGAAATCCAGACCACATGACATGACCTGTCTCTTTGGCTATTGGGATTAAGATGTGATCTACCTCATGGAAATGAGGAGAATGAGTGTTAAACCATTGTAGATCTAAATTTAAACTGTGATGCCAGTCATATCACATGTAGCGGTAAGTGCAGTACAATGTGTAGGCTCTCACTTTTGCATCTGCATTGAACCTTTAATGGAAGGGTCACAGAGGCTGGTCCTATGGCTGGCAGTAAATTTCCACTTTAATGTCAAAATTGTTATTACCTGGCTAGAAAATGGGACAAGGTATCTGCATTGATGTGGCAGGATGTATGTTTAAAATGAATACAGTGATTTTAATAACACAATAACAATGCCTTAAACTGAAGTCATTCTGCTATGTGATGAGAAATATATCAGTCAACCCCAGAAATCATCAAAAGGGCTTGTGGATGATAACCAACTTGAAAGGAACTCTGTAGGTGGACACCAGGTGGCTCATGTGGTTTTCTCTATTTGAGAAAAGCTCTTTTAAGATGTCTGCTGGTTCTTTCAGGTGTGTGAAACAGAATGTGTACATCAATACTGTAATTGTGCCTGCATCTGGGATGAATCCTGAGATATTAATTAATGTTCCAAATCACAAATTTTAATTTGGCAGTTCTACAAGGTATGGAGACTCAAAGGATGGCATTTAGTTGAGGAGTAATCAGCCATAGCTCCTATTTAATGAGAATATGTTCCAAATACTCTACCTCTGGCTTCAAGAACCTAGCTGTTCTGTCGGTTTCAGTACGGACTTGTCTGCACTAGTGGTGAGAGAATGTTTATATTGCCGATTATTCTATCCACCTGTAGCTCTGATGTCGGCTGCATGGTTTACCTGGTGCTGCTACGACATTCTGTGTCATATAAAGGGGCATTTCAGTTAGGGCATTTTGATCTTGTGTTGCTTGAGTACTTGGAGCAGCATGACAAATAACAGTGATGCTGGTGACTCATATGAGAATGGTGAAATTGAACTGGTGATGATGTAAATGGTATTTTCAGCTGCCTGCATAATTACTGCTGATCAACAATTTTGTGGACTTGTTAGAGTGAAGGACAATTCAGATTCAGCACTTCAACACATGACTTTAGGTCTATCACATTTGGTATAAGACAATGTTATATGAGACACATCATCCTGAGCTTGAGCAGACAAAATGCCAACATCAACTTATGCCTTGTTGCTAAGTCCCTCATTGTGTGCTTAGCACACTGGACTTGTTACTGGGAGGAAAATGGTTCAGATTCATGTCTGACCACCCAGATTTAGGTTTCCTGTAATTTCCCCATATCTCTCCAGACAAATGCCAGGATAGTGCCTATGAAAGAGCATGTTTGTAAAATTCTTGAGACAATCTGAGCTTGTGCTCCGTCTTTAATGACCTCAATAGCAGTGATACATTAAACCCTAATTTTTCTTCCTTCTTTCCTTCCATCCTTCCCATTACACACAAGTGTGGCGCAGTAACAATTCCTACTGAATACACAAAACCTCTCAAGACACTTGATTGTATGAGTTGTACTGCCATAAATGAAAAAGACTCCTCCTGAGGAGAAAACTTGTCCACCAGTGGAGTGAGTTCCTGAGCACACCAGGCTAGAAAGTAACGGCAGTGGCAGTATGTTCACAACTGTTCCTCAGTGAAGATGCAATCTACATAACTTCAATCATAGATGAGTAATAATGTTGTTATGCTCTAAAATCCTTGTAACCAATTTGTTGTATCAATTTTATTCAGGTTCTACCAGAAGTTCAAGCCAAAGAAGTTGTTGCTTGGTATTTCAATTTAACTTAAGAGGGTAATCAAGAATAAAACAGTGAAAATATAGGTTTTGTTTCCAAGTTGGATTTAAAAGGTAAAGAGCAAAAAATGAGGGATGCTGAAATATGATTAGCAATGAAAGCTGATACCCTAATTGGGTGTAATGGATAAGTCCTAGAGTGGCTGTTGGCAGTGGCAAAATTGGGTAGGTGTTATGAAGACAATGTGGATAGAACTGGCACTCGATGTAAATTCACTATGTGCCGATGAGTGCTGGCTTATAATCGTAGTGAAGAGGAATTAACTCTCAGTAATGCAGCCTACACATTGTAATGACCTCCTAAGTTGATAACATCTCACAGTCTGCCAAGGGGCAATGACAATAGAAGTCTGATACTGATGGATTGCTTTCCATTGAAGAATTCTGAAATGTGTAATTTATTCAAAAATGAGGTGGTCTATAGATATTTTTTGTGCAGTTTATACTTTAGTTTAGTTTGAATATGAGGAGACCATACCATTTAAAATTATCAAAAAGGCTGAAAATAAACAAGTGTTATATGATTCACTGTGTCTGCTCCACGTTGTTTGTAAAATGCTTGGTTAATCATACATCTAGGATGCTACAAGAAAGGCACTTTTCCTACAATAACAACCTCATATTAATTTCAAAGTTTATTCTTGTATGAGGGCAATTAGGTGCCCACACCCTCCATCCACGTGTTTGATCCAAGCACCACAGTGAGAGAGTTGAAAAAATTACAATATTTACATTGTAACTCTGATTTTTTTCCCTTGCACATTAGATGTGAATATGAAAAAGAGAAAGGCAAGTGGCACTGTAAAAGTTGCCCACAGCAGCACATTCAAAAGTTGCTTGTGGAGGGGGGGGGGGGGGGGGGATAGTAGTACTAACAAGGACAAGAAGAAAATATTTTGGCCTAATTAAAAGATGGTACTGATATCAGTGAAATAAGCTTTATATTTTTTGGTATATGTTGCATAATAATGGAAGTAGAGAGGCAACTTGAGTTTTGCAAGTCTTTTCAAAGAAGCTCAATTGTGTATGCTATATTTAAATGGGCAAACTGGAACATGGTCCAGTCATAAAATTCTTTTGTCGTGAGTGGCTCATAATTGACATAAATTTATCCAAAACTGGTGGAAGCTTATGTGCAGTTTTCATTTTCAACAGATCAGAAATGGGTGGCTAAATTCAAACATTGCCATACTTTGCTTGAAAATTATCAGCTTGAAGGATGTCACAGAGCTGTAACCATAGGTGAAAACATGGAAAGTACACTTTTCCTTGTAACTGTTGTGTCCTGATACAAAAGTAGTGTGCTTTTCGATATGTTGGAATCCATTTTTTGTAGGCTTCCTGGGAAAATTTCTGTTGAGATACTAGTATAGTGATGGAAGCTAATATTGTTCTTCAAATATGTGTTTATAAAATGTCAGGTATAATGCCACATTTGAATAACCATAGCTTTCAGTATCACGTGCCTACTGGTACGTAAAAGTGAAAGAGGGTATTTTACAATCATATGATAAATGGGCATTATGATACATAAAAGTTTATTTTTCTTTCAGATTACAAAGTGGGGCTTCACTGTCTGCCTATCTGCACTGGTTGGAAATGAAGCAAGTAATATTTGGTCACTAGGAGCATCATTTATTGCACAGTATTACACAGAGTTTGATATGAAGAGTGACCGTATCGGATTTGCAAAAGCTAATATATAGCATAAAGGCAATGATAAATTTGCAGTCTCCTAATTTGTGTTCATTTCAATTATATCACTGTTTTTCTGGCTGAAACAGGCTGCTGTATTGTACAGACTGATTTACTATTCATTTGTTTGATAATTATGTGATTTATTATAAATAAAAATGCCATTTTAAAAAAATCCTCTGCAGCTATAGTCATTATTACAAATGATTGAAGCGATTTCACGTGGTGGCCGTGCGGTTCTAAGCGCTTCAGTCCGGAACCGCGAGACTGCTACGGTCGCAAGTTCGAATCCTGCCTCGGGCATGGATGTGTGTGATGTCCTTAGGTTAGTTAGGTTTAAGTAGCTCTAAGTTCTAGGGGACTGATGACCTCAGATGTTAAGTCCCATAGTGCTCAGAGCCATTTGAACCATTTGAAGCGATTTCACAGCTCTACAATAACTTTATTATTTGAGATATTTTCACAATGCTTTGCACACACATACAAAAACTCAAAAAGTTTTTTTAGGCATTCACAAATGTTCGATATGCGCCCCTTTAGTGATACGGCAGACATCAAGCCGATAATCAAGTTCCTCCCACACTCAGCGCGGCATGTCCCCATCAATGAGTTCGAAAGCATCGTTGATGCGAGCTCGCAGTTTTGGCACGTTTCTTGGTAGAGGAGGTTTAAACACTGAATCTTTCTCATAATGAAATCGAATGAGAGAGCGTGGAGGCCATGACATGAATTGCTGATCATGATCTCCAGCACGACCGATCCATCGGTTTTCCAGTCTCCTGTTTAAGAAATGCCAAACATCATGATGGAAGTGCAGTGGAGCACCATCCTGTTGAAAGAGGAAGTTGGTGCTGTCGGTCTCCAGTTGTGGCATGAGCCAATGTTCCAGCATGTCCAGATACACGTGTCCTGTAACGTTTTTTTCGCAGAAGAAAAAGGGGCCGTAAACTTTAAACCGTGAGATTGCACAAAACACGTTAACTTTTGGTGAATTGCGAATTTGCTGCACGAATGCGTGAGGATTCTCTACCACCCAGATTCGCACATTGTGTCTGTTCACCATTAAGAAAAAATGTTGCTTCATCACTGAAAACAAGTTTCGCACTGAACGCATCCTCTTCCATAACCTGTTGCAACCGCGCCGAAAATTCAAAGCGTTTGGCTTTGTCATCGGGTGTCAGGGGTTGTAGCAATTGTAAACGGTAAGGCTTCTGCTTTAGCCTTTTCCGTAAGATTTTCCAAACCGTCGGCTGTGGTACGTTTAGCTCCCCGCTTGCTTTATTCGTCAACTTCCGCGGGCTACGCGTGAAACTTGCCCGCACGCGTTCAACCGTTTCTTCGCTCACTGCAGGCCGACCCGTTGATTTCCCCTTACAGAGGCATCCAGAAGCTTTAAACTGCGCATACCATCGCCGAATGGAGTTAGCAGTTGGTGGATCTTTGTTGAACTTCGTCCTGAAGTGTCGTTGCACTGTTATGACTGACTGATGTGAGTGCACTTCAAGCACGACATACGCTTTCTCGGCTCCTGTCGCCATTTTGTCTCACTGCGCTCTTGAGCGCTCTGGCGGCAGAAACCTGAAGTGCGGCTTCAGCTGAACAAAACTTTATGAGTTTTTCTACGTATCTGTAGTGCGTCGTGACCATATGTCAATGAATGAAGCTACAGTGAATTTATGAAATCGCTTCAATCATTTGTAATAGCCCTGTGTGTGTGTGTGTATATATATATATAATTTTTTTTCTTCTTTTTTTTCTAATTGTTGTGTATGTTACAACATTGGTATCAGTAAAAGTAACAGCTGACTTTGTAAAGGAATTATTGAGCTGTCAGTTGGTATATACTGTAAAGTCAACATTGTAGCTCAGCTATTAAATCTGAATGGTTCTTTAGACCGTAGCATACAGACATAACACAACTATATTATCACAGCCTTTGAGCTGAAATGAGGTGATAAATCCATCTATTTGATTGATGTGGAAGTGCTGAGGCTTAAGGTAGTGTGAGGATAAGGAAAAGGGATGGACAGCAAGGAAGTAGACATGAACGTGGCGACAGAGGAAACTCATTCACATGCAAACAGGGAGAGTTTCAATTTCTACACGAGGAAATAGGTTGCAAAAGGGTTGGGGGAGGGGGGGGGGGGGTGGTCAGGAGATTGGTGGTTAAAGGAGCAGAGGTAAGTGGAGGATGGGGACTAATGAACTTGTAGCCCAGGAGAATCGAGAGTAGAAAGACTAAGGAACTGTTCCCAGTTGTATAGTTCTGAAAAGTTGGTAGAATGAAATTTTCACTCTACAGTGGAGTGTGCGCTGATATGAAACTTTCTGGCAGATTAAAACTGTGCGCCCGCGAAAGGCAAAGGTCCCGAGTTCGAGTCTCGGTCCGGCACACAGTTTTAATCTGCCAGGAAGTTTCTGAAAAGTTGGTTTTGTGGCATAGTTTAGTAAGATGCCATTGTAATCAACCATTCTGTATTGAGTTGCATGCTCTGCAACCAGTCAGTCAGAATTTGGCAGTGGCTGTTCATACCAGTGGAAGAGTTGCTTGGTGGATATGGTAATATATCAATTCATTACTACTGGTTGTACAGTGAATTGTCCCTGGAATGGGTGTTTGTCATTATTGTAAATGGAGTTGCTTTGAACAAGGTATACACCTTACTAAAATGCAATTTTTGCGTAGCTGATTGTCTTGAAGTTGGCTTCCTTGTCCTCACATAGAAGTACGATAATGGCACAGGCCTACTTTGTATGAATAAAACCGCTGTTGGTAGGATTCTGAAAGCCTTTTGAATCTCTGTTTATGAAACAAAATAAATATTTGTATTTTAACCCTTCAATCATCAGAATAACAAAATGTAACATTCATTTGCTTCTGTGAGCTGTCAGGTCCAACTACAAAGTGTTTGCTTTCTACTGCTTCACAAACACGACATTTCTCCATTACTGGACAACTTTCCACCAAGCATTCCCAAAGAACTAGTAAAAAGATAACATTTAAAGCCAGTAGATTGACATCATTATCAAAGCTGTTAACTGATAACTATTTAGCAAAATTTAGTATATTTAAATTTACAGTTTTTATGTTAAATCTTCTAAACATAGAAGATATAAATAATTTCTGTTATGTTGGAAGTAATAAAGTTTAATGGGTATAGTTGTATATGAACACACAAATTTATAAAAAAAAATTACCAAAACCTCGCATAAAGATATATGGATGAGAATGTGTCAGCACAGTGATTGCAGCAAGCCAGTACTAACAGAAACTCCTTTTTCTTCCAATATTGCAAGACAAACTGGAAAAATTTTCAAAATTTTAGATTACAGCTGTTTACAATACGTACAGTCTTGTCTTCTGGTCTTGACTTACAATCAGTTCTTCTGACTTCTTTACCCACAGTCATGGTCTTCACTCTGTTATCCATTAGTTTATTACCTCTTCATCATAGTGTCTTTTGCTCAAGCATGGTAATAGTAGTCTTTCACTTCGTTGAGGCACCATCAGTTTGTCCTACAAAATATTCCTTGCATTAGTACACAGAACCAGGTTTCCCTAACACATAACAAAATATATTAAAGCAAAGCTTAGTTGGAATTGTAGGAATGAGAAGACAAACTACTCAAAGAATGTGAGGTAAAATTTCTTAACATATACCACTTAATTTGCAACAAAGCAATTGTAAACAATTATTACATTGAAGATGTTTTCATGTGTAAAGTTAGACAATCAATAGCATCTTCAGATGACAAACAATGTAAGTGAAGATAAATTTTATATACAAGAAACTGTCATCATGAAATATCATAAGTTGGTGTGTATACCAAAAGTTAAACGACCAATCATACCCATGTACTGAAACATGAGGATATGAGAGAGTGTTTCGCAGAATGTATGTTGATCATATGAAATAACTTAGCAAAGCTTTTTCATATATAATTTTGCAGTAATATCGACATCCCATATCTTTTGATTCATTTTTGTAGTAATTTAACATTAATACAGTTCGGAATACAGACCATTATGCACATAAGTAAATAAATCCTAAGCTGTGCCTAGATGCATTGCCATGGTACAAAATACAAAAAGGTTGTCACTTGACAGAAGTAACACAGTGAGAAAACTGCATAAATAAAAATATTAATAAAGCTAATGGGATTGATGTGTCATTCCATATCTGTGATCAGTATTTTCATTGTGAAATTCTTTTTTGGAAGAAAATAGACAAGCTGCCTCCATATAGTGAAAAAAGAAGTATAATATTTCATGAGAAAATTAGTAATGCACACAAATATTATAGCAATTAGTGTATAACATGTGACTAAGTGTACGGTCAAACCATATCAGTGCATGGTAAAATATTGAAAACTACAAATAAGTACAAATTGAACTAAAATGTACAGCTCCTTAACCACTCATGTATGCTGGTGATATTGAATGTTCATTCATAAGTATTCATTTCCTGAACTATATTGAAAGTCAAGGTATTATGTTTGCATTCTTACACAGCAAAGTCAAATAATGTAATCACTTTGCACAAATACTGTCATGGTAACATTGTGTGTTTATAACCACCACAAACTGTCATGCTCATTGCTGAGTATCATGTCCCCATGAATCAAGCATCTACATCCTGGACTTTACCAGCTTCTCTTAGAGCCTGCTGGAGGCATGAGGGACTAGTTTTTGGAGGAGGTGACTGAGGCTTTGAAAGGCCTGTGGCCAGGTTCCTCAAAGCAAGGGCTGCCTGTCTGCCACAGCCTTCTGAGTTGGTGGTCACTCATGGTACACACTTTGTCTGAAACCACATGGACAGACCTCGTAGCGACAATGCAGCCAATGTCAGTAACACCTTCCAGCAGAGCAGAAGATGCCCTCAGCCAGAGACAGCATGCATGCCACCTTCCCTTGAATGCTGCGCATGGATGTAATTCAAATGCTGTGCCCAATCAAATTGCATTCCACTAGACCTACACAGATATGCCTTGTCCTGTTACAACAAGCTGTGTCTGAATTTAGTAAATGTCCATTATACAGCTAACAGTTCTTTTCTAGTTACATTTTTGATTCTTTCATGTTTTTGGAGCATCGTACATGCAGAAGCAACCATCAAGTGTTTATGTTCCCATCCAAAATTTTTATATAGAACAAATCCATAATCACTATCATCATAAAATAGACAAAATGTTAAGGAAGAAAGATTGTGTTTAATGTCACATCAACATCAAGGTGATTAGAGACAGAGCAGAAGCTCAGATTGTGATGAGGATGGGGAAGGAAATCGACCATACCCTTTGAAACCATCCCGGCATTTGCCTGGCGTGATTTAGGGAAATCATGGAAAATCTAAATCTGGATGGCCAGATGCAGGCTTGAACCATCCTCCTCACAGATGCGAGGCCACTGTGTCAACCACTGCCTCACCTCACTCGATAAACAAAATGCTAAGGATAAGTTGAGTCTGTACAGAACGTTGCAGTTACTGAGCACTTGTTATAGAATGAAAAGCTTCCTCACACTCTGTCCCATATCTAGACAGAATTCTTTTTCAGTAAGTTGCAGAAATGTGATGCATTTGTACCCTTGACTACTAATGTATTTTCTATGATATCCATACATGACGAAAAAGGATTTCAATTGATCCTTATTGTTGGGTACTGGAAACTCAGCAACGGCTTTAGAAAACTCTGTCCAAACAGGCCTCAGAAGGCCCAACAGTACCGATAGACTGCCATATCATCCTCAGCCTAATGGCATCACTGGATGTGGATATGGAGGGGCATATTGTCGGTAGATGTACTTTTCTCAGTAATGCAGTATCCCAAAAACTTCAGTTTATTAACTACAAATTTATATTTTTCTTATTTTAATGTCATCCCTCCTGATCGCAATTTGTCAAACACTTCTTTTAATAACAGGAACTTCTCATCCCAACTCTGAATGTAAAGCAAAATGTCATTAACATATATGGTTAACTTAGAAGACAATTCCTGACCTAAAACATGATTCAAAGCTCCAATGAACTCAGGTAATTTAAACCAAAGAATACATCACAGTGCTGGTAACCTTTACCATTGTACAAAAATGTTGTATATTTCTGAGATTCTGGTGCAAGTGGAACCTGATGAAATCCAGAGATCAAATCTAAGCTTGTAATCAGTTTAATACACTCCTGGAAATGGAAAAAAGAACACATTGACACCGGTGTGTCAGACCCACCATACTTGCTCCGGACACTGTGAGAGGGCTGTACAAGCAATGATCACATGCACGGCACAGCGGACACACCAGGAACTGCGGTGTTGGCCGTCGAATGGCGCTAGCTGCGCAGCATTTGTGCACCGCCGCCGTCAGTGTCAGCCAATTTGCTGTGGCATACGGAGCTCCATCGCAGTCTTTAACACTGGTAGCATGCCGCGACAGCGTGGACGTGAACCGTATGTGCAGTTGACAGACTTTGAGCGAGGGCGTATAGTGGGCATGCGGGAGGCCGGGTGGACGTACCGCCGAATTGCTCAACACGTGGGGCGTGAGGTCTCCACAGTACATCGATGTTGTCGCCAGTGGTCGGCGGAAGGTGCACGTGCCCGTCGACCTGGGACCGGACCGCAGCGACGCACGGATGCACGCCAAGACCGTAGGATCCTACGCAGTGCCGTAGGGGACCGCACCGCCACTTCCCAGCAAATTAGGGACACTGTTGCTCCTGGGGTATCGGCGAGGACCATTCGCAACCGTCTCCATGAAGCTGGGCTACGGTCCCGCACACCGTTAGGCCGTCTTCCGCTCACGCCCCAACATCGTGCAGCCTGCCTCCAGTGGTGTCGCGACAGGCGTGAATGGAGGGACGAATGGAGACGTGTCGTCTTCAGCGATGAGAGTCGCTTCTGCCTTGGTGCCAATGATGGTCGTATGCGTGTTTGGCGCCGTGCAGGTGAGCGCCACAATCAGGACTGCATACGACCGAGGCACACAGGGCCAACACCCGGCATCATGGTGTGGGGAGCGATCTCCTACACTGGCCGTACACCACTGGTGATCGTCGAGGGGACACTGAATAGTGCACGGTACATCCAAACCGTCATCGAACCCATCATTCTACCATTCCTAGACCGGCAAGGGAACTTGCTGTTCCAACAGGACAATGCACGTCCGCATGTATCCCGTGCCACCCAACGTGCTCTAGAAGGTGTAAGTCAACTACCCTGGCCAGCAAGATCTCCGGATCTGTCCCCCATTGAGCATGTTTGGGACTGGATGAAGCGTCGTCTCACGCGGTCTGCACGTCCAGCACGAACGCTGGTCCAACTGAGGCGCCAGGTGGAAATGGCATGGCAAGCCGTTCCACAGGACTACATCCAGCATCTCTACGATCGTCTCCATGGGAGAATAGCAGCCTGCATTGCTGCGAAAGGTGGATATACACTGTACTAGTGCCGACATTGTGCATGCTCTGTTGCCTGTGTCTATGTGCCTGTGGTTCTGTCAGTGTGATCATGTGATGTATCTGACCCCAGGAATGTGTCAATAAAGTTTCCCCTTCCTGGGACAATGAATTCACGGTGTTCTTATTTCAATTTCCAGGAGTGTATACTGAAACTTTTGTAATAACTCATTTATGTTCTCCAGCTTGCTGTTTCCTCGATGTATAACTTTTTTCAGATGTCTGGAGTGTAAAACAAGTCTAACACATCCATCACATTTTGCCAGAACCATCAGAGGTTTATAATAATCACTGTTACTTCTCTCAGTTATACCATGCTTTTCCATCTTTTGTAACTCCTTTCAATTGGTACATTATTTAGTTTTATAAAAAATGGGCCAAGAGGTTTCAGTTTTAATACACATTCAAAATTCTGTATCCGTCCTGGTATATCACTGAACACATCCCCATCTTTCCATAACAAACCTTTTTACTCATTCTTTTGTTCATCATGCAGCCTCTCAGTTTCAGATACCTTTCCCTCAATTGTTTTCATTAACCCTTGAGTGGGTGTGACTATGTATAAAGTGCACCAACCACAAATAAAATTGTTTTGCGTTGTTCCATTGTTGTTTCACAGTTGTAAGCTCATAACTATACCTTGATTACTGCTTTAAACACAGTGATAAATTGTGTTGTCATATGTGCAAGTGAGCAGCAATAGTATAAAATGAACAGCAAGCTATGTGAGAAAAAATTAGGATCGGTGCAGGAAAGTGACCCAGATTACAAGATAGCAGCACAGTTCTACAATGAGGCTTTTCTCAACGATATAATTTGTAATCGAGGAAATGGTTGGATGGGATCTGATGCGTCTGCACTGTTTAATGCTTTGAGTGAGTCATTACTGTAGGGTAACTCCTGTCCATGGCATCAGAGTGTTGCAATCAAAGTTCATTTCACTATTGTTTAATTAATCAGTGCTTTAGCTTATATCATGTAAATTTATTTTATCATTGTTTAATTAAACTAAGATTAAACTGTGAATTTGCTCATACGTATTTACCTTGGTATCTTGAAGACAGCAATTCTTCACATGCATACAATGTGCGCTGCGTACCTGCTGGTGTTATGAAAAATAGTGTGCCAGCTTGAGGGTTAATTCCTTGGCTTCAACTTCCTGTTCTGAATTATTCTGTACTATATGATCTCCCTCCTTCTTAAATGACAACCTATTTACGTTTTCACAAGCAACTTCCTTTCCCTCCTTTATAAATTTTTCTCGGATTATGTTTCCCTTTATGTCTGTCACACATAAGGTTTTCTCTTTCCGTCGAGAGCAGCACTAACTTTGTGTAACTTACTGCTCCCAAAATAAAATCTTGATGTAGTTCTGGAACTATCAAACAGTTGTGTTCAAATTCTATACACTTGATTTCAAATGTCAGTCAAATTTGATTTCTTACCATGTGCTGTGTCTAATCCTATTATAACTGGCATTTCAATATAATTCTTATATTGCCTAATTTCATTACTTAAAGCCTCTGACAATTCAGAAATTCTGCAATATGAGTCAGCTAATGTTTTTTCTTCCAAATTCCCTATTTTCAAGAAAGAATAGGGGTTTCCTATCTCATCCGCCCCTGTATCAATGCCTTCATCTAGAAAATCCCTTACAACTTCACTCAATTCCATATCCTTGCTATTCTGGATACTTTTGTTCCTGTTTCTAGTAGGTAAGTCACTTACCATCTTCATCCAATTAATATTTAAACCATAAGTAACATTGCTTCTTATATTATAATGGTCATCCCACAAGTTACCCAAAAGCTCAATTAAATCTTCACTCACCACTATCTTTCTTTTATATGATTCATAAATTGCATTGCATTTTTCTTTCCACCAGTCAGGGTAAACTCTTTTGCACAACATTGCTAATTTTTTCAAAGTGAGTAAGTAAGTAGCTCTTCCCTAACATTTACGCGAACTGTGTACAGAAAACTCTTTATCACTAATTTCCAGATTTAGAACTGAAGACTGATTAGACAACTCACATCCATATTTGTTCTGAACACTTTCTGTGACTGATTTATGAGCATAATTAGTATTCATACATATATTCAGACACTTGGTTTGTGGGACCGATGACCGTCACAGTCTGGTCCCTTTAATCCCACAGACCAACCAACCAACTTGGTTTGTAACTTCATTTACATTTTTACTTGCCTCTAACAAACTTAACGAATAATGTGGAACGATATTTCTTCTCATCTAACAAATCATCTTTTAATCCAACAAAATAATCTACTTTTTTTTTTTCATACTATGCAAGCCACCTGAGGGTACCCTGAGTACCTCTATCGGTTCTCCCTTCTATTCCAGTCTAGTGGAAAGAAGGATTGTCGGTATGCTTCTGTGTGGGCTCTAATCTCTCTGATTTTATCCTCATGGTCTCTTCGCGAGATATACATAGGAGGGAGCAATATACAGCTTGACTCTTCGGTGAAGGTATGTTCTCGAAACTTTAACAAAATCCTGTACCGAGCTACTGAGCGTCTCTCCTGCAGAGTCTTCCACTGGAGTTTATCTATCATCTCCGTAACGCTTTCGCAATTACTAAATGATCCTGTAACGAGGTGCGCTGCTCTCCGTTGGATCTTCTCTATCTCTTCTATCAACCCTATCTGGTATGGATCACACACTGCTGAGCAGAATTCAAGCAGTGGGCGAACAAGCGTACTGTAACCTATTTCCTTTGTTTTCGGATTGCATTTCCTTAGGATTCTTCAGTCTGGCATCTGCTTTACCGATGGTCAACTTTATATGATCATTCCATTTTAAATCACTCCTAATGCGTTCCCTGCACCATGTGTCAATTCGCTGCAGATTCTCCTGCATTTCAGTACAATTTTCCATTGTTACAACCTCTCGATACACCACAGCATCATCTGCAAAAAGCCTCAGTGAACTTCCGATGTTATCCACAAGGTCATTTATGTATATTGTGAACAGCAATGGTCCTATGACACTCCTCTGCGGCACTCCTGAAATCACTCTTACTTCGGAAGACTTCTCTCCATTGAGAATGACATGCTGTGTCCTGTTATCTAGGAACTCTTCAATCCAATCATACAATTGGTCTGATAGTCCATATGCTCTTACTTTGTTCATTAAATGACTGTGGGGAACTGTATCGAACGCCTTGCGGAAGTCAAAAAACACGGCATCTACCTGTGAACCCGTGTCTATGGCCCTCTGAGTCTCGTGGACGAATAGCGCGAGCTGGGTTTCACACGACCGTCTTTTTCAAAACCCATGCTGATTCCTAAAGAGTAGATTTCTAGTCTCCAGAAAAGTCATTATACTCGAACATAATACGTGTTCCAAAATTCTACAACTGATCGACATAGTTCTGCACATCTGTTCGACGTCCCTTCTTGAAAACGGGGATGACCTGTGCCCTTTTCCAATCCTTTAGAACGCTACACTCTTTTCATTAATCTTAATTCCTCCCTCTTCAGTAACATCATTTACATTACAAATACCAGTTGCCTTTTCATCTACCATGTATTTCTCATTCTGCTCATGCTCCACTATTTCTTCATTTTTGGAAAAGATATAGTAAATGTTTAAGTTGTTACCACCAGACTCATTAAAATTTTCTCCCATGTCAGTACCATAAAAGTTTTCTTGATCACCTTCGTGCAATTCATAATTAAGATTTTTTTTCTATTGTGTTCTAGTCTTTACCTCAATCTGACCAGAAATTACTCTAAAACTCTTGATACACTGTAATTCTATTATTTTGGTATTTTTGTGTACTTACCCTGAAGTTGTAACAATCATTCTCTATTGGATATCTGTCACAACTACTGGTACATGAATTAAGTGTATTATTTTCCACTCTCACATTGTACACCTCAAATGCAGTGAGCATTACTTTACCAGCTCATTAACTTTAGTACTGTGACCCAAATGCTGAGTTGCATGTTGATTATTATTGCAGTTTCTATTACTTTGTTCATATTTTTTATTATATTGTCTCCCTCTCTTATCAAATTCTCTTGCTGCTCCCCTTTCTTGATTTCTATGATTATTACCTTCATTTCCCCCATGATAATAATTATTTCCTCAGTTTCTATTGTAACCTTCTTGTATGAAACGATTTGGACCAAGACCCTATCTGTTATTTCTTTCAAAACCGGTATCCAATTTGTCTATATATTTGAGAAACTGTTCAGCTGATTGGTCAGGCCCATGCATCAAACCCTTTGGACATTCTTAGTTAACCTTCTCTTTAATGAGTCGATTTCTTCAGTTTGTCAAAAGGTTGGTTCAAATGAACAAGTTTACTTGATTGATTTTTACAAAATTCTTTCATACCCCCTCTGTAACTTGGCCAGCTGAGAAATTTGCTTTTGATTGTAGCCTGTTCTGATTCTGACCAAAATTTATTAAGGAAACTCTTTTCAAAAATCTTGTATGTTAAATATTGTATGCAAATCTAATTTGCCCAATATTATGCCCCCCTATCAGAACATCTTTTTACAAATTTAATTTTAAGATTATGAGTCAGATCTGCATAAAATTTTATTTATGTTATTCTAAGAAACCAAAAGGATGCAAACAACCATATCTACATCTATATGTACATCCATACTCTGCAAGCCACCTGACGGTGTATGGCGGAGGGTACCTTGAGTACCTCTATCGGTTCTCCCTTCTATTCCAGTCTCGTATTGTTCATGGAAAGAAGGATTGTCAGTATGCCTCTGTATGGGCTCTAACCTCTCTGATTTTTATCCTCATGGTCTCTTCGTGAGATATACGTAGGAGGGAGCAATATACTGCATGACTCCTCGGTGAAGGTATGTTCTCGAAACTTCAACAAAAGCCCATACCGAGCTACTGAGCATCTCTCCTGCAGAGTTTTCCACTGGAGTTTATCTATCATCTCCGTAACGCTTTCGCAATTACTAAATGATCCTGTAACGAGGTGCGCTGCTCTCCGTTGGATCTTCTCTCTCTCTTCTATCAACCCTATCTGGTACGGATCCCACACTGGTGAGCAGTATTCAAGCAGTGTGCGAACAAGTGTACTGTAACCTACTTCCTTTGTTCTTGGATTGCATTTCCTTAGGATTCTTCCAATGAATCTCAGTCTGGCATCTGCTTTACCGACAATCAACTTTATATGACCATTCCATTTTAAATCACTCCTAATGCCTACTCCCATATAATTTATGGAATTAACTGCTTCCAGTTGCTGACCTGCTATATTGTAGCTAAATGATTAGGGATCTTTCTATCCAGTGAAACTTTTCACCGGCACATTGGACTTAACATTACAGCTTGTGTTAAAAAATGTTTTGCACCAACACCTTGATGTAAATTATGTGCTATAACTGTTTTTGAACTTTAAGAAAATTATTCTGTAAATATAACACACTGATTCTTACATTCACTGGTTTTCCCCCCTTCTAAAATCATCTTTCCAACACAAAAAAACTTTTGTGTTGAAATTACAAAATTTTGTATCAAAACTGTTATTAACAGATAAAACTTTGTTACATAAATTGTGCTTTATCTCTGAAATCTCACCTCACAAATTAACTTCCAGATCAGCTACTTTTTGATTGACAATCTGAGCAAAGGATATCCTGTGTTTGCGACTGTTGTCTAATCCTGCAATTTTATAATTTGCAGTTTCAATTTTATCACTTAATTAGTTTTTATCCGCTCATATCTGATTACGTAGTTCTTCCTGGAATGCCAGAATTTGATTCCCTGTCTCCAGTTTAACAGCATTATAATTTTCAGAATTTCTGTTTTCTAACTCAGTTTTGGTTGCATCACAGTTCTCAGAAATTTGTTTGTCCATTTCAGAAATATGTTTGTTTCAGTCATTTTATTGTTTGTTTCAGTAATTTGGTTGTCTAGAACATCACCAGGCAACATGTTTCCAGTCATCAACAGTCCAATGTCAGTGTTGAAGGCCCCAGGTGAGGCATAAAGCTTTGTGTCGTGCAGTCATGGAGGGTACACGAGTGGGCCTTTAGCTCCAAAAGCCCATATCGATGATGTTTTGTTGTATGGGTTGCACGCTGACATTTGTTGATGGCCCTGTATTGAAACCTGCAGCAATTTGTGGAAGGGTTGCACTTTTGTCATGTTGAACAATTCTCTTCAGTCATCGTTGGTCCCATTGTTGCAGGATCTTTTTCAAGCCACAGCAATATCAGAGATTTCGATGTTTTACTATATCCCTGATATTCACAGCACACTCGTGAAATGTTCATATGGAAAAATCCCCACTCCATCGCTACCTTGGAGACGCTGTGTCCCATCACTTGTGCGCTGGCTATAACATCACATTCAAACTCACTTAAATCTTGATAACCTGCCATTGAGTTGTAGTAACTGATCCAACAACTGCGCCAGACACTTGTTGTCTTATATATGTGTTGTTGTTCGTAGTGCCGTATTCTGCCTGTTTACATATCTCTGTATTTGAATATGCATGCCTACACCAGTTTCTGCAGCACTTCAGTGTATATCCTCTGTCACTGGTCCCATCACTTGTGCGCCGGCTATAACATCACATTCAAACTCACTTAAATCTTGATAACCTGCCATTGAGTTGTAGTAACTGATCCAACAACTGCGCCAGGCACTTGTTGTCTTATATATGTGTTGTTGATCGTAGTGCCGTATTCTGCCTGTTTACATATCTCTGTATTTGAATATGCATGCCTACACCAGTTTCTGCAGCACTTCAGTGTATATCCTCTGTCACTGTTACTACTTTGATGAGATAATTAGGAAAGATAGATGAAATAGTGCACCTTTACTTTCCCTGTTGTGTGTCCATGTGCGCCCTCTTTGCTCCTCAGTTCTATTGTTCAGAACTCTTAATTGCCTTTACATTTGATCTCCACTTCATTGCTTTTGCATTCAGTGTAAAATTTTTCACTTTTAGGTTATCTGAAAACTACATCAGTAACTAATATTTCTTTGTGCGATATTAATATCTCAGGATGGTGCACCCACATTTAGTATAGTGTAACACTACAGAGTTGATAGAAATGGTGAAATGAAAAGAGGGAATGTAGCATTACATAGCCACCAAGAAAAGAACAATAAATTTAATGATATGACAAGTTTATCTGTGGTACCAACAAACCTTTTCTCATCAGTATGTTGAGATTTTTATAGCCAAAGTTCATAGCTGGGAAATAGTAACCTTGGTGATGTCTGACCATGTAATTGTTACCATTAACCCTAGGAGCACAAAGTTATTTAGGTTTTCTGGAGCACCAACCCAGGGCAAAATTTTCCCATGTTACAGTAGGTCGTCAGTCATGTAATACATATTTATTTTAGGTGATTGTGTTTCCAATTTGTAATCAGTTTAAAAATGCCCAATGACATTATGACTAAAAACATAATCTTTCGAACATACAGGGCAGGTGCAGCCAAGATTTCGGCTCACGAACTGTGCCCTGGCACGAGTGCCATAGTGCTCAGCTTCACTGCACTCTTCCCGCACCAACACGCCACACTGTCTGAGCGTAAGGAGGGGGAAACTGGAAACGTGCCACATTTAAATGGCAGTGCAGTCACACAACATATGACTTGGTTTTATATTTTTTCTCAACAACATGGATGACAAAAAAATAAATTTTCAGCATTATTTAATTATTTTTGGCTTGCTGAAGACAGAATATAATTTTTGTGTGGTACAAACTATTGGCATATGGACAGAAGAAGACAATTTTACAGAGTTTTGCACTCAGGTTGCCACATAATCATGAGCTATTTAGTTTTATAATTAAATAATGGCCTTGCACACAAATATATTAATAGAAATATTGTAGCAGTTTGCAACCTTATTATGGAGATGTGGAAATTCTACCTAAGGAAAGTGATGTAGATGTCTTGGACAGTTTTAACATAAAAGGATTTATTATTAAAATGGGAATTACCTTGCAGATCAATCAGACACATACGCACTTGCACAGGGATACTTTCAACTAAAATGGCAAATGGTCTCAAAAACAGATGTAAGATTGGCAGTGCCATCAAAACAGTTAGGAAAGGCCTCTTTGCATACCATTACATGCCTATCAGTCTTCGTAACGCAGCCCAGACTTGGCAGCGATTCATAACTGAGGTTCTCCTTCACCTCGATTTCTGTTTCGCCCATTTAGATGACATCCTCATGTTCAGCCCTTCACTAGAGGACAAGAAGACCTATGTACAAACTGTACTCTATACCTTGCAGGCAGCAGGTATCGAAACAAACAATAAGAAGCTGCAGTTACACCGGACTTCCGTCGACTTCCTAGGGTTCGTGGTGTCACCAGCGGGCATTACCCCCTGCCCGCTAAAGTGCAACCAGTGTTAGAGATGCAACGCCCAACTACTTACAAGGAATTGCGCCGTTTCTTAGGAATAATAAACTATTACAGGAAGCACCTACCTGCTGCGGCAGAAGTCCAGGCTCCGCTTACAGACGCACTCGCAGCATGGTTAACTTCAGGCACACGACCCGAACCTTGGACAGAAGAAATGAACTCCGCTTTCGAGAAATTAAAAAAACGTTTGGCCTCAGCATTTACCATAGCACTCCCTCACCCGGAGGCAGAACTATTCATAACTACAGATGCTAGCGAAAGCGTGGTAGGCACCGTCCTGAGTCAAACGGTCAGCGACTCTACCTCCCCACTGAGTTTCTTCTCGAAGAAATTCCTATCGTGAGTGGACGCAGAGACGTCACTTTTCAGTATACCGAACCTTGCTACCTTGCAAGCAGCGGACGAGGAACTCTTGACACTGATTTCAGACCAAAACTCGTCACTCAAACCAGTGCACATTACTTACCCAGGCGTAGTTGGCGAGATTTGGTGCGACAAATCCACTGGGACCCTACGACCGTTCATCCCGCGTGCCTTACAGTGCAATGTGTTTCTCAAGCTCCACAATTTAGCGCACCCTAGCATCCGCGTTTCCACAAGACTCATGACGGAATGTTTTGTTTGGCACAACATGAAGTGTAACTGCCAAGAGTGGGCCCGCAACTGTACACAATGCCAACAGAACAAAATATCATGCCTCACCATACTCCCACTGCATAGTTTCCCTACACCCACAAGCCAGTTTCAACATGTCTACATAGACTTAGTGGGCTCCCTCCCCCCTCCGAGGGCTATAGGTACATCCTTTCAGTAATTGACAGGACGACACGGTGGGTGGAAGCAGCGCCCCTGCCGAACATTACTGCAGAGACTGTAGCACGGAATTCTTCTCCATGTGGATCACTCATTTTGGTTCCCCTGCCACCGTCACCACCAACCAAGGTCGCCAGTTTGTGTCCACATTGTTCAACTCGCTCTGCACTCTTTGCGGCACACCACAGCCTATCCATTGGATTAGCTGAGCAATGGCACAGGATGCTAAAGACTGTGGTTCGATGCCGCGGAACGTTATAGACAGAGGCCCTGCCATTCGTACTGCTTGGCCTCTGCGCCACCTACAAGGAAGACTTGAAGGGCACAACTGCCGAGTTCGTGTACGGACAGACACTCATCTTACCTGGTGAACTGGTCAATCCCTCATTTCAACCCATCCTCTCCGAGCTACCTACTTCACTTGAATGCATCAAACTGCATTGCTCTAAACTCCTATACCCCCCACACCAGCCACACTTCCCCGCACACATACATGCCACGAACATTGGAAACCTGCTCACATGTAATGCTCCGCGACGACACAGTGCGGACCCCCCTAAAGCCTCCCGATACTGGCCCACATAAAACTATTAAATGCACAGACCAGACATTAGACATCGAGGTCAAAGGCAACCCAGTTACTCTATCACTTCACCGAGTAAAACCAGCGAACGTGGAGCCGACGTCCCCGCCCCCTCCTGTTGAGGATGCAACTTCCTCTAATCATATTTACAGCCCACAATTAAGCTCCCTTATTTCTCCCCAGCCGCTCCCACTTCTAGGCCCCCTGCAACTTGCAGCACTCCCAGCTCACCCTTCCGAGGTTTGTCGCCCTGACCTTCACTGTCCAATTCATCCCGAGCCGAGTCCAGTGACCCCAACAGCTTTCCGTCAAGCTCTTTACCCCCCTCTCAGACCTCTCCCCCCATGCTGGGAACATCAAGGTACTCCCAACCGAGCACATATTATCCCCACACTGCTATACCCCCTTCGCCGGGTCAGGACAAACCCCTGACCCCTCCCAGCTCCCCATTCCGATGTTTCTCAGCACCCCTACACAGTACTGACCAGGGCCTTCCACCGGAGACCAGCATGATTGAGCTGCGGGTGGACACTTACCCGGAGGACATCACAAACCTGTCTATCACCATCCGAGGTGATTGTTGGTAAAACTGAGTGCATCGCCCCCTACTTGCACACCAGCCACGTCAGTAGTGCGACAATTCCCACTCCCGCCCTGCACATCCGTCGATGCTATCAGAGCATTCATGTGCCCTAACAGGTTCGTGTTCCTGTGCATGCCGTGTGTGTCACAGATCTCCTCACCACACCCACACTCCAGGGCTGGCCGACGCCTTTGCCACCCTCAGAGATTCGACAACTACACCATCCAGTGGCCCCCCCTCGAGCTGCGAGCACAGCCATCACCACCGATTCCAGACGACGCCGAGGAGTTACCAATCACGCATCTGCCTGTCGACCCCCTGCCCACCGCTGAGTACTCCATACGGCAAGGGGGGGACTATGTGGTGACGTTCACAGAAGTAGTTAAACATCGACCGTCACCAGCTATGAACATTTGATTTCTCTTTGCCATGTTCTTTGGAGCGTCAAGCAGAGACCCACGTCTTGGCACACTTTTCTCTGTCTTTGTGCTGTATACATTGTGCCATCAAGTACAATAAATCAGTGTTTTTATTCATGGGTGTATTATTCGGTATTATAGTACCTACTTATACCCCATACACTTAATCAGTGATATAAATGTTTATCCAGGAGTGAATGGCATATCTGGCCACATTGTTTTGTTTGTCACACTTGATAACTTACCTGATTACAGAGAAGTGGTGGGACAGAAAATAGAGTATGTATTTAATGGAGACGTATATGATGTAACAAATGTCAATTCTAAATTTAATGTATTTGTTGATGGATTTCTATGAATCTTTAACAGCTGTTCTCCCAAGAAAACAATAATACGACAGAAAAGCCTTGAAATATAAAAGTAATCAAAATAACAAGCACAAGGAAATGAAATTCATATGAAATTGTTAGGACAAACAGAGAAGTAGGACTGATTTCATATTACAAAAAGTACTGCTCTAAAATAACCTTCCATACAATGCCTGAAATTGATATTTCAGATTATTATCTGAATTATTACATCAGAGATGTTTTGATTTTTTCATCTGTTTGGACAATAGCTAAAAAGAAACCAAGAAATAAATTAAGGATGTGACATCTTTGTTATTAGAGAAAACAGTCAAATAACAAATTTTAGCAGTCAGCTACTCAATGTATTTAATTATCACTTCCTGGAAGTAGCTGAGAAAAAAGGTGTGGGCTGATCAAGGCACAAAGTAATAGAATTCATGCAAGAAACAGTGTCAGTGCCATATACCTATAACCAGATCACGATGACTCAAAAATGCTCAGCCAAATAAATGAAAGGGGAAATGATAGATTATACACTGATGAGCCAAACCATGATGACCACTGGCCACTGTGAGGTTGTATGCTGCCTGATGCCACTAAGGGCATGTTGATGCAGAAAGAGAAGTACGGGGTGGGGCAAATAAAAGTGGCCTGGATAACAGAGTTCCAGGGTACAAAGAAACACAGCAGAGCAAAGGAAATATAGTACTAACCTGACTATATTAGATGTTTAAAGTGACCACCATTCATCTATGGGCACTTTTGGACCATGGTCAGCAAGCTGCTGAAGCCAGATTGATTGCTGCAGTTTCATCAAAAATGTTCTGCTGCAGTTTTTGAAGACAATGAGGGTAGTTGCAATACACCTTAGACTTGAGGGCTCCCCACATGAAGTAATTACACACCAACAGATCAGGTGACCTGGGTGGCCAGCCAGGGTCACAATCAGACTGGTCTCTGCTAACAACTCTGTGAGGTGTAAAGACTGTGTAAATGTACTCCAAGGTTCAGCTGGCTGTATGGGCAGTTGCTCCATTCTTTAGGAAGTTGGTGTTAGCGTTGGTATATGCATACATTCATGCCAAGTTGTATCCACACATCCAGGCTGTTTATAAGCCCCACCCTGTACATGAGTGGAGCAGAGACAAGTAGTGCAGATACGGAAATCCACTGACTTAAGTGACATTGACAAAAGCCAGA
Organism: Schistocerca serialis cubense; assembly: GCF_023864345.2. Classification (NCBI taxonomy): domain Eukaryota; kingdom Metazoa; phylum Arthropoda; class Insecta; order Orthoptera; family Acrididae; genus Schistocerca; species Schistocerca serialis. The sequence continues at coordinate 386,816,119 of NC_064640.1, forward strand.
TTGTTGTGGCCCAGAGCCTGGAAGCAAGTATCTCGGAAATGGTGAAACTGGTCAGCTGTCCACATGCTTCCGTGACGAGCATCCCTGGAAAGTGGTTGAAGAACATTGAAATAATGAGTAGACAACAAGAAGTTGAATGTCCATACCTCATCACAGAACACAGGGATAGGAGGCTTGCCCACTCTCTAAAGCAGGATAGCGGTGATCTGTGGCAGGTCTGGTGATAGATTACAGTGCTGATGCAGGCCTAAAAGTTTTGGAGCACACTTTTCAGTGCACATGGTGTTCCACGGCAGAAGACCCCTACATGTTTCCATGTTTACCCAACGACATCACCAATTATGATTACAGTTGGCATGGGATCATCCAGATTGGACCACTAATCAATGGAATCATGTCACCTGGCTGGATGAATCCCTTTTATTGTTAAACCAGGTCAACGGTTGTGTCCAGATATGCCATCATCCAGGCGATGGCTGCTCGAAGCATACAGCATGCCACAGCTTCAGACCAGTGGGAGCAGTATTATGTTATGTGGGAGATTCACCTGGTCTCTGTTTCTATTCCACACACTTAATCACTTTGATAAAGTGCAGTAGCTGCCTAGGGAGGTACAACATCATTGATGTGATGGTCTGGGCCTCCTGAGGCTGTCAACCCGCCACAACCCTTCTGTCAGCACTACAGAGCACATACGCAGCACCCAGAGCACAAACCACCACCCATACATCTGTGCTGACCATGGACAACAGAGTGAGGTATGTTTTCCTCCCTGAACCATGACATGTAATGTACTGGAATTAAATGAAGGCATTCTTTAGCATCAACAGTGTTTCCACTGGACCCACCAGCTTGTCACCACCACTCACTCACCCCCCTGAGTGCAACTGCACTTTTCATCTAAATCACTTATATCTCCCACGTTTACACAGTGAAGCTGTAAAATTTTGACACACACTTTAGTCTTGTAAGTTTATCACAGATGGAATGTAAGTAAAAAAACATGCAATCTGATTTTGATGTATTACTGACCGTTGTAGTCAAGGTTACAAATATACATAGTGTGGTCACATGCAGCTAGAGTAGCTAATTTGAATCCTAGTAGTGAAGGAGCAGAGATTATTGAGAGTTGCAGAGGGAGAATTATGCAATGTTTTGCTGAAACTGGAAGGGAATACGGTAGAAGACCAGTGGCTAGCTTTGAGAGATGAAATAGTGAAGGCAGCAGAGGATTAAATATGTAAAAAGACAAGGCCTAGCAAAAATCTGTGGACAACAGAGGAGGTACTGAACTTAATTGACAAAAGGAGAAAATGTAAACATGCAACAAATGAGGCAGGCAAAAGGGACTACAGGCAAGTACAAAATGAGATTAGTAGAAAGCAGAAAATGGCTAAGCAGGAATGCCTGAAGAACAAAGTCAAGGCCATAGAAGCATGTATAAATAGGTGAAAGATAGATACCAGCTATAGGGAGATTAAAAAGACCTGTGGAGAAAAGGAAGCAACTATATGAATATCAAGGATTTAATGGCAAGTCAGTTCAAAGGAAAGAATGTGTCCGGGTTCAATGTACCTGATGCCGAACGCTGGAGCTTGGGTTCAGTTACCAGCCAGGTTGAAGATTTTCTCCACTTAAGGACTGGGTGTTATGTTGAAACTTCCTGGCAGATTAAAACTGTGTGCCGGACCGAGACTCGAACTAGGGACCTTTGCCTTTCGTGGGCAACTGCCCTACCATCTGAGCTACCCAAGCACGACTCACGCCCCGTCCTCACAGCTTTACTTCCACCAGTACCTCATCTCCTACCCTCCAAACTTCACAGAAGCTCTTCTGCGAACTTTGCAGAACTAGCACTCCTGGAAGAAAGGTAGAGTCAGTCTTGAGAAAACTTATCTACCTGCTACGTAAGACACTGATCAGCCACAACATTATGACCATCGATATAAAACCATCCATGCAATAGCAACATCACCTAGCAAAGAATGACTGCTAGTCACACACATGCATCATGGATGTAGTATCAGTGAGTGTGCTGTCAGTGGGTAGAATGTGGATGACGTGAAATCTATCTGAATTTGACTGAGAGCAGATTGTGATGGTCTGAAGGCTCAACATGAACATTTTGAAAACTGCACAACTTTTTGGACATTTGAAGAGTGCTGTGGTGGGTGTCTTCAACACATGGCAAAACCAAGGTGAAACCACATCCAGATGTCGTGACATTGGGTGGCCACCGCTTATCACAAATGTCGGACATCGTAGGCTGGGCAGACTGGTAAAACAGGACAGTTGGCAAACTGTGGTAATACTAACATCAGACTCTAATGCTGGGTAGAGTACAAGTGTGTCTGAACACTCCTAATGATGGGCCTCTGCAGCTGGTGACCCAAGTGTGCACCAATGTTAATACTATGACATCAGCAACTACGACTGAAATGGGCAAATGACCATCGGCACTGGACATGGGTGCAGTGACAGAACATTGCATGGTCTGATGAATCATGATACCTTCTTCACCATGTCGATGGGAGGGCATGAATCCATTGTTTTCCAGAGGAAGAAGCTTCTTGAAATCTGTACTGTGGGGTGGAGACAAGCTGGTGGCACCTCCATTACACACTGGGGAACATTCATGTGGGCATCCATGAGTTGAGTGGAGCTCATGAAAGGCACCATGACACAAGGTATATCGTACACTGGTTGTAGATCACATACACCCCATCATGACAAACATGTTTCCTGATGGCAGAGGCATTTTTCAACACAACAAGATAATGTGCCATGTCACAAGGCCAGGAGTATGATGGAGTGGTTTGAGGAACACAGTGGCGAGTTTCAATTGATGTGCCATACTCCCCCCCCCTCCCGCCCCCTCCACCCCATGTCCTCCAGCTCGCCAGATCTGAACATACCTGGGATGTGATTGAATGTGATGCTTTATCAAGTATAGTTTTATCAAGAATGTAGTGTGCCCTGGTATTTATGGGAATTATGTAAATTGTGTGTGCAGATGTAGTGCCAGCACCCCTAGCGACCTACCCAGACCTCATTGCTTCCATACTATGATGCATCACTGCTGTTATCTGTGCCAAAGGTGGACATACTGGCTGTTAGGTAGGTGGTCATAATATTGTGGCTGAACAGTGTATATGAGACAGGTGAAATATCCTCACACTTCAAGAAGAATGTAATTCCAGTGAAAGCATGTTCTGATAGGTGTGACTTTTACCAGAGTATCAGTTTAATATGTCATGGTTGTAAAATAATGACAAGAATCATTTAAAGAAATTCAAAACATAGTAGAGGCTGACCAATGTGGGTTTCGGAGGAATGTGTGAGGCAGTGTTGACCCTCTGACTTATCTTAGAAGATCAGTTACAGAAATGCAAATATATGTTTATAGCATTTGTAGACTTAGAGAAAGCTTTTGACGATGTTTAGTATAATTAATTTTTTTAAATTCTAAAGGTAGCAGGTATAAAATATGGGGAGTGAAAGGATATATACAGTTTGCACAGAAAACACACTGCAGTTAGAGGAATTGAAGGACATGGAAGGGAACGAACTGGACAGTGTCTTGAAATGAGGTTTTACGATGAATATCAGCAGAAGTGAAACAAGGGTAATGGAATTTAGATGAATCAAATCAGGCGATTCTGATGGAATTAGATTAATAAATGAGACATTAAAGGTACTGTGGTAAATGAGTTTTGATATTTGAGCAAGAAAATAACTGAAAAAGCGTTTGAACAAGACATCACAACATACTTACATTCATTTGCCTGGAAATATTTGAGCTGTGATGGATGCACATTCACTGTTAGAATCATGGCAGTTGTTTTTTAGCAGTCGATTGACTGATTTAGTTCTTGAATCAACAGACTGTAGCAAGGAAAGCATCTGTGAGAAACAATCCAGACTGACTGTAGCAAGGAAAGCATCTGTGAGAAACAAGAATTTGTTAACACCAGACATAAATTTAAGAGTTTGAAAGTCTTTTATGAAGGTCTTTATCTGTAGTGTAGCCTTTTATGGAAGTGAAATTTGGACAATAAGCATTTCAAATGAGAAGAAAATAGGAGCTTTTGAAATATGGTGCTATGAAACAAAGCCAAAGATTAGATGAGCAGATCGCATAAATAATTTGGAGGTACTGAATTGAATGGAAGAGACAAAAAAAATTGCACAAATTAAATAAAAGAAAGGATTAGTTGATCGGACACATTCTGAGGCATCAATAAACTGTCAGTTGTGGTGTGGGTCGGAAGTTTTGTAGAAGGGGACCAACAAGGTATGAATACAGTACGCAGGTTCAAATGAATGTAGGTTGCAGTACTTATTCAGAAATGAAGACGCTTGCACGGGCTAGACTAGGAGTGGAGAGCTGCATCAAACCAGTCCTCAGCCTGAAGTCTACGGCCACTACAAAATGGCACAAAAATTCACCTTCTCTGTTAATTTTATTTTCATAAACATTCAAAACACAAACACAATATATACTACAAAGGACTGAATAAGTGACAGTTTCTCTCTTTCCTCCATGTACCCAAACCATAGCAGGCATACCAATCCCAGTACTTTGTTTAGCCAAGTGACAACACTGTGTTACTGTGGTGTTGTGGTTACTGTCTATATTTTTTTTAATTACTGTCCCAGAGAAAGAAGGACATTTTTTTCCTGTTCCGCTTTCCTTCTTTGACACTGACTTACTTCTAATTTTGGGAGTGGCTCCATGGATTATTTCATAAGGTCCTTAAGTTCTCTTCGAAGCAGGTAGGATTTAACAACAGGCTTTATTTAACCCTAAAATTGTCAGACTGCGTCTGTGAAACCCACTTGTTTTTGTTTCACTTCATTTATATTCTTATAGCTCCTGATTTGACTTGAGCCCTGGCTAGCTTCCTGAAACATCTGAGAGAAAGTGTTCATGTCATGAATGAGGTTTTGCTTTATTTGGTCATTGTTTGGCAATCTTACAAAAAGTGCATGTGTATGTCGCCAGACCACATATGTTACTAATTTCTGCCAGTGTGATCCCATTTTTATTTTCGTGTAGGCCTATACTGAGTTATTTTGCTAACAATTTGTGATGTCCTACAACTGAATTATCATAGTCAATAGCTCACAGTATGAAATGGCAACAGAAAATCTTTCATACAGTGAAATTTACAGAATTTATATCGTGAGAGTGAAGTAGACGACTGATGAAGACCCAGACTTCGAAATAAACTGTGATCATGACAGTAATAGTGAAACATGTGGTGGTGAAGAGAAAGATGTTTAGTCTTCTGCAGGCACCAACACACCTACTGTTGTTGATCCAAAAGAACAACTCCTGTAATTGACTCAGGAACGTCACCTACGCTCTTTTATAAAGGAAGGAACAGAGCAACTAAATGGAGAAAGACTTGTTTCCCAAAAAGAGCTTGAACAAGACATCACAACATACTTACGTGCATTTGCCTGGAAATATTTGAGCTGTGATGGATGCACATTCACTGTTAGAATCATGCCAGTTGTTTTTTAGCAGTCGATTGACTGATTTAGTTCTTGAATCAACCAATACCTATACACATCAAAAAAAGTTTCACACCATCTCAGTTCCGAGAGTTCTGGAACCTGTACAGAAAATTGGAATAGAGATCGACATAAACACATTGCATGTTGTACCACCATATAGTGAAACCTTCAGAAGTGGTGGTCCACATATCTGCACACGCCGGTACCTCTAATACCCAGTAGCATGTCCTCTTGCATTCATGCATGCCTGTATTCGTCATGGCATACTATCCACAAGTTCATCAAGGCACTGTTGGTCCAAATTGTCCCACTCCTCAATGGCAATTTCACGTAGATCCATCCAACTGGTTGTTGGGTCATGTCGTCCATAAACAGCCCTTTTCAATCTATCCCAGGCATGTTTGATAGGGTTCATGTTTGGGGAACATGCTGGCAACTCTAGTCGAGCGATGTCATTATCCTGAAGGAAGTCATTCACAAGATGTGCACATTAGGGGTGCGAATTGTCATCCATGAAGATGATTGCCTTGCTAATATGGTGCTGATATCGTACAGCCATTATGTTGCCTTTTATGGCCACCAGTGGCATACATCGGCCCCACATAATGCCACCCCAAAACAGTGGGGAACCTCCACCTTGTTGCACTCACTGGACAGTGTGTCTAAGGCGTTCAGCCTGACCAGGTTGCCTACAAACACGTACTCCGACGATTGTCTGGATGAAGGCATATGCGTCACTCATTGGCGAAGAGAATATGATGTCAATCCTGATTGGTCCATTTGGCATGTTTTGGGCCCATCTTTACCACAACGCATGGTGTCATGGTTGCAAAGATGGGTCTCACCATGGATGTCAGGAGTGAAGTTGCACATCATACAGCCTAATGCATACAGTTTGAGTCATAACTGTGGCTGCACGAAAAGCATTATTCAACGTGGTGGCGTTGCTGTCAGGGTTCCTCTGAGCCATAATTCGTAGGCAGCGGTCATCCACTGCAGTAGTAGCCCTTGGGCGGCGTGAGTGCGGCATGTCATTGACAGTTTCTGTCTCTCTGAATATCCTCCATGTCCAAACAATATCACTTTGGTTCACTCAGAGATGCCTGGACACTTCCCTTGTTGAGAGCCCTTCATGGCACAAAGTAACTATATGGACAAGATTGAACCGCAGTATTGACTGTCTAGGCATGGTTGAACTACAGACAACACGAGCTGTGTACCGCATTCCTGGCGGAATGGCTGGAACTGATCGGCTGTCGGATCCCCTCTCTCTAATAGGTGCTGCTCATGCATGGCTGTTTACATCTTTGGGCAGGTTTAGTGACAAATATACAAGTGACCTGATGGCACAAGATGGACAGACTGTCATTCGACTGTCAGAACGTGCATACACTTCGTTGAAATAACCACACTACACAAAAACTCCTTTGAACAATATTAACATTAGATTTATTGGTCGCAGTGACAGGAGACGGCAAAGAATACATGGCTTGTTCGGTCTTTCTTAGCTTACAGTTGAAAATAACATGCAGGGAACAAAAACTTCAGCATTATCTAACTAAACTGCTAGTTTGGAAGATACAAAAACAAAACACACATGTATAAAACACAGCGCCTCTGGTGGGTGGCATACGAATTGTTTGATGGCGTGATTGTAGCACCTCTGGTGGCTGGCGTGCAAAATGCTTGATGGTACAGTTTCCACACACATGCTGATGACACGCGCGATACATTACGTAACTGCATGATTTTGCCACATCAGCCCCCATGGTGGAAGCATAGCATTATTCCAAATAGCAGGCTGGAAAGTGGACATGGTTACCAGATCCTGAGGTACACGTTGTAATCTGTGCTGGTGGCTGTGGAGGCGGTGATGTGGTGGCTGTTGGGTGACGTTGAAGTCTTGGAAGCTTTGGCATTGTTGCTTCTTGGAAGATTTAAGCCGGATTAACCCTGCCTATAGAACAGTAGTCACCTTCCCGTTAATTGAAATGTCAATTGTGGTAGCTGTACTGTGTATGTGAGGCTGATGTGGGTGAATTCGGGTAAAGTGCCCTCATAGTTGGCGTAGGAATTCTGGTTGATCATTCCTTGGTTGTGACAGAGCGTTTGTTTGCATGAATTCTCCTGGAAGCCTCCAAGTCTCGCTGTACACCAGTTCCACCAAAGAAGTGTCTAGATCCAATTTGAAAGAGCTTCTGAGGCTAAGTAGTACCATGGAGAGGGCCTTGGTCCACTCAGTGTGATGGCAGATTAGTGCAGCCTTAAGTGGGCGATGCCATCTCCCAATCATCCCATTACTGGCTGGGTCATAGCTCGTCGTTTCGTGCTGAGTTGTGCTACAGAACTTCGCGAGTTGTCTGAACGGGTCGGGTTAAAACTGCCGTCCTCTGTCTGTCATGATGTGTAACGGAAAGCCAAAGCAAGACACCCAGTATGACATCAAAGCGGAAGCCAGAGTTTCTGCTGTAACGTTGCCCACTGGTGTGGCTTCCAGCCAGTGTGTGTAACAGTCTATCATTGCAAGCATGTTGCTGTGGCCTTCTCCACCAGACATTATGGCACCTAGAGTATCAGCAACCACACTGACAGCCTGCAGCTGCGGGTTGCCTGCTTCGCAGGCCACCAAAGCACTACACAACCGACAGGCAATATTGATGAACGGCCAAAACAACAACAACAACAACAACACAGCAAAGACACCAGCGGCCACCAGGGGCCACCACCAACCCACATAAACATAAAGCAGAGGTCGCTGCAGATCCTGGAACTATTTTCACACGTCAAACCACGTGATGGAAAATAGTTCCGAGGTACTCATCCGCCGAAGCACTACAAAGGCTGGCGCTCGGCCGCACATCGGCAGTTCATCGAATGCCAGCAGACGTGGATAGCTGCCGCCCCATCAGCCCGGCTTGGATCTCCTCGCTGATCTCTGGATTAGGCTTGGTATATCGGAGAAGTCTCTGGTGGAGACTAGTAGGAAATTATTTCAGTTGTTTTCTATATTATTCTTGTATGTAGTTGTGATTCGAAGATGGATCACCGTTTTGTGTTGGTGTTATACTTGGAGAATTTGTTTTGGTTAATTGAACAGTCCAATAAATTGTTTTCGGACTTTGATCGTTAGTTTCTTCTGCTTACGCAGACATATCACATGTAATGTTGGCCATCGGATGGTGGCAATGTGGACACAACTGAGACAGGCCATTGTGATCGGAAAGTTCCCTATTGGTGCTTGCATGTGGTGATGTATCTTGCTGCATTGGCATTTAAGACAACACCTCGCCCATTCAGGGGCTGTTGAAAGACCACATTACACCTTCATGAATCATATTCAGTTTATGCTTCCGCATTTTAAGATGATCTGGAGCCAAACGCTGTGGTCTGCAAGACGTGGGAGAACTGTCGGTCATCTCTATGTATTGGAAAGTTTCGTGCCTTACATCCTTAGTTGTTCCAAGGGGTCGAGTCAGAGCCAGAAATCCGTTCAGCAACTCTGCGTACTCGCTGTCCGTCACCTGTATTACCTTGGCAGTATGAACAGCTGCAGTGTTGTCAGGTAGGTGTGAGTACTTCATTTCTGGCAGTAGATTATAATGGGCGAGGAAGTTCGCTCCGGTGATGGGTTCGGCGACGTCTGCAGTGGTAAAATGCCACATGAAAGCTTGTTGTAAATCCATGTCTAGTTCCAAGTGCAGGGTTCTAAAGGTTGTTATGACCATGTTGTTTGCAGCCATCAGACAAAATAACGTACGTCGTCGCTTCCTGTGTAACATAGTCTGTCGGTAAACGAATAAATTGGATCCAGTGTCTATTAAATATTTCCAGCTGGATCATCGATCACTAACAAACAGGCATGGAGACACTGATCGACAGTTGGAGGAGGTCCCTACTTCCTACCGCCGTTGTCATTTGGGTAATTGCAAGAGGTTGTGAATCTGCACACTTGCTCCCCAAATTTCCGGTGATAACAGCAAATGCCTTGGTGCTCAAGTTCATCTGTAGAAGAGGTCGTCGACGATCTGCTGCACGAACAGTATCGATTCCGGCTTCTCTTGTTGCTCAGGTCATGTTGAGTTGACAGTTCGCCGATCTGCTGTGTGGTGTCACCATCAGACACCACACTTGCTTGGTGGTAGCCTTTAAATTGGCCGCGGTCCAGTAGTATACGTCGGACCCGCGTGTCGCCACTGTCAGTGATTGCAGACCGAGCGCCGCCACACGGCAGGTCTAGAGAGACGTCCTAGGACTCGTCCCAGTTGTACAGCCGACTTTGCTGGCGATGGTTCACTGACAAATTACGCTCTCATTTGCCGAGACGATAGTTGGCATGGCCTTCAGCTGCGTCATTGCCTGCGACCTGGCAGGGCGCCATTATCATTTGCTATTTATCTTGTGATGCATGTGCCGTCGGGAGCTATGTTCACCGCTAGTGGATTGAAGTCAAGTATTTCAGCAGCTTCGTACTTTATTTGCTAGTCTCAATTACTTTACCTGTTCCAGACCTCACGCCAGCCTGCGTGAGCTTAAGCACGTGCCTTTCGGCTTCCTCTCATAGTGACTTGGCTGTCTTGCCAAGTCACAACATGCTGTATCAATAGATCTACCTTGGCCGCCAAGGCGTCGTAATCTATGGACGAAGCAGTTGGCATCGTGTTAGCACACTGCACAGTAATTGTGCTGACAGGAGCCGGTGTCATCATGTCCTGGATTTCATCAGCCAGTTCCGTTATGACATCCAATGGTGTGTCAGATTGTGATGCTACAATTGCTTTGACAAGTGATGGCGAATGACTGCTTCCTATTGTGCACAGTAAACTGTCCAGAATGGTCCCACATCTACTCTGTCTGTCATGATGTATAACGGAAAGCCAAAGCGTGACACCCAATACGGTATGAAAGTGAAAGCCAGAGTGTCTGCTGTAAAGTTGTCCACTGGTGTGGCTTCCAGCCAGTGTGTGTAACGGTCTATCATTGTAAGTATGTAACGTTGGCGACTGGATGATGGCAATGGACCAACGACGTTGATGTGGACGCGACTGAAACAGTCCGTTGTGATCGGAAAGTTTCCTATTGGTGCTTGCATGTGGCGATATATCTTGCTGTGTTGGCACTTAAGACAACACCTCACCCATTCATGGCAGTCTTTCTGTATACCCAGCCACACATAAAGATTGCTCACTAGATGGGTTGTCAATCGAATATGGGGATGGCACAAGCATATTGAAGATTCCCCTTCTGAAGGCAATTGGTAGGAATGGCCGCGGTTTCGACGTGGTACAGTTTGATATCGCTCCCCGGAATTTTGATAAGTTGCATATCCAACGCCGATGCTCCTGCCGATAAGTCCTTGTAGTTCTTGATCTGATTGTTGAGCAGCAGCGACTTTGGCGTAATTAATCGTACTAGTATTGCTTCCAACACGAGACAAACGATTTGCTACCTCACTGTCGATGCCAGAGATGTGCCGGACGTCCGCGCTGAAATGTGAGATGAACATCAGCTGATTGTTTTGCCCACATCTACATCTACATTTATATTCCGCAAGCCACGCAACGGTGTGTGGCGGAGAGCACTTAACGTGCCACTGTCATTACCTCCCTTTCCTGTTACAGTCGCGTATGGTTCGCGGGAAGAACGACTGCCGGAAACCCTCTGTGCGCGCTCGAATCCCTCTAATTTTACTTTCGTGATCTCCTCGGGAGGTATAAGTAGGGGGAAGCAATATGTTCGATACCTCGTCCAGAAACGCACCCTCTCGAAACGTGGACAGCAAGCTTCACCGCGATGCAGAGCGCCTCTCTTGCAGAGTCTGCCACTTGAGTTTGCTAAACATCTCCGTAACGCTATCACGCTTACCAAATAACCCTGTGACGAAACGCGCCGCTCTTCTTTGGATCTTCTCTATCTCCTCCATCAACCCGATCTGGTTCGGATCCCACACTGATGAGCAATACTCAAGTATAGGTCGAACGAGCGTTTTGTAAGCAACCTCCTTTGTTGATGGACTACATTTTCTAAGGACTCTCCCAATGAATTTCAACCTGGTACCCGCCTTACCAACAATTAATTTTATATGATCATTCCACATCAAATCGTTCCGCACGCATACTCCCAGATATTTTACAGAAGTAACTGCTACCAGTGTTTGTTCCGCTATCATATAATCATACAATAAAGGATCCTTCTATGTATTCGCAATACATTACATTTGTCTATGTTAAGGGTCAGTTGCCACTCCCTGCACCAAGTGCCTATCCGCTGCAGATCTTCCTGCATTTCGCTACAATTTTCTAATGCTGCAACTTCTCTGTATACTACAGCATCATCCGCGAAAAGCCGCATGGAACTTCCGACACTATCTACTAGGTCATTTATATATATTGTGAAAAGCAATGGTCCCATAACACTCCCCTGTGGCACGCCAGAGGTTACTTTAACGTCTGTAGACGTCTCCCCCTTGAGAACAACATGCTGTGTTCTGTATGCTAAAAACTCTTCAATCCAGCCACACAGCTGGTCTGATATTCCGTAGGCTCTTACTTTGTTTATCAGGCGACAGTGTGGAACTGTATCGAACGCCTTCCGGAAGTCAAGGAATATGGCATCTACCTGGGAACCTGTATCTAATATTTTCTGGGTCTCATGAACAAATAAAGCGAGTTAGGTCTCACACGATCGCTGTTTCCGGAATCCATGTTGATTCCTACAGAGTAGATTCTGCGTTTCCAGAAATGACATGACACGCAAGCAAAAACATGTTCTAAAATTCTACAACAGATCGATGTCAGAGATATAGGTCTATAGTTTTGCGCATCTGCTTGACGACCCTTCTTGAAGACTGGGACTACCTGCGCTCTTTTCCAATCATTTGGAACCTTCCGTTCCTCTAGAGACTTGCGCTACACGGCTGTTAGAAGGGGGGCAAGTTCTTTCGCGTACTCTGTGTAGAATCGAATTGGTATCCCGTCGGTCCAGTGGACTTTCCTCTGTCGAGTGATTCCACTTGCTTTTCTATTCCTTGGACTCTTATTTCGATGTCAGCCATTTTTTTCGTTTGTGCGAGGATTTAAAGAAGGAACTGCGGTGCGGTCTTCCTCTGTGAAACAGCTTTGGAAAAAGGTGTTTAGTATTTCAGCTTAACGCGTGTCTTCCTCTGTTTCAATGCCATCATCATACCGGAGAGCTCAGTTCGGAACCGCGCGACTGCTACAGTCACAGGTTCCAATCCTGCCTCGGGCATGGATGTGTGTGATGTCCTTAGGGTAGTTAGGTTTAAGTAGTTCTAAGTTCTAGGGGACTGATGACTTCAGAAGTTAAGTCCCATAGTGCTCAGAGCCATTTGAACCATTTTTTGAAATCTGGCTTCTATTACTCTTGCTAAACAGATAAACCATCCTCCCTTTTTTTATATTCCTATTTACTTCCAAATTCAGGGATGCTGCAACGGCCTTATGATCACTGATTCCCCTGTTCTGCTCATACAGAGTCGAAAAGTTCGGGTCTGTTTGTTATCAGTAGGTCCAAGACGCTATCTCCACGAGTCGGTTCTCTGTTTAATTGCTCGCGTTCCTGATTCCAAAAGTCATAATTTTGCTCTCAAATAGGCCAAAGGGAGTGATGATCGCTGTCTTGGGAATGCCTCGTTCGGCTACAGACATGCTTTTGCACAGTCTAGGACACTAAAACTAACTGCACCACTCAACGCGTTGTTATAGTCACGTAACAACGGCGCTGGGTGTCTGCTCGGTATTGTTCTGGCATTTAGGGCTCTGTAGTCACCACAAGGCCGCCATGACCATCCTTTTTCGGGATCAGATTTAGCAGTGAGGACCAGGGGCTATTGAAAGGCCACATTACACCTTCATGAAGCATATTCAGTCTATGCTTCCGCATTTTAAGATGATCTGGAGCCAAATGCTGTGGCCTGCAAGACGTGGGAGAACTGTCGGTCATCTCTATGTATTGGACAGTTTCGTGCCTTACATCCTTAGTTGTTCCAAGGGGTCGAGTCAGAGCCAGAAATCCGTTCAGCAACTCTGCGTACTCGCTGTCCGTCACCTGTATTACCTCGGCAGTATGAACAGCTGCAGTGTTGTCAGCTAGGTGTGAGTACTTCATTTCTGGCAGTAGATTATAATGGGCGAGGAAGTTCGCTCCGGTGATGGGTTCGGCGACGTCTGCAGTGGTAAAATCCCACATGAAAGCTTGTTGTAAACCCATGTCTAGTTCCAAGTGCAGGGTTCTAAACGTTGTTATGACCATGTTGTTTGCAGCCATCTGACAAAATAACGTACGTCGTCGCTTCCTGTGTAACATAGTCTGTCGGTAAACGAATAAATTGGATCCAGTGTCTATTAAATATTTCCAGTTGGATCGTCGATCACTAACAAACAGGCATGGAGACACTGATCGACAGTTGGAGGAGGTGCCTACTTCCTATCACCGTTGTCATTTGGGTAATTGCAAGAGGTTGTGAATCTGCACACTTGCTCCCCAAATTTCCGGTGATAACAGAAGATGCCTTGGTGCTCAAGTTCATCTGCAGAAGAGGTCGTCGACGATCTGCTGCACGAGCAGTATCGATTCCGGCTTCTCTTGTTGCTCAGGTCATGTTGGGTAGACAGTTCGCCGGTCTGCTGTATCAATAGATCTACCTTGGCCACCAAGGCGTCCTTATCTATGGGCGAAGCAGTTGGCATCGTGTTAGCACACTGCACAGTAATTGTGCTGACAGGAGCCGGTGTCACCATGTCCTGGATTTCATCAGCCAGTTCCGCTATGACATCCAATGGTGTGTCAGATTGTGATGCTACAGTTGCTTTGACAGGTCTTGGCAAATGACTGCTTCCTATTGTGCGCAGTACGCTGTCCAGAATGGTTTCCACATCTACTTTGCTTCTTAGATAAGGCAAGTGTTGCCAAGGCTTTCTGTCTCCAATATCTTCATGAGTGAGGACTTCACGGATTTGCTCTTCCTGCGATGCTGACACTCACTGGATCAACTCTGCTTTAAGGCGGTCGTAGGAGTTAGCCTCTGGTGGTGAGGTAATATTATTTTACACTTCCACGGCGTACTGGTGATCTTATTGGCTTACTACCAGTGCAAACTTGGTAGTGTCTGCCAAAATTGCAGCATAGAAAATCCGGCCTCCGTGGGTCCAAACCACAAAGATAGACTGTGTGGCCAGAAAGGTGGTAGCCTTACAGCCAGTCATAACATGGCAGGGTTCGTGTCAGTCATTTTGTAATTCTCTTCTGTAACCGCTCATTAATCCAATGGTACTACACAGGTGTATCACACTGTGATACCAATTTGTCAGCACAAGCTGGGCAGACTGTCGTTTGACTGTTAGCATCTGCGTGCACTTTGTTGAGGTAACCACACTACACAAAAACTCCTTTGAACAATATTAACGTTAGCTTTATTCATCACAGCCATAGGATACGGCAAAGAATAACTGGTTTGTTCACTCTTTCCAAGCTTACAGTTGAAAATAACTTAACATGCAGGGCACAAAAACATCATCATTATGTTGTAATTACACATGAACTAAACTGCTAGCTTGGAAAAATAAAAACAAAACACACATATATAAAACAAAGAACCTCTGGTGGCTGGCATGCAAAATGTTTGACAGTGTGGCTTCCAAATATAAGCCGACGACACATGCGATACAACAATACCTAACTTGTACGATGTCACCACAGACCAAAATATGGCTAGGCCAACAAGTTTGGAACGCTGTATGGCGATGGAAAGAATATTGAAGACTTTTGGAATACTGCTGGGGCCAGAATAAAATCTTTCGAGCAATTATGTCACTGAACAGGTTCAGATTTTTGACTCGTTGTACCACATTTGACAACTGTACGTGGGAAGAAAGAAAAGCACAAAATAATCTTGCTGCCATAAGATCCAGTCTTTGTATGTTTGTCTCCAACTGCAATGCATGTTTTTCTCTCAAAGAAAACGTTACTTTGAACGAAAGGCTTGTTCCATACAGAGTCAGGAGCAGGTTCAGGATGTATGTCCCAAATAAACCTGCCACACAGCGCATAAAGGTTCTCATCCTGGCTTGATTAAAAACATACTGTATAAAGCATTTGGAAGTGTATGCTGGTTCACAACAACAAGGACCTTACAAAGTCAGCAATAAGTCAGTTTTGCATCTTGTAGACTCATTGAAAGTGTCTGGAAGGAATATGACGATAAAAAATTACTTAATAATCAAAAAAGCACTACAAGAAAATAATATTACTGCTGTTGGTACGTTAAAAAAATAAGCCTGAAATTCTAGTTCAGTTTCTACCCGAAAATTGTAAAAAAGAGTATTCAAGAATGATTGATTGATCAATTTAGTGGCCTGTTTTATCATTTTTGTGCATAGTTACCAATTGATTTGGACAAGTCAATTTTTGAGATGTTGATATGACACAATGTGAATTTGTGTGATGATTATGAATTGTGCACCTACTACAACATGAATAAGTTTACATACATAAAACTGTAAGCAAGTGTATACATACAGGTTAATGTCTTCAAGCTCTTCTCAAGAACTCATATCAGTTTTCTAGATAAAAAGCAAGAGGATTTTTACATTATTGTGTTGATCATAGCTTGCATTTTCTAAAAGAAACAAATTTACATTAAATCATGATACTTTTCTTATTGATTAACAACAATTATCCTAAATAATTATAAAAGCAGAGTAATATTTTCAGTTTTTGTGGCATCTCCATGATTATAGTTTACAGCTTTTGCATTTGTACAAATGGCACAAATTTAAAGATTAGAAAATAGGCTTCACTAGCTTCTATATAATTTAAGATTGTTTATATTCATTAACGGATTCATGTTCCAAGAAATTTAGTGCTGTTTATAGTTCATAATTGTTTGGCAGATAACATTATGACAGGGCTTGAGAGGTGTATCATTTGTGTTGTATGTAAATACATACTTACTGTCTTTTCTGCATTTGTGATAAGACTGGTTCTGGAGAACCAATCAGTTAGGTGTAATGTGTGTACTTTTATTTGGCTCTCCAGTTCATCTGCAGACTTCCCTTCTGTCAGAATGTTCGTGTCATCTTCAAATTACATACATGTCTGGGAAGAGGTTGCTGACTCTTTCATCTATGAACAGCAGGAACAAGATTGGACCTAGAGTGGAACCTTGGGGCGAACCGTATTTAACATGTTGTTTACATGACTGGTACATATGTATGTTGTTTCCATCTTGATATTTAAGTTCCACTGTTTGTTGTCTATTGTTCAGGTATGATTCTATCCATTTGTGTCCTAGTCCCCTGACACCTACATGTTCCAATTTTGAGAGTAATAGTTCATGCTTAATAACATCAAAAGCTTTGGTGAGGTCCAAAAATATAGCAGATAAGTGTTGTTTATGGTCTACTGTTTGAAACTTGTTCCGTCCCAGCATTTGGTGGAACCATTTTGATAAGATTTTGTACTACTTGTGTAAAGAAAGAGTTAAATTTATTTTCAACCTCTTTGGGTCTGGTATTTTGGTTTACTTTTCCAGTAAATCAATATTGTGGTGTTCTTCACACTGTTTTCCTGTTTCTTTTCTTACTATACCCATCATTTTGTTTGGGGCACGATTTACAGAATTCTCATTTGTCAGTTTCTTAAACATTTTGTAGAGTTTGTTTAGGATATGTTTATATCTCCTGAAATAAAGAACAAAATCTGGTGGTTTTTCTGTTTGTTTAGATACTTCATATAGAAATCCCTTTTCCTTAAGTGGTATCAGTATGCCTGGTGTGGGCCAATTACTTCGAATGTTGACAATGATTTTTTATTTACACAGAAATAATTTGAGCATTGTGGTCCCCAAAGCCTGTACTGAAAGTTTGTGTATTGTATTTACATGGCATATTTGTAAATATTTGACACTGATGTTGCTGCTCCTATTTTAGTTTTTAGATAAAAAAAATTAAAAGGAGCTTCAAAATATCAGTTTTTTTATTTTTTCAGAAACTTAATAGTTCAAATGGTTCTGAGCACTATGGGACTTAACTTCCGAGGTCATCAGTTGCCTAGAACTTAGAACTACTTAAACCTAACTAACCTAAGGACATCACACACATCCATGCCCGAGGCAGGATTCGAACCTGCGACCGAAGCGAGAAACTTAATATTTAAATCTCTGCACATTATGAGAATTTTGCACCTTTTTGTTAAGATGTGGAGGTATGATTCCCAAGTTGTTAGCAGGGTAGGTATATTGCGTGTTGGACTTCTAAGGAAGCAAATAATAGCTACATTTTCAGCTAGTAATTCAACTCCAGATATCTCTAAAACTCCTTTAGGTGTATCTTTTGGGAAATGAGTAGGTGCGAATTTTATACCACTTTTCATATATATTTTTTTGTCAGTGATTGCACATTTTGATGAAGCATCGAGAAATTTGAAAATAACTTTGAGATTTGAAACTTACTTGTTACATAGCGTAGTTTCTTGTCAAGTTACAGGAGGTGTCATCACCTTTATCTTGTGTGCTTTCCCTTCTGTCTGCCTCTGATTAAAAAATCATTCAAACAGGTAGGTGGCACTGTTTTTCTCCTGTGCGGAGTATTTGACCCTGTTTCTTCCATTCTGGACACCTTCTCTCCTTTTGCTGTTGTTGCTGTAGATGTTGAAACTGTAGCTTTTGTAGTTATTGTTGGTGTCTGCTCTGATGTTCCTGATGTTGAATGTAGCTTAGCTGCTTCTGTTGGGACTGAGGCAGATGTTTCTTCTATTACTGCAGTTCTCATGGGCTTCATCATTTCATTTGGAGCAACTGTTTCTGTTTTTGTTTCTATGGTCACTTAATCTGGGATTGCTTTTTCTGTACCACTGCTTTCTGGATACCTCAGTGGGATGACAGGTTTGTACAGACTGTTTCTTTTCTTGTCAGCAGTATTTTTCTAATGCTTGGGCGGTTTTTTCGTCGAGTATTCTTTTCCCATTTCTGTTCAGATGCATTCCATGTTTTGTAGAATTGCACCTTTCCAGAAAGTTCACACTAAGGAAATAGGCATTTATTTAAATTTTACAGATCTTGTGAATTTTACAGATCCGTTTGCCTTTTTAATTTCAGAATTTATACAGGAAGTAGACATGAGATCGTGTCTGGGGTATTACTGGTACTATAAAGAGTTTCTTGCTTGCTCAGTGAAGAAATTGCCTTAGATTGCGGATTGCAGTTAAGTCCATTTCTGTAAATATGGTTTGCACTCCTAATCAACACAATACTTCGGTTTTTGATGTCTGAACAGTCCTGCTCGATAGCTGTGGTAACTTCATGCATGGCTGCACCAGGTTTAGCATATCCATATGCTTTCACAGTGAAATCATTTCGTAAGATTTCTGCAACATTGCGTCCATGAGTATCCAAATGAACAGCTATTTCTGCAGGTTTACCATATCGTTGTGACTTCTTACTTTTGTCTACAGTTTTCTGTTGAGCAGATTTCTTCACTTCCCACTTTGTATGATTTTAATGTTAACATGTGGTTCACTTTAATCGCTCACAACACTATCACTCTCCGATTTTGAAGGCTCCTTAAAGTAATTTTAGTCCGCTACACTTATCTTTCTTTCACAGTTTTCTAGATTTTCCACTTTATGTTTGCATACTTTACTTCTGTCCACATCTCCGACAGTTGGACTATCATGGCGAGATTTTGATTGACTGATTGATATGTTTATTCAACTGTATAACAATACAAATTGTATGGATGCCGTCAGTTGTGTCTCATAAACTAAAATGTACATACGTTCTAACAATTTTTACGATTCAATTCTTACAAATTTTACATGTCAGTTCTTACAATATTTATAATTTTGCCATATGCAGTCACTTTATATAGGCCTATGTGGTATTTGCGTCTACTAAATAGCTATCTGCAGTTATTCTAAATATTCATTTGCCTTGTAATAACTTTCGCTTAATAAATACGTTTTTAGCTTTTGGCTAAAGATATGATATTCATTAGCACCTTTCATTTCCTGTGGCTGTCTGTTGTACAGTTTTAGGCCATTATATACCATCCTGTACTGTGTTTGGGACTTGTTTTAGCTGTTTAGGTATAAGTAGTGGCTGGATCTAGTTTCAAGGCCATGTATTGAGCTGTTTGTACCATACAGATGAATATTTTCCTTACATACATTACAGTGTAGAAAATGTATTCACATGTGATAGTCAATATTTCTAGCTTTTTGAATAATTCAGTACAATGGGCTCTATTGCTACTATTTATTATTATCTATACAGCTCTTTTCTGTACCTTGAAGACATACTGAATATTCCCATCACTTGTTCCCCAAAACGTGATTCCATAACTAAGGATTGAGTGTAAGTATCCAAAATATGTCATTTTGAGGCATGAAGTATTGCACACTGGTGCAAGTATTCGTAGATTATAAGATGCTGTGGATAGTCTCTTTGTTAAAGCTTTTACATGTTCTATCCATTTTATCTGACAATCTACCTTCCACCCCAAAAATTTGGTATCCATTACACATTCTATTACGTAATCATTAATTGTTAATATATCATCATTGTCTTAATTCAACTGGAAGTACATAGAATTAGTTTTCTTTACGTTTAGAGTTACTTTATCTTTCTGCAACCACTTGTGAACATCTTTGAGGGCTGCATTAGCCTTTTCTGTCAACTGTGTTGGAGCTTTGGCTGTGATCATTATGTTGCCTTTCATCAGCAAATGGTATTTTTCCCCACATTAGGTACTCTGCGGAAAATCACTAATGTAAATAAGAAAAAGGGTTGGACCTAATATACTACGTTGCGGGACGTCTATATTAATATTTTTTGAATCTGATAACTTCTTAACCACACCTCTTATTCCTAGTAACTCTAATTTATGCAATAAAATTATGTGGTCCACTGTATCAAATAAATGCCTTTGGTAAGTCCACGAAAATTCCATTCACATGGTGACCTTCGTCTAGTACCTCAAGAATGACCCTTGTAAGCTGTGCAATAGCCGATTCTGTACCTCTTTTACATCTGAAACCATGTTCTTTGTAAAAATAGGTTAAACTTATTTAGATACTGCATTAAGCTATTTTTCATTACTTTTCAATAATTTTGGAAATGGTGGACAGTAGGGAAATTGGTCTGTAGATTTCTATATTTTCTGCATTACTATTTGTAAGTATGTGTATTACTTTTGCTTATTTTAGGCTCTCGGGATAACAGCCAGATTTTAATGATTCATAGATTATTTTTGTTAATGGAGCTTTCATGGAATTTGCACCTTCTTTAAGGACACGAGCTGGGATTTCATATAGACCAGTTGATTTTATATTTTTGAATGATTCAGTTCACTGTTTTCTTTTTGTTCGAAGTTCAGGAAGACGTCACATTACTTTCATATTTACCTAAACGAAACAAATCAGTACTGCTTATTTTTGTCAATTCATCATGATGAAATTGACATTGGCAATGGCGAAAAGAAAAAACCAAGTATAGTAACGTACAACAACAAAACAAAAGGCGACATATGTGCCGTTGATGCTGTGTAGTGAATATACTGTTGCTAGAGGGACAAGACTGTGGCCTCTCTGTCTCTTTTTTAGTTGTTGAACATTGCAGCTCTGAATGGCTACATTGTATTCAAAGCAAGCAAAACACGTTGCGGTTAGAAGCGAATACCTAAGAACCCTTGGAAATTCTCACGTAACATCATATTTGACAATGCGTGCAACCCATCCAACCCTCCCTTGTGAAATTCGCAGGCTTGCCTCTAACCTCTCTGGCACCCAAGAACAAAGAATAGTTGAAGATCCACAATCAGGGAAAAGGGGAAGATGCTGCAAATGCAAGGACAGCAAAACTAAATACTTTTGCAAAGTGTTCAAGTTGTTGTTATGCTGAAATGTTTTCCGGGGACTGATGATTTTAGAGAACGATATCTCACAAACTACTCATTATATTCACAATTCCCACTGATGTAATGAAAATTCAAAATTTTTTGTTCTTAGTTCAACAACTTATTCTCATTTGTATTCGTGTTTCAGTCAAATTTACTTGTATTTCTAGTTCACTTATATTTAGTGCTAAAAAGAAGTATTTTTTCAGTTTTCTTACAATTCTTGTATAATTGAAAAAGTTAAATTATGTCACTATAACATTTAGTACTACCGGAACAAAATAAAAATCATCATTTGATGTAAATATACTGTTTTTCACTTTTATAAGTGTTTTATTTATTGGTTTCCACAGACCCAGCTCGACCGTTCTTGAAACTATTTTCCTCCCGTTCTAGTGTTACAACAGTGGACTATTTTTGCTATTAATCGCTATTCATTTGACAGAGAGTTGTCCATTTGGCCATGGGCAATACTTTAGACAGAGACCATGGCGGCCAACACTTTGCCCAAGGCACATCAGGTTCTCTGCTGTCAAAAACAGTTTGTCGTTATTTTCATCACAAGCATTTATTGGTCATATGATTTCGTTATATATGTCATTTATACATCGGGTATGAGACAAGCCAACTTTGCAACTGGAGTGCTGACACCAATAGTAATTAGCATATGAAATTATCGTTGCTCATTTTTCAGAGAATTACCGGTGGCGACCAACATACACCACAGCGCAAAATTAGATGTTCCTAAAACTTTTATGCCTATAGATGGACTATATCCATGTTCCACTAAAAATTTTCTTTTTTCTCAAGTAGAAGCTCACGAACAGTCATTGTATCTCGTAACAATTCAATTGCCCGCAACTCGTCACAGAATGGGCCGTTTGTATCTGGCAGCATGTACTTCGAAATCCTGTTCGATACAACAACTAAAAAAATGGTGAAATGGTCTATTTAGCCTTGACCGTATATTTCAATTTCGTTGTGCTGATTAAAAAATAAGTTTGACTACGCCAAATTTAACATCTTTACAGCGTCGTCATTCATCAAATTGACTCTAGGAAAATTTGTTGCATGCCTGATTTACCACTATTCACCTGTTTCTCACTAATAGCTCTTTTGTTTAATCATGGCTAATACAACGTGGATAGAGACGTTCTGGAAGAATGATTACGAACATGGATTTGCCAGCGAAATGGTAATTAAAAACCTTAATGCCTCGAAGGCAACCCACTTAGGTGTTATGCTGTTGCAATCATAAGGAGTATATACATAAATGCGCGACGATTTTATGCAGTTGATGGTGTCTACATAACCTCCACTGCGTAATGTGGCACCACTGCGGTTTTGATGCTTCGAATTGGGATCAGTAGTTTACAGACGCAGAATGTGACAGATATGCTATTTGTTTTGGATACGTGGCCATGCGAATTGTGTGTACTGAATTAACTTTCAGTAAGTGTATAATGCTTCGTGACAGAAATCGTTAACAATGAACACTGAAATAGAGTGGTTTGTTTTTGGAACTTCAGCGTTTTACATGCGGGAAACGGAATTTTAATTAAATGTAACTGAATTAGTACGTTGGTAGTGGTGTATTTCTCGTTGGTTGAAAAATTGTATATTCATTTCTGTATCATCGTTACGATAAATGAACCCTGATGAAAGACAGTTTGTAACACAGAGATTAGATACGATACAGCATTGTTCCTTAGTGTCTCAGCCAGCAGAACAATTTCACTACCACATTTTAACTTGGTGGCACACCCATCACATTTGATACGTTGATCAAAAAAATAATCGGGTTAAACCACAAAAGTGTGATACAGGTGTTACACTTTGAGCAATTTGATTGAGCACCAGGGTTTGTAAATTCTACATCTCTGTTCTTCATGTTGTTCTGAAGTACTTGACAATAAATTATATGTTTGCAGTTTTCATGGCGAGATTGGTTTCTATTAAGTTTCTGTGACTCAGATCAAGTTAATATTATATTTATAGTAGGCAGAACTGCATTTGAGATCTTTTTACATGACGTGACTTGGTGAAAGGGCAGGTCACACCTATATACAAGAAGACTATCTGACATGACCCACAGAACTAATCTATCCAGACTGAAATTAGTCTGTTGTGGGATCTTAGAACATATACTGAACTCAAACATAAGGTGTTTCCTTAACCTTGCCAACCAGCATGAATTCCAAAAACATTGCTCATGTGAAACCCAACTTGAATTCTCCAATGACATCTTGAAATCTGTGGATGAAGGTAGTCCTAATAAGGTGGGTGCAACATTTGTTGGCTTCTGAAAAGCCTTTGTCAGTACTACACTGACATTTACTACCAGAAATATGATCATATTGGGTTTTAAACAAAATTTATGACTAGATTGAGGGTTTCTTGGCACAGAGGACACATGTTGCGTTGGATGGAGAGTCATTGACCGAGGTAAAAGTAATGTCAGGTGTGCTCCAAACGTGTTAGGACCCTTGCTGTTCATATTGTATATCAGTAACCTTGCAAGCAATATTAATAGTAACTAAGGACTTTTTACAAATGATACCATTATGTGTAATGAAGTACTATTTGAAAAATGACAACAATGTCAGTAAATTGTCATTGGAAACAGTCATTGAATACAAATAGCTGATGTAGCAATTTGGTCGGGTATGAAATGAAATAAATCACATAGACTTAGTTTTAGGTGAGGCAGAGGTTGCAGATTTTGGTTCATTACCTCGTTCATTAGCATGATATTGGGAAAATGCAATTAGTTTACAAAGTAGATTATTTACAAAGCACTACTGCATACCTTCTTAGTTTAGTGTTAAATTGGAGCAAACAGGGGAGATTGAATGTCTGTAAAGGAGGATTGCGTGAATGATGATGGGTTTATTTGACTTGGCTCATGGAAATGCTGAATTGGCAAGTGCATGAAGATAGCTGCCAGCCATGCTGCCAAAATCTACTTACAAATTTCCAAGAACTAGTGTTAAGTGAAGTATCCAGAGATGTTTTTCAGCCCTCTACATATTGCTGACAAAGCGACCACAAAAACAAAATTAAACTAATTGTAGCATGCACATAGATGTTCAAACAGTTATTCCTCCCACACTCCACATGTGATTGGAATGGGAAGGAACGCTAACATTTTGTACAGTGCTAAGTGCCTACTGCTCAGCACTTCAGTAGTTTACACTGTTTATGTGTAGACAGAAATATGATTAATACAGCATGTGAACTCAAGTTTACAGGGTACGATTTAAACTTGTGTGTTCTCTTAATTGTCGAAACATGCTTTTCTGTAATATTTTCAGTGTCGAGTTAAGTAGGCATATATACTTTTTGTTCCATTGATCCATATGGCAAGGATCCTGATGGATGCAAGAAATGTCATAAAGACAAAAATCCATATATACAAAAGAACAGACATGTTAATGTTTCTTCCACATATCCTAAGTGAAGTGGTCCTTATAGATGTTGTATAAGAAAATATCTGAAACATATTGGGGCTTTGGTTTGTGTTACCTCCTGTGGCAACAATTCGTGATTGTACTGTTCTTAGATTTCTTTGAGGTACTTGAATAGTGCAGTTTATTTTTTGAATTGCTCCTGATTGTAAGGCTCATAAATTCCTGGCGTCATCCAGTGTTGTTATAGTCAGCATCAGTTCAGGCTGGGGGTTCTTAGTCGTGAATATTATGGAACTTGACACATGATAAAATTCGGTACAAAGTAAGAAATCTAATTTTTATGTTTTGTAAAAAAAAAAAAAAAAAAGTCTCTTGGCAAATTATTATAATGATGTACCTCTGGTTGTTCAAGGTATTTTGCTGCTGCTTATTCCTTGAATGGCAGCCTCACTTTGGAAATGTTTGTCCAAGTTCTTTCGCTGTTGCTATCTAATTTTTTAATAATTTTCAAAAAAATGTTTTTTCCAATAATGCCAATCCCCAAAATTTTGTCGTTACTAGTGTTTATCAGTACCATACAGTAATATGTTTTCTGAAAATAAAATTTGTACTTTTCAGTGCAACAGATCTTATAAACGCTATTCATGTTTCAATTTCTGTGTATAATTTCCCTGTTGCAGTTGCTTTAGATTTTTCGTATCTCAAAAGCACAATTCTAAAAAATTCTGAGAGTTTTACAGGAGCTCTTGAACTGGAGTGTTACATATCCTGTAAAGGAATCTTCTGTTGGGACTTCTCCCGCCTCCCCCACTTTTTCCAGTGGGGTTCCCACATATATGTTGCCGTTGATTCCTATCTTCCCAGGCTTTGTCTTCTTGTATTTATCTTTTTCTCATGGCCTACTACCATACAACTTTCGCTCTTCCCCTTCTTCTTTCCTGAGGATGGTGCTTCAAAATCTTTGGCCTTGTTTCATCTGTCATTTGCATTGTATGTCCGTACCAGATGACTTGCCATTCTTATATGCTATCTGTGGTGCTATCTTGAGTCTAGGTCAATTCTCTAACTGTTGTATTTCTTACGTGGTCTCGCTAATATATTCTACACACTCTTCCGAGATAGTTCACTTCTACAACTGTCAGAATTTTTGTTTCTATTTTTTACAGTAAGTAATTGTTACTTTGTTGTAAATTACAATATAGTGCTTGTTAAATTCGGTAATGTCAGAGACTATGGAGTTATGATTTCTGTAGCATCCCTGAAATGTGTGCTACAGCTTCTAGTTTGATTGTAAAACTATATTTTATTAAATTTTACACAATCAGTAACATGATTGCACTGAAAAAAAGTATTATCATTGAAACCATATTTAATTGGTGTTAAGAATTTTTTTATCAATAGGCAGAATGAATATCCCTTGTATTTTCCTAGTTATATATCCTCTACTGCTATTATTCAGTTTCACAATACATGGTGGACTATGTGACTTTTGTTACTGTCTACAGTCACCTTGGTCACACATTTTATAACACAACTGTTTTGATTTTATTGGTACTTATTTGTTGTTCTCTCCCATCCATGGCACAGTCCTGAAATGTGTAATGTGCAGTTTTGTGATGATGCAGCACCAGCAGTGGTTTTTACTTATTGACACTTGATACAAGCGATAAGAGTGTGCAGGATGATTCACTTAGCTCTTACAAACGTACATACCCTATTAGTCCACATAGAAGAGTTTTGCCGTATAAGGTGAGATCATCATTGTCACTTAACAAGTCAGTTTACAAATCTCGCTCCACCCAAACATTCTTTCCAGTTCAGTGAATCATGATGACTGTTTCTGTAATATGTATAATACATATATAATTTGCAAACAACTGTAGAATATAACAAGTGTGTTCTGCAATTGTACCATATCATATGGAAGAATGACTACTCAAATGTTTTTGTTTACTCTGTAATTAGGCTAATCTTGTCTTTGCCAACCCCTTTGGGAGCAGTAAGCAAGGAGTCATAGCATATTTCTAATTCCTCAAAAGTGGCTCTTGCAAAATTTTTGAGTAGGCTTTCAAAACTATTGGGTTAACACACAGGAAGTTGTATAAACACGAATGTATACTCCACTTCGCTACTTGAAACAGCACTCTCCTTCGACAATGAGGAAGATACACAGCCTGAACATACATTTTTTATGGATTAATCCTCTGCATAGAAAGTGCAATACCTATTCATGGACAGCCACCCAGTTTATGAACTGCAGTTCCGGGCATAAAGTCACTGTACGAACTGATCATTTTAGCCAGAGAAACAAATGTAACTTTGAAATTCAAGTACATGCATTTTCCAGCAAATCTCTCTCCACTCCTGCAACTTAATAATTATACGTGCAATAAAAGCACAAAGTACAAGATTTATACCCCACTTGTTATATCTGCCAATGATATACTTTTCATTATGCACCCTAAGAACAAGCTTTGATTAGGAGTCTTACAAACCATATCAGTTGGTATGAATTAATTGTCAGCACTGACATTTGAGATTTGTTGTTGTCTATGACATAATGTTCTGTATGTTACTCAGTGCTGACAGACAGCAGCTGTTCCATTAAGAAGTATTATAGACTGTGACAGGTAAATGATTCTTTTTAGCCACCAGCTATCTTAAAACCTATAAATTAGTGTTCAGCTTGTGGGCATTAGGTGGCTTTAGAACAGACACCACCCTCAGCAGATGCACTGTACTGTGAGTCACTACTTTCCATTGAGTGAAAATTACTTATTGTGTAAAATACTTAAAAGATTGTTCAAGTTGTCGCAGTAGTCAACAGCCTTTCATCTCATTACTTGAACACCTTTTGAATGAATGGACCTAAGCTGTGAATCCTTTGAGAGACGTTGCGGGATCTTACGAATCTAGATGTGATGGACATAATTGTTTTCACCATAGACTGGAATAAATATCCACCATTGTAACTAAGAAATCTTGTACTCCATATTATGTTTTTACAGAAGTATTTTATCAATTTGTAGAGAAAAACCACAATTTTAAAGTCCTTTATGCAGATGGTTCCAAGTTGTGAGAGGCAGTCAGTTCACAGTATTTGATGCCGAGCCCTGTGTGATCTGAAGGCAATAAAATTTCTGGAATATAGCCAAATCAAGAATTTCCTCACCTGTCCAGATTCTTTGTGTTCTCCCACATATTCGACAGGGAACTAAATGGCACTGATCATGCAAATTAAACTTACCTTGTTATAACAATAAGGGAGGTAAAGACTATTCTGCTCAGGACCAGGGCAAGAGGGACTCCAAGGGAAAAAAACCAGTGGACAGGACAGTAGGAGACAATATGGAGTTACTCACTGTTGTGATGCACTGCCATACTACTGCATGCTTTCTGCCCCCATAGGAGTGGTCATGTCTCGATCGGAGATTGAGTGGCTGGAGATGCTATAAGCAGCTACACCAGCCAAAGTACATTACAGGCCTGTGGAAGATGATGTTGAAGTAACTCTGAGGGAAAGAAGTTGTATTATCAAGATTAAGAACAAGATAATAGCACAAGACTTATGTACTTATCATGGGGAGGACCCACAAATTACTGGTGTTTTTGGCAGACCACTTTTTAATATGCCATATTTTATTGGACACCACTCTTCATTCTGACAAACTAGCTGCAGTTTGTTTGGATTCTAGGTAACAATCTGCTGAGTTTGAAATTTTTAATGCTGTTCGTGTTGTTTGACTACCTGATCTTGTCACTAATATATTAAACCTTATCTTTCTGCTACTTTTGGTATGTGTCGTATTTTAATGTGTAATAGAATTGGTGCTTCATTCTCTTTTAGTTACTAATCAAAAAGCCACATCTTTTTTAAATATTTACTTTTGATTTAAATTTTAATAGAGCATGGGGTTTCTTTATATTGTGTCTTTTACTGTTTCATCAAAGATGTCTTCCTTATCATAACAATACTCTTCTCTCAGTGAAAAAACATTGCCTTTAATGACCAGTTTGTCATGCACCCTAATGACAAATCTGAATTGCATACACATATGCATCAACCATACTGTAACAGATTCATAGTCCATACGAGTGTTTGTTTGAAAAATGTATTGTTAACAGTGAGGAAACAAGCCCATAAATTTTCATTTTAAATTGTTAAAAACCTGCTATGTCAATCAAAACTGATCTGAACTTAATACTGTAATAACAGGAAATATTGAAGAATGTGATACAACCCATCACCTTTGAGAATTAACACTGTCAGCCAGTATGATGGCTGTGATGATATACGATCGTGTGAAATTAACAAAATATTGGGGCCTCTGTGAGTTTATGGGGATTTAAGACGAGGATGTTCTTGTTATTAACACATCTGTCTATCTTCTTGTAGCTTCTTTACGTATCTGCCACATTTTTCTGTCTGTATGGGAAGGATAAGTTTAGTAACTACTCCAGGGAGTTTGATACGATGTTCACTAAGAAACAGACTGATTCATGAGGAAGATTTGTGGGCAGTGCTAGGCTGTCACGATGTGCTCCTAACTTTGTAAATGACTTGTGATGCAGGACATATCAGATATCAAGCTGATTAAAAACAGATTTTTTGATATGGAATTAATGTTTAAGTGGCATGAAGGGAAGTATGGAAAAATATCAGAGAGAGAATTTAGCTTGTGCCGGACTGATGCTGGAGTTAGGTGGCCAGCTAGTGGCCACAGCTTGCACTGAATTCAATTGCAGTTGAGTGGACTATGCATTACTGGCACAGCAGGCAAGCAGCTGTCAAGTGGCCATAGCTCATGGTGAATTGGTAGTGCAGTGAGCTGCACCAGGTGGCGTGGTAGCTTGCAGCTTCCATTGTGGCTGTGAGATGCCAATTAAATATGGAACAGATAACATTTGTGCCTCTTGATAGCTTTCCTGATGTGCACTACTCAAATTATCAGTTACTTAATGGTGTCCTCTGAATTTTAGTTATAACACAATGCAGTTGCCCATAAACAAAATTACCACTATGTCAGACAAGTCGTATGCTTGTAGATACTTAGTACTGTTAAGCCAGGGTTGGTTTCTAAATATTGTCATGAAATGTACATTGGATTTGCCAACTTTCCACCAAGATATGACTTTCTAACTTAACATAGATCTTGTGCTATTCTCCAGACCTGTCTATAGTACTACAAACTTAATGAAAGTGACTTGTTAATGTGACTTATTCATAGGCATCACTAACTCGCAATGAAACTATCACCTTTCAGCATAACCTAATGTTGGGCTATGCTACAAATCAATCAGTCACCACAGTATTCATTAATTAAAAAACAACTGTCGGTGGTGAGGCCAGTGGTCAAAGCAGAATGTCAGTATTGTGATATTCAATAATTCCTAGCACCCTGTTGTTCCAGTTACAATGTTTTCTTCCAGTTTGTCTCCAGAAACCTCCACTCATGATCTCTTCTCAACTCTTTCCTTGTATTCAACGCCACAATGGAGACATTCTCTGTCTAATTTGGCATGTGATTGTATTTGAGGGATAACTGATTGACACATCAAGCACCTTAATGTTAACAATAGCCTTCGAAATTGGAGCTGCTGTTTTGCCTTAGTCATCCAGTTTTTATTTGCATCAGTTGGTTTCCTTTCCCACTATGCACTATAAATATACTGTCTGAGTTTTCCATTTCATTGTTACCATCCATGCCACCAATGAATCTTGATTGAGTTGCTCTCAACATCCCCCATTTCCCTCCTTTCCCAGAAACTGCAGAACTGTTCAGAAATGATCCTTGGCCTAACGTGTACCTTACAGTATTAACACGAATGAGTTGCAAGTCCAGTAAACCTATAACTTCTATCATTGTTTTCATTTCTGGTGCGTTATTCTGTTTATTAGACAAATATTACTATAGCACAATTATTGCTGATGGAAAAAAACCTTATATTTTGCACTGTACTGTTTTTATAATAGTGTAACTTGCTGTTAGCAGAAAATGTGCTGCTGATAAATTATTTTATTGTGAATAAACTGTTGTATAGTTCTGTTCTGATAAGTGTTTTTTTATTTTGTGCCCCTGCAGTAGTCTTAAAACAGAACACAACAACAAACTATTGGAAAGTCAAAGAGATGTGCAGAAAGGATGGACTATAAAATTTCTTTAGAAAAATGATTTTGTATAGATATTGCTCATCAGTTGTAGAGTGTAGGTGTTGATCATTAACCTTAGACCTTCTCATGTAATTTTGTGTGTAGAGCACTAATTTGAAGGATATGCAAGAGATCTGTGCTCAATCCATCTGTGTACCAGATGGACCCTTGATGTGATACACCAGCCAGCCATGTGTCATTTTCTTGCAGTCTCTCTCACCTTTATTCACTACTTTCAAAGAAACACTTAGTAAGCAAGGGGAATAAGAATGCAATGAGCAGGATAATGTTAGTGTCGAAGAATAGAACACAGGGGGAGGGGGGGGGGGGGTGGTTTTCAATTTACATTGTATCAATTACTTTGCTTAACTAATAAGAGTTAATTAATAAAACTTTTAAAATTCAAGGATGTATTTAAATCATGTTTTTGTTTATTAAACATATTGAAATGCTTTGACAGTGATTTTGGGGACCTGGCATGGTTTTTGACTGTACAAAAGCTTACAAAGTTCCAAGAACCAGTATAAGGGAGGAATCCAAGAATATACTGTAGACTTTTACAGATCACTCCAATAGGAGCCATGAACAGGGTGGTGATTCTTCTGGAATACCTGGATTTCTCAGGGAATCACATTTTATCTGGAAAAATTGGAAATTTCAGGGAATGTCATGAATTTCACAAAATCTCAGGAAATTCTGTGTTTTTAACCTAGCATTGGAATTTAATTTTATTGAGTGTTACACATCACAAATTTTAAAATACTTGATATTTCAAAACATGCTAATTATACGAGTTATTTAAACTATCAAAGTTTAAAAACTGCAGTCAAACTACTGCTCATGGTCAATATTTCTCAGCTGAATGGGAATAAGAGTCATTATTGTGGTATGCCAA
Source organism: Schistocerca serialis cubense (assembly GCF_023864345.2). NCBI lineage: Eukaryota > Metazoa > Arthropoda > Insecta > Orthoptera > Acrididae > Schistocerca > Schistocerca serialis. The sequence continues at coordinate 386,848,006 of NC_064640.1, forward strand.
AATTGCTCCCCCTGCCAGGAATTCCCAGGGAATATACATGTTTTTTTTTCGAGTTTGAGTAGTCATATTGATGAAAGACCATATTAATTACAGTGCACACAGAGCCATTTAAATGGCCATTCTTCCCATGCTCGATACCTAAATGGAACTCAAAGAAACACTTAATATGTGGTATAAAGGGAAATACCGTCTGCCACGTACTTCACAGTGGTTGGTAGAGCATGGCTGTAGATTACACCATTGTACTACAAGGTAATAATTTTGATTCCAACTTTATTTTGCAGAATACTGGTTTGTAAGGCAAGCGTTTTTAAACTTGCTATCGAGTGAGGTGGTGTTGCAGTTAAGATACTACTACAGTCAAATTTTGGAGAAGTGGGCTTAAAAGCTCCACTCAGCAGTCAATTTTAAGGTTTTCCTTGACTTCTCTAAATCGAAATGGATACCCCGAATTTCCTTCCTTGTCTTTATCGAGTGTGAGCTTGTGTTCCATCTTTAATGCTCTTACCACTTAGGTGATACTGTACTCTAATTTTGCATCATACTTTTTTATTTTTTCATGTAGTTTCATTTTAGATGTGTTGATTATGCCGGTCTTTTACCCTTCCTGAAGAAGTATTCTACAGGTCTGAAGAACGGCCAAATTTAACTACCATAATCTCTTTATTGTACTTGAAACTATTTCAATCTACAAATTTCTTTGAATGATGGAATAGGTAGAAGTTAGAGTAGACCAAATTTTTCAACCAGTTGCTCTAGTAGATATGTGTAGTATTTGCCAATTGTTGTTCTACTCTCTGTAGGAAGACTACCATTTGCATTCCAGAAAACTCAGACTGTGACTTTCCTGCACACAAATTCAAACTTCATGTTGTTTTTGGTGAAAGACTACTGGCATTTACCCACTGGCATTTTGCTGTTCCATTTCTGGAGTTTAGTTGTGGACCCGTGTTATAGTACGAAAAAAAATCTGTACACAATATAAGATGGACTCTCTCTCTCTCTCTCTCTCTCTCTCTCTCTCTCTCTCTCTCTCTCTCTCTCTGTCTTTTTATAACAGTTCAAACATTGAACAGTCCACCGGTGTTCTGCCAGTTAATTGTGCCCAGCAGGCACAATATTTTTGCAACCAAACATGTTGCCATTGTCAGGTGCACTGTTGAATGGACCACCTGGGGGTGCATGGCTGACTTACATCCTCTTCTCCTGCGGCCCCCATGTATGGCCCACACCCGAAGGTGCACATTAGTGGCTGAAGAGACAGTTACATTGGTGGCTGTGGCTGGCACCACTCAACGGAGTACCTCAATTCCGGAAGCATGGGTGTAGGCACCCTGTCTGCCCTGCCTTCTGGACACTGTGAACTGGCAGTACATCCATGGACTAGTCAGTCAACTAATATGGCAAGAGAAACTTAAGAATCACAGTTCAAATGTTGCTTTGTGTGTGTGTGTGTGTGTGTGTGTGTGTGTGTGAGAGAGAGAGAGAGAGAGAGAGAGAGAGAGAGAGAGAGTGAGTGTGCGCGCGTGCATTTATAGTCGGCAACAGCTCCCATCTTGTCTTATAGTTAATTTTTCATAAAAAATATTATGTACTGACTGTGGTGTCAGCTATTCAGCTATTTTGTACACCTTGATCACAAGCCGTGCAATAGAATATTTTATTGCAGTTTTCATCTACGGCTGCAGTTACGAGATGTCATCAACAGTGATCATTATCGGTAATTCAGCTGCTTATTTCTTTACTGTGAAAAATAGAGTGGTAGACTTCTTTTGACCCTAGAACAGTGAAAGAGGTCAAAAGACACTTTTCAACTTTTGTTTCCATTGCAATGAACTCAATTTTTAACATCTCTCCACCAAAAGTCTTGACTTTTGCTCATTTCTTCTACTTTTGACAGTAGTATATAGCAGTTTGCTGAATATTCACTATTTCATGGAAATTTCAAGAAGTGTGCCCTGAACAGCACGAGGAGTCAGTTGACCCTAGGACGTAACTCCTTTTTAGACTATTGATGTTCTCATACTTACAAAAGTAATTGTGTTGCATCTTGTTATGGTCAATACTCATTGTCTCAAATGATGATGTACATTTTATCATGAATGTTTGCACACTGGACATAATAATGTAAAATTTCAGTCATGTTTTGTGTGTTTCTGTTGTTACTCACATTATCAGTGGGAGGTCGTGGTGGTGGTGGTGGTGGTGGTGGTTTTTTGCCGTAGCAGGTGTTTTCAATTATGTTTCGTCAGTTGGGTCTTGGTAAGGAAGAGGTGAGATATATATTCTGTAGAACTCAGGTATTGACTCAGAAAGTGGCTTCTCTGATTCAGGTAGTGATTTACTGCCAGAGACAAGTGACGATGAAGAGGTGTTACTATAGAAGATGATGCCCCATCTCTTTTCTTTCCACACCAGTCTCAGGAGTCAACTGTTGCAACAGTGAAGAAATGCAGCTTTTGATGGAATGGAATGGAAGGTCATAACGTGGCATCACCTGGAAGAAGGGCTCCTGTGAATGTCCTGAAGGAGAATTGATCCACTGCGTATGCCTGTCACCAAGTGGATAACTGTCATTAGTACCTTCCAGCTTCATTTTGATTAATTAATGCTGCAGAATGTCACAGAATCCAGTTCTTAAAGAAGAAGTCCAGCCAGACAACCAGCCATTGGGAGAGTATGCTGTTCCGTGCCTTATGGAACCATTTCTAAATCAGGGAAAGACTAACAACAGACAGCTTCTTCACATCCCATCAGCCTACATTTTGTAACACTACAGAGTCTGGTGTGGACTTCATTGATCAAATGATCTCTAAGTATCCAACTAAGGTTGGTTACAAGTGAAGATTGTGCATGACTTTTACAATATCCTAGATATCACAGCAATAAATGGGTGGATCATCTGCAGTCGAATAACAAAATGTAATTTGAAGAGAAGGTGTTCATTCTTCAATTGATAAATGAACTTACAAACAGGGAAACAATAAATAGCAAGACACGAACAAGGAAGCTAATCAAAAGTAGAAGAGGTTGTAGCATCAGACAAATAAAAAAAAGTGAAAGAGTTGTCAAATTGTTTGCGCAAAGGAAAGATGACCAATCTGAAAGATGAAGAAGAAAAAAAAAAAGCCATCTGCAGAAAACGTGTGGAAAGTATCAGTACTCAAAGATTAATTTCAATGTTTTGGAACAAACAAGTGTAGTAAGTTAAGAAATATTAGACTTTAGAAATAGGTCACATCTCTGGGTAGATGGATGATCTAATCATGTGGATTTTTTATGCATATTTCATTTGGGGTCAAATGGCACCTTCGTGCCGTTCTAGTCTTAAGCAGTTTTAGATAAATTGGTGTGAACTTGTTTGAAACAGACTTTTGTGGTTGTCTAGAATTCCAGTTTATCCATTTGAACAATGGTACTACTTAGTCAGTGTAAACAAAATTATTCCATATATAAAATTGAAATTTGACTTATGGTATGGAACAATATATCCCAACAAAATAGAGAATTTTTCACATTGTCCTCTTAAAAGGTCAGCTCTGTCCCTTGCTGGTTTTGTAAAACTAGTAACCCATTACATTCAACCAGATAGGCCATACCTAGTGTCGCACCTTGCCAAAAAGTCTTCTTACATTGTAAATTCACTCGTTTACTATATACTTCAAACTATGTGCAGTTGTTTTTTGTTTACTATCTATATTGGAAAAAGGTTTAACAAATTCATATACCTTCAGTTGGCAATCAGAGACAGTGAAAAATATTGAAAGCAAACACACATACTTCCACGAGTGATTCATATTTCAATTTTTTTTATTAACCTATATGTGTTTCACAGTAAAAGTTTTATTTTCAGGTTTGAGTATTTAATTGAAGCGGAACACCATTATTATAACAGATTCTGGTGATTAAATTCATTGTCGTGATTGATAGAGCTGGAGCAATACTGAAAAATTCATGATGGCCTTACAGTGAATCAGATTAATTTAAGAGGTACAATTGCTTCACCAGGCTATCGTGTGGACATATGTATAGTTAAAAATAAAAAGCTGAAATGAAGACAGTCAGTAATTTTATTAATAAACTGTAGAACAATGACAGTCACGGTACAAGTTTAACAGTGCCTGGCTGATTTAAGAAATTCATCAGTAAGTTGTCGAACATTTTACACTGAAACCAGCATTTACCACTCTGTCACTATTTCTGAAATACATGAATGGAAAGGAATATAAAACTGAATTGTTCAAATGAAATGCTTGCATTATAAACAAATCACTAAGATGATTCATATTGACCACAAAATGCACAGAAAATTTTGTTGTGGTGTAAGTAATATTGTGGCAGTTTGTCTTGTGGCACAATAAAAGCACTAATTGACAATTGATATTTATTGTGTGAGGTGTACTGCCTTTCTATGCAAACATAACATTTGACGCGCTGTAGTAGACTAGTATTTCAAAGAACACAGTGTAGGCTATATTGCATTCCTACTTGAATGTGATCTGTGTTAACACCTGCTTCACCTATAACTTGTCTGAGGATGAAACTGAAACATTCATCATCTGTACTTAAAGAAATACATAAATAAGAGGCTCCAATCTTCCGTAACATTTTATGTTATCAAAGTGTGTCTTATTGAAACAGAATACTTAGCACCAAGCAGTGACATGGGGGGTCAATGAAACAGGTGAACTAATGAAAGTGGATAGATACATCTCCTTGAATACATTTGGAATTGTCTGAGATACTGCTTATCGTGTTCATCGCCAAACCTGCCTCCTCAATCATATTCAGATTCTGTTCACCAGTGCTGTTGGAATAGACAGTGGCAAGATTTCTTTGACTGAAAGTACATTCCTGCATTCATTATTTGTTATGGCTGTCATTAATGCCAGGTCTTCAGCCATAGCAGTGTGGCACAAAATGGCAAGACGTGTGGTGGGAAATGCAGTGTCTGCATGTGAACCTGGAAGGGGATGTAACTTGCCAATGTGTTACTAACTGTTTAACTTGTAGAAGACAGCTTCCTCTTTATGTGTGGGAGTGGGAGATTAAAAACATCAAAATTATGAACTGAATACTATATGCAGAGGCAAGTAAACTGCATAAAGCACAGTGGCAATCCACCCTCTCATTGTCTTTCTCATCTATTGTCAAGAAGTTCTCTTCCAAAGTGAATTCAATAACACAAATTCTTCTTCAACTACTACTTGTGTACAAGCTCAAGTGAAACAGAACTTCCATGAAAAAGTCACAGACACCACTGAAGAAACAACAAACAAAGTAAAAACAAGCAGTGTTCGGTCATCTGTAACCACAAGGATATAATAAAAAATTTCCTCTCTTAAAACTATCATTCTCACAAGGTGTTGGCAACTCAACTGTAGCTGAAGATTGATATTATGAGATATTGAAGATGGCTGTGGTATATAGTGTTCAGTCTTGTCTTCCCACATTCCAGTTGCGCCGGTGATGGTGAATTTGTAGCATCCTGGGGTAATTTTGTAATGACTAAAATGCTCTACTGTTGTTCTGTAGATTACAGGTTGAAGTTTGTAATGAAAACTCAGTGGTTAAGGCTGGAGGGGTTAGTTTCAGAATTCTAAGTTCTGCCTGCACCTCTGGTAAACAGATGCCAAACACATTGCTGCTTGTCCTTTGTCAGAAGCAAAGTGGATTTTGTAGAATGAGATGTCTCTTACACCAGTTCTGCCATATTGAGATCCCTTCTTTCTCACTGCCTTCACTATCATTGAGATATTCAGTCATCAGTACGCCATCACAAGGTTCTATCACCTTTGCCCTCCCTCAGTAGATCGTACTTTTTATTTTTTATTTCATTGCCAGACTAGTATTAGACTCGTACCCATCTTCGGGGGCATCTGCATTATGGAAGACAAAATACCTTTCACAGTGTATTTACCTATAGTTTATAGCTATGAGCTAATGTGAATGATGTCTTTTCAGGTTTCTTAATTTGACTTGCCATATACATTCTGCTTTCTGGTACATGTGTGGTTCTAGGCCGACAAAAAAATTAGTAGTACACTTTATTGGACAGCTCACTGCAGCGTGCATATACACACATAACGGCATGACATATTTTCAATATTTTGAAGCTGCGTAACACCATGTGTCTGAGACATGTGAAATATTAGTGCATATATTTGCAGGAAATTGTTTCTGGTCCACAGATAATTGCTATGAAACATTTTGTATTCAGATTATCAAACATAGTCCTGTTTGAGGTGACATACCCAAAAGTTTACCATCCATGCTATATGCAGTATTAATTCACAAACCTATTTTTAATATACTGGGGATTCATTCACTAAGACCACATTTTACATCTACTCTCATACAGAATCTATTGTGGTTTCATCAAGCACAGTGAGAGGGAGTGATGACATGAATTTAGTGAATGCAAATCAGAGAGACGGATCTTTATTTGAAAACATTTACTTCTACATTGTTAAAAAAAAATGTGGGTTACTTTGCAACATAAATTTTCAACAGGCTGTTACAAGAATTGGAAACTGTGAAAAACCTCAGGGTTGTTCCGTGGTCTGTCCATAGTGTTTGGGTTTTCTATGGCTTTCATGAATTCTTACTTCCTAACAGGCCATAGCCTCCAGATTCTCTGTCTCTTGCCTATTTTTAACAATTTAAAATTAGTCTTGTAACTGTATTATTATTATTGTCCATATCAACTGCACCTTCATTAGGTAATAAGAATTCATCATATCAGTGGCTAAGGATAAAGCTTCTCTACTTTCTTCTGTTGATCCAGACATGAAGATGGTGGAATTTCTGTATACATAAAAACAAGGAAGCTCCCTTCAAACTGTTTGATAAAGGCCTGAGATCAAAATTTTGAAGAATTATTGATTCAGCACAGCATAATATGGAGGTGGCAGTATCTTTATTTACAATAGTGACTTCTAAAAGAGTCATTGACCTCACCACCACCAGTATTAGTAGATGTTACTATAAGCTATTCACAGTTCAGACTCAAATATCTAATCATGGACAGCTGGATCTTTTTTACATGGGTAATGATGTATCAGAACTGTAACAAACACTCAGGAACACCAATGATTAAACCATGACCATCTTTAAAAGAGTATTAAGTAGAGACCCTTGTACTGAAACTATCTACAGGCACAGGATGTGAATGAAAAAAATGCATTATTAAGATTAAGATATTCCACAAGATTTCGGGATTGCAGCCGGATCTCATCAACTTCTTTCCACGATATTTCGGCTGACAACCTTACAGCCATCTTCAGGCGAGTGTTTGACACACAGTGTGCCTGAAGATGGCTGTAAGGTTGTCAGCCGAAATACCGTGGAAAGAAGTCGATGAGATCCGGCTGCAATCCCGAAATCTTGTGGAATATTCGATACGCCGGGAAAACTTCAAGAGTCACAAGATATATATATATATATATATATATATCTACAAGAACTGAGATGGTTGGGTGATGCTGAACGCTGCAAAGTATTATGAAAGAAATACAGGAAAATAATAAGAGACCAAAGCTGTTATCACTACCATAAAAAAATAAAAAATTGAGTGCAGTGCAGAATACAGTTAGCACTGAAACAAAAATGACTCAGAAAAAGCAACAAATATTAGGACACTGAAGATGGGTAATGCAGTGGTTACTAATATCAGGAAAGTAACAAACATACTGAGTGACTAGTAAATAAACATGATAGAGAACTCTGCAGAGGAAAGAAACAGTCAAATAAATAAATAATGCTATACATCTAAGCCCTAAGGTATTAACATCATACAGCATGATGGTCTAGAAAGCATTATGAAAGAGAAACTCAGATAAAATATACAATAACTGAAGACCACGAAATCAGCTAGTGTTGTATTGATGCACTTAGGACATCTAGTGAGTGAACAAATAATCACACTGTTGCTGGACATAGCAAACTGCTGAGAACAGAAAAACTAAAGTTAAACAGGGTGGTGACAGAGTGCAGGAAAAGGGACAAGCACAATCCCCATAACTAAAGACCAGTTTTGCTGATATCGAGCTTCTCAAAAATTCTGGTGTATCTGGACAAGTACAACATTCTTGTGCCTTCAGAGTGTGGTTTCAGAGAGGATAAATCTACAGAATAGTCAGTTGCCTGCAACTGACCATGAAATGCTCATGCAATAGTGAGAAAAACTGTGGCATTACCTGGCAAGCAGGAAAGTGGGTACTAATTGTATCTGAGTAACAGGAAACAGTATGTGTCAGTTGAAACCAAGGCCATCAAGTACATAGCTCCTCAGAGTTCCGCAATGTGACTATTGCTGTTTAATATGTTTAAAAATGATCTAAACATGGAAAAGAAAGAAGGAAAGAGAGAGAGAGAGAGAGAGAGAGAGAGAGAGAGAGAGAGAGAGAGAGAGAGAGAGAGAATATTGTATCTAAATGATAGGACGACACTGAGTGAAGACAAAAATAATGTGGAACAGCTTGAGAGAGGAGCATATATTTCTGCAAATGTCACACCATAATGACTCATGAAAAATAAACTGGCTATAGACCTGAAAAAGACTGCACACACAGTGTTCAGGAACAAAGAAAAGTCTGAGCAAATGGGTATAAAAGTGGTTGAGAAAAGGCTGGAGAAGGTAGCGTCTACTAGAGTTTTGGGTATTATTTAGATTAGATCAGATCAGGCAAGAGAAGTTTCAGTAGAGTGTAAATAAATTAGGAGTAAAGGAGACCACATTCCACATAGTGTTGAGTCAGCAGGCACACAGAAAAGAATGAAAATTTTCTAGCTTTCAGAAAAATCCTTTGATGAGGTAGAGAATAAATAAATACACAAATAAGTGCACACGAATGCCCGCATACTCTCACCAGACACTCCCCTCCCCCTCTCCCTCCCCCTCCCACCATTCACTCCCCCACCCCCCACCCCATCAACACTCTCCCCTCCCCTCCCTCCCATCCATTTCACCTTGTCCTCCGCAGCCCTGTGTTCCAGGTTCTTGGACATTGACATCTGGCTCTCTGATGGCTACATCCAAACGTCTATCCATATCAAGAGCCCACTAACCACCAACAGTACTTGCATTTTGACAGCTGTCACTCCCTTCACACCAAAAAATTGCTCCCATTTATCCTGGCCCCCTCTGGATACTGTATTCTCTCACTCAGTATGCTGAAGGTCTCACAAAATCCTTCACAGACAGATGCTACCCCACAAAATGTAGTCTAAAACAGATTTCCACCACCGTATTCTTACACAGCCCTAATCCACCCACCACCTCCAAGAACCAGCTGCATAGGAGCATCCCTCCCAACCCCTCCTCCCCACCCCATTTATCATCATCCGAGACTGGAGCAACTGAGCCACGTCCTTCATCAGGGCTTCGAATATCGTCATGCCTGGAACAGCCCACCCCCGATCCTTCCCACCCCCTCCTAAAGTGGCAGCTTACACAAAATCCTGGTCCATTCCTATGCCACTCCCACCTCTTGCCACAGAGGTCCTATACCTGTGGAAGACTCAGGTGCAAGACCTGTCAGATTCACCCACCCAGCACATCCTACTTCAGGACTGTTACAGTCATATCCTATCCCAGCCAGTCAGAGGCAGTGCTACCTACAATAGTAGCCATTTCATGTACCAACTCTGCTGCAATTTCTGCACAGCATTTTATGGGGTTATAACCAGCTATCCACCATAATGATTGACCACCGCCAAACTGTGGCCAAGAACAAAGTTGACCACCTAGTGGCAGAATGTGCTGCTAATTACAACATGCTAGAGTTCAGTGGCTGCTTCACAGTTCATGCTATCTGGATCCTTCACTCCAGCAGCAGCTTTTCTGAATTACGCATGTGCAAATATTATTCTTACAGCATGTGCAACATTTCCTTTGTTCCCAAAATCCACTTGGCCTCAGTATCTGCTAACCAACTGCACCAGAACCCTCTGCCCAACAGTCTACCCATGATATGCCCTGCCAACCATGTCACATCATTGTCATTGTGTGCTGCATGAACTCACTGGCACCACTGTCTGCGTGTCGCGTTCCTATCCCATGCACTCTCTGCCTCTCCCTCTTGCATTCCTATCCTGCACACATTGCGTCCCTTCGAGCAACCAGCCACTCCTCCTCGGCCACTCCTTAGCAAGTTCTCATTATTTTTCTTCTTTTTTTTGCCTGCTGACAACCCAATGCTTTCACTATTTGGTAAGTAGTACCCACTACTATAAATTATTTACATTAGATTAGATATCCTTTTTTTACATAGAGCCTTAGTGAGAAGATCCTCAAGAATATAGAATATGTCCAAAAAAATACTTATCATACATCATGAGATCAAATGAAAACATTATGTTAACACATTCTGTAAAAGAACTTGGCTGTTGCTTACAAAAAGCATCTGTGGATAGTATACTTTGAACTGTTTGAAGCTTACCTGCAATATGGAGTTCATTGTGGGGAAACTTACACAGAAAACAAAACAGAATGTTCACATTGATGATAAAAAAGGATAATTCCAAGAACAAGACCATATGTGAGACGCAGATATTGCTTCAAAACCTAGACATCTTAAATTTGATATTTCAGGGCATATATAAAACAGTAATATTAATCACAAAAGTTAGCCAATAGTGAACAACAAAACAAGTATGTTCTCCCACAACACACAGAAGAAGAACCAATTAAGAAACATACTCTACAATACTTGACAGTCTGAAAAAACACCTTCGTACACCGGTATAAAGTCAATAGTAGATGTGCCAGAATTCTGCGGGATGATATAAAAGGTTATTAAATTTCCAATGAATCCCAAAGACTATACGGCGGTAAAGAAATATTACAAAGTTAAAGGATTACTTATTAAATTAAATAATGTTTTTTGTAATCATTGGTGTTAGAAAGCCTAATCGCAATTGTTACTCCTTAGGAAATATGTGATAACAAATAGTTTACATTATTTATGGAATATTCCATCAGTTCTCAAAAAATAGGAATTATACAGCCAACCGGATGCAAATAACTGTGTGGTACACTGACCTATGTTTCGACACCTATTAAGGGTGTCCTCAGTAGAATGAAACTTCATTCTGATGAAGACACCCTTGGTAGGTGTCTAAACCTAGGTCAATGTACCAAACAGTTATTTGCAGTTGGTTGACTCCATAGTTCCTGTTTGAAAATTATATACCATTGCTGAGAAAGGGCCATGTTTAAAACTGTGTAATTCCATTAGTTCTTGTAAGAACATAGACATATTAAATACTTCAATATGCAGTATTAATGTTCCACAATAATATGTATTTAATAGTTCATTGTGAACTGAGTTTTGGCTTCTAATGATGGTGTAAGAACCCAAATGCCAGTTTGTAATGAACTATTAAATAAATATCATTGTGGAACATTAATACTGTGTATTTAAGGTTTTAATAGTTTACATTCTTGACACTGCTGTATGCAACATATTCACTTGCTGTACACAAAGAAACGCTGCATGATAAGTTAGTTAGTTTCGTGTTCTACGGGTGATTTACACAATAACTCATTATGAGTCTGTTTACTTTCACATCACAAATTAATTTGTAAGTAAGGCTACATGCTGAACATTTCAATTTTTTCTTTTGTTTTTAATTTTTATTTAAAAAAAAAGATATACAGATGTGAGTTAGTGATTCCTACTCACCACCTTTCAATAATACTTCTACAGTATGAAAGGAGTTGTCAAAGAGAAATTTTTACACATTATTTTCCAAGTGTACTTTGTTGTCTTGTGAGACATTTTGTATCACTGGGTAAGTGGTCAAAGATTGTGGTTGCAGCATTGTGAAACCATTTTTGTGCTAAAGACAACCTTAATGTGAAATAATGAATGTGATTTTTTTCTTCTGGTATTGTAATTATGAGCATCATTATTACTTTTGAATTATACTGGATTACTTACAACAAACTTCATGAGGGAGTAAATATACTGAGAAGCAGTAGTCAAAATGCCTGACTCCTTAAACAGATATCTACATAATGGCCATTGTTGAGCACCACATATTATTCTTAAAGCTTATTTTTGAGCAATGAAGACTTTTTTTCTTAAAGGTGAGTTGCCCCAGAACATTATTCCAGATGGAACCACTGAATGAAAATAAGATTTCCAATGTTTCTAAGTGCACATGTGGCTGAACTAGCTTGTTTTAGGATCTCGAGAATGTACTTTTCCCAGATTAAATTCTCAAGAATATGAACACGTAAGAGTTTCAAAGTTTCTATCCTACTTATAATTTCTCTTCTCCATGTGTGACACCTATCATTTGTGTAGTATCTCTAGACAGGCAAAACTGAATATGTTGTCACCATTTTTTTTATGACGTTCCTTAGTTAGTTCAAAATTCATGGAGATACGTTCTGTCTTTGCAACTGAATGAAAGATGTTTTTTCCATATGTGTTTCGCTTCTTTTATTTATGAAGCATATTCAATGGCCTGTAATACATGTTTATTTGTATATATTTCCAATTTCTGGTGTTGTTTCACTTACATTTATTACAACACAAATGCTGGAAATTGGGCAGCTGGTGCACGGAGACTGAATGAATACATCTCCAGGACTACACACATGGACTAGCAACATTGTAAATTTTAAGTACCACCAAACAATAATTCAACCTCACAAAACTTGTTTCTAATCTGAAAAACAAGAGAAAAATGTTAAAAACCTAACATAGTAACATATTTGTAACTCCTACATTACCATTTATTAAAACAAGTATTACGGATCGTTGGAGATATTCATAAATAAAAGAAGTGAAACACGTATGCCAGAAAACAAACTGCCTTTCATGTAGCAGAAAAGCTGGAAAACGCCTCCATGAATATGTTGTGTCTTTATAAAATTGGTGGGTGGGGGACCATTCACAGAAAACCAGTGGTACTGTTAAGAACATTGTTTACAGTCCTTCTGTAAGTGTATATATGCTTGGATTCATTACAATACTAGTGTCTTCTGCAAAAAGAACTAATTCTGCTTGTTGTTTATTAGACAGAAGATTGTTCACATGTAAAAGGAGGAACAGTAGCAGACCCCAGATGTGATATGTCCCCAGACTACGTTGGTCTACTTACGAAGTACAGTTTTCTGCATTCTTTTGGGTAGATATGACATTATCCATTGGTTGGCTACACCATCAGTTCCATAAAACCTCAAATTATCTAGGAGAATATTGTGATTCACTCAGTCAAATGCATTAGATAGGCCGCAGAAACTGCCAACTGCAACATTTTGTTATTTAATGCTTGTAAAATTTGGTGAGTGAACAAGTAAATGCCATTTTCAGTAAAGCAACTCTTCTGAAATCCAAACTGTGGTCTGCAGAGGATATTATTGTTTCTCAGGTGAGATCTAATTCTATAACACACTACCATCACAGAAATTGTGGAAAATGTCAGTAGTGAAACAGTTTTGTAGTTATTGACATCCCTCTTATCACCTGCCTTATAGAGGGGTTTAGCAACGACATATTCCAATTGCTCTGGAAAAATGCCTTGGATAACTGATGAATTACATATTTCAGATAAGAATGCATGTATGATATGGGAACAAATTTTTCGTATTCTGTGGGAAAGACTGTCAGATCCAGATGAGCTTTTATTTTTGAGAGAACATATAATTTTCTTCGTTTCGGAAGAAGTTGGTGATACATTTATATGATAGAATTTGATTAGACTTGCTTCTTCAACATACTGCTGTGGTGTTTCTCTTGAACTGTTTGTTCTCATATTTTCTACTGTATTTAAGAAATGATTATATTTGTTACCTGTCACTCATCATTTATAGCCATTCCATTCAATTCAACAGAGATGTTATCCTGTTCTGTAGCTGGTTGTCCCTTCTCCCATTTCACTATGTTCATTGTAGCCTTAAGTACATTGTCGGAATTACTGACTTCTGAACTAATGTTCATGTTCCTTGATTTTTAATACCTTTTCTTTGTAAATTTGAGTAGTGTTTCTAGTGTGTAACTACTGCAGGATCTCTGTTTGTTCTTGGCAACACACAAATTTCCTTTTTCCTTTCACAAACTACTTTAATCCCTCTAGTGGTCTCTCATTTTTCACATGGCTGTTTAATATCCTTTCTTATAGCTTGTATGGAAAGCTATTTTCAAATAATGATATGCATTTATCACAGAACAGATTAAGTTTTGTCAGCATATGGTTCATTATAAATTTTATCCCTCATCTCTTGTAAACTGCACTTAAAAACATTTTTTCTGGAGTCATGAATTATTCTAACTGATGTCCACTATGGGTATCGATACTGTAAGGCAGTATCTTATTTATCCTGACTAACTGTGTGTCGTGATCAAAGAGCATTTGTTCGTGGGAATACAGTTATTTTCTTACCTTGAGCTTCATTAAATAAACATTATCCGTTGGGATCCCAGTGCCTTTATTCACCCGTCCTGGAAAGTTAATTACCGAAATCAAATTGCAGGATCAAATAAGGTTTCCAGATCATTTTTCATATTGGAATCCTTTAGAAAATCTATGTTGAAATCACCACAGACTATTAACTATTTACTGCTCTCTGACAGATAAAATAGTAAGGAATCCAAATTCCTCATAAACAGTTCAAAATTTCCTAGTGGTGATCTATGTACCATTACAATTAAAAGTGAACTGTTTTTCAGTATTACTTCACAAGCACACACTTCTGTGTGTTGATTACTACAAAATCAACTTGCCTCAATGTTTTTGAACTTGGGTTCTGTCTTAATATAATTAACTATTCTAATCCTGTGGTGCTAATATAGACACAGGATGTTTACATTTTCAGAGCATCTAAAGTACACAAACAGACAAGAAGCTCTTCTACTTTATTACTCAATCTTCTAATATTATGATGAAATAAGCTAACCTTACTTCTCTGCGCATTCTCAAGAATTTTCTGGGGCTCTTCTGTTATTTTAACACCTTTCATAACAGGGTGCCTGAACACTGATTCAACAGGGTGCCTGAACACTGATTCTAACCTAAGAAAGGTATCTCTCTGATGCCTGCAACCACGGGGATGTTGATTTGTGTGCTGATGCCCCCCCCCCCCCCCCCCCCCCCATGCAAATTTTCTGCAAGAAGCTCAGCAAACCTTTTTTTTTCCTTACTCTGTATATCATGTTACATCATCTGAATGTAAGGTTCAAAGTCATCATCTGCAGTGTTATTAATGAAATTATGATCTACCTCATAAAGGCAAGAAAGATTTGTATGCTCAAGTAGGTGATTACTGTGTTACTGTTATCAAGTGTGCAGGAAAGACTGGAACAAGGTCAGCCCTCATCTGTTTCCAGTCTGAGTTTGGAAGGTACCATTCCATCTCTTGATAACAAAACAGAAGAGTCTGTCCAATGGAAATATCACATCACAAGGGCCTTGTTCAACACAGAAAGTTTGTGATGGTAAATGACAATATGATATCCAGAGACAACATCACAAGTCAGCTTTGTAGACTGTTGCCAGAATTTCTAAAATATTTTGTAACATAGTTTTTTCTGTGACAAAGTTGGCAGTCCCATTCCAGACACATTCATTCTGTGGAATGATGTAGCTCAGAAAATTATTTCAGGCGTAATTCTGATGCAGTAAATACCATAATATACACAATAGAGACTTATTCCCATTGTTCTCTAATTTTGGAGAACTTTTATTTTCGCATCTTCCAGCATGGGAACTACAGAACTTTGGCAGTTAACTCTTCAGAATCTGTAGAAGTGGGTAACAATCACCACTTTTCACTTTTAATCACAATGCAGTTGAAGACTGATCATTGAAATTAGTGCCACCTCTGCTCTGATTTCCAGAGTGCAGAACAGACTACCACGCAGATTTATCTAGCTGAGAAAATGATGCAAGACATTATGGATACCTTTCTCTATGTAAAACAACAGGAGAGTGGGAAACACAGTGTGCCAGTGCATGTGGAATTAGGACAATAAGAAAGATGATCACAGAGCCCAATGATACATATAAAGAAATCTGTGGCAAAATATGTCATCATCCTCAAAAATCTTTTGAGACCCAAACTTTTGAGAGATAAGTTCATACATTTGTTTGTGGCTATACATACAAAAAAAGAAGTTAGGGATCATAAGACTGACAGCCCAGCCTTGGAGAGCATCTTACCAGTTTGTGACTTCTTGGGCTTTCCTAGTGTAATAATTCTTGATAATCTCCTTGTAGCTTGGTTCTATATCCTAAAGTCAACATTATTTGACATTTGAGTCATCCATCCATCTCTTCAGGAGAATGCTGCTGCTCCTGCGTCCCCAATGAAAATGGGACACAGCAGATTTTCATTGGGGACTCAGCAGTAGCGTTTTCCTGGAAATGTCAGACAGATGGATTGCCAAAATATTGAATTGTGTGGATTTTAGAATCCAGCAGAAAAGCCGGGTGGATTATCCTACCAGTTTATTTACATGAATATATGGTAAATAGGATTGAAAAGGTCTTCTACCTTATACATTTAGTATTTTGCACTTTTTTGTTCAGTCTGCAAGTGCTGCAACCATATTCTCCTTTACTGTGATATCTCCAGTGTCTTCCGAAGTAAGTTGGACACACATTTTCGTAATAATAGAGCTGATATTCCTAAGTTGCCTTTCTAACTTTGCTGTTGTTTCTCCATCAAATCACAGAGTATACTTTGTAAGCAGAGGGAGTTCAACATATGACTAAATTTGTTTGGGAAGTATAAGGTATTCAGAAAAAATTAATAAAAAAAATGTGGACAGACAGACTGTGTGTGTGTGTGTGTGTGTGTGTGTGTGTGTGTGTGTGAGTGAGTGAGAGAGATTGCTTTTAGTTTTATTAGCAAAATTAACGGGAATGCTTATTAATAAAAAAAATAATAATGATATAGAACTACAGTAATTAAGAACCAACTTCCAGTCAAAATTAATAAAGTACTAAGCTTTTTTAGTTCCATTATTACAAGAGCTGTAATTTCCGTTCAATTTAGTATTACTGACAATGGACCAAAGGTTTTGCTCACCATGAAACCATAAAGCGAAGTGTTTGATAATGCATGAAAATTGTTGACATAGTTGAAGTACTAACTATTCTTGACAGTTCTCTCATTTTACTAGTTAGTGTTGTGGCTAACTGAGTATTGGTCTGAATAAATATATCCCTAAAAGTGAATATAAAGTCATCAGTGTAGTAGATGAAGTTTGTATGAATTGTCTAATAACTGGAATACGGTTGAAATAGGCTATATTGATGTAGATGTACTTTTTATTGTTGCAATAATTGTATTGTCTGTCCTGTTCGCAGGTGACAATGTTCCTGAGTACTTTGACACCAAAGTTCTATGTAGCCTTGACTGGAACATCATCACTAATATCTGGACTGATTCTGGTGAGCTGATGTTTAGGTTTTAAATTTTTGTGTCACTCTTACATAGCTACTATTATTTTCTGTTTACTTGCACTCACAGTTCCACAGTATTTCAAAAACAACATGATTTTCCACCTTTACTGTTAATGAATCTTCCAATATAAATTTTGGCATGTTTGCCAATTTCAAGTGATCACTCAACAAGAAGACTGTCCATACATATTGTTTAATGTTTAGTGGACATTGCTGTTGTGTCCAACCATGTTCACATATTTCACTTCACCTGTGTGAGAACAAACAGATTTCCCATAGTCAGTATAAATGGAGGTCGTAACAGTTTGTATAATAATTTCTATCAAACTCAGTGTTGAAACTTCCCCTTTTTACCACAGTCCGTGCACCAGGTACAATGTATGACAGTTTGTGCAATTATAGAGACAAAGTTAAATATGTGAATATATGATTTATATTAGAATGATGTCTATAACAGTAAAGAATATGTATTAACATACCTCATGTTGAGTTATCACTTGCCAGTGGCACACATGCCAAAATCTCGATTGTGACGTAAATAAATCAGGTAACAGTCCAGGTAGAAAATCTTGTCGTTCCTTAAATACAGTACAAGTAGATAATTCGACATGCTCTGGAACCTGTCAGTGCTGAATTATGAATATGCTGGACTCTGAAGATCATTTTTTAAAAAAAATGTTGTTATCATACAAAAACAAGTAACAGTAATGTAATTGGATAGATAAAAATGTACTCGCCAAGTGGCGGCAGAACACGCACGTAATAGAAGACGACAGTTAGGCAAGCTTTCGCAGTCAGTGGCTCCTTCTTCAGGCAGATGTGTTGAAAGGGAAGGGAGATCTAAGTACATGTGTGTGTTATGCCACCGCTTGGTGAGTAGATTTTTTATCTATGCAGTTACATTATATTGTCAAAAATTGATTGCTTCGTTGTTATAAAAACAAGTAACTGTTATTCATTAAACATATCAGGAGAGATTAGGTTGTAAAAAATTAAAAGTATGTAGGATTATTACTTTCTTGTAAAAACAAAATTGAATTAAAAGTCAAATACTGTAAGTCTCTGTTAAATCATAAATTCAGACACATTGTATTGTTGGCTACTTCCAGTGAATTTCACAGAAATTTTTAAGGCGGCTGAAGCTTGAGCTCAAGATATGAGAGTTTTAGATTTTCCTTCCTGTCACTTTGTTTCTGGTGTGTCTTGTGGGTTGAAAGCACTTTCGTATATCACATCGCCTGTCATCTCTTCTTCAGTAGCTAAATTTGTCATTGTCAATTCCCATGTTTCTTGGAGGCGTCCAGTAATACAGCCAAAGCCAACATGCTGAGTTAAAAATAGGATAAATTTTTGATGTGTCCACCACTATTGGGTCTGTCATATCGATTGCTGGATTATCACTGTGTTACTGTACTATGGTGACAGTTGTAAGAAACTTCCATTTAAATAAAACTTTTGTTCATTTTGTTTGTAATAATTTGTGACATCTGAAGAACTATTGGATCACATTATATGAAGGGAAGGTATAACAGTGGTGCTATAGTGTTGTTATACGATATGTGTTATGAGGACAGTAATTAAAGCTATGGTATTGTCATTGTCATTTACTTTCTCAACTTATTACAGTAATCGTTCCAGGCTAATACTTACAAACCAGGCTAATGCTTACAAAAATTTCTATTGCAGAGCATGGCCAGTTTTTTATTATCAGGCTTGATTATATTAAAGTCTTCCATTTACACATGTCAACTCTTGTAAGCAGTCCTGTCAGTGCTAGTAAGGTGTGTGACACTCCAGACAGACAAGAAGTACCATGTTGAAACATAATATGAATCAAAAGGCATTACTTTGAGCGGACTTAAATTTCTGCTTTTCATATCTTAGTCACGGTGAATGGACCGTGCTGCCACCTAGAAAATTTTTAGTCACTTGCATCACTGGTCAAGTCAAAGCTGGAGTCACTTGCTTTTGAACAAAGGGGAGAGGGATGGATATTTTATTCACTATGTACCGTACATTAATCTGATGACAAATGTAAAATGTGTACAGACCAGTCAGAATTTGCAATTTGGAAAGAATGTAAGT
This sequence comes from Schistocerca serialis cubense, assembly GCF_023864345.2. Taxonomy (NCBI): domain Eukaryota; kingdom Metazoa; phylum Arthropoda; class Insecta; order Orthoptera; family Acrididae; genus Schistocerca; species Schistocerca serialis. The sequence continues at coordinate 386,867,512 of NC_064640.1, forward strand.
GAATGTTTGTGATGAAAAGTATTTAATTATTTTCTCTCATTTATTCAGTCATTAACCTTATAACTCAGTGATGATAGTTCTCTGTAGGCTACTAAGGTGCAGTTGTATAAGTATATTCCCAGACTTATCCATCAGCTATTATTGAGGGCTACGGACTGTCTTGAATATTTGACTAAAAGTCACCAGTTACTTATAAATACAGTAGAAATACACCTGGCTTTAGGAGCTTACAGATCCCTATGGTACAGTTCCAAAACAGTACCAGTGATATATTCAAATGCAAGGTTTCTTTGTGAATTACACTGATAAGCTCTTCTTGGGAAATGAGCCACGTAGTAAAGTGATTTCAGAGTAATGTTTTGACAAGTTTCTTACTTATCCTCAGATGAGATGTCTGAATCTTGTAGGACTGTTATTTACACATTACAGATTGTGTATGTTGATTTTCTTGTTGTCATATTTCTATGACATGGCATCTTTGTGTCTTCAGAATTGACATATATCCCTCAATGATGCTGTGCTCTGCTACCACTGACTTCTCTGTGTACCTGAGTAGGACATTCCTCACCTGTCCCATGCAGCTCTGTGATATGCAGTGTTGTGTCTGGCTGATGATGTGTCTGATGTATTGGCAGAAACACACATGATGCTGTGCATGCCATTTGTCCTTAGTCCTAAGATATCTTTTATGGAGCTCTGGATGTTCCTAATTTTACATGCAGGATGGAAGAGTGTCTTCATGTTAAGCTTGCACAATATCCATTGGAATATAACCTCCCTTAATTGTGTACATAGGCCGGGGAACCTAAAAAGAAAAATGTATTAGTTGGAGTTAGATATAATGGGAATTAGTGAAGTGTGGCAGCGGGAAGGATATAACTTCTGGTCTTGTGAGTACAAGATTATGAAAGCAGTCATATGGGCTAATGCATTAGTAGGTCTGATAATTGAATAAGAAGGATGTGGGTAGGCTCTTATGGACAATGCAGCGAACACAATATCATAGCTGATACAGACACAAAGCCAACAACCAGCACAGTAGTGCAAGTTTTTATGCACTTACTAGGTCTGCAGTTTATAAAGTGAAGGCAGAAGAAGATTGAAAAGATAAAAATACTAGGTCCAATAGAAATCCTTTGGTAACACATGAAATATTGAACTTAACTGATGAGGAGAGAAAATATAAAAATGTGCCAAATGAAGTAGACAAAAGGAAATATAGGTGTCTAAAAAATAAAATTGATGGAAAGTAAAAATTGCTAAAATAGGAATGGCTAGAAGAGAAATGTCAAGCTGTGGAAGCACACATGACTATATGAAAAATAGATGCTGCCTATAGAAAACTGAAGAAATCGTTGGAGAAAAAAGGAGCAGCTATATTAATATCAATAGCTCAGATGGCAAACCAGTAGTAAGAAAAGAAGGGAAATGAAGGTAATATTATAGAAAAGGAAGAGGAAGTACGTAAAGATGTGTTGGAGATATACTGTAAGAATAATTTGACAGCACTGGAAGTCCTGTGTCAAAACAAGGCACCGGGTGTCGACAACATTCCCTCTGAGTTATGGAGATCCTATAGAGATCATAACATGACAGAGCTATTCCACCTTGTATGCAAGACACATGAGACAGGTGAAATATCCTCAGAATTCAGGAGGAATGAAAATAGTTGCATTTCTAAAGGAAGCAAGTGCTGAAATGTGTGGGTATTACAGAAGCCTAAGTTTAATGAGTCAAGACCTCGTGGGAGGTTAGTTTGAGTTCCGGACGAATACAGGCTGTTGTAACCCCTATGCAGGACACAACATACTTATTTTATGAGCTCACTCTCAGATCAGAGGTGACGCAGGATTTTTGGTCATCTGTTTGTTGGTACATGAGCAGCTACATTCAAGAGTGAAACAACAGTGTGGTGAAGCTGGAATTTTTCAGATGTCTTTGGTTGGAGACAGTATAGAATGTCTTGGATGTTTTAGACTAAGGAAGGAGATATGGTGGCGATAGTGAAATGAGTCTCTGCATTGGCTTACTGGTCTGCTTTTTATTGCTTCTTCACATGTTAGCAATGCACATGCAGAAGAACACATATGCTGGCTTACAAAAACATAGATGAGGCTTGCTAGATTCTCCTATCAATTGCCAGAAAAACTGGCCAATCCCACCTATCACTTTAGTTATAATTGAACACTTATGTTCAAGTACTTCTCACAATGTAATTGACATACAGACATAGGTACATGTAGGCATATGTATGTTGGAAACCAATAACCCTAGCCCAGAGGTACATACAGGCAAGCTTTGCAAGTCCTTCGTAGTGCACGAAGTTAATTGAGTCTGATTGCTCGTTTAAATAGCACCTGCTGTAGGCTCGTTCATATGAGGCAGCTGTCGCTGGATCTCTTCTGTTCACCGGAACTCTCAAACTCTGCCAAATTCTGTCTTGCTTGGCATTTGAGGACCTCTGTATAGAGCATTTGAGGCTCTTTGCTTATAGACAATATGTAACCGCATCACTTTTTACCTCTAATTTGCAATCAGAGAGTGTGAAATCAGCGATTTCTTAATACATATATTCTCTTAATGGATTGACAAAAGTGGCTTACGCTGTGTGCCTGTAGCTACAATACAAGGTTTATGGCTAATATTCATATTTGGATAATTTTTCTTTTTTTCTGGCGGTGTTCCATGATTCGGTCATTACACCTCTGTTACTGGGGGAAGATTCGCCCTCAAATCTTAGACACTAATTTTACAATTTTTCTTATACAATTTACATTGGTGCATACATATACATACATAAAGGCATGGGTTTCTCTTTTCTTTTTACATATAAATATACATACATAGATTTTTCCATTGATACATCTAATACCCCCATAAATACGTACAAGAAGTAATCACGTCTTCTCCCATCTTCCTCTGTGATCTTGTACGTCTGGTGATGAAGTGCTGGGATTAGGAACAATTTCACTTAGGGGGTGCACATCTCGTGAGATTTTCCCATGAGTTAGATCACAATCCACATACACATGGTCATAATACTTCTCCTCTTTCCACTTTGTGCACTGGATGATGCATCTGAGGTGTCTGAGTTTCTAACTTTTACACTTCTCACTGATGTATTCCATCTTTGTCCTTTCTTCCTGTTTGCTACTGCAGCCAGGGCTAGGCTGTAGTGGCAAAGAGACTGGTGTCAGCCTGGACTGATGACATTGTCCCCCTCACCTATGCCTTTAGAATTTATACAAGCAAGACCCTCTTTGTATAAACTCAACTTTATCACAGCCCCACATGTCTAAAGTCATTATCTGCCTTAATCTGTTTGTGTGTAGTGTTATGAACTACTTATTTGTTCATTGGAATACTACATTTATTCTGTGAGTCCTTACAATATGGAAAGATCCCCTCTGTGGGCTTGTTAACTGCTTTGCTCTCTCCTCACACTTGTTGTGTAATAATAACTTGTCTTCTTTCTTGAATTCCTTGGGGTTTTGAGTACAATCATAATAGTCTTTATTCTTCTCTTTACATTCCTTATTAAATTTTCTTGCCACTTGATGCATTTGGCACATCCCTTCCTTTAGTTCCATTACCTAATCATCATGGTTGTATTGTACTTTGGCCAGATCCCACTGTAGGATCCTGGTTATGTTGCATATTCTCTCAAAAAAATAACTCAAATAAGGTGAACCCTGTTGATGAATGCAGTGTGCTGCTGTATACAAAAGTGGCAAAATGCAGCCATTCGTCCCAGTTTTCCTATGTCATCTCCACATAATGGAGTAGATATTCTGTTAGCATGCAATTCATCCTTTTGAATGCTCTATTCATTTGGGGAAGGTGTGCACAAGATTGAATCTTCTTGACCCTCAGTAAATGAGAAACAAGATCTGCGCTGTTGTGTCAGCATCCTGTTGCACTATAGGCTCTGCTGTAGTGAATTTTGTGAGGGCATCCTGTACATTGTGATTTATCTGTTCCCTTTATCTGTTATCTGAAGTGGTTCAACCATGCTGATATCACAATTAGCTCTTGTATGTCTTTCTTCAGACCTTTCCATGGCCTATACTTTTTAGTATGGTCATATATGTGGCTGATATCTTGGTGTCCAACTACTAGTAAATCATGAAATTTCTTCAGAATAGTTCACTTCTCCTCTTTACTAACCACGGGTTGCTGGTCATCTTGTTCTTTCTTGCTGATCTCTTCCACATCCCTAATGACTGCAGTTGGCTCTTTTGGTATCTATGACAATCCATTTATTATTGCGTTTTACGATCCCTGTTTTGTATATTATCTCAAAATCATATTCTGCCAATTTAATCCAGATTTCATTCATCTTAATGATGGATCACTCACATGCGCCAACCATTTTAAAGGTTTGTGATCAGTACATACAATGAGTCTTCTTCCATACACATAAGGCCAGTAGTGCTTCACTGCCCCACACTATGGTTAAGAGCTCTCGCTCAATCATATTATGTCCTCTCTTGGTGTGGTTCAATGTTCTGGATCCAAAGGCAATGGGTAAGCCCTGTCCTAATTCTCCTTGGCTCAGTTAGGCACCAATCAACTGCTTGCTAGTGTCCGTTGCAGTTATGAACTGCTTCATAAAATCAGTATACTGTGAGATCAGGGGTGAACTATTTTTGCTTTCATTGCTTGGAAAGCTGCTTCCAGCTGAGTCAACCACTCATATGTTGCTTCTTTCTACAGTAATTCGTATAACAGTTTCACTGTCTGTCTGAAGTCTTTGATAAAATGATATGGTCCCTAGAAAGCTCTTTAATTGCTTCGTGGTACTGGGTCTTGGATACAGTCTTATCATGTTAGGTTTTAATCCATCTGTCATAATTACATGCTGTAGGTAAGTTACTTGTTTCCATAATAGTTCACACTTGTCAACTTGCAATTTCAAATTGTGAAATTGGAACCTCTCGAATGCTTCCCTTAGTCTCGCACCATACTCTTGTAACATAGCTCTGAATATGACCACATCATCTAAATATACAAACATCACGTGTCCCTGAAGTCCATTTAATACTGTGTTCATCAGTCTCTGAAAAGTAGCTCCACTATCTATTATTCCCATCAGTAATCATTTGTATTTGTAATGTCCTTATGGGGTAGATAATGCTGTTTTCTCCCTATCATCCGCTTTTCCTAAGCAGTGTAAAATTTCATCAATACTGGGTAGTAGAAATACAGTATTAATGCAAATGTCATTTAATCTCCGATAGTTTGCAACTATTCTCCAGTTTCGTTTCCCTGAAGCATTCACGTGTTTCAGAATCATCAATAATGGAAAATTACACCCACCTGTGCTTGGCATAATGATATCCTCCCTTAACATTGCATTTATTTCATTCTGGAGACCTTCCTTTTTTGCCTCTGGTAGTTGATATGATCGGATATTTATTACTTTTTGTTGCGCTTCTAGTTTCAACTTAATTTTATGCTTCACCATCTCTGTGTACGTTAATCTGTCTGCAGGCAGATGAAATACTTCATGATATCCAATATACAATTCAATAACTGAAGTCCTTTCTTCTTTGTTTAAGTGATCCACTCAAGCCATATCCATTAATCTGCTAATTCGTGACCTTGTCTCTCGGTCCACTGAATGTATACTATGTATGCAGCATTCCTCATCTTCTCCCATGCCAAGCAAGGCTTCTGTTGTCGATTTGGAACATTTTAATATAACTTCTTCTTCTTCTTCTTCTTCTTCTGTGGTAGTCAAAATACTTGTGACACACGTGCCTCTCTGCTCGATCACCAAGGCTGCAGGAAAATACATTCCCATTTGCAACTGCTGCTTCTCTACTATTTCTTTGGTCAGATCTGTGTTCTGCACTTTAATTCTTAAAATCTTTTCTTGTTGTGGGCCTATTTGTATAACTTCACACAGACACACTTTCCTTTCCACCTGTTGCTCACCTTTGTTCCTTGTTTCCCATAGATGTGCCATTGTATCACTTTTTATCTCTTCTGGTTCCTCACTTTGAAGGTCTCTCTTCTCTCTCAGCTCTGAGTCCAATCCTACCTGTGTTCCTACTGACACCTCTGGCTTTGCATTTGCCCTCGCAACTCATTTCTCTCAATGTGGTTCTCTCCCAGTACTCAAGATTTATTTCTCTTAAACACTTGCAGATGTCTATGCCTAAAATTCCTTCATGTGGAACATCTGAAACTTGTGTTCCACACACATTGTCAACTATCAGTGTTAACATCTTGGTTCTGTTACTTCTTTAGTGGTCCCTTTAAGTTTTATTCTTTCATCTATGCTACTGCCCACCATACTCTTCAATGCCGGTTCTTTTGTTATGCTCACCTGAGTGGCACTATCTACAATGAAACTTGTTGTTCCCAGGCTTCCCTGTGTGCATCTTATATTTATAAAATCATTCCTGCCCTTGCTGTCTACTGAGTACAATTTTGCAGCGCTGTTCAACTGCCTATTTATACCATTCTTTTGTTTCCCGGTTTTTGGTCTCACCTGATCACATGGTCCTGTATGCCTTGAAGATAGCATCGATGGTACACTGTTGCTTGCTTGTTTCCCATTTTCCTGCGACGACCTCTACATAGTATTTCCTCTATCTTTCTTGGCAGTGATGGAGGATGGTGTGCCCATTTTTCTGCTCCACCGCAACTCAGGTGCGTGGCATCTAATTTCATGACAAGTTTTTCCATAGTGCAGTTCCTCACATGGTGGCCGCCTCTCTTACACATAAAACAGAAATCTCTCATGATACTAGATTCACCAAACTTTTCTTTACAAGAGGTGATGGGCACTACTACTGCTGATGCTAGATCCATTGCTTGTGCTAATGTTAAATCTTCTCCTTGTGCTATCATGACTCTTTTTACTCCTCTCATCCTTGAATCCCTGTATGAACACTGTTCGCGCCAGCTTCCCAATTAGAATATGGCTATCTGGAAGGTATGACCCCCTCATCACTCCCTATATGGCTTCTCAAAATCGGTGTTGGTATGTTTCAGCCACACTTTCAGCCCTTCTCTGTCTACTAGAGAATAGTAAACAATCGTGGTAATCCAAAGTTTGTTTTGACTCATAGTTCTACAATAAAATCCCTTTCACATATGCCCAAGTTGATGTCAAACCGCATGCAAGTAGTAGCTGCACCACAATCCTAGTTGTAACAAATTTTAATAGCACACTGTGACTAAGCTGTGGTGTTAGTTTGAATGATAGGTGACAGTTGTGTATGAATTCTCTAAGTTCACCTTTATTTTTATTAAAAGCCCTCAGAATTAACTTAAATGTGTCAGACAAGACTACGTCCCGAGCAAAGCCTCACTACCTCCCACATTCATATTAGATGTTTTTCAATATTTCTCCCAGCTGTAGACTGTGTTTCCACACTGTTTTGTGATTCACTCAATGTTTCTTGATCAGGTGGCAGTGCTGTGTTGACATCTCGTGCAGGGGTGAGGTTTGAATCTGGTGCGGTCAGCGCACAAGTGCCGCTGATTCGAGTGTCGGTGGTCCCGACCTCGGTTGTCGTAACTGCTGTAAAGGTATCCTGATTAGTTTACTGATGCAGGCTGCTTGCAGCAGTCTTGTAATTCTTCATCACAGGATGGTGACTTCTTTTCATCATCATCATCATCATCTTCTTCTTCTTCTTCTTCTTCTTCTTCTTCTTCTTACCTTGCCACTGCTGTGCACTACAAAGGAATGTTTTGCCTGGGCACTGTACTTGAGCTACTTTAAAAGCTCAAGCTTGTTCGTCCTGAGATAAGGCTTGCTAGTTCTCTGAAGAGAAAATCGTATCTTCCGTGCTCCAAGGCACCTTAGTTCTTAATAAAGCTACTCAGCCGGGAATCGAAGGCTGGACCCCCGAACCTGACACAGTTTTATATATTGTAACCCAAAGTGGGTCGCGATATACTGTAGCAGCTCACTCTCAGATCAGAGGTGGCGGGAGAGTTTTGGTCATCTGATTGTTGGTACATGAATGGCTGCATACAGGAGTGAAACTGTGATGGCGTCAAGCTGTGTTTTAGTTCTCTGTGGTTGTAGACAGTACAGAATGACTCAGATGTTATACTAATCACCATTACAGTTCTATGTCTCTGCAAAAAGTGTAGAAAACTTCAAGAGGCGTTAAGATGTACAAAAGAAGAACTTTTTACTTATCTTGATTATCTCGTTGTTGTAGGCTCCAAGACTAGGGGTACATTCTTGCACTTGAAATTTTGATTTAACATTGAGGATTTCTGAAGATAAAATAACTGATGAAGATTTGCCTGTTACTGTGAATATTTTTATATTTTATCCAATTTTTCTATACCACACTGACTACACAGAAGACGAAATAACTGATGAAGATTTGCCTGTTGCTGTGAATATCTTTTTATTTTATCCAGTTTTTCTATACCACACTGACTTCAGAATCTCCATTTTTCTCACACCAAAAATTACATTGTTGTTGGCAAGTTAAGTGTTTTTCCATCAGAGGCATGCCCACTACTACTTACATTCTGCAGTACTCACGTTATTCCAAAGAGTTTACAAAGCAAAAGAGTTTCCAAACTTTCATGATAAAAGAATAACCATCACCAAGACATGGCATCATTTTATAAACCGATCCAGAAATAAATTTAATAATTCACGTTAGATTCTATAATTAATAATATTAATTTTAAGCATACCAAAAAATTTTTGATTCCAAATATTTCTAAGAGAGGAGTTATTTTAACTGTTAGTACACACTCAGGGTGTATACTACCCGGGACAACCGGGAGATCGGGGAAAAACCCGGGAATTTTTTCATCCGGGAGAAAACCGGGAAAAACCTGGGATATTTTTACAATTCTGGGAATTTTTCATTGTTCGAGTTTTCAGTTAAATTTTTGGAATTTTGACTGGTAAGAACCGATACTCTAACAAAGGATATTACTGTATCCCGCTACTGCGGAATAATACTTCAACAATAAAACATAAACGAGAGAAAAAACGAAAATAACTTAAATTGCAAAGGAAATGCGCCATATACAACAACGACACACAGTGCTCATGCAAGCGTCTGCCAATTGAGAATGTGTCAAAGGTTTTAGGAAGACTATGCAGTGCAGTGCAGTGCAAATTGCCTCCAATGAGCGTGAAGTCGCAACTGTTTATATTCGATTTGTTTTAGCAGTTACGGACGGGCTCATGCTCACATTTGAGTAGTAGATTTTCCGGCTTCTGGCTACAGGAATGTGGCTGTTGGCTGTGCAAGCAGCTAGATGCTACTGGGAAAAGAGGACGCCAAATTCGTATTCTTGAGGAAAAAAAACTTGTTTAACAAAGCGCCTAGCATCCAGTGCACGTTTGTCTATCGATTATTCATATTATTTGGAAACGCTTCCCTGCTGGTTTTTGAACACATTTTAAGTTGATTTCTGAATGAATCATAAGTTGACTTTTGAATGCATATATAGTGTACGTGATGTCTCTGTCAGGAGAATCCTCGTCGCATCTAGAAATAAACTTTCCGCAGACAAAAGGGGGCAGGGCAGTACGAGCTGAGGGAGTAAAGCCGGACGAATGAATGCCAGTCGCTGTCTGATTATGTGGTTGATTACCTTTGTGAATGATCAGCATTGTTATAATTACTAGCGAAATAGATTCAGACTACCAGAATGGAAATAAATGACTAACAGGAATAACAGGTGAGAAAGATTATGTATTATCTTCTCGGTGTATCCAAGAAAATGAAATTTTGAAAAAATGGCTCTGAGCACTATGGGACTTATCTTCTGAGGTCATCAGTCCCCTAGAACTTAGAACTACTTAAACCTAACTAACCTAAGGACACCACACACATCCATGCCCGAGGCAGGATTCGAACCTGCGTCCGTAGCGGTCGCATGGCTCCAGACTGTAGCGCCTAGAACCACTTGGCCGCTCCGGCCGGCCATATGTTTTATCTTTCAGACTTTTCAGAAAGATGTGCGCTACAAGATTAACGTATTTTAAAAATTCGATTTTTTTTTAGTATTGACTCGGTTCGCAAATGTCGTAGATCCGGGGCTGATGCGCAGAGCAGTCTGAGTTATAGTGGGTAGTCTACACGTGACCCTTGTTTACATTTAGTGATTTTGCTGTTTCCCCTTCGTTTACTCTCACGTCAAATGAAAACAAAACGGATATCTGTGGCCGGTAGCTATCAAGTGAATTAAAACACATTCACATAATTAAAGGAAGGCTAAAATATGTCATTAGTTTCAGATTTTATTTTATTTCCACCTTTCTGACAGTCAAGCATTAATCGTCTTGTGAAACAATGAAGTAATTTTTGTGTGTTAGCTAAAGAAATTTAACTTCTGTCAACCTTTTCCGCAGAGGCAGTCAATGTATTTGAAATGAAATGTTTAATTCCACAGTACTGGCTAGTTTCAACTGTTCGCTGCATTTCAAGTGCACGTTTACATTTTCTAGCACGTATGGCATTATGTCATAATAAAGAACCAAACATGATATAATACAGTTCTGGTGCTCCAAGAAAATTTACATCCTGAAAACCACACTGAAAAGCTTAATATCAGGTCGAGGTCCACTTAATTGGGAATCCGGACATACGAATGTGCACTTTAAGTATGCACCTTAAGTGTGCAAATTTTAATATTGTTCACGAAATTCCGATGCTCTTGCCGTATCCTCTGATGTCTTGTTTCTTTTATGACATAATGTGTGATCTTCCAATGTTTTAAACATACGTACATACGGGCTTCCTACGTCATGATAGCTACCCAAGTGCGATGTCGCCTGTTATCTGCGCTTTCTGGCAACTGTTGAAATGAACCTATTTCTAACAGGTTGCGGGAAAATATTGGGAATAGTGATTTGAAAAGCGTTACTTTCAAAGTAAATATCCTTTTATGTAAGTTGAACTATGTGCAAGAATGTACCATGAATTTATTAAATCACAGAGCCTTTGACTCTCATTCAAAAATCAACTCTTTGATGACGCGCCATGTAGAAGAATTTCGAACCCTGAAGATCAGACATTTATGTCATTATTAAAAATTTTACTGGCGCATTTGTGGGATATATCTTAAAGTGTAACACGCGCAAAAAAGGTCAACAGTATATGCGAAAGCTTAGCTTCTCTTGCAGGTTGAGAACAATATTTTATGTGAAAACTTTGCTTTTCTTGTAGCAACACTATGTATATTAATTTAAACTATTAACTTTCCCTGTTTGTGTGTTCGTGCTACTTAACAGTGATGTTGCTGTTGGCTGACTACATCATGTGTCCTATGCTCTGAATATCCGCTGTCATCGGCTGGCGAGATCACGTGGCATGAGCTACGAATGGCCTGCAAAAGCGCATCAAAATCTCGATTTCAATGATTCGGGAAGTAACGTGCAGTGTTTGGTGGAATTCCAGTGTATACTTTCGTAATACGAAAATACCCAGCGTACATGTTGCTGCACATCACAGATGTTTCCAAAACGTGTCTTTTTCCCTGAGTTTCATTTTCTAAAGTGCCAGGAAATTGTACGTCCGCGTATAAAACCATAACCATTCAAAGAATTGATAAGGGAAAAAATACTGTCACCCGGGAGAAAGTGTATTTTTAACTGGGAAATCCGGGAATTTTTTTTCCTTGTCCACGTATACACCCTGACACTGATTGTAACACATTAATTTCTTTTTTATACATTTTAACCTGAAATAGAATACATTGTATACAATACGAGAGAAGGAAAGTTGCTACTTACCATATAGCGGAGATGCTGAGTCGCAATAGGCACAATAAAAAGATTCACACACTCATAGCTTTTGGCCATTAAGCCTTGGTCAACAGTAGACACACATACACAGTCACACAAATGCAACTTGCACACACGCCTGCAGTCTCAGAGAGCTGAAACTACATCTTGGCCTTCGAGGGTGACACGTTACCTGAGAAGGTCAAGGTGATGGTATACCGTTGTGATGTCAAGCCCTATATCCCTCCCCCGATGTGGTGCTTCAAGTGTTGGAAGTTCGGCCATATGTCTTCTCGCTGTGCTTCCAGCCTCATTTGTCGTGATTGTGGTCGACCGTCCCATCCTGATACTCCATGTGCCCCGCCTCCCATCTGTGTCAACTGTGGGGAGCACCATCCCCCTTGCTCGCCGGACTGTAAGATTCTCCAGAAGGAGCGGAAAATAATGGAATACAAAACCCTGGATAGGCTGACCTATACTGAGGCTAAGCGTAAGTTTGAACCACTTCATCCAGTACGAATGACGTCCACTTATGCCGCCACTGTCGCTCCTGTTACAGTTCCTATAGCTGCGCCACACACCGTTAGCTCTCAGAGCTAGAGAACCACACCTGCCCCCTTGCTGGTGGGGGGCACTCCACTCCCTGTTGCTCCTGCTCCATCTACTTCGGGAGCAACGCCCCCCCAACCATCGGGGACATCAGTCAGTTCCCCCTTCCCAGCCGGAGAAGCGTAAGACTTCTTCGGCTCCTCTCGCCAGGAAGGGGTCCCTTGGGGACCTCCCTTCGCAAGTTCCAACCGGTACCAAAGCCGACAGCCGCAAGTGGCTCAAACAACCGCCGGCCCCTGGTCGTAGGGACACACGGTTGTCGTCTGTCCCTGAGACTGACCCAGTGACGTCCTCCCAGCCTGAACCACCGAAGGCACAGCGAGAGAAGCAGAAGAAGAAGAAAGTCCCCAAGGCTAACGACATTGCGGTGGCACCCATCCCATCGCTTCCTACAAGCTCTGCGTCTGAGGATGAGGTGGAGATTCTGGTGTCCGCTGAGGACCTCGATCTCGCCGGTCCCTCCGACGCCATGGAAAGCACTGGCGCAGGTGCTCAAACGGAGGCAGCAGGTGACCCAGTGGCGTAATCTGCCTTCCCAGTCCCGTCACGCCTTTCCCAGCCATGGACAACACCATCCTCCAGTGGAACTGCAGCGGTTTCTTCCACCATCTAGCTGAGCTCCGCCAACTTATCAGCCTTCATCCTTTCCTCTGCATTGCTCTGCAGGAAACTTGGTTTCCAGCAATGCGAACCCCCGCCCTCCGTGGCTATCGGGGTTATTATAAGAACCGAGCAGCTTATGAAAGTGTATCTGGTGGCGTCTGCATATATGTCCTTAACTCTCTTCACAGCGAGTCTGTCCCTCTACAAACGGCTTTAGAGGCTGTCGCTGTTAGGGTGTGGACGCCGCAGGCTATTACCATCTGCAGTCTTTACCTTCCACTGGATGGTGATGTCGCGCTGCATGTCCTGGCTGCACTGATAGCCCAATTGCCGCCACCTTTCTTGTTACTGGGCGATTTCAGTGCCCACAGCCCTCTATGGGGTGGGACTGCCTCCAATGACCGCGGTCATGCCGTGGAGCATTTGTTGGCTCAGCTTGACCTTAGCCTCTTGAACACCAGTGCTCCCACGCATTTCAGTGTGGCCCATGGCTCGTTCTCGGCCATCGATCTCTCTCTTTGCAGCCCCGGACTTGTCCCATCCCTCCACTGGAGGGTGCATCCTGACCTGTGTGGTAGTGACCATTTTCCCATCTATTTGTCACTGCCCCAGTGTCATTCTTCTGGGCGCCTGCCCCGCTGGGCTCTCCACAGGGCTGACTGGCTGGCTTTTACTTCCGCTGCAACCATTGAGTCTCCACCACAGGGTGACATTGACGAGGTGGTCCGTGTCTTAACCACGTCAATCATTTCGGCGGCCGAGGCTGCCATCCCCCACTCTTCTGGACTCCCTCGGAGGAAGGCTGTACCCTGGTGGATGCCGGAGATTGCTGAGGCTATTCGCGACCGTAGGCGGGCTCTCCAGCGTCATAGGCAGCACCCGTCTCTAGAGACCCTCATCGCCTTTAAGAGGCTCCGTGCCTTGGCCCGTCGTCTTATTGCACGGCGTAAGCAGGAGTGCTGGGAGAGGTATGTCTCATCCTTGGGCTCCCGTGTCTCCCCCTCGCTCGTGTGGTCCCGGATCCGGCGGATTTATGGATACCAGACCCCTATGGGTGTCCCTGGGATCTCCTTGGACGGCGCTGTCTGCACGGACGCTGCCGCCATTGCTGAACGCCTTGCTGCGCACTTTGCTAAGAGCTCTGCGACTGCAACTTATCCCCCCGCCTTTCGCTCTCTAAAGGAGCGAGCCGAGCAGACGCCGTTATCATTCCACACGCGTCGTTCTGAAAAATACTTTCAGTGAGAGGGAATTCCTCGCTGCCCTCACCGATCGCCCTGATACAGCACCAGGACCAGACTGCATCCACGCGCATATGCTGAAGCATCTCTCCAGGGACTGCCAGAGACGCATCCTCACCATCTTTAACGGCATTTGGAGCGAGGGCGTGTTCCCGTCGCAATGGCGAGAGTGTCTTATTGTCCCCATCTTGAAGCCCGGTGCGGACCCACTGGTGGTGGACAGCTATCGTCCCATTACCCTCACCAACGTTTTGTGCAAATTGCTCGAACGTATTGTGGGGCGGCGTTTGTGTTGGGTCCTTGAGTCGCGCGGTCTCCTCGCTCCATCCCAGGGTGGCTTTCGTCGGGGCCAGTCTGCTGCGGACAATTTGGTGCGGCTGGAATCTGCTATCCGTACGGCCTTTGCCCGACCTCAGCATCTCATTGCTGTATTTTTTGATCTGCGGAAGGCGTATGACACCACATGGAGGCATCACATCCTTGCTACGTTGCATGCGTGGGGTCTTCGTGGTCGGCTCCCAGCTTTTCTTCAAACCTTTCTATTGCGTCGCTCTTTCCGGCTGCAAGTCGGTGCCGCCTCTAGTTCATCTTATACACAGGAAAATGGGGTCCCGCAGGGCTCGGTGTTGAGCGTCTCCTTATTTCTAGTGGCCATTAATGGTCTGGCTGCAGCCGTGGGGTCGTCGGTGTCTCCTTCTTTGTATGCCAACGACTTCTGCATTTCCTTTAGCTCCACGACTACGCCGAGTCGCCGAATGCAGGCTGCAAGTAGCCGTTCGCAAGGCAGCATCATGGGCTCTGACTCATGGTTTTCAGTTCTCTGCAGCCAAGACTCGAGTTATGCACTTCTGCAGGTGTCGGACGGTCCGCCCTCATCCTGAACTTTACCTCGACGGCCACCTGCTTGATGTGGTGGACACTTGCCGCTTCTTAGGACTCGTCTTTGATGCCCGGCTCACATGGGTTCCTCATATTACTCAGCTGAAGCAAAAGTGCTGGCGGCACCTCAACGCCCTCCGCTACCTGAGCCACACATCTTGGGGTGCGGATCGCTGCACGCTGTTGCGATTGTACAGAGCCCTTGTGCAGTCCAGGCTTGATTATGGGAGCCTGGCCTATGGGTCTGCATCACCCTCAGTGTTGACGTTGTTAGACCCCATACACCACTGTGGGGTTCGGCTTGCAACTGGCGCTTTTTGTACGAGCCCCGTGGATAGTCTACTGCTGGAGGCCGGGGTTCCCCCGCTGCGGATTCGCCGCCATCGACTGCTCGCCGACTATGCTGTCCACATGCATTGCTCGCCGGGCCATCCCAATAGTTGCCTGCTTTTCCCTGCCATGGTCCTCCATCTGCCCGAACGGTGACCTAGGTCTGGGCTTTCCATAGCTGTCCGCGTCCAGTCCCTGCTGTCGGAACTGGGGTCATTCCCTTTTCTGCCTCCCTTCCGAGTCCGTGCACCTACGCCTCCCTGGTGTTTGCCCCGGCTGTCCGTCCGTCTGGACTTGGCACAGGGACCCAAGGACTCGGTTCTGCCTGTGGCCCTCCGTCGCCATTTTCTTGCGCTCCTCGCCTCATTTTTGGGCTGTGAGACTGTCTACACTGATGGTTCCCTGGTTGATGGTCCCACTGCCTACGCTTTTGCTCACGCTGCCCATGTTGAACAGCGCTCCTTGCCGGCTGGCTGCAGTATTTTTACTGCAGAGCTGGTGGCCATATTGCATGCTCTTGAGCATATGCGTTCCTGCTCAGGTACGTCCATCGTCATCTGCAGTGACTCCCTGAGCAGCCTCCAGGCCATTGACCGCTGCTATACCTCTTCTCCTCTGGTGTCCTCTATTCAGGAGTCTGTTTCTGCCAATACCCGTTCTGGTCGTTCGGTGGTCTTTGTTTGGACGCCAGGTCACGTTGGTATCCCGGGGAACGAATGTGTTGACAGGCTGGCCAAAGGGGCGATCGACGCCCCAGCTTTGGAGATCGGCTTCCCGGCTCGTGATCAGCAGTTAGTGTTGCGCCGTAGGGTGTTTGGGATGTGGACTGCTGAGTGGCATGGCATGACATCTCCGAATAAACTGCGGGCTGTTAAGGAGACGACCGATGTGTGGCGGTCCTCCCTGCGGGCTTCTCGCAGGGACTCTGTCGTCCTGTGTCGGCTCCGCATCGGCCGTACCTACCTGACGCACGGCCATCTTTTGCATCAGGAAGATCCCCCCCTGTGTCGGTGTGGGTCCCGGCTGACGGTCGCCCACATTCTGTTGGAGTGTCCCCAACTGTGCACCCTCCGGCAGTCTTTTAATCGCCCGGGCACTTTGCCTTTGGTTTTATGCGACGATGCCTCCATGGCTGACGACATTTTAAATTTTATCCATGGTAGTCCTTTTTATGGTTCCCTTTAGGGAGGTCCTGCACCTTTCCCCTTCTGTGTCTCTTGTCCTCGAGTCTCTCATATTTGGTTGCAGATTTTAGTGTGTAGTTGGCTGGTTGACTCTTTCCCTTTTTTTTGTTCTCGTGGTCAGTCAACCAGTCTCCGGCCATCTTCTTTTCTTCTGTTTCTTTCTGTCTGGTGTTCATCTGTACTCTTCTTGTCTGTAGTGTTCGTTGCCGCATTTGTGTTCGTGTAGTGCGTGGGGGGGGGAGTCTCCTTCCCCTTGGGGTCTTACCTGCTCCACAAATTTTTGTCTCGCCTGTTTTTGGAATGGGGGACTGATGACCTTAGCTGTTTAGTCCCCCTTAAACATCCCAACAACCACCACCAACAAATTGCCTCCTATGAGCGTGACGTCACAACTGTTTACATTAGATTCATTTTAGCAGAAACGAGCGGGCTCAAGCGCATGTGCAGTTGAATAGTAACTTCTCCCGCTGTTGGCTGTGTAAGCAGTCGCAGCAAGCAGCTAGATGCTACCGGGAAAAATTTTACTGGAGCGCCCAAGCTGTCAGATTAATGCATGCACAGCAGGTCCAGATCTAGAGGAGGGTGGGGGGGGGGGCAAATTCATATTCTTGAGGGGAAAAAAACCTTGTTTCACAAAGCAACTAGCATTCATCGCACGTTAGTCTATTGATTATTCATATGACTTTGAAATGCATCCCTGTCGGTTTTTGAACATTTTTGCACACATTCTATTTTGATTTCGGAATGAATCGTAAGTTGATTTGTGAACGTGTGCATAGTGTACATGATTTCTCTGTGAGGGGAATCCTCGTCACGTGTAGAAACAAACTTTAGTACAGACAAAATCGGCTATACGAGCTGACCGGAGTAAAGCCGAATGGATGAATGCCAACCACTGTCTGATTGTGTGGTTGATTGGGTTTGCGAATGATGAGCGTTGTTATAATTACAGGATTGGAAGTAAACGAATAACAGGTAAGAAAGATTACACATTACATTCTCGGTGTATCGAAGAAAATGAAATTTTGACGGAAAATTTTTGGCCAGATCGCTAGACTAGTAAGGGCCAGTTGTACAGTCCCCAGCTAGCAGCCGCCTTAAGTTCTATTCTGGAAGAAGTGCAGAAAATGCGTTGTACAAACATGTAACAACGCCTAACCGGAGAATAATTGCGGGATAACTAAACCGGCAATTCTGGCAGAGTTAGTGAAGTTAACCTGTGAATATGCTTTGACACTGTCAGGAATAGTTACAGAATTAGTGATAACAAGACTATTTGTTAGAACGAGGAAGGAGAAGAAACGGGGACATCACACAAATTACGGAACGGTATGACGATTCCAAGTTTGTATAAAAATTTCATACTACTACTTTTTGATCTCATGCTTGAGAAACTGGAGCGTCTGAATGAAGTGAAACTATTCCCTAAAGTAAAGCTTTTTGCTTGTAGTAGGCCTAATAGGCATTTGATATTGGTACTTTGTGAATTATGTACTGTCGTTACAAAAAAAATACCGTTTGTGCCAAAACAGTCTCGTTTATTTAGTGTATTACAATTGTTGCAGTATTAGAAAGGCCTAGTTTGTTTTATCTAGCAGACAGTGAGAAAATAGACGTAATCAGGTCGGGAAACCACACCAGTCTTGGGTCCTATTTGTATTAACAGCTTTTTCAGTATTAGACTGCGACATTTCGATTTTTCATGTAGCAAATCGTTTGACGATCTTTGATGAGGTAATACATTCTTTTGCAGAAAGGAAAGCACGCGTGTACAGCTGTAGCAAGATTAGAGAGAAAAAAATTCTAGGAGCTAAGGATTGAAGAAATGTGTATGGTCTTGCTTGTCTTATGTTCTGAAGAGTTTTTTAATAAAAGAGAGGGACAGGATGTGAAACCGGCTGACCATAAGCAGGAGAGGCACCACAGGACATTTTAATTTCCAATGTCCTGAATATAGTTTGATGACATCCATTACAAAATATACACGTTTCAATTCCACAGAGCGAAATACAGTGACGTGCGGTAGAAGAATGCTTTATGCAGAGGTGAGGCACTGCACTTTGGCCTACTTAAGACAATAAAATATGTCTTACATTTCCTCGAACACACGTTTTATGCATCAGACTCTTCAGAAAGCTGTGCGCTACAAAACGAACAAATTTCTGAAAATTTTTTTTTTTTTTTCTTGACATCGTAACTCAAATGCTTGAGGGAGTGACGGGGTATTGCCCCGGTTCGGAAATATTGTAGACCCGGGGCTGATGCGCAGAGCAGTCTGAGTTGTAGTGGGTAAGTAGGTAGTCTCCACGTGACCCGTGTTTACATGTAGTGATTTTGCTATTTCCTCCTCGTTTACTGCTCTCATGTGAAATGAAAAAAAAAAAAAACAGATTTCTGTGACTGGGAGCTATCAAGTGAATTAAAATACATTCACATAAAGCTAAAATGTGTTATTAGTAGCTGATTTTATTTCCACCTTCCTGGCAGTCAAGCATTAATTGCCTTGCAGAACAATGAAGTTATTTTTGTTGGTTTGCTAAAGAAATTTCCTTTTATTAATCTTTTCCGCTGAGGCAGACAATATATTTGAAAGGAAGTGTTTAATTCTACACACTGTTCGCTGCATTTCAAGTGCTCGTTTTCAGCTTCTAGAACGTATAGCATTATGCCATAATAGACAACCAAATATGAGATAACACAGTATTGGTATTCCAAGAAAATTTTCGTCCCAAAAACCACATTGATAAGCTTAATATCAGGTCGTGGCCTACTTCACTGGGAATCTGGATATACAAATGTGCACTTTAAATGTGCACATTTTAGTATGGGTCACGAAATTCCAATGCTCTTGGAGTAACCTCTGATGTTTTGTTTCTTTTATAACATAATGTAAGATCTTTTAATGTTTTACACGTACGAACATATGGGCTCCCTACGGCATCGTAGCTGTGGAAGCGTGGTGACGCCTGTCATCTGGCGCTCTCTGGCAACTGCAGAAACGAACCTATTTCTAACAGGTAGCGGGAAAATATTCCGAATGGTGGTTTGAAAAGCGTTGCCATCAAAGTAAATTTCCTTTTACACAAGTTGAACTATGTGCGAGAATGTACGATGAATTTCTTAAATCGCAGAGCGTTTGACTCTCATTTAAAAATCAAGTCTTTGATGACGAGCCATTTAGATTAATTTAGAGCCCAGAAGATCAGACATTTATGTCGTTATTAAAAATTTTACTGGCACATTTGTGTGATATGTCGTAAATTGTAATACGCGCATAAAAGACCAACATTATGTGTGAAAGCTTAGATTCTCTTGCAGCGTATTAATCTTATAGACCAATATTATATGTGAAAGCTTTGCATTTCGTGTAGCAACACTATGTGTATTAATTTAAACCATTAACTTTTTGTGTTTGTGTGTTCGCACTACTTAAGTGATGTTGCTATTGGCTAACTACATTACGTGTCCTAAGCTCTGAATACCCTACTGTCATTGGCTGGCAAGATCATGTGACGTGACCTATGACTGGCTTACAAAAGCGCATCGCTATCTCGATTTCAATGCTTCGAAAGTAACATGAGGTGTTTGGTGGAATTCGAATTAATACTTTCGTAATACGAAAATATGCAGCGCACATGTTGCTGCACATCAAAGATCTTTCCGAAACGTGTTTTTTTCCCCATGTTCAGTTTTCTAAAGCGCCGGGAAATTCTACGCCCATGTATAAAACCGTAATTATTCAAAGGACTGATAAGTTACACAGTTCCAAGAGAAAATATACTGCCAGTTAACAGGGAAAAAGTATGTTTTCACCCAGGAGAAAGTGTATTTTTAACCAGGAAATCCGGGAGAAACCCGGCAATTTTTTTTCCTTGTCCACGTATACACCCTGAATACAGACATTGGCTTATAAAAACATAGATGAGGCTTACTAGATACTCCAGTCAGTTACCAGAACACATGACCACCCTGACTTTAGACCACAAACCATGGAGGTACCAGTCACTCTTGTTCTAATCGAACCCTTGTGTTCAAGTACTCATCAAAATATAGGTGACCTATAGACATGGGTATACGTAGTCAAATGTGCGATGGAAACCAATAACCCTATCCCACAGGTACATCAGGCAAGCTTTGCATGTCCTCCTCAGTGCACAAAGTTAATTGAGTCTGATTGCTCACTTACATAGCATCTGCTGTAGGCTCATTCATACAAGGTGGCTGTCGCTGGATCTCTTCCATTCACTGGAACTCTCAAGCTCTGCCAGACTCTGTCTTGGTGTTTGAGGGCCTCTACATATGGCGTTTGAGGTGGTTTACTTATAGGTGGTAAGTGACTTTGTCACTTTTTACCTCTAATTTGCGATCAGTGACTGTGAAATCAGCAGTTTCTCAATGTGTTTGACCTCTTAATGGACTGATAAAAACAGTGTGCAGGTTAAAAGGCTTGCAGCTAGTATTTATACTTGGGTGATTTTTCTTTTTTCTGGCAACCTTTCATGATTTGGTCATTACAAGGAGCGGACGAGCCAATACTGACGCTACGGCTTATCTTAGGAGATGGACTGAAGAAAGACAAACTTGTGTTTATAGCATTTGTAAATATAGAGAAAGCTGTTTACAGTGTTGACTGGATGACACACTTCAAAATTATAAAGGTAAAAGGGAGACAGTACAGGGAGCAGAAGGTTACAAACAACTTGCACAGGAAGCTGACTGCAGTTACAATAGTCAAAGGTCTTGAAATGAAATGAAAGCAGTAGTTGGGAGGAGGGAGAGGCAGGATTGTAGCCTATCCCCAACATTAATCAACCAGTGCATTGAGCAGGCAGTAAAAAGCTAAGAAGAAATTTGGGAAGGGAATTAAAGTTCAGGGAAGAGAAATAAAAACTTTGAAGTTTGCCTATGATATTGTAATTCTGTCAGAGATAGCAAAGAACTTGGAACAGCAGTTGAACAGAATAGACAGTCTCTTGAAAAAGGATTATAGGATGAATATCAACAAAAGTAAAAAAAAGGGGGGTAATGGAATGTTTCTCAATTAAATCATATGATGCTGGGGGAATTAGATTATGAAATGAGAAGCTAAAAATGAGGTGAGTTTTGTTATTTGGGCAACAGAATAATGGATGATGATCAAAGTAGAGAAGATATAAAATGCCTGTGGGCAATAGTGAGAAAAGCATTTCTGAAGCAGAGATATCTGTTAACATTGAATATAAATGTAAGTGTTAGAAGTCTTTCATGAATGTATTTATGTGGATCGTAATCTTGTAATGACAATAAACAATTCAGACAAGAAGAAAATAGAAATTTTGTAATGTGTTGCTACAGAAGATTGCTGAAGTTTACATGATTAGATCAAACATCTAATGAGGAGATACCGAATTGAACTGGGTGAAAAGAAATTTGTGACACAACGCAACTAAAAGAAGAGATCGTTTGATTGGACACATGCCAAGGTGTCAAGGAACTGTCAGTTTGTTAATGGAGCGAAGTGTAGGGGTAAAAATTGTAGAGAGAGACTAAGGCTTGTCTACAGTAACAAAGTCCAAATGGACATAGTTTGTAATGGCTATGCAGGAATGAAGAGGCTTGTACAGGATAAAGATTAGACAGGAGAGCTGCATGAGATCAGTCTTCAGACATTAAGCCACAGTTAATCAAACAAGTTGATAAATCAACTTCCAAAAAAGAGTTATGATCACCTAGAACGTGTTAAAAATTTGAAAAATCTTTTAGAATGAGTATTCTTCTCTTTTGTGTTGAACTTTGCTATTAATACTGTCACTGCTAGATAAATCAATTACTGCACAATATATAAAAATGAGGAAGACAGCCACTCCTGTATAGCATAGAAATGCATTTGACAACACAGTGTCATGGCAAGCTTTTGAGCTTCCTTTCTATTTCTGTTGTGTGCACTTCCTAAAAAAAAGAGCTGTTCTGTGTGTCTATGTGCCACACATTAATCAGCTGTGAGAGAGTTGTCACCTTTCACAGTTTTTGTTTGTTTTGCCCATGCTGGAATGCTTTTTATTGCCAATTTTTTTAAGTATAGCTAAATAACCAGCTCATAGAAGTTTTCTAATGTGTTAGTGTGACTAGAACAATTGAAAAATTTAGAGTTTATAAGTCAAAAGTGGTATGCAATATGTTGTTCTTGAATTTTTTTTTGCTCTTTCATAAAGCAGTTTATTTATGGCCCTGCTTTTGAAAAATAGGGAACTTCGTGAGTGGTGGACAGACAACTTATTTTGAATCTCAAGTCCAAGGGGTTTCTATCTGAAATTCATTGTGGATTATGGGATGCCTGATCTACCAACCACCACCTAATTCTTTTGACTTGGCTATCAGAATGACATTTGTTTGCCACCAGCATTTCACAGTTTTTTTTTTTTTGACCAGGTGAAAATCTATGACATAACTTGGCTGCATCATATTCTTACTATTCTACATGGATGGAACTTTAGATGTGCTGTTTTCATTTTTATCTCATTGTTCCTTCCATGTTTGGGTAGGAGCTTCTCACAGTCTTCCCAACCCACAGAAAAACAGTGTCCCACAAGGTTCTGTCCTGAATGTAGCCCTTTGTATAATAGCTATTAATGGACTTAATGACATGGGTTGACAAAGTGACGAGATGGTCAACTGCAGAATGGTGCAGTCAAAAACAACATTGTTCAGTGGTTAGTAGATGGTGAGACTCGAGCCACCATACCAGCCAGCCATGAATCATATGTTTCATCAGCTTGCAAACACAGCTGGTAAGAGAAATGGGGCAGTAGCTAGAAGGAAGGTATTTGTTCTTACTGAGCTCACATCATCCAACCCTGGGGTGGCAGATTGGGATGAAACAATTGTATGGTCTAGCTCCCTCATAGTAAAGTTGTAGCATTAATGATTCTGAGAGGGGAAGATATCACTCGAGCCGCCTCCACTCATTCCTGAGGAAGAATGGCAGGATGCTAGAGGATGGTGCTCAAAATCTCCACAAAATAGTGGCCCAAAGTGTTGGAGATGGCATAAAGTTCCACAATGACATCTGCTGTGGTCAGGCCACGGGCACTATAGTCTCGCCTTCCAAGGAAATCTAATCTTGAGCCTTCATCTATGGCTGACAATTCTCTATTTCCAAAACGTATGTAATGCACTTCTGTTGCTGAACTGCTCGTCCACACCTGGACATTTCATTTTGAATTGCATAAGGTAGTAGAAACATATGACTTTATAGGGCTAATTATTGATGCTAAAATGACATGGCTGCCTCATATACACTAGTTGAAATAGAAGCTCCAGGCAAAATGCTGTACACTGCCAGAGCAACACTTTTTGTGGTGGTGATAACTCCATTATTTTGCGACTAAATCATACTATCCCACTTGGGCCTATGGATTAGCAGACCCATCAGAGCTACATTTTTTAGATCCAATTCGTGTATCTGACTCACAACCAACACCTTTTGAATAAATGTTGTTGGTAGCCACCTGACAGAGATGAGCATACCCTTGCAACAGAATTGACAGCTTCAACTATCACTTAACTGCATCTCCATATACATAGCCTCAAAGACCATTCAAGCCACCATATTCTGTACTCAGATAAGAGGACACTGCCTACACAAAACACCCTAAGCCTGGTGTCCTGTTATCAGTCCATCCTCTCTGAACTAGAAGTGACTTTTGAACCCTTTCTCACAAGCATTTTCAAGAACACACCTTTGAAGTGTCCGAGCCCATAACTAGATGCATCCTTCAGCTCAAAAAGCATAACAGACTCATATATTCAGGGTGAGTATTATATCCAGTTGTGAACAAATTCCAGAGTTCAGAAAACAAGTATACCATTGGATCATGGGTTGATGGCCAGTGGCTGTGGACAACAGGACACCAGGATGCAGTGTCTTCACTGCAAAAATTGTAACCGTTATATAAGCTCTAAGATACATTCAGATCTGCTCACACAAGTCTTTTCTAATTTGGAGTGAGCCTGTGAGCAGTTTGCAAGTCATAACTTAAAGTGCGACCTTTGCCACCCACTGGTATTGTCCATTCATGACCTTCTCTCTGAGCTCCAAATCAATGCCACTCTGACTGTATATCTAGGCATGCCAGAATCCCAGGAAACAAACACACATTTGAAATGACAAATGAGCCTACCAAAAAGGACACCCTAGAATTAAAGATACTGGGCCTTAACTTCGAAAGTGTAGAGAGTAGTATGATGTAGCTACCACTAGCATGCTATGCACTTTAAAAAATTCGACTGGTGCATGGATGTCTTCATGCAGAATGTCTCACCAAGAACCTACAACCTCCCAGGTGGGTCACCATTCTTTGGTGAGTTTGTGTGTGGCTACCATGAGGCCTCAGCCTTTTGAGCACCTCTTCCCTCTCCACACTGCATGTCTATTCTCCTGCCATTCTTTTTCACCTCCCTTGGTTGGGAACATGTCTTGGGTATCTTCAGGAATGCATTCTGAAACTTTGGTAGCTTGGCATCGGAACAGTCCCTTGTCAGCTTTTTCCTTCTTCCATAATTCTCCATCTCCTCGCGTTCCTCTGCTTCAGCGTTTGAGGTCTCTCTTTGTTTATTCTTCCTCCCTGTGCACTCCTGAAGACTGGCCCACGCATTTGACTTGTTGCAGGTGATTTATGAACAATCACCTACGGCTGGTGAGCCCCTCTCTGAGGGGGCCACTAGTTGGAAGGAGCGTGCCATCGGAGATGCTGGCAATAATGGGAGATTTTTTCACAATCAGCCAATAATCATCTCAGTCTATGTCTGTTAAATGTAAATGGAATGAGGTTAAATATTCAAAGACTTTCCCAGATGCACCACGGTTCCTCGGGGTATCACATACCGAAAGAGGTCAGTCCTTTGCTACTGTTAATCTGTTGATTATCTAGAGAGGTGCTGATGAAATTGCAGGACCTGTGCATTCCTGCTCTCACTTATGTAATACAACTTTACTTTTGGAGACCAATTGTGATTTTCAAATGGCCAGATGTGTCACTTGTGGTGTAGGTGCTCACTAGGGTGATTGCTCGCCACATTCTCCCTGCTGTATCAACTGTAATGGTGATGGTGCCACCTCATCCCATGAGTGTGCCATGTACCTCAATGAGCGGGCCGTCCAGCAGATCCAGGTGAAAGAAAAAATACCATACCCTGTCACTCGCAAGTTGTTGGCTAGTTGAAAGCCCTGCATTTTACCATCTGGCACTTACAGTACTGTTCTTGCTACACCTTGCTCCATGAAGGATATGACCACGCAGACTTGCAACCTCCAGTTTAGTATTGCAGTTGTGAAATAGCCCAGTGTCACAGGAGTGTCCCCATATCCTGCTCCTACAGCTGCACAACAGACCTCGAAATCCACAGTGAAATCACTTGCTACACAACCGACAGGCCGGAAAGGACAAAAGGAATACTCGTACAAAGACTTCTTATGCTCCTCCAGCCAACAAATGTCTGAGTATTCATCTGCTAACCATGAAGGCTCTAAGAAATCAAAGAAAGACAAGTGATCTTCTCCTTCCTTGACTGAGAGATCCTCATCACCAGTGTTGCTGCGTGATGTCCTACCCGGCCAACCTCTATTTCACTGGTGCATATTGCCTACGGTTTTTATGCCACCTCCATTTCACTGGTGCACATTGCGTACCATTTTTCTGCCATGGAATCCAGAGGCTGACCCAGGGAGATTGCCAACACCTCTGTAGAATTTTTCATGGGACAGAAACCTCTGGCCTCTACATCCTATAGCAGTGAGGCTTTAAAGACTGGTGGTACTCGGCAGCCAATGAGGTGACTACCCTTCATTTGTCTCCTCCTCCCCATTCCCTGTTATGACTCTTCTCCAATGGAGTGTTCATGGCATTAGATGCAACAAAGAAGAATTACACCTGCTTTCGAAATCACAGTGTCTGGTTTTTCGTGCCTCCAAGAAACAAAACTATATCCTTGGGACTGCTTTGACCTCTTGCGTTTCCTTCTGGTCCACTTTCACCTTCCCCCCGAGGATGGCATTCCATCTTGTGGGGGTGACGTGCTGCTCATCAGGGATGATGATGTCCGTAGTCAAACCATCTCTTCAAACACCCAGCTGCAAACAGTTGCAGTTGCATTTTCCTTCCTTGTTTCTCTTTGTAATGTCTACATCCCTCCATCATTCGCTGTCAGCAGGACAGACTTTCTCCAGCTTATTGGTCAGCTTCCTCACCCCCTTTTTGCTGCTCAGTGACTTTAATGCCCACCATCCCCTTTAGGGCTCTTCGAGAACCTGTCCGAGAGGTTTCCCCTTAAGGGCTGACCTTCTCAATCAACTCCACCTCCTCTGTCTTAACACTGGAGCACCCACATTCCTTGCAGACTCCCCATACACCTATATCCATTTGGACCTCTAGTTCTCCACTGCTCACATTCCTTGCAAAAGCACCCACATTCCTTGCAGACTCCCCATACACCTATATCCATTTGGACCTCTAGTTCTCCACTGCTCACATTCCTTGCAAACTCCACATACACCTATATCCATTTGGACCTCTAGTTCTCCACTGCCCAACTTGCATGTTGTATCGAGTGGTCCAGTCTCTCTGACATGTACTAGAGCGACCATTTCCTACACGGTATCTGTTTGCTGACTCGTACACCACCTGCATGTAAACCCAATTGACAGCTTTCTTAAGGCCGACTGGAGGTTTTACTCCTCCCTGGCGACCTTCGACAAACAACATTTCTTCAGTTGTGATGACCAGGTAGAGTACCTTAAGAATGTAATTGTTACTGCCACAGAATGTTCCACAACTCCCACTTCTTCTTTACTGTGCTGTGTCCTGGACCCTGTGTGGACCGAAATGTGATTCACACATGGAGATATGCTCTCAACGTTTTTAACCATCATCCTACAATGGAAAACTGTATTCATTATAAACGGTTAGATGCACAGTGTTGTTGCATTCTTCGGGATAGCGAAACAGCTAAACATGTACTAGTTCTTTTAACAGTTACACTCCCTCTTCTGTTGTGGGGCAACCTCCATTGGCTGTCTGGGACTGGGGTCCATTCCCTGGTGGTTGGCCTGACCACAGCAGATGTCATTGTGGAACTTTATGCCATCTCCAACACTTTGGGCCACTATTTTGTGGAGATTTTGAGCACCATCCTCTATCATCCTGCCATTCTTCCTCAGGAATGAGTGGAGGCGGCTCGAGTGATATCTTCCCCTCTCAGAATCATTAATGCTACAACTTTACTATGAGGCAGCTAGACCATACAATCATTTCATCCCAATCTGCCACCCCAGGGTTGGATGATGTGAGCTCAGTAAAAACAAACACCTTCCTTCTAGCTACTGCCCCATTTCTCTTGCCAGCTGTGTTTGCAAGCTGATGAAACATATGATTCATGGCTGGCTGGTATGGTGGCTCGAGTCTCACCATCTACTAACCACTGTACAATGTTGTTTTTGACTGCACCGTTCTGCAGTTGACCATCTCGTCACTTTGTCAACCCATGTCATGAATGGTTTTATTGTGGATATGCCAGACTGTGGCTGTGTTTTTTGATTTGGAGAAAGCCTAAGACACCTGCTGGAGGACCGATATCCTATGTACTCTATGCATGTGGGTCTTCTGAGACTGCCTGTGCCATTTCGTTCAGGAATTTTTAACAGACAGAATTTTCAAGATATGTGTGAATTTGGCCATGTTTTCCAGGAGAAAAGGATGCCTCAAGGCTCCGTTCTGAGTGTCATTCTCTTTGCTGTAGCCATTCACCCAATTATGGGCTGTCTACTGCCCAGCATCTCCGGCTCCCTTTCTGTTGATGACTTTGCAAGCTGTTGCAGTTCTCCATGAGCTTGTCTCCTTGAGTGACGTCTTCAGCGATGTCTCGATTGCCTTTATTCGTGGAGCATCAGCAGTGGCTTTTGATTTTCCACTGATAAAACTGTTTGCATGAATTTCTTGTGGTGAAATGTGTTTCCTCCAATGTCTTTACATCTTGGGCCTGTTGCTCTTCCATTTGCTGAAACTACAAAATTCCTGGGGCTCATGCTTGATGGGAAACTTTCTTGGTCCTCCCACGCGTCTTACCTGGCTGTATGCTGTACCTGGGCCCTCAGTGTCCTGTGTGTCCTAAGGGGTATTTCCTGGGGAGTGGATTGGACCATCCTCCTCCATTTGTACCAAGCCCTTGTCTGTTCAAAACTAGACTACGGGTGTGTTGTTTATTCCTCTGCATGTCTGTGCATCTTAAGATCATTTTAATGTAATCCACCATCATGGAATACATTTGGCCACTGGTTCCTTTTACGCTAGCCTGGTTGAGACTTTCTATGCAGAAACTACCAAATTACCCCTGTCACACCAGCGTGATGTACTCCTTGGTGGATATGCATGCTGTTTGTGTGCCATACTTGGCCATCCATCTTATGCCCTCTTCCTTTGATGACTCCCTTGTCCACAAGTATGTAGCGTGCCCTTCTTCTCTGTTACCTTGCGAAGTTTGCTTTTGACTACTGCTCCGACAGCTTAACTTCACAATACCTGCCATGTTACCAGTGGGTATGAACCCTTCACTGCCCTGGCTTCGTGTGGTGGCCCATGTCCATCTTGGACTTCATTCGCTTCCCAAGGACACCACTCCAGATTCAGTCTGTTGATGTAAGTTGCTCAAACTTCGCATGCAACTTTGCGATAGCACCTTCATGTACAATGATGGCTCTAAGCTAACTGTGACGTTGGGTGTACCTGCATCATTGTCACCAACTAATTCCAGTATTGGCTTCCAGAACAGTGCTGTATTTTTACAGTAGAGCTCTTTGTCCTCTATCGGACTACCAAGTACATCTGGTGACACAGGCTCTTTGATTTTCATGTGCTCAGATTCTCTCTGTGGCCTTCAGAGCCTCTGTGTGCTGTACACAGTCCATCCTTTAGTGCAACGTGTCCAAGAAAGCTTCCACTTGCTTGCTGTTGAGGGAGCCATCATAATGTACATGTGGGTTCCTGGTAATCTCGGTCTAACAGGAAATGAGATTGCTGACGCTGCTGCCAAGGCTGCAGTCTTCCCACCTCTTCCATTCCTTCAGATGATCTCCATGTTGCCGTCTGCCAGCAGATGGTGTAACGTTGGCATCACCACTGGTCTTCTCTTCATGGGAACAAGCTCTGGGGAATTAAACCTCTCCCAATGCTTGGAAGATGTCCCCTAGACCCTCTTGGCACAAGGAGATAATTTTTGATAGGTTGCATATTAGACACTGTCATTTTAGCCACTGCCATTTGTTACATGGTGATCTGTACCACTTTGTGCTCCTTGTCATCAACCTTTGATGGTTCACCATTATCTGACCCAATTCCCTCTTTTAACTGCTTACACTTCAGTGTATTTTTGCCGTCTGAGTTATTGGCTATTTTAGGGAAAAATGTGTGGGCTGTTGGCTTCGTTTTACTTTTCATCCATTGTAGCAGTATGACATTTAATCTTCGGTTCAGGAACTCCACTGTCTCGGTGGTGTATGTTGTGGATGTTTCTCCAAGGGAAAGCCCATGTTTTTAGCTCTGTTTCATTCCATTGGTTGGGTTTAACACACAGTAGCTTTTACTTGTTTTACTTCTTGGTGTTCTAATGTTATGACATGGGCATTTGTGATCACTGTAGCTAACTGACACATTACCCTCAATTTTAGTTGATAAAATCCCAGTTTTACACTTAATCTGACTGTGCAGCTTGTATAATCTTCTTTGGGGGTCAGAAAGTATGGTCTTGATGGCTCCAAGTGAGGGACGGCTCGTTGTATGTTGCTGCTGTCTCAGCCCAGAGACCGCCTGACTTCCTCTTGCTAGTGTGTTGGCTTAACTCCACCTTTTAATTCATTAGTCCTTCTACGTGCCCCAGTGTTTTAATCTAAGGATGTTACCTTATTTCCTTTTTCCATTTTGTTGATCTGACTATCTCACCAACTTTTATAATGATCGAGGGTCTGCCAATTGGTTGCAGAAGGTGTACCTCTCGCCACTGACAAACTCCAGAGGGCCTTTGGCTGTACCTTTTTTTTTTGTACCTTTTTCATTGCAGATGAACATACAAATGATCATTTTGGCAACCTGTCTCATTCGTTTTAGAGGAATTTTATTGATTAGGTGCTCTCAGGATGGAGGGACCAATGACCTAGTATTTTGGTCCTTTAAACTCATAAATCCAATCAAATTGAACCTGGGTCTTCAGGGGTGTCTTGTATCCATCCTCCCTATTCATGCTGTTGAGGCATTTAATGATCTCAGTAGCCTCTGTTATTTTCTGCTGCTGCATTGATGGATACATAGCAAGCACACAAGGTTCTTGAAAATTAATAGGTCCAGGAGGTGTTTAGGTATTGCTGATTTGTTGTGTTACCCCAGTACCTTAATGCTCTGACATGTGATTAATGGATTTCTGATTTTCACCAACATAGATGTTGCGATTCATCTCGAAGGCCATAGAGACCATTTGCAAGTTCCTATTTGCCCCTCAGTAGAACTCGTCTATTGCAGTTGCACTGCGACATTGGCTTAATGACTCCATGGTGCAGCCAGTGATGTAAAATTTAATTATTCATTAGGTGACTTCCATGAACACATCAGCTGAAGAGGAAAGGAAGAACTTATTGCCATTCTTATCTGCCTGCTAGTAGTATTTGCCTTGACAACAGTAATATGTTGTTGACAGGCACAGCTGCACCAAGTTGTTGTAGATATCTGACAGTACTTGCTCCTGTAAGGTATTGGTGGTCTCAGCTGTAGACATATTCAGAATCAGAAGTTTTACATCAAACTGACCAATATATCTGTAGCTTGGACTTGTTGTTTCTGTATTAGTTGGGTAAAATGTGTGGAATCCTTTTTTATTTATTTTTTTTGTCTCTGTTTTTTGGCAACCAGGTGGCATAACTGGTGGACTATGCATTTTGCCTAATAGTACATTGGTCAGTTGATTCCACTGATAGGTCTTAAAGGGCAGTCCTCTGTATGTACCTTTGGTACACTAAATATAGTTGGTGGCACTGGAAATATTGATGTCAGTCATAGGTCACACAGAAGGGGAAAAAAATAAGAACAATGAAGATGCATGAACCGTATAGAGAAACTGAAGAAGCTAGGACAAAATGGCTACAAGAGGACTGTGATGGAGCTGAAGCACTGTAGAAGAAGGGAGAGTGAGATTTGCTGTGTGACAGAGTAGAGGGTACATACAGCAAGGGACCAAATCAGACATAGAAGTTCTTACTCTTCAAATTCTCACCAAAGACAAAAATATAGTGTACAAAGGTTGCAAGGAAGTCCCCCAGAGATGGGAAGACTATTTATTTGGTCAGTGCATCAGCTCGTAACATTTTTGTTTTGCATCTTGGCGCATATGCACCATGTTTGAGGGTAATACCATTGGACAGAGAATGACAAGAGAATGGTTTTCTTGTTGTAAGGAGGATAATTTTGACAGTGACTCTCCATGTCCAGGAAGACTTTCAGGGTTTGATGGAGATCACTTAATCACATTAACCTTCAATGATCCATGTCACTGTACTCGAGAAATGGCAAATGTAATGAACTGTGATCATTCCACCATTGTGTGACATTTGTATGCAGTGTGGAAGGCTTAAAAATTGAGTGTATGGGTACCGCATGTTCTCAGCCAAAATCACAAAATATCAGTGGGTGGTCATGTGTGCATCTCTGCTTGCTTGTCATCAACTCTCATGTGAATAATGGCAATCATTCCTATCTTGCCTCATTACTGGTGATGAGAAATGGTGTCGTCATGCTAACGTAAGGAAAATACAGGAATGGTTTAGCCCAAACATATAGCAGCAACTCCCCGTACAAAGACCTGCGTGCATTCACAAAATATAATGTTATGCATCCGATGAAACAGTGATGGTATGTTGTACTATGAATTTTTTCCCCAAGATGTAACCATCACTGCTGACATTTATTGTCAATGACTGAGATGTCTTGCATATGCAGTCCAAGAACAATTACCAGGAAAATGCATGAAGTGATGCTACCCCACAATGACACCTTCCCACATTCTGCTAGACTGACAAAAAACAGCAATAGGAGTTCGGTTGGGAAGTCATTTCACACCCACCTTATTCACGTGATCTTGTGTCATCAGATTTTTACCTTTTCTGCCCACAATCAAACAGTCTTCAAGAAACTTCCTTTCCGGATGAAAATGTGCTTAGAACATGGCTCGACAAGTTCTTCATCTCAAAACCATGAGATTTCTACAGTCGTGAAATTGAAAAGTTACCCGAGCATTGGCAGACTGTTATTAATAGTGAAGGAGATTATATTATTGATGACTAAAGCCTGTGTTATATGTCTCTGTTGTGTTTATTAAACTTACGGGAATCGATAAATGATGTGGATGTTGATGAGAAACAACCACAAATTCTAATTTAAGAAGTAAAGAATGCAATAGCTGTAATGAAAAATGTGAAAGCAGTAGGTACAGGTACGATACCAGGAGAAATACACGAGTGCATGAATTAGAAATTAATTAGAGAGATAATGACATTATACTACAAAGTTTTTGGTGGTGCTGAACAGACAGAGGACTTTTTGACAGTGGTAAAGATTCCAAAAAAAAGAGAAGAAAAGAAATTTCATTGTGCACAGGACAACTAATCCCACATACAACCTAACTTACGTTAATGATCATATCTAGAAGACTGGAAAAGGCAAAGGAAAAGAATCTGGCTGAGGAGCACTTCAATATTAGAGATTTATTGAGAAGGAAAGAGACTTACAAATCTTTTTTTGTAGGCCAGGAAAAGGTCTTTCAGAATATGGCTTGGGATACTCTTACAACTGTAACGAGAGAAAACAGTGTGTGCTAGAAAATCAGGCAGCTTATAAAGGCATTATATTTAAATCAGAAGGCAGTGGGAAGAGTGAGAGGAGAAAGTAACAACTTGACTTAATTAGAAAAAGGATTAAGACAAGGCTGTTACCTGGCTGCTACCTTTTTCAGTCTGTGCATAATATGATTGAGAACTGCCCACTAGACAACAAGTGGTTAAAAATGGGAGGAAAGAGAATATGGTGTTTAAGGTTTGCAAATTACAAGGTCGTTCTAGCAGTGGATGGAAAAAAAGAGTTTCAGGAAATAGTGGAGTTCATTGAAACTAAAGAAAAGAGCTATGGAATGAAAATTAGTACAAAGACAATGAAAGTAATGTTACTAGTAGGAAATGAAATAGTAAAGATACTGCTGTATAGAAACATTGGAAGATGGGCAAAGCTTTGAATACCCTGCAACCAGAATAGAAAGTGACTGGATGTGCAGCATAGAAATTGAAATGAGAATAGCAATGGTGGAAGAGACTTTTTGTAAGGGAAGGAGAATTTTCTGCAGCAGTATGCACAGAGAACTGAGGAAAAGAGTGATAAAAGCATTTTGTATGGAATATTCTCCTGTATAGTGTTGAAATATGGACAGAATGAATGGAGACTTTTGAGTTACAAATGAGGTGCAGAATCAAAGGAAATAAGTTGGATGAATGGAAAGATCTCTTGAGAAGAGGGAGAGAACCGAGTCAGTTACTTTGTGTCATAAAGAGGAGGAAAAGAAACAGCATAGGTCATATATTAAGAAAGAAGAAAGGGCTTATAAAAACAGTCCTGAAAGGTTATGTGGAATTGGGCTAAGGGCCCTATTCAGTCACCTGTCTGGTGAGGCAATAGAAGATACCAAAACAAAAGCTGAAGTTTTAAATTTCATTTTTAAGAAATCATTCATGCAGGAGAAGTTTACAAACATAGCGTCATTTGATCATTGCACAGAATCCCATATGGAGGACATAGTAATAGGCATCCATAGCAAAGAGAAACAACTGAAAGCATTGAAAACAAATAAGTCACCGGGTCCAGATGGACTCCCAGTTCGGTTTTATGAAGAGTACTCTACAGCATTGGCCCCTTACTTAGCTTACATTTTTCGCGAGTCACTCATCCAGTACAAAGTCTCAAGCGACTGGAAAAAAGTGCAGATGACTCCTGCATATAAGAAAGGTAAAATAATGGACCCACAAAACTACAGACCAGTCTCCTTAACATCAGTTTGCTGCAGAATTGTTGAACATGTTCGCAATTCGAATATAATAAATTTACTTAAGGTGGAAAAGTTTCTGTCCATGAATCAGCGCGGTTTTAGAGAGCATAGCTTGTGCGAAACTGAGCTTACCCTTTTCTCACATGGTATCTCATGAACTATGGATGAAGAGCAACAGGCAGATTCCATATTCATAGATTTCTGTAAAGCATTTGACACCGCACACCACAGCAGACTGTTCATGAAGGTACGAGCATATGGAATAGCTTCTCAGAAACATGAGTGGCATAAAATATCTTAAACAACAGAATAGAGTACATTGTTCTAGACAGTGAGTATTCTTGAGGAACAAGGGTATTGTCAGGAGTGCCCCAGGAAAGTTTGATAGGACCGCTGTTAATATCTATATACATAAATGATTCAATGGACGAGGGAGCAGCATTCTGCATCTGTTTGCTTCAAGGGAAGTTGTTGTTGTTGAGTGACTACGAGGATACAAGATGAATTGGACAAAATTTCTGGTTGGTATGATGAATGACAGCTAGCTGTAAATGTACAAAAATGTAAGTTAATGCAGATGAATAGGAGAAACAAACCTTTAATGTTCGAGTACAGCATTAGTATTGTGCTGCTTGACTAAGTCACATCAATTAATTATCTAGACATAACATTGCAATGCTGGCCGGAGTGGCTGAGCGGTTCTAGGCACTACAGTTTGGAACCACGCGACCGCTACGGTCGCAGGTTCGAATCCTGCCTCGGGCATGGATGTGTGTGATGTCTTTAGGTTAGTTAGGTTTAAGTAGTCCTAAGTTCTAGGGGACTGATGACCTCAGATGTTAAGTCCCATAGGGCTCAGAGCCATTTGAACCAACATTGCAATGCAGTACAAAATGGAATGTACATGTAAAGATTTCACTATGGAAGGTGAATGGTCAACTTTGTTTTATTGGGGGAAATTTAGGAAAGTGTGATTCATCAGTAAAGAGGACTGCATGTAGGACACTAATGTGACCAGTTTTCCAGGTCTGCTCAAGTGTTTGGGATCTGCACCATGTTGAATTAAATGAAGACATGGAGTAATTCAGAGGCAGGTTGCTAGATTTGTTACCAGTAAATCTGAACAACAGACAAGTATTACAGGGATGTGTCAAGAACTGAAATGGGAATCCCTGAAGGTAAGGTGACGTTCTTTCCAAGGAACACAAGCGAGAAAATTTAGAAAACTGGCATTTGAAGCTGACTGCGTAACAATTCTACTGCTTCCAACATACATTTCACGTAAGGACCACAAAGATAAGAGAAATTAAGTCTCTTATGGAGGCATATAGACAGTCAGTTTTCCCTTTCTCTGTTTGTGAGTAGAGCAGGGAAGGAAATTACCAGTAGGCTAACATAGTTGAAATATGATTGTGGTGGTGGTGGTGTAAGGGATCACTCAGCCACCCATTCATTTTGGATTCATACATTATAGCATGCATTATTGTTGTGGCATTTCCGTTGTCTGCCTGTAGAATCATAATATTGCCATGTAGAAGAAGGTGTAATTAGATGAATGATGAATACTAAGTTCACTTAATGGACGTTTATTCAGCTCTTGCACATACAAGAGCGCGGAGTATATATACAGCTACAGAACATTCCAGTACAATAATTCTTCACATTTGTGGTTACTTCTAGAATGTATTCGAACTGAATATAGAAATTGAAATTGTACATTCAAGGTGAGTTTTGAACTCGTGACCTTCCATGCAACAGTTTAGTATCATAACCACTACACCACAATGCTACTCAGCTTCTAGCGGCATTGCTCCCTCCTTAAGAGAACAGCATCTCAGTGTTTCATTGTCCTAGTCCGGGAACGAGTCATCGGTCCTGCATACTCTGACTCCTGATGACTGATTCTCGCCCTGGCGATGATCTTCTTAGAACTTCTTTTGTCGCTATGCTCTTCGTCACCTTTCCACTTGCTGCCTGTCACTGGAGCTCCGAATTTACCCTGGGTTGCTGGATCCTTATAGGACTTCATTCGAAGGACGTGGACTGTATCTCTGATCTTTCGTCGTCTTGTGTCGGGGTCAAAATCTTCAACTTCATGTGTAACATCAGACACCTGTTTTACAACCTTATAAGGTCCAAAGTAATGCCTGTGGAGCTTCTCAGAGACCAACCTCCCGAACAGGAGTGAAGATCCAAACGAGGTCACCAGGCTGGTAGACAACAGGGCGGTGGCTTGCGTCATACCTTTGGCGATCATTTTCTTGAGCCTGCAGTGTGCGGAGTCGAGCTAACTGCCAAGCTTCCTCAGCTCTGGTTAACACCTGGCCAATGTAGTCATCGTCCACGTCATCAGGATGTAACGGAAACACAGTGTCCATCCTCGTAGTCACCTCATGCCTATGAACTAGGAAAAATGGCATAAATCCTGTTGTGTATTGTTTGGCGGTGTTGTAGGCAAACATCATGAAAGGTAGCACCTCAGCTCTGCTCAACTTGATGAACACTGATATCAAGTCGGCCAAGGTCTTATTAAGGCATTCAGTAAGCCCGTTAGTTTGCGGATAGTAGGCAGTCGTCATGTGATGATTAATGTTGCACCAACGGTTTATCTCTGTCACAAGATTCAATTGAAAAACTTTCCCTCGATCCATAATTAACGACCTTGGGGCACCGTATTTTAATACAGTGTCTTCCACGATGAATTTGGCTACCTCGGATGCTTTGGCTGTTTTCACAGCTTTTGTAATGGCATAGCGTGTGCAGATCAGTGCAAACAATAATCCATCTATTGCCACTAGCAGATGGTGGAAATCGTCTGAGGAGATCAATCCCAACATGCTGAAAAGGCGTTTCAGCTGGTGGAATTGGTATGAGTCGGCCAGGTGGTTTCTGAGGAACAGCTTTTCTCCTCTGGTCCCGACAGTGCAACACATATTGACGGAAACTCCTAAATAAACCAAGCCAGAAAAATCTCTTGCGGATTCTATCATAAGTCTTAATAAATCCTGAATGTCCAGCCTCAGGTGTGTCTTGGAATTTCTGTAGAACATCCAAGTGCATGTGTTTAGAAATCACTGGTAGCCACCTCTTTCCAAATGGATCAGAGTTTTTTTTGCAAAGCAATCCATTAACCACCTTAAATTGTCCTTTCACTTCCTCTGACCAATTTAAGGCAAGGATAATTTGAGATATCTTGGTGTCCTTCTGTTCAACAGAGAGGTGCTGGAGTGCAGCGAGACAGCCGCTATCTTCATCAAAGTCTTGATGGTCTTGCACAGGGTTTCTTGAGAGACAGTCAGGCTTTTGGTGTTTTCTTCCACTTTTGTACATTATGGTAATGTCATATTCTTGAAGACGTAGTGCCCAATTGGTGAGTCGTCCTGCACCCACATCTTGTTTGTCTTCGTTGTCCTGGAGTTGACGTCGGCTAAGATCGGTCTGCTGTTTTCTGGCACAGCCGTCATCAAATATCTGCTGCCTTTCTCGACAATAGCGCACCACATGTCCCGGTCGTCCACGGTGGAAACATACTGGTTGGTTGTCTTGGGTCCTCCAGACATCAGTCTTCTTTGGTGCCCAAACAGGTTCCTCATGCAGCATTGTAGGAATGTAACTTTGTACATCTACATCTACATCTACATCTACATCCATACTCCGCAAGCCACCTGACTGTGTGTGGCGGAGGGTACCTTGAGTACCTCTGTCGGTTCTCCCTTCTATTCCAGTCTCGTATTGTTCGTGGAAAGAAGGATTGTCGGTATGCCTCTGTGTGGGCTCTAATCTCTCTGATTTTATCCTCATGGTCTCTTCGCGAGATATACGTAGGAGGGAGCAATATACTGCTTGACTCTTCGGTGAAGGTATGTTCTCGAAACTTTGACAAAAGCCCGTACCGAGCTACTGAGCGTCTCTCCTGCAGAGTCTTCCACTGGAGTTTATCTATCATCTCCGTAACGCTTTCACTATTACTAAATGATCCTGTAACGAAGCGCGCTGCTCTCCGTTGGATCTTCTCTATATCTTCAATCAACCCTATCTGGTACGGATCCCACACTGCTGAGCAGTATTCAAGCAGTGGGCGAACAAGCGTACTGTAACCTATTTCCTTTGTTTTCGGATTGCATTTCCTTAGGATTCTTCCAATGAATCTCAGTCTGGCGTCTGCTTTACCGGCGATCAACATTATATGATCATTCCATTTTAAATCACTCCTAATGCGTACTCCCAGATAATTTATGGTATTAACTGCTTCCAGTTGCTGACCTGCTATTTTGTAGCTAAATGATAAAGGATCTATCTTTCTGTGTATTCGCAGCACATTACACTTGTCTACATTGAGATTCAATTGTCATTTCCTGCACCATGCGTCAATTCGCTGCAGATCCTCCTGCATTTCAGTACAATTTTCCATTGTTACAACCTCTCGATACACCACAGCATCATCTGCAAAAAGCCTCAGTGAACTTCCGATGTCATCCACAAGGTCATTTATGTATATTGTGAATAGCAACGGTCCTATGACACTCCCCTGCGGCACACCTGAAATCACTCTTACTTCGGAAGACTTCTCTCCATTGAGAATGACATGCTGCGTCCTGTTATCTAGGAACTCCTCAATCCAATCACACAATTGGTCTGATAGTCCATATGCTCTTACTTTGTTCATTAAACGACTGTGGGGAACTGAATCGAACGCCTTGCGGAAGTCAAGAAACACGGCATCTACCTGTGAACCCGTGTCTATGGCCCTCTGAGTCTCGTGGACGAATAGCGCGAGCTGGGTTTCACACGACCGTCTTTTTCAAAACCCATGCTGATTCCTAAAGAGTAGATTTCTAATCTCCAGAAAAGTCATTATACTCGAACATAATACGTGTTCCAAAATTCTACAACTGATCGACATTAGAGATATAGGTCTATAGTTCTGCACATCTGTTCAACGTCCCTTCTTGAAAACGGGGACGACATGTGCCCTTTTCCAATCCTTTGGAACGCTATGCTCTTCTAGAGACCTACGGTACACCGCTGCAAGAAGGGGGGCAAGTTCCTTCACGTACTCTGTGTAAAATTGAACTGGTATCCCATCAGGTCCAGAGGCCTTTCCTCTTTTGAGCGATTTTAATTGTTTCTCTATCCCTCTGTCGTCTATTTTGATATCTACCATTTTGTCATCTGTGCGACAATCTAGAGAAGGAACTACAGTGCAATCTTCCTCTGTGAAACAAGTTTGGAAAAAGACATTTAGTATTTCGGCCTTTAGTCTGTCATCCTCTGTTTCAGTACCATTTTGGTCACAGAGTGTCTGGACATTTTGTTTTGATCCACCTACCGCTTTGACATAAGACCAAAATTTCTTAGGATTTTCTGCCAAGTCAGTACATAGAACTTTACTTTCGAATTCATTGAATGCCTCTCGCATAGCCCTCCTCACACTACATTTCGCTTCGCGTAATTTTTGTTTGTCTGCAAGGCTTTGGCTATGTTTATGTTAGCTGTGAAGTTCCCTTTGCTTCCGCAGCAGTTTTCTAACTCGGTTGTTGTACCACGGTGGCTCTTTTCCATCTCTTACGATCTTGCTTGGCACATACTCATCTAACGCATTATGTACGACGGTTTTGAACTTTGTCCACTGATCCTCAACACTATCTGTACTTGTGACAAAACTTTTGTGTTGAGCCAACAAGTACTCTGAAATCTGCTTTTTGTCACTTTTTATAAACAGAAAAATCTTCCTACCCTTTTTAATATTCCTATTTACGGCTGGAATCATCGATGCCGTAACCGCTTTATGATCGCTGATTCCCTGTTCTGCGTTAACTTTTTCAAATAGTTCGGGTCTGTTTGTCACCAGAAGGTCTAATATGTTATCGCCACGAGTCGGTTCTCTGTTTAACTGCTCAAGGTAGTTTTCAGATAAAGCACTTAAAAAAATTTCACTGGATTCTTTGTCCCTGCCACCCGTTATGAACGTCTGAGTCTCCCAGTCTATATCCGGCAAATTAAAATCTCCACCCAGAACTATAACATTGGTGGGGAAATCTACTCGAAATATTTTCCAAATTATCCTTCAGGTGCTCAGTCACAACAGCTGCTGAGCCAGGGGGCCTATAGAGACATCCAATTGCCATGTCTGAGCCTGCTTTAACTGTGACCTTCACCCAAATCATTTCACATTTCGGATCTCCGTCAATTTCCTTCGATACTATTGCACTTCTTATCGCTATAAACACGCCTCCCCCTCCACTGTCCAGCCTGTCTCTGCGGTATACATTCCAATCTGAGTTTAGGATTTCATTACTATTTATGTCTGGTTTCAGCCAACTTTCTGTCCCTAGTACTATATGAGCGTTGTGACCGTTTATTAATGAGAGCAGTTCTGGGACCTTTCTGTAGACGCTCCTGCAGTTTACTATTAGCACATTAATATTGTTATTCCCTGTTGCATTTTGCCTACTCCTACCTTGCTGTGTCTCAGGAGGCGTCTTGTCGGGCGTAGGGAGGGGATTCTCTAACCTAAAAAACCCCCATGTGCACTCCACACGTACTCCACTTTGCCTGGGTCTTGACTTTTTCACTGTTATAAAGGGAAATGAAAGACAAGAAATTGGGTTCAATGTCTGCTCCACTTCCTCCCTTATCACCTCTTGAAGTGTCTCTGTTTTTTGCTCGCCATGCAGTCCAAGTGCCTTCTGAACTTCCTTTCTCACTATCTGATGAAGAACACTTTAGAAATCAGTTGCTTCCTTTATCACAGACATCGATATGACGTTTGGAAGCCATTCAAACTTCTTGCGTGTAATTCTTTTTTGATGCATTGTCTTGATATACTGGCACCATTTGATGAAGTCATTTGCTGTCGAAACCTGTTTCAGGAGTAGGGCTTCATACATGTCCTCGGCAACACCCTTCATGAGATGTGCAACCTTATCTTCCTCCTTCATTCTAGGATCCACTATTTTACAGAGCTCCAAGACTTTTTGAATTTAGGATGCTGTAGTTTTCCCTAGACGCTGTGCCCTGCACTTTAATTTATCTGCAGCCTTGCACTTCTGTTGTTGTTGTGTCACCGAAATACTTGTGCAGATCCACCTGAAATACTTCCCAGCTTGTGAACTTCTCCTCGTTGTTCTGATACCATTGCTTGGCAGTGCCCTCCAAGTAGAAAAATATGTTAACCAAACACATGGCGTCATCCCATTTGTTAAATTTGGCTATCATACCTTCAGCCACTTGCTTGGATCTTGGCCATTGTCACCAGGGAACCTGGAAGGATGTCTCATGTGGTGGCACACAGTTGCTGTCATTGTAACGTCCTCTCCTCCTTCTGTCTACGATAGATTGCAATCTGTTGAATATGGCTCAAACTCGGGTCTCGCCACGTAAACGGTGACTCTGTTGTGGCCTGATGGGAGCCACTGTGTTGTCGATAATGTGTGCTATCACAAGTTCCAATACCCAGTGTCCCCACCAAAATAATGCACATACAAGAGTGTGGAGTGAACTGCCTCCGGCCAGAACACATACATTATATGTACAG
This sequence comes from Schistocerca serialis cubense, assembly GCF_023864345.2. Taxonomy (NCBI): domain Eukaryota; kingdom Metazoa; phylum Arthropoda; class Insecta; order Orthoptera; family Acrididae; genus Schistocerca; species Schistocerca serialis. The sequence goes on from NC_064640.1 coordinate 386,909,728, forward strand.
CTACAGAACATTCCAGTACAATGATTCTTGACATTTGTGGATACTTCTAGAGTGTACTCTAACTGAATATAGAAATTAAAATTGCGCAATCCAGGCGAGTTTTGAACTCATGACCCTCCATGCAACAGTTTAGTATCATAACCACTACACCATGGTGCTACTCAGCTTCTAGTGCAACAATATCTTGTTATTCTTGAGTCTGTGTAGGGCAGATCCTTCATGTGATACATTCTGGTTCAGTAGCTTCACATACAGCAGGTTTTGAATTGTTTCTTGTTGATCCTCTGTGCTCCTACTTGAAGCAGTTTCCAGAGCGACACTCTAATGGATTGTATGATGTCTTTGCCAATATGTGTTGTGACGTAACTGAATAACTTCGTTGATGAGGGTTTGTGTTGATGACTTCACCACAGTGTTACACATATCCAAATTAGACTGAGCTTTTCTTTTGATCAGTGAATGGTTTGAAAGAGGAAATGCCTGACTCTCATTGGAACAAAGTGGTGCAACAAGAAGTTGCATACACTTTGTCACCAAAAGCAAAAATGTGAATTTAGAGGTGTTTACAGAAAGAGATGCAGCAGCCAGTCACTTCATAAGCATCTTTTGCAGTAACTCAAGAACACAAAACAAACATATATGGTTGTGAAGATTCAACAGATTAAATACGGTGAGTTACAAAACTCTTTATCACACCTGCAGACAAACAGGATATCAGACAAACGTGTAAAGCCATCACAAGATCATTTAAACATCAGATCCATCAAAAGAACTGTTAATGCAGTCATGTGGAAACTACACCCCAAAAAGACTAAAAAAAATTTGGAAAAGGCAAATTGGGTAAAAACTATTAAATATGAGGAGCAAAAATAAAGGGAATTCCTGTTGATTATTTATCAGATGCCAAACACCTTAGCAGAGGAGGACTTCGTAGGAAGTTAATGAATCAGACATGAGGTCACCAGTAAAGATGAATTTGAAAATGATTTCAAAGCTAAATTCAGACTTGTACATGGCGGTTTTGGTCGTACACACAATGTCACTGGATAAGCCCCTGTGTTAGACACAGTCTGAGAAGGGACATGTTTATTTAGGCTTTCAAGGTGCCAAACATCAGAGATTACATCCTCATCTGAAAACATTTCAAATGAAATGATGCAGGTAACACAGTCTGTTCCTATGAAAGAACACCAGTTTGTGTGAAAGGTGGAGACAAGGCTGCCAGAAGAGATAGTATAGTAGACAAGAGAAACATGTGGGATGCATACCATGTAAGCTGCATAGGTGCTAGTGTAACTGTGGGGGACTATGCGAATGCGTAACATACCAATTATTACTTGAGTGGCAAATTGCATGCACAGAATACAGATAGTAAGAAAGTAAGAGAACATGTATGATTTTCAGTGCAAGAGGAATAGCAAATATAATTCATGTTCCAGCAATTGTGTGTATGGTACAAAACTTGGAAAGCAAACTGCAAGTTGTGTTCCACCAGAAAACCCTATTGGCCATGTTGTAACTAGGAACACAAGGAAACACACGGCCGTGATGGAGATATGATTTAGCGGGTCACGGCGGAACATCAACGAGAATACAATGACAATAGTTTACACGTCTTGAGCACATTTGACAACTGAGTGAACGGAGGCCCTTATGAAGATGCTATCCATGTCAGGTGTTCCTGGTGTATAGAGCTGCGTGCACACTGTGGACCTGATGTTGAGAGCTGGGTAGTTGCGACTGTGCCGTTTGAATGTCGGCATGCACTGTGATTACTGTAGTGGCCTGATCTAGGTCCACTGTGGGCAGTAGTTGTAGTAACTGGAAGGTTACGACTCTCCTGCTTCTCTGTGGGGGGAATGACCAGGTGTCAACTGTGTGAGAAGTTTCTGTTCTGCCTGGACCGGCCCATACAGTTAAAACAAAGTGGGATGAGGGCATCCCTGCTACTCGCAAACCATGAGGTGACAAAAGGACAGGGACCAGCATTGGGGGGAGAGGGGGGGAGTCATTTGGATGTTGGAATCTGCAATGAGAAGTGCCGCCACAGGCAGTGACAGTGGTGGACCAAAGAGGAGAGGCTCTGGCGATGGAGAATGGCTTCTGTCCCCACTGATGGCGGTGCTGCTCAGCCCAGTGGGAGGCACTGGTCACAGTTAGTGATGTGGGTTAGGCAAATGCCGAGTGGGCAGGACATTTATAAATGGACATTTGTCCAACACATTTTTAAATGCTCAAAATCTGGGCATTTTATATATATATATATATATATATATATATATATATATATATATATATATATATATAATAGAGGGAAACATTCCATGTAGGAAAAATATATCTAAAAACAAAGATGATGTGACTTACCAAATGAAAGTGCTGGCAGGTCGACAGACACACAAACAAACACAAACATACACACAAAATTCAAGCTTTCGCAACAAACTGCTGCCTCATCGGGAAAGAAGGAAGGAGAGGGAAAGACGAAAGGATGTGGGTTTTAAGGGAGAGGGTCAGGAGTCATTCCAATCCCAGGAGCGGAAAGACTTACCTTAGGGGGAAAAAAGGACGGGTATACACCCACACACACACACACACATATCCATCCACACATATACAGACACAAGCAGACATATTTAAAGTAATATGTCTGCTTGTGTCTGTATATGTGTGTGTGTGTGTGTGTGTGTGTGTGTGTGTGTGTGCGCGTGTGTGTGCGCGAGTGTATACCCGTCCTTTTTTCCCCCTAAGGTAAGTCTTTCCACTCCCGGGATTGGAATGACTCCTTACCCTCTCCCTTAAAACCCACATCCTTTCGTCTTTCCCTCTCCTTCCTTCTTTCCCGATGAGGCAGCAGTTTGTTGCGAAAGCTTGAATTTTGTGTGTATGTTTGTGTTTGTTTGTGTGTCTGTCGACCTGCCAGCACTTTCATTTGGTAAGTCACATCATCTTTGTTTTTTTTATATATATATATATATATATATATATATATATATATATATATATATATATATATATATATATATATATACACATTTTTTTAAATGTTTGGTGCTAGAATGTACAATTTATCAATTAAAATAAGGGAAGGGATGATACTCCTAATATTAAAACTTAGTAAATGTTTACACTTACACATGCATATATTATTCATTACCTTTAATGCTAAGAATGAAAGGACAGAAGAGAGAAACATAGGGTTTGAAGAAAAAAAAAATGCATTCCAACTTGGTGTACCAGGGAAGGGCGGATGGTGTTGACACCCCCTTATCGTTTACAATGTGACACACACACACACAGCATTGAACAGCTGTGTGGTTATTGTCATTGGGTCATCGCTTTGTAATGTAACACATTTTGTAATCTGTGTTAAATCTGTTATTAATTGAAGAACGATTATTGACAAAAAAATTATTACTGAATGTATTAAACAGCTGACATGTGTTTCATCATAAATGTATTCTTAAATGTTAAACAGTTTTCAGGAAGAAAATATGCTGTATTGACAGATGTAGTGATGGTTAAGACAAACTCTAGTTTCCTATTCTGCTCCTTTCTTTATTTACTTTTGTATGACTGCACTGCTGTGAAGATAAAATGAGAACATTAACATAAACAATATTTAATAACAAAGAATCGATGCCCAAGATTCTGGAATCATTTGATTCTGATACTAGTCGATTCCTAGAGAGTCGACGATCCTTGGAATTGTGGAACTGGAACACGACACATCCATAATTATAATCATTATGGATAAACTTATTTTACTCTAATTTTTTTTCAGTAGTATAGTATAAGTAAAAATATTACCTGCAGGCTATCTTCTTAATATAAACTATACTTTAGTTCAGAAATTACTTTTAAATTTGAATGTTGTTTTCTTATTTTATTATATACTACCCCAAGAACTGACATCACTAAAGATGCAAAAATTTATATTTACAGTCCAATCTATTTCCCATAATAACTCTCCCCTAACTCTGAAGCAGCTTTTTCAGCTTGGTTACCCCTCCACTACAGAAGCAGTGTTGCGAAACACCTTTTCCAATACAAAATATTTTTTATAACTGCTGCTTGTCAATTAATCTTTAAAATGCATAAATAGCTGGACATTTGGACTTTGGCCCTGGCATTTCCCCTGGGCATTTGCCCCAACTTATAAATGACCAGGCATTTTACACCACTAGCTACAGTATTGAGTGTGACCTGGTGAAAACAGCCTCTGCAACAACCCATACCAATGTTGGCCTGGTGCCTGCTTTCGTGCGGCATGATCAGCCCCAGTTGAACTGCTCTGTCAGGAGGGTAAATATGGAGTTGGATCAGTTACGTAGAGCGGCCACTCTGTCTGACATCGGATTGGTTCCTGTTGAGGGTATTGATAGGGGGAATTTCACAAGGCTTGGCCTACACCCCAATAGGAAAGGGAAGGGTAAACCTCTTTTTTAGACTAATATCAGTGTCCAATGAGAAGTTCAGACAGGCAGGTGCTAAAGAGGTCCACAACTCACAAGATTCTCACAACAGTAAAGTAAATAATAATGTTACCATATTTAATAAAAATACTGGTGGATTAAAGAAAAAGTAGATTCTCACAAAAGTAAAGTAAGAAATAATGTTACCATTTTTGGCCAAAATATTCCGGAATTGAAGAATAAAGTAGATGAGCTCCTGGCCTGTTGAGATGACATTGAATCTGATAATGTAATAGATATACTATGCCTGTCTGAGCATCAGATTGTGTCTGATATGGAAAAGGTAAATATCAGTGGTTATAAACTAGCTGCACACATGAGTAGAGAGAATAAGGTGAGAGGAGGAGTTGCCATGTATGTCAAAAGTTATCACTGTGTAAAAAGCTTAGATACAAAAAAGTTTTGTCTAGAGCAACATATAGAACCATGTGCCTGTCAACTTAAACTGAAGGAGGGCTCTTTTATAATTGTAACAGTATGTAGGTCCCCTTCAGGAAACTTTCATTTATTCCTGGAAAACTTGGATGCCTTGTTGTGCTATCTGTCAGATAGGGGAAAGCAAATTATTATTTGTGGGGACTTCATTGTTCATTCACTGAAGGAGTGTAATAGGAAGAATGACCTGGAAGTGTTGCTCGGTTCTTTCAATTTGACATTTGTCATTAATTTTCCTACTCGGGTAGTAAAGGACAGCAGCACATTGATAGATAATACTTTTATGGACCAAGATAAGTTTAAAATCATAAATTCTTGTCCTGTTGAGAATGGCATTTCTGATCACGGTGCTCAGCGAGTTACAGTATATGACATAGCTCCATTCAGTAATTCAAAACTACCCTCCAAAGTTGTGCGTTCAATTAATGACTCAACAATTAGAAATTTCAGGGAAATTCTTCAGCAGTTAGACTGGGATGAGGTGTTCAATGAATCCATTACTAATTTAAAATATAACTTATTTCATGATACACTTGTAAGAGAATTTGAAAACTGTTTCCCCAATAAAGTAGTTAAATCTAATTATAAGAAACCATTCAGGAAACCTTGGCTTACTAAAGGAATAAAAATATCTTGTAACCACAAAAGGGAACTGTATCTAACAACAAGAAAGAGTAATGACCCAGAAACAGCCAAATATTATAAAAACTACTGTGCTACATTAAGAAAGGTTACTAAAAAGTCCAGAAGCATGTGCATCATGTCTGAGATTAATACCTCTGATAACAAAATCAAAATAATTTGGAATATTATTACAAGGGAGACAGGGCAACCAAGAGTACAGGATGATGGCATTACCATCAAAGTGAATGGAAACTTGACAAAGAACAAGCCGGAGATCGAAAACATTTTGAATAATCATTTTTTAAATGTTGTAGAGAAAATAGGATCTAAATGTTCATTAGAAGAAGCAAGGCTGTTAATGGAAGAGGCCTGACCCACACAATTGGATACAATTGAAATTCCACCCACCTCTCTTGCTGAAATTAGGAAGATAATACACTCTCTCAAGAATAAAAGCTCACATGGAATTGACCCACATGGAATTGATGGCACTTCCAGCAGGATAATAAAAGCTTGTTCCCAAGAGATTAGCCACATATGTAATAGCTCTCTGAAGCAGGGTATTTTCCCAGAGTGGCAAACTTCAGTCTTGAAGTATGCCATTGTTAAACCACTGCATAAAAAAGGGGATAGGTCTGATGTCAACAACTACCGCCCAATCTCTCTTCTGACTGCCTTACCCAAAATTCTTGAAAAAGTAATGTATTTTACAGTAGCTTCACACCTTTGTAAAAATAAAGTTTTAACATAAGTCAGTTTGGTTTCCAGAAATGTTTTTCAGTAGAAAATTCTATATAGACTTTCACTAATGAAATATTAAATGCTTTGAGTAACCGGAAGTCACTCGTTGGAATTTTTTGTGATCTCTCAAAGGCTTTTGACTGTGTAAATCATGGAATACTCCTAGATAAGCTCAAGTACTGTGATATGAATGGGACAGCACTCAAATGGTTTAAATCATACCTAACTGGAAGAGTGCAGAAAGTTGAAATAAACAGCTCATATAATATGCTAAAAAACTGATGATTTCTCAAACTGGGGAACAATCAAGAAGGGTGTGCCACAAGGTTCGGTCTTGGGTCTTCTGCTGTTATTAATATGTATTAATGACTTGCCATTCTATGTTCACAAAGATGCAAAGCTGGTACTTTTCGCTGATGATACAAGTATAGCTATCACACCCAACAGACAAGAATTAACTGATGAAATTGTAAACGATGTTTTTCAGAAAATCATTAAGTGGTTCTCTGCAAATGGGCTCTCATTAAACTTTGACAAAACACAGTATATTCAGTTCCACACAGTAAATGGAATGACACCATTAATAAATATAGACTTCGATCAGAAATTGGTAGCTAAGGTAGAATATTCAAAATTTCTAGGTGTATGCATTGATGAGAGGTTGAACTGGAAAAAACACTCTGAAGATCTGCTGAAACGTTTGAGTTCAGCTACTTATACTATTAGGGTCTTTGCAAATTTTGGCGATATACATCTCAGTAAATTAGCTTACCACACCTATTTTCATTCTCTGCTTTCGTATGGCATCATATTCTGTGGTAACTCATCATTGAGTAAAAGAATGTTCATTGCTCAAAATCGTGTAATCAGAATAACTGCTGGAGCTCATCCAAGATCATCCTGCAGACACTTATTTAAAGGGCTAGGGATCTTCACTGTAGCCTCACAATATACATATTCACTTATGAAATTTGTTATTAACAATCCGAATGAATTCAAAAGTAATAGCAGTGTACATGGCTACAACACTAGGAGAAAGGATGATCTTCACTACTCAAGGTTAAATCTAACTTTGGCTCAGAAGGGGATAAATTATGCTGCCACAAGTGTCTTTGGTCACTTACCTAATAGCATCAAAAGTCTGACAGATAGCCATATAGCATTTAAAAGGAAATTAAAAGAATTTCTGAATGACAACACCTTCTACTCATTAGATGAATTTTTGGATATAGTATGTGGGTATTTCTCCCCCCATCCGCCCCCCCTCCCCCCCCTGCCACACACACACACACACACACACACACACACACACACACACAAAATTAAGTGTCATGTAATATTCTGTGTAATGTAATATCTTGTATAGACACCTTTTATTAACCTGACATGTTTCACATCATTACGAAGTGTCGTATTCATGATCTGTGGAACAATTACTAATCTAATCTAATCTAACGCCCACCATCAGTGCTGATGGAGCCCTGACCCTGACCACCCTGGCCCAGACTGGTATGCTGGGTGCAAATGTCGACAAAACCAGCACTGCTGGGGTACCTGCCCAGCAGCAAGAGGTTGAGCATTGTCTGCAGCTGGCCGCACTTGACGTCATTCTCTAAGTGCTTAAAAAAAAAAAAAAAGGTCGGAGCCTCCATAGCTGGGAAATCTTCTACGTAGTTGCGCATCTGCGTCTAAATGTTCGGACATGACATTCTGCATTGCCATATGACTGCCAGAGGAAGGCAGGTGCTATGGCATAGTGAATGCCATTGTGTGGACAAAAATCCTTGCAAGATTGTGTCTCAAACTGAGGACCATTGTCCAAAACCAGGGTGCAAGGCAAGCCTTCTATGGAGAATACCTCCTAAAGGGCCTTGACAGTTGTGTCTTATGTGACAGATGTACAATGAACAACATAAGGGAAATGAGAAAAAGCATCAATTTCGATTAACCAGAAGCTGTCTGCAAAAGGACCAGTGAAATCAATGTGGATTCTTTCCCAAGATTGTGTAGGGGCCGGCCATGGTGAAAAAGCAACGTGCGGTGCCACCTGCTGCCTCGAACACATGTGGCCAGTTGTGGCCAGGTGTTTCACCTTTTGCTCAGTGCCTGTCCAGAACACATGGCAGCACAGTAAGTTCTGTGCAAGAGATCCCCCAGTGACCCTGATGTAATAAGCAGAGGATCTCCCACTGCAGAACAGCTAGAACTGTGATACGGGGAGTAAACCTTCTTCAGTTGCAACTTCCGGGCAGAGAGGCCATGGTCGATGTATAAAATTTCCACCTAATGTTTCGTCTCCATATGTGGGATACATCTTCTGAGGTCCTCCGGCTAGTGCCACTGAGGCTCCAGGTACTTTCAGATTTATTTAGTGCATAGAGGGCACCACCATTCATTACGTGATGCTGATGGTATGCCTATCTTTGGAAGGCGTCATCATTCTCGATTAAGAGTAATTGATTGTCATTCTGCTGGCACAACGTCGACATCCATATTTTGTCTAACTTTAAAATTTCCTCTTTTCTATTAAAATTGTTATGGTGTTTGTGAATCTCTATTGCTTCTCTATACATGCGCGCATGATAATGGGATGTTCATGCTAGAACGCTTGTCTCGTTAAATTTAATTTCATGATTCCCATCTCGAAAAACATGCTCAGCTATGGCCGATTTTTCGATGTGTCCTATGCAACAGTTTCTTTTATGTTCAGCTAAGCAGGTGTTTACACTTCTTTTCGTTGTTCCAATATATACTTGTCCACAACTGCATGGAATTTTGTATACCCGAGGTGTTGCTAGGGGGTGTCGGGCATCTTTTTAAGTATTCCTTAATCTTCTTGGTGGGTCTGATGATTTTTTTCGATCCCATACTTGGTCGAAACTTTCCCGATATGGTCCGTGACTTTAGTAATGAATGGTAGGAAAACTTTTCCACTAGGTGACCGTTGTTGCTCTGGATTTCTGGCTTTTCTTCTTCTTTGATGGAGGGCTTGATCAATTTCCTTGCTGGTATTCTGTTTTTCATGAGGGTTGACCGTAAGTGATTTAGTTCATCTTGTAAGTAAGCCGGCTCACAGATTTTGTTGGCTCTGTCTACCATGGTTTTCATGACACCTCTTTTTTGCCTAGGATGATGGTTTGATTCTTTGTGGAGGTATCGGTCCATGTGAGTGTTCTTTCTATATGCCTTGTGACCCAGCGTCCCATCCATCCATTTAATTACCGACACATCCAAGAAATTGAGTTGACTGTTGCTCTCTTTCTCCATCGGAAACTGTATCTTCGGGTTAATACTGTTCAGGTGCACCAAGAAGACATCCAGCTCTTCTTCACCATGAGTCCACACTACAAATGTGTCATCAACATAGCAGTACCATTTAGCTGGCTTTTTACTGGCAGTCTGCAGCGCTCACTGTTCGAAGATCTCCATAAATAAATTGGCAACAGCTGGGCAGAGAGGGCTTCCCATCGCCACCCCGTCAATGTGTTCGTAAAGCTCGTTGTTATACGGGAAATAAGTTGTCGTCAGGCAGTGTTGAAATAAAGCCACTATGTCAGTCAGAAAAATATCTACTATATATGAAATAGCTTTGTTTACAGGAACCATGGTCAATAATGTCACTACATCGAAGCTCACAAGAATATCACTTGGGCTGATGTTAATCTCCCTCAGTTTTTCAATAAAATGCGCCGAGTTTTTAATGTAACTGTCCGTTCTGCCAATGTATGGTTGCAGGCGAGATATCTGGCCACCTCTTGTGTTGGCGATCCTGTGGCACTCAATCGGTCTCAACGGGACCTGTGGTTTATGTACCTTTGGGAGTCCATATAGTCTGGGTGGATAAGCTTCCAGTTTGCTGAGTTGTTTTTTATCATCCAAAGGAAGAGAAGATGTTTTACCAGTTGACGAATGGTGGTGCCCTCTATGCACTCTATAAACGCGAGACTACCTGGAGCCTCAATGGCAGTAGCCAGACGACCTCAGAAGATGTCTCCCACAGATGGAGACGAAACAATAGGTGTAAATTTTATACATTGACCACGGCCTCTCAGCCCGGAAGTTTCAACTGAAGACAACACCGGCCGTGAAAGCCTTCATTGTATGAGTAAACCTTCTGTTGACAGCAGAATAACGCCATCCTAAACAGAGAAATTATGGTGCAATGCATGAAAATTCTTAAGGGATCCAGTGACTATCCTGGTGCTCAGTCAGGCCACCTATGTTGGACTGTGCCTATGACCAGCAGGAGCACCACATCCTCCATCACAGCAAAAGCAATATGGGAACTGGGGATGGGGAAGCCATGCATTTTGTGCCCCCTCTCTGTATGCAGTTGGAAACAAAGCTGTTTCTCCTCATCAAGTGAGGGGTCAGGACCCGTGGAGAGACCCGGGACACAGCATCTGCGTTCATGTCACAATGTGGGATGAAAAAAAATTTCATGATTTTACTGGGACAAGAACAGAGTGCAACACTGATGATGATGATGATGATGATGAGCAGATTTGCCCAATAAGGATGCTGATGAGCTACACAGAGAAACCAAGGGCTTATGATCAGTAATTAAATGAAATTTTGCACCATACGGGAACATATGAATTTTTTTAAGGCATCGTCGTATAACCCATGGGAATAATGTTTCTGAGGCACTTTGAGTGTTTCTGATGCAAAGGCAATAGGCTATGTGGAGCTATCTGAATGGCAACAGGCCAGGACTGCCCCCACCCTGTACTGGGACATGTCTGTAGCCAGGACCAGATGCTCGCTGGGTTGAAATGATGCAAGACACAGCACAGAGTGAAGACTATCCTCATGCTGCAGACCAAACAAAAGGAGTGCTTCCCAAAAGCAACAGATGCAAGAGTGATTGTAGCATCTCTCGGAATAAACTTGTGATATTATGCCACTTTGCCAAGGAATGCCTGAAGTACTTCTAAATTACACACATGGGGCAAAGCGTTAATGGTGGTGACATGTTTCCATGGAGCACATGCCCTGTCAGGAAGTTTCATGACCCAAATAAACAATGGTTAGCTGGAAAAAGTGAGATGTAGTGAGATTACATTTGAGGATCATGACCCGTATAACAGTAAACAAAGAACTCGGAGGGACAACTGTTGTAATGTATTCTAAAAAATGTTGAAACATGCCAGATGCACTAGCTATCCAAAATGTTAACCATTGATACTGATAGAGGCGAAAGGGTATGTTAACCAAGAACAACTGTTTTGATGACATGTCGAACAGAATCTGAAGATTGGCGTCGACTGAATTGATTTTCGGAAAGAATTGAGCCCCAGCCAACTTTGTGAGCAGCTCCTCCAGGTGAGGCAGAGGACTACCTGTGCGTTATCAGTGACTGTGAAGTCACAGTTGAGCTGAAGCTGTTACACAACTCCCTTACAATCACTAAGGGCATAGCCCATTCTCTTGAACAAATCGGTTTAATAACTTCCAGTAATGTTAAACGTTCCAGCTCCATCTTAACCTTGTTGTGTAAAGCTACTAGCACTGGCTGCACCAGTAAAAAGTGATGGTGGGAGGATGGTTTTAGGGCGATGTGTGCTGTGAAATTGTTTACACAACCTAACCCTGAGGCTAATAGATGGAAAACTCAGCACACCAGGAATGCAATTTGTGATAAGGCACTCAGTCCAAAATCAAATTCACCACTTCTGCAAAAGAAGAAATCAAAGTAGCAAACAAAATTTCAGTCTTGCTTCATTAACCACTAAGTTTATAATGAAACAGACAATTGGCTTGTAAACTATGTTGGTGAAAAATTGGCTGAGAATAGGAGTCTGCTGTTAAAGTTTACCAAATGCCACTCAAAGCATGCCACTGTTGAGGACTGTAGCCTGGCATACATCTGCAAGTTGCGTAGGGACATGGTGTCACCCATGTCGACTTGTAGGATTAAAGGCTTATCCATCACCAAAACTTCTACGAGAAGTTTGTTCTGGCCAGCAGACAAAAACATGAGGATGAAATAGTATGAATATCAATGTTCATTGATTCCTGCAATGACTCCTGGAGGCATAGAGATCAGCATACCACTGCTGTGCGGACCCTAATTTTCTTTGTAGCAGGTCCACTGTTTGGGGCAGGCCGTGTGCTCGACCTGTATGAAATGAGAGTGGGCATGAAGGAAGGGGCATTTACGGTTCCTGCTACTGACGATGTGTTCGTCCGTGTCTTTGTGGTTGGCTTGTTTGTACTGTAGATACCTCCTCTTCCCCGAGCATGCTAGGCTACATGTGTCAGGGCTGCATGCCATCTGCAGTGGCAACGTTACTCCAAGCCTCCAATTTGTGGCCCCTGGCGTGAGAGACCTTGAAAGACTGTGCTGTATTCAAAACCTCTTGTAATGCAGGGTCCTCAAACTGAAGGGCGCATTGACACACCTCCTTTATCTGGGGTTGGATGAATGATTGCATCTCTGACCACTGAGTCCACAGAAGACTCCTGACAATGAAGTCGCAATGAACTGACACTTATGACTGAGACCATGAAGCTCAGCTGCCCAAGTTCAATGAGATTGCTGCAGCTGTTTGTGAAATTGGTAGAATTTGCCACATGCGGCAACCACATGGTATACTTGTGGTGACAGGAGGACAGCAAACTTACGTATTGTCAAAATAAAATGACAGTGGTTTTTGCAGTAAATGATACAAATGTGAAATTCTTGCAAAGCTGCTTCTTGTAAGTGTCCCACTTGTCCATGGAGTCGTCATAGGGAAGGAATGGTGGCAGGTGAACAACCAGTGGCTGGGGCTGGGTCAACGTAGTCAACAATCATTCAACGTGGTTGTACATGCCTATTGTTTTTGCAGAAGTGAGCAGAGTAAAGCCTCCATGGAAGAGCCAAACAACAGGAAAATAGCAAAATCCAAAACACGCAAAATTCTGCCCGTGACATCACCAGTTATGTTCTAACAAGGAACACCATAAAAGAGACACAGTTTATTGGATCACAATGTGATATCAACAAGGACACAGTGAAAGTAGTTTACACATCTTGAACACATTTAGCAACTGAGGGCCTGGAGGTGTGCGCATGCCCCTCTCTTTATGTAAGTTGTACATTAGTGGCAGTAGAAACTTTCTGTAGTCTGTTGCAAATGTCAGTTTCCTAAACTTTCTCAGTAGTGTTTTTCAGGAAGAATGTCTTCTTCCCAGCAGGGATTACTATTTGAGTACACAGAACATTTGTGTAATACTTGATGGTGATAAAAACTACTGTTAACAAAATCTTATCAGTACTCTTCTGAATTGCTTCGATGTCTTCCTTTAAGGCCAAGTTCCCATTTAAATGAGTAAAAAATAGGCTAAGTTAAGAATTTTTTGAGAGAATGAAAATACATACAAAGGATATGTCTGGGAATTATGATTGATCATACTTTGAACTTCATTTTAGATTTTCAACACAAAGAAAACAACAAAATGGCACCCATAATTATGGTTTGATCAACCGCCTGTTAGTTTGAAGTATGCAGAATGCAGGCTGTGTAGCCCCTCGGGAATTATCTGAAATAAAAAATGGATAACATCAGTCAAGACTTTGAGCTCAATTTTTGAGGATTTGTTTCACTCTCTATGGCTCTACAAAAAGAGTATAAAAATAGTATCAAATAATATATTAATAAATTTCAAATATTATAGGTATAAGCTCCCAAGAAAAGTGTTAACTTTTCGGGGGTCAAATGTAGAAGTTAATAGGTTGAACCATTTTTATTTTATGCTGCACACAATTTTAAAAAATCATTTTGCAAGAAAAACCTGTTTAAATTTTAGGGAAACTTTTATTGTATTATTAGTTCGATCTGCATAAAAACGACATGATTATATGTATTTTTTGATATCGGTGAACAGAAATCTGAAGTTAGATTTTCAAAATTCAAAATGGCTAATCCAATATGGCAGATTAAAAATTATGTTTTGACCACTTTTGAACAAAAATTGAGAAAAAAAGTTATTCCATTACTTATGTTTAGCCTGCAGTTCCAGGGACTATATATCAGCCCTTCCTCTAACTTGAATTGTTCCTGGAGAGCAATTCCCTCATCGTTATTGACGAGCAAAGCCCATCTTGCTGAGCTTGATATGCTGCTTTCGGCAGCCTGCACACATTGTTCATCAACTTTTTTGGCAAATATGTTTGGATGCATACTGCAGTGTAAAACAATTTATGAATGTGCGTCATGGCATGACAAGTTTTCTACCTGAGCCGGGTATTTCCAGCTGGGAGCGTTCCAGGGCGGCTGTGATGCTGCTTCAAAACTTTTGCAACACTTGGTTTTAAAAACCTTTTCATACCAACATTTCAAGAAATGCAATAAAATAAAAATTGAACTTTGGCCATTTTGAATGAGAACTTGGCCGTAATCCTAGTTGAATGGGATGCAGAATTGCTCCGAAACATTCTTCTTTCGTATATGACCTACAATTTCCTAGAATTTTCCCAATGAACAGAAGTTGACCATTCGCCTTCCCAACTTGGCTGTGCAGTGTTATGCCCAGATATTTGATTGATGTGACTGTCAAGCACCGCACCACTAATACTGTATTCACAGAACTGTTTCTCCTATTCATCTGCATGAACTTACTTATAGCACAATGCCACTCATCAGACCAAATGTATATTCTATGTGAGTCATCCTGTACCATCCTGCAGTTGATCAATGGCTACAGAATAGTCCCAAATTGGTATATACATAAATGATCTGACAGATCACCCTATCCTTTATATACTTTATGTATGTAGAGAAGAAGAGTTGTGCTATCACACCTCTCTGGGACACTCATGATATCCTTGTCTCTGGTGAAGACTTGCCTTCAAGGACAAGGTGTTCTCTTACTTAAGAAGACTATGAGCCACTCACATATCTGGGAACCTATTTTGTATGCTCCATTCTTCATTAACAGTCTGCAGTGGGCTCTTTGTCAAATGCTTTCTGGAAATATAGAAATAGGGAATCTGCCTATTGTCCTTTAACCATATTTTGCACTATATTGTGTGAGATAAGAGCAGGCTGAGTTTCGCATGAGTGATGCTTTCAAAAACTTTACTGATCTATGGACAGAAGTTTTTCTGCCTCAAAGAAATTTATTATATTCGAACTTAAAATATATTCAATAATTCTGCAGCAGATTGATGTTAAGGATATTGGTCTGTAATTTTGTCTGTTGATTCTTTTACCCTTCTTGTATACAGGAGTCACCATCACTTTCATTTTCTAAGTGCCAGCTATATCTGTTTCTGCATCCTTCATGTGGGAGTTCGTGTGACTGTCAAATGATGGTATGTCTATATGATACTCTGCATTAATGATTCTTTTTAACAGGAAATTTAAAACATCAGTTTTCCTTTTGCTGCCTTCTATACCTACATCATCCTCGTCAATAAGTGACTGAATGCAAGCCTTCAAGCTCTGACTGTGCCAGTGTTCCTCACTATAAACCCCGCTGCAGGACCTAACAGAAGTGGAATAGTAATAGACTGTAGGCAACTAGTCTTGGAGTATACACTCTCTTTATATTTATAACTCACACCCCTGGCTGCTCTGATGGGGACATAACCCATATCTTGAATAAATTTCTATTTGTTTTTCTTTCCTCTTCCTGGCTCTTAGTTAGATCTGTTCCATTTTATGTTTAGATTAGATCTTTTAGGTCAAGCAGAAATAGCCTTCACAAACCACTAGTGGAACTGTTTGCATCATTTCATTCTACTTGCAGAACAAATGTATATATGAGCTGTGATTGAATGCCATAATTGTGTATAATTTTATTGTTGTAACTTTGATACTGATTGTGTCATTAATGTAATGTGTGAACTGCCATTGTATCTAGATGGTAGACCGTAGTTCTTGCAACAAATAAATAAATAATTAAATAAAGAAAGAACTTATAATCAAACATGACATTTGTAAGTTAAAAAATAGTGATAAGTTTTCACTCAATACAAAGTTTCGAAAACATGATTGACAAAAATTGAAATGTAAACTCAATTAGAATTTTTAACTTCAAGAGAGATTATGCTTTATGATTTGTTTAGTGCAAAAGTAGAACCAAAATGTATTATAGGTAACTAGTTACAGATTTGATTTGGGTGTTTAACAATCAAAACTAAACAGTTATCTTTCACAGTGTTACTAAAAATAGTTGTTTTTGTCACAAAGGTATGTGTCTAATGTCCATAGAAATTAGCAAGCAATTTTTAAATGAGTGATAATCAATAAGCATATACTGTGAAGGACTAAATTACTATTAGCAATTAAAAAAAAAAATGCACAAATACTTGCTGTTGTTGCACCTAAGTCTCTTGGAAGTGGCAATATGCTGCTTGTATATGTATCTGAGGTGTAAACTGAGATATAAAATGTTTGTTGTACCGTTTTGCAACAAGGTTTATAAATTTTAATTGGCAATTTTCTATGCCATTTAAAAGATTTTTTTTCAAACACAAGCTGCAGAAGTTGCAGTTGTGCTTGAACATTTCCAAAAGTGATAAACAGTGATTGTTAGCAATAATTTATACATGTGTTCTACCTGACAGTAAGCAAAATAAAATGATATTTAATGTTAATCAGACTGTATCAAGTAAGTGCATAGAATCTCACCGCTATTACCGCCCCCTTCCACCCCTATAATTAATCTTATTTCTTAAAAGAATTTAGTGGTACTTGAATCTTTTCTCATTAGAGGACTTAAGTGATATTATTTGCATCTATCTTGCAGATTTTTGAATGGTGGTACTTTCGCAAATATGGAACATCATTTATAGAACAGGTATCACTAAATCACATCAGCCCATGGATTGGAGGTAATGACAGTTGTGGAGATATCGCAAACATACCAAATAATGAAAATACCATTGTCAATAATCAGCAGACTGTTCCAGGTAAGATACTGTCACCAGGAATACGTAATGGATAGACCTATGCATATACTGTATTTTGTATACTCCCACATCTAAACTGAGAGCATCTTCATCCTCAGATAATTCCGTTATGTTATTGTAAAGGAGCGCACTGCATTTTTAATTACTATATAAGACTGTTTGGATTTAATTTTCAGTGTGATATGCTTGCACATACACACATATCATGGATTTTAAGGTGATGCTTTAATGCAGAATGGAAGGAGTTCTTTGCCAGATCTTTTTATATTCCGTTTTGTGTCACCCTTATGACAGTTGTTGAATGTGGAACACTCATTTATTGAAGAGGTTTACTGCATCTTTTATCATTCATTTTAAGCTTTTTTCCCAATTCAAGTTAATGAAAAATTTTAAAATTCATTTACAGATTGCAAAGTATGGAGAAATCCAATGAACCTTTTTCGTGGTGCAGAGTATCAGAGGTATTTTTGGGCCACTAACAAGGAACCTCTGACTTATTATGATATGAATTTGTCCGCCCAAGATCATCAGACGTTTTTCACTTGTGAAGGTGATTGTGGGAAGCCTGAGTATGAAAGTAAGTCCATAACTAAGCTCATAGATTATGTAACACTACATTATTATTGTTGTAATGGATAATTTAAAATGACAGCATTCGAAAAGGTGAGAGAGAGAATCTGAAAAGGGAGGACATCATAGTCTAGCTTTCAGAATCATGTTCGATACCATGTAGTAGTGGAGATGTTCTTCTCTCTCCTTTTCTCAAGATAGGTTTGTCCAAATGACCATGTTGTCTGCCTGACTTCATCATTGTAATATATTTCTCTATCTTGCAAGTTGTTCAAAAGATAATTGAATACACCTTCATGGACGATCACATTCATAGACTGCTTTACAGTCATTTTTTAGTGACCCAGGGGAAATATGTCTCCAATCATGTGACCTTTCAATACAGTTATTCGTCACAGAGCTACATTAAGTGACACAATTACAAGAAAGGATACCTACAGTTTTTTTTCCATTATTTTTCTCTCTGTACCAGAAAATAGGACTTGTAATGTTAATTAGAACTGAAATTGTATCAATTGTATCTTATAAAAGATACCGTCTTTTATGAAAAATGTGTGTGACCTTTTGTATTTTAACTTTGTTAAGAGTCCTTGTAAAATATCAGTCTCTCTCTCTCTCTCTCTCTCTCTCTCTCTCTCTCTGTGTGTGTGTGTGTGTGTGTGTGTGTGTGTGTGTGTGTGTGTGTGTGTGTGTGTGTGTGCGTGTGCGCGGGGAGGGGGGGGGGGGGGAGATACGAGCGTGTGTGCATGAGGGGTCTTTAACTGTTGCTGTTTCTTTCATCTGCCAATCTTAACAAGATATTTATGTTATTAAATATGAGATTACAGAAAAATATTTATATTAATTTTTATGTTATTGAAAATGATTTCAGGTTTAATGTTTAGCACACAATCTATATTATGGAATCTTTCATAATCTGCTGTGCTTCATCTTGGGCTGCTGTTGATTTTGTGAATGTAATTTCCGCTTGTTTAAAAATGTCAATTTTGTGGCATACTTATTGCTTTGTGACAGTAATGCAAACAGCGTGGCGGGAACGTAATCCAATTGCTAGAATCAAAGCTGCCCATGAAGCTCTTGAGAAAAACAATGAGTGCACACCTGCATTTATACTTCTGGCAGAAGAAGATGCTACAACAATCAGTGAGGCAGAAAGAACATTTAAACAAGCATTAAAAATAGCTGAAGCAAATTACAAGAAGTCACAGCAGTTGCAAAACCAGAGCTCTGTTGCAGAAGCAGTACATCGTAAGTGAACTTTTTATCTTGAGGTGAAACTGAAAGTATGTTATTTCAATGCTGTGCTTTAATCCTTGAAAGTTAATACTCTGATGATCAGTAGAATTAACATATCTCCTTGGTCAAGTGTGCCATCCCTCTTCCCCAACCCATGCCCCCTCTTTCCCCCTCAGTGACGATGGGGTTTTGTGTAGCATAAACTCCATAAAATATAAGAAGCAATACACTTTATATGGTTGAGATCAAGTTGGTAACAATAAGATCATGTAGTATATGACTAGCTAGCAACATAGTAAAAAAAAAAAAAAAGGGTAAGGTCATTATAAATGTACAAGATCAGTCCATAGTGAATACCAAACTAGCGAAACTGTACAACAAGCTGTTGAGCATTGTGTCCAATGATATGATCTGAAAGCTCTGAGATAACAGTTAAGTGGCTGTATATGAATCCACATGTGTTTTAAGCAGAGAACTCTGCTAGACTCCATATTGATTCTGTAACATTGTGGTAAATCTAAATCAGTATAAGAATAGTGTGGCAATGCATTGTCTTACTGGCTCTTCAAGGGGCCACTGTAAGCCGACAAACTGATACCATGATCGTGCTTAACAGCTTAATATCAGTGTTTGACAGTGACAGTCACTTTTGGAACCTATAGTGAGAGTATGGTATAGCTCTTCACATATTACACATGGCATGTTGTTACACTGCAGCCTATCTGCTGTTAAAATTCCAGCTAACTGAACTCCAGCAAAGTATACATAAATAAAATGAAGGTGAGTCATCAACAACATGATATGAATAAGTAGGAAACTGAGTGGAAAAAATGGAGAAGTTGGACTGAAATACTGATGTTAGATTATTGCTCTTCTTTTACACTGCTTGCTTTTGTCATGTCAGTCATGTGTAGCGCATTAGATGGACTTGTTATTACATACTGACAGTATTATTTTTCTGCTAGGGCTATGAGTGATTAACATTTCCTGCTATGTCACTGTCCTCTATTTACATTTGCTACAGTTGCCTTTTTCGTACCCTCTCAAGAAAGCTAGATTTTAATGAAACTGTAGAAAGTAAGTCTCTGTTGCTGTTTATCTTGCCTTGATTCCTCATTTGAAAGACTATTTCCATCTGTCAGATGAGTTATGTTTATGATATTTCTTCAAGTGATTATTAATCTAGCAAATGCTTATTCTATCTTACATTAATATGGATGATAGTCCCTTAACTTTTCCCTGTAGTGACATACTAATAACATATGGTGGTGTTAAAGATATAGGATCTTTTGATTAATCATGCACTTCACATGTGCTTATGACAGGTCAGCAGCCTTGTACAAAATACTGGTAATCTGCACCTCATCCAGCAGTTTATAACCATTTACCACATAATACACATAACAGTATAATATACATAAGCAGTATCACCCCAGAGATCTCTCAGAGCTATCAGCATTATCTTATAACTCATTTCTATACATTGTGAATAATAACTGTCCTCTTATATTTATCTGAAGCACATCATTGCTGGAAAGTAAGAAACAAGCCATCAATCTGAGAGACTTTCTCTGTCTCCTTGTGGATTTTGTGAATATTTAGGGTAACCTAAATTCTGGTTTGTGGAAGCTAATGATTCCAACAGTCTACTCTGAGGTGACAAAAGTCATATATCTGAATATAATGTCGGATCTCCTTTTGCCAGGCATAGCACAGCAACTCGATGTGGTATGGATTCAACAAGTTGGTGGAAGTCTCCTGCACAAATATTGAGCCGTGCTGCCTTTATAGCCATCCATAATTGTGAAAGTGTTGCCGGTGCAGGACTTTATGCGTGAACTGACCTCTCGATTATGTTCCATAAATGTTTGATGGGATTCATGTCAGACAATCTGGTGGCCAAATCATTCAGTCGAATTTCCAGGATGTTCATCAAAGAAACTATGAACAATTGTGGTCTGGTGACATGGTGCATTTTCATGGGAACACGAAGTCCATGAATGGCTGCTATTGGTCTCCAAGTAGCTGAACATAACCATTTCCAGTCACTCATTCAGTTGGACCAGAGGATCCGGTCCATTCCACCACCAATTGCACAGTGCCTTGTTGAGAACGTGGGTCCATGGCTTGTGGGGTCTGCGCCCCACTTAAACCCTACCATCTGCTATTACCAACTGAAATCGGGAGTCATCTGACCAGGCCATGGGTTTCCAGTCATCTAGGGTCCAACCGACATGGTAATGAGCACATTGTACATGTCACATTGACCTCTGTGGTCATTTCATGCAGTGTTACTTGTCTGTTAGGACTGACAACTCTACACAAGTGTTGCTGCTCTCGGTCATTGTGAAGGTTGTCAGCCACTGCGTTGTCTGTGGTGAGAGATAATGCCTGAAATTTGGCATTCTCGGCACATTCCTGACACTGTGGATCTCAGAATATTGGATTCCCTAATGATTTCCAAAATGGAGTGTCCCATGCATCTATCTCCAACTGCCATTCTGCATTCAGAGTCTGTTAATTTCAGTTGTACGGCCATAATCAAGTTGGGAACATTTTCACATGAACCGCTTGAGCGCAAAAGACAGCTCCGCCAACACACTGCCTTTTCATATCTTGTGTACGCGATACTACTGCCATCTTTATATGTGCATATTGCTTTGTCATGACTTTTGTGGGGTCTCATGGTCTCTGTAACTCATAGATGTTTCATAATTCTACAAGAAGTTGCATGAGTCATATAAGACTTGTTTTTGTGAACTACTTTGAATATTGCATACCTCCTTTTCCAGTAACAGTAACAGGGAATGCTCAATTGCTTCAGCATTTGACCAACAAACAGCTGGTAGAAATCCACTGGTTATGACATTTTATGTATTCATTTTATGTATTCATTTTATGTATTTGCATTAACTGCAAAAATTGATATAGTTGTCTTTTGTCATTTCACAGGTAGAGATACAAATGTTTTGCTTTATATAAAGAGGCGCCTAGCAATGTGTGCAAGAAAATTGGGAAGGGTCAAGGAGGCAGTAAAATTGTTTAGAGATGTAAGTATGTTTTTTCTTAATGCATATGCATAGTGTATTTGCCCCAGATGTAGGGAAGCAGCCTACTCACGCCGTAGTAAATTCACATCAGTTTTTCCATTGTGTGGCAGCCAGTCCGCTGTAACTAGCTCTGACGTCATAAATGTTGCACAATACTTTAAAAATCAAGTAAATAACCTAAAATGTTTCTAGCATGTCAGGAGTAATACTAAATTAATATATGTTGAATATCAGTTCGATAACTTTAACCATTTTCGAAATTTGGACGTTTTTCTGTAAAAATCACTGGCGCAACAGAAAGGAGCTAGAGACTTAAAAGTTTATATTTAGATTCCTTTTTCATAATTATTTAATAGAAACAGTCTTCTGGATCTCACAAATTAAGATTTTAGTTGAAATTCATGATTTTCTGGTTTTTGTCTTAAAAATTAAGGAAGCAAGATAGATTAAGTAGGCTAATAAATAAGGCTAGGATGTTTAAATTTAAGTAGAATGGAGATCCGCTATAATCATGAAGATGTGAGAAGTTTCAATTGAATGACTATAAAACAATAGCGATAGCGTATCTCCAAAGGGCAAGTTCAGAGCTCGTCTACTGCGTGCAGTGTAATTAAATTAATTCTCTCGCCCAAAATATTTAACTTAGCCATGTCAAACTTTTATTATGATTACTTACCTGTGTGTTGAATGTACATTTAAATTGAGAGCTTCATCGGCCATCAGCAGAAGGAGCTATAATTTATTCAATGACTTAAAGTGGTGCATTACTAACCCAGCGGCTAGTCGGGGGAGCAATTTTGATCAGGCGTTCCTTAGCCGTCCGCACCGCGGCTTTATATATAAGAACGCTGTGCAAGGAAGCAAGGCCCCAGTTCTCTCCAGACGCTGAATAGCACACCACCTGTGTTGGGAGTAGCGTCGCGTCGGTATCATTGCTATAAACAGCCTCGGATGCCGTATTAAGTTACTCGGGATACGCGTAACCATGAAATCATTTTCGAGTGAAGTGTTAATTCTGGGATGACTTTAATTATCTATCTTCAGTTTGCGTATGTCGTATTTTTACGTGCCGCCGCGGGACAGACATTCTACCATTATTTAGCGTGGCGTTTGATGAACATTATCATCAAATTATGGCGAGTATTCATTTAAACATTTAATTTGGACAGTTATAGTTGCATCAGCGCATTAGACTCTGAACTGCTCTGTTAGTCAGATTGTGTGGATTCTTCTTTTTTTTCATCTGTGACTTTCAGAATATACTGAACTATTTTTAATCAAAATCGTTTTTGATTATGAATCCCAGACAATCTACTAATTTCTCAGAGCTATAAGTTGTAGCTATAAGTGTGTTTCTCAGATGAAGTGGGCACTAGGAATTCTAATTACAGGCTTCACGTTTTGCTAATCACTTTCTGGTTGCCAATATTGTAGTTAGAGAGCCAGTGTTGAGAATGGCAAAACAACAGCATAAATAATAGGAACATTTAAATAACAATTAATTCCACCTGCCGCCCCACATATGGTTAATAGGCAGGGAAATGCATCTTTTTTACATTACAAAACATTTTATATATATATAACAACAAACAAATTTCCACCCGCCGCCCACACAGTGTATAAGTAGGTTTTGCACAATTATTTTTAGACACATTTATCATGCTTTCACTTGTGTGACTTGCATTTAGTAATTGTTCTTTTCTAGTGGTTTTTCTTCTTTTTCCCTTCTGTTGCTGTAGAGTATTTTACTTTCTGCATCTTACTCACAGTATTGTTCATGCCTCTGCATAAATTAATTACTGCTGGATATTAACAGCTTAAAGAATTATTTTTTTTCTTTGCAAACACTGCCTTTTTTTTTGTCATTTGTTTTTGTATGTGAAACTTCTTCACTCTCTCTCTGTGTGCTGCAACATGTACTATTTGCTACTCTCCTTTTACTACATAACTACATATCGAATTCTGTTTACCTGTTATGTAAGCCTATTGTGTAATTCCCTTTTGGTAATTCATTCAATTCTCTCTTTCATTAAGCTTTTTTCATTGTGTATGGTTCCTTGTGGGTATTTTACTGTGCTATTATTTTCCTTTTTCTTCTTATCCAAACATTTGCTATTAAATATTCCCATCATAATTTTCTCTCTTATTGATATTGTGTATGGCTGTTTCTTTTTGCTTGCTTAAAATTGTTCAGTTACTAATTTACTTCTTATTTTCAGTGGAAACTTGTGGTGATGCCTCAATGTGCCACATTCCTCTGTGTTTCCATTTACATTTGTATCAAGTTAAAACATTGTTCCCATTGGAGCAGTTAACTTGACTGGTCTCTTTCAGGCATTGCTTGCATGTGGAACATCATTGAGAATCATTTGTGTTAATGTGTAAATCTCTTAAGGAAGTAATTATTTAATTGTTGCAATTTGCCATTTTATGGTGGCCATTCTGCACGTATGTACAGTTCGTCTAATTAAATAATAAAAGCATGATAGGGATCCATTAGACTGTGTAGTGTGTGTGTGGGATATTACTTTAGTACTGAATGCAAGGACCAAGGAATGCCTTCTGAGGAATGGTTCTTCATTGTTCCTTCAGATCAATCTTGTTCTCACTATAAAAGAGTGAAATGGGATTATCTTGTACCATGCCTGATGCCAATATTATTTTTTTTTCTACATCTACATCTACATCTATACTCCGCGAGCCACCTTACGGTGTGTGGCGGAGGGTACTTATTGTACCACTATCTGATCCCCCCTTCCCTGTTCCATTCACGAATTGTGCGTGGGAAGAACGACTGCTTGTAAGTCTCCGTATTTGCTCTAATTTCTCGGATCTTTTCGTTGTGATCATTACGCGAGATATATGTGGGCGGTAGTAATATGTTGCCCATCTCTTCCCGGAATGTGCTCTCTCGTAATTTCGATAATAAACCTCTCCGTATTGCGTAACGCCTTTCTTGAAGTGTCCGCCACTGGAGCTTGTTCAGCATCTCCGTAACGCTCTCGCGCTGACTAAATGTCCCCATGACGAATCGCGCTGCTTTTCGCTGGATCATGTCTATCTCTTCTATTAATCCAACCTGGTAAGGGTCCCATACTGATGAGCAATACTCAAGAATCGGACGAACAAGCATTTTGTAAGCTACTTCTTTCGTCGATGAGTCACATTTTCTTAGAATTCTTCCTATGAATCTCAACCTGGCGCCTGCTTTTCCCACTATTTGTTTTATGTGATCATTCCACTTCAGATCGCTCCGGATAGTAACTCCTAAGTATTTTACGGTCGTTACCGCTTCCAATGATTTACCACCTATGGCATAATCGTACTGGAATGGATTTCTGCCCCTATGTATGCGCATTATATTACATTTATCTACGTTTAGGGAAAGCTGCCAGCTGTCGCACCATACATTAATCCTCTGCAGGTCCTCCTGGAGTACGTACGAGTCTTCTGATGTTGCTACTTTCTTGTAGACAACCGTGTCATCTGCAAATAGCCTCACGGAGCTACCGATATTGTCAACTAAGTCATTTATGTATATTGTAAACAATAAAGGTCCTATCACGCTTCCCTGCGGTACTCCCGAAATTACCTCTACATCTGCAGATTTTGAACCGTTAAGAATGACATGTTGTTTTCTTTCTTCTAGGAAATCCTGAATCCAATCACAAACCTGGTCCGATATTCCGTAAGCTCGTATTTTTTTCACTAAACGTAAGTGCGGAACCGTATCAAATGCCTTCCTGAAGTCCAGGAATACGGCATCAATCTGCTCGCCAGTGTCTACGGCACTGTGAATTTCTTGGGCAAATAGGGCGAGCTGAGTTTCACATGATCTCTGTTTGCGGAATCCATGTTGGTTTTCCGATCTCCTTTATTATTAAATAAAATAACAAAAGTCCTGTTCAAGTTATGTTTTGTTAAACCACATTTTTTACAGTATAATTTACCAATTGTTTATGACAGTAATAGAAATAGTTCATGTAGAATCATTTTATTTGAAGAAATTTTCTAAATTTACAACACCTATGATCTATGTTCACTTCAAAATTCAAACCCACTGAAAGATATTTGTTCTTCAATTTATATACCTTATAAAGCCTTCTTTCTCCACTTTTCAACCAACATTTTACTTCCTTCAAAAACTGTGTATTTAAAAAAATGATAACTATTCAAAATTATCAGTTCCAGAAGCTCTCAATCTTAAACTGCAATCCTGTCAAAATTCTACCATTAGTGTAGTAGCTCTTATTCTTTAGATTCCAAAAATGTGTGATTTTCATGAAATAACATGTTACTTAGCAAATTATGCCAATTAGAATATCTAATTTCACAGAAAATTCGTGGTGGGCTTTGAAAGTCCCAGTGTCCAGAGAAACTTCCATGTCATAAAATAGTACCTATATTGTGTCAGTTCTATTTATACAGCTTATAGTTAATCAAGATAACATCACTACCTAATTTATTTGTTTATGTTTTTCTTTTTCTGTCTTTTATGTTAATATCTAAACGTAACAGTCTTTTATGTTACCATTTTGTAGTTTATGTACTACACTCATCTTTGTATAGGCATCACACACAAAGCCACATGCAGACTGCGGTAGTTAGTCAACATGTTAACTTATAAGTAAGTCTGTTTAAACAAGATGCTACTTGTTAACATTTGCTAGGCTAATAACAGCCTCTACAGCTTAGTGACCTGTGATGTTACACTGAAATTATTAATGACAAGCAATTTGATCATCTAAAGTGCTTCTCTTCTCTTTCCTAGCCTTTATTCCCTGTGATTATCTAAAATGCTTATGAACAATAAATATGAAAAAAAGCAAAGGGTAGTATCATCTGGCTTGTATGCAATCATTTTATAAGGTGTGATAAAAAGAAGTTTCCATTCAAAGGCTGTACAGTTCAGAATCGGTATGCCAATCAGGCAAAATCACTGTGAGCATTGAGGCAATCATGCCACCGACGCACCAGGTTGAAGATGCCTATTTGGTAAAACACTGTGTCCTACTGTGTGTAAGTAGTCCATAGCTGCCTGATGCACATGCTCATCCGACAGGGATTTTTGTCTATTCAAGGCCTTTTCTAAGGGACCAAAGACATGATAATCACTTCAGGAGATATCAGGACTATAGGGTGGGTGCTCAAGTGTCTCCCACTTGAGTTGGCATAGCTTCTGCATTATGACATTTACAATATGGGGACATGCATAGTTATGAAGCAGCCATACCCCTTGTCACACCATTCCACAATTTTGGTTTTCAACAGACATGTTGTGCCATACACATTCTTCATTCTCAGATATATGTCTACCAGTGTATGTCCTTCAGCAGCCAAGAAAAGAATAACAGCATGTTGATCCTGTTTGGACGCATTTGATACTAATGTCATACTGTTGATGTTTCCCCATTTACATATCAGAAAGACACAAATGCCATACACTAATCCCTTGCCTACATGTCGGTGCTTGTCTACCCACATTGGAGTTGTGCTACATTGCATTGCACATATGCTGCAGCAACACCCTCAAATGAAAATTTTTTGATCATCCCTTATATAATGCTTCAAATTTCCTAATACTCATCAAGAAGATATAAAGCAAAAGAAGAAATTTGATGAGATTTAAGAGAGGAATCAAACAGGTCATTAAGTTACACAGCCCCTGTCTTTTTGTTCTTTTTCCGGTGGTCACTAGTTTCTTGTGCCAGTCCCAGTTTTCCTTATTCCTGTCTCAGTGTCATTCATTTTTGAGTGGCCAGTCATTACTTGTCCCACCACTGTTCTACATTCAGTACTAGGTTGTAATTCCTTTTGTTAATTGAATACTCTCGTTCTCGTTCACTTTTAAACTGTTCTCAAAAACTCGACTTCTTTGCCTACATGATAACTTTTATAATTATATTTTCAAATTAAAATAAGAAGTCCTGATTCACTGGAATTTGTTTCTCAACTTAATATTTCATGTTTTTTGGAAGGAAAGTGTTCATAATTTCACTTTAGCTTTCACAAATAAAGTTTATTAATGCCAGTGTTTATGTTTGTACAGTTATGTTCTATGAATTGTTAAAAAATAAAATTTTAAAATTAAATTAAATGAATTTATCAGAACTGTACCATTTTCACTTCTCAGCTTCTGAGGCAAAGTCTGTCCCTTGAAGATATTAAAGAGCAGTTGGACTATGTGGAGTCCTTCCTAATATAAGGTTTTTCAATCAGGCCAGAAACTTCTGTAGTTTTAATTTCAAAAATATCTGAGCCCGTTTGAGTCTGACATATATACAAAATTTATACAAATATTTCAATTTTAAAAATGACAACTTTATTACAGTAAGCAAAGTTCTGACAGAATGTAAATAAGTTAGGAGTAAAGGAGACCACTCACTGAATAGCAGAAGCCTTGAGACATAGACAGGCACAGTAAAAAGAATGGCTTTCAGGAAAAAAAGAATGACAACTCTGCTAGCTTTTACAGAGCAGTTGCGGGATCAGCACATGGTGAAACTAACAAAACCTGGTTGTTTATAGAACATGAGCATAACCAGTTTGGAGGGAGGTGGAGAAGGGGAGGGGTGCTAGAAAAAAATGTTCATAAACCGGACTCGCATCATACCCTGCCTCATCTCTCAGAGAGGCATATCAATTCATTATCAGTTTGAAGTAATGCTAAACATGTAATAGATACGGATTGGTGGCAGCATAATCATTTGTTGTGAAATTTCAAAATTATTTTGCTGTTCACAAAGAAACTACGAAGAGTTATCACTAACAGACGCCACTTTCCCCTCCCCTGCTCCCCTTCCAGATTTGTGGTTGTTTCCTGATGCTATGGTGTACAGGCAGGTATCGAAGATGAGTGACTGTAGAATGATACAAGATGTCTTGGACAAAATTTCTAGTTGATTTGATGTATGGCAGCTGGCTCGGAATATTGAAAAATGTAAGTTAATATGGATGAGTAGGAAAAACAAACCTCTAATGTTTGGATACAGCATTAGTAGTCTCCACCTTGACATAGTCATGTCATTTAAGTATCTGGGCATAACAATGCATATCAGTATGAAATGGAATGATCATGTGAGGATTGTGGTTGGAAACGCGAATGGTTGACTTCGGTTTACTGGGAGAATTTTAGGAAAGTGTGATTCATGTGTAAAAGGGACCCCACATAGGTCGCTATTATGACCAATCTTGAGTACTGAATGAGTGTTTGGGATCCGCATCAGGTTGGATTAATGGAAGACATTGAAGCAGTTCATAGATGGGCTGCTAGATTTGTTACTGGTAGGTTTGAATAACATATAAGTGTAATGGAAATGCTTCAGGAATTGAAATGAGGGTCCCTGAAGGGAAGACAACATTCTTTCTGAAGAACACTATTGAGATATGGTAACTTGGACATAATTCAGTATTGTTGTTAATGAGATGTAATTATCATATATTGTATACATGTTACTAACTACTATGACATGACTCTTCCTTTTTTTTTTCAGCTATCAAAAGAGGTTCCACCAATTATGAATGTTCTCAATGTTCATGAGAATCTCATTGAAGCCTTATTAGAAATGCAGGCCTATGCTGATGCACAGGCTGTCTTAGCAAAATATGATGATGTTACATTACCCAAATCTGCTACAATATGCTATACAGCAGCTCTTCTAAAAGCAAGAGTAGTGGCCGACAAGTAAGTGTAGTGTGTGTGTGTGTGTGTGTGTGTGTGTGTGTGTGTGTGTTTAATTTTTATTTATTTATTTGTTTTTTATGAGCACTCAATGGTGAGGTTATCAGCAAAGTGAAAATAGAAACATAACACTGTATTCTCTTCCCCACACTGCACATTCTATAAAATATTAATAGGTCTGCTAAATTCTTTCTAGAAAATATTCCTTAGTGTTTAATATGGATCATTAAAACCTTGATCCCCAAATCATACTCCCATTCTTTTTCCAGTGAAGAATGCTTGTGTCTGTGCTTTACTGAAAAAATAATGATAAAATCAATAATATTATTAATTGTAATGATTATAATTGCTGTATGCACTTTTTAAATGACAGTTTAATAGCTGGGGATACTGTATTGATTAGGCTTGTCAAAGTAACTAAATGGTATGTATTTGGCACAGGCAAGCCATCTACCCATTATGAAGTATTTGTTACTCATTACTTTTCTTACTAATCACATGTGACCACAGACATGCTGTACTGTGATTCCCAAAATATTTTATACACCGGGCAGCCACAGCTGTTGAAAGGTATGATATTATGAAGAACTCTGATAACAGCTGGTAAAATTGTTGTTTATTAACACATGACTGGTTTTGCAGCTTTAAGCCTTATCATCAGGTGAACCTATGTGGTAAAAAGCAAAGTACAGTGTCACCACTTTTTGTGGATATTAAAATTAGTAAAAGAATGCCTAAAATATACTCACAGTACTAAAAGATCATAGACATACCCATTGCCGCTAGTCAAAATGTACTATTCAGAGAGTATCGTCAGTACTATGGTGAGCGAAAGATAAAGTAGTAGTGCCCCATTCTTTAAAATTTGCCTGCATCTAAAAAGAAAAAAGAAAATATTTTATAGTGAGCAGACAATATTTTTTTTTTTAAAAAAAAAGAGGCCAGATTGGTGACAAAGAATTGTCACTGCTGTCATGATTAGTCATGGCACACAAAAATTACAATGTGGAAAGAGTCAGGTGGCAGTGTCTTACCAATATGCCAGCAAGGCAGCTCAGTGCAGGCAAGGCAATAGCGGCCTCCATGAATGACAAAGCTGGCTGGTGGAACGGAAGCAAGCTTGTAAAGGTAGTGACCCAGCACTCCTAGTCGTAAGTATACAACACCACACTGTCCACATGAATAGCTTCCATTCTGCCAGCCAGCTAGTCTCTCTTTGTCATTCGTGCAGGTCACTTATGCCCTGCCCTCCACTGAGATTTTCTTTTTTCTTTTTTGAGGCAGGCAAATATTAAAGACTGGGGAACTTCTTATTTGTCTTTCGCTAACTTTAGTATTGATGATAATCTCTGAATAGTACATTTTAACTAGGAATGATGGGCATGCCTATGATCTTTTAGCATTGTGAGAATATTTTAGACATTCCTTTACTAATTTTAATATCCACAAAAAGTGCTGACACTGTACTTTGCTTTTTACCTGTAGGTTCGCCTGATGATGCGGCCTAAAGCTGTGAAACTGGTCATGTGTTAATAATCAACAATTTTACCAGCTGTGAGCAGAGTTTGTCCTAACATAATGTACTATGATTGGCTGATGGAGAGCATTCGGCATGTGCACCATATTTGATTTCGTAATCCTGAAGTTAACATTTTTGTTTGATAATTTTGTATTAAAATGTGCATGCAATGAAAAAATACTGTTTATAGCCATTGCTGCATAGAGGGATCCTTCAAAAATGCATTGTTTTGGCATAGTTTGTTAAAATAAGATGATGGAATGTAAAACATTCCATTGTGGTACCTTATGAATTGTACCAAGGCTAGAGTCGCTCAGTCACTCAGTTTTGTATTGGTTCATTGGGTACATCCCAAACAACAAATATGAAGGTCCAGGGTTCCATCACTAGTCATTCTTAAGATTTTTCGTTTCTGTTACTGATTTTATTCCTCCCAATGTTTTGTTAATGTGAAAAATGCCAGGTTACCTTGTGATTCAGAATCTGCACTAAATTGTCCCTTTGTAATTGGATAGGAAAGCCAGTTTATAGTTTGTTAGGACAACCTTATCCTTTTCTGTAGTGTCCATTAGAGTTAAATTTATCAGTATGATTATTACTATTTTACTAAACTCTCAAGCTGTGAACCCGAATATATACTCGTACGCTGTTAGTTAAGGAGTGATGGGAACATAGCAATTGGTCACAATCCCACTGGTTTTCAGCTACAAACTTTAGTAGTGTATAGGCAAAAGTAAACTGTTAGTTTCCTTCTGCTTATACACCAGTAAAGTCATATGGTGATGTGTACTGCTGCAAGTTTGTTGGAGGATAACTCACTGGAATGCACTGAAGATGGCTATTTGTAGCTGAAATCTAGTTATGCAAGAATGATAAAAAACCAATGGGATTGCAACTGATTGTCTTCTTACTTATCCTATTAATCTACAGTTACTGTTAGTGGTGGTTATCTGATCATGTACTCATCAGTTGCAGTCTCACAAGTAAAACTATGTTGCTCTGCCATCTGTTGTGATGGGCAACACTACTTTGTCATCTAGATGTAATGATATCTTTATTGATGCACTGTGAAGCTCTTTGTTGGAAAGTTAGGGAATTGGAAGGAATTGGGAACTACAAACTGTCTTTACAGAAAGAAAAAAAGAAAGCGTAAAGCAGTGCGTGAATATGTCTAGAAGGGCACTAAATGTTACAGTACACAATGCTTTCATTGTTTCTCAAGCAATTGAAAAGGCAAAGGATGATGTCAATATAAATTTCAAGCTTTGTATTGTAACAGTATTGCTGGAAAATCGCTGGAAGAGACTGTGGTGCAGGACTTTCTGTTGAAGGTTGCTGCAAAGTGTACCATTTTAAATGTAATAATGGCCTAGTAGTAAAATTTTGTCAAATGTTGTGAATAATTACTGTGCTGGAATGATTTAAATAAAATGATTCATTTCTGTACCAGCTGGCCATGTAAACTACAGCCAGTAGGCTAGGTGCGTGCATGGAATTTACTGACACGAAGAGTTGATACATGGGATAAGAATATGCTGAACTGTACCTTCATCTTGCTAATCTACTTTGTAGTACCTTCCAATAATGATATTTCGAAGATTATTGACTTTCAAATATTGGATTGCTCTCAAATCAGTGACAGCAAGTTAGTTTAAAAAGTACATAAAAAACTGTCACACCACTACTGAAAATGAAAATTTGACTGATGATTTCATCCTCGTGCGTAAAATATTCTGGAGGTAAAACGGTCCCGCATTTGGATATCTGGGGAGGGACTACTCCGGAGAATGTCATCATCAAGAGAAACAAAACGGGCATTCTGTGGGCCATGGCATGGAATGCAAGATCCCTTAATTGAGCAGGCAGATTAGAAAATTTGAAAAGGGAAATGGATAGGTTGAAGTTAGATATAGTGGGAATTAGCAAATTCCAGTGGCAGTAGGTACAGAGCTTGTGGCCAAGTGAGTACAGGGTTATAATACAAAATAAAATAAGGGTAATGCAGGACTAGGTCTCCTAATAAATAAGAAAATAGGAATACAGTAAGCTACTATGAACGGCATAGTGACTGCATTGGCTTTGCCAAGATAGACACAAAGCCAACACCCACCAGAGTAGTACAACTTTATATGAGAGCTAGCTCCACAGATGATGAAGAGATTGAAGAAATATATGATGAGATAAAAGAAATTATTCAGACACTTAAAGAAGATGAAAATTTAATTATAATGCCGGACTCGAATTCAATAGTAGAAAAAGGGAGAGAAGGAAAAATAGTAGATGAATATGGATTGGGGGAAAAGAATGGAAGAGGAAGGTGCTTGGTAAAATTTTGTGCAGAGCCTAATTTAATCATCACAAACACTTGGTTTATAAATAATGACAGGAGGTTGCATACATAGAAGAGACCTGAAGACATCAGAAGTTTTCAGATTGATTATATAATGGTAAGACAGAAGTTTTGGATTAGATTTTAACATTTTCAGGGGCAGATGTGGACTCTGACCATAATTCATTGGTTATGAACTGTAAATTAAAACTGAAGAAATTGCAAAAAAGTAGAAATAAGGAGCTGAGACCTTAATAAGTTGAAAGAACCAGAGGTTGTTGACAGTTTCAGAGGGAGCATTAGGCAACAATTGACTATAATAGGGAACAGAACTACAATAGAAGACAAATGGGTAGTTTTTGAGACATGAAATAGTAAAGGCAGCAGAGGATCAAGTAGGTAAAAAGACAAGGCCTAGTAAAAATCCTTTCTTGGATATCACAGGAGATACTGAATTTGACTGATGAAAGATGAAAATATAAAAATGCAGCAAATGAAGCAGGCAAAAGGGAATACAAACATCTAAAAATGAGACAGCCAAGAAGTGCAAAAGTGCTAAGCAGGAATGGCTAGAGCATAATTGTAAGGAAATAGAAGCATATATCACTAGGGTAGAGAGAGATACCACCTACAGGAAAATTAAAAAGGCCTTTGGAGAAAAGAGAAGCAGCTGTATGAGTATCAACGGCTCAGATGAAAAACTAGTACTAAGCCAAGAAGGGAAAACTGAAAGGTGGAAGGAGTATGTAGAGGGTATATAAGGGAAATGAAGTTGAAGGCAATATTATAGAAAGGGAAGAAGAAATAGATGAAGATGAGATATGATACTGCAAGAAGAGTTTGACATTATGCTGAAAGACCTGTTGAAATAAGACACCTGGAGTAGATGACATTCTGTCAGGACTGCTGACATCATTGGGAGAGCCAGCCATGACAAAACTATTCCACGTGGTGTGCAAGGTGTTTGAGATAGCCAAAATACCCTCGTACTTCAAGACGACTGGAATAATTCTAATTCTAAAGAAAACAGGTTCTGACAAGTTTGAATATTACTGAACTGTCAGTTCAATAGATCATGGTTGCAAAATATTAATGTGAATTGTTTACAGAAGAATGGAAAAACTGGTAGAAACCAACCTCAGGGAAGGTCAGTTTGGATTCCACTGAAATGTGGAGCCCATAAGGCAATACTGACCCTTTGACTTCTTTTAGATTGGTTAAGGAAAAGCAAACCTACATTTGTAGACCTAGAGGAAGCTCTTGACACTATTTGTGGAAGACTCTGTGAAACTCTCAAGGTAGCAAGGGCAAAATACAGAGAGTGAAAGCCTATTAACAACTTGTTGGGATACAGTTTTGCTAGAGGGTGAAGTTTTTGAGTTATTCATGGAAAACCACAAAAGTGACCTTCAAACATGCCCCACTCCCACACTCAGCCCCCACTAGTCAGGATTTCTAGTATGTTAGTCATGGCACTCCCTCCTGCCACTGTACAAATATCTACATCTACATCTACATCCATACTCCGCAAGCCACCTGACGGTGTGTGGCAGAGGGTACCTTGAGTACCTCTATTGGTTCTCCCTTCTATTCCAGTCTTGTATTGTTTGTGGAAAGAAGGATTGTCGGTATCCTTCTGTGTGGGCTCTAATCTCTCTGATTTTATCCTCATGGTCTCTTCGCGAGATATACGTAGGAGGGAGCAATATACTACTTGACTCATTGGTGAAGGTATATTCTCGAAACTTCAACAAAATCCTGTACCGAGCTACTGAGCGTCTCTCCTGCAGAGTCTTCCACTGGAGTTTATCTGTCATCTCCATAACGCTTTCACTATTACTAAATGATCCTGTAACGAAGCGCGCTGCTCTCCGTTGGATCTTCTCTATCTCTTCTATCAACCCTATCTGGTACGGATCCCACACTGCTGAGCAGTATTCAAGCAGTGGGCGAACAAGCGTACTGTAACCTACTTCCTTTGTTTCCGGATTGCATTTCCTTAGGATTCTTCCAATGAATCTCAGTCTGGCATCTGCTTTACCGACGATTAATTTTATATGGTCATTCCATTTTAAATCACTCCTAATGCGTACTTCTAGATAATTTATGGAATTAACTGCTTCCAGTTGCTGACCTGCTATTTTGTAGCTAAATGATAAGGGATCTATCTTTCTATGTATTCTCAGCACATTACATTTGTCTACATTGAGATTCAATTGCCATTCCCTGCACCATGTGTCAGTTCGCTGCAGATTCTCCTGCATTTCAGTACAATTTTCCATTGTTACAACCTCTTGATACACCACAGCATCATCTGCAAAAAGCCTCAGTGAACTCCCGATGTCATCCACAAGGTCATTTATGTATATTGTGAATAGCAACTTTCCTATGACACTCCCCTGTGGCACACTTGAAATCACTCTTACTTCGGAAGATTTCTCTCCATTGAGAATGACATGCTGCGTTCTGTTATCTAGGAGCTCTTCAATCCAATCACACAATTGGTCAGATAGTCCATATGCTCTTACTTTGTTCATTAAATGACTGTGGGGAACTGTATCGAACGCCTTGCGGAAGTCAAGAAACACGGCATCTACCTGTGAACCCGTGTCTATGGCCCTCTGAGTCTCGTGGACGAATAGCGCGAGCCGGGTTTCACACGACCGTCTTTTTCAAAACCCATGCTGATTCCTAAAGAGTAGATTTCTAATCTCCAGAAAAGTCATTATACTCGAACATAATACGTGTTCCAAAATTCTACAACTGATCGACATTAGAGATATAGGTCTATAGTTCTGCACATCTGTTCAACGTCCCTTCTTGAAAACGGGGATGACGTGTGCCCTTTTCCAATCCTTTGGAACGCTATGCTCTTCTAGAGACCTACGGTACACCGCTGCAAGAAGGGGGGCAAGTTCCTTCACGTACTCTGTGTAAAATCGAACTGGTATCCCATCAAGTCCAGTGGCCTTTCCTCTTTTGAGCGATTTTAATTGTTTCTCTATCCCTCTGTCATCTATTTCGATATCTACCATTTTGTCATCTGTGCGACAATCTAGAGAAGGAACTACAGTGCAGTGTTCCTCTGTGAAACAGCCTTGGAAAAAGACATTTAGTATTTCGGCCTTTAGTCTGTCATCCTCTGTTTCAGTACCATTTTGGTCACAGAGTGTCTGGACATTTTGTTTTGATCCACCTACTGCTTTGACATAATACCAAAATGTCTTAGGATTTTCTGCCAAGTCAGTACATAGAACTTTACTTTCGAATTCATTGAACACCTCTCGCATAGCCCTCCTCACACTACATTTCGCTTCGTGTAATTTTTGTTTGTCTGCAAGGCTTTGGCTATGGCTATGTTTATGTTAGCTGTGAAGTTCCCTTTGCTTCCGCAGCAGTTTTCTAACTCGGTTGTTGTACCACGGTGGCTCTTTTCCATCTCTTACGATCTTGCTTGGCACATACATATTTGTGACTGCACGAATTATTCCAACATTCAACTTCTTGTTGGTCATCATTGACCATCCTCATTATGCCACCGACTTGGTTGAGTCCTTACAAATTGTAAAATTTGAAGTTTGTGTAAATTTTACGTAATAATTTTGTGAATATTAACAGCATAAAATAAATGGTTACATCGTTGCATTTGTCAGGCCTTCTGACTATGAAACTACTGTTGTTATAAGGGTTAAGTTCGGATCAAATTGTAAACATAATTAGTGTAACATCAACAAAAGTAATTTTTCTTTCATTACACTTGTGACACGTTTAAATTGCTGATGTTAACTAAATAGCCAACTATGCTGGTGTTGTAATAGGCCCATCAATAGGGACCAAAACAAGTTGAATATAGGGAATAGTTCATGTAGTTGGAAATTTTTGTACAGTGGTAGACAACTTACTAGAAATCCTGAATGATGAGGGTTAAGTGTTGTGCGGAGGTGTGTCTGACAGTCACCTTTGTATGTTTTTCCCTGAATAACTCGAAAACTGTGGCCTCCAGCAAAAACATATTCCAGTACAAAATTTAACTGCATAAAATTTCCTACAAAAAGACACTGTTCTTTTTTCCTGTAAGACGAATAATTTGAGCATAGAGAGTGAGAGAATATGAAAATCTTGCACATGGTTTATTTATTTATTTACACTTCAAGTTCTGTAGGCCCATATTGAGGAGCAAATCTCCAAGGACATTGAATGTGTCAGTGCATGAAATTACAATGTAAAAGTAATAACAGATAAAAATAAAATGTTTATGAACCCAAAAAAAGTCAAGCCATATATTTAAGGAAACATAATCAACAATACAACACAAGAATCAGATTAATTTTTCAAGGTACTCCTCGACAAAATAGAAGTGACCCATGAGGAAACTCTTCAGTATCAATTTGTATCGCGTGGGTTACTGCCAAGATTTTGAAATTCTTGTGGTAGCTTATTGAAACTGAATGCATCAGTATACTGCACACCTTACTGCACAAGAGTTAAGGATGTCCAATCCAAATGCAGATTTGATTTCTGCTGAGTATTAACCCAGTAAAAACTGCTTATTTTTGGGAATAAGCTAATATTAACAAGAAGGGACAGTAAAGAGGCCAATGTTAGAATACCCAGACTCATGAACAGGGATTGACAAGCACCTTTTAAATAGTGAAAATGGCTACGTTAAGTCTTTGAAGAAGATCCTGAATGTGGGCTTTCCACAACAGTTTACTATCGATCTGAACACCCAGAAATATGAACTGTTCAGTTTCACTAAGCATATGCCCATTCTGTGAAATTAAAAGGTCAGGTTTTGTTGAATCATGTGTTAAAAACTGTAAAAACTGAGACTTATTGTGATTTAGCATTAGTTTATTTTTTACAAGCCATGAACTTACGTCATGAACTGTGCTATTTGAAACCAAGCCAGTGTTCCACACAATATCCTTTACTACAAGCTAGTGTCATCAACAAACAGAAGTATTTTAGAATTACCTGTAGTACTAGAGGGCATATCATTTAATATCATTTATATAGATAAGGAACAGGAGTGGTCCCAACACTGATCCCTGGGGCAGCCCCCCCCCCCTCCCCCTCTCCCATTTGAGTGTACCCCACTCAGACTCTACATCACAGCCATTCTCAGCACTATGAGTAATGACCTTTTGCTGTCTGTTGCTAAGTTAAGAGGTGAACCAATTGTGAGCTACTTCCCGTATTCTGTAATAGTCCAACTTCTGGAGCAATATTTTGTAATCAACACAATCAAATGCCTAAGTTAAATCAAAACATATGCCTAGTGTTCGAAACCTTCTGTTTAACCCATCCAGAGGAAAAAGGAATATAGCATTTGTTGTGGACTGGCAAGACAGCCAATCCACAGTGACGGGTAACCGAAAGGCACGTGCTTAAACTCACGCAGGCTGGCGTGAGGTCTGAAACAGGATACGTAATGAATGCTATAAAGAAAAGTGCGTAGCTGCTGGAATACTTAACCTTAATCCACAATTGGTGAACATTGGTCTTGTTACTGTACATGCTTCATTAGATACATAGCAAAGGATAAATGGCGCCTTGCTAGGTCGTAGCAGTTGACTTAGCTGAAGGCTATGCTAACTATCGTGTCGGCAAATGAGAGCGTAATTCTCAGTGAACCTTTCCTAGCAAAGTCGGCTGTACAACTGGGGCGAGTGCTAGTAAGTCTCTCTAGACCTGCCATGTGGCAGCGCTCGGTCTGCAGTTTTTGACAGTGGTGACACGCGGGTCCGTCGTATACTAGCGGACCACGGCCGATTTAAAAGGCTACCACCTAGCAAGTGTGGTGTCTGGCGGTGACACCACATTCCTCCCCCGCAAATCGGCGAACGGTTGTATTATAAGG
Source organism: Schistocerca serialis cubense (assembly GCF_023864345.2). Taxonomy (NCBI): domain Eukaryota; kingdom Metazoa; phylum Arthropoda; class Insecta; order Orthoptera; family Acrididae; genus Schistocerca; species Schistocerca serialis. The sequence continues at coordinate 386,949,154 of NC_064640.1, forward strand.
CTTCCGCCCGCCGTGGGGAGGACCCCATGTTGACGTATGCGACGAGGTGGGGAGCCTAACAACAGGCGAGGCTGTGCCACCCGCACCCTGCCAGTTGGTCCGAGGGGAGCTAGGAAACACCTGAAAACCTAGTCCAGGGTGCATGCCAACATGCGGTGTATGCGCCCTAAGATAGTCCGGAGGGGCCGACGGGTCGACCTCCATTGCGTCGGGGCACCCGACGGGCGAAGACGACAACTGGTCCGGAACGGGCAAGAGTTCCAAGTCGGAGGACAGCGGGTCGCGGGAAGCGATCGGCGGCGCGTGACCCAGGGAGGCGCCCGGCGGCAGCAGCGACGCGTCATCTGTGGGCGGCGCCGGCGGCGGCGCATCACGATGGGGCAAAATGGAAGGCAGCGTCGGGAACACCCAGGGATGAGGCGAGCCAGTAGATGGGTCCCCAGGGCGCTGACCGGACGGCACCGTTGCTGAAAGCAGACGGGGAGCGGCAGAACCCATGCGACGACAGAGGCGCAGCTGATTAAGATGCCGACGCACCTCACCAGTGGCCCCCAAAACCAGATACATAGCGCAGCCGAGGCAGCGAAGAATGCGCCCTGCGAGCCAACGCCGTGAACCTCGATAGTTGCGATAGTATACAACGTCGCCTGGAGCAAAAGCAGGTGGCTGCCGCTGCACAGGAACCTGATGTGGCAGATGCAGCAAAGACATCAAGGTTCGATGAGGACGACCGTGGAGCAACTCAGCCGGCGAGCGACCATCTCTGGGCTGAGAGTGATACGAAGACAAGAAGAGCAATAACGCGTCCTCCCGAGAATGAGACTCTTTCAGCTTCAACATCTGGGACTTGAAAGTCCAGACCAATCGTTCAGCGGCACCGTTTGACTGAGGCGAAAACGGCGCGGATGTCAGATGTTGAATACCATTGGCCTTGCAAAATGACTGAAATTCTGCGGACGTGAATTGTGGGCCATTGTCGGAAACAATAGTCTGTGGAAGACCTTCAATACAAAAGATAGCGGATAATGCTTGGATGGTGGCAGATGACGTCGTGGAAGACATCCGGACAACAAAAGGAAAATTACTGAAGGAATCTACTACAACCAACCATCGAGCATTCCAGAACGGACCAGCAAAATCGATGTGTAATTGTTGCCAAGGGGAAGTGGATTTCGGCCATGCAAAGAATTTCCGCGGTAGGGCGGATTGTTGTTCGGCACACGCCATGCAAGAAGAGCACATATTCGTAATCGCAGCATCGATTCCGAACCAAGTACAGTGCTGACGAGCAAGTTGTTTCGTTCGCACTATACCCCAATGTCCTTGGTGGAGAAGCCGTAAGACAGAGGACTGTAACGAAAGTAGGACCACGACCCTGGACTGATCATTATCAGAACGCAACAGCAAAACACCTCGTCGAACAAAAAGTCTCTCCTTGTGAGCAAAAAATCTGCGAACCAACGGATCCTCGATCCGTGACTTTGACAAGGGCCATTGCGTAGCAACAATACGCAAAACAGTAGTAGCTTTGCGTGACGGGCAATTCTCACGCGAATGTCTAGTAGCACACCGCGGGCATGATTTTACTGCATTTGCGTGCTTGCGCGGGACACGTGGCTGCGCGGACGTGCGCGAGGGCTGCTTACAGTTCCGTGCAGCTCGCCCGGCGGGCCGGTTAATGTGACACACAGCTGGCGAAGTTTCAAATGATTCCTGAGCAAAGTCAAGTGTGTCTTGCCTATCCAATATGTCTATCACTTGTTGAAGGGAGGGATTGACTAGTTTCAAAATTTGCTCCCGTATACGAACATCAGAAACGTTCTGTGCAATTGCATCACGTACCATAGTATCTGAATAAGGGAGTCCACATTCACACTCAAAAGCACAATCCCTTGTAAGGCCTTGCAAAGTTGCAACCCACTCCCGATTAGTTTGACCGGCCGTACGTTTCGTACGAAAGAAAGTATACCTTTTTGCAACTACATTGACTGATTCTTTGAAATAGGCATCTAAAGCAGACAGAATTTCGTCGTAGGACAGAGTTGCTACGTCGTGTCGGGGAAATAATTTCACTATCACATGGTACGTTTGCACCCCTACACACGCCAATAAATGAGGCTGCCGCTCGTTACCTTGAATTCTGTAGGCGGCGAGATGAAATCCAAATTGGCGTGACCACTCCGTCCAGGTTTCCATCGCCCCATCGAATTTACGAAAAGGTGGTGCAACTGCATGTTGTGGCTGCGGTAGTGGTGGAGCGGCGGCTGCCGCATTGTGTTGCATCGCATGTTGACCCTGGACAAGCTGTCCTAGGGCATCCAATAACGCCTGCGTCTGCTGATTCTGCAAGCGATAAAATTCGGACAGTACATCTGGAGATTGTGGCGAAGCCATGTCACAAGTAAATTAGTTATATATAAAGGAGACCGTTTGTATCCAAGTCGCCAAAAATGTTGTGGACTGGCAAGACAGCCAATCCACAGTGACGGGTAACCGAAAGGCACGCGCTTAAACTCGCGCAGGCTGGCGTGAGGTCTGAAACAGGATACGTAATGAATGCTATAAAGAAAAGTATGTAGCTGCTGGAATACTTAACTTTAATCCACAATTGGTGAACATTGGTCTTGTTACTGTACATGCTTCATTAGATACATAGCAAAGGATAAATGGCGCCTTGCTAGGTCGTAGCAATTGACTTAGCTGAAGGCTATGCTAACTATCGTCTCGGCAAATGAGAGCGTAATTCTCAGTGAACCTTTCCTAGCAAAGTCGGCTGTACAACTGGGGCGAGTGCTAGTAAGTCTCTCTAGACCTGCCGTGTGGCGGCGCTCGGTCTGCAATTACTCACAGTGGTGACACGCGGGTCCGTCGTATACTAGCGGACCGCGGCCGATTTAAAAGGCTACCACGTAGCAAGTGTGGTGTCTGGCGGTGACACCACAGCATTTTCAGTTGTTAAATGACTTCTGAAGCCGAACTGTATGTTTGATAGCAAATGTGTGATATAAAATCATCAATTATACTTACATACACAGCCTTTTCAGTAACTTTAGCAAACACTGATGGCATAGAAATAGGCCTAAAGTTGTATATATTATCCCCTTCTCCCTTTTTATAAAGCTGCTTTATTACTGAGTACTTTAATTGTTCAGAAAACTGACCATTCCTAAAGGAAAAATCACAAATATGGCTAAATACAGGGATAACATGTGCAGCACAGTACTTTAATACATCATATCCATGAGAGTCCTTAGGTTTCAGTGATTTAGTTATTGACTCAAGCTCCCCCTTGTCACAGAGGCGTATTTCAGATACCAATCTCGGAAAGGGATATGCCAATAGTGTTATATAATTCCCTGTAAAAACTAAATTTCTATTTAATTTATCAACAGTGCTCAGAAAATGATTGTTAAATACTGTACATATATCTGATTTATCAATAACAGAAATATTTTTACTATTAACTGACTTCATATCGTCGACCTTGTGCTGGTGACCAGACACTTCCTTCACAGCTGACCATATGGTTTTAATTTTATCCCGTGATGTAACTATTCTATTTGCATACCACATACTCTTTGCCTTCGTAATAACACCTTTAAGCACCTTACAGCGCTGTTTGTAATGGGCTACTGTAGCTTGATTGTGACTACTTCTAACATTTTCATATAATTCCCGCTTTGTTCTGTATGATAGCCTTATCCCACTGGTCAGCCACCCAGGCTGCCTTTTACTGCTAGTACCCCATTTAGAACATTCAAATGGAAAGCAAGTCTCCAAGAGCATGAGAAATGTGTTAAGGAAAGCATTACATTTGTCATCTATGTTATCGGCACTATAAACATCCTGCCACTCTTGTTCCTTGATGAGGTTTAAAAAGCTCTCTATTGCTGTGGGATTAACTCTCTACATAGTTTGTAATTATGTGTGACATTTGTTTGAATACAAATGCCTTTTAGTGTTAAAATTTGTGCATCATGGTCTGAAAGGCCATTCACCCTTTTACTAACAGAATGTCTATCTAGTAATGAAGAATGAATAAAATATTGTCCATGGTTGTTGCTATTGTTCCCCTGCACCCTGGTTGGGAAAAACACAATCTGCATCAGATCATATGAATTTAGGACATCTACCAAGATGTTTTTTCTTGTACAATTGTATACAAAATTAATATTGAAGTCACCACATATAACTAATTTCTGGTACTTCTTACATAGTAAATCAAGAACCCCGTCTAGCTTGAGCTAAAATGCTCTGAAGTCAGAGTTAGGGGACCTATAAACAACAACAATTAGAAGTTTAGTTTCACTAAATTCAACTGCCCCTGCACAACATTCAAATATCTGTTCAGTGCAGTGTCGTGATACGTCTGTGGACTCAAATGGAATACTGTTTTTTACATACATAGCCACTCCCCCACCCCACAAGGAAGTTCTTGAAAGCAGCCAGCTAAAATGTATCCTGATAAAGGAAGTCTCTGAATTGTCAAATTATCTAAGTGGTGCTCTGATATACCAATAATGTCAGAGTCAACATCTAGAAGCAGTTCACCAACTTTATCTCTAATACCTCGTATATTTTGATGAAATATGCTAATTCCTTCTGTACTTGGAAACATGATGTCCTCTGAAGGTGATTCCTTAGTTACGAGGGACTTCCTTTAAGCAGGTATACCTATCAGCTGACTTCAATCTAAAAGAGATGCAGCTCTAACACTAACTACTACAGGAATTTTTCCATAAGTGATCCCACCACCACCCACTACACCGTCACCTATAACCTTTGCCGGCCTCCTCTTCCCATACCTATTGATGTGCAGGCCACGCCTAGTGAAACCTGGTCTACTGATAGACTCAACTGTCACCAGTGCAATGTGACCCATGTCCTCTCCAGCCCCGTGTTAACACACGTAACATCCACATTAAGATGAGGCCGATCATGATTCTGAGACAGTTGCATGAAATTCACATTAGTGCCACCAGTTTGAGTAGCTATCTTTACCAAGTCACCACGTACATCATATTCCCCGTCCGTATCAAGACATACTTCACCCACCATCACTACCTGATCCTCCTTTGTAAAATTCCTACATAACTCCCCTGTGCTGTCAGTCACCAGAGCCAACACTGCACTAGGTTTCACAATGCGGGTGACCTGGTACTGACTCCCCAACGCTTCCTGCAACTGCTGGCCCACACGTCTCTATGCGAACTACGTAGCAGCAGAACCTTCTTCTTTCTGTTAGACTTTGCAAGTGACTTAGGCCTCCTAACTGCTGAGGACTGCTGCATGTTTTGTACACCTACTGCTACCAGAGGCCCCTATCCACTCAGCTCTGACAGTTGGTCAAATCTATCGCATATACGCAAAGTACAACTGTCTGAATACCTCCTCCTCCTTGCTGCCTTTTTGCCAACTGCCAGTTCCTATTCTCCAGCACCCTTCACCCTCAACCTACCTCTTTCCTGCTTTGCGTATTGTGCACCTGAAGGGCACAGATTTTATGTTCCTGCTCCTCTATCAACTTATTTTCACAACAGATTCTGCATTTCTAGGAGAGTATATCGCTAGAATGCCCACTAGCTTCCTCACTGCATTCCCCCCAATGAAAATACTTTGAACAAATCCCACACTGTAACCAGCTACTCACAAACCTACAACAGAGCCCACACTTCTCACTCATGGTGAAAAAACTATATGTCTATGTTACCTAAGTTCAGTTACACCAGTAGAACTATTTATAGAACTAACAGTAGCTGTTTTGAAATTCTCCCTTTACTAAGAAAGAAACTACTTTTATTAATACTACTAAACGACAACTAATACCAGTACCAAGAAAACTTCACAAAATGGATTAGTTAAACCAAAAATTCAAGCGGACACTGGAACGCTCAATGAAGTTAAAACAGTAAATTAAAATTTTACTGAAATATTTCACTAGAAACAATAAGAAATGTCAGCTGAAAACTAAAGTGTGAAATTTACTAAATGATCTCAACGCACAGAAAACTCTAAAAAACACAGTGAGCGAACATTTCCAAAAGTTTATTAAAGTGTTATTTTACCACAAACAAAACGAAACACCATTGAAAACTATTACATTTAGTAACTGTATAACAGCGCACAAACAACTTTGTCGGTACTTAGCTTTATAACCACTGCAGCTGCAACTGCACACCGCGAAATGCACACACACACACACACACACTACTAAGGCGTGAGGCTTGGACGAATAACGTAAGCACACTCACTAATAACAGACCACTTGAGTCAATAAAACAGGAAGAATGACTGAGATTGATCAAAATCCACTAATAAGTTACTTTTACAGCAAGTATTAACACAAATAAACTTTAAAATAAGTAACTGAAGACTAAAACTTTATAAAATGTTGACGAGCAACTTCAGCAGCAGTCCACCACATGTGACATCATGCCAAAGAGTCTGCGCCACTTCATCGAAGGCCTGGTGCAACATTGTGGGTTATGTAATATGACAGTGGTAGGGGCAGCTGTATTGTCCTCTAGATTTAAGTGTTAGTAAGAAGCTTTTGAAGAGTGGTGGTACAGAAGAATGCTGAAGATTAGATGAGTACTTGAGGTAAAATCTTCTGGATTGTTAGGATATATCGTATTTCTTATAAATGATCAATGGTTCAACCTTGTGATAGGATGTCTTCAGGATCTCTTGCTGTCCACTGTAGACTGAGCCCTCAGTCTACAGTGAACACCTGAAGAACATCCCAGCAGAAGGGTCGAAATTTGACCGTTTATAAGCAGTATGATGCTGCTTAACAACACGGAAGATTTTAACTTCAGTGACAATGGCCCTGGCCATGGCCTATGGACAAACATTAATTGGGTCTGTATGTCCATCTTCTCAGATATGGTTATGGGACCTCAGTTGTTCAGTGCAAAATGTCAAATCAAACACCATTCGGCTGACTAATTTCCAAACTGTTATTTTATTGGGCTGTCAGTTTCGGTGGTATATTATGCCATCTTCAGGCACCCTGACCAATTTTTAGGAAGATTCTAACCTTAGTTCCAGTCAAAATAGGGGCCAGAATTGCAAGACTGATATCTGTAGATTTTTGATACAGTGATCACTTCAATCATCATCTGACCATTCCAGTACCGAGGTTGAAATCTTCTTACACATCAGTCAGGGGCTGTGAAGATTGCGTAACATATCACCAAAACTGGTAGCCCAATAAAATAACAGTTTGGAAATTAGGCAGCTGAAAGGTGTCTGATTTGACATTCTGTTACATTAAATGGGTAGATCATGTAACTAATGAGAGAAGCAAGCATCTTCCTGAAAATTGTTACCATTGAGGAAATGCTTCAACAATAACACCAGATTTAATGTGCCAGATTTAATTCCCATTTCAATTGCGTAAATACCGATTACGCTCCTCGAGGATGTTTAATTGTATATGTATGCTTCACATATTATTTGTTGAATCAAACAGGTGCAATAAGACTTGGCATCTTCTTCTTCTTCTTCTTCTTCTTCTTCTTTCCAGTTTGGTTGAAACGTAATGCTTGCCATGGTAGGTGTTCAAGTGTCTATTTTGTTGGGGTGCGTCTAAACTGTTCTGCCACTTTTTTTACATCTAGTTTTTACATCTAGTTGTTGTCTTATACCTCCACTCCACACACTATCTCATAGCGTTGGTCCAGAAATCTCATTGTACAGGCTTCAATTCTTTGTTCACCTGCTTTTCTTAGGATCTAGTTTTCACTGCTGTACATAAGAGCAGATATAGCTACCGTGTTTTGTAGTCTTAGTGTTATCACTTTCCTCATAGTTCTGTAAGTAGAGGGGAGTGGGCATGGTAATTATGACGATGAATAATCACTCGCACTCTCGTTGCTTACTAGGAATACTTTTATTCCCGCAGCATGTAGCATAGAGTACATGCTACAGAGAACTGAACTGGCAAAGATACAGTTATTCTTGCTGCAGTAGGGCAGCACTATTATTGTGGGGTAGAGCCAGTGCTTCTACAACCCCCACAGAGCCCCCCCCCCTTCCCCCAAGTGCAGAGCACGGTGACTGGTGTACATCATGATGCGTTGTCATGCTGGCAATGGCAAGCGCCGACGTATCGTAGTCTTCCAGATGCCTAGGCGGCCGTAAAGGGTGGCCAACCTGCGATGTCAGCAGCGGTGCTGATGGAGCGGTGGTAGTGTCCGTTGAGGTGTTGATGGCTGGTGGTGCATCGTCTGGTGTTAGCAAGGTTGTTGGTCCGCCGGGAGGGGGGGGGGGGGGTGGCGGTGTCCAGGTGTTAGACGTCTTTATGAAGTGATCTGTGGCCGACACAAGCACGTAGTCATCCAAAGAAAGAGTGGATGTCAGACCTGCTGTGTCACTCATAGGCAGAAGGGGCATGGAGTGCTCTAATGACCTGGAGACCATGCTGTAGCCAGACTCTCTCTTGTCAAATTTGGCCATAACCATGATTAGTGAGTCCTGCAGTGTTACAGAAGTGTCTTCTGGGAGGTAATCTTGCAGGTCTAGGCCGATTGTAAATTGGCTGGAAGGACCTGGAGGTGGGGCTTGTGGAGGGTACCGTATTTACTCGAATGTAAGCCACACTTTTTTTCCGGATTTTGTAATCCAAAAAACCGCCTGCGGCTTGGAATCGAGTGCAAAGTAAGCGGAAGTTCTGAAAATGTCGGTAGGTGCCGCCACAACTAACTTCTGCTGTCGAATATATGTAGCTCTACACAGGCATGCTTTGCAGGCACAAAGATAAATACTGGCGCCAAAACCTCTGCGTCAGTAAATAAATTTTAAAAAAAAAGTGTAAGACGAGATTTTTTTCTCCGCCCCTAGTTTCAACCACTGCATTTTCATACATTATCCAATGATGTAAATACAAATTCCGTATTGTTCATCTTCGAAAGTGGCAGCATTTCAATGTACTACGAAAATCCGGCTGGCAAGACTGTGATGTTTGTCAAAATGGCCAACTCTACGTTCTGAATTTTTTCCTGCCTGTGAGACGAGATGGTTGCTAATGGGAACTTTTATGAATTGTGAATCACATGCAGTATTCTCTTCACCATAAGAATAATACGAATATAAACATTTTGCCATGTATTCTTTCGTGTTTGTTGCTATCTCATTTAAATCCTGTCTGCCTAATAAACTACGGAACTAGAGTGAGACAACAGCAAACGCGGAAGAATATACATATTATGTCATGTTTATATTCATATTATTCTTATTCCTAATAGTGATACAGTCAGAAATGAAGCACGGCAATTGACTAGATTTTTAAATCTAAGATTACTCTAATTTCTGTGCAGAATGTAACATACTAAAGAGGCGTCTGCAAAGATTTTCAAACAGAGAAAAATTTTCGCTAAACTCTTGTTCAGAACATCTTCTATCATACACAGTCTATTATTTGGTTCTTGTTGATCGTTATGAAAGAAAGCATCAGTGTAAGTAACAACAAATAGCAGTCTCTTGCCATTGTTTCGCTAATGAGACGATTCCTCTCTTTTTTTTTTTTTTTATTGTAAGCAGCGGTAGTGCGAACAAAAACAAGCCATGCTGTGAGCAGCGACAGGTCGTAAACACTCATTATCAGAATGCAACAAAAAATGCATGACACATTACAGTAATGAATTTTCAGCTTAGAGTGATATAAACACTTATAACAAAGAGAACGGCACTTATCAGATCCAAGAAAAATAAGCAATCAATTCAAACCAAACCAAGCACGTGAAAAAGGAAGGGTACCTGTATAAATACGGACGGAGCGCCTGACGCATAGCAATGGCTACATGGTAAAGCTTAAGTGCTAATCTTACGACTCCAACCAAACTACTGTAGCTGTATCATCATTCATTCGACCTAAATAGTTTCTCATATTACAATGGACCAACTTTGTTTTGATTGGGAGGTGCGGCCTAAATCTTTTCTCTCCCCTTGAATTTCAAGTCTCAAATTTCAGGTGCGGCTTAGATTCGGGAAAATTTTTTTTTCCTTGATTTCGAGTCTCATTTTTCAGGTGTGGCTTGGATTCAAGTGCGGCTTAGATTCGAGTAAATACGGTAAACACCAGGTGTGCCCACTAAAGTCCACTCTGGTTTTTTTGGTGGTTCAGTGACATTGTTGTCATTTTTCCAGCTTTCAAGGTATCAAAAGTGTTTGACTCTAGTTTGAACGCCTTGTATAGGCCATTGTACTCAGGGTGGAGGGTGGGTTTGATGGCATCAGACCTGAGCATGACGTGTCGACACGAGTGGAGGTCCTTGGGGACAAAGATGGTTGGTTTGGCATGGTAGGATGGTGGTGGGATGCGGATGTGGCAGATGTGGTCCCAGACACATTTTACTAGATCTGGCAGGTTGATGTCCACAGGGTCAGTGGTTTGTGATACGACCTCTGCTGGGAGGGTGATCGGTTCCCCGTAGAGAACCTCTGCCAGTGAGGCATCCATATCTTCTTTGTAGGCAGCTTGTATGCCCAGCAGCACCCAGGGGAGGCCCTCTGTGCACTCCTGGTCATTTGATACGAATGCTGTCTTGAGGGTGCGGTGCCACCGTTCCACAAGTCTGTTGGATTGAGGCTGTCGTTTGAACCAGCGGCACCCACAGAGGCGGCAGACCTCAGAGAACAGGGCTGATTTGAACTGCCAGCCCTGGTCAGTTGTCAGGGACTCTGGGCAGCCGAAGCGTGCAATCCATAGTATGAGGAAAACTCGGGCGATGGTGTCTGCCAAGATATCAGTCAGAGGTGTGGCCTTCACCCGTTGAGTTGTTCTGTCTATGGCTGACAAGATGTACTTATATCCATTTGAATCTAGGAGTGGCCCCGCCATGTCGATGTGGACATGTTGGAAACAGCCCTTCGGGATGGGGAATTTCCCGAAGGACAGTTGGGCGTGACGTCCTGTCTTCTTTCTGTTGGCATTGGATGCAGACTCTCGTCCACGCAGCGCAGTCCCATTTAATGTTGTGGCGGAATCATCAAGAGGAGGTATTGGTTAGTGGGTTTTTAATAGTGTCAGACAGAGGACAGTGATTTCTGTAGATAGTAAGCGGCCAGCCCTTGATATCATCTTGGAAGTACCAAACTGCCTTGTATATTGCCAGAAGCTCACAGTCGAAGGTTGATTATGTTTTCTGGAAGCCGGTAAGTTTCTGCAAGAAAAGCCATAAGAGTTGGGATCCACTGGGTACTTCTTGTTGTAGCAGCCCTGTCACTGGCATTGGCCTTTATAACCATATGGGCATCCGGCGATGAGAGTGACAGGTTATGGATTTGGTCTCTCTCTTACGGGGTGGGCGGATGCCCAAAGCGTTAATGAGGTGGCCTACAAATGTAACACATTTTCGGTGGAGTTGGTCTTTGTCCTCATTGATCACAGCATCATGCTCTGCTAGTTTGTTGAATACCACGTGGAGATGTTTCTCATGATCTTGAGCTGTTTGTGAGAAAATAATTACATTGTCCAAGTAACAGTAGCAGAAAAGCAAGGTAAAAAGCAAGCCGTCAATGAACTGTTGCCAAATCTGGGCTGCGTTCTTTAGTTCGAAGGGCATAAAGAGGAATTCAATAGGCCAAATGGTGTAATTATTTCCATCTTTGTGATGTCCTTCGTGGCCATTGGGATCTACAAATAAGCTCTTTTGCAGTCGATCACACTAAAGATTTGTTGCAGCAGCCAGTTCCTGGGAGAAGTCCTGAATATTGGGCATGAGATAACTATCAATGATGGTGTCATGTTCAAATGTCTACAGGGTGAGTCACCTAACATTACCACTGGAAACACCTCCCAAACCACAACAAACACTGAATAACCAATGCCACTGATCAAAAGTGAGGAGAGTGCTGGTGGAATTGGTTAATACAAACCATTGAGAAATGCACGTAAGTATGGTTTTCAACACATACTTAATTTTTTTTAAAATGGAAACCTGTTGTTGTTTTTAGCACAACCTGTTTGCGTGTTACGACCATACTTTTTGCATACAATTGTTTGTAGATGTTTCCAAATGTGCAGCACATTGGATGATCTCTGTCTGGTTACCTTTCTGCATACAATCTGCAGGCTGCAGCTGCATTTTGTGTACACTCGCCATAGGTGAATATCACCTCTGCTTTTTCAGAGTTAGAATAAACCATTTTCACAGTTCTTACAACACCGTTCACACTGTTGTAATTGCGACCTTCGCCCATTCCTACTATGTGTTCTTCTGTTCTTACTTGTGTACAGTACACTATCACAGATGTCCAGTAACACAGTGTACTACAGTTATTCTGAGTACAAGGACTAATTCAGCAAGTGCTACATGCAGACACTGAGACAGTCAAACTCGTAAACATTCTAGTCTTCATAAGCATACCCCTACAGACCTTGTTACATCACACAACTGAACGTCCAAGGTTTCAAGCGTCAACCTTACATTACAAATTACTCCGAATGTACTTAACATCTTACAATGTAACAAACAGCATTGATTAAGTATTTGTTTTTATTTTTAGTTGTGCTAAAAATAAAAACAGGTTTCCATTTAAAAAACATAAGTATGTGTTGAAAAACATACTTCCGTATATTTCTCAATGGTTTGTATTAACCAATCCCATCAGCCCCTCTCCTCACCTTCGGTCTGTGGAATTGCTTATTCAGTGTTTGTTGTGGTTTGGGAGATGTTTGCAGTGGTAATGTTAGGTGACTCACCATTGTATAGTTCCCACACAAGGGCCAAGCTTTATCTTTATAAGAATGGATCTCATAGTAATCGTGAGGCCCACACCTGGCGGCGTCTCGGGCAGGCGGCTCTTGTTGTTGCTGGTGTTGTGCAGTTGTGCAGTGAGCTCAGAGCAGTGGTTGCATGGCTGTTTGTTAGCTGCTATGAGCTGGCATTGATGTGGCGGAGGTAGGTGTATGCAGTAGTTTGCGGTTTTAAGCTGCTCAAACAATACATGGCACTTTAGCGTGAGGTCCAGTACTGTTTCAGAGGTAGGAGGAGCAGACGGCAGAGTCTCGTCCATCAGTAGGTGGTTGCTGTTTACTCCACTGATCGTCTTGTGGCTGTCACGATGTAGCAGTAAGGTTCTACACAGGTCTGGCAGAAGATTATAATTCCTCAAAAAATTTGTACCCAACACTGGCTGTATCGTGTCGGCCATGAAAAACGTACATGGGTGAGGGGTGTGGTTGTCCAGTTGAACTGTGATAGAGGCCATGCATATCATGGGAATCACTGAATCGTACATGGTGCTTAGTTATATAGCGGATGGTGTACGTTTTCCAGGTGCCAGTTGAGGTAGCAGCTAGCTGTCGTTGGCAGCCATGTCGACTAGGAAGTATGTTCTAAGATGGTTGTCGTAGACAAAGAGCCATGCACCGTTAGAATGTAGACACGGAATATGATTAGTGTTGTCATGTTTCATAGCAAGGCAGCTTGAAGCAGGGGAGCGGCTTGATGTATCTTTGTCAGGCCACTGTGCTAGTTTGGGTAACTGCAGTGTGGACTTCAGTGCCAGAGAGTTTATCAGGGCATGATGTTATGCGGGGGCAAACATCCCATTGGCAAGGTGTAATTGGGTTTCCAGCGGTTTATCCCTGTGCATTAGCATGGCCGTCTGTACGTTGTCAGGCAGCTTGAGAAGCCATAGTGACCAGAGAGCACGATCTGGTAAGAGATTTGTGTCGATTCAGAGGCGTAACCTATACCAGAACACTGACAGGGTATCATGGCTCAGCGACATCTCAGTGGAGTTGTTGTTCAGGTGAACGAGACAGGCACTGCAGTATGAGCATCTTCACTGTCTTGTATCTGTCAGTGTTTGGTGCGTGCAATAGGAGGTCACTGATAAGATCAGTGTAGGTATGGCGGTGGTTCAAAAGCACCAAAAACATGTCGTCGTCATCTGTGACCGTACCGTGCACTCAGAGTGCAAACCATACATGCAGAGAATCAACTTGCAGCGATGGCAGATGTAACTTGGTCTGTGGCCGGTGGTAATCTGCCTGGTGGTGAGCGGCCGAGTCCTATGAAGTTGTTGTTATCATGCGAAGTACATGGTGCGGGATCATGAACACCATCTGGTGGCTCTGATAGAGGTGGCAGTTGGCATCGTGGCTTGGTAGTCATGTCAGTAATGCACGTCTTGTGAGTGATTGTCATGGGACGTGGCGCGGATGTTGCAACTGGTGCTTCGGTGTTGTGGAGGATAGCATCATACTTGGGTACTGAGGAACGCGGTGCAGTGGACGGGTCCTGGTTGGTGGCTATCATGGTGGGCAGTGCATCAGTGTCGGTCATCCAATGCAGTGGCTGTTGTAGGTTCTCCATGTGTTCCCATGGTGCGTAGGTCGTAGTTGCCGGCAGGCTCGCCATACTGATATGCTGTGGTCACGAGGTGTGGAAACAGTGCGTGGTTGCACGTAGACATGGTGCGCCAGCTTGTCGAATGATGTCACTTGGCAGGCGTGGCCCAGAGCGCGGCTCAGCTGTTGTTGGTGTGACATCATTGTGATAACATGACGTGGGTTGGAGCATGGCCGTAACAATTGTGACCTCACCTGGGTGATGTACAGTATCGTGCGGAACGTAAAGTTTGAGCATAGGCTGTGAAAAAACAAGTGTCTGACACAGGAAGGTCACTTGTAGGATGGATTTGTCTGCAATGACTTGTAAATATCGGTTCTCTACTGTGGAAGGTGGTCATGTACAGTGGCGATTATTTGTCAACAATTGCAGAACTCTGGAGGGTGTCCAAATTTGGTATGTTGCACACGGACTGTCGATATTTGCTGAGTCATTAGAATGAAAATGAGTGAGCTGTAGTTCGTTAACTCTGTCACTGATCAGTATATTAGTAGCACTGGTTAGGTGCAAGGTGGGGATGGCAGCAGACAGCCATTGTCCACCATGTATGGTCACTGTTGATGTAGCACAGTTAATTAAGGGAGTGGCAGGCTTCACCTAACTACCTTCACTGATAACTTAGTTACTTGCTATTAATACATGCAATTGGCAACAATCTTGTTATTGTTTTGATATGGGTGTGGTAATGTGTAATTAACCATTTTCACTGCTCTAGGCATGTTAATGTGCACCACTACACCTGTCCCTAATGACTCTAGACATGTTAATGCATTTTCACTGCTCCTCTCCACTGGTGCTCTAGAGGCGTTTACACACATTGCCTTGTCAACCTCTGTGCACTTCTTTGTGCTGTGTACATGTTAATGTACAGAGTTGTGTTCCCACTTTCAGTGCTTTGTAGCTTTTCAGTGTTCCGCCTGCCAAGTTGGGGCCCCTGTTTGAATGTGCTGATGTAGTTTGGTGTTGCTGTGATTATCTTCATTATTAGTCATTAGCTGTTGAATAAGATTCCGTTTTGTGAATAAAATGGCACAGCATCCTTGTTGCACAGAGGAAGAAATGTATGAGATTCTCACTAGAAGTGATAGTGAGAATGAACTCTTTGATTTCTATGACAATGACCCCTCTTTGACAGAATCTTGAAGTTGCTATCTTGAGCCTTGTACATCAGCTCATACAAGACAGCCATTTGTTTCTGCAAGAGATGAAAATTCTTCAGAATCTAAAATGCCTATGAAAGAGCACTAAATGTTTTGTAGAAGAGCACATTTTAGCAGCATGTATGACTGGAATAAGAGTGATTTTCATCACATTGTAGATGTGTTGACAGTTCAGTTTCAGAGCACAAATGTAGATTAGTGCAGGATTCCAGCATTCTGTCGTTTTTATCTGATTTCATGGCAAAAGGTATGATGAAACCCATAGGCTATTTGTACATAAATCCAGATATGCCAGAATCAGTGCATTTTTAATTGTCAATATGGAAAGAAACAGGGTTTGAGGCTATGTCTTCCTTCACTGCGTTAAAACATTTTATATATTTTATTTTTATTAAAACATATTGATTTTAGTTAAATGTCTGTGTGACTGTAAGGTGAGGTTTTTCTTTCTTTTTTTAAATAGGGGGCTTGCAGGTGGATCTGCACCTGGTTTGGAGATCATTTTCTATTAATTTTTATAATGCTTCACATTAATAACATCTCTGACTGACACAATTATTATTTTTTTAACAGTATATTCCATCCGAAAGAAGTAGGTATGGAATAAAAACTTCGTGCTATGCGACTGTCAGACTGTATATGTCCTAGATCTTATTATGTGTACTGGTGCATGAATGGAAACTGGCTTACACAATTTTGAAAAAGGTGGTGACAGTGTTAATGCTCATCAAGCTCTACATGGAACAGACATACCATTAATGTTGATGACTGGTATTCAGGGCCAGACCTGTTCCTGTATCTTCATAACAATGGAACAGTCACGTGTGGTCCTTTATGTAGGAACTGGCTTGACACCTTTGTGTAGGAACTGGCTTGACATGCCAAAACTACTGGACAGACTAAAGGAGAAAAGATTCAGTTTGCATCCTGTATTATAATACTTGCCATAAAGTGGTGCAATAAAAGGGAAGTGTGGCTGTTGATCAACTTTAATACCACAGAAATGTTTGAGATGGGAGAGACTGACAGAAAGACGGGTGAAATAATCAGGAAACTATAATGTGTTGCAGTTTACAACTCAGTGTATATGAGCAACCGACCACACTGACATGCTAATGAGTTCAGCTCAATCAACTGCAGAAGACTTTCAAGTGGGACAAAAATTTGTTTTTCCACATACTGAACCTGTGCATACTTCACAGAGTCATAAAAGGACAATAGCAGAGCTTCATCTGTCTCCAGTAGCAGAACTTGTTGAAGCTTATGTCACAGAATAAAGGGAATCTGGCAGATCTTTGGTGAGAAGAATCCTTTGTTATATGCTGGGATTCATTTGACAAATACAAACATTATTGAGAATGAACACTAAAAAAAAAAAGTATTCCAATCTGTAAATGTGCAGCTTTCTTGAAACGGATAGTGTACTGTGAAACAAAGCACAAATGCTGAACATGCACTGTACCACTGTGTATTGTGCCATCTTTTGAAGCTTTTTTTTTTTAAAAAAAAATGTAGTCAGTAGCTGCAACAGGAAAAATGACGTTACATTAAGACTCCTACAAAACTAAATGTAAAACAAACAGAAAAACAAAAAGCCAAATGATATACAGAAAGTGTATAAGGCATTATTGACTTTGAAACTTCTCTCCAGATGAATTACTGTGTTAACAAACATACAAACTTCACAGATTTCTGAGGCTACAACGTGTGATTGGTACAGGAAGGAGAAAAAGTAGAAACACAGCATAAATTGTGTCTATGAAACAAAATTCTACATAATCACCTCATTCGAGTGCGCAGCTATTATTTGGACACTAGCAGAATGTATGTGGATACCTTGATTATTTTGTTTTGAAGGTTGTCTAGGGAAATTTTATGGGGTTTGTGTGATTATAAGTAATGATAACCTTCCAGAGAGTTTTCCAGCACACAGACTTTCCTTTAAAGTCAATTGCAGAGCTGCTGTGGTGGCACTGATGGACAATAATGGTTGAACATTTCAAATTCTACAGTGTTTATTTCGTAAGTTACAAGCCAGTGAAAGCTCTCTGGCAGACATGTAACCATTTCTGATTCACATGAAATGATTCTAAATTAAGGCAATTCTTTGATGGCCTACTACACTAGATGACGACATGCATGTCTTACCAACACTATTTACACATTGTGCTTATTACAGGTAGACAATCTGCTTGTGATTAAGATCTCAGTTTGCTGTTGTCTAAGGAGGAGATTGACATGATATTACCAAACAGCTTTCATTAAATGGTTGGAAGAAAATTGAGTTAAACAATTCTTGCTTTGTTTCAGAGTTACTGGCGATGTATGGAGAGGTGTAATTCTTAGTAAAGAAAACAATTTTAACAACTCTTGCAAATTTTTGTAGTCATAGTCAAAAACTTTAACTGTCTGAATTACTGACAGGGTCACCATTGTGGGCTGTAGAACAACACTGGGTGAGGCAGGCTGCATGGCTGGCTCAGTCCTGGGCAGCAGCCCTAGCAAAACGTACTTATGATGGGATGATGCCTATTTGTTGTGACCAATTTTGTCCAAATTTATGGCATATGCAGGGGTTGACCAGACAAGAATGTGACAGAAGTAGGAGCTCCAGATAGCCAAGTTCAGAAAAAAATAGCATTTTTGACTTAGGTTGAGTGAGACATGAGCCATTTTGCTAGTGTAGTTTCCAGGCAGCGGTTGGCATAGTGGAAATATTACAGAATGGTAATTTGAGAGTCAGGCGATTGAAACCCTATTCAGAAACATTTTCTATTTTGAGTTTTCATATTACTGACACTAAATATAATCAAAATCTGGGAAACGTGGTAACAACCTCACACAAAAAAATTTTATCTGATGCAATGAAGCCGTAATGTAGGAGAACAAATTTCTTATGATAACTGAGTTGTGGGGGGGAAAAAAAAAATTATATGACAAGATTTTTCAAGATGTAGGAGGATTACTGTCGTGCAGTGTTAAAGTCCCCCCCCCCCCTCCCCCTCTCCTCCTTATGCTCTCCACTAGTGCAACCCTGCAATGTCTTATTTTTATTGCCAGGTAAATAATTTGGTCAAAAGTATTCAATACTACTATTATGTTATTGAGAAAGGAAAAGAAATCACATCCAAAGATCACTAGATCAAAGTACAGTGTATTGTACATCTACAACTATCCTCACCAATATTTGGTGAAATGATGTATTATGTGTGGTTTTGTGCCAAACTGTGGGATCAGAGAGAACCTTTTATGAATGTAAACCAAGTTTGTTTTTCTATAGATACTAAAATAATGTCATAATTATGAAAATTGAGCATTTATGTAATATACTGATAAAATTACTGCTTCCACTGTTTTTATAATGAATATCACCCAACCAACTGTGAAGTAGTAATAAATATGTAACTTTATGTATGAAGTTCTTGTTTATACCTTCCAGTTCCTTCTTAATGTTTATTTGCAATCCCAAATTTTCCCTTGCCTTTCCTCTTCGTGCCTTTAATGAAAATACTAATGAATGTAATGTATTGGGCATATTTTGTTCTATTTGCAGTGTGAATAATGTAAAAATTGAAGATAAAAATAATTAAAAAGTTTTTGGTTACGGACTTGAACCCACAACCCTTGGATTACCGTTCTGTGCTCCTTCCACTGTGCCAACCACTGCCTGTAAAGGCCACCTGGAGCTCCCACTTCAGTGATTTTTGTTTTGGACCAAGCCCTGCATATACCATAAATTTGGACAAAATCAGTGATGATGAGTAGATTTGGTCCACTCGTTTGTTAGCTGGTAGCTTAATTACCAATAATGACACAACAGTTACATGTCTGCGGCAGTCAAAGGATTAAGGAACAATTTGTTTCTGTACGTAATAATATATTGTTTTTGTTTCCTTGTTATTGGTGTTATAAATCAAGGTTGACACTGATGAAAGGTGGAAGTTTTATCATGTTCAGTATCAGTTTATAATTAATCACCTTTTCAATGACCCTTATATCTACTCTGGTAGCTAAATTTTTTTTGTAAATCATTGAAAATATAAAATAGGATTGACACGGCATAGTTTTCAACTGTCAGAAACTAAAAATCTATTTATAATTGGTACTGTGTATTTCTTTCAGTCCTTACAGTACTCCATCAGAAAATGGTATTGTGATGTTTTTTCTGCCATTGATGCTATTCTTAACTATTTCTCTCATTAGTGGAACTGATGGTGTATGTGACACCTGTGCTAGTGGAATAACTGTTTTTCTTGCTCACTTTCTGCAAATACACTCTTTATTCTGTCTGAAAATATGAATAAGAAAATATGACTACAACATAAATTAAATGATACCATTCTACCATTTGCAAAGATTTTATTTGTGCACAATTTTCCTTTCAGATTTTCACCTGATGTTGCAAGCAAACGGGGTCTTACAACAGCAGAAATGACAGCTGTTGAAGCTATTCATAGGGCAGTCGAATTCAACCCTCATGTTCCAAAAGTAAGTGCTACTCCTTAATACATATGTGCTATGTGAGTAAAGTAGCTGGACTAGGCTCAACAGTGATATTATAGACATAGTAATGTAACATAAATAGACTCTACAGCTGCAAAAAGGTAGTGTAAGAGATCAGAGTGACACATTCTGCAGAATTCATGGAGACATATAATGTCCAAGTGATTTGCTATCACTGATGTAATAAATTTCAGATCTTCAAAACATACTAAAGTCAATGTTTTTAAAATTTCATTGGGAGATGATCATTTCGTTTTAATATTTTTGTGCCAAAAACTGATTGTATGGCATTTATCGGTGGAAGTACTCACCTGCAGAAATTTGCCCACTGAGTTACAAGTTTTGTCAGTTGATGCCACATTGGGTGACTTGCATATCAATGGCGATGAAATGATAAAGAAGACAACACAACATCCAGTCCCTGAGTAGAGAAAATCTCCGACCCGATTGGGAATTGAACCATAGCCTGCTGCGTGGGAGTCAGATATGCTGACCACTCAGCTACGGAGGTAGACTTTGTGTCAGAGAAAAAGATTGTTGAGCAATGAAGAGAGTATTCTGCTAAATGAAGAGTTTTTTCTTTCATGACACCAACAAAGAATTGTACAATTTCAGTAAAGAATTTTCCCTAGCACGACAGTTTCCAATAATATGTGTAAACTTAACTGTCATGGCCTGTGAGCTGCCCATAAGCCACAATAGTGATATTGCAATGAATAATCTTTTTTGAACAAGAAAATGGGCCATAAAAAATGAGAAATGTGTTTTGTGTAGTGTTCAGTCTCATAAACCATGTAGTTTTCTAGTGGAAGGATGTTATTTTGCAGAATATCTTATAAATGGCATGTGTATGCAGAGAAATCAGCAGTATGTGGGGATAGGCAGTTAAAATGAGGTTTCACTACTAAGGACAAAATCATGGGCTCTTGTTCTATTGGAGGTTTATAACAGTGTCTTACTGTGTTTTTACATTCTAGTATTGAAGAATTGTTTAGAAAAAAGGTATTATATCAGCATAATATACTGGGTGATCAAAAAGTCAGTATAAATTTGAAAACTTAATAAATCACGGAATAATGTAGATAGAGAGGTAAAAATTGACACATGCATGGAATGACATGGGGATTTATTAGAACAAAAAAAAAAAAAAAAAGAAAAGAAACTAAGTTCACAAAATGTCAGACAGATGGCGCTGGACAGCAAAAGGTCAGTGGCTGCGCATGACAATAGTGTTACAGAATCGCATCATCCCCGGCCTGGCTGATAAACACCTGCTGGAATGTATGATGTTTATGCAGGAAGGCGCTCCACCCTATATTGTTAGACGCGTGAAAGGTCACTTGCGTGCTTCGTTTGGTGATGATCATGTGCTCAGTTGCCACTTTCGTCATGCTTGGCCTCCCAGGTCCCCAGACCTCAGTCCGTGCGATTATTGGCTTTGGGGTTACCTGAAGTCGCAAGTGTATCGTGATCAACCGACATCTCTAGGGATGCTGAAAGACAACATCCGACGCCAATGCCTCACCATAACTCCGGACATGCTTTACAGTGCTGTTCACAACATTATTCCTTGACTACAGCTATTGTTGAGGAATGATGGTGGACATATTGAGCATTTCCTGTAAAGAAAATCATCTTTGCTTTGTCTTACTTTGTTATGCTAATTATTGCTATTCTGATCAGATGAAGCGCCATCTGTTGGACATTTTTTGAACTTTTGTATTTTTTTTTGGTTCTTATAAAACCCCATGTCATTCCAAGCATGTGTGTCAATTTGTACCTCTCTATCTACATTATTTCTGTGATTTATTCAGTTTTCAAATTTATACTGACTTTTTGATCACCCGGTAGTACTGATCGCATGCTTTTACCCGGTCCCTGAGCGGAGGCCACTGGCAGCAGCAGCCTGCAATTCGCTGGCAGCATATTGGCTCTGAGGCAAGCCCTGCCTCCTCCTCCCAGAGTGACCAGCTTACAGTTCATAAAAGAAACAAATGTGTAATAGGTTAATGCAGCACAGAAGTGACATGAAAGTTGATGGTGAATCACTAGAGGGATCAGTTACTGCCTCTTTATTCTGTCTTGTAAATAATATAATCACTATCCACAACACTGCACATGAGTCAACACTATATTCACAATGGCTACTTATTGTTATTGTACACAATACTGTTATGTGTAGCTAATGTTGGCTGCAGGCATAAACATACTGAAGTGGCACAACATCAGCTGACTTCCACCGATTGCAGAGGTGCTAGGATAAAGTGTGCAACCTGTATACTAAACTCTCACTAATGCAACCCTCTGAAGCCCCAGTTCTCAGTAATATGAATGAGATTTTCACTCTGCAGCGGAGTGTATGCTGATATGAAACTTCCTGGCAGATTAAAACTGTGCTGGACCGAAACTCGAACTCGGGACGTTTGCCTTTCGCGGGCAAGTGCTCTACCTACTGAGCTACCCAAGGACGACTCACGCCCCGTCCTCACAGCTTTGCTTCTGCCAGTATCTCGTCTCCTACCTTCCTTTCTTTCAGGAGTGCTAGTTCTGCAAGGTTCGCAGGAGAGCTTCTGTAAAGTTTGGAAGGTAGGAGACGAGATACTGGCGGAAGTAAAGCTGTGAGGACGGGGCGTGAGTTGCGCTTGGGTAGCTCAGTTGCTAGAGCACTTGCCCACGAAAGGCAAAGGTCCTGAGTTCGAGTCTCGGTCCAGCACACAGTTTTAATCTGCCAGGAAGTTTCATCTCAGTAATATGGCACATATCTGGCCTCCTTTAGTGCTCAAGCAGAAATGACGTGCTCAGCAATTGGTTACCATGCACAATAGTGTTATTAGTTAATTACAGTGTTAAACAAAGCTATACGTATTTGAAATTGTGGTTCTCTTTACAGCTTAGTTTTGTGACTTCTGAAAAGAGACACGTTTATTCTAGATGTCGAGCAGAAATTGAAAATTTTATATACATTGAGGAAAGCCATTGCTGCTAAGTAGTGTGTTGCATGAGCAACTATTTACGACATCAAAAAGAAAGAGGATGATATTTGACAGAACCCAACCAGAATGGAGAGTGAGTTGGGAAAAACGGAAGGTTATACAAAAGAAGAACTTGGCATAGCTGTTTCTAAATGTTTCTTAGAACTTCGCAATAAGGAAATCCCAGTCAGTAGCCTAATAATAAAGGGGAAAAAAACAGTTGCATATAACAACGTGGTGACTGTAACTTGTTTGTAGCAAGTGAGGGTTGGGTATGAAACTAGAAAAAATTACAAGATGTGAGACAGATGACAATCATTGGGGAAAGTTGCTCATCTAATGAAAAAAAGATGCTGAAGAGTTTGTAAAAGAGATATTGAAGATAATACAGTAAGAAGCTTAACTACTGTTTCCTTGCACAATGCTGATGAAACTGGCCTTTTTTCAGGATGCTTCCACTGAAAAATATTAGCTGCCAAGAATGAGAAGGAAGCTTGTGGATACAAAGAACAGAAACAGGGTGTAACGTTAATGATGGAGTATAACGCAAATGGAAGTCATAAAGTCTTGCTCATGGTGATTGGAAAAATCCCATCATCCACTGGGAAAATCCCAACATCCACGTTGTTTTCAACTCGGTGACAGAAATACAGTACCAGTGCACTACTGTATTGTGCTCAGAAGAAAGTGTGGATGCACAGATAAATAGTCTCTCAGTGTTTCCATGAAACATTTGTGCCAACTACGAGAAAAGAGCTGAAGAAGAAAAAGCTTCCACTGAAATCTGTCCTTATAATTGACAATGCTCCCAGTAATCCTTTTGATGTGAATCTAAAGCCCAGTGTGACATCACTGATTCAGCCAATGGACCAGGGAATTTTTGGAATCAATTAAATGTCATTATTGACATGTGTGTCGTGCCTGCTTGCTGCACAAATATGAAAATGACTCTATTGAGGCTACGATGAAGGTGTGAAAAGCAATCAACATGCATGATGTTGTTTTCTGAATAGCTGAATGGCATAACATGGAGAATGCTAGCATAATTAAGAGTTGGAGAAAAACGTGTGGCCATCCATTGATGCAGTGGAGCCACTACTGAGCAACAATAATGAGCCAGAATCATCAGTTTCTGACATTTTGTATCTTGACATGTTCCAA
Source organism: Schistocerca serialis cubense (assembly GCF_023864345.2). Classification (NCBI taxonomy): domain Eukaryota; kingdom Metazoa; phylum Arthropoda; class Insecta; order Orthoptera; family Acrididae; genus Schistocerca; species Schistocerca serialis. The sequence continues at coordinate 386,973,313 of NC_064640.1, forward strand.
AAGATTTCAGGAGGGGGAGAACTTTATGAGGATGATTGGTGCTGAGTGACTGAATCAGGAGAACGGTGAGACCAAACTTCAACAGATGAAGTAGTAGTCGAAAACGTGCAGAAAAATAATGATGAGAGTGTTGAAGAGGCAGACATGGGAAGAAAGAGCATGAAGATTTCTCTCACTGCTGGTGCTGAAGCTGCAAATGTCTTTCTGGAGTATGTAAAACATAAACTCCGTCCACAGGCACTGGCGGACCCAGCAGTACCAACTGGCCACCATGTCATCCTCAGCCCACAGGTGTCACTGGATACGGATATGGAGTGGCATGTGGTCAGCACACCGCTCTCCCGGCCGTAGGTCAGTTTCCAAGACCAGAGCCACTACTTCTCAATCAAGTAGCTCCTCAGTTTGCCCCACAAGGGCTGAGTGCACCCCACTTGCCAACAGTGCTCGGCAGACCGGATGGTCACCCATCCAAGTGCTAGCCCAGCCTGACAATGCTTAACTTTGGTGATCTGATGGGAACCGATGTTTCTACTGCGGCAAGGCCGTTGGCCTCTTTCTGGAGTACAGTATGCAACAACTAGATACATGCAGTACTGATGTGATGGTTTGAAAGCGGTTGCATGATAAAGCATGCTGTTGTCATGTATCATCATTCCAACAACTAAAAATTCATGGCATGTTTCATAGTGAGTGATACTACCGTATATTAATATATGCAAGGCCTAAGCTTTCTGTGAAAATGAATGTCTTATTGGATTTAATAAAGTATAGTCCCAGTAAAATGGCACTTCCACTAATATGGCACCCATAAAAGCAAGAATAGCTGGCTAAATGAGAGTCTAATGTGTATTAGTCACTGGAGAATGATGTCAAAATAAAATGTACTTGTGTTGTGAACTAGTCTAATCAGAATCCTGGTTTTGGTATTCACAAAGAATGTCTGTGTTGCCCACAAATCTTTTACTATCTAATCGGTAGTGTGCCAATATGAATAGACATTGCATTGAATAAATTGTTCATTCTGTACACCCATTGTGATGAGGTCTCAGTGGATATGTACTGTGCCATGGAAAGTGTAAACTGAGGTAGGTTCTCAGTGGGATTCATTAGTAAAATATTATAGCAAAATAGAAAATGAAAAATAAATAGCAAAAACATTTGTGTGTTGGAATATTTAATGAACTATATGTATTATTTTGCTTTTGTAGTCTTGGTGCATACAAAAAATTTCTGATGCTTTAAGTAATTATATGATATTTTATTTCTTTGCAGTATTTACTTGAAATGAAACCATTGATTTTACCACCAGAGCATATTCTCAAAAGAGGAGATTCAGAAGCAATAGCTTATGCGTTTTTCCATATACATCACTGGAAGCAAGTGGAAGGAGCATTGAATCTTCTTCGTTGTACTTGGGAAGGCGCTTTCCGTATGCTTCCATTTCCCCTTGAAAGAGGTCATTTGTTTCTTACTTACGAAACATGTACAGAGTGTGCAGATAGGGAGTTACTGCCTGGTAAGTTCATGGTGAAAACTATTGATTGGTGCTCTGGATTTTTTACATATTTTTCAAGTCTTCTGTATAACATGAACATCTAAAACACCACCGGATTTGTGTTTATGAGCATCTTGTTTTATCATCAGTGGTTTACCTGATTCAGTTTTGTGACTACTCTATCGAATGGCATGCAAAGTACCACTTTAAAGATCATTTTGTTTGTGATGGGAAACATTTTTTGCAACATTGTGTCTTGCATGAAAGCTGTGATGAGCACTATTTGTCTGGGCTGACTCCAGTTACACAGTGCAAAAACAAAACTGCAAATATCTGCTGAAACATGAGAGAAAATCCACTTGACAACTCTTAGGAGAGACACCATCTGTATATGTACGGGCATCAGATTTTCTGGGCGGATTTCTTTGTGAAGAATTACTGTATTACCGCTAATGTACAGTCAGGACTCTATTGCATTCTGTGCATTTATGCTGAGTGTATTTCTTAAGCCATCAGGCACGTTTTCTCTGGTGTTTCAATGTGTAAATGGTGTCAACCAGTAGGAATACTGTTCATTTTGTGTGCCATCCAGCACCCAGAGTCAGCAAAAATGTTGTATGTTTTTTAGTACAGACTTTTTGAAAAGTGGGATTTTGTGTTCCTATTTTGATAGAATGGCCCCAAATTAGTGTATTCTGTTTCGTGATATCTGTTAACAGGGACATTTATTTATTGCTGTGTGTATTAAACTTGCTTCCCTGTTGTCTGAAATTAGTTTACTGTGCACAATGTGTTTGAAAAAAATTAAATCGTAAAAGTAACTTTTCATTTCTGTCTTTGCAGACAACAGTATTCTAAAAAACCTGAGATAATAAAGAATGACATAAACTCCCAAACATTTAAGATTTTGGACAGAAAAATGCTTCTGAAATAGAAAACACACACAGACATTCACACAAGTACAACTTGCACACACATGCCCAGAGACAGCGGCTGTGTGTGTGTGTGTGTGTGTGTGTGTGTGTGTGTGTGTGTGTGTGTTTTGCTATTTACGGAGGAAGACTCTTTTGTCCAAAAGCTTCAATATATAGCAGTCTTTTTTTCATTGTGCCTATCTGCAACTCAATGCCTCCTCTATATGGTGAGTAGCAATACATGTTTTCATATTGATGTTATTCCATCCTGGACTTTCCATTGTTGAAAGAATGACAAAATATAATCAGAATATAGCAACTAAAAAGCAAATGTGATTACACAGAATGAAGTTGCCCATGAATAGGGAAGAAAAGCTAGCCCATAAATTCCTGCCTCCAGCTTACTGTTATATGGCTATCCTGAAGAAAACTTCAAATCTGGTGACATGCCAGCAGAGGTCTACTAGGGTAAGCATCAGTGACCACATCTGTTGGTACAAACATCATCTACTGCCACCAGTATATTCCACAAAATTGGTGGAATTCCTCAAAGCTTTCTAAGGCAAACACAATTGATATACTGTCTTTGGTTTGTGTACATTTTTCAGGATAACAAATCATTCTACATTGACATATTCTTCGCTGCTGGTGTTGAATTTTGGATAGATGCTGAGGGTAAGCAGTCAGCAGGTGTAACTTTAGTCATTCCTTGATATTTTAAAGACTTTGTAGTTCTGTCGATCCTTATCAGAGCAGTCCCAATCTTTCTGCCAGATATTAACCTGCTGGCACCTTAGCTGGAATTTTATTGCAAATTCTGTTTTTTGCTAACAGATGTACCTTGTCCAGCTTGAACTTCTTGAATCAGTACATAGTGCCAAGGTTCCTGGTGACAGTAATATCTATTGGAAATATGCCTAGAATCACAAACAGGGACTCTACTGACATGGTTCCAAATGCACTAGTAAGCTGTGTTAGCACATCCCTTTGTGGCCTCCACAAAATATTCCTATATAGTACATAACATCTGCAAAGATGGTGGTGGCCAAATTATAACCCTGTGGTAGGTCTTAATCATCAACCGTGGCAGTCTTTAGGTGGTCGTTCTTGTTTTTGTTGCTTTTGAGCATCAGTTTAGATGTTTTTGAGGCTGTGTTAGTGATATGTTGTTGGGAGATTAATTTTTTATTTTGATACACTCCTGTATATCTGCACACAACGTACCTAGATGGGGAATTGTCTGGTAACCTTGTAATTGGGTTTCTGTTAGTGGAATGCTGATCTTTCAACAGCATTTACAATATGAATTGAATTTTATTTGATCCTGTAAGATTACATTGTGTATAGTAAATGTATGTGTAATATAGACATGTCAAAGTAGTATCATTCATTATCACTTATTTTTCTACCCCTTTAGCTTACATTTTTACATCATTGACAATGAATAACAATATATACAAATTTATTGGCATAAGTATTCTGCAACACTGTAAAACTTTTTTTCAATGAGATAGTCTTTACGTTTCTTTGGAAAGTCATTGTCAAGTACACTATCTTGCAGGTTTTTAGGCAGACTTCTTAGTAGTCTGATACCAGAGTACTGGGGTCCTTTTTCTAGTATTGCCAGTCGGTGGGGTATGCTCCATACGTCATTCTTCCTTCTTGTATTGTGGGTGTGTGCATCAGCATTTTTAATCCAGTCCTCACTACCTTTTTTTATGTACATTATTGTTTTGAATATATACAACGATGAAAAAGCTAAGATACCTAACTTCTTGAAACAGTTTCTGCACGTTTCAGAGGTATTTCTTCTTAACCTGGTCCTAATTGCTTTTTTTTTTTTTTTGTAATGTGAACACTCATTTTCTCTCTTGTTTGTTTGAGTTTCCCCACACAGTCACTCCATACTGTAAGTATGCTTCAAAAAGTCCATGATACACTGTACACAGAAGGTTCTTGTCGTAGTACTGTGATAGCTGCATCATTAAGAATATGACAGAGCTCAGTTACTTACAGACATTATTAATATGTTTTTCCATTTCAGTTCATTATCCCCAAGAACACCTAAGAATCTGGCAGATTCTACTTCTTTCATCCTTGTTCCATAAACCTCTAAATCCATGTCTACAGCCTTCTCCTTCTTTTTAAACACTGCGTACACACCGTATTTACTCAAATGTAAGCCGCACCTGAGAAATGAGACTCGAAATCAAGGAAAAAAAAAAATTCCCGAATCTAAGCCGCACCTGAAATTTGAGACTCGAAAATCAAGGGGAGAGAAAAGTTTTAGGCAGCACCTCCAAATCGAAACAAAGTTGGTCCATTGTAATGTGAGACACAATTTAGGTCAAATGAATGACGATACAGCTACAGTAGTTTGGTTCAAGTCGTAAGCTTAGCAGTTAAGCTTTACCAGGTAGGCATTGCTATGTGTCAGGCGCTCCATCCGTATTTATAAGGGTACCCTTCCTTTTTCACGTACTTTGTCTGGTTTGAATTGATTGCTTATTTTTCTTTGATCTGATAAGTACCGGTCTCTTTGTTATAGGTGTTTACGTCACTCTAAGCTGAAAATGCGTTACTGTACTGTGTCATGCATTGTTTGTCGCATTCTGATAATGAGTGTTTATGACCTGTTACCGCTCGTGGCATGGCTTTGTTTTTGTGCGCGCTACTGCCAGTTAGAATAAAAAAAAAAAAAGAGAGGAATTGTCTCATTAGCGAAACAATGGCAAGAGACTGCTATTTGTTGTTACTTACACTACTGCTTTCTTTGATAATGATCAACAAGAACCAAATAATAGACTGCGTATGACAGATGTTCTGAACGAGATTTTGGCAAAAATTTTTCTCCGTTTGAAAATCTTTGCAGACGCCTCTTTAGTACATTACATTCTGCACAGAAATTAGAGTCATCTTAGATTTAAAAATCTATTCAATTGCCGTACTTCATTTCTGACTGTATCACTATTAGTCATAAGAATAATACGAATATAAACATGACATGATATATATATTCTTCTGCGTTTACTGTTGTCTCGCTCTAGTTTCGTGGTTTATTAGGCAGACAGGATTTAAATGAAATAGCAGCAATCACGTAGCAGTACATGGCAAAATGTTCATATGCATATTATTCTTATGGTGAAGAGAATACTACATGTGATTCACAATTCATAAAAGTTCCTATTAGCAACCATCTCTTCTCACAGGTAGGAAAAAATTCAGAACGTAGAGTTGGCCATATTGACAAACATCCCAAACAGTCTCACCAGTCGGATTTTCGTAGTCCATTGAAATGCTGCTACATTTGAAGGTGAACAATACGGAATTTGTATTTACTTCATTGGATAATGTATGAAAATGCAGTGGTCGAAACTCGGGGCGGAGAAAAAAGCTCCTATTCCACCGTTTTTTAAATTTATTTACTGGCGCAGAGGTTTTGGTGCCAGTATTTATCTGTGTGCCTGCAAAGCATACCTGTGTAGCGCTACATATATTCGACGGCAGAAGTTAGTTGTGGCGGCACCTGCCAACATTTTTCAGAACTTCCGCTTACTTTGCACTCAATTCTAAGCCGCAAGCGGTTTTTTGGATTACAAAAACTGGAAAAAAAGTGCGGCTTAGATTCGAGTAAATACGATAGTCTTTTTTTTTATATTTATAACTAGTTCATTTTCCAACAGCCATTGAGCTGTGATATTTGCAGATATGTATGCTCTTCTTTCAAGCTGTTCCATATTTTGGTCACTATTTAGTATTGTCATGTCATCAGCATACAGTATTTTCTTTTCTTCCTCCTCAACACCTATATCATTAACAAACACATTAAATAACAATGGCCCCATTACTGAACCCTGCGGCACTCCATATTTGATGAGTTTGGTTTCTGATTGGTACGAGTTTCCTAATGATACATACTGCTTGCAGTTACACAAGTATGATTTTATCCATTCACCTGGTTGCCCTCGAATGCCATAGTTGCCTAATTTTTGTTTCAGAATTTCATGCTCAGTGGTGTCAAATGCTTTTGAAAGATCCAGAAACATTGCAGAGACAACCTTTTTTTCATCTAAGGACTGTAAAATGTATTCTGTTTGACTGGCAATTGTATAAAACATTCTCGGTATTCTTGCTGCGTCAGTTCTAGATATAATCTTGAGCTTTCGACGATTACCTCCATCATCATCGTCAGGAGCTGACTGTCTCCACTGCTGCTATGGTAGCCTCTATATAGCCCGAAGACGGCCACTGATTGGTCGGCGATTACGTGCTGCTGTCTCAGACGGTGTCACTGTGTGCGCCGGTGGTGCCACCGCTTCCGTTTGAATGTAAACCTTGGAAGGAACGTCTCTGCTGCTTCTCTGCATCAAGCGCTTGTTTCCACGCACAACTCAGATGGTATCTGCTATTGCGGTTAAAGTTCTTTCGGCTCATTCTTATTTCAACAGCCTTCTTAATAACAGAATCCCAGTACGTGGAGGCATGGGACAGAATTTTAGTTTTATCGAACAATATTTTATGTTTGTTCGTGAGGCTGTGCTCCGCAATTGCCGATTTCTGCAGTTCCCTATTTTTAATATGGCGTTGGTGTTCTGCACAGTGGTCAGAAATGGTACGAATCGTCTGACCTATATAATTGCTTCCACACTCACAGGGTATATTATAAACTCCAGCGACCCTCAGGCTGAGATTGTCCTTAACAGGTCGCATCATCTCCTTAATTTTCTTTGGAGGACGAAAAATAGGTCTTATACCATGTCTATGCAGGACTGTTCCTATTTTGCTGGAAATCGCGCCACAAAAAGGAAGAACCGCAATCGGTGTTTCATCCTTTGAGGTTGCAGTATTTTCACGTTTCCTTCTTTTGGAGAACGCTGCCTTTATATCGCGTGCACTATAGCCATTCTTTCGGAACACGTTCTTCATGTGATTAATCTCGGACCTTAAGTGGTCCTCGTCAGAAACAGTTTTGGCTCTATATACCAACATGTTGAAAACGGCTCTCTTCTGAGCAGGATGATGGAGACACTGTGCATTCAGGTATAAATCGGTATGCATCGGCTTACGGTATACAGAGTGGCCAAGACGCCCGTCCGCCTGTCCAAATGACATCTTAGTCATCTTGGATGTGGTATCGCTGTTCACAAAAGTTCCTGTGGAGGACACTTTGAAAATGCTGGTGGATCTTTTTCCTCCTGAAACTATAAAGTTGTTCCGGCATGTGATAACGACCACCTACTTCTTGTATGGAAATAAATTTTATGAAACGACAGATGGTATGGCGATGGGCTTTCCATTGTCTCCATCACTGGCTAACTTTTTTATGGAGAATTTTGAAGAACGTGCATTAAATTCGGCTCCCCTCTGTCCATCCTTATTTTATCGTTACGTTGACGATACATTTATGACCTGGCCACACGGTGCGGAAGTTCTAGAACAATTCATGGAACACATGAACAGCATCGATTCGAACATCCAGTTCACTGTCGAGATGGAGAAGGAAGGGAGATTGCCTTTCTTAGATGTTTTAGTACAACACTCTGTATACCGTAAGCCTATGCATACCGATTTATACCTGAATGCACAGTGTCTCCATCATCCTGCTCAGAAGAGAGCCGTTTTCAACACGTTGGTATATAGAGCCAAAACTTTCTGACGAGGACCACTTAAGGTCCGAGATTAACCACCTGAAGAATGTGTTCTGAAAGAATGGCTATGGTGCACGCAATATAAAGGCAGCGTTCTCCAAAAGACGGAAACGTGAAAATGCTGCAACTTCACAGGATGAAACACCGATTGCGGTTCTTCCTTTTTGTGGCACGATTTCCAGAAAAATAGGAACAGTCCTGCGTAGACGTGGTATAAGACCTATTTTTCGTCCTCCTAAGAAAATTAAGGAGATGATGCGCCCTGTTAAGGACAATCTCGGCCTGAGGGTCCCTGGAGTTTATAATATACCCTGTGAGTGTGGAAGCAATTATATAGGTCAGACGATTCGTACTGTTTCCGACCGCTGTGCAGAACACCAACGCCATATTAAAAATAGGGAACTGAAGAAATCGGCAATTGCGGAGCACAGCCTCACGAACAAACATAAAATATTGTTCGATGAAACTAAAATTCTGTCCCATGCCTCCACGTACTGGGATTCTGTTATTAAGAAGGCTGTTGAAATAAGAATGAGCCGAAAGAACTTTAACCTCGATAGCGGATACCATCTGAGCTGTGCGTGGAAACGAGCGCTTGATGCAGAGAAGCAGCAGAGACGTTCCTTCCAAGGTTTACATTCAAACGGAAGCGGTGGCGCCACCAGCGCACACAGTAACACCGTCTGAGACAGCAGCATGTAATCGCCGACCAATCATAAGCCGTCTTCGGGCTATATAGAGGCTACCATAGCAGCAGTGGAGACAGTCAGCTCCTGACGATGACGATGACGATGGAGGTAATCGTCGAAAGTTCGAGATTTTATCTGGAACTGACGCGGCAAGAATACCGAGAATGTTTTATACATAAGTGCCGCCGCGAAAAACTTCGTTCCCATAGACTGGCAGTTGCTGATTCTGTAGATGTAGCCTTTCTGAAACCATGTTTTGCGGGTATGAGAATGTTATGTTTGTCAATCAACTAATCTGGTATACATAAGCATTTCTAGGATTCTCGAGAAACCTGATATAAGTGAAACTGGTCTGTAGTTGTTGGGTTCATCCTTATCCCCTTTCTTGACGCTGCCACCACCTTCGTTATTCTCTGTTTTTCTGGAAAAATTCCATCCCTGATAGAACAGTTTGCTATGTTCGGCAGTGATGTTATTATCTGCTCACTTACCAGCTTTATTACATGATTTAATATTTCATCATCACCAGCTGATTTCTTGGACTTCAGTTTCTGTATAGTTTTCCGTAGTTCATCTTCCGTGACTGGTCTTAAGAGCATAGTACTGCATGAACTTTTTGGTACCTTAATACTCTTCTGTTTTTGACTATTTCTTTCCAAGTTTAAGTTTTCTGCTACACTGATATAGTTATTATTCAGTATGTTTGCTATTTCCATACCATCTGTGACCACTGTGTTGTCTATTTTAATTGACCTAATAACTTCTTCTTTGTTTAACCCATCTTTTTCCTTTCTTTCAGCATTAATTGCATTCCAAGCTGCCTTTGACTTGTTTTTTGAGTTCGTTATGGTGGTGTCAATTGCTCTTGCTTTTGCTTCTCTTGTTGTTTTTCTAAACTTCTTTTTTTAACATTTTATAGTTTTCAGCTTTGCTCATCCGTTTCGGATCCTGCAGCTTCCTTCACTGTTCTAGTATTTCACTGGTAATCCACTGTGTTTGATCTTGCAGCCTTTCTTGTCTCTTTACTTTGGGAAATACTACATTAAAATGGTATTTAATTGTTGAAATAAATGCATCATATTTTTCATTTACACTCTGGGCCTGTAGGGTTTCATTGCAGGTTTCCTTACTTAACATTGTTCTAAAGATGTTGATATTTTGTTCACCGATGATCCTAATTTCTTTGGTTGTTCAGTTTGGTTCTGATACTATGTCATTACTTCTGCAAAAGCTGATCAGTTGTCCATGATGATCAGATATTTCTGTCTGAACTACATGTGACTCAGAGTTTGATAATTTAGTAATTATCTTGTCAATAACTGTCTCACTTTGTGAAGTCACTCTTGTTGGTGCAGTTATTGTTACTTTCATGTTATCCTGTATTAACAATTATTCAAAATCCTGTCTTATTTTTGTGTCTTTTCCCATGTCAATGTTGAAGTCTCCACATATAATAAGGTTTCTCTTCATATTCATTCTCAATAAGCTAGCAATTTTTTTTCAGGAAGATGCTAATATTGCCACATGGTAATCTGTACACACAAAACACTCTAAAATCCTCTGTCACTATACTAGTAACTTCAAAGTCTTTTTCTCTAGCTATGGGGAATGTAGCAGCTTCACTGTTTACATTCTTTAGGAGAGTAACTGTTTATACAAACGCCACCACCCGTATATTTAGATCTGCAGAAGTAACTAGTGTTCACTCTGTACCATTCCTTCATTTGATTAAAAACAGTAGTTGCCCTCACCTCCATAGCTGCATTGTGGTCAACTGAAACCATTACCAGAAAGTGTTCTATTTGGTGAGTTCAGTCCTTTCCATGATCATGAGTAGTGTTTTGATGCACGTGTCCCAAAAAACAAGGCTTGGAACCAAATTTCATGGGTATCCCTTGGAAATATGTTTGATTACAGTATGATTTCATGCATTATATTGTACTAATCTCTCCTGACAGTGATCTCTGATGCTAAGGTAGACTGTGCTGGAAATCCCGAGGTATTTTAAGAGTAGAAACATTCTAGATCATAATAGGTTGTCAAAGGTGCCTGCAGTGTTAATCAGTATTGCAGCTGCATATTTGCAGGCCAAATGACTAAGCAGAGTCCATATATCCCTGCAATTGGTCCCACAGAATATAACATGTTGATGAGGCCAATAGGCCTGTAAGACTTACAATTCACATGAGCTCCATACTTGGATGACTACTCTTTTTCCAATAATCTGTAGCTCTTCAGAATCTTTGATAATGTTGATGGTTCTGTAAAAAAGTTGGTAACTTGTGATATATCACAGAAGACTGGGTTGAGTATCATTACCTGGGGCCTTCCTTGGCTTAAGATTTGCCAAGCTGTAAAGGCTACTTTCTTGTCATATAAGACTACAACTGAATATTATATCCCTCAGCAGACACTGTTTTTTGATAGAAGCATCTTAGAATGCTTGTCCTTCTTCTTTGGTACATTAATCTCTTGGTAGTCTATGCATCCTACCACTGCTGAGTGGGAAAGGCAGCTACAGTTTGCCTTATTCCTTCTGAGTCAGCTTGTTTTAGATTGAACTTCTGTGGGAAGTTCCTCATATGTGGAGTTCTTTCTTTTTCTGGATGTTTCTATAAAAATAGCATTATGGTCCCTGGATGTCAAATAATCCAGTTGCATAGTTTTGTAAATGTCTATCTTTGGCAAAAGGGATGCTGATGTTACTGCATCCATCACCTGCCATATATGGGTTTACCTTGGTTTGTATAAGTCACTCCCCTGTTGTCTGTGCGTGAATTGTGGCAAAGGATTGAGTATGTGCAATATCAGCCATTATTATCAGGTTTGGCACTCTGGAATAAATGACCATGTCTCTAATCTTTCCTGCACGTATCTGGATGTCGTGGTAATACGGGTGTAAATACTGTCAGTTTTTTGTTTACTCACTGAATATTGACTGTCACCATGCCCTGTGAGTGGAGTTGAATAATTTTTGTGGCAATGTATGATTTGCTCGGTATTATGATCACTGACTTTGGACTGATGTGTCCGAGAATTACTTCAGTTTGTTTGTGAACTGAGGAATCTGACCATACGTAGCTTGTGGCTGTTACAGCCAAATAAATCCTAGTCACAGCTCTTCCACCACTTTTTGAAAATCCGTCATCACCAGAGTGCTCCTCAAGGCGTTCAGGTGCAGAAGCCTAATTGCTAAAGACTCCTGGTGTAAATGAAACACTTCAGTGTCTACTGTGAGTAGTCCATGTAGTCTCTTCCATGATCTCTTACTAAGTGCTTGCATAGTTTTTGCAGGTCAAGAACCTCATTATGAAGAAAACAGGCTTGCTTCAGAAGACCACAGAGTTCGTTCAGTGTTGGTAGGTAAATTATTTGAGCTTGTAATCATTATCAAATTGTTCCATTGTGGGGTATGTAATTTATTGCCCATCAAACACACCCAATCTAACTACCGATCTTCCTGTTGGCTGAAAAGATAGGTACAATTTCTAATGAAGAATTAATGTAAATATGGGCCTACATAAAGGAACTTCAGATATTATAAGTAGTAGTATATGCATTATTATAACTGAAATTCAATGTTTCATGCAATATAATCACAGCAACTACACAATTTTTTAAAAAATCAATGAAATGTCTGTTGCTTTTGTCTGCATTGGTATTCTGTTATGGTTAAGCATTCAGTTAACATCGTCGGACAGTTTGTGTGCTGCGAAGACGTATCTGCAAATCAGACGAATCATGTATATTACTTGATGTTTTGAAGAGACATGCTGTGACTAACTTTCCAGCTCTGGTTCATTTTCAAAGCCATAATTTTCTGCATTATCTTCTATTATATCATCTGTGTCCAGCATATGAGACGTCCTAACATTGTTATTAAAAAAGCAAAGTTTTGAAAGTAGACGTTGTTGTGGACTGCCTACCAGTCTTTTGTCATCAAGAATATTAAAATTGGCATCCCCCTCCCCCTCCCCCTCCTCCTCCAATGTGTATGTTGTTAACTACAGCTCACCATTTCCCTTGTCTTATGTGATAAGTGGCCTGACACCTGCTGATAAACTTTAGTGAGCCTTCTGTCGTTCACAGAAATGCACAGTTGGAGGAGAAGCACTCTCTCTCATGTCGGCAAGGATCATTTTGAACAGGAGCATCTTAATGATGTTTATTGTAGACCTTGTACAGTAGAACCTCAATTATCCAACCTTTGATTAACTGAATCCTCAGATTATAAGCCCCCCCGACTCCTAGTGACTTCAATAATCCAACTGATGGACCAGGGCTTTAATTAAAATGATGTTACAAGAGTAAATCTGTGAGTGCTTTGTTAGAGAAAATAGAAGAGTGTTGTGATTATTTTGATGAAAAGTCTCAACACAAAAGATGTAATTTACACAGTTTCTCAAGTTTGGAAGAACTTAGGAAAATCACTCTACAGAAATCACGGAAAAAGGTTTATCCTAGCCTGAACCAAGTGTATGAACTTCCAAAACCTAATGAGTCAGACAATGCAGATTTAGCAACGGATTTGCAAACACTTCAAAAAGATATCCAGTCTGTTGATGTAGAGGAATGGCTAGCAGAAGGTAACATTGCTGCTCTACCAGTGAATAATTTTGCAACAGTATAGTGCTGACCAAGAGGAGTCAGATGATGAAGAAAAGGAGGAAGACAAAAAGATCAGTCACTCTAAAGCAAAGGATGCGTATTGAGACTGCTGTCAAATATTTGGAACAGCCAACTTCTACACCTACGCACATATTGTCGGGAAGAAGTGGCATGATGCAGCTGCAAAGTCAAGGTTTAAGAAAAAGAAACAAAAACCATTTTACACTTTTAAAATACATTTTCATATCTACAATTTTTGGTTTTCCTATTTTTTTAATTAGAAATATAATTTTTTGTCAAGGTTCTACTGCACTTATCTTCAGGGGTAATAGACTTGCTTTTGAATATGTGTGAGTCAACACTGTACTGTGCTAACCTGCTGTTAAATGTTACTACTTGCATAAATATTTCTGACAGAATTCTGTAATATCATTTTATTTGTTTAGGCATGTGTAATGAAATTGCCAGTGAGGCAACTCAGTGTCCCATATAAGATGCACGGAATGAGAAGGGAGGCATTCTTGTGTGAGCTGTAATACAAGAAGCTCGAGACTAATGATGCTCATCCAGCGAAATTCCAATGAAACAAACATGTGCAAAAAATTAAAACAGTGCCATTGCACTGTATGTGGTACATGCAGATCCACACACCAGTAGAAAATGATTCTCAGACAATTTGAAGTCTTACACAGTATGGTGCATCACATTTTAAGAGACTCAGAAATGCACCAAAAGCTTTCAGTGGAGGACAAGGGTAATTGGCTTATTTTTTGTAAGTGCCAATTAAGTCATCTTATCAACTGTTTAAACAAACACACACACACACACACACACACACACACACACACACACACAGTGTTCACAGATTAGCCAATGTTTTGCAGTACATATATGTCAAATTGTACTGCAAAGCACTGCTGGTCCTCCGTGAAGTCTTACTGGCTGCATGAGTTAGGTCGTTAGTCAGTTGGTTGTGTGTTACATTGATCAGTCGCACGGTACGCTAGCCGTTATGATGTGGAACGTGTGAAGTGCACAAGAAATACACATATAAAACAAGACAAGATATTTACCCCATTTCCTTAAATGGCACAAAATGCATATGCTATATTTATAGATTTATTTATTCTTATTCAAGAATTCATCTCTGGTATGGAAGTAGTTGTCAAGGAGATAAGATTTCAGTTTATTTTTGAAGCTATTACTGCTGTCTGTCAGACATTTTATTTCATTTGGTAATTTGTCAAAAAATTTTATAGTAGCATATTTTACTCCTTTCTGTGCCAAAGATAGGTTGAGTAAATGATAGTGTAAGTCTTTCTTTTTCTGGTATTATAATCATGAATGTCACTGTTGTTTTTAAACTGGTCCATGTTGTTGAGAACAAATTCATTAGTGAGTAAATGTACTGTGAGGCTGTTGTAAGAATTCCCAATCTTTTAAAAATATGCCTACAAGACATGTGACTATGAACCCCACACATTATACTAACCACTTTCTTTTTGACCAGTGAATACTTTATGTTTAAATATTGAGTTACCCCAAAATTGTATTCCATATGAAATCAGAGAGTGAAAGTATGCAATGTATGTTAGCTTACTACTTTCTGTATCCTCAAAATTGGCAATTATTCTGATTGCAAAACTTGCTGAACCTAGTCGCTTTAGAAGATCCAAAATATTAATTTTCCAATTATGTATGTACACCCAAAAACTTAGTATGCTCTACCCTGTCTACTGACTTCTGTTGATGTGTTATATTTATTGAAGGAACTGTGCTTTTTGCAGCAGAAAATTGGATGTACTGTGTTTTTTCAAAGTTTAGAGCAAGCCCATTTGCAGAAAACCAGTTAATGACTTTTCCAAAGACCTTATTTGTATCATTTTCAATCGGAGTTTTTTTTTTACTGGGTTAATAATGATGCTTGTATAATCAGCAAACAGTGTAAGTTCAGCTTCCTGTTTCAGATAGGAAGGGAGATCGTTCACACATATCAAGAACAGAAGGGGACTCACGATTGAACCCTGTGGAACACCTAATGTAATTTCACCCCAGTTAGATGAAGCGGCAAACTTATTTAAATCATTTGACCCATATAAGGAAACTTTTTGCTTCCTGTTCTGTAGGTATGACTTAACCATTCATATGCTATTCCATTTATACCATAGAATTGTAATTTCTGTAACATAATGTCATGGTTCACACAATCAAATGCTTTGGACAAGTCACAGAAGATTCCTATTGGTGACATTTTACTATTTAAGACTCGATTATGTGTACAGTGAAATTGTATGTTGCTGTCTCAGTGGAACAGCAGTTTTTAAATCCAAACTGTGATTTACTAAGTATCCCATTACTGTTGAGATGGCTAACCACTCTTGAGTACATTACTTTCTTGAAGATTTTTGAAAATGCTGTAAGCAAGGATACTGGGGACCTGTACACTGTTTCTAATATCAGTACTACATTATCTAACTGAAGTTCACATGCACGTACCTCAAAGTGCTGATCAAGACAAAATTTGCTTACTTCTACAGTTTTGCATTTATACCCTTGTTTTATGAAAATGGCAACTCCTCCTTTATCCATCCTAGATCTACAAGTGTAAGATGCTAAATTATACCCACTTATACTGACACTATCCATACCTACAGTTACATGGTGTTCAGACAGAGTATATCAATCTCATTCGTATCATCTAAACACACTAATAGCTCATCTACTTTATTGTTTATTCCCCTGATATTTTGTTTAAGTAAGTTGATACTGCCCTTAGCTTTACCCCTGTTTACTGTACATGAAGTTTCTTTTATTCTATTTATCTTGATTGTCATCTGTCTGGACTTTGGCTTTAACCTAAAAAGCCTGTCTGCCTGGACCCATTAACCACAGGGGTCACCCCTTGTGTGACTGTGGACCTCCTTACAGTTTCTGCTAATAGAGAAGCTAACTTATTTTTCCCCATCCTATTCGGGTGCAGGCCATGTGTAGTGGATCCCTACCTACCAATAGCATTTACTGGAACAACACTTGTGTGAGATTTTGCCGGTGTCTGGAGCATCCTGTTCAGCTCGGTGTTAACATGCCTTACAGCAGTGTTTACCCAGGGCTGATCATGGCACTGAAAGACCTCCACAAACCCCACATATGTGTGTTCAGTTTCTGCTCCTATTTTATCCAGGTCACTCCTAATACTTTTATCTTGGATTCATAGCCAGGCTGTTTCCTGCTCCTTCAACTATAATTACCTGATCTTCCTTCTCAAAATCCCTGCATTGCTGACCTAAGTTTTCTGTCACCTGTCTAAGGCTATCACTTAGTTTCACGAAACTTCTGACCTGTTACCCTGCACCTAATTTCTCCCGAAGCTGCTAGCCCACACCCTCCCATGACTGCTGCCTATAAGCAGAATTCTTCTTTTCCTATTCTGTCTTTTTTCTTTAAACTAATATTCTGCTTCAACCTACTTTGAACTACATCTGGAAGATAATCAACGATTTTTGGAGAAACATAGTCTTTATTGCTCAAAAGCTTGCCACATGAATGATATATGGTCCTTGCCATCATTCACCTTGTGTATGCCTGTTTAAGGCATTAAATATTTTAACTACAGCAATCTCTTCTGTCATGAAATTTATTGCAAATAACCTGTTGAGAGTTCAGAATGAACAATGACATGTATAATTATAATACTAGAACAAATTAGCTTCATTACTCTTCATGGCAACTGACTTTTGCTCATAAGAGTGATAAATAATGCTGCTATCAAAATCTGTAATCACTTAACCAATGGTATTAAATACCTGAGAGATAGCAAAACTAAAATTAAAAATAATCTGAAAAGCTCCCTCTGGATGATTCCTTCTATTTCCTGTCTGTGAAAAAGTCAGAGCTTGTGTTCCATCTCAAATGAACTCAGTGTCGAGGGGTCATTGAACCCTATTCTTCCATCCTTCTCTTTATCATGTGTGATGGTTTATTTTTACAAACATAACATAATAATCTGTAGTCACAATTGTTTGCCTTAACTGGCTCAGATATCATTTTGTAGTACTTTCATTACCCAGTTAGCGAGCTCTTGTTTCTAAGATTTTAAGTTGTGCCCACTGGATCAGAGATTGTGTAAGAAAAACTCCTGATTTTTCATTTTGTCATACATGTCATCCATCATAATGTTGCTAAGGCTTTACGTGTAACTTGATAAACACTGTATGTATTCCAACTTGTTCAAATTGCAAAGAGGCTTCTAATAATGAATATGTCTATCAACTGAAGCTGTTGGCTTGATCACAAAGGCTTATAGAAGAGGCTTGGCTAATGTGTAACTCTCTAACATCTGTACACTGCTGTATTGTGTTAGTAGTATTTTTTGTCTTAGTTTCAAGAGGAAGAGTTGCAGAAATTTCACTAATATTTGAGATAGTAGTCCTTCAAAACATCATAACAAGTGATGGAAATAGTTGAGAGCTTAATATAAGCTATTTACCATATTTACTCGAATCTAAGCTGGTTTGCAGGCACAAAGATAAATACTGGCACCAAAACCTCTGTATCAGATTTTTTAATCTAAGATGACTCTAATTTCTGTGCAGAATGTAATGTACTAAAGAGGCATCTGCAAAGGTTTTCAAACGGAGAAAAATTTTCGCTAAATTCTCGTTCAGAACATTTTCTATCATACGCAGTCTATTATTTGGTTCTTGTTGTTCATTATCAAAGAAAGCAGTAGTGTAAGTAACAACAAATAGCAGTCTCTTGCCATTGTTTTGCTAATGAGACAATTCCTCTCTTTTTTTTATTGTAACTGGCGGTAGCGCGCACAAAAGCAAGCCATGCCGCGAGCGGTGACAGGTCGTAAACACTCATTATCAGAATGCGACAAACAATGCATGACACAGTACAGTAATGCATTTTCAGCATAGAGTGACATTAACACCTATAACATGGAGAATGGCACTTATCAGATCAAAGAAAAATAAGCAATCAATTCAAACCAGACGAAGCACGTGAAAAAGGAAGGGTACCCGTATAAATACGGACGGAGCACCTGACGCATAGCAGTGGCTACCTGGTAAAGCTTAACTGCTAAGCTTACGACTCGAACCAAACTACTGTAGCTGTATCGTCATTCATTTGACCTAAATGTGCCTCATATTACAATGGACCAACTTTGTTTTGATTTGGAAGTGCAGCCTAAAACTTTTCTCTCCCCTTGAATTTCGAGTCTCAAATTTCAGGTGCGGCTTAGATTCGGGAAATTTTTTTTCCTTGATTTCAAGTATCATTTTTCAGGTGCGGCTTAGACTCGAGTGCGGCTTAGATTCGAATAAATATGGTATACATTGTGCCAACAGCATTTTAGCTTACAATGTCTAAATACTTGCCATTAAAGTTCTCTGAAGTTACCTTTCCCTGTACGTCTACTACAGAGATAAACATAAGAATGCTCTTCTTGAGGTCAATAGAACAGTACTCGGTGCCACCACCAACTTGTGATGCTCATTATTGTTATTAGATGAATATAGTAACCCGCCACTGACTACACCTACTGCCCACAGTGGGCATAAGTCGTGCCACTATGGCAAGTGTAGTATGACCGACAGTCAAATGACGCACTCGCACGCAACTATCTGAGATGGCCTCCAGGTGCAGTCCGGTCACCATCCACCATCGGCAGATTGGCTATGCATGCGCAGTACTACACCAGCAACACCTGATATGGATAGGCATGCACAGGCCTCCAGGCTCTCTGTTGTTAAATGTCTTTGAGACATGTGAACTACTTTAATTGTATTCTTGTTGATGTCATGCAGTGGCTCAAAAAATTGTATCTCCTGTACGGACATGTGTTCCTAGTTAGAACGCAAGTGGCAATGATGAGGGTCCAATTTTCGTATGTTTCAGATTCTGTGGTTTTCCTGCTGTTCCACTCTCCAGGGAAGCTTTAGTCTGATCACTCCTACAACAACAGGTGCATATGGTGTTGGAACAGTTATTGGCTATGTTGACCCGGATTTAGCTGCTGGTTGTTCACCCACTGCCATTCTCCACCTATGATGAATCCGCAGAAGACTGGGGTGCTAATGAGAAATGGCTTCTCCAACATTTCGTGGCATTCTGGGTGGTCAACACAGAGGTCTGTAAGGCTGTTTTCTTATGTTGGATACTCCTCCTATGTATCACTCACTGCATCAGTTTCTGATTAGCAAGAATCAGCGTCGCTTTCTTTTGATGATGGGTGTCCTTTGCTGCCATTCTGTCACCACAAGCGTACACATGTGGTCGCTGCACATGTTGAATTCTACCAGTTCTGTCACAAACAGCTGCAGCAGTCATATTGAGCTTGCATGACTGAGCTTCATGGCCTCACAATAATAAGTGTGAGTTCGTCACAGCTAGTCTTATGCAGACATCGTGGTCAGACACACAATCATTTGTTCAGCCCCAGTTAAGGAGGTGCGGCAACATGTGCTTCAGTTTGAGAATGCTACTTTAGAAGAGGTTTTGAATATTGCACAGTTGTTAGAGATCTCTCACATTGTGGGCCACCAATTGGAGGCTTGGAGTTGTGTTGCTGTTGTTGAGAGCATGCAGCCCCGGTGGTTATAATGCAGTACACAGGGGGAAGAGGAGGTAATAACTTTATCAACAATCCAACTGGGCTGATGCAGAGAAACATGTCATTGGCAGCAGGAACAGTGAATGCCACTTCTTGCATGCCCCTCTTTTTTCATACAGCACAAGTAGACCTGCCATAAGTGGTGGACCTCTTGCCGTAAATGTAAAGCTATTGATCCTACAAGTCAGCAGAAGAGCCGCCATGTCCGTACTCAACTCACAAATGTGTGACAGGCTAGGGTCTTCACCATTGGCACACGTCGAGCATCAGTTGGTAAGCTACAACAGACTGCAGATTCCTACTCTCGACCGATTCATGGCTGACAAATTTTACAAGTCAATTGCCTGTACCATTACATATCTTGTGGTTAATGAGTCAAGTCCTGAAAATTTGTTTGGGTTAGATTCCTTTGTTACTTCTGAATTTTCTGTTTTGGATGCTTCTCAGGTCCGACCAAGTACCTTATCACAAATTGAATTCCTTGGGTTCTGAACTTTTATCTCTGTTTGCCCCTGTGTTAGGGTATGCAGACAATTACATGGCACACATCACACTCAAACTCTCTGCCTGCCCTCACTTATTTAGAGTGTGGCTGGTGCCAGTAGGTTTACATGACCAGGTTAAGATGTAGCTGGATCGCTTAATTTGTCACTTAACTTCATTGGGAGTGATTAAACAAGTTTTCTCAAATGAATGGGCTATATCCTTAGTGACTGTAAAGAAGCTATCTGCTCAGTTACAGCTTCCTGGCTGTAGTAACACGATCCACGTTTCCGTTGCACTTCACCTAGTGTAGACCGGGAACTGTCTGCTAGACCTGCCCGATGTGAACTGACTGGGCCCGGCCCGTGCTGCCAGAGTTGTTGTTGTTGTTATGCCGGCAGAGGTCGCGTCCGAATTCTCGCGTGCCCTCTGGTGGACGGGACTCTGCTTGCAGCAACTACCGTCCGTGACGCGCCGTGCCAATGTGCGCCTCTTGCGATCTTTCTGGTGGCTACAGCACTCCTCCTCCTTCGGGGGGTGCAGCCACTGTGATCCACTGTGTCGGAAGGTGGAGCGTCGGGCCGGAGCGATGACCTCCACATCCATTGGATGGCCGGAGTCGAGGGGATCTGCCAACCCTCGAGCCGGAACCTTCGAATACGGCTGGAAGTGACCCACACGAAGAGGCCCCCGTTGTCCCACAACCGGAGCCCGGGACAGAAAGGGTGACAAGCTGTCGAACGCCGGATCCTCTTCCACCTCGGGAGGGTCAGGACCCAGTGGCGGGGACGAAGGGGAAGGGACGACCCCAGGTGAACCAGCCTCCTGAGAAACCGGGCCTGCTAGGGGGGCCGGCTCTCGCTGTGGCCTCTCGAACGATGGTGATGCCAGTGCTGGAGCTACTGGAGGCTGCCAAGGCTGAGAACCATCGCAGTGCGGCAGAGTCACAGCGGGGAGAGGAGGTAATGTCCCCTGTGAAACCAACACAGGTGCCGGCAATGGGGAAGCCGATGTCCGAGAGGTTGGAGGGTGGGTGCCCGAACGTGGACGTAGCTGATTTTGGTGACAACGTACCACCCGGTCCCCCACCTGCAAGGTATAGAGCCGGCGGCCATGTCGGCGCAGGACCACCGCCGGTATCCAACGTGGATTGCGACCAAACCCATGGGCCCAGACTGACGTACCCAGTGGAAAGCCAGGCACTCCGTTTTGTGAAGACTGGCGAGGACCCGGCTGGAGGAGGTGCAGCAGAGTCCGAGGTTGACGCCCATGGAGGAGCTCTGCGGGGCTGCGTTCTCCCATTGGTGTGGTCCGGTATGCCGTCAAGAAAAACGTCAATGCTTCCTCCGCAGGAAATGCGTGCACATACTTTTTCATCTGCGTCTTAAATGTGCGCACCATGCGCTCGGCTTCCCCATTCAATTGTGGATGGAAGGGGGGAGAGCAAACGTGCCGAATACCGAAGCGCCTACAAAAATCCTGGAAGGTCTGCGAAATAAACTGCGGTCCTTTGTCCAAGACCAGGGTGATTGGCAGACTTTCCACAGAAAAGATTTTTGCTAGTGCCTGGATTGCAACTTCTGAAGTGGTTGAGGAGCAGCGAACCACATATGGGAATCGGGAATAAGCATCAATGACAATGAGCCAATAGCCATTGAGAAACGGGCCCGCAAAATCGATGTGAACACGTTCCCATGCTTGGGTTGCCGGCGGCCATGAAGAGAACGCTGCCCTGGGAGATGCTTGTTGGCTCGCACGCTGGGAACAGGCGGCCACCAAGTGCTCAATTTCTCTGTCAATACCGGGCCAGTACACATGTCTGCGAGCCAAGGTTTTAGTACGGGAAACACCCCAGTGCCCCCCCCCCTCCTCCTCCCCTGCGGGTCCGGGGATTAGAATAGGCCCGAGGTATTCCTGCCTGTTGTAAGAGGCGACTAAAAGGAGTCCCTCCCCCTCAAGGGGGTAGTTAGCGCCTGCGTCCGGAGACGGACGGTTCCACGACCTCTATTTGCGGTCATTTTGCTTTTTCACTTCTCGTTTCTTCCTTCCTTTGGTTGGTTCCTTTCTTTGCTCTTCTCCACCTCACTGTCTTCCTTACTCTTTCCCTTGCCTTCTTCTCCTTGCCTTCTCCTTGCCTTCTTCTCCTTGCCTTCTCCTTGCCTTCTTCTCCTTGCCTTCTCATTGCCTTCTTTTCCTTGCCTTCTTCTCCTTGCCTTCTCTGGTCTCCGCCTCGGCGTTTGAGACAGTCTGTCCTCTCTCTCTTCTTTTTCCTCTTCTTCCTTCCTCCCTGTGCGCGCCTGAAGGCCGACCCACGCGTTCGCACGTGTAGCCGGTGACGGGGTAATGCGTAATTCCCCGCCCTGGGTAGACATGTAAGGCACGCACGTACCCCCTGGTAAAGGCCAGGCCCAGGGAGGGGTGATTGCCTGAGCTGATACCTTCTGACCATGCTGATTGGTCCCTCCGTCTGTTTCTCGGGAGGTGTGACCTGAGGTGTAAACATTCACGTAAGGCGGGAGTGCCCTCTGAGAGGGTCCCCACAAGGAAGGAGCGCGCCATCGGAGATGCTGGCAATCATGGGGGATTCCTCCGCAATGGATTTCACTCCATCTCTCTTGACTTCCGCCCAAAAACGGAAACTTGACCAGCCACCAGTGACAAAAGTACTACCGCCTGCCCCACAGTTCCTCGTCGTTTCTCGATCTGAGGACGGAAAGGATTTTTCCTCTGTCAACCCTTTCGTTATCCAGAAGGGCGTAGATGCCATAGCCGGATCTGTCAAATCTTGTACCAGGTTGTGTAACGGTACCTTATTACTAGAAACTGAGAGCGCCTTTCGGGCACAAGAACTGCTTCGGGCCACACTCCTGTACACGTTCCCTGTCCGGGTGGAGGCTCACCGAACTTTGAATTCGTCTCGTGGTGTGGTCTATACTAGATCCCTCGACGGATTGACTGACGAGGAGATTCAATCTTTCCTCGCTGAGCAGGGCGTGACGGCTGTCCATAGGGTCATGAAAAAGGTCAACAATGACCTTGTACCGACCCGGATACTTTTCTTGACCTTTGATAGTGTTAAGCTGCCATCGCGCATCAAGGCGGGCTACGAGGTTATTTCTGTTCGCCCCTATGTCCCGACACCTACGCGCTGCTCCCAGTGTCAGCGTTTCAATCACACTCGACAGTCTTGTTCCAATGCGGCTAAATGTGTCACTTGTGGCAGGGATGCCCATGAGGGTGACTGTCCACCTCCGTCTCCTCGTTGTGTGAACTGTCAGGGTGACCATGCCGCATCCTCCCGCGACTGTCCTGTCTATAAGGAAGAACGCTGTATCCAAGAAATTCGGGTCAAAGAGAAAGTGTCCACCTCGGCTGCTCGCAAGCTATTGGCTAGTAGGAAGCCCACGCTGCTCCCAGCGGGGAAATACAGTACTGTCCTCGCCTCTCCTCGGACTACCAGGGAGGTGGCAACCCAGACATGCGATCTGACCTTCAGCACCACGGTCGTCCGTTCGGCCAGTGCTAAGATCGCGCGGTCGATGTCTCCTCTTCCTCCCATCACCCCACAGACACCAGCCCCTTCATCAGCTTCTGCTAAGACGAAGACCCAGAAGTCAGATGCACGGGCCTTCAAGAAGGAACCGTCCCGTGCAGACTTCCTACGTACCTCGACCTCCCAGCCTTCGACCGGTACTTCCACCAAACGACCTTCCAAGAAGGCTCATAGGAAGCACAGTTCTCCTTCTCTGCCACGGCGCATTTCTTCTCCTGCGCCACCCAGCGGTTGCCGCCCCAGGCCGTCATCCGTTTCGCCTGGCCGCACCGCTGGTAGCCGAACATCTGGCCGTTCACCGGCGGAGGAAGCTCCCCCTCCTGGCCATCTTACCAAGATGGCCGATGAACCTATAGACCCAATGGACGATGACTGTCCGCCTACTGATAGCGGCGGCAGTGCTCGCTCGAAGCCAGGCCCTCAGCGGCCTTCGAGGTGACCCCTTCTTTCATCTTGCTTTTCTTCTTACGATGGCACTTATTCACTGGAATATTCGCAGCATTCGCTCCAACCGAGAGGACTTGAAGTTGCTGCTCCGCTTGCACCGTCCGCTCGTCGTAGCCCTCCAGGAAACGAAGCTACGCCCATGCGATCAAATTGCCTTGGCACACTACACCTCTGTGCGTTTTGACCTACCCCCTGTGGTAGGTATTCCGGCTCATGGAGGGGTTATGTTGCTGGTCCGGGATGATATTTACTACGATCCCATCACATTGCACACCGGCCTGCAGGCAGTTGCCATCCGCATTACTCTCCCCACTTTTACATTTTCCATTTGTACCGTCTACACTCCATCGTCATCTGCCGTTACCAGGGCAGACATGATGCAGCTTATTGCTCAGCTACCTGCCCCATTTTTGTTAACTGGAGACTTCAATGCCCACCATCCCCTTTGGGGCTCTCCGGCATCCTGCCCGAGGGGCTCCCTGTTAGCAGACCTTTTCAACCAGCTCAATCTTGTCTGCCTCAATACTGGCGCCCCTACTTTTCTTTTGGACACATCTCACACCTATTCCCATTTAGACCTCTCTATATGTACTACCCAACTTGCATGCCAGTTTGAGTGGTATGCACTTTCTGATACATATTCGAGCGACCACTTCCTGTGTGTTATCCATCTCCTGCAGCATACCCCCTCCCCGTGCTCATCCGGTTGGAACATCTCCAAAGCAGACGGGGGGCTCTTCTCTTCCAGGGCGACCTTCCAGGATCAAACCTTCACAAGCTGCGATCGTCAGGTCGCACACCTCACGGAAGTCATTCTCACTGCTGCTGAATATTCCATCCCTCACCCTACTTCTTCTCCACATCGCGTACCGGTCCCCTGGTGGACCGCAGCATGTAGAGACGCTTTACGTGCTCGTTGACGTGCTTTACGCACCTTTAAACGCCACCCTACAGTGGCGAATTGTATCACTTATAAACGATTACGTGCACATTGTCGTCGTATTATTAAAGAAAGCAAGAAAGCCAGCTGGGCTGCTTTCACAAGCCCCTTCAACAGTTTTACTCCTTCTTCTGTTGTCTGGGGTAGCCTGCGCCAGCTATCTGGCACTAAGGTCTACTCACCAGTTTCTGGCTTGATGGTCGCGAATGACGTCCTTGTGGCCCCGGAGGATGTCTCCAATGCCTTCGGCCGCTTTTTCGCAGAGGTTTCGAGCTCCGCTCATTACCACCCTGCCTTCCTCCCCCGCAAACAGGCAGAGGAGGCTAGGCCACCTAACTTCCGCTCCTCGAATCGTGAAAGTTATAATGCCCCATTCACCATGCGGGAACTCGAAAACGCACTTGCCCGGTCACGGTCCTCCGCTCCAGGGCCTGATTCTATTCATATTCAGATGCTGAAGAACCTTTCTCCTGCGGGTAAAGGTTTTCTTCTTCGTACTTACAATCGCATCTGGACTGAGGGACATGTTCCCGCATGCTGGCGCGAGTCTATTGTTGTCCCGATTCCTAAACCGGGGAAGGACAAGCACTTGCCTTCCAGTTATCGACCCATCTCGCTTACCAGCTGTGTCTGTAAAGTGATGGAGCGAATGGTTAACTCTCGTTTGGTTTGGCTGCTCGAGTCTCGACGCCTACTTACCAATGTACAATGTGGATTTCGTAGGCGCCGCTCTGCTGTTGACCATCTGCTTACCTTGTCGACCTTCATTATGAATAACTTCTTGCGGAAGCGCCCGACCGCGACTGTGTTCTTTGATTTGGAGAAGGCTTACGACACCTGTTGGGGGGCGGGCATTCTTCGCACCATGCATACATGGGGTCTTCGCGATCGCCTCCCTCTTTTTATTCGTTCCTTTTTAATGGATCGACAGTTCAGGGTACGTGTGGGTTCTGTCCTGTCAGACACCTTTCACCAGGAGAATGGGGTACCACAGGGCTCAGTTTTGAGCGTCACTCTCTTCGCCATAGCGATCAATCCAATAATGGATTGCCTCCCAGCTGATGTATCAGGCTCCCTTTTCGTGGACGATTTTACCATCTATTGCAGCGCACAGCGTACACGTGTCCTGGAGCGCTGTCTTCAGCGTTCTCTTGACCGTCTTTACTCCTGGAGTGTCGCCAATGGCTTCCGTTTTTCTGCCAAGAAGACGGTCTGTATTAACTTCTGGCACTACAAACAGTTTCTCCCACCGTCCTTACGACTCGGTCCCGTTGCTCTCCCATTCGTGGAGACAACAAAATTTTTAGGTCTTACATTTGACAGGAAACTTAGCTGGTCTCCACATGTGTCATATTTGGCTGCCCGTTGTACCCGTTCTTTGAATGTCCTCCGTGTTCTCAGTGGTATGTCGTGGGGAGCGGATCGAACCGTCCTACTTCGTCTATATCGGTCGATCGTCCACTCCAAGCTGGATTATGGGAGCTTCGTATACTCCTCTGCACGGCCATCCATCTTACGCCGCCTCAACTCCATACAACATCGGGGTTTACGACTTGCGATCGGAGCGTTTTATACTAGTCCCGTAGAGAGTCTTCATGCTGACGCTGGCGAATTGCCACTCACCTACCGGCGCGATATACTGCTTTGTCGGTATGCCTGTCGGCTACTGTCAATGCCCGACCACCCGTCTTATCATTCCTTTTTTGACGACTCTCTCGACCGTCAATACGGGTTGTATGTCTCTGCCCTGCTACCCCCTGGAGTTCGCTTTCGTCGCCTCCTTCAACACCTTAATTTTTCACTCCCTGCAACCTTTCGAGTGGGCGAGAGCCACACGCCACCTTGGCTCCAGGCTCAGGTTCGCGTTCACCTTGACCTCAGCTCGCTCCCAAAAGAGGTTACCCCCGGTTCGGTCTACCACTCCCGTTTTATCGAACTTCGTTCGAAGTTCATTAATATGACCTTCATTTATACAGATGGCTCAAAGACCAATGACGGGGTCGGGTGTTACTTTATTGTCGGGGCACAAAGTTTCAAATACCGGCTCCATTGCCATTGTTCGGTCTTCACAGCTGAGCTCTTTGCCCTCTACCAGGCTGTTCTTTACATCTGCCGCCACCGACATTCTGCTTATGTCATCTGCTCCGATTCCCTGAGTGCCATCCAGAGCCTCAGTGATCCGTATCCGGTTCACCCTTTCGTGCACCGGATCCAACGCTCTCTTCAGCAGCTGGTGGACGTCGGTTCTCCGGTTAGCTTTATGTGGGTTCCTGGCCATGTCGGTATCCCTGGGAACGAAGCTGCAGATGCCGCGGCCAAGGCTGCGGTCCTCCAGCCTCGGGCAGCTTCTGGTTGTGTCCCTTCGTCGGATTGTAGCAGGGTAATTTGTCGGCGCATTTTATCGCTGTGGCATGCCGATTGGGCTGCACTTACGGACAACAAGCTTCGGGCCTTGTAACCTCTTCCCGCGGCTTGGACGTCCTCCTCCCACCCTTCTCGGCGGGAGGAGGTCGTTTTGGCCCGGTTACGCATTGGCCACTGCCGGTTCAGCCATCGCCATCTGCTGATGGCTGCGCCGGCGCCGTTCTGCCCATGTGGGCAGTTGCTGACGGTCCGCCACATTTTAACGTCCTGTCCGGATTGTAACACACTGCGTTTTGATCTTGGCCTGCCATGTATGCTAGATGCCATTTTAGCGGATGACCCACGAGCAGCTGCTCGCGTTCTTAGTTTTATCAATTTGACAAACCTCTCTAAGGACATTTGATTATGCTGTTCTTTTAATCCTATGCCTGTCAGTCTGTCTTTTATCGTGTTTTCCCTTTTAGTTGTTGTTTTAAACTTGTGCCTCCTCGTGGTGCATTCTTAACGTAGTCTGGGCGCTAATGACCATTGAAGTTGTGCGCCCTAAAAAAAATAAAATAAAAAAAAAAAAACCAGTGCCCCGCATGTAATAACGTGAGGACCTCCCTTCGTAAACCTGCAGGAACAACCACGCGAGGAGCTGTATCATCGGTAGCCAGAAGAAGAACTCCTTCCAAGACCGAGAGGTGGTCTCGGAGAAGAAAGTAATTACGAAGAGGGGCCGAGGCCCGGCCCGGAGGGCGGGAAGACCACCCCTGCTGAATGAGGCGAACTACTTGCCGGAGAACCGGGTCAGCCGCCGTTTCCCTGGCGACTCGAGAACTAGTGATCGGGAAGCCATCAACCGCTTGGCGGGACGCCACATCCAAATGAAAACACATAATCTCCTGTCGATCGAACGTAGGATCCGGGCCCACTGGAAGACGGGAAAGAGCGTTGGCGTTGGCATGCTGTCCTGTAGGGCGAAAATGAATGTCATAATGGTATTTAGAGATGAACAAGGCCCAGCGCTGTAGTCTGTGGGCCGCCCTATCCGGAATCTGAGAGGCGGGGCCAAATAACGATATTAACGGCTTATGGTCAGTGATTAACTGAAACTTCGTGCCATACAAGAAAGGTTGAAACTTGGTAACAGCATAAACAATGGCCAAAGCCTCCTTTTCCACCTGGGAGTAATGGGCCTACGCGGGACTAAGCGTTTTAGACGCAAACGCCAGTGGTTGCTCGTAACCATCTGCGTTGCGATGGGCCAGGACCGCCCCCACCCCATAGTGCGAAGCGTCTGTAGCCAGGACCAACGGCTTATGGGGATCAAAAGTAGCCAAACAAGGGGCTGACGTGAGGAGGCCCTTCAACGAGGTGAACGCTCGCTCGCATGCAGGCGACCAGTCAAAAGGAACACCCTTGTGCAGAAGGCAGTACAAGGGGTGGGCTATAGTGGAAGCCCTGGGAATGAACCGGTGGTAATAGGCAATCTTGCCTAAAAAAGCTTGTAACTCTTTCAGCGAAGCGGGCCGAGGAAGGTTGACGATACCTTGGACCAAACTTCCTAGTGGCTGGATGCCGTGCCGAGATAAGGTGTAGCCCACATACTCAATGGACGGTTGGAAGAAGGTTGACTTATACAGGTTGCAACGCAAGCCCACAGACCTGAATTTGAGAAAGAGGGTGCGAAGGTTGTGCAAGTGTTCCTTCGTGCTGCGGCCTGTGACAATTATGTTATCCAGGTAATTAATACAATGAGGGATTGTCGACGTGACATGCTCAAGATAACGCTGGAATATCGCCGGGGCACTGGATATTCCAAAGGCCAACCGCTGGTATTGGTAAAGGCCAAACGGAGTGTTGACGACCGCCAGCCGTTTGGAGTCCTCATCAAGTGGTATCTGCTGATAAGCCTCCGACAGATCGATTTTCGAAAAGTATTGGCCTCCCACCACAGCGGAGAACAATTCATCAGCACGAGGCAAAGGATAGGTGTCCACCACCAATTATGAATTAATGGTGGCCTTGAAATCGCCACAAAGACAT
Organism: Schistocerca serialis cubense; assembly: GCF_023864345.2. Lineage (NCBI taxonomy): Eukaryota > Metazoa > Arthropoda > Insecta > Orthoptera > Acrididae > Schistocerca > Schistocerca serialis. The sequence continues at coordinate 387,003,104 of NC_064640.1, forward strand.
AATTTTCCCGAGGGCTTCCTTACAATAACGAGGGGCGAAGCCCACTCACTGGAAGAAATGGGAAGAACGACCCCTAGGGCTGTCAGCCGGTCTAGCTCTTCCTTTACTTGAGGGCGGAGAGCCAAGGGGATCTACCTCGCGCGTAGAAACGCGGGCGAGCCGACGCCTTCAACGTTAAGTGAGCTTCAAAATCTGAAACACGCCCCAGGCCCTCCTCAAAAATATCTGGAAAGTCTGAGATCAAAGATTCCAATGATTGATAGGGAACGTCTTCGGAGACCAACTGTATGGTGTCAGCGATAGAAAAACCGAAAGCTTGAAAGGCATCCAGGCCAAAAAGGTTAGCGGAGCTCTCATCACTGACAACAATAAAAGTAATAGGCCGAGTGACTGATTTGTAAGTCACGTCGGTAGTGAATTGACCCAACAGGGGAATGAACTGTTTACCATAACCGCGTAGACACCGGTAAACTGGCGCCAACGGGGGCGATCCAAGGTCGGAATAAGTTTGTGCATTCAACAACGAAACTGCCGCGCCTGTATCTACTTGCAGTTGTAACCGGCGCGACCGAACCGACACCTCGATAAAGAGTTTGCGTGCCGATGCGTCGGGAGCCTGGCCCGATGAGACTTCCTGAATGTCAACGTCCATGTCCGCTGTGCCTGCTTCCTTCGATTCTTTTGAGGCTGAGCGGCAAACTTTAGCAATGTGACCTTTTTTATTACATTTGCGACAAACGGCCCAACGCTGGGGGCACTCTGACCGATCATGATGTATATAGCACGACGCACAGGATGGCAACAGGGGCCGGTGGCCGGAATTTTGTTTACGCACCGTGCTGGAGCGGACGTAACGGCCTGACTGTACCGCCCGCACGTCGTCGACCCCGGACACAGTGGACGTGGCCGCGCCGCCCTGAACCTACGCGACGTCGCACCACGCTTCCAGCAGTTGACCTGCTGCGTGAGAGACTTCATACGATTGAGCAATGGACTGGACTTCCTCGAGGGAAGGGTCTTCTAACTGCAGGGCCCAGTGCCGGACCTCCCTATCAGGGGCCGAACGAACAATGACGTCGCGTACCATAACGTGGGCATACGACTCTCGCGACTGCTCCGTGACAAAATGACACTTGCGACTAAGACCGTGCAGGGTAGCTGCCCACGCCCGGTAAGACTGATGGGGCTGTTTCTTGCATTGATAGAACTCGACCCTAGCCGCCACAACATGCGTGCGGCGGCAATAATATGAAGACAGCAAGGAACACAATGCGTCAAAAGACAAGGACGAGGGTTCCTGCAACGGCGCTAGCTGCCGCAAAACGTGATACAGCGAGGGAGATATCCAAGACAAGAAGAGAGCACGACATACCTCCATATCGGCAACATGAGACGCCTGGAAATGCTGCCGAAGGCGATGTTCATATGCGTCCCAATCCTCTGCCGTCTCGTCATACAGGGGAAAGGGAGGAGGGAACTGCGCCGGAGCAGACGGCGTGGAGAGCAACGCCGGAAGCACTTGTTTCATGGTGGCCATGAGCTCCGTCTGCTGCGCAACCAAAACCCGCACCAAATCCTCCATGCCGTGGAGAAGCTGCGAAACTGGAACGACGACGCCTCACGCGAAAGAACGACCCTACTCGTCGCCAATTGTGTAGTAACACGATCCACGTTTCCGTCGCACTTCACCTAGTGTAGACCGGGAACTGTCTGCTAGACCTGCCCGATGTGAACTGACTGGGCCCGGCCCATGCTGCCGGAGTTGTTGTTGTTGTTATGCCGGCAGAGGTCGCGTCCGAATTCTCGCGTGCCCTCTGGTGGACGGGACTCTACTTGCAGCAACTACCGTCCGTGACGCGCCGTGCCAATGTGCGCCTCCCGCGATCTTTCTGGTGGCTACAGCACTGGCAACTTCGGTGTCAATCTTAATGCACAGTCAGTCATCGACACTTATCTCCTGCCTCTCTGAGATGAGCTGCTCACAGAGTTCGCTGAGGGTCAGTTCTTTCCGAAAATTGATTTGGCCACAGCCTACATTCAGATTTCATTAATATGCCATTCATTTTCTATCAGTATTAATGACTAATGTTTGGGGTCGTTAGTGTGCCTGCCATCTTTCAGTGTTTTTTAGAACAAGTTTTGATGGGTGTCCTTCATTGCATTAACTATCTTCATGAGACTGTCATGACAGGTGCTACAACAGATTTGCTGCTCTACAAACTGCGGGTCTCAAATGTAAGCTCAGTAAATCTCATGTTTTACAGCCTTCAGTTGTTTATTTGGGACATGAAAATTCATTCATAGCAGGGTGTGCACTCCTTGGAATAACATGTTGCTGCCATTACAGATATCTAATCTGTGAAAACTTCTTCGCAAAGTGGCATAGTATCACAAGTTTATTCCCAGAGCAGCTACTGTCGCCCACTCCTTTGCATCTCTTGCTTCAGAAAAGTGCTCCTTATGTTTATTCTGGGGCCTGTCAGTGTAGTTTTGTGCAGCTTAAGGATAGTGTCTTTACTTTGTACCATATCTTGCAACATTTCAACCCAGCAAGAATCTGGGCCTAGATACAGACACATCTCAGTGCAGGGTGGGGGTGGTCCTGGCCCATCGCCATTCAGATGGCTCCAGACAGCCTATTACTTTCATGTTGGAAACACTCAGCTCAGCAGCACTATTCTCAGGTGTAAAAAGAAGTTCTTGCTATTGTCTGTGCATTAAAAAAAATCATGTGTTCTTGTATGGAGCAAAATTTTATTTAATTACGCACCATAAGCCCTTGGTTTCCCTGTTTAGTGTGTCGGTTTTCTTATCAGACAAATCCGCTCATTGTCTTAAGCGTCGTTCTGTGTTCTTGTCCCGGTACAACTATGAGATCCATTTTCATCCCATATTGCAGCATGTGAACACAGATGCTCTATCACAGCTCCCCATGGACTGACCACTCTTTTGATCAGGAGGAATAGCTTTGTTTGCAATTGGACTCAGAAATAAGGCACACGGTGGATGGCTTCCCCATCACCAGTTCCCGTATTGCTTATGTAGTGGTGGTGGATCCGGTACTCCAGAAGGTTGTACACATGATATAACATGGGTGGCTCAACTGTCCTCAGGACTTAGCATCGGACCCACTTTGAAATCTTTGTGTGTTGCGCATTTGCCTCTCCTTCCTGGATAGTGTTATTCTCTTGTTGACAGAAGAGTTTACTCTCCACGTCGTGGTGCCAGCCGCTCTGCTACGTGAGGTTCTCTGCTTGTTCTATCAGGGTGACTGGGAGTTCTCTTGCACAAAACTGGTGGTGTGCTGACATGTGATTTGGCTGGGTATCTGTGGGGAAGTGCAACACCTTGTTGCAGCCTCTGCAAGTGTTCAGATCAGCAGGTGGTGTGCCATACACTACTTCTTTTTTCCAAGTCTGACCCCTATGCAGCATTGGGAGAGAGTGTCCACTATGATTTTGCTGGTCCTTTTCTAGACAGTTTCTAGTTATTGACAATTGATGCTTTTTCTCATCTCGTTCACTCTACGTCTGTGACAGCAGACATGACTATCAAGGCCCTGTCAGAGCTATTATCCATAGAAGGCCTGCATTGCAGCCTGGTTTTGGTCAGTGGTCCTCAGTTCATGACACTATCTTTCAAGGACTTTCGTACACACAATGGCATTCGTCACATCATGGTGCCTCCTTTCCAACCAGTCGAATGGCGAACTGGAATGTCTTGTCCTAACATTTAAGACACAGATGCACAAGTGTGTATAAGATTTGCCAGCCAAGGAAGTGCTCACATTTTTTAAGCTCTTACAGAACGATGTCAGTTGGGGCCAAGATTCTATCAGAGTTTCTGTAAGCTGTCAGTGCCCACGGGTGCTCACCTCTTGCTGCTGGACGGGAGTCCCCCAGCAGCATCAGTACTGTAATGTTTGCGATTGGTACACCAGTGTTGGCCAGAGCATTTGGCTGGTGCACTCACTTCATTCGAGTCATCATCATCAACAGCCAGCGCGATTTCGTGTCTTCTTGATTCACACCGAAGGTCAACTCGCAGTATGCCACCAGAACAATTTGCATGAATTTGCGTACCAAGGCACATGCTGCTGCCTCAATCCATGAGCCCAATGCCTCATTCTATGTCAGCTCTACTCGCTTGGGTGTCGAGCAGGCCTGTTTGTGCCTATCTACCCTGGTGGTTGGGGTTATGTCAGCATCAAAGATGGCTTTGCTTCATGTGCCCGGTGCCGGCAACTCCAACTGTGCTGAGCAGGCGCTGCCATCAGTGGGGACAGATACAGTGTCTTAGTTGCCAGAGTCTCTGCTCTGCAGTCTGCCACTGTTGTGGATTCTGAATTCCAGATGACTCCCAACTGACTGTTGCTGGTCCTGACCTGTGGATATACCGAGGTCCACGGGCGGCTGGGGGTGACCTCATCTCCCTCACTTTCGGTCTGGGCAGATTGAAACTTCTTACACCTTCAGCTGCCAGCCTAGGCACCACCATAGATACCATGAATGTCTCTTCAGTCACAGCATCATGAACAGCAATGCCTGGTCTTCCTCCTTCCCTCCCCCCACCCTCCACCACCCACCCTCCACCCCCCCCCCACCCTCCACCCCCCACCCCCCACACTACCCTTCCCCACAAGGAAGTAGCTTTGTAGTAACCCGTTGGTTACTACACCTACTGCTCACAGCAGACATGTCGGCCCACTATGGCAAGCGTGGTGCACACCGATACTCAAACGGTGTGCCAGCAACTACACGAGGTGGCCACAAGGGGCAGCCCTGTCACTGACCACCATCACCAGGTCCGCTTGCGCAGCACTAAATCAGTGACATCTGACATGGAGAGCATCTGTATAAGGTCTTCAAGCTCTCAGCTGTTAAAAGTGTTAGAGATGTGCCCACTACTTTCATTGTATTGTTGTTGATATCACTCCATGACCCATTACACTGTATCTATTTTACAGCCATATGTTTCTTGTGTTCCAAGTTAGAACAATGAACAGTGCTTTAAAAAGAGTCTGTGAAATACCTCCAGTGAGTGATAAAGATACACAGTATATCAACATTCAGTCAACACCCCCTCAAAAGTCTTATAAGCAAGCTGAAAATTTGGATATGTGGAGTGTATATGGTTATGGTACAGAACAGGAGAGCTTCTACTATTGTTCTAGTCTGTAATTACTTTTTTATTGTGTTATTGAGTTTGTAGGTTCTTTTGCAGTTGCCAAGAGAGAACTCATCACCACTAAAATATGATGTTGGAACATTCCTCATTACAATATTTTGAATTTAGCCGATGATAATTTCTGACAGTTAGTCACTGTTGTCTTCTAGTAATATGAGGGCTATCCAAAATGTGGATTACATTTTCGCCTGCAGCAACAATGGGCAGGGTAGTATGGCCATATTGTTGTCTGCACATTTGTCCATTCAGTCGACATGTAGCTGCACCATGGTGAGGTTTGTGTCATTTCCTGTTATTCCACAGTAAAAGTTTCAAATCCATGCTGCAATTGAAAATCCCATGAGTTGTAAAGTGCAGTCAGTAATAAGGTTTTTGTTGGCAAAAAACCATAAAGTGATAAAAATTATAGGCTTCTATGCAAAGCATATGGAAACAACGTAATCACTGAAGACTGGGTGCACCAGTGGTGCATTAGATTTAAAAGTGGCTGAAGTAATGTTCACGATGAAGAGCAAAGTGGGTGATCAAGTGTTGTGACTGATGAACTGGCTGCAAAAGATAGTGAGAAGATTGAAGAAAACCACTGATTCATGATGCTGTAGCTCTCATTTAGTTTTCCACAAATTTCATGAAGTGTGTTGCATCAAATCATAGCAGTGCTTTGACGATGATGTGGAACTGCTGTAGGGCATGACTCTGAGGTCTCAGGCAGCCAAATGTCATGACAATGGTATTTCAAAGATTGTTTGCCACTATGATAAGTGCCTACATTTGTATGGTGGAGACTATATTGAAAAGTAGTATTTAAGTGTCACTTTGAAATGAATAAAACATAATTTTTTGTATTTCATTTTAATATCAAAACATAATCATTTTTCTGGGTAGCCCTTGTATAATAATATTGTGCTGCACAACAATGTACAGAGGACTACAGGTGCAAGATTTGCATAACAATCAACAATTCTGAACTCTGTTAACAGTTTAAAACATAACATATGAATAAAAACCGTACATTTTGAAATGCTGTAAAGCGATGGTAATGTGTTCCATTGTATTTTTAATCAAGGTTTATTGTATGTATGTTGTTTTAAAAGTAGTGCGTCAGTTATTTTGCCTGAGACAGCAGACCAACACTTTCTGCGTACTTGTTGATGTTAAATGGATGACGAACTTTGGTTTACAAAGTGGCATGTAATTACCTGTGAAATACCAATAGTATTTATTCAACTATATCCTGTTCTTATCTTCTCTTTCTGCCTCCCTGCGTCACATTTCTGCCGTCCCTTCAGTATGTGTTCCTGTATGGGTATTCGGTAACTAAATCACAAGGTCACTATCTTGTCACTTTTCAGCACACTTCACTCTTTTCTTCTATCACATTTTCAAATTCTGTGCTTCTGCTTTCTGGTACATATAAGTTTTTACATTTACATTACATTTACATATAATCTACCTTTTTGTTTGTGACTTTTTATGTCAAAGAACTTGTTCTCTGAATGTTAAAGTTGTATCATACATGTAAAATATTTCTGTTTAAGCTGCAGCCTTCAGTGATGTCAGCATGTATCCAAAGAAGGAGCTCCCTTTCTTCATTCTGTTTACGGCTGGCCTGTGTTCCTTCACAGCCTTGCTGGCACTGCTTACACACCAGTATCCAGAACCTATGGGAGTTATTGCAAAGACGGTAAATTGTTATTCTTTGCTGGCATTTATATGTAACGAGAGAAGTATTAAATCTGCATAGAAACAAGCATTCAAAAATGGTTCAAATGGCTCTGAGCACTATGCGACTTAACTTCTGAGGTCATCAGTTGCCTAGAACTTAGAACTAATTAAACCTAACTAACCTAAGGACATCACACACATCCATGCCTGAGGCAGGATTCGAACGTGCGACTGTAGCGGTCGCTTGGCTCCAGACTGTAGCGCCTAGAACCGCATGGCCACTCTGGCTGGCTGAAACAAGCATTGAAGGGTATCTCTGTTCATAAGGCAAAATTTTTTTGGACAGTGAAAGACATTAGTGTCAGTTAAAATACATCATTTTTGAGAGCATAATTCCTTAATTTTTGCAATCCAGTCCCATTATCTTTAAAAATGATGGAAAAGTGGAAGGATATGATGTCTTTTTGAGATTTTGTAGAGATGCTACACAAACTCAGTCCTTTTTGATATCTACATTAAATGATTCAGAGAAACAGTGGAAAACCCAAATCAAGATGGCAGGGCACATATTTTAGCGTGTTTATTCCCAAATAAAAGTCCAGCACTTGAAATGTTTCTCCACTTAACTTTGTGACCACGACCCTCAGTGATATTGCACGCATTTTTCTTATTCCTTGGCAGTATTGCCCCATACTTCTGAAATTGAAAAATATGTTTTCATTTCATTAGTTCATCAGATGACTTGGTTGACCTAAAAATTTCAGCTCCGAGTTCCTTAGCTAAGATCTTTGATTTGTTTACAATGTACTTCAGTTATTACCAGTTTTTATTACAGTGTATAAAAACTGTCAAATCTATCTTGTAGTTTATTATGGTAGGTAACAATGGAATTGTGGGTGCTCTTTTCACAGAAAAGAGCTGTTGGTGTGGAAAATTGGGGAGGTTTGGTTAGACTTCACTGAGGAGGACTTTTTTACAGGTGGTGAATAGTTAAGCAACCATGGTTGTAATTTTCGTTGGTTTCTAGAGAACTTTTCAGTAAATACTGAAAATACTGTGGTATAATGGCCATTTTTAGCAATTGTTAAAACAAATGTGGCAGGTGTCTAATGATATGATTCTCAATATGAATATTAAAAAGTGATGGCTTGGACTACAAAGAAATGACATAAATTTGTGTGTGTGTGTGTGTGTGTTTCTCATTTATTTGACAGTGATGTGCTGTTGGTTTGTTTTCTGTTGTGTATTTGTGTTTCAGATTATTTATTGGAAGAAGATAATATGCCTTTCTTATTTAGTTTTTACTTTTATTCCAGCAGAAATGATTATTGTCTTCATTTTTTCAGATCTGTAATTCCAGCGAGGAGAAATGAAGAAGAAAGGAACCAATTGAAAGAAAGGTGTCTGTTGATATTGAATTTGCAAAATTTATAGATGGATGAAAGGCAATATAGAAATGAGGAATTGACTGATGTATGTGTGGGTTACCTTGTTGGGATCATGTTTCATTTTCCTAAAGATATTGTGTTCAAAGAAATAGAGCTCACAATTTTGGAATGGGGTGTTGAGTATCAGAATGGTTGTACTTGGTCCAGGGACACTGCACAAACACCAGGAATACAGAAGATTGTAATACTTTGCTATAATGCAAAGAAAGGCAGAACTCTGCAGGTCAAAGTAATAGATGACTGAAAAAAGTCTGTTTTTTAGAGGAACAATAATGAATGAAGCATGCAGCAATGGAAAGAGTTTAATGTGTGTTAAAAAAAAATGTTTCAGAGTATTGACTGTACTGACTATGCAGAGTATTTTTCTTGGCAGTTTAGTGAAAAATAGTTTCCAGTTTACACATGGCAACCAAGACGTTGATCTCTTGCAATAATTTTTGATGATGTACTCATATAACTTCTGCTGACAGTTTGTCAACTTTTCATAAGATGCGAGACTTCTACCAATGTGAATGAATTTTTTTTCTTTTATGAACAGCTTTACTTTATCAAAGTTTGAATGATAGATAAATTTATGTAATTTTATGTAATATGATACACATGTAGAATTTGGGAGGCATCAGCTTCATTACAGTTTGTCACCCACTTAGGATTGTCTGAGCAATATTCAAAACTAAAATTCACAGTAGTGAGAAAGGGTGTTTTCCAGTTTTACTCAAAAACAGTTCTGGTATGTATATGAAGTAGGAATGTAATTTTGTATTTATGAAGTAAGACAGTGTCAAAATATTGTATAAAAGGAAATAGGAGCCCTTGTTTCCATTTATTCAGTACTTTGGTTACTATTTTGAAGTGAAAATATCAGACTTCTGTAAGTAAATTTAAATATTATACTTTTTTTGGATATGCTAAGTATTAACACCTGTTCTGATGCAACACTAGACAAAATGCTAGATGATTGTACAGGCTTTTAATAACAAAGTTAAAGTTTACCAGCAACTGTTTTATAGTAAAATTTCTGTGACACAAGTGTAAACAATTTTTAAAGATCAGATAATGTAGATACCTAATGTTGTCTCTGTTTAGTTCATGTTAGATGTATAAACTGCACTTTAATTTGTTAAGCTTGTCCAGTATTACAGGTGCTTGTTTCCTAAAGAACAGAATGTTAACAAATTTGTAGCGCTGTAAATTGCTGAGAGATTGGAGACACCATGATCATCAAGCTTTCCTTCTGCCATCTCTGGAGGAAGATAGTCCAAGATGCCAGACATTGTCTTCCACTGATTGCTTGGTCCATGTACAGAACAGCCAAAATCAGCCATTTTTATTTTAACATAATTAGTAAGAAGCAAACTCTCAATCTTTGCCTTGATGAATCACATTATTTTTATGGACATACTACAAGGCGTTTGCAACTGGTAAATATGTCTTGCTGCTATAGGTTCGATAAAATGGCCATTTGGGTATGCACTAAGCACTTTGTACAGTTCTCCTTTAGCAGCAAACTTTAATAAAATTAAATATATCTTCTTATAACTTCTTATAATAAAAGTGTGTATAGAGCTATAGGACATAAGGGTGCCTCATATCTGTCTGTATCTTTAATCTCAGAAAAAATGTCTTTCAAGTCTGACACCAACAATTTCTGATTATAGCATTATTTTCAGGGAACTTATAATCCCTGTTGTCTTATCTGTTGCTGTGTACACATGTCCATGCTGCTGCTGGTTGTACAGGGTCCCAGATTGATTAAATTGCACAGTTATATGAATTCGTACTGCCTGTATGGTTTAATGTCATACATGTTACATGTAATGACATCTTTGTTATTTGAGAATTATATAGCTGAAATAGCTGGACAAATGATGGAGTCAAAAATATGACACTTGATGTGTTTTCACTGCCTTTTACCTTTACATCAGCACAATTTATGTGTCTGCAGATCCATACTGTTTAGTTTTAGGGTTGAATCCTTTGTGATGAATGGTGTTCAGTGAAAGAGCATTTGTCTAAATAAAATAGGCTTTAATCATTAATAGTTAAATGGAACAATGAACTAAATTAATAATTTCTTATGTTTTATATCTGCTGTTTTCTCTGCTGGCAGGAATTTCAGCAGTTGAATGTGTCTGTTGTTCTCTCATTATTTATAAGTGGGACCACTTGTGTACTCCACATTTAAGGTCTTGTATGAATTCATAATGGCAGCAGTTTGCTTTTAGCTGATACTGCTCTTGTCTTTGCCTTATTGTTGAAAATAACAGATCTAACCTCAGTAATTTCTAGGAATATATTATGTGGATTCCAGGCTGGGAGGAAAATGTTGTTATTCGTTAAATGTAAATGTCATCACCAAAGAATTCATATGGAATTCTTCATCCAACTGTTGTGATTGTAACTGCGTATCCTCAAGGCTCGTGATTTTTTATGTAAGGTATTGTTGAAAAGTTATTGTTGTGGTTTTTTATGTAAGGTATTGTTGAAAAGTTACTGTAAAGTTTTAGTGTGTTACAATTTGTCTGCTTGTGAGCTTATTTAGACTGATAAGACAATCTGCCAAGGATAGTATACAGTGAATTTACTCACCTGATAAAAGTGAGCAAATGAAGAACTGAAATAATAAAAGCAGCCAATATGGCATATTAGGAAATTTTTGTCATATTTTATATTGTCATTTGTGTAGATTTTCTGATTATAGTAGGTTATCTTATGCTGTTTGTCTTAACAAGAAAACACTGTAATAATTGTCTCAGAAGAAATCACTTACTTTCTTTCTGTATTCAAATAAAATTACTAAAAGACCAAACATTTTTTTTTTCTTTTTAATGCTTTGCAATATGTAAATGAAAATAATGCTGTTACTTAGGGTTTGCAAATATGCTTCCTAGATTTTGTAAAAAAAAAAGTGTATGAAATTAAATAGTAAAGAAAACACATTTAATAGAACATACATGAAGACCATCTTAAGGTTTGAGTCATAACTATATTCTAGGATCATAGTGAGAAGATTGAGATATTGGTGGAGATATGGGAACAGTGCTGGACACAAAGTAATGTGACTTTTGATCGACTGCTGTATTTCTTCAAATAATGGAATCTACAGTCATGGATCTTGACCACCATTACCATTGGTAAATTAATAGAAAGTACTAGTTGTGTAATACAACAGTAGAAAACAAATAAGAAAGGGAATAAACATACTGATAAGCAATGTCAGATCCAGAATGGAATGTGGGAGGGACATAGTTAGTAACTGGAATTTGAAGCAATCAATTTTTTGGTTTTAGCTAATAATTTTCTGAAGTTTTGTTGGTATTGGTATTAGCTGTCATGTTGTAGTATTAATACAAGTAGTTTCTTTCTTAGTAGGCAGAGAATTTTGAGACCATTATTGTTAGTTCTATGAATAGTTCTACTGGTGTAACTGAACTTTTGTAACATAGACATATAGTTTTTCTCAGTAACTGTAAAATTTTACTGTGAGTGAGAAGTGTGGGCTCTGTCGTAGGTTTGAGAGTAGTGGGTTACAGGTGGGATTTGTTCAAAGTATTTTTGTTGAGGGGAATGCAGTGGGGAAGCCAGTGGTCATTTTAGTAAGATCCTCTCCTGGGAATGCAGAATCTGTAGTAGAAATAAGTTGATAGAGAAGCAGGAACCTCAGATCTGTGCCCTTCATGTGCAATTACAATGTGCCAAGGAGGAACTAGATAGGGAGAGGAGGGTGATGGGTGTTGGGGAATGGAAACTGGCAGTTGGCAAGAAGGCAGCTAGGATGAGGAGATATTCAGACCGTTTTACTTTGCGTATATGCAATAGATTTGACCCACTGTCAGAGTTGAGTGGAGAGGAGCCTCGTGTAGCTGTAGATCTAAGGAATGTGCAGCAGTCCTCAGCAATTAGGAGGCCTAGGTTCGTTGCAAAGTCTAGCAGAAAGGAAGAGGTTCTGCTGCTAGGTAGTTCTAACGGTAGAGGTGTGGGCCAGCAGTTGCAGGAAGTGTTGGAGAGGGAGTACCACGTCACCAGCATTGTGAAGCCTAGTGCAGGGTTGGCTCAAGTGACTGACAGCATAATAAGGGAGCTATGTAGGAATTTTACAGAGGAGGATCAGGTAGTGATAGTGGATGGAGCAGGGAATAGTCTTGATAGGGACGGGAAATATGATGTACGTGTTGACCTGGTAAAGAAAGCTACTCAAACTGGTGGCAATAATGTGCATTTTGCGCAACTGTTTCTGTGTCATGATCTTAGGTGCATTAACATGGGGCTGGGGAGGGTGCTGATGGCAGAGGGCATGGGTCACATCTCAGTGGTGCCAGTTGGGTCTATCAGTAGATCGGGTTTCACTAGGAATGGCCTGCACATCAATAGGTATGGGAAGGGGAGGCTGTAGTAGTTAGTGTTAGAGCTGCATCTCTTTTAGATTGAAGTCAGCTGATAGGTATACCTGCTTAAAGGAAATCCCTTGTAACTAAGGAATCATCTTCAGAGGACATCATGTTTCCAAGTAGAGAAGGAATTAGCATATTACATCAAAATATAAGAGGTATTAGAGATAAAGTTAGTGAAGTGCTTATAGATGTTGACTCTGACATTATTGGTATATCAGAGCACCACTTAAATAATTTGACAATTCAGAGGCTTCCTTTACCAGGATATAGATTAGCTGACTGTTTCTCAAGGAGTTCCTTGTGGGGTGGGGGAGTGGCTATGCACGTAAAAAAACAGTATTCCATTTGAGTCCATAGATGTATCACGACACTGCACTGAACAGATATGTGAATGTTGTGCAGGGGCAGTTGAGTTTAGTTTCACTAAACTTCTAATTGTTGTTGTTTATAGGTCCCCTAACTCTGACTTCAGAGCATTTTAGCTCAAGCTAGACGGGGTTCTTGATTTACTATGTAGGAAGTACCAGAAACTAGTTATATGTGGTAACTTCAATATTAATTTTATATACGATTGTACAAGAAAAAATATCTTGGTAGATGTCCTAAATTCATATGATCTGATACAGATTGTGTTTTTCCCAACCAGGGTGCAGGGGAGCAATAGCAACAACCATGGACAATATTTTATTCATTCTTCACTACTAGATAGACATTCTGTTAGTAAAAGGGTGAATGGCCTTTCAGACCATGATGCACAAATTTTAACACTAAAAGGCATTTGTATTCAAACAAATGTCACATATAATTACAAACTATGTAGAGAGTTAATCCCACAGCAATAGAGAGCTTTTTAAACCTCATCAAGGAACAAGAGTGGCAGGATGTTTATAGTGCCGATAACATAGATGACAAATGTAATGCTTTCCTTAACACATTTCTCATGCTCTTGGAGACTTGCTTTCCATTAGTACTTTCTAAACGGGGTACTAGCAGTAATAGGCAGCCCGAGTGGCTGACTAGCGGGGTAAGGATATCTTGTAGAACAAAGTGGGAATTATATCAGAAGATTAGAAGTAGTCACAATCAAGCTGAAGTAGCCCATTACAAACAGTATTGTAAGGTGCTTAAAAGTGTTATTAGGAAGGCAAAGAGTATGTGATATGCAAGTAGAATAGCTAATTCACAGGATAAAATTGAAACCATATGGTCAGCTGTGAAGGAAGTGTCTGGTCAGCAGCACAAGGTCGACGATATAAAGTCAGTTCATTCTAAAAATATTTCTGTTACTGATAAATCAGATATACGTACAGTATTTAACAATCATTTTCTGAGCATTGCTGATGAATTAAATAGAAATTTAGTTTTTACAGGGAATTATGTAACACTATTGGCATATCCCTTTCCGAGATTGGTATCTGAAATACGCCTCTGTGATACAGACAAAGGGGAGCCTGAGTCAATAATTAAATCACTGAAGACTAAGGACTCTCATGGTTATCATTGAGTGTCTAGCAGAATATTAAAGTACTGTGCTGCACATGTTAGCCCAGTATTTAGCCATATTTGTAATTTTTCCTTTAGGAGTGGTCTGTTTCCTGAGTAATAAATGTATTCAGTAGTAAAGCTGCTTTATAAAAAGGGGAAGAGATAATGTAGTTAATTTTAGGCCTATTTCTATGCCATCAGTGTTTGCAAATGTTATCGGAAAGGCTATGTGCAAGGATAATTGATCATTTCATATCACACAGTTTGCTATCAAATGTACAGTTTGGCTTTATAAGTTGTTTAACAACTAAAAATGGTATATTCTCTTTTCCCTGTGAGGTACTGGATGGCCTAAACAAAAGGTTTTGAATGCTTGGCATATTTTTTGATTTAACTAAGGCATTTGAGTGTGTTCATCACAAAACATTGCTCCAGAAGTTGGACCATTATGGAATACACCTGTTACTTTAAGCAACAGGCATCACAAGGTCATTACTCACAATGTTGATAACGGCTGTGATGTGGAGTCTGAGTTGGGTACTGTCAAGTTGGGGGTGCCCCAGGGATCAGTGTTGGAGCCACTCCTGTTCCTTATTTATATAAATGATATGCCCTCTAGTATTACGGGTAACTCTAAAATATTTCTGTTTGCTGATGACACTACCTTGCTAGTAAAGGATGTGTGCAACATTGGCTTCGTTTCAAATACCACAGTACATGACCTAAGTTCATGGCTTGTAGAAAATAAACTAACTCTAAATCACAATAAGACTCAGTTTTTACAGTTTCTAACACACAATTCAACAAAACCTGACGTTTTAATTTCACAGAATGGGCATATGATCAGTGTAACTGAACAGTTCAAATTCCTAGGTGTTCAGATAGATAGATAGCTGCCATGGAAAGGCCACGTTCAGGATCTTGTTCAAAGACTTAATACTGCCATTTTTACTATTCGAACGGTATCAGAAGTGAGTGATCGTTCGACACTAAAATTAGTCTACCTTGCTTATTTTCATTCGCTTATGTCATATGGTATTATATTTTGAGGTAACTCTTCCCATTCTAAAAGGATATTTTTGGCTCAGAAACGGGCGGTTCGGCAGTAAGTGGTGTAAGTTCACGAACCTCTTGTTGACCTCTGTTTATGAGTCTGGATATTTTGACATTGGCCTCTCAATATATCTTACTGTCATTTCTTGTTAGCAAAAATATTAGCTTATTCCCAAGAATAAGCAGCTTTCACTTGGCTAATACTTGGCAGAAATCAAACCTGCATTTGGATTGGACTTCCTTAACTCTTGTGCTAAAAGGTGTGCAGTATACTGCTGCATCCATTTTCAGTAAGCTACCACTTGAATTCAAAAATCTTAGGAGTAATCCACACGCTTTCAAATCGAAGTTGAAGAGTTTCCACATGGGTCACTCTTCCTATTTTGTCAAGGAGCTCCTTGAAAAATTAAGCTGATTCTTATTGTATTGTTGATTGTGTTTACTTAAATTTATGGAGTGACTTTTTTGCATTCATAATCATTTATTTTTATCTGTTATTACTTTTATGTTGTAATTTCATGTACTGACATTTTCCATGACCTCAGAGATTTGCTCCTCAATTTGGTCCTATGGAACTTTATCTGTAAATAAAATAAATAAATAAATTTAAAATGGAGAAGTATAAAGCTTTTCTATAAATTTTATATTAAGCAGACTCTGCTCAAATGTTAGAGAGACTGACTTTCTTTGTCTTGTGATGAAAAATTTATTTCTTCTTTCCTTAGTTATCATCTCATTTCTGTCTTTTTCTCACTGATACTGGACCTTACAACTATATTTCTGTATATTAAACATGAAATATTTATATTTATGCATTTCTGTCAAGCATTCAATGACTGTTCTTTAAGTGAAGTGGTAAAATGGAAATGTTTCTAGCTTCCTCGAGTGATTTCATCATTAAGACATTTGTCTTTCAACATAAACTGCTAATATAACAAAAAATGTAAATTAGCAAATATTTCTTACAATATGTGCATGAAAACATTTCTCCTTTTAAAAATTTTTATTTCAATTGAAAGAAAGTGTTTTGAACATCAGTATTAATCTAACAACATTCTTCTGCGGAACATACCTCTTACAAGGAACTGCTGTCCTTAAATATGTTCATACTTCTGCAAACTCATAGCCTAATGTCCACGATGTGGAGATTGATGAAGTGCATCTTATTCATGCATATCTTTTCTATATTTTGCACCACCTCCAATCATTTGTCAGCCACATGTCAGTTGCAAGTGTTGTTAAAGGGGGTGGAGGATTGGTTGCAGTGAACTGATGCCAGGTTTTTGATGGGGGAAACTGCACTCATTTTTGACAACAAATTTTCATGATTACAACACATCTATGTGCTTCAAAGTGCTTTCCATCTTAGTTGCCATACACATAGTTCTTGTGGAGACAACAGTGTGTGTTGTGCTAGTTTTACAATGTTTTTGTGTGATTTGTGCTCAATTACGAGTTCTAGGTGCACTGATCCTAAATATATTTAGATTTAAGGATCGTAGATACTGTCTGCCATGAGGTGCCTCATCTGCCAAAGGTGACTGTAGGGTTAGGGTTCATAGTAAGCCCTTGTGTTGATGCTAGAGAGCTGCCCAACCAGTAACAGATTTTCATAGATCATGAAATACATTTCCTTATCTGATTGATAGCCACCAATATTTCATGTAGTTGAACAACCACTTATGGAAAGTGTATTTTATTATTTCCTATAAATGATAAAATTGTGGGGAATATACTCAAAGCTGTGAATGCGTGCCAAATGTCAGTCATTACCCAAGCTGGAAGACAACAAACACACTGGGCAGTCATCAGGCCCAAAGTAGTACTGGATGTAAAGAAGTTCAATACTAAATGTAATGAAGGACAACAGAGACTGTACTCCTACTTTTATTTTTAAAATGTATGTCTGTCTTCACTATTAGTTCTATGTGCACTTTTTTTTAGCTCCGATTGGTCACAAAATTAAACTCACAGTGAAAATCTGAATGACGCTTAGTGCAGATATGTTGTGCAATCTCGCTAGTATGTCTGTCGATCATGTCACATCACATTTTGCAATTCTGAGCACATAGTGAACACATACAGATGCTTAGAACACAAGTGTCTCCCACCAAGTGTGAAGAGCCTGCTGAGGGGTTCCACCTGATTTCATGCAGCCCACATAATGTAACTGTTGTGAGTTTCCTTCTTCATGACAGTGCTCAGCTGTGGGTGCAACTATAGTGTTCCAGCAGCATTTGATGCTAGAGAGCTGCCCAACCAGTAACAGAGTTTCATAGATCATGAAATGCATTTCCTTATCTGATTGATAGCTATCCATATTTCACCTCTTTGCCCACTTTAACTGATGGCTATGAGGACAGCATTTTGCTACAGATAATGAGCTGCAGACCATTGTAGGGAACTGGCCGAAAGCACAGGTGGCTGCCTTCTCTGACAAGGGTATTGGAAAGCTGGTACCACAGAACACGTGTCCTAAGTTGGAGTGGTGTCCAGGTGTCCATCCAGAGAAGTTGCTTTAAGGTGTAGCTAAATGTTGCAAATAAAACATTTTTGATTTACGCTGTGGTTTCTATCTCATGACTGAATTGAAGCTGTGGGGGGAAGGGGGGAACAGAAGCTCTCTTAAACAGGAGGAAATTCATGGGCTTCTATGGTTTGCCATGTGTGTGTGCTCAAGCACCTCGTACAAGTTCAGGGAGTAGGCTGCAGAGCCACATGTGACCTTCAGGGCCCGACACATGTGAGTATTAAAGCTACAAAATTCCTGATCTGCTGAGGTGGCATGGAATTCATTTCATGTTACCCAGTTCATGAAACCAATTGTAAAACCAGAACAGTCCATGTAAGACACCCTCATATTCCTGCATCATGTAGGGAAGGAGGTGATTATCTGCTGGATACCATGTGTTGGAAATTGATACAATGAATGGTTAGACATGACAACGAAGGATTGATTTTGCTGGTGGAACATGGAGCCATACATCATTGAAAAGAATAGTGGCTAGAAATGACGGACAACAAACCTCTGGCAGTGAAGCCAAGTACCCAACATTCCAGTCACTAAAGCAGAATAAAGTACTGAAACATACCTCAGGAGTACACATGGTTCTAACAGATTCCTTCTCACGTGAGAGTACACACCAATGCGTGGTGATACTTGTCGCCGCAGCGTACCATATGATTTGCTTTCTATTTTAGAAAACGGAAGGAGAAATGTGATATGACCTTCAGGGTACTACAAAATGTCTGATGTGCTTCTTAAATTATTAGGGAGGAGAATTTAATGCATTCATTCATTCACACGTCGTCTTCCATAAATCCTATCATGAGGGAGATCCATCAAGGTTGTGGAATGGGTCAAGTCGTACACAAACAGGTAGAACCCAATACTGAAGCCTCCTACTTTTAAATATACTAGCAGCATATTACCATGAGAGCTAATCCGCTCAGATTTTATATGCTAATATGTTATCAGGGTGGATAGCTCATCCAATTTTTCTGTTTAGTAATCAGCTATCCAAACTTTGTTGAATGTATATTTTAATCTTCACTCATAATTTGCATAGTATTTGAGCAGAGTTTAGAATAGAGACTATAATTTTAGTTTTATATTACCTGTGTTTGTGTGAATGAAAATGAATGAAGATTAAAGAGACTAAGTGTGGTGGTAACTGAGTTTGTATTTTACACTCTTAGTTTTTTGCATCTCAACAACATTCCTTACTAACAATTTTTTTGAGAGTGCTGATTACATCACTGTTGGGTGCAAGATCAGAGGAAAGATTAAAAAGGTTTGGTATTTTCCAGGCTAACTATGAAGATGTCATTTTTCTTTGCACTGACATTACTTTACATGGATATCGTTCTCGTTCTAGAAGTTTCAGTCATTTATAGCATAGTTCCACCAAGTGAGAATGTGATTGGTTTAATTTATGGTATCTGACTCAAACAATTCAGCAGATGACTGCTGTGTCTGGAGCCTGCCTCATTGTTTATTAGTGCCAGTAAGCCTGTGCACATTGACGTGGTCTGCCCCAACTCACTTACTCAGGACACAGTAAAGGAGGTTGCTACAGAGTACGACAGCCGCCTGTTGCTTTTGTAACTAAACTGCTTTCTGATCGCCTACTACACTGCACTCATCATCAGACCTTCACTTTGGACTTCCACTTCGAACTGAAACTGTGAGCCAGCTGCTGCATAAAATGAAATGGAATAGTATCTGGACTTCTTTCTTCTGTACTGCTATAGCAGACTCTAAATCTAGATTCTCAGTGGCCAGTCATTGTGTAACAACTGTAGATCGTCTGTGGACTGGTTGGAGAGTGCTCACTCAGTGTTAGTAGCACAGAAGTGGCCTTATGCTTTTAGCAGTTGACTGATATCAAGCATTTATGTTTTCTGCAATAAGAGAGGTGGTTTGGCAATTATTTCATAATTTTGTCTGGCTACCCGTGTGTGCCAAATTTTGAGACAGCAAACAAATCTGGAAAGCCGAGCTTTGTGGTAGGTTAACAACTTCATGTTAATATTACTTGAAATCCCTCCCTCATGTCTTGGCTACTTACCTTTTTGCACTATTTTAGACTCATGTTCAGAAATAAGCAGAATACCTTGAACGACTGGAGACAGGACGTTCATATTCACAGGACACGTACATTAGTATGTTATGCAGAAATGATTAGCATTTCAGTCATCTCAGATCAGCATGTGTCCTGCTGCCTATAGGCACAGGGTCTGTTGTGGGCCCTGATAACTTGTTCCATGCGTGATGTATCTACACGTATAAGGCGTGAATGGTGTCGGTGTCCTGTGATATAGCCATCCATGCTGTGTTCACCTGGTTCGAAAGTTCATTTTTGGTGGTTAGCATTGGGTTACAGTGCTGCACCTGTTCTGTTGTTTCACCATATCCCACACACTTTCAGTTGGCAACAAGTCTGGTGATCTGTAGGCCATGGCAGAAGGCTGACCGTCTTTGACACCGAGAGGGTATGTGTTTGTGCAGCAACATGTGCTCATGCATAGTCTTGCTGAAAAATGGGGTCTGGGGTGATGTGTATAGAGGGTATGGCTACAGATTGCAGAATGTCATTCATGTAGGTCACATTGGTCACAGTGCTGTGGACACACACCAACTGTGATTTGTGGTTGTACCCAACAGCACCCCACACCATAAGGCCTTGAGATGGTGCTGTATGTCTTGTACAAATGCAGTCACTCTGATGCTTCTCCCCTGTCTGCAGCAAACCTAAGTGCAACCATCATTTTCAAACAAACAGAACCTCGATTCATCCAAAACACTACCTGATGCCATTCCCATCCCCAGTAATGTTGTTTTATACATGATTGCCATCTAACATGTTTTGGACATTTGACAAAGGAAGGCAGAGAAGTGGATGATGCACACGAAACCCATTCCATAATGAAGGGAGATGGACTGACACTAGTAATAGTGTATAATGTGTTACACTGTTCCATTGTTGCTCCAGAGCAAAGGAGGACACAGATCTGTCCTGCAACGCGATTCAGATGAGGTGTCAGTCTCCTCAGGGTGTGGTCTTGATGTTGTGACCTAACCCATCTCATCGTGTTCTACGGACTTCCATGAACTGTTCTGCACACACTCATCACACTGCCGAAACACTTCATCCCACATGAGCGTTAGTTCCCTGGATGGATGCAACACATTCTCTCATGCCAATAAAGTGCCCTCTGTGAAGCTCACAGATATGACTGTATGGTTTGTACATACATCTATGAGGCATCCTGTACATTTGCTCAAGTCACACTGATCGATTATCTTTGGTTTATAGCAACAATGAGAGGCACCGTCACATTTTACCAGTAGGTGATGATGTGCCACGATATCAATGTTGACCTTGAACCCGCAGGCCAAAATGGTTCAAATGCTAAGCATTTCTGCAGAACATACTAATGTACATGTCCTGTGAATATGAAGGTCGTGTCTCTAGCCTTTCAAGGTGATCTGTTTTTTCTTTACATAAGTGTATCTTCTAGGTATCAAATATTTTAAATGATGAAAATTGGTAAAACAGCATGAGTATTTTGAGACTTCGGCTCCTAACATACTTAATGATTGCCCAGTCACTACAGAAAATTAAATTTATCTGAGGAAGTACCACTCGAGGTCCATTACCCGTTTCCTAGTGTAGCTTGTATCTATATCACTGTGCCAGATGTCACAATGTAGTCATAACACACATTCGTGCACACATTTTTCTCATGTTTTTGAATGGCTTTTGGGGATATCTCAGCTTATCGGTGCGATTGTCTATGGTATGTACAGTGAGATGCCTTCCATACAGCTTGTAGAACCAGGGAAATGTTTGTAGCCAAATCTTCCTTTTTTAAGTGGCTACAGCCCAATCCAGTATATCAGCATAAATTAAGGAGAAGCCATATGACATCATAAATGTGATGCTCCTGAAGGATAACTCTGGTCAAAAAAATCATGTAAAGAGTGCACAGCTGATCTCAATGAGTGGACAAATATTAACAACTGGAAAACTCACCGATATGGTCAGAGACAGGTTAACTGGGTAGTACTTCATAGCCTGGCAGATGAAATATAAAAAAGCCATGGAAGATTTTGTTACTGGTGAAAGTGGAGCAATGCTTGTCCAAAAAGATGGAAGAAAATTATGACAGACATGCTGCTACTCTTACAACAGCAACATGTTACAGCCTAAACAGAGTGTCACCAGGATGACAGCCTGAAACTGGCAGTGAAGGATTAGGCCCTACAATGTTATGGTCTGGGTTAAGCTATGCCAGTTTCTTTTCATATTGTCTACGAGGTGTGAATGATGATCCAATCAAAGATGGTGCCAGATGATGCATGGGATTCTCTTCCTGTTATGTGATATAAAAAGGAAATCTTTGAATAATAACAGATGATGATTACATTTCCCATTTGCTACATGGAATTACATTTTGTGAATAATGCTCATAGTTAAAATTCTCTTTGTTTTCATTCATGAATGCTATTTTCATCTGTTGTACAATACACTTAAACTGACAATCAAGTATCCAGCTACTCAAACTGTTTGATGATACTTAATGACAGAACAGCTCAGTTTAGGTACTAATTGAAAGTATTATTAATAACAATAAAATGTAATACTGAGAAAACAATGAATAGTGGTGTAAATCTTATACATACTGCACTTCACTATAGCAGTTGCTTTACCTGTGCAATTCTAAGCAGGTTGTGATGTGAGGGGTGGTTGTCATCAAAAGTAGATGGCAGAAGCAGTGAAAATGACACCTGTCACACTTTTTTCGTCAATGTTGTACCCAGTTTTTTCAGTTTGCTCATGAAATCAAACTGTTTTTTCACTAATGTTTTTTTGCTCTTTATGATGTATTAGAATTGGCAAAATATTCATATTTTCTTGGACATTTCATTTAATATACCTAGAACGGTTGAAGGGGTCAATTTGACACTTCTGTCATTTCTCTTCTGATTATATGTAAATAATCTAACAGTGGAGAGGCAAAAATCAGCAACAATGCAGAGGTGTTGCTGTTCATTATTGCAATCTGCCACAGTTTATACTGTGTCATTCAGGTAACATTCTTTGTCCATGAAAGACATTTTCAAAGATGTCATGTAAGTGTAGACATTCTGATGGAGAAATGCTATGCCTGACTTTTAATCAAAAATTGGCTTCATTGATGAAGATGAGGATGAAGACATTCTGAATGAGGAAGGGTTATTGGAGGAGGATTCAGATGCTGATCTTCATCAATCTTCACCTCATCCATTACAACAGGCCCAGTTGAATGCCTCTGCACAGGTAGTTGCAATGGATGGAACTAAGTGGGAGATTGCCAATTTTTTCACCTTCTGGAAGAAAGTCGACTGAATGTTCTAAAGAAGAGAGGAGGTCCTATTACTTATGCCTGCCAACAAGTAGACAATTCTCTCATCACTACTTTCCCTCTCATTTTTGATGAAGCAAAGCTACGTCTCATGAAAAAATACACGGAATCAAATGCTCGAAAAGTACTAAAAAAACAATTATTCGACTGTATCACTTGAGGAACTGGAAAAATTGATACTGTCATATATGTCTGTGGTGTCATTTGTACAGGAGGTATGTATGCAGACGATCTTTGATTGCATTCTTGGGGGCTGACTTTTGTCAAGGACATTGTGCCTGGGGACAGATTTCAGGAGCATCTCAGATTTCTTTGTTTTTATGAAAAATCAAGCCCCAGCTGTATGTTTACCAGTCAGCAAATTTGCTCTTATATATGAAATTTGGGAGAAGTTCATGCAAAATAGTACTTGTTCTTACCATTGTGGAAAAAAATGTAACCACAGACGAGACACTACTACCGAGCAAAAGTGCTGTCAAATTCTCGATTTCTGCTGATGTAATGACAAAGTATATATGCAATGTTTTCCCACACCTGAGAAAAGAAGATACACATAGAGAGGAGCAACCACTTAGAGAGTAGGTCATTCTGCATTTCGTGGAGTCGCTCTTGAATCAAGGAAGAAATGCGATATAAACTTCTTCATGTCTGAACTTCATGACAAGAAGCCAAAGAAAAGCATTAATTACTGTATGATTGCATTAGTTGGTACAATGAACAAGATTCATCATGAAATCCCTTATGAGGTAAAGAAACCAAATGCTGAAATACACTCCACCACTATCCTCTGTGAAACTAGTGAAACACATTTGTACTATGTCTGTATAGCAAGAAAATTAGAATAAAAACGTCATTTTTCTCTGTAAACTGTAACAATGAAGTAGTAATAAACAAAGAAAGAAAGAAGAAACCTCAAACCAGAACATTCTACAGTGCAACAAAGTATAGGGTGGATGTGGTTGATGAAACGGACATGTAAATATACTACAAAGGTTTCGTGTAGGAGGAGGCTGATGATGTCTTCTACAACATCTTGAACATGGCAGCAATAAGTGCATGGGTCATCCATGAAACAGCAATGGAAAAGAAAATTTAAATGATGGAGTTCATACTTCAGCTGATGAATGAACTCAAGGAAATGAAAGAGCAGGATGGACAGACAAAAAAAGAAGAAATAGGACCAAAATCAAATAGAAAACGAAAGAAGTACCTCAGCAAAGGCAACAAGAGCAGCAACACCTGTATAAAGTGCCACAAAGCCATGTGTGGGAAATGTGGGACAGCATATTTGGCTATGGGGAGCAATTGTGTGGCTAATGACTGTTTATTGCAGTGATGGTCATATCAGTATGAAAGTCTGCACAGAGCCAACACTGTAGCTATTGATGTACATATGACCAATTTGAGGATTTGTGTATTAGGGTAGGAAAGGGAGTTAGTTAGTTAGCTACATTTTCTATGGATCATTTTGCACAATAGATCATAATGATGTGGACCAAATCATTTTACATTCACATTGCAAATTAATTTTTACATATGGTTTCATTCTGAACATTTCTAAGTTTTTTATTTTATTTTTTATTTCTTTATTTCACTTTCTACAAAAAGAAAAAAAGACGTATAGATGTGAGTTAGTAATTTCTACCCATCACCTTTTACACACACAGTAGTAGAAATTCTTATACAGAATAGAAGAAGTTGTCAAGGTGAAACTATTTCAGTTTGTTTTCAAATTTTACTTTGCTGTCTGTCAGATATTTTATATTACTGGGTAAGTGATCAAACATTTTTTGTTGCAGCATTGTGTACTCCTTTTTGTACCAAAGACAACTGTAATATGAAGTAATGAACATCATTTTTTTTGCTGCTGTTGTAATTGTGTACATCACTGTTCCTTTTGAATTGTAGTGGATTATTTACTACAAACCTCATGAGGGGAATAAATATACTGTGAAGCATTATTCAGAATGCCCACCTCCTTAAACAGAGGTCTACAAGATAACTGTTGGTGAATACCTCATATTATTCTTACAGCATATTTTTTCACAATGAAGACTTTCTTTCATTAAGGTGAGTTACCCCAGAACATTATTCCCCTTGACATTATTGAATTAAAATATGCAAAATATGTCAACTTACTGATTTGTTTCCCTCCAAGATTTGAAATTATTAAAAGTGCAAATGTAGCTGAACTAATTTGTTTTAGGAGTTCCAAAATTTGCTTTTTCAAATTTAAATTCTCATGAATATGGACTCTTAATAATTTTGAAGTTACTACCCTATTTATTATTTCCTCACCATTTGTTACACATACCTTTGGTGTAGCACCCCTACATGTGCAGAACTGAATACGTTGTGCCTTTTTTAAAACTGAGTGTGAGACCATTCGCAGAAAATCAGTCAATCATACTTTTAACAACATTGTTTACCATATCTTCTTTTTATGCATGTATGCTTGGACTGGCTACAATGCTAGTGTCATCTACAAAAAGAACTAATTCTGCTTGTAGTATGTTAGATGGAAGATTGTTTACATATACAAGGAACAATAGTAAAACTACGATTGAGCCTTAGGGGACCCTAATATGATTTCTCCCCAGTCAGGATTGTCCCCAGACTATATTGATTGAATTACTAAGTGCAACTCTCTATATTCTTTTCATTAGATATAACATTGGCTATACAATCAATCCCATAAAACTTTAATTTATCTACGACAATACTGTGATTCACACAGTCAAATACCTTAGGTTGCAGAAAACACCAACCATTACTATTTTATTTTTCATTGCTTGTAAAATATGGTGAGTGAACATATAAATGGTATTCTCAGCAGAGCAACCCTTCTGAAACCCAAACTGTGATTTGCTAAGGATATTATTGTTGCTAAGTGAGATATTATTCTAGAATATGTCACCTTCTCAAAAATTTTGGAAAATGATGTCACCAGTGAAACAGGTCTCTAGTTATTGAAATCTCTCTTATCCTCTTTCTTAAAGAGAGATTTAACAATGGCATATTTCAGTCTCTTGGAAAAATGCCTGGAGTTAGTGACACATTACATATTTCGGATAAGACCGGGCTTATTACTCATATATGGGAACAAATCTTTAGTACTCTACTGGAACATCATCAAAAACAGGTGAGCTTTTATCTATACAAGGAAAGGAGACATAGGCAACTGATAACTGTCAAGTGTCCTGGTTGGGTCTCATTAGGTTGCTAATGGAAATACTTGTGCAGAGATGTGGGTATAATTTTCAGAAAGATAGCGTTTCAGTGAGAAGCCAGAAGAAATCTATGTCAGAACGATACAATGAGTGTTAGTTACCTTTGAGACTGGATGTGGCGGGTTGATGCTAGTCGAGAATGCCTTTAAAGTGACAAAGACACCAGAGTATTTAGGTGCACTCAGATCTTGGATGTGTTTCAAGGAGGTGTTGATGGGAAATATCTCTTTGAATATAAAATATGAAGGTAATTTTAAAATATAAGATTGTAAGTAAGACAGCAGAGTAAAAACATTTGGTTTGGAGGGCCCATTTGTACTGTATGTGAAAAATAACTATAAATTCAAAATTACAGACATATTTTTACACACAACATTGAATGGATTCATGCAGAATCACACTGTGATGTATCTTCTGAGAACATACTGTTTTGAGACTATGTGCTTGATGATATTCACTAGCTGAGACATTAGCAGTTTACTATCTAGAAGATTTACTTAGTTCCTTGATTTCTGTAATTAGCTGCATTTGATTGGGTTGATGGTGTACAAAGTATACGGTCAACTAAATACAAAAGGTAAGTTTTCTTGTAAATTTCACAGCCAGTAGTTCACAAACCTTTCTCCATGCTGAAGCGCAGGTAGTTGTGAAGTTCTGACTTTAAAAACAATATTTATTCTGATTTCACTGTGTGAGGAGATGAATCGTCACTCACCTGACGGAAAAAAATTGCAACACCAAGAAGTAATTGTGCGTTGTAAATGAAAGTTGTAGTTGTGTTTGTGCATCTGAAATATGACGCCTGTTCAAATTTCACACCAGTCACATAAGAGTGGCGCTAGTAACTCCACTATGAGGATGCAAATCAGGTTTGCTTTAAATGCATGCTGTAATGGTCATGTGCGTCAGTTACCTTTGAGATTGGACGAGGTGAGTTGATGTCGGTCAAGAACGCCTTTAAGGCTACAAAGACTCCATTATCAACACTTCAAGTTTGAAGGTGGTCGTGTAATAGGGCTATGAGAAGCTGGATGCACCTTCTACGATATTGCAGGAAGACTTGGCAGGAATGTAGCCACTGTACATGACTGCAGGCAGTGGTGGTCACGGGAAGGCCATCGTTTTCCACATACGTCTGAGGCGCATCGTACAGCATCTGCAGCGGCAATAGCCAGACGCCCTGTAGCGTGTATTCCACTGACTCCAAACCACCGCCTTTTGTGGCTTCAGTGGTGTCAAGCGAGAGCTTATTGGACGGCGGGATGCAGGTCTGCCGTGTTTCCTGATAAACGCTGGTCCTGCCTTGGCGCCAATGATGGCTATGTGCTGGTTAGGAGGAGGCGAGTTGAGATCCTGCAACCAAGCTATCTGCGTGCTACACCCACTGGACCAGGGGATGTTTTCCAACTGGATCTCTACAGTGTCGACATGTTGCCTTGGCCTGCTCGATCACCAGATCTGTCTCCAGTCGAACACATGGTACATCAGCAGACGACAACGGCAGCATCATTCACAACTAGCATTAAACCGTCCCTTTATTAACCGAACAAATGCAACGGGCATTGAAATCCATCCCACAAACTGAAATCCGGCACCTGTGCAACACATGCCTGCACGTTTGCATTCAAGATTCTGGCGGTGACGCTGGTTATTAGTGTACCAGCATTTCACATTTGCAATGGCTTATCTCACGCTTACATTAGCCAGCGATCTTGCAATGTTAATCATTAAATACGGTACCTCGACAAATGTATTCCCGAAATTTCATTAGACTTACAGGCAAATTTCTCTTTCGGAGTGCTGCCCCGTGTTTTTCCGTTAAGTGATCCATTCTCATATAGTGATTTATATTCCGTAATAGGGTTTACATCATCTGATGTATTCCGAGCGCCATTCCTTGTGCTGTATGAATAAAGTAACTTGAAATTCAGTTCAAAGACAGTAAAAATGTAAACAAAGTAGGGAGTATATTTCACACATTTTATTTACACTGGTAGTAAAGCAAGAAGTTCGTTCATAAAACTAAGCATTGTGGGATAATGTCAGGTGATTTTTACTACATTGAAACACCAAGCTTTGTGTAGAATGATGTTTTATTTACAAAAACGCAAAAGTGACATACATACACTTCTGTTTGTGGACAGTACACTTGATTTAATGTTAAATAATGTGTAACAACAACCTCAAATAAATGGGAATTTGTATTTGAGCAGACGCTGAATGATAACATTCTTTGAAATCTCAGTTTGTTCTTTTGGAGGGTACAATATACATCGAAAGTCAGCAAGCACACTCACATTCGTATATTCAGTTTACGTATAGGACTTTAGTAATTGTACGTAGAACTTTGCATAATATTGTAAACTAAATTACAAAATCAGTTACATTGACAATAAACTTGTGCACTAATTTCACCAAACTTTTCTGTGGATTTCGGTCTCTCCCGTTCTCAGTCCTCACCATTAAGAAGAAGAAATTCTCGACGGCCGTTTCAACTTCGGGCAGGCGACGACACGCACGGGTAGTCGCCATTCTTTCCAACGTACGCTCCACAGGAAAGTGGCGGGAAGGTCCTCCGACACGTGTAGCTCCGGACGTGCTCTTACGTTCACTTTTTAAGTCCCAGGTTCTTGAGTGCCTTCAGGTCTAAGTCACCGTAGTAATCTTCACTGCACATTTTATGTAAAATAAAGGTAATATTACTCGAGCGATTTCGAGACACTGCTCGCAGATCCTATTTTTCTTTTTTTTTCCAAAATGAATTCGTTCACAAACCAGGTTTTTAATAATAATTTTAAGAAGTATACAAGTTAGGACAGTGGCCGGAAGAATGAAACAGTAAATGGACAGTGCCCAGAAGAGTGTAAAAGAGTAAATGCCAGAGTAGTTTTCATCCATCAGAGAAGTTCAGTAGCAAAGGATAATTTCGTGTTAGCGGGAGTCTTTTTGTTCTTAGGAGTTGGTGCCGAACATTTCCGTCACCCGAGAAGGCGGATGCCGAATTAAGAAGTCAGTTTAATGCTACGTACCCATTTTCCAGGCGCTGAAATTTTATCGGAGTCTTATTTGTGGGTAAGTGAATGTTGTAAGAAATATGGCATCAAAAGGAGATGGACAAATTTACGAGTTTATAAGGGGAGAGAGAGGACATCTGCGAAACTGTTCGTCGGTTACAAATAGGGGGGTACGCGGTTTTGGATGTCGGGTGTAGTCTTTTTCAAAAGTGTAGTTGCAGGGACAGTGAAGGCTCTACGAGCTTCCGCCTGTGAAACAGTTTCGAAGCGCAGAGAACAGAGAGACCGCTGTGGAGTGTGGCGTACCAGAGTCGGAGTGGCGACGGCGGCTGCGGGGCAGGCGCCGGGTGTGGGGCTGGGGTACGAGTGAGGACAGGGAGCGGCGCGCTTAGGCGGCGTCGGAGGGCCGGCCGGCGACGCCCGGCGCGGGCGGCCTCGGCTTGCCCGCCTTGGGCTGGCCTCCCGCGCGGCTGGACGAGCCGCCGCTGCTGCCGCCGCTGCCGTTGTTCAGGCCCGCCAGCAGCTCGCTCTTGCGGATGCTCTTCAGGTCCAGGTCTCCGTAGTAGTCCTCGCTGTGGGACGCCGTACAGTCGGCTCAAAGCGCATGCATGCACGTGCTCTCCTACCGCGCGGCTCACAATTTATGCTCACACTCGCGACTGTTGTTTTCAATCTCTCGATTACCTTTGGCCGTCATCACACGGGATGTGGAAGCTAACGTGGACTACATCTACATCTACATTTATACTCCGCAAGCCACCCAACGGTGTGTGGCGGAGGTCATTTTACGTGCCACTGTCATTACCTCCCTTTTCTATTCCAGTCGCGTATGGTTCACGGAAAGAACGACTGCCGGAAAGACTCCGTGCGCGCTCGAATCTCTCTAATTTTACATTCGTGATCTCCTCGATAGGTATAAGTAGGGGGAAGCAATATATTCGATACCTCATCCAGAATCGCACCCTCTCGAAACCTGGCGAGCAAGCTACACCGCGATGCAGAGCGCCTGTCTTGCAGTCTGCCACTTGAGTTTGCTATACATCTCCGTAACACTATCACGCTTACCAAATACCCCTGTGATGAAACGCGCCGCTCTTCTTTGGATCTTCTCTATCTCCTCCCTCAACCCGATCTGGTACGGATCCCACACTGATGAGCAATACTCAAGTATAGGTCGAACGAGTATTTTGTAAGCCATCTCCTTTGTTGATGGACTACATTTTCTAAGGACTCTCTCAATGAATCTCAACCTGGTACCCGCCTTACCAACAATTAATTTTATATGATCATTCCACTTCAAATCGTTCCGCACGCATACTCCCAGATATTTTACAGAAGTAACTGCAACCAGAGTTTGTTCCGCTATCATATAATCATACAATAAGGATCCTTCTTTCTATGTATTCGCAGTACATTACATTTGTCTATGTTAAGGTTCAGTTGCCACTCCCTGCACCAAGTGCCTATCCGCTGCAGATCTTCCTGCATTTCGCTACAATTTTCTAATGCTGCAACTTCTCTGTATACTACAGCATCATCCGCGAAAAGCCGCATGGAACTTCCGACACTATCTACTAGGTCATTTACATATATTGTGAAAAGCAATGGTCCCATAACACTCCTCTGTGGCACGCCAGAGGTTACTTTAACGTCTATAGACGTCTCTCCTTTGAGAACAACATGCTGTGTTCTGTTTGCTAAAAACTCTTCAATCCAGCCACGCAGCTCGTCTGATATTCCGTAGGCTCTTACTTTGTTTATTAGGCGACAGTGCGGAACTGTATCGAATGCCTTCCGGAAGTCAAGGAAAATGGCATCTATCTGGGAGCCTGTATCTAATATTTTCTGGGTCTCATGAACAAATAAAGCGAGTTGGGTCTCACACGATCGCTGTTTCCGGAATCCATGTTGGTTCCTACAGAGTAGGGATTCCAGAAATGACATGATACGCGAGCAGAAAACATGTTATAAAATTCTACAACAGATAGATGTCAGAGATATAGGCCTATAGTTTTGCGCATCTGCTCGACGACCCTTCTTGAAGACTGGGACTACCTGTGCTCTTTTCCAGTCATTTGGAACCTTCCGTTCCTCTAGAGACTTGCGGTACACGGCTGTTAGAAGGAAGGAAGTTCTTTCGCGTACTCTGTGTAAAATCGAATTGGTATCCCATCATGTCCAGTGGACTTTCCTCTGTTGAGTGATTCCAGTTGCTTTTCTATTCCTTGGACACTTATTTCGATGTCAGCCATTTTTTCTTTTGTGCGAGGATTTAGAGAAGGAACTGCAGTGCAGTCTTTCTCTGTGAAACAGCTTTGGAAAAAGGTGTTTAGTATTTCAGCTTTACGCGTGTCATTCTCCGTTTCAATGCCATCATCATCCCGGAGTGTCTGGATATGCTGTTTCGAGCCACTTACTGATTTAACGTAAGACCAGAATTTCCTAGGATTTTCTGTCAAGTCGGAGGAGCACGAGTTTTATGACGTCATAACATCGAATTCGAGGCCCGTGAAAAAGGCCGTGGCGCGTACGTCATAGCACGTGACAATGCAGGTCTTACGAGTGCCAGCAGCCGTCTCCGGCGGGGAGCAAAAAACTATTTCAGACGAGTTGACTGCGCGTTTAAAGGCACGCGAGCCCTCGATAACACAACGACAAAGTTAGGACATTCACCTCTTCAATCACATACTGATTTCCCTAGTCCCTGCACGAGGCCAGTGTTCGCGATGTGTAGCGGACGAGTCGACTAGTGTGATGTCACGAGTTCGTTGCGGGGCCTGTGTTTCTCGTGGGCCCCGGTGACATTTCACGCTGTGTAGCATTCACGTGCGTGAACAACACAGTAAGTCCCATCGGATTTTGTCGAAATATCAACCAATAAACTTCTGGATCGGTCTCTACCCAACACGAATGCAGCTCATCAAAGTTAAAGTGGCCTATTTTGCGGTTTTTGTATAAAATCTTGCAAACTATGAAAATGTTCTACTTGAAAGCATCGGCACATCGCAGATGTATAAAAACGCGTCATTTCTGGCAAGATTCGTTATAGCTAAAGGTCGGGAACAAAAAAAATCTCAAGGTGTCTTGCTCGAGCAATTTCTGTGTTCGTCTCCGCAGCTGATGTAGAGACGAACTTGGAACATGTGGAGACTATCAACTTAGAAAAACGAATTTTGATGACACTGTGTCCCGTTCACACGCAGCATAGCTGTCAGTGTGTCGGTTTCTCCATTTCAGAACCTATGTTTCATTTTAAAATTTTGAATATAGCTGCTGTTCAGCAACAGCGAATGAGAATGAATGATCTGAGAAAATCAGCCAATCAGTTGCAGGTATAAGGGTTTATTAAGAGCCCTTGACCATGGTTTCAACGACTGTAAAACTGTCTTCTTCAGAAGTACATGCCGGCCGCGGTGGCCGAGCGGTTCTAGGCTCTTCAGTCCGGAACCGCGCGACTACTACGGTCGCAGGTTCGAATCCTGCCTCGGGTTTGGATGTGTGTGATACCCTTAGGTTGGTTAGGTTTAAGTAGTTCTAAGTTCTAGGGGACTTCTGACCTCAGATGTTGAGTCCCATAGTGCTCAGACCATTTGAACCATTTCGAAGTACATGGACGCGTAAAATCACATATTGGCGACGACACATTTCAGAGAAAAGAAACGTCAAGTTACATGGTATGTGTAACCATCGCATGACAACAGCCACATACGGGTTGTTGCACTGCCTTTAATTCCACGTATATTTTAATGTGAAGACTTTTACGATTGGCCCAGCTCCAATGGGAATGTTTTTTAATGTATTTTATTTGGTTTTACTGGTGGTCACACGTACTATGTTACTTCGCATGAGCTGCTTTGATCTGAAATTTATCGTCGCCAATATGTAATTCTACGTGTCCATGTACTTCTAAAGAAGACAATTTTACAAATATTGAAACCATGGCCAAGTGTTGGTATTAAACCTTTATACCTGCAACTGGTTGGCCGATTTTTTCAAATCATTCACTACGTTCAGTTCCTGGTTGGATGTATTATTTTAACTTGCCTCGAATGTTCTAAACGTGGTTTGCTTTCCCAATATGCGATCAATGATGTT
Source organism: Schistocerca serialis cubense (assembly GCF_023864345.2). Lineage (NCBI taxonomy): Eukaryota > Metazoa > Arthropoda > Insecta > Orthoptera > Acrididae > Schistocerca > Schistocerca serialis. Next base: position 387,036,583 of record NC_064640.1, read on the forward strand.
TTGTCAAGGAGGAAATGGAATATTACGGAAGTCAATCTCTTCGTCGCATGCTACTTTATTAAAATTGACTGTCGTTTTCAGGTTTACATTTATCGTCAGATCTAAAAATTACAGCAGCGACGTATAGGCGCTAAGTCAAGAGTCCGTTTGAACCTGGTGAGCGCTTTTAAATCTACTGATGCCTCCGTAGTATTCTTCGAGATATTCTCCGGTAATAAAGTTAACGCAATTACTTGAGGCGTGTCCATTTTCGGAAGCAAGAGATGTGTGTCTTGGTACATAAGATGTAGCCGTAACTGCTGGAGAGTGCTACGTCGCGGACCACAACTGGCGAACACATCCAGTGTGATAAGTTTCTGAGTGTTCACCGACTGCGATGAAAATATCATTTGCATCCACGTCCCATGTGAGGAAGGCTTTACTCAGATACCTTTCAATCGCGAGAGCTGACGCTGCGTTTATCATCGTAACCTGAAGTGTAACATACATCACAGCTAATGTTCGGATATTTTCCGAAGGGAATTTTTCACTGATGCAGGCGGCGCAAATCGCTGGAAAGTGCATAGCAGAGGGAATTTTTTTTTATCGTGGCATTATAATCCGTTCTAATCGCAGACGGAATGTGGGAAGGGTGATAGGTGTGAGAGTTACCACTAATCTAATTTCTGTACAGGTGATATATCTATGGGACTGCAGAATATTCGTAAATTCCGATTTACATACAGGTTCTTACAATTTTATACACTAGTTTTCGTTAGATATTTTCCTTAAGTGTCCGAGCGAGAGTCAATTAAGCCTGTGGCTCTTCGCGTTACCCTTCTTTGGCATACCTCACACTTGCAGATTATTCCACTATAGGTCGCAGAAGAATTATACTAGCAATATCTTTCATGAAAACTGAAATTTGCTACTACCATGCAAGCTGTGTTTCGTATTCCCACATAGTTACTTCCAGGTATATCGCCGGGATTATTTCTTTGGCTAGTGTACTAGCGATTTCCTCCCCAGTCTGAGCTTGTGTTCCGTGTCAAATAAAATCTCGCGTTAAATCCTAATCATCCTTACTTCCTATATATTTTCAGACATGACTAACTACAGTTATGATTCCTCGATCGTATACTCTAAGGTTAACTCATAAATACGTTTCGTGAAATTCACAACTTCACATTTCTCTATACTAAGAGTGATTTGCAAATCTTTCCACCAGGCTGATACGTTTCCGAACTCTGATCAGACTTTACTACAGCTTTTTTAGAGTATAACGCCTTCTCATTGATAACAGCGTCATCTGTGAAAATTTTGTGGGAGAAAGTAACTCTTAAGTCTTTATTACAATATAGCACTAAACAATACTGGCACTCTCACACTACCGGTTCTCTTTATAATAAGGCATCGATTGCGTCTCTGAGTCAACAAATTGGAACATCTTTTACTCTTATCTGAATTCGTCAGAAAATGCAGCGAACCAATTCCGTCTTAGAAGTTTCCGTTATGTACTACGAACGAATTGTATTTCACCACAAATTGTGAGCCGCACGCTAGCGTATTTGTTAGTAGGAACACACATTTACAAATTTAGTTCGAGTGAGAGAATTATTAATAAATCACACATTTTAATGCTAGTATTTGCTTCAAGAGCTGTGAATTCATAGATGTGCAAAGAAAAGACAGCATGCTACTTTATACATTGTTCATCTCATGTTTTTAATGAATGTGTTTAATAGTTTTTGCCCTTTTTGTAGTGAAATATTAGCAGGATATAAAAGTACCATGTTACTTGGTAGGTTTTACTTCTGAAAGTTAACGAAGAAGTGTGATCAGTTTTAGAAAGTGCGAAAGTTACCTTAAAGTGTAATTTAAAAATAGATTGAAGACACAACTATACAAAATACAAACAGAGATGGACAGGTTGCATTATAGTAACATTTTAACACAAAATAGTATAAAAATATAAGAGTTAAAAATTCAACTCAGCAGATTGCAGTAAAATGAATTTTCTTTCCACTTTTTAAGATTGGAATCTTAATACTAGAGTTGTGGAACAATAAAAGTTTTTTGCTAATAAAATTAATAGATGAAATAGGACCTACTTTTTTGTAACGAATATGATCAACAATAACATTCTCATAAAAGTTATCTCATTAGTTAAATAAAGTTTTAATGGGCCCTGAGACCAATAAAAAGGCATTTTTGTTAATTTTTTCTGTTTGTATCCGAAACCGTTGATGATACCTGTCTTCTACTACTTGTATCGTAAAATACAAAAACTTCTTCGGTGTCCAAAGTATATGCCATAATGCGCGGCATAGAAAAAATGTTGTTTCTTGAGGCTAGTTTATCAAGTTCCTAGTTGCTCTAATAACGGTATCCTTGACACAAATAATTAAACTGTTAACTTCTAATAGCTCTAAAAATACATTATTTTAAGGTGTCAGACACGCTTGAAAATTATAGTAATCAGGGCGAAATGGTGTTTTTTCTTAAAAAGAGGTTATATTTGTTGAAGAAAAAAATCTCTTTGGAGGATGCCCTACTGAATTTATTCTACCTCAGCGCAGTTGCTTGAAAGTTGTCAACAGAATTGCGTGCTGCTACTGGCTATGAGGGTGAAACAAGTTTCAGGAAGAATTTCCGTTAGTATACAACAGTAATTTCTGTGGATATGGTTACGATAAGTCAAGCAACAAGTCATTAATTTAGCTACTATTACCGTGGAAATAACAGTTTTGCAGAGTGATGCATAGTCAGAAAAAAGAAAAACTTCACGAGAAGTTCGGCGCTCTTTTTACCATTTGTCTGTTTCACTTGATCTATAAGTTTGCATTTCTTTGCTGTACAAGTTACCGGAATCTTATTAGTCAACATTATTAATAATAATTTCTTAAATTTAAAGACAGAGGCAGTTATCTTTGCTGCTTATAGATTTTTTTTCTCTCCAAAGGAGTCACAAGTTTTGACACTTTCAGTTTACAATTTCCATGTGCCAAATTGTTAATGATTTCTTCAATAATTGAATCCTTTGTCCCACTATATACACTGTCCTCTGCGTGCACTATAATTTTCTTTCTATTTTTCTATAACGTGGCTGACTTTGTACGGTCATGTTAAATGTACCCCATTTTCTTTAATGATGCATATGAAAGTTTCACCTGCTCTCGTAGCTATCAAATGCTTTTGTAGTATTTATTTTTCGTACCAGACACCATTCTGAAACACTAGGCAAATGAACTTCGCAATGTATGGCCTAAGTGCTTACTCCAGAGAATCTTACGGCTGATGCTAGACACCTTCAACATGGATAATCTTTTGATTCACATAATGTAGCATCCACACTGAAGTCCTGTGAAAGTTCTTTCACTACTGCGATCAATTTTAAATTTACTGCGAGTTTTGTAGAAGTCTAAAAACTGTCTAGTTAATCTGGTTGGTGTCATTTTCTTAATACGCACATAGCATTTTAACCTGAATTTTTATATGCGAAAACATATTGGTATACTTTTAATTTCCTTATCTCTGCTTAGTCGGTTTGCTCCTTATTCACTGTAGTTACGGCCTAAAATATTCCTGATTACTCTTCGTTTCCTCTTTCGTCTCTCTTTCTGTTTAAAATAAGTGTTTCGGTCCAGCTTAAATATTTGAACTTAGTAATAATTCGGCTTTTTTTTTACCGAAATGACTCCTTTCAAATACGAAGTATAAAAATATGGCGTTCCGTGCAGAGAGAAGTGTCATTCTGCAAGTACTATGTGCAGAAATACTTCAGCTAAATGACGCGTTTCGTTATCACTTTGCATTCGCCTGTGCTCTTATCCTTGGTAAGTTGTAACAACATGTCGAAATCTGGCAGAGATATATTTATCTTTTACTAAACCTTTTTAGGTTACTCACCATCCGGGAACATCTTCAGGGTCCTCACAGTTGCCCGAGCCGTCGGAGTCTCCGATCTTGAAGACAGTGCCGATGGGACATCCGTACTCACGGGCCACGCCCTCCAAGCAGACGTAGTATTTTCGGCAGTCTTCGGGATGAGCGTGCCTCGAGAAAGATCCCGCGTTCGCAAGTTCTCCTGGCGCCGGGCAGTTGAATCCGTTTGCCACTTCTGCAACACACACATCTCAGTTTCTTACCCTCCCTGCAACAGGCAACGCGTAGCGCGTCATATGCTTCCTGGACTTCATCGACATACTCCTTGCTTCTGTGTCGTTGACACTGGATCAAGTGACAGTCGGTCAAGACACACCATACATATTTTAACTTATTGCCACTCTGAACAAACACAGAGATCAAGAATTTCAGGTCACGTAATCGAACTTGGCTTTCCAAGAATAGGGTTGGGTTGGGTTGTTTTGGGGAAGGAGACCAGACAGCGAGGTCATCGGTCTCTCGGATTAGGGACGGACGGGGAAGGAAGTCGGCCGTGCCCTTTCAGAGGAACCATCCCGGCATTTGCCTGGACCGATTTAGGGAAATCATGGAAAATCTAAATCAGGATGGCCGGACGCGGGATTAAACCGCCGTCCTCCCGAATGCGAGTCCAGTGTGCTAGCCACTGCGCCACCTCGCTCGGTTTTCAAGAATAAAAAGACAATATTTTGATATTATCATCTGAGGTGGAGCTGATGGATGTTGTTATTCTACAGTCTGTGCACGAAAAATGATATCAACAAACTCTGAGGATTTAACGTACCGTCGACGGAGAGGTCATTAGAGATGGAGCCCGGTCTCGGGTTTGGGAAGGATGGGAAACGAAATCGGTCATGTCCTTCCAAAGGAGCCGTACTGGCATTCGCCCTATAAGCGATGTAGGGAAATCACGAAGAATTTGAATCTGGATGGCTAGACGGGGTTTTCAACCGCCGCCCTCGCGACAGAATTTAAACGTTGCCAAGTAGGTGGGTACATGGCTTTCCTCCTTTCAAGATGAGTTAAACTGTGTGGGACGTAAGTTGTCGTGGAACTTTAAAATCATGTTTACTGGCTTCGATAGGCTCTAAACTCCAATTCTCTCCTCTCCCTTCTCCCCAACAACCATTTTTTATGCACGGTTGCCGGAGATCACCGACCTCCAGAAGTCATTCTCAGTGTACTCCTCAATACGTGGCACCTGTGCAGTGGTAACATTATGTTGCAGAATATGCTGACATTTTATTAACATCCACCAGAATACATTAACTCGTACGCCAGGCTGGCAATGCACATAGATGTGTCTAATGGGATTGTAGGAGGAATTTTCGTTCATGAAATGAAACAGATGATCAGTATTATGCTCTGTTGTATGTGTATAGTAGTGAGTTTCACAGAGTCTGTCCCAGTTTACCGAAAAGAAAGGACAAGTCACCGATAAAGAATCTTCCCGTACTCTTCCCGTTTGAAAAATTGTTGCATTTAACACATACGAGTGAAATGTGTTGAGGTGGAGCACGACTGTTAGCTACTACGATGTATTTAACTATTCAGTACTTAAAGCAGAGAGGGGAGATTCAGTGTTCAAATGAAGTTATAACAAGGAAAAAACATTTGAGATACGTAAAGAGTCCAACAGATTTCCTTTCGTTCCTGTTTGTATCCGGTGTCTGCAAAGTGTGAGGTAGCACGACATTTGGTAATGCCGTGGTTAAGAGCTCACTCGAAGCCAGTATGACAAAGTGATAACAATATGGGGAGGCAATATTATAAATAAGTCCTTGAAAACGTGTTACCTCGATCCTCTGCGAACATCTGTTACAAAGTGAGAGTGCTTCATTGTGTGGACCATTATAGCTGAGCGGCGTTCGCAGTGAGTTTGTTGTGAGGTTATGTTAGAATTGCACGGTAGCACTGACCTTCGATCTTGCATTCTGGCACTTGGTCGGCCCACATGCAGACACGCGCATCACGGTCGTATGCGAGTCCCGGTGAGCACTGGTAGCGGCTTGCTTCTCCGTTCCAGCAGTTCCAGAAGACGTCGCATTTGGCCTCGTCGGGGAAGATTCCGTACAGGCGCGGGCAGTGAGGTGCGCTGATTGGTGGTTCTAAGAACATCGATACAAAAGGTGCTCCAGATAAACTTAAAAACTTAGAGCCTGATACGCATAGTATAACAAAATTCAGCAAGTTTTCTTGGCCGTTGTCACTGAAAGTAATGTCTTCTCAGTGACTGGGTCGCGTCATATTCATCTTCAACTTCTTGAGATTCGTCGTTCAGCTGTAATTTTCGTCGAAAGTCTTCTGGTATCCCCAGATGACTGAACACTGAACCGAGTGATCAACCACCTGCGGACGTCTGAAGATTATTGACGAAGATCCCTGGAGAGGGGTTGAAACGCCGAGTTTGGAGAAGAAGTTGAAGAGGAATATGAGGTGGTCCTATCATCCAGGAGAATTTAAGTTCAACATATAGGGAAAATATAATATATAGTCCTGCGTCAATCAGCTTTGTGACTGTCGCAGAATTATACTTCTTTCATTTTAGTCAACAGTCGCGGTCCTCGCACCTTAGTCTATAATGGATATAATTGTTATTCAACGTATAATATTAATTGCGGTATTCAAACGTTTCAGTTTCGTCACATCGAGTCACGTTACTTAAGTGACAATTTTGGTGCTTAAATACGGCGAAAATCTAGGAATTTGCTAGTATGACGTAGCCTGACAATCTAGAAGATTCGATAGGAGAACGAGAAGAATTAAGAAACGTTATCATGGTCGTTTTTTGTGTTGAACTGTCTTACTTTTGCGATTGTCTCAAGCGACAAAACTACTTTTTATTCCTCTAATAGTTCTAAACAATGTAAGAAGTGTCACTGCATTACTCACCGAGTTGCGTGCGCTCGTTACACTCGACGTTGTGGATATAGTCGCAGTTCTCGGTAAGGAACTTCGAGTCGGTAGCGTCGAAAGCCAGTCCGTTGCCGCACGTCTTCAGCTCCGCGACGCCGTTGTCACATTTCCAGTATTTGTCGCACGACCGACTGTGTGGGTAGAATCCGTAGTCGTCCGGACACTTGAAGCTCTCCTGGGCGGTAACTGTAATCATAAGAAGAATGCTGTTACAGACTGCAATCGCAGTCAAGAAAGGGTATTTGTAAAGATTAAGCTTTCTGTTATACGAAGAATGGGCCTCTGTTGCACATTTCTCTATGTGGATGACTAGGAATACTTCAAAACTAGGTGCTTCGTAACCTGGTGGTAGTCGACGAGGTATTAGACGAGGTTTTGTGCATTGAAAGTATGAAGGAGGTAGCAATAGGGTTTAACGCCCCGTCGACGACGGCGCCGTTACTGACAAAGCACAAGCTCGAAATGAAGAAATCGACCAAGGAATCATGCCGCATTTGCCTCACGATATTTAACGAATCCACACAAAAAATAAATCTGGATTTCAGGCGAGGATTTGAACTGTCGGAAGTACTGAGGTGTGACGCTCGTTCCATGATTACATTTCGCTGTCGATTGAAAATGACTGAAGATAGTGTTTTGGTACTAATTTCTTTCTGTTACACGGATTACATGAGGTATTTTATTTTTAAACTTGGAAGCGCCAACTATCTGAATTTAACACCTAATTTAAGAGTGAAAAGTATGGCGCTGTAGCTTCCATAATTTTCAGGAAAATCCTTTCCTGAGTTGAGTTGCTGTTGAAAGGAGCCTTGAGAGTGATGGTGAAAGGCTGATCGGGTGCAGTTGTGGTACTTGTGGCTCATAGGGTCGAAAGGTTTGTTTAGGCGCAAAAATGGAACATTTCTATCGCATACTGTTCAAGATAGGGCTTACTTGAAACTGCTTAAACTTTTCTAGGTGCGATCGGAACAACCGCGACAATGTTGGTGTCTGCTTTAGGAGCGTAAGGAAGTCCCGATCCAACAGTGTTCAAACTAACAGTCACAAGCATTTCATGCCAAGAATCCTATCTCCTACATACCTGTGTCGCAATGATATTCTACCTACATCGAAGTTGTTCACTCCAAATGTTGTTGTGACAATCTGGTTAGGCTTTGCTTCGACTTGATAATTCTCTAATGATCGAAACCGTTAGCACTGAGCATAAAAATAAACAGCTGATGGTCATGTGCAATGAAGTTCCACAATTCTAGCTCCAACATCATTAGGAGCATTGAAGGGTGTTTTAGCCACGTCACACCAGCGTTACAGTCGTAGACTGCTTCGGCAAATTACGCAGAACACCACGAGTGTAGATGTTTAATCTACGCGTTTCAGGAACTTCGTCAGCGGAATCTAAAGCTTTTTCAGTATCAAAAGTTTCAAGATTTGTTACTGTGCGTTACAATTTGGTATATTTGTAAGAGACGATTGCAATACAGCTAGTTTTAATTTCACATTTTCTATGCTTTTTTGAAAATGTTTTGCATATACAAAGCATGTCCTTCTCAGCCACCGATACGGATGTGTCGGAACGAAATTCGTGTTAATGAGCTTTTGACATCATTCTTTCACTGAAAATTATACTTTTTCCGAATGGAATGATCGAAAGGTACAGTTTGCTTCACAGACTCTGAATATGAATTTCGAGTATAGTGGAAATAATCTCTCAGTTTGAAGACTAGGAACCGTGTAAACTGAGAAGTAAAAGCGAATAAATTAAAATGCCACTTGCAGGCAGACGATACATATTCTCGGACCCGAACAACACAGATGCTCAGAGATGTTGCAGCACATTATAAGCGGAGCTGAAGTATCTAGCGTTTTACCACGTTTCTAGTCAGTGATGTTCCTCAAATTTCATTGTAAGCTAATCGCCCTAAGCCAGTTACTTATACCACTAACTGTTGGTCACATAACTTTGTTGATGTAATTAACTTTTGTGATACGGATTTCCTGGCAGATCAAATTTGTATGACGGACGAAGACTCGAACTCGGGACCTTTGCTTTCGCGGATAAGTGCTCTACCATCTGAACTACCCAAGCACGACGAACGACCCTTCCTCACAGCCTTAATTCCGCCAGTAGCTCTTTTCCTACCGTCCAAACTTGGCAGAAGCTCTTCTGCAGACCTTGCAGAACTTTTGTGACGCTTTACTACATTTTATAGTGTAAAGAAGGTATTCGTGTTTTGAAGGTTAATTTGATCAGAGAATACTCTTAATGAAACTCGGTTGCTACTAATCTATGACTGTGAATCCTTCGTGACGTTACCCGATCACTGATTTCTTCCTGAAATGTTATCCTACGTTTTTTCCACGAAAATTTAGCGAAGCAAATCCGTGGTGTAGAACACGAGCGTTGTGGCGGTCGAAGGGAAGGAAGATCTTTATTTCTGAATGCGGTGGTAAAAAAAATAAAAAATAAAAAAAAAATAAAATAAGTTCTAGCGTTATCGCAGGGTCGTGGAAACGCTATAGTCTTCTCCTACGTGCGAATGAACTTTCGTAAACTGTTTAATTTTTTTCTGCGCATCTTAAATGCACATCTCCTTTGGTTGGCTAGTGGTGAGAGACTGGACCCGCATTCTGGAGGATGGAGGTTCAAATCTCCATCGGGCTATTCTTATTTAGGTTTCCACGGTTCCCCTAATTCGCTTACGGGACGATTCCTTTGGAAACGGTGCGGCCGATTTTCCCTCGTCATCCTTTCCCAAACCGAGCTTGTGTTCCACCTATGATGGCCACGTCCTCGGCTGGGCGTTAAATATTTATCTTCTTTCGTTGTCGAGTGAAAGCCCCAAAACAGGAAGTGTGAAACAGCGAGTGAGAAGTTTTATCGATGATTCACTTCTGTAAGAGTTTAGCGATATATCAGTTCTGTGTATGCAACAAAATAAAATAATTTTATTTATTGCGTTTCCATGCTCTCGGAAGCGAAGCAGGAAAGTAGTTGCATGGAAGTTATGCGATTAACAGCTGGGGGCAAACTTTTGTATTTGACGCTTTTTCAGCTGTCACTTTTACAGTTTGTTTTATCAAGCATCTTATCATTTGGCCTGATGAGGACGAGTACACCCTGATTCGAGATCTTTCCCATAGCGAAAAACCTTAGATGGATACCAGGAATCGAACCGACGACCTCTATGTTAGTAGCCAAGAACGCTGGTCACTTGACCACGGAGGCAGTCTGTGTGGAGCCGGCGGCTGCCGGCGAGCGAGAACGAGGGAGTGCGTCTCGTGAAGGGGTTGACCTTCGGCCTAGCCAAGGCCGCCGACTGTTTCCGGTTTCACTCACATTCGTAGCCTTCCACACCCTTTTCCTCGGCGCTATGGTACAGATCTAAAAAAAATCACGAGGAAGCCGGTGCTTATTCGCCTTCTAAACTCTGATACTAACTGGCATAGCGACTAAGTTTCAGGCTATACAAGCAAACGTCCAGGGTTCGACTCTCAGTTAGACGTAGAATATTTTTCGATAATTAATACGCTGGCTTCCAAAAGCGTTAAATCTATGTCAGATAACATGTCGTGGTTTATATTCCACATTATGCTGTAGACTCCATTACAGCTAGCTGTATGAACCGGTTCTAGCCCATAGGAAGGCATAATATCTCCACTAGGACCATGGCTAGTAAAGCAATTTGGTATTCAAATCCACCTTCAGGTTGAGGATAGCAGTGTTCCAACAACACGATCCACAACATGTATTTCTCCTGCTTGTTAGCTCAGTTTTAGATACTGGAAACTTCGAATAAATACAGAGGTTTGGTGACATGACACTCTATTGGAGAAACTGGAGTCGTACTGGGCAAAAACAGATTTAAAAATCTGTATTCTTCCCCTACAACATTTCAAGGAATACTGGGGCTGTTACTGAGACAAGGTGCTGTGTGACAATGTTCCCAAACTTATACACCTGAGACAACACCCGTCTTGAGTGAACTACGATGTCGATGATGGAACGTCAAATCCGAGGGAAACGAAATTGAGAACCCAACAAAAAGCAAAAAGGCACAGCAGCTAGCTAGTATCTGAGATCTATAATTTTCTTCTTGAGTTAAATTTTTAAAAAGCAGCAGCTAGTCATTGTGAAAACGTGGGGCTGCAAGTAACATGTGCTCGCCCATTAGCAGAATAAAAAGAAATTTTTGCACCAGCATCCAACAGTTACTTATCAGTTGCGTAAATTATTTCAGACCTAGTAGAGTGGTGATTAATACAGCTACATCTTTCGCGAGACGTTCCTAATTTGAGAATAAAATTTAGAGGCGTGTATAACTCTTTAGCGTGTACTAAGCGAGTTGACGTAGTGGTTAAGGCACTGGAGTCTCATTCGGAAGGAGAAAGGAGGGGAGACAGGGGTTTAACGTCTCGTCGATGTCGAGGTTATTGGAGACAGAGCAGAGCGCAAGCCCGGAAAGAGAAAGGATAGGGAAGGATATTGGCGTTGTGCTTTCAAAGGAACCATCCCAGCATTTGTCTTAAGCGACTGAGAGAAATCACGGAAAACCTAACTCTGGTCAGCAGGAAGGCGATTTGAGCCGCGGCCCTCCCGCATACGAGTCCTGTGCGTTACCGCTGCATCACCTTGCCTGGTCACTCGGAAAGAGCGGGTATCAAATTCCTGTTCGGCCATCGCGGTGCAGGTTTTCTGTGGTTTCCCTGAATCGAGCAAGGCGATTGGCGGAATGCTTCCTTTTGCAAGGAAACGGCCGATTTGGTTTTCCAAATGGTTCAAAATGGTTCAAATGGCTCTGAGCACTATGGGACTCAACATCTTAGGTCATAAGTCCCTTAGAACCACTTAAACCTAACTAATTTAAGGACATCACACACACCCATGCCCGAGGCAGGATTCGAACCTGCGACCGTAGCAGTCCCGCGGTTCCGGGCTGCAGCGCCAGAACCGCACGGCCACCGCGGCCGGCTAGGTTTTCCATCCCTGGCTTATCCGTTCTCGCGCTCAGCCCCTGATGTTGGCGTCGACAGGACGCTGGACTCAAATCTGCCTTTCTACCTTCTCCCACCAGAAACTGGACAATAGGGTCTAGACTATCATGACGACGAAGTGAATACAAATTTCACGCTTTTGCCTCTTCTCAAGTCTTTACCTGAATCCTCCCAGTTTTGTAGGATATTATTCTTCGAATGAGACACACTCTGTCTCTATCTTCTCATTAAATTTCTTTCTACAGGTGAGAAGCACCTGCCTCTGCGCACATCTGTGGAAGGAAATCAATGGAGCTCAGATTGACCCGTTCAGAGCTAACGGATATATTTGTCTTTCCTCTCGATGCTGTTGGTGGCTGGGGAAGATCACGAAAAGATTGGCAGTAAAGGCTCAGCCCAGCTACGATGATGCTGTTGTAGCCTCAGTCTTAAGACGCTGGTCTGCATAACTCCTGCAACCTAAGTCCATCTGAACCTGTTTATTGTATTCAAGCCATGGTCACACTATTTTTACTCCTTACACTTCCCTCCAGTTCCAAATCCATTATTCTTTGAAGCCTCAGGATGTGTCCTATCACAATATGAATGAGGATTTCACTTCGGCAGACCATTACATGAATGCTTACAGATATGTATAGGATACTGTACACGGAAAGATACGGAGTAAGTCTCTCTCTTCTAACGCCCACATGTCTAAAAATAAATTAATCGAGCTCAGATTGTCCTGTTCGGAGGAAACAGGTGTATCTGCTAATCCTTTTAAAAGAATTACGTGTTGGCAATGGTCGTGAAATGATTATCAGGAAGGCTCAGTCAAGCTGGGACAATATGAATTCACACTCTGGCTCAGTGCACCATGGTTCACTACTCATGTTAAACTATAGGTTCTCCTGTAACTGGCTGGCTAAGTCAGTTCAAAGGCTGGAGGAAGACAACGGCATAGCACCTCCAACAGGATCGTGAATAGTAAAGCATCCCTTTGCCCCATTTTCTCAGAGCATTTCATGAATTCTTACACAGTGGATACCGTGCGCAATTATTTCATTCCGCAGGAGAAAAGATCAGGTCTTTGGAGAGACCAGGTTGACCAGTTCAGAGGTAATGGGAGTATCTACTTTTCCTCTCGGCAGAGCTACCGGCTGGGGAAGGTCGTGATGAGGTTACCAAAAGAGAGACAGTCCAGTTATTCCATGTCTTTCTCGTCTTAACTGGGCCAGACCGGTTTCAGAGCAGAGCAGCACACGACCAGAGATCCACGGCGCGAGCTGAGCTCTGGGATGGCGGCGACAGCCGTTCGCAACCCGGTTTGGAATGCGTGGCCTTGTGCAGGCAGCTCACGCCATTGGTCAAGAACACGCGGCCAACGGCGCTCCTCCTCCGCGATGTGCCTACGTGGCTGCCGCAGTCCATAAGGCAGCCACGCCCCAAACCGCCACGTATCTGCGCTCCGTTCCTTCCATCTACTAAAAGAACCTCGCAGCTCAGGAACTAATGCTTTGCAGTTTTCCCCGAAAACGATCCAAACGTTTTTCTGTCCATGTCAGTCGACATAGCAAATACAATACCGTACCTCATCTGCCGAACCGGGCATTAGACAACACGATCTCAAAGAATTAAAAAAAAAAAAATCATACAGAAACTGAAGACCAACCAAAAGGCCACGCCAAACAGTAAATACGTTATACGTAAGAAAAATGTAAGCTGCAAATTGTGCGCATGTAGCATGGAATACGTTGGACAGATCATAAGAATTGTTAAACAACGACGTGAAGAACACAAGTATTACTTTCCTCCCAAGCAGCCAACTAAGTCCGATATCGCCGAAGACTGAGAGCTAAAACGAAATGCGACGATGGTAGTATCTTGGTGCAGGCACCGAACTTTTGGGACAGTGTAATATGGGAGGCAATCGAGATTACAGTTGCGGATAAATGTATTAACAAGGGCAGAGGCTTTAGTTCGAGTAAAGCGAAGGATACAGCGATAGATTTACTTGAATCACGTCGCAAAACTTACCAGTGCTCCCTCGAATCATAGCTAATGTCTGCTATGCTTTTTTGAGAGAAGGACATCATTGTCTTACGGTATTTTCCTTACAACTTTTTTCACGGTTTGGCATAGCGATTTGGTTGATCTTAAAACAAATTTTTGTGTGACTGTTTCATTCTTTCACTACACTGGTAAACAGTTGCTATGGCGAAGCGAAGAGCGAAGCGTCTCTCCTGCACCATTTGGTTCGAATCTTAACAGCAAGTAGTAGAATCTTCAACATTATAGCTCGACTCTCAGATTGAACTGTAGGTAAATACTGTATTAAGCGCGAAAATTATTCGGTGGTCACGCCGATTTCTTGAGTAGTCTGATAATTTGTCACTCAGTTTACAAGTCCTTTAGCTGCGATCCAGTCCATTGTGACTGCATCCGCGTGTTGTGTAATAGTGGTAGGCCTACAGATGCTGGTGAACACTCCGTAAGTATCTGGTTTGAAGCCCGAAGTGTATGCAGCGTTCATAAGTGAGCGGGCGATGTATATGGATGGGACTAGGGCAGGGCTGTGTCGACATTCATGCCGTCAGAGCGGGTGCAGATCGGTGCTGGTGTAAGGGCTGAATGCACGAACGAAAGCTGCTCTGGGACCACACCCTGTCGAGAAAGCTGCAGGCTTTCACTTTCCGCATTCCCCGCCATGTTTATTCTCCACTTCTACTGTCATTTACACGCCCTAAACGTTTCATAAGCTACTACGCACGAGCATTGTTGGCACGGCACACGTGTCGCAAGACAGCGTACTCACAACGAATACGTACAAACTTGTCGGTACCTTATTATGTCATTGTATTGGGTAACAAATGCAATGCTTACGATTTTGTTTTGAGCAGATGGTAGTTAGTTATATCTTTGAAGCGGCACTCCAAAAATATCAGATTCGCTGTTTAATGGAACGTAAATGTCTGAACATGGTGTAAGGGTATGAAATGGATCGACTATATACGCTCAGATGTGGGTAAAACAAATGGTTGGCTGCGATCTGCAGTCCGTCTATTACACCTCAAAATATGGGAGCTGTATCAGGTAAGACTTGAGGGTGACAACGATCGTATAGAGTGTGTAACAGAAATGTCAGAAAATGTTAACTAACGAAACTCGATAACGGGCGCCGTGCATCTCGCGAGAACCATCTCAGGAAACTTCAAGAACCGTCTATCAGGGCTGGAACTACGAACATCCTTTAGCCTCCTACTTACCTGTAGCGTAGATAACGCACAGATAAAATAAGGCAAGTAACAGCTTACGATTTGGCGTACGAGCAATCATTCTTCAGCGACTGGAACGGACGAGGCTCTAATATATGGTACAATAAAGCACCCTCTGCGACACACTTCACGATGATAGGCAGAGTATAGATGTAGAAAGAAACGCGGTAGGTACGCGGATGGTATGGTGGACGCCTCGTGCTACACTAAGCGGCAATTTGCATCCGTGTCTGTGCATATCCTCTCCTACAAGCAGTTCTTCCTCAGAAATACGTATAGGCTCTTGTCGGAGCGAGCGTAACAATTTCTCACACAGTCTCTGCTCATGCGCGAAAAAGGTGGTGCTTTCTAAATCGTCGAAAGTATGCTGTAAACTCCAGACAGTCAGTCTGAAATAATAGTATTCGCTAAGAAGAAATATTTCCCATAAATAAAATGTAAAAATGAAAAGGCTGTAGATGACAATCTGAAGACTAAAGATAACAGGAGATAAACTGTGTTCTCTGTCACATAGCCCCAACGCTTAGGTCAGATACTAACGCCTATATTGCAGTAAGACTGGCTGACTCGATCGCCCTCGCTCCGCAGCCGGGGCACAGCTTCGAGTAGTTCCAACAACACACGAAATTTCATCACGAAGTGAAACCGGTGTTCGACTTTCTTCCGTGTTGGGCAGGGCAATACTTTCACCGAATCGTTACATGGACCGTTTGTAAAGGTCATCCAGTCACTCCCTCTGATGCAACAAGCTGCCACGGCTCGTGCCCGCCTGTCAAGTGACAAGCACAAAGTGCCGACAAAACGAGCTCTTCTGTCATCGGAAAGAATTCGAGAGAGTCACGTACCAGGCCTGCTGCACCACTGCAGGCAGCTTCTGCGGATCTGCGGAGAATGAACTGGGATAAATCGTCGCTCATATTTGTCTGAACCGGAGCGATTGCGAAAATTAGTCGTTTCTGTAGCGTAGTTCTTGAAGCGTTCGAGTATCATACGCTTAAGTCCTTCAGGTACAGCAATCAGGTTTTTAAAGGCTACAGCTGCTGAATTTTCGGTTCAGAAAGGTGTTAAAACGACATGGTGCTCCGAATTGGTACTACATGGTGTGGCAATTGTCAAACCTGTTGCCGAAGGCACACTTGCTTATACATAACAAAAAAATTAAATGAATGAAGTTCTTTGCACATCAGACAGACAGCTGCTAGGGTGTTGTGCTACCTAGATACGCACTAACAGCGGAGCTGGAAGAGAAACACGACCTGAATTTCTGTGACCCGCATGTGGGAGAAATTTAACAGCGAGAGTTGTTCCAGCGTGTGGGGCAGTGAAGGGACAGATGAGGAACGGCACGCCTTCGCTTGGGTTTCAAATCAAGACAACAGGATTAGCCACTCCCTGTCAAACCAGCGCTACAAAATCAGATTCGCATGCTCTCTAAGCTTAAACTTGAAGGTTGCTATTTGTTATAACGTACGGCAATAATGCAGCTAAGCAGATGTGAAGCCACGACTGTTAGTATATATCTATCTCATAATTGCAAATAGATAACCATAATGGGGCAGCACCAATAACTATTCAATAAAGACGGTCTACAATGATGCCCTATTTTGAGCTTAGTCTGTTTGCTAAGGCAAGCAAGTTAATTTTTCCGTTGCGTGTCACTGGAGACTGTATCTACAACAGACTCTTTCCCTTCATTTCTAAGAAAGAAAGTGAACTATCCTTAGCGGCCCTAAGCCAAAATTTCTGTGTAGAAACGCTCAGTGTGTGCATATGTTGTGTCACCTGCTCCAGTATTCAGTTCTAACACCTGCATCCAGTTGAGACATGGCCAAATACTCACCTGGACAACGAAAAAAGCGATCACATTCTAGTCTTATACAGTAATCTAGAACTTATTTTGCGTCGTGAGAAAAATATCATGGAGTTAGTGTACAGTCCAACAGAAATAAAAATAAACTTACAATTCTAGCCGTAATTGTTTTAGAAAACACTTTTCTGGACCCGCCTCTTACTGATTCTGTTCCAACTTATCCACAAGCAAGCAGTAAGAAGACTTCAACTCACTTATTACACCCAAGCAAACTGCGAACCCTTTGCAGACAACGCCCTCTTTTCTTCAGTCAAAGCAAGAACTGCGTAGTTTTCTAGAAGTCGGGCTTGCTTAGTGTTGTAGTAAGAACACAGTAGAGAGAAAGGCTTCCGGCGACGATTACTGGGTGGACATAAACGTAGTACGTAACTGCCACGATTCGACTTCTCATTTAGAGCTTAACGTAACTGATCTAAAAAAATTCGCTTAGCAGTAGCCAAAGGAAAGGCGTTAGCCTACTGGGTTGAAATGATCTGACGCGGAAGCTGTCGTTTGTCTTATTTAAGTTGCACCGAAGGCTCTCTTTCTCTCATCAGGAGTCGACGGAAGCCTGGGTGTGTTGCAAAACACGCCGCTTTCGTCTCACACTTTCCCCGGACAATAAAGTGTGCTGCCAGTGATCTACATTCCGGCGGACCGTTCCAGCGATACTTTTTCAAACACTTCCACGCCTATTTCTCTGTCACGCTTGCACAAAACGTTCATTTTTATCTCTGGGTGAAAGTAGACACAGTGTTCCACTTCAGTTGTTGGGCTGGAACGGTTTTGGACACTCGTCGAGGGGAGATGGTAATTAAGCTGTTGAGGCTAGCAAGATCGCTGCAGACTGCAGATATTCTCTGCAAATGACGTTTACTCGATCTTACAATGCTGCATCATTGCGTAAATTAAATGGAGATAATCTACTAACATCTTGAAGCACAGAGCATATCAGTTATGTTCAAAATCACGTATTAGAACGAGAGGACTAAGAATCACAGGTATCTTAGGAATTAAAGGCATAGAGAGTAAACACTTTGGAGTAAACATAAAATTTAAATCAATAGTTACTGTGTGCATTTTTTGAAAAGCTACTTTCTGTCCCTCAGAAATGACTTTTATCGGTTTTACTTTCAGTATCCGGGCTCCCATGGTCTCAAAACATTTCCAAGGCAGCCCTTTAAATTTTAGTAAGATACATTAGATACTAGTTAGAAGCTACTTTCGACAGATGGAAGACAACTCTGACACCTGTTGTACTTTGTACTAGAGTAGGCGAGCCACGATATCTGGGAGGTACGGGAAGAGGAGTAGATAAACAGATCTACATTGGCCCATATTACCATCCAGAGATCTGTGGAAGGCCACAAAAATTGTACAGCCGACATTTTTTCCATTTTTTCCATAACAGACTGGCGAATTTGAATAGAACTTGATAGATTTTCGTCCATAGGACGTAGATCAAACGAAATTAGTATTTTCTTGCTAGACAAAGAATGTAGCGACAACACCCGAAATTCTAACGAAATTTTGAAATACAACATCGAAGCTAATAGCTTAAAGGTTTATAAAACGTCCGAGAACTTGTCGCTGTGTCTAGCTGTGTCTGGTAGGGTGATTGGTAGTGTAGGCAGGCCGGAACACGAGAGCGACAGAGACGATCCGCAGGAAGCACTGGTACGTACCCGCGGCGGCGGCGGCGAGCACTAAGACGCACAGGCGGAGCATGCTGATGCTGAGGGCTGGCGGCACACTGGCTTACTAAAGGCTGCGGCGGCGCGCAGCCCGCTTTATACCCCGGCGCGTGACCTACTCTGACGCGCGACACTTTCACACCAATCTTCCGTTCCGGCCGGCGCGTTTTTATCCGAGTAACCTTCGGCGTGGCGGTGGCGGTGCCGACGCTGGGGGAGGCCCAGGTAGCATCCCCCTGTCAGATGGCTCCCGCCAGCGGGACGCGCGCCCTCGCCCGTCTACGTCACCGTCGTCAGGGCCGGGCGCGCTGCTGAACCACTGACGGCGACGGGTTCCGCCGCAGCCGAGCTCAGGAAGGCCGCGAAAACGTGAACGCCCTTGCATTTCCCGTATCTTCGATACGCGCTCATCACGGGAAACTGTGTTATTACCGACGGCACCACTATCTGACCAAATGTATTCGGAACCTGTTAGTGAACATTATTATGAGATGTGTCCACCCTTCTCCTTTATGACGACTTAGAATCTAATTACAATGAAATGAACACCCTTAGCTGCTTACAGACGTTGACATACGTCAACGGGGACAGGTGAAAATGTGTGCCCCGACCGGGACTCGAACCCGGGATCTCCTGCTTACTTGGCAGACGCTCTATCCATCTGAGCCACCGAGGACGCAGATGATAGCGCGACTGCAGGGATTTATCTCTGGTACGCCTCCCGCGAAACCCACATTTTCAACGTATTGTCCCGGACTACATTCGTAGTGCCGTCGCCCATTATACTCTTTACTCGCGGCGCGTTGCCGATTCCCGTAAGAGTTCGGGCACTGTTTGTGCATTCGCACAGAAGAAGAAGATGGTCAAGTGGTCGGTGAGCCTTAACTATATATATACCAAGATGTCCGAAAGAATAGATACCATCCCTGTAGTCGCGCCATCCTCTGTGTACCCGGTGGCTCAGATGGATAGAGCGTCTACCATGTGAGCAGAAGATCCCGTGTTCGAGTCCCGGTCGGGGCACACACTTTCATCTCTCCCCGTTGACGTGTGTCAACGCCTGTAAGCAGCTAAGGGTGTTCATTTCATTGTAATTTTATTCTAACGAGCAGCATGGTCACCGATGGTATCTGTTCTTTCGGACATGTCCGAAAGAACAGGTACCATCTTAGCATAGACTTAGAATCTGTTGGGGACAGTGTCAATAAAGTGTGTGAATGTCTAAAAGTACGGCAGCCTATTCGCGCTCAAGAGTGGAAAGCAAAGAAGGTAGCGACGTTCGACGGTGGGGTCTGGAGCGGAGTCTACGTTCTAGCTCATCTCAAAGGTGTTCGGGACTCCGGGGACGCCAGTCCATTGCAGGAATGTTATTGTTCACCGACCACTGCCCCACAGAATCTCTTGCCCAACGTGAAGTCCAGGGCGACTGGAAAAAAGCGCAGGTGACGCCTGTATATAATAAGGGTAGAAGGACGGATCCTCAAAATTACAGACCAATATCATTAACATCGGTTTGTTGCAGGATTCTCGAACATATTCTCAGTTCGAATATAATGAATTTCCTTGAGACAGAGAAGTTGTTGTCCATGCATCAGCACAGCTTTAGAAAGCATCGCTCCTGCGAAACGCAACTCGCCCTTTTTTCACATGATATCTTGCGAACCATGGATGAAGGGTAACAGACGGATGCCGTATTCCTTGACTTCCGGAAAGCGTTTGACTCGGTGCCCCACTGCAGACTCCTAAGGTACGAGCATATGGGATTGGTTCCCAAGTATGTGAGTGGCTCAAAGACTTCTTAAGTAATAGAATCCAGTACGTTGTCCTCGATGGTGAGTGTTCATCGGAGGTGAGGGTATCATCTGGAGTGCCCCAGGGAAGTGTGGTAGGTCCACTGTTGTTTTCTATCTACATAAATGATCTTTAGGAAAGGGTGGATAGCAACGTGCGGCTGTTTGCTGATGATGCTGTGGTGTACGGGAAGGTGTCGTCGTTGAGTGACTGTACCGGGTTTGTGATTGGTGTAAAGAATCACAGCTAACTCTAAATATAGATAAACGTAAATTAATGCAAATGAATAGGAAAAAGAATCCTGTAATGTTTGAATACTCCATTAGTAGTGTAGTGCTCGACACAGTCACGTCGATTAAATATTTGGGCGTAACATTGCAGAGCGATATGAAGTGGCACAAACATGTAATGGCAGTTGTGGGGAGGGCGGATAGTCGTCTTCGGTCCATTGGTAGAATTTTGGGAAGATGTGGTTCATCTGTAAAGGAGACCGCTTATAAAACACTAATACGACCTATTCTTGAGTACTGCTCGAGCGTTTGGAATCCCTATCAGGTCGGATTGAGGGAGGACATAGAAGCAATTCAGAGGCGGGCTGCTAGATTTGTTACTGGTAGGTTTCATCATCAAGCGAGTGTTACGGAAATGCTTCAGGAACTCGGGTGGGAGTCTCTAGAGGAAGGAGGCGCTCTTTTCGTGAATCGCTACTGAGGAAATTTTGAGAACCAGCATTTGAGGCTGACTGCAGTACAATTTTACTGCCGCCAACTTACATTTCGCAGAAAGACCGCAAAGATAAGATAAGAGAGATTAGGGCTCGTACAGAGGCATATAGGCAGTCATTTTTCCCTCGTTCTGTTTGGAAGTGGAACAGGGAGAGAAGATGCTAGTTGTGGTACGAGGTACCCTCCGCCACGCACCGTATGGTGGATTGCGGAGTATGTATGTAGATGTAGATGTAGATCCTGCTTTGTAATAGGGTGCATTCTGAAGCCGATACAGTCTTCTTCGAACTGTTGCTCTATTGAACGCAGTACACAATGCTGCAAAACGTGTTCATATTCTTCCGAAATTAGCGTTTTCTTAGTCGCAATAAGGGGACCACAACGTAGCCACGAAATACTTATCCATACCGTAACACCACCTCCTCTGTACTTCACTGTTGGCGCTATACATGTTGGCAGGTGACGTTCTCCAGGCATTCGCCACACCCAAACACTTTCATCGGGTCGCCACTGGCTACAGCGTGAATCATCACCCCAAATCACTCGTTCTCAGTCATCTACTGGTCTCATTCTCTATGCAACCTCAAGCGTCGCTTATATTTACTACAGAAATGTGCGGCTTATGAGAAACTGCTTGAACATTGTATTCAATTCTTTTGAACTCGCTACGGACAGTCATTACTGGCAGCACTTTGGAACTCACAAGTGATTGTTTCCGCTGATTTCAGGCGATTTTTTACAACCGCCCACCGTACTGCTTGTCGGTCCCTGTCCACCAGTATATGAGATGACATCCGATGACCATCCAACGTTCGAAGTCATGAGCTTCCCTGACAGTGCCATTCTGCTGTTATTGCCTCTCTGCTGACTAGAGAATACGCTCTGCCTGCTTTTCAACTGGCGGGTCCACCTTTCGTGACATGTCGTGGACAGTTCCGCATTACAGAAGGATGTTTGAATACTTCTGATAAGATAGTGTACATCTGAGCTCTGCAATCCACTGTGAAGGGTATGGTAGAGAGTACCTCCCATTTTACCATATGTTATGGTTTCTTTCCATTCCACTCGCATATGATCCGCAGGAAGAATGATACGAGAAATAGTCATAATGTTTTAATCACCCCATCTAAACAAAAATAGAAAAGAAAGCTGCGGCCATGAGACAAGGTAACGGTGTTAGACCTTCCCTACACGTTCACCGTTCAATGCAATACACTTTTCCCAACAATGGATGACTGGGCGGAGACATTTGCTGTAAAAGTCTTGACTTTTAACTGTTGTGGAAAAACTCCACCACGAGAATCAGTGGTCGTCATTCTGGAAACATATAATAAATTTCCTTGAGATTGAAAATCGTCTGCCTACCAATCAGCATGGTTTTAGTAAGTATCGCTAGTGTGAAACTCAGCTTGCCCTTTTCTTACATGATATCCCACGAGATATAGATGAAGAGCAACAAGCAGATTCCATATTCCTGGATTCCCGAAAATCATTTGACACAAAGCCCCACTGCGGACTGTTAACAAAGGAACGAGCATACGGAATAGGTTCCTAGATATGCGAGAGGCTCGAAGACTTCTTAGGTAAAAGAACCTAATACTTTGCCCTCGACAGAGAGTAATAATCACAGGCAAGAGTATCGTCAGGAGGGCCCCAGAGAAGTATGATAAGCCGGCCGGAATGGCCGTGCGGTCCTAGGCGCTACAGTCTGGAGCCGCGTGACCGCTACGGTCTCAGGTTCGAATACTGCCTCGGGCATGGATGTGTGTGATGTCCTTAGGTTAGTTAGGTTTAAGTAGTTCTAAGTTCTAGGGGACTGATGACCACAGCAGTTAAGTCCCATAGTGCCCAGAGCCATTTGAACCATTTTTTGAAATAAGAGAATACCGCTGTTATGGAGAACGTGGAGGCTAGTGAATCTCATCCATCTGCATCTGTCACAGAATCTGACAGTAATTAAAGTAATTACCTATAAACGCTAAGAATGGATCAGTTTTCATTAACATCTTACTATCTCTTTCATTGTTGTATTGAAGTGAATACAAAAATTCTGTGAATTTTACATACGGTCTACATGACTCCTGTAGCTGTAGACACAGGTGCACCATCTATGCGATTACAGGGGATTTGCCCTCATTTGAATCCTGAGTTCGATACGACAGTAGGTCAACCCAACACCTTCACAATTACAGAAGGATTGAAGACTCCGAACACTTTGAGAGATATTATAATACTTGGGAAAAGACAACACAATTTCAGTGCACTATATACAGGTTAAGAAACTAGTTCCGCTGGCCGCGGTGGCCAAGCGGTTCTAGGCGCTTCAGTCCGGAATCGCGCGACTGCTACGGTCGCAGGTTCGAATCCTGCCTCGGGCACGGATGTGTGTGATGTCCTTAGGTTAGTTAGGTTTAAGTAGTTCTAAGTTGTAGGGGACTGATGAACTCAGATGTTAAGTCCCATAGTGCTCAGAGCCATTTGAACCAAACTAGTTCCAGAAAAAGAGTTGTTTACGCCAGGGCGCTCACATTATTTTTTCAAACCCCAACACACAATCAAGACGAGGAATTACATTCTGAAAAACATGTAATCAGGGATAAACATTATTTTAGGTCAGAAAATAGAAAGTATTAGTTTTAAAATTGCTGTTTCCAAAATTACATATGACGTATGAAACAGTAATGGAATTATGTTAATAATATAAGTAACTGATCTGCATAGACTGTGTATATATGATACGATGTTAGGTAGCCTAAGTTATGATTTGTGGTATTTTTTACTGTCTATGGTCCCTGACATGCTTGTGTGCTATACACATAGCTGTATTTCACAATCATTGTACTTTGAACTCTTCTGTTAGTCCGTGACTGTGTAAACCAATATGGGACTATGGGTCGACCTTGATGCCAGCCCAGAATTGCATATTGTATTTCATCTATTGGTACGGCAGGTCAACTATTTTCTTGGCCTTCCTGAACACACCCAAGAATGTGATCATCCTCGAAATTTCTTATCTGCTGTGTACCTCAAGTGATTATAACTAATAGAAAATGTTATTTATGACTGACAAATTGCATTATACACTCCTTGACAGAAAAAGGGAAGAACACAGAGGGGGATGAGGAAACGAAATGAGACTTCACGGGTTGAGAGGTTATATAATGTTATTTCAGTGATTACAAAGTCGAATCAAATTTATAAGGAACTTGACAGCATGAGCCCGCTGATCAATAGGTCAACCTCCTACGGCCTTTCGGTCGGAAAGGTTGTCATAAAGCCGTTGTTGGTTGGTTGGTTGATTTGGGGGAAGGAACCAAACAGAGGGGTCATCGGTCCCTTCGGATTAGGGAAGGAAGTTGGCCGTGCCCTTCAAAGAAACCATCTCAGCATTTGCTGAGTCCAGTGTGCTAACCACAGCGCCATAAAGCCATTGTATTCTTTCCTGAGGCAAGCTGGCCCACAACGTCTGTAACTGACCTTTGATATCTTGAATACTGCCAGTGAGACAGAGTTGACATCCGAGCTGGTCCCACACGTGCACTATCGGGGACATATTCGGGGATCTTGTTGAGTTCGGTAGTATCTCAATATCACGCAGGCTGTTCAGAGAGACACATGCCATGTGTAAACAAACAGTCTTCTGTTGAAAAAATGGCAACGGTACTGTCGTATGAGAGGTGACACAAGCGGATACGAAACACCTGTGACGTACCATTGTACCATCATATTTCCCTCAGCCACTAGCAGCAATGATGTAAAGTCGTACCCATTTGCGCTCCCCACACCATGATGGCAGGAGCAACACTGCTGTGCCTCTTCAAAACATTACAAGAATGGGACGTCTTCCCTGGTTGCCGCCATACTCTCTGATGGTCATCGTGTGTAGTGCAGATCCGCGATGCATTGCTGAACACAGTGCGACACCATTCATCCACAGTCCGTCTATCCTGTTGACGGCACCCCTCCAAATGCAGCCATTTGTGTTGTGGTGTTAACGGCAGCCTACAGATTGTAGGATAATCTCATAGTCCAGCTGCTGTTAGTCCCCGATCAATGGTGCGGGATGATGCGTGGAGTCCAATACTTGTTCTTAGACGGCAGGCGCAGATGTGAAGGGATTAGGATGTGCTTAGTGCATAATATGGTGACCCTCTCTTGTGGTAGTCAGAACTGGTTAACCGGAAACTTGATGACGAGTATGCCTGCCCTCACGTTCCCATGCTGTCCAAAATCGCGCCACAGACACGTCCGAATGCCCCCAGATCTGGACATTACACGATTCGACCAGATGGCCTAACGTAGACCACAATGACGTCACTGTCCAACTCTTTAAGATGATGATAATACTGTCTCACACGAGTACCCGGCATCTCCGTGTCGATCACAGTGAACACTCAACATCTGAGGCTGGTCGTGCCTGGTAACAACACTAAACACTTACAGCAGTAACGCTCTCTGTTGGCCGTTCTAACTGTCATAGAGAATTGCAACTCTGATCATTTACATACCCACCGATGGTGTATATGTTTACAAAGTTACATTGACATCTGACCATGTCTTCTGGTGCTTCTCTTCTTTTGTTAGGAAGTGTAGTACGAGTAGTTACGAACGTTGAAATGAGATAGTTTAATTGCATTCGTAGAGTGTATACAAAAAGATAACAACGACGCATAGTATGTTGTGTGGGACTATAAACTTATCATTTTTCAGTAGGTTACCATTGTGCAGGAATGCAGACTTTGGGCTCTATGGTAGCGTTAAAGTTTCTTTCCATTGTGTTTCGTATCGTAGTTAATTATGCAACCCTTTAGCTATCAGTGTAAAGTGGGCGCACGAACCGCTTAGCATGTTGCGCGGAACGCTAAACTGATCCTTTTTTTTTTAGTGAGGTACCCATGTTCGGAAATTAATTGTTTGTGCACTGTAAGATATCATGTTTTGTGAATGATACGTATATGGTGATGGATGTGCGTTCTACAATTTGTAATGAACCTAGTAAGGGATTCAGACCCTGGAGTAAGTTATATAGGGAGTTCAAAATTTTGTCTTCGAACTTGATTGTAGAATGTACATCGATGATGTAGATTCTGGCACTCATGACGAAATAACTGTGGGTGTGTGCACAATATTTCAGTCGCAACAGGAATTCGTGCGATAAGGTCTTTCTCTGATGACAAGAGTAACGCAACCAAAGTCTTTACAGTAACACAGAAAATAGTCGAGTGTAAGATCTGGCGAACGTGGTAGCCATAGACAGCCCCCCCCCCCCCTATCAATCCATTGATTTGGATGTGGGGAACAAACTGTCATCACAGTATTGCAACCACTTTACCTGACGAGCCAGTAGTCGTATGCAAAATGAGATAGATCGATTCTGTTAGTACGTTGGCATTAAACACGACCCCCTGATGTGATCACAAATTATCCATGCCCATTGTTTCATACTGCACCTGTGCTGGTTACTTTTAATTACTCGCACTCGTCGCCTTCTTCTGAACATTTATGAACGTTATGCGAGTTAACAATGTCGTCTCGAGTGAACGTGCAGTAATTGGTACGTAGCAGAAACGTCAGGTGGAGTGTGCAGCGACGTAAATGTTGTTCCGAAAATTGGATTCGTCGTGGATATTCCTTCATTACTATAGCCTGGACTTTCTGCAGATGGTATGGATGTAGCTATTGTTTACGAAAAACACCCCAGACGCTAGCATAACATGTACCCAACCCTTGCACCGCTTGGCAAATGCTGCTTGATTGTTCCTCTTCAAAGTGGCTCAAAACGTCGTCCTCAAAGTCACCTCTAACCGAGTGTGGACATCCGGCATCTGTTATTAACTCCTAATAAGTATTTTTTATTTATCCGTAACCATTTTCCACGCAAAAATGAGGACATGAATTTTCTTGAATTACAGCGCCAACTACCAAGAATCAAAACAAATGTTTAAGACAAAATGTACGTAGTTTTTATGTAGAATCTGCTTCTGAAATAAAAAAATGTGGGTTCCCATTTGAAATTTTTAAGTTGCCTCCCGCCCCACCCCCAGGGTGCTGGAGTGGCGGGCTAATTTTAGCACCAGCAGATGTCCCCCTCGAAAATAATCAACTTTGGATTCTACACATTTTTTCGTGTGAAGCTTATTTTTCGAGTTATTCTGGTTTGTCAACTTAAAATTTACACCCTGTATAACAAACATAGAAACGCAGTTTGGTGTATATACGCGGCACAATTTTGGAAACCGTAAGCGATAAATACTATACCTACTTGTAACTGCCTGGTCAGTTGCTCCGGACGTCAAATGATGTGGTGTGTACCTATCTGGAAATCTTTCCTCATACAATCATGCAGTAGCTCTACCGTTGCCATTAACTTTGCTATATGCAAGAAGCATGTCAGTTGTTCCGTTTCTTGTTATGTCATACAGCTGTGAAGAACGTTACTGCACTGGTACACAATACACCTATCCATCATGAAGAGAACAAAGGGCTATGTAAAGATGTAGCGTATGCACAGAAATCTATTAGGCGCAGTCCGTGCATCCACCTTACACTTATGGCTAATGGGTTGCATAACTGATTAAGATACCAAATACAGCCTGAAGAAACTTTGATGCAATCGTTCCCGGACATCGATGCCCCACAGAGTCCACACTATGAACTATCAGACACGTGTTCCCTCTTTAAGAATGACAATTTGGCCGCCATGTACAACACACTCTGTGTTGTTGGTGTTTCTTCTATACACTCTGTATATGTTAGCCAAGTGTGTAGTTCGAAAATGATAACGAAATGAAGAGAATAAAAAAGAAACAAATACATGCAGGTTAATCATTTCCATTGCTTATTTTTTAAAAAAAGTTCCTCTCTGTTGGTACAACTTAGTGACAGGAAAGCGACAGCTTCGACAACTCAATGGCTGACACGAACTGAATTCTCCGTGTCGTCATCTGCAGAGTAATACTGGACGATTTAGGATAGAATAATAATAAAAACGTATTTTTGGGAAAGACAAATGTTAGACTGAGATTATTTTCAAGAGTCCTTCGAAATGTGGTTCATCTTTCTATGAGATGTTTTGCAAAACTCTTGTCCCATAAATTCTTATATATTGTTCACCTATTTGAGGTACCATAGGATGTTGTGTTGACAGAACAGAGCGAGAAGACTGGAGGAAGAGCTGTACGAATCGTCATTGTCTTATTCAGTTAGAGACAGAGCGACGCAGAGAAATTCCAAAATTCTCCAGTAGGCGATATTACAGAAAAGATGTTGAGCTTCGGAGAAAAGCTTTCCGTGCAATTCTGATGGTGTAAGTTCCAAGAAGAGATATTACGCTGTCGACCGTGTATATCTTGTAGTGATCATAACCCGAAAACTAGAAACATTTGGGGTTATATGGAGGTGTACCAACGGCGTACCAACGGCAAGGGACTGGGAAGTGAAATGTGGTATTACTATACTTTCTTTCCTCCACCACACACGATCAAGTAGTTTACCTAATACGTGTCCACATTTAAATGTAATCCATTAAATGTAATCAATTATTGGCGCGAAGATTTGTTTGAATGCCCTAGAGCTATACTAGAAGTGTTTTATTAAAGGGGATGTGTATCCTTGCTTTCCTCAGATCTCCAATCTGTTGACACGAATCCGAATAATGGTGTAGCTTTACATTTTTTATGTGTACAAGGCGTTGCCAGAAATAAAATTCACGTTAAAAGAAATAAATTAGAGGCATTCGTGGCATGATAATCAACTTTTGTATGAGTTGTATATATAACACGTTCTTCGTCCCCTTTTCTTTGTACATCATAATTGTTCAACACAAGTTTGCAAAAGAAAACAACTTAAATTGCAGTTACAGTTGCTACTTTCTAAAATAGCATCTAACGTTGCCAGCCTTACCTTTCGTAAACTTGAACTTCTTCTGCAATCTATCCTTCTTCTCAATTGTGTACTTGGAGGTCTCAGTAGAACTCATAAGAGTCATAACAACCGTTTATTTTGTAGGAATGAGAACCTAAACAAACAGCTTCGCTAATTAGCTTCTATAAATCTTTCAGTTTCCCAAACTCCTGTCCATCTTTCTGGGATTATGATTGATGCTCCAGACGAATGCATGTACTGTACAAATGGTTTATCGACTGAGAGGTCATCAGCCTTCCTTCTTCTTCAATGTCGTTTAAGGACGGTTACGGTTGTACCTGATTTATTGTGCTTGTGATTCGTACACGAATTCCTGTACCACACCTCAATGAAGCACCAAGTCAGTGTTTTGTTTATTTGTTTTACTTCTCGCACTTGTATAGTGCTGTGTGTGAGAAACACACCACGCTACACTCACGCAGGATATCGTTCGTATTGTTTGATATTGTTGAACAGTTTTATTTGATGACCGATCAAAAAAAAAAAAGAAAAAAAAAAAACGATACCGACTGCCTCCGCGAAAAGCTCCTTGCATACAACTATTTTCCTCCGGCCACAACTGTGGGTTTCTTGACTGCTTGTTGAGAAGCCTCATCAAACTAAGCACGTGAAATATTTAAATGTTAGTTCACTTTATTACATAAATGAATAAAAGATTTACTTTGACACACTTCTTTGCCACAGAAGTACTGGGTAATTTATAACTGTCATGGACTAGTAAAGCATGACTTATACACTGTTTAACTAACTGTTATCTTGAGGTACAATGT
This sequence comes from Schistocerca serialis cubense, assembly GCF_023864345.2. NCBI lineage: Eukaryota > Metazoa > Arthropoda > Insecta > Orthoptera > Acrididae > Schistocerca > Schistocerca serialis. Next base: position 387,066,400 of record NC_064640.1, read on the forward strand.
TCAACATTAACGACACTACAAGTTCATCTGAAACTTTAACTACTCGTTATATACACTGAAGAGCCAAAGAAACTGGTGCGCCTACCTAATATCATGTAGGGCCCCCGCGAGCACGCAGAAGTGCCGCAACACAACGTGGCATGGACTAGACTAATAAGTGGTGATGGAGGGAACTGACACCATGAATCCTGAAGGGCTGTCCATAAATCCGCAAGAGTACGAGGGGGTGGAGATCTCTCCTGAACAGCATGTTGCAAGGCATCCCAGATATGCTCAATATGTTCATGTCTGGGGAGTTTGGTGGGCAGCCAAAGTGTTTAAACTCGGAAGAATGTTGCTGGAGCTGCTCTGTAGCAGTTCTGGACGTGTATTGTGTCGCATTGTCCTGCTGGAATTGCCCAAGTCCGTCGGAATACACAATGGACATGAATGGATGCAGGTCATCAGACAGGATGCTTACGTACATGTCACCTGTCAGATTCGTATCTAGACGTATCAAGGGTCCCTTATCACTCCAACCGCATACGCACCACACCAGTTTGAACAGTCCCCTGCTGGCATACAGGGTCCATGGATTCATGAGGTTGTCTCCATACTCGTACACGCTCGATACAATCTGCAAAGGGACACGTCCGACCAGGCAACATGTTTCCACTCATCAACAGTCCAATGTCGGTGTTGACAGGCCCAGGCGAGGTGTAAAGCCTCGTGTCGTGCAGTCATCATGGGTATACGAGTGGACCTTCGGCTCCGAAAGCCCATATCGATGAAGCTTCATTGAATGCTTCCCACGCTGACACTTGTTGGCGGCTCAGCATTGAAATCTGCAGAATTTTCATAGAAGGGTTACACTTCTGTCACGTTGAACGATTCTCTTCAGTCATCATTGGTCCCTTTCTTGCAGGATCGTTTTCCGGCCGCAGCGATGTCGGAGATTTGATGTTTTACCGGATTCCTTATATTCACGGTACACCCGCGAAATGGTCGTACTGGAAAATCCACACTTCAGCGCAACCTCGGAGATGCTGTGTCCCATCGCTCGTGCGCCGACTATAACACCGCGTTCAAACTCACTTGAATCTTGATAACCTGCCATTGTACCAGACGTAACCGATCTAACAATTTATATATATCTGTATTTGAATACGCGTGCCTATGCCAGTTTCTTTGGCGCTTCAGTGTACGATATCGCAGTGCCTGTATTATTCCAAATTACGATGTAATATTCCTTCGGGCATGCATTCATGTCCGAAGGAACATGTCATTGTAATGAAGAATAACACAGGCACTACAGTATCGTATATAATGAGTAGTTAAAGTTTCAGATGAACTTGTGGTGTAGTTAATGTTGATGGTTGTCCATATTTGCAACTGCGAACACCTTTCTCGTATTAACTACTCGCTGGTCCTATGTTATGAGATCGCTAACTGGGTTGAGCTCTTGCATGCTCAACACTATATTGACTTCAGCATGAGGGAGCTGTTATAGCTAAGAGGGAGGTGTGGTCTTGTGGAGCGCCTCCAATACGTCGTTGCTGATTGCAGCAACTCCTCGGTAATGTCTGTGGTATCGATTCGCTTTGGTTATTTTGCTGTGTCACCGCGATCTCTGGACGATACTACCTATACTATCTATAATTCCATACAGGGTTGTACATTACTGTATCAAAACATAATGACGATTCCTCACCATCAGAATAAATTCTAGCTGGTGGCGTTGCGGGCGTATGATGAGGTAAGGTACGTATGTTGAGGTAAGGGACGTACATAAGCGGAAGAAAGACGGTTTGGGAATCATTCTAGTGCCGATACGGGCCGCAGGTGGGGAAATCCACTGACATAAGCGAATTTGTTGAAGGACGGTTTGTCATGGCCCGACGTCTAAGAGCGAGCATCTCGGAAACGGCGAAGATGTTGAGCGGCTCGCTTGCTACTGTTGTGGGAAAATAGTTGAAGAACGGCGAAACCACGAGTAGCCGACAAGGTGTTGGACGTCCATGCCTCATCACAGAATGTGGAGGTCAGACGGTTGACCAACCTGTAAAACAGAATAGGCAGCAAACTGTGGCAGATGTGCGACAGAGTACTGTACTGGTGTTTAGAGGCACGCCGTTCAGCGCACACTGTTAAACGTGGGGCTTCACAGCAGACGACTCCTACGTGTTCCCATGTTGACCCAGTTACATCGTAAGTTACGATTACAGTGGGCACTGGATCATCGAAATTGGACCCTGAATTAATGGACACATGTCACCTGGTCGGATGAATCATGTTTCGTCTTGCACGAGGTCGATGGTCGTGTACGGATACATCATCGAGTCGAGCGGCTGCTCGGTACATGCACCCCACTTCGGACACAAGTTGGTGGGACGGTATTATACTGGACTTCTGTAGGTCCCGCGGTAATAATCGAAGGCGCCCTGGTAGCTGTGAACTACGTGAGCATTACTGTAGACCACCCGCATCCCTTCATGCTTGATGTCTTTCCAGACAGCGATGACATTTCTCTTCTATTTATTTATTTATTTATTCTTTCTTTCCTTCGTAAGCATCGTTTGTCAGTTGTAAAGTTTATCTGATTTTGGGATTCAAAGTCCAATAAATAGATTGGTGGAAAGCGCTAATCAAGTTGTGACCATATTTAAAGGAACTATCTACTCATTGTTCTAGACTAATTCATGGATATCAAGGAAAATATAAATTAAAAGAAATTGGATTTACTTACCGTCGATTCGATCATTAATCGGATACGTTGGTGCATGACGTACTTGGTGCTTTTGGCAGAATAGCCAACTGGTACCCTCCGAAACGCTGAGGAAACAGGAGCAGGGTCACTGCCACAGTTATCGATAAATTAGGGCCATTGCGACAGATTGAGACAATACTGCGAAGTTATTATTAAGAGATTATGTATAGAGAGATGAACAAGCCAATATTGTAAGTATGCTAAAGCTGAAGCAACATTTTAATTTCCTATGTGCTAATTAGTGCGAAGAGCTCGTTCAGTTTTGTGTGGAGAGAAATTCTCTACCAGGATAAAACGTATTCCATAATTGGCACAATAAACCACATGAAGTTTTCCATGTACTCAACCATTCCAGTCAGTGTGACACATACGTCTCTAGTACATGCGTTCCTTCAGCGTCTGTTAGGTCTAGTTGGTAAGGACCCCAAATATTAGGGTGCTAAAAACGATTCATCCGGTTTCTCAATACTACACTACGCAACAAAATTAAAGGTCCATTTTTTTCCAAAACCCCGTAATAGATTCCCTTTGCGAAGCAGCAGTTAGAAATTTCTCTCAAAGGTGCCTACAACCTTCCTCTGCAATGGTGGAAAAGCGTGGTGACCTGTGACGTTACCCTTGAACTTCACGGCGCTTCAAACAGCAACGTGTCACCACGTGCGAAAAAAGGCCAGAGTTCAGAAGTTCATGTGACGCATAGTTGGGTTAATGATGTCACACTGGCATCAAATTCACAACAATTTTGCCTGGCACCACCGTGGATGTGTCACACGATGGCAAAATAGTTACACGCGCTCTTACCCACATTTCATCCCTTCTTTTGACACCCCTGCGATAGAGGTCAGAACTGCGACGCCTGGCGTTGAAAACACGTGGTTTTGTTATGAGTGGTCGAGGAAAACATTTCATAAACACCATCGCTTAGAATCGACGCAAAAAGGCCTCAGGAGGTGACATAAAAGTGCGTCAATGCAACCACCCCTTTCCTTGTGACGTTGATCCCCACACATGTCGCGGTCGAAAACGACGTTACGTAGTGCGGTGAACAACGGGACGACTTGCTTGACAACGTGTGACACTGTTGACATCCCCCAAAGTTTCAACCGTTCTCTAAGGACATTGTGGGGCTGCATCCCCGTTGATCATGACTGTACCTCTTTGGAGTGTAGCGCGACCACAGTTTTTGCATTTGTGTACAGGTTAGAACCACTAGGGTCCGTTCAAAACCATTCGACGAGATCTGAACGTGATGCGATGGATTTTCAGCCCACCTGTTTCGAGCCCTCCTTGGTGTGATAACGTCATGGTGTGACATTGACACGTGCATGAATAAAACGGCGAAGGGTTCCTCTAAGATCTCCCAGTTCGGCAGCACTCTCGGTAGCACCTGCCCACTTTTATGGAGAATTTTAAAAATGTGCTGGAATCGGAGAGGCGTCAATGGGTTGCTTGCCTCCAGGATCCGAGGACAACTTCACAGGTTTCATCTGTACAGCTACCTTTATTTTTTACGCCATTTTATTCACACATGTGTCATTGTCGCACGTCCTGGTTCCCCGTGTCAATGTCGCACCGCACCTCCCGCCACTCCCCCCCCCCCCCCCCCCCCCTCGTCCGTCCCGTGATCACGCCACAGGAGGGCTGAAAATGCGTAAGCACCCATTGCTGCTTTGGATCACGTTCAAATTTCGTCGAATGGTTTTCAACGGTCCCTAGTGGTTCAAACCTGTACAGGAGAGCAAAAATCACACCCGAGCTGCATTCCAAAGGGATACTGTCAAGTTCAATTCGTATGTAGTCCCATAATGTCCTCAGAGGCGCGCTGAAACGTCTAGGGGTGTAAACAGTGTCAGAGGTTGTCAAGAATGTTTTCTTGTTTGCTCATTACACTGTAAAACGTCGTTTTCGGCTTCGAAATGTGTGGGAATCAACGCCCCATAGAAAGGGGTGGTTTTGTTGACGCCATTTATGCCACCCCTTGAGACATTTTCATGTCAGTTCCGAGTGGTGGTGTTTCTAAAATGTTTTCCTTGGCTACCCGTAAGAAAACCACGTGATTTCAACGCTGAGTGTCGCGGTTCTGACCTCCATCGCAGGGGCATCGAAAGGAGGGGCGAAACGTGTGTAACACGGGGTGAAATGCCCTTGCCATCGTACGATACGTCCACGGTGGGACTTGGCAGAATTGTGGTCAAATTTGGTGCCAGTGGGACACCATTAACCCACCTTACGCGTCACATGAACTTCTGAGCTCTGGCCTTTTTTCGCACGTTTGCTGTTTGAAACGTCGTGGAGCTCAAATTCCACCCACCTCTCCATCTGAAATTAGGAAGATAATAAACTCTCTCAAGAATAAAAGCTCACTTGGGATTGATGGCATTTCCAGCAGGGTAATAAAAGCTTGTTCCCAAGAAATAAGTGAAATTCTTAGCCACATATGTAATAGCTCTCTGAAGTAAGGTATTTTCCTAGATAGACTGAAGTATGCCATTGTTATACCACTGCATAAAAAAGGGGATACGTCTGATGTCAACAACTACCGCCCAATCTCTCTTCTGACTGCCTTATCCAAAGTTCTTGAAAAGGTAATGTATTGTAGAGTAGCTTCACACCTTTGTAAAAATAAAGTTTTAACAAAATGTCAGTTTGGTTTCCAGAAGGGTTTTTCAACGGAAAATGCTATATATACTTTCACTAATGAAATATTAAATGCTCTAAGTAACCGGAAGTCCCCCGTTGGGATTTTTTGTGATCTATCAAAGGCTTTTGATTGTGTATATCATGGAATACTTCTCAAGTATTGTGGTATGAATGGGACAGTGCTCAAATGGTTTAAATCATACCTAACTGGAAGAGTGCAGAAAGTTGAAATAAACAGTTCACATAATATGCAAAAAAACTGGTGATTTCTCAATCTGGAGAACAATCAAGAATGGGGTGCCGCAAGGTTCGGTCTTGGGTCCGCTGCTGTTCTTAATATATATTAATGACTTGCCATTCTATATTCACGAAGATGCAAAGCTGGTACTTTTCGCCGATGATACAAGTAAAGCTATCACACCCAACAGACAAGAATTAACTGGTGAAATTGTAAACGATGTTTTTCAGAAAATCATTAAGTGGTTCTCTGCAAATTGGCTCTCATTAAACTTTGACAAAACACAGTATATACAGTTCCACACAGTAAATGGAATGACCCCATTAGTAAATATAGACTTCGATCAGAAATCGGTAGCTAAGATAGAATATTCAAAATTTCTAGGTGTATGCATTGATGAGGGGTTGAACTGGAACAAACACACTGAGGATCTGCAGAAACGTTTGAGTTCAGCTACTTATGCTATTAGGGTCATTGCAAATTTTGGCGATATACATCTGAGTAAATTAGCTTACCACGCCTATTTTCATTCTCTGCTTTCGTATGGCATCATATTCTGGGGTGATTCATCATTGAGTAAAAGAGTGTTCATTGCACAAAAGCGTGTAATCAGAATAATTGCTGGAGATCATCCAAGATCATCTTGCAGACACTTATTTAAAGAGGTAGAAATCTTCACTGTAGCCTCACAATATATATATTCTCTTATGAAATTTATTAATAACAATCCGAACGAATTCAAAAGTAATAGCAGTGTACATAGCTACAACACTAGGAGAAAGGATGATCTTCACTACTCAAGGTTAAATCTAACTTTGGCTAAGAAGGGGGTAAATTATGCTGCCACAAGTGTCTTTGGTCACTTACCTAATAGCATCAAAAGTCTGACATATAGCCATATAGCATTTAAAAGGAAATTAAAAGAATTTCTTAATGGCAACTCCTTCTACTCATTAGATGAATTTTTGGATATAGTAAGTGGGTAATTTCCCAACCTCAAAAAAAATAAATAAATAAATAAATAAATAAATAAATAAAATAAATAAATAAATAAATAAATAAATAAATAAATCAAAAATTATTGAGTGTCATGTAATATTTTGTCTAATGTAATATCTTGTATAGACACCTTTTATTAACCTGACACGTTCCACATCATTACGAAGTGTCGTATTCATGATCTATGGAACAAGTACTAATCTAATCTAATCACAGGGCGCCATGCTTTTGCATCCTTACAGAAGAAGGTTGTAGGCACCTTTGAGCCAAATTTCTAACTTCTGCCTCGCAATGGGAGACAACTATGGCGTTAGAAAAAGTGATCCTTTAATTGTTATGTGCAGTATACATCGTCAACACGAATGAAGATAGGTACTTGGTCTAAACTTTTAACTTACGAAAAGGGCTGTAAATTATTTTCTTTTTCAGAAGAAGTATAGCGTTTTATAGGGGATATGTTTCACATCCATACACATACAGGGGGTGGAACACCAAAAACACAACACATTACTATGACTAACACGGTGTAGGAAAATCGTTGGCATTCAGAACATCTTTCAATGGATAAATACAGGTCCTGTACGGTTTTCAAGGGAATCTTTTGTGGTTTTTTCCTGCAAAATAGTGGCAAATTCAGATAACGATGGTGGAAATGGATACCGATCAAGCACTCTTCTCTCCAAAGGAGACCACAAAGGCTCAATAACATTGAGACCCTGGTGATTGTGGTGGCCTGCGGAGATGCGACAATTCATTCCTGTGCTCATGAAACTAGTCCTGGACAACGCGAGCTGGGTGAACAAGGACCTTGTCATTTTGGAACGCAACATCGCCATTGAGAAAACAAACATTGTACCTTGCGGTAGACCTGATCAGCCGAAATGTTCACATAATCTTTGCCAGTAATGCGCCCTTGCAGAGTAACCATGGGCTCATGCAGTACCGCGATTTGGCTGCCCAAATCCTCTACAGACTCCGCCATCTTTCTCTCTTGGTAACAAGCAGTCTCCGTCGTAGACTTGGAACGACATATGCCAGACGTAAACTCAGCCAGGAGATGGAAACAGCGTGAAAAAGACTCATCTGACCAAATGACTTTCTTCCGTAATTCCATTGTCCAGGTTTCATGGCTTCGGCACCATGGTTTCCTGTTGCGTGCAATTGCCTCACTGAAGTGTGGTTTTGGAGTTCCAGCTTGCGCCGCAATTCCCAGCTTCTAGAGCTCCCTTCGCGCTGCTTTGGTGCTGTGAGGGTTCACGAGTAAGACATTCAGTACTGCAGTGTCTTTTTCAGTTGTCGTCCTCTTCAACGACCGTCTGTCACGATCGCTCAACACATACTTTGGTGCGCGTTGTGACTTAGTGGCTGATGTTTTTCTGCTTTCCCTGTACGAGGTGTAAATCTTCAATAATGCGTATCGAAACACCAAACACTCCGGCTACTTTGTTCACCATACGTGCATCGACAATTTGCACATGTTCAAATTCACTTACCCCCCGACATAATGCACTCACAACTACGCAGGAAGACAGTTCTGCTCATGACTAACGCTTGCAACGTATTGAGGCCATTGCACTGGTGCCGTTCGTAGTCATATACAACAGCGCCGCCTGCGGACTCGGCTAACATCTGCACTTATGTTCAAGCAAGCACATTTCGCGATATTTCCATATTTTACTCCAACCCAATAAGGTCAAAGTTTTCATCTAACTCCCATTAATGCTCAATGTGCCCTCCAACGGACGCACGAAAAATTTTAAGACAATAGTCCAACTCATCCCATAGTTTTGAGAGCCTGTCTGGAGCTACTGCATTCAATTCTGTTGTTGTACGGCGTCGTTTTGATCCAGAGTTGTTGGTAGTGCAAAAACACAGACGGAGTGCTCACAAACCCCCACAAAATAAAAAGAACGCATACTGTGAGCTGAGGTGACCTTAGAGTCCAATGGTTCAATACGGGATCCGTATGCCTCTTACGTCCGACCCATAATTGAGGGAGCTCACTTCTAAGATAAACTCTCACAGGCAGATGCCAGTGCGATGGTGGCCCGTCCTGTCGAAAAATGAAATTTTGCGGCATGTCTTCTGGATTGCGGAAGGAACCTGACCTTCAGAATGAACAGGTACGAGTGGTCTAGCTGCACCAGGGAGACTCCTAGCGGCAATTACATGTACCACCAACTTGCAACTGGCATCAACCGAAACTCTTAGTTTCGACACGTATATTGTTGACTTTATTTTAAATTCGTCTGCGCATCATCAAGTTATTCCGAATAGGATGAATCTTTCTGAAAGACCGTTGGTCTAGAATTGGTGACACGTACTTCATGTAAGCAGTCTCCTTTATAGAAACATCGCACGTTCCGAGATAGCACCCCACGAATCTAAGACTCACGTCCTGCTTCCTTACTGCTGATTTCACATATTCGGTTCATTTCATATCTTTGCATAGCATACTGTCCATTCACGGTAATGTGACCACCTCTCAGAAGCTTGAACAACCACCTTTTGCTGCTCGGACCACTGCGAGACGTGCAGGAAGAGAGTCACTGAGTTTCCGGAAGATGTGGAGCAATTCCGACCGTCGTGTCCAGCTGTACTATGTTTCTCGGAGGAGGCTCCATGGCGCGAACAGCCCGATTGAGGTGTCTCACATTCTCTCGAGGGGTTTAAATCAGGGGAGTTTGGTGGCCAGGCGAGTATGATAAACTCATCTTGGTGCTCTTTGCACCACATACGTACACTGAGAGTCGTATGACACGTTACAACGTCCTGCTGGTAGATGTCATCATGGCGAAGAAAAACGAACTACGTGCAGGGGTGGATGTTGTGGGTTGGCAGGAGAGCCAACACCGGGCTACTAGAGGAAGCCGAAAGGCACGCGTTTTAGCTCACGCAGGCTGGCGTGAGGTCTGGAACAGGACAAGGAAATTAGAATGTAGAAAAACGGACGTAGCTGGTGGCATACTTAACTTTAATCCATAAATGGTGAACGTCGCTCTTGACTGTACATGATTCAGTATCAATAGTAACTGGTAATGGCGCCTTGCTAGGTCGTAGGAAACGACGTAGCTGAAGGCTATGCTAATTATCGTCTCGGCAAATGAGAGCGTATTTTGTCAGTGAACCACCGCTAGCAAAGTCGGTTGTACAACTGGGGCGAGTGCTAGGAAGTCTCTCTAGACCTGCCGTGTGGCGGCGCTCGGTCTGCATTCACTGATAGTGGCGACACGCGGGTCCGACGTATACTAACGGACCGCGGCCGATTTAAAGGCTACCACCTAGCAAGTGTGGTGTCTAGCGGTGACACCACAGCCTATACTTCCTAACGGGTTTTCTTTGGTGACTCAGGAGTCCAGTGCGACAGCCCACTTGGCGCCCACAGATGGTGCAAGTGTGTCCCACACCAAAACAGGGGTTCGACGGAGGCGCTTGTCTACATGCTCGTTTCGCAGCTGAGTTATTGAGCCAGGCGCCGTCGTGCAACTTGCTGCCATCCTTGATGAGTTTCCTCCATTAGCTGTGGCCTTCAGCGAGGTCCTCCCATTTGTCGCAGTCAGTATTAAATATATATTCCAAAGAATGTAAAGTGGTTCTCAGAAAATGGACTCTCCCTAAATTTTGAAAAAAAACCCACACTATATTCAGTTCTGTACAACGAACAGTCATACCAACAATTGACGAAGCACATGAGCAGGAGTCAGTAAATAGAGTACAATGCTCCCTATTGTATATATTAATGAAAACTTGAACTGGAAGAAGCGTATTATTGAGCTCCTCAAGCAAGCAAGTTCAGCTACTTTTGTTCTTCTAATAACTGATAATCTTGGAAACAAATAAATCAACCTCCTGACATGCTTTGCGTATTTCCACTCAATAATGTCTTATGGAGTCATTTTCTGGGGTAACTCATCACTTAGGAAGAACGAAAGCGAGCAGTAAGGATAATATGTGGTGTTCACCCATAGACGTCATGCAGATACCCCTTCAACGAGCTAGGCATTTTAACTGCGCCGTCATAATACATATATTCGCTAATGAAATTCGCCATAAATAATCCAACATAATTTGAGAGCAGTGATGTCCATACCCTCAACACTAGTGGAGAAAATGACCAGTATTACCCATTATAAATAGCTGTCAGTGCTTCAAAATGAAGTTAAATATGCAGTAACAAAAATCTTTGGTCATTTTCCCAATAAAACAAAATGTTTGACAGGTAGCAAAGCAAGTTTTAAATCTAATTTACAAAAATTTCTCCTGCACAACTCTTTCTATTCAATTAACGAATTTCTACTTAAACTATGGTAGCCAGTAAAAAAAAATCACTTTTTAAAGTGTAGCTGCATGAGTAGGACTAAAATGATAATGTGTTCATAAATGTTAACACTAATCACTTCTACGTATCATGTAAACTGACTCGTTCTACATCATTTAGACAAAAGAATCGTTCAGATGATCTATGGAACATGTAACTAACTACGTGCGCGAGCGACTTTAGTTTTAATGTTTTAATTTTTATTAAATCTTAAAGCAAGCGTTCTGGGGGGTCACTTAGCATGTGCTATCTCACTAAGTACTGTGCGTCAGGATAGACAGGAGTGGTCCATACGACGTAAGTGTCCTAGCCACCACAGGCCACGTTCCCTGAGTGAGAGTGGCGGTGATCCTCTGTAGATTCGCAACATTTAGGACCATTCCATTTGCCATATTGTCCCTCTACATTATGCTTATAATGTTTCGTAAGAACCGCAGATGAAAGGTGTTGAACTTACGTTCTTGTCTGGTGTATGATGCCCAACTCTCAGCACCATACAAGAGGGTGAGTACTCAGCACGCATGTTTGATAGAGGAGCATTTCTGTGGTGTTTGTTGTTCCATACTCTTTTGCGGAGCTTCCCGAAAGTATTCGCCGCTTTGCCAGTTCTGCCGTTTATTTCGTCGTCTAGAAAAAGATCTTCTGATACTAGCGAATCGAGTTAGCAGAATTTGTCGACTACATTGAACTCCAGTAACTTTAGAAACCCTCAGCAGCCTTCATATGCTTAGACTATTCTTCGTCTGACGAATTTTATTTTTCGTCCTGAAAATAATCTAGCATAAAGATGAAATGTTAGGTAACATAGCCTACAAACATGGAAATACTGGACTGTCAGTTTGATAGCGTTCGGTGAAGGTGTTAATATTTTCCATTTCTGTCACTCGAGTTTTAAATGTTACTCTATATCGGAAGTACTAATTCCAGTACCATCCACTTGTAAATTTTGGGGCAGTCAAACGATGGTACCGTAATGGAATTCAGATGCGTGATGCATCTTAAAATGCAGAATTTTTTTGTTTTGGCTATCTGCCTGTTGTCTCACTAGTGTATTACAGCCTGTTGCCCTCCGAGGGAGGTTAAATACGCACGCAAGTGATGAGAAGTAGAACTCCGTTGACGACGGAAAAGTCGTACACTTCAATTGTATTTGTTGTGAGATCAGGGTCAGTGAGAATCATTATACGGCAGCAACGATGAGTGTGACAGTCAGGACGAGTACTAAAAGGGGTAGCTAACTTAACGTGCTCAGTTAATTGGAGTCATTAACGCATGGAATTGGATACGTTTGCTCCTGGCGCAGAATTAACATTTGGTGAACACTTTAGAATATAGACGAACAGGTGATTACAATTAGCGACAGTAAGAATGACAACTGTGACGATATGATCAATCACAGGTCATAAGATATTCTGTATAAGGAGTGAGTGTCGCCAATTCTTGTTTCCTACAGGTCGCTGTTGTCTCATATTTCCTTCACTTTCCGCATAAAAGGGGGATTGGAATCTAGCGTCCCAGTATTGTCGAGGCCATTTGAGACGAAGTAATTGCACATTTGGACAATAACTGGGAATTAATTCAATCTTCGCCTATTGAAGGAGCCATTCAGCGTTTTTGATATTTTTGCCGTTTCAAATTAAGTCACAGTAGAATAAACTCGGAAGGACTAATGACTGGACACGATATTTTTTAAAGTCTTAGGTAGAAACATTTTTCTAAATTTATAAATTATATGTTGAAAAGAGAGAGAGCTTTAGTCTGTTCTTCCCAGTTTAGATTCTCGTCCAAGGTTATGCGGAGATCTTTCACTCTTTTTTCATAGGGTAACTGGATACCATGATATCAAAAAATTATTGTCCGAATCTGGCACGTACGTTAGTCGAGCTAGAGCGACGACAATGACTGTGAACAGTTTTGTTGTTGAGGGTAGAAAATTTTGAACTCTGTCAAGTAATGAGTGCAACGTTCGGGAAATGAAACTAAGTGCTGCAGTGGCACGACAGTTGTCTACTGGGATACTCTACACGGGTCTGAGAGACGGGCATCGTAAGTCTTGTCGCGCCCCTTTCGCGTTCATCAGCTCTGCCGTGTCGGCACGCGTGCGTGACGCTTGCAGAATTGGAAGGACGTCCGCAGAACCAACTGTGAGCCGAAGAATACGGCTCTGGAACCTGTGCCGTCTGCAACAGAATCGTAGCTGCAGTAATCACCTGTAAAAAACGGAAAGTGCTGGAACCATTAAACACGTTCAATAATTTAATGTTTGTCTTTCCCGGTGTGCTGAGATACCATGAAGTTCCCTGGTTTCTAGCAAGGTAAGTTCTTCGAAATGGCCCCATTTCGTCAAACTCACCCAACTGGAAACCCGAGAACTGTATAATACGATCAACAGTTGTTTCAAATAGCGAACTGCGCAAGATACTATTTATAACTTTCCGTTCAATAACAAACTTTGAACACTGTCTCAAAGGTGCGTGAACTGGTTGTCAATGCTCCTACGATATTCATGGGATCAGAAGAGAATATATGAAGGCGCTGCAAGAAATTGGAGGAAACTGTCGGTGTAATTAACACAAACATCAGTAAGCGAATGGTATGAATCTCCCAAGTTTAATGTTACCTAATTTAATCGGTCCCTTACCCATGCTCGATGAAGCGATTTGTGGTAACCAAGTAATCTCAGGAAGGAAGGGTTTAACGTTCCGTCGAGGGAAATGGAACAAGAGACGCAGCTCAACTTCGGTTTGGGGAAGAATGGGGAAGGAAACAAGCCTTGTTTTTTTCCGGAGGAACCATTCCAGCATTTGCCTTTAGCTATTTACGGACATTTATTTATTTCTTAGGTTGTAACCTGTTACATGAACAACGTTAGAAGCCCTTGACAGAGTATGAAATGGCAAAACTGCATGTCTGCATGTGGCCAGTTGGTCCAGCTGTGCAACACACAGGGATGTGAGGCGTTTATAAGCTATAGTGGCCGAATGTTGGACGGAATGAAAAGCGAGGGAAACCACACGCGTCGCCGAGGTTTAGATCGATAAAATTTGACAACACCAAGGGAGGATCGTCGTATTGTGCTCCAAGCAGTTGGAATCCCTTCAGATTTAGGCCTGTCATCAGGGCAAAGGTAACGGGCTAACTACAGAACCCCATGACATAGCGCAGCACTGATAGGAGACAAGGACAACTCGGGCTTTTGAATTGCTGGCTAATGAGTAAGCTGCCATGAACGCCACAACAAAAACGGCTTACTTTGGAGTGGTGTTGTACCTAGAAGCGTGGACTGCTGACTGGCTGTGTCGCATCATTTTCAGCGATGGATCTCCGTTCTGCACTTTCTGGGACGACCATCAACAACGATTGTAAAGGAGCTGAGGGAAGAGGACATATTCACCCAGTATTTTGGGAAGACACATCCGTGTTTGGAACTCGGGCGGTTTAGCACTGCGTCACAGACATACTGCTTCCTCATGTATTACCTCTCACGAGGTAGTATCCCGGTACCATCTACGTTCACATCAAGTGTCTCAATGAACTGCCTACTTGATGTTGAGGTACTATTTTAGCCAGAAAGGTCCCTCAAGCTGTGCTCAAAACAACTTGTATTGGATCAGCTCGAACCTCAACTCCATTCCAGAGCCAATATCGAGGATATCGAAGTTATATAGGTATAGTTGTGAGCCGATGCAATGCCTGTGTGACACCTTTTCTAATCAAATAAGTGCACGCATCAAGGCTTAAGAGCATGCAGCACCTTACTGACAAGGGACTAGCAGTGCGCTCGTACTGACAATTTCGTCGTTTATTTAACTTGATTTTGTAATCACTGAAATACAACCACATAACTTGTCAACGCATAAAGAATATTTTCACTCCCTTCTTTCCTTTTGGATGCTTAAAATACACTCCTGGAAATGGAAAAAAGAACACATTGACACCGGTGTGTCAGACCCACCATACTTGCTCCGGACACTGCGAGAGGGCTGTACGAGCAATGATCACACGCACGGCACAGCGGAGACACCAGGAACCGCGGTGTTGGCTGTCGAATGGCGCTAGCTGCGCAGCATTTGTGCACCGCCGCCGGCAGTGTCAGCCAGTTTGCCGTGGCATACGGAGCTCCATCGCAGTCTTTAACACTGGTAGCATGCCGCGACAGCGTGGACGTGAACCGTATGTGCAGTTGACGGACTTTGAGCGAGGGCGTATAGTGGGCATGCGGGAGGCCGGGTGGACGTACCGCCGAATTGCTCAACACGTGGGGCGTGAGGTCTCCACAGTACATCGATGTTGTCGCCAGTGGTCGGCGGAAGGTGCACGTGCCCGTCGACCTGGGACCGGACCGCAGCGACGCACGGATGCACGCCAAGACCGTAGGATCCTACGCAGTGCCGTAGGGGACCGCACCGCCACTTCCCAGCAAATTAGGGACACTGTTGCTCCTGGGGTATCGGCGAGGACCATTCGCAACCGTCTCCATGCAGCTGGGCTACGGTCCCTCACACCGTTAGGCCGTATTCCACTCACGCCCCAACATCGTGCAGCCCGCCTCCAGTGGTGTCGCGACAGGCGTGAATGGAGGGACGAATGGAGACCTGTCGTCTTCAGCGATGAGAGTCGCTTCTGCCTTGGCGCCAATGATGGTCGTATGCGTGTTTGGCGCCTTGCAGATGAGCGCCACAATCAGGACTGCATACGACCGAGGCACACAGGGCCAACACCCGGCATCATGGTGTGGGGAGCGATCTCCTACACTGGCCGTACACCACTGGTGATCGTCGAGGGGACACTGAATAGTGCACGGTACATCCAAACCGTCATCGAACCCATCGTTCTACCATTCCTAGACCGGCAAGGGAACTTGCTGTTCCAACAGGACAATGCACGTCCGCGTGTATCCCGTGCCACCCAACGTGCTCTAGAAAGTGTAAGTCAACTACCCTGGCCAGCAAGATCTCCGGATCTGTCCCCCATTGAGCATGTTTGGGACTGGATGAAGCGTCGTCTCACGCGGTCTGCACGTCCAGCACGAACGCTGGTCCAACTGAGGCGCCAGGTGGAAATGGCATGGCAAGCCGTTCCACAGGACTACATCCAGCATCTCTACGATCGTCTCCATGGGAGAATACCAGCCTGCATTGCTGCGAAAGGTGGATATACACTGTACTAGTGCCGACATTGTGCATGCTCTGTTGCCTGTGTCTATGTGCCTGTGGTTCTGTCAGTGTGATCATGTGATGTATCTGACCCCAGGAATGTGTCAATAAAGTTTCCCCTTCCTGGGACAATGAATTCACGGTGTTCTTATTTCAATTTCCAGGAGTGTACTTTGCCTGTGAAAGTGCAGTTCTACTGTTAACATTTAGTATTATTTTCTGTACGATGGCAACAAATGAAACATAGTATATTAGCATAGCTGATATAATACTACTTGCTATAATCATTGCTATTTCTATTATTAATTAGGAGTGGACCCACTTCCATGACTAACTAATTTTATCCCTATCGCTACTAATACACCAAAACATGGTTTACTATTGGCTACCACTAGTGTGCGTCACATCTAGCTGAAATATTTTATAAACAGTAACAGTAAGAGTGTTTGAGTGCTGGATTCTACGAGGCATTCCATCGCTTCCCAATCCGTAGCTGCACTCGGCCAACATCTTGGGTGCTACGAAGGGCGCTGTGGTGGTATCTGCCTCTGCCGTTCTCTCCTGTCTGTCAAGTTGCAGTGGACGAGTCCCATGTTGGAGAGAGTATCTTAGTTGCTGGTGAGGGACGCCACCACATGCCGGCCTTCGCCTACCTGGTTGTGGTTCCTTGGGTGGTGACGGATGGACCTAATGTTGAACTTCCTCTTTGATTCTGCAATTATGTGCTCTAAATCCGCACTGTTGGGTGTCTGTGTGTTGCAGCTGTTGATCTCAACAGTCTTACATACGTTGCTTCTCGGTATTCCATCCCAAACTCCCACATTTCAAAGGGTGGACTGTTGACTGATAACTTGTTAAATTATCCAAACCTTTCTTCAAGTGGCGTCGAGGATATTATCCGAGATCTACTTTTCTGTCCTACCTCGCGAGACAGAACATACACACATTAAAAAAATAAGTTTAGAATCACCTCAGTTCCGCGAGTTCCGGAACCTGTACAGAAAATTGGAATAGAGATCAACATAAACATCATTACTGCCCATTTTATTGCTCATGAAAACCACGCATTGTATGTTGTACCACCATACAGTGAGACCTTCAGAGGTGGTGGTCCAGATTGCTGTATACATCGGTATCTCTAATACCCAGTAGCACGTCCTCCTGCTTTGATGCATGCCTGACTGAGTTCGTCGTGGCACACTATTCACAGGTTCATCAAAGCACTGTTGGTCCAGATTGTCCACCCCTCAACGGCGGGGACCGATGACCGTAGCAGTCTGGTCCCTTTAATCCCACAAACCAACCAACCTCAACGGCGATTCGGCGTAGATCCCTCAGAGTGGTTGGTGGGTCACATCGTCCATAAACAACCATTTTCAATCCATCCCATGCATGTTCACCAGGGTTCGTGTTTGGAGATCATGCTGGCCACTCTAGTCGAGCGATGTCGTTATCATGAAGGAAGTCATTCACAAGATGTGCACGATGCATGAAGACGAATGCCTCGCCAATACACTGCCGATGTGGTTGCACAATCGGTCGGGGGATGGCATTCACGTATCGTACAGTCGTTGCGGCGCCTTCCATTACCAGTAGCGGCGTACGTCGGCCCCACATAATGCCACCCCAAAACAGGGGGGAACCTCCACCTTGCTGCACTCGCTGGAAAGTGTGTCTAAGGCGTTCAGCCTGGTCGGGTTGCCTCCAAACACGTCTCCAACGATTGTCTGGTTGATGGTATATGCGACACTAATCAGTGAAAAGAACGTGATGCTAGTCCTGAGCGGTCCATTCGGCATGTTGTTGGGCCCATCTGTACCGCGCTGCAGTGTCTCGTGGTTGCAAAGATGGACCTCGCCATGGACGACGAGAGTGAAGTTGCGCATCATGCAGTCTATTGCGCACAATTTGAGTCCTAACACGACGCCCTGTTGCTGCACGAAAAGCATTATTCAACATGGTGGCATTGCTGTCAGGGTTTCTCCGAGCCATAATCCACAGGTAGCGGTCATCCACTGCAGTAGTAGCCCTTGGGCGGCCTGAGCGAGGCATGGCATTGACAGTTCCTGTATAGCTGTATCGCCTCCATGTCCGAACAACATCGCTTTGGTTCACTCCGAGACGCCTGGACAGTTCCCTTGTTGAGAGCCCTTCCTGGCACAAAGCAACAATGCGGACGCGATCGAACCGCGGTACTGAGCGTCTAGGCATGGTTGATACAATATCAACAGTCAACGTCTATCTTCAGGAGTTCTGGGAACCGGGGTGATGCAAAATTTTTTTGATGTGTGTAGTTTATGATCACTCGCTCTGGCGGTGTCGCAGAAACTAGAGGAACAAACAGGCAGTTCCGATGGTCGACGACGGCGGAAGTGAATTGCTAGCCAAAAGCTAATTCCGGAGTTTAGCGAAAGTTGCTGTTAAGTGTTCGCCAGCTGTCCAGGTGGCGATGCGAATAGGAAAACGTAAACACAGGCTACGTGAGTCACTCTAATATCAATGGAACGTATCGAAGGCTTCTGAGAATAGCGGACGCTGTGACAACATGCTTCGGCGCCCTCTGCGGAAGCAAGCTGCTGCCGTGGCACGAAGCTCAAGGATCTCTGACCCTCTCTTCATATCGATACTTGGGAAGATTGGCAAATCTGAAAAGTGGCTCAAATGGCTCTGAGCACTATGCGACTTATCTTCTGAGGTCATCAGTCGCCTAGAACTTAGAACTAATTAAACCTAACTAACCTAAGGACGTTACACACATCCACGCCCGAGGCAGGATTCGAACCTGCGTCCGTAGCGGTCGTTCGGCTCCAGACTGCAGTGCCTAGAACCGCACGGCCACTCCGGCCGGCTCTGAAAAGTCCTATGTTGTCTGGTAGCATAGAATCTCCTTGACATCAGGTCTTCCATTCCGGTTCAGTTGCTGGTGGCCAGCATCTACGGCATCTGAATATAGTAGACATCCCGAGATAGTGTATTCTGGCTTGCCTTCTTCACATAGGCAATTTCTGATGTTCCTCTACTCCAAATTTGATGCCACTGAGTGACGTAAGGGCCATGACCAGTCATTAAGTGTGTTAATCCTAGTGAGTGATGTACTTGAGCCTCGCTTCTTGGGCATGATCGAGTCGTTTCCATCTCAGAAGGACGATATGATTGCAAATCTGTTTGCTTCTGGCCCGTATTCCTATGACATTGTCCACTTAACAGTCTTCTACTGTCAGCCAACACATCGCTGCTTTCTTTCGTATCTACAGAATGAGTGGTCATATTACAAGTGTTACCTCCAACGCCTCAGATGATAGCACCTCAGGAAACCGAGCGGGTATTTATCATTGCACTATGTTAACTACCAGGTTTGATGTTATGTTCAGGAGCCTGTGAGCCCAACCACTCTCACAATGTGCTACTATCACAGTTATAACAGCGTCACGATATGTTATTTTTGTTTACTTTTTTTGTTTGAGCGCTTCTTCCATGTGCGCGCTGAATTATATCATTCGTCCAAGAAGAGTAATAGGTATCTAGTGACAGACTTCCTTTTCATGAAAATGTTGTTTAATTTCAGGGTAATAACTTTTAAAATGTTGAGGTGACGGCAGAAGCTTTTGTTTTCTTATTAAAATGAAGTAAAATTCATGTTTAATAGTTAAAACAAAAATGGTGAACATAATAAGTGTCTTTCTCAACACGAGTAGTAAAATGAGAAAGAAGACGACACCTCTATAAATCTATAACAAGCTGTATGAAATTTGTTATACGTGACATTGCGAATACAAAGTAACTACCACCTTTATGTGCGGTGCAATAATAATAATAATAAGAAGAAGAAGAAGAAGAAGAAGAAAAATAGCATAGTCAAGGGAAAACACACTAAACAAGAAGATTACATATTGGATAACCACAGCGACTGCATAGAAGCGATGCAAAAAACAGATGCCTATAAATATCTAGGATACAGACAAAAAATAGGAATAGATAATACAAATATTAAAGAAGAACTAAAAGAAAAATATAGACAAAGACTAACAAAAATACTGAAAACAGAATTGTCAGCAAGAAACAAGACAAAAGCTATAAATACTTATGCTATACCAATATTGACCTACTCATTTGGAGTAGTGAAATGGAGTAACACAGGCCTAGAAGCACTCAATACACTTACACGATCACAATCCCACAAATATAGAATACATCACATACATTCAGCAACAGAAAGATTCACATTAAGCAGAAAGGAAGGAGGAAGGGGATTTATCGACATAAAAAACCTACATTATACAAAAGAAAATTCTTTCTAGAACGAGCAGAAACTAGCAAAATACACAAAGCAATCACTCATATAAATACATCGGCTACGCCAATGCAATTTCATAACCACTTCTACAACCCTTTAGATCACATAACATCAACAGATGCAAAGAAAGTAAATTGGAGTAAGAAAACACTACATGGCAAGCACCCGTATCATCTAACACAACCACATATCGATCAAGACGCATCCAACACATGGCTAAGAAAAGGCAATATATTATACAGTTAGACGGAAGGATTCATGATTGCAATACAGGATCAAACAATAAACACCAGATATTACAGTAAGCATATTATTAAAGATCCCAATACCACAACAGATAAATGCAGACTTTGCAAACAACAAATAGAAACAGTAGATCACATCACAAGCGGGTGTACAATACTAGCAAATACAGAATACCCCAGAATACATGACAATGTAGCAAAAATAATACATCAACTGCTTGCCTCACAACATAAACTTATAAAACAACACGTTCCCACATACAAGTATGCACCACAAAATGTACTGGAGAATGATGAATACAAATTATACTGGAACAGAACCATTATAACAGATAAAACAACACCACATAACAAACCTGACATCATACTCACCAATAAAAAGAAGAAATTAACACAACTAATCGAAATATCCATACCCAATACAACAAATATACAAAAGAGAACAGAAGAAAAAATTGAAAAATACATCCAATTGGCTGAGGACGTCAAGGACATGTGGCATCAGTATAAAGTTGACCTTATACCAATTATACTATCAACTACAGGAGTCATACCACACAACATCCACCAGTACATCAATGCAATACAGCTACATCCAAACTTATATATACAACTACAGTAATCCGTAATTATTGATACATGTTCAATTACACGAAAGTTCCTAAATGCAATATAACATATACCGTACAGTTAAAAGGAAGTCACGTTTGATCAAGGTCCGCGTCACTTTCCATTTTTGACCAGACATAACGGCTGAGAAAAGAAAGAAATAATAATAATAATAAAGACAATGAATATAGCACATAAAGTGATGACTACATGTGCGGATGAAAGAAATATAAATTAGAAGGCGGAAAAACTCTTAAATTTTGCTTTGCAAGCTCGTATACGAAGAACAGGAACACTATCTAAAAACTGGTTGCAGTGCTACCTTTTACTAATAGATACACAATTAGCAAAATTTAAATCGGGATGGCAGGAAGGGTAATTGAACAGTGGATCTCTAGAATCGAAGAAAGGCTAGAGTTAACGTCGCGTCGACAGCGCAGTCATTCGTGACGGAGCACAAGCTCGAATTACGAATGGATGGGGAAGAAAATCGTCTGTGCCCTTTTCAAAAGAGCCTACCTAGCACTTTTTTTTTTTTGGAGCAGTTGACGCAAATCAAGATAAACCTAACTCTGGATAGCCGGATGGGGATTTGAACCGTCGTCCTTCCGAGTGTGACTGCAGTGTGCTACCCACAGCACCACCTGACTGCCTGTCCAGTGTCCTAGCCACTGCGCCACATCGCTCGATTGCCGATTCTTAACCCTAGCCCCTAGCATCGTCATTATGTAGCTTAAAGTAATGCAGAAATATAATTTAAGACACTTTAGAATACTAGGTAATACACTGTAATTTAGGACAAATAAATAAATGTTTATGCATCGTAAATCTTTTATAAGAAAAAATATTTAACACCGACTGCACTTATAATTTATAAAAAGGAAAGTAGAATGGAAAATTATTGTTTAGCGCTCCACCAGCGACGACGACGTATTTAGAGACGGAGCACAAACACGAATTGGGAAAGAACTGGGAAGAAAATTGGCAGTGTACTTCCAAAGGATCCATCCTACAATCTGCCTTCAACGTTCCAAGAAATGTCGGAAAATCCAAATCTGGGTGGCTGGACGGGAATCTGGAAGGCCATCTTCCTGAGTAGGAGACCACTACGCTAGCTCGCTCGACGGTTTGTATAAAGTTATATCTCAACCGCTGTTAGTTAGATGGTGAGAGGAGGGGGCGGGGGAGAGGGAATGGGTATGGGTTTGGGAAAGGGAGGAAGGGTACCGTGTCAGTAGCAAGTAGGATGACCAGCATGGATCTGAACGACTGAAGGCCAGAAGGGTTTTAATTCATGTCCTTCGGTATTTATTCACGTAACCTATTTTATGCGTACCTTGGTACGCATTTAGAAGAGGAAACCGATCAACGCACAAGAGCAATTTTGCTTTCAGATGGATACTTTCCTTGTTACCACTTAGTCACACCTTCCTTCATCGTGGAAACGTGACCATGTGTGGCCTCAAGAAAGCGTTCGGTAAGAGTGTCTTAAGACGATCTTCAACTGCGTAACGCAATATGCGAATGAGCTCAATTTAAATTCGCTTTCGATTCCTACTTATCCTTCATTTACAAATTTTTCCACTACTCATACGTAATTTTATTTTTTTTACTGAATCTGCATTTTCGTATTTTACACAAATTCCTACAGTCAGATGTCCTTAGCATTGCAAAACTGAACACATATTTATGTCAACAAATAAATTACGTTTTTATTTTTTTAAGCCTGCTGACTTGATTAATATTTTTTCGGAATCATTTTTCTTTTGTGCATTCCTCTGGCAACACGACGGTGTGGTTTCTTATTTTCAAAAGTTTTCAGAAGTCAACTACTCGCGTTAACGAAACGCAAGAAAAAAATTAAACAACCAACAGACGAAATGATCGAAATGAATAGTCAGAAGCGGTATGGCCGCAGAAGTCCAGGCATTTTACGGTTTGAGTTAAAACACCTCATAATCACATATTTGCGAACAAACATTTGCGGCGATGACAGATATTTTAGGACTTTCTGATTTCTGACGAGTATGTGTTTTTCAGTCAGCTTGCATAGAACTTACTGTGAACGTAGTCATTGTACGTATAACACTCTAGGGATTTACTACAATAGCAAGTCCACCCCAAAATTTTACCGTTTTACTAGGGTCTTAAGTTGACCGTGATCGTGTGTGCCAATGAATAGCGATCGGACAAAATGTCGTCTCCTGAAGGGTTATGTATCGAAAGGAGCAAAGCTTTCGAACTAGAGTCGAACCAACGGTATGTTAATAAAGAAGCAAAATTTGTGGTAAAACAAATTAAATACTGTCGGTTGGTTGGTTGATTTGCGGGAGGGGATCAAAGAGCCAGGTTGTCAGTTCCATCAGATTAGGGAAGGATGGGGAAGGAAGTCGGCCGTGCCCTTTCAAAGGAACTATCCCGGCATTTGCCTCAAGATATTTTATTAAACTTGAATTCGGAACCTGTCCATTTAGGACAGGAAAACAACAGCACACTCTATCATTTGTTAGCAAAATAACTAGTCATGAGTACATCTACTATCTGTTTAAGTTCAGTGACAACATAATACTTCACACTAACGTACAATACATACACTGATAAGCCAAAACATTATGACCACTTTCCATCGTGGGGTTGTATGCTGCCTGGTGGCGCTGAGGACACGTGCCGTGGTAAAAGTATATGAGCGGAGCAGAGACGAATGTGGAATCATTCTAGCGACGAGAAATGGCGCAAATGCGGAAAACCGCCGACTTAAGCATCTCTGACGAAATCCATCATAGAATATAAGGATCAGACGGTTGCCCGCTGTCTGAAGGAGGATAGGTGGATATCTGTAGCAGATCCGACGATAGAGTACAGTTCTGGCGTAGACACAAGTGTTTTGGAGCACACCGTTGAATGGTTCAAATGGCTCTAAGCACTATGAGGTCATCAGTCCCCTAGACTTAGAACTACTTAAACCTAACTAACCTAAGGACATCACACACGTCCATGCCCGAGGCAGGATTTGAACCTGCGACCGTAGCAGCAGCGCAGTTCCGGACTGAAGCGCCTAGAACCGCTCGTTCACAGCGGCCGGCCACACCGTTGAGCGCACAGTGTTGAACATGACCCAACAACATCGTCAATTATGATTACAGTGGGTACGGGATCATCGAGATCGCACCGCCAATCAGTGGAATCGTGCTGCCTGGTCGGATGAATTCCGTTTGTTGTTAAATCAGGCCGATTGCAGTGTCCAGATACGCCATCATCCAGATGGACGGCTGCTCGGAACATGCAGCGCGCCACGGACGCAGGCCGATGGGAGCTGTATTATGTTATGGGGGACATTCACCTGGGCTTCCATAGGACCTGCGGTAGTAACTGAAGACACCATGACAGCTGTGGACTACGTGAGCGTTGTTAGTAACCACCTGTAAATTATGCTTGATGCCTTCTCCAACATCGATGGCATCTTCCAGCAGGATAACTGTCCGTGTCACAAGACCAGAACCGTGGTGCAATGGTTTGAGGAGCATGAGAGTGAACTCAAGTTGATGTCTTAGCCATCAAATTCGGCTTATCTGAATTCGAGGAAACCCAGCTGGAACGCTACCGGACGCCAGTTCCGCGCCCACAGACCAACCGCCGTAAATTACGGGAAGTGTGTGACCTGTGCGTAGGCATCTGGTATCACAAACCTAGGCAAACCTATCAAGTTCTTGTCGAATCCATGGCACATAGAATCACTGTTGAAATGTGTTCCAGAAGTGGACCAACTCGATTTTAAGTATGTGGTCATAATGTTTTAGCTCATAATGTATTTTAGTATGTAAAGAATAATTCTAATTATAATGCACCATTCAACAGGGGAAATGTACTGATAATGTGGACACGAGGTGGCGCTAAAACTTTTCTACTAAAGGACAGCAATTTTGATGTAGTTACCAAGCCATTATTTTAACTAACACAGACATAAATAGTTTTCATAAACTATATATAACCTTTGCATAGCACATAATGTGAGTTATTCATGAGGACGCTGAATAGTTTGAGCAAGATAATGCAACTCTTGATTTTTATAGCACAACTATTTCAATAATAAGTAAGTTTTTCACGAATTTTCACTGCGGCTTACTGGTGAACTGACTATAACAAGGTAGACCCTAAAACTGTTTAGTCGCGCAATGCATTTCTTGACTAATTTTTTCAATAATAAACAGCAGTAGCAAAATATATACAAAAAGAACACACACAAGATCACTACTTACGTACCTGTTATACCAAAATGACTATTTCAGGCCTTCAACCTGCTAAGGCCTAGACTTTGTTTCTGTAGTTACAGTCCTACGGTAACTTTTATATTCTGATAATTAATTTACTCAAGGTTATTTGCAAAACCAAATCCTATAACTCCACAAAATTTAGCAGTACTTTTAATAATGGTAATTAATCATTTAAGCACTTTCATTTTATACTGAAAGGAAAACTCGAAACTTTCTTGAAGCAGGAACAGGATCCTATCAAGGCGAATGACTTAGGACAAAACACGGTTCATGACAAAAGATTAGTATTGATATTTGAACACTTTGGCGAACACTGGTTCATCCATGCATTTACAATATTAAATATTACTTACCCTGAAGGTGGATGCAGTGGCGATCTTCTGTGACAAAAGAACAAAGTCGTATTGTGCAATCACCGCTCTTGATGCAACACGTTGCGTAAAATATATTCTTGGCGTCGTAAATGTAGATTTTACAGCAATCCAAAAATGCAATGCTACACAGTCTAATAAAAACGACATCCAAGGTATGATTACTCCACTTTTCCAGAAATATTTGTCTCATTGATTCCTCAGGGCGTTGACTCGTCGAGAGCTAGTCACTGACTATATTTACTGTAAAGACTTCTCGCATCAAATCGTGTTTCTTCACCTTTGTCATTCCCGCCTAAGCCTTTTCATTGTAGAGAGACTTCCCTCCAGCATTTCAGTCGTATGCAATTCTACTTTCCGTAGGCATGAAATAGTTACATATGTTACAGTTCAGTACGTAAAATGACATAGCTTCAGAAAATACATTTACAAAATATTCCCAGATTACATCAAATTGCAAAAAGAGAAAGTATTTACATGCATCTCAAGTACACGAACTTACTGAATACAGGTATTACAGTATCGATAATCGACGTAAGTGTTACAAATGGATTGCAGATCCACGGGAGAACATTTTGTGGAGTATGAGTCACGCATATTCAGCAAGTTAGTTCATTTTTCATACTAATTTCAATTATTCCAGTACGGATGATTTTACAGTACATATGCAGGCACGTAAAGTTCAGAAATGAGGAAGCTGTTAGGGAAGGTGACTCCATTGCACCAAAACTACATTCTGCAGCTTTGGAAGAGGTCATCAAATCATTCAACTGGGATGAAGGAAGAAAACACATAAATTGATCTTTTCTGAATTACTTTAGATTTGCAGTTGTCACTGTTTTGCTTGCTTCGGTTCAGCAAGAACGTCAGCTAGGGATTTAGAAATTGAGTAGGGGAAGTATGGCAGTAAGCTTGAAGACTAATTACAGTAAGATGAAAATAATGTACAATCTGTATGCTGATAGGCAGAGAGTAAAGATTAATGATGAACTTGTAGAAATATCTGACGAATTTTTGTACTTAGGCCAACTGAAAACAAGCTGTTGGACACTTAAGGAAACAAACAAAGAGACAAATATGGCCTTAAGCTCATTTGAGAAACGCAATGCTGTATTCAGAAGTAAATTTCCAATATGCCTTAAACCGAAAGTTTATAACCAGTATGTACTGCACTTAGTAAATTACGAAGAAAAAGATGGATGTTAAATATGCAAACAACTCAACAATTGAGGGTTGCTCAGTCAGAAATGGAAAGATGCGTGTTGAGTATAACAAGTAGGCATATAAAAACAAGCAAATAGAGACGAGAAAGGTGAGAAGAAATGGTGGAAGATAGACTAAGCACATGCCATTTTGGATTCCTCGTGACGAGATCGAGAGAACAACCTGATGTTGACTGACGACGTACAGTTTAAGCCGCATCAACCTGATTGTTCATAATGCAGGAGAAGACTGGAAGAAGTAGAAGTATATAGCCAATGGTGGATGATCAATGGTCGTTGATAGTGCTGGTGATAACGATGGTGATTTCCATGGTATTCTTACTCCATGTGGTTGAAGCTTCTATCAGTGTACAAATTTTCCAAATTCCCAATAATTAACATGTTGACCCAGTGAAGATACGGGATAAAGGCCAGGAAAAACGAAAAAAAAAAAGCTGAAAAAAACCTACAATGAAACGACTGTTCATCATTACACTCATTTACAATCATGACACATTACCGTACGTATCAGCCTGTGGTAACTACGTAAAAAAACAACAACGGAGTCTAGAGGTATGTTGCTATGCATTTCCACTAAATTTACCCCTCATGTCAATCACTGTAATTACAAATATGCGCAGAACAGCCAAACTTCAGATTTGATAGACAGTAACTTTGAATGAACTGAGAATTCGATTTTTGATAACAATAAAATTCATCTACTGTGTTCCTGCAGGTTGGGGAAACTAATCCTTTTTTGAAATTTCTTTTTCAGACAGCGTCAAACACTTGACATCATGTTAGTCTCAGTCCTTAACAAAGATATCTTGTTATTTTATATCACATTTCAGTATTAAGAAAATAACTAATTCCATACGGTAAAAAAGAATGTTATTGGATTTGCTTGAGTGCTAAAACAAGGTATAGACAGATACTTTCCGACTAGAAAAACTATTTCGTAGCGACTCTCATTAATAAATAATAGATTATCAAATCGCCCGTATATCCCATGCAGGCGAATTATTATGTCAGCCACAGAACACAAATTTGCCGCGAATTATTTTCTTCGGTGATGTAAATACCCGTATATTTTCTAGTTTAAGTGTGTACATTGAATTTTACAGATATACATACTTCTTTTTATTGCGCCTCTGTCCCGCATCGGTGCAGGCTTGGCATGGTTATTAACGGTTTGGCACGGCTAATTTAAGGTGTGTCCTGACGTTCTTCCTGCAGTAATGATGAAGAGCAGCCCGAAATTTAAGAAGCACTGAAGCACTAACGAATGAAGAGATACGCTCAAAGTTATCAGAGGCTATAGATACTGCGATAGTGAATATGTCAGTAGATAGTTCAGTTGAAGAGGAATTGACATCTCTAAAAAAGGCCATCACAGAAGTTGGAATGAGCAACATAGGTACTAGGAAGGTAACTGCGAAGAAACAATGGTTAATGGAAATGGAAATGTCGTGTGACGAGGGCCTCCCGTCGGGTAGACCGTTCGCCTGGTGCAAGTCTTTCGATTTAACGCCACTTCGGCGACTTGCGCGTCGATGGGGATGAAATGATGTTGATTAGGACAACACAACACCCAGTCCCTGAGCGGAGAAAATCTCCGACCCAGCCTGGAATCGAACCCGAGCCCTTTGGATTGACAGTCTGTCGCGCTGACCACTCAGCCACCGGGGACGGACACAATGGTTAATAAAATAAATACTCAGTTAATAAACGAAAGAAGGAAATACAGCAACGTTCAGGGAAACTCAGCGATACAGAAATACCAAACACATAGGAATGAAATTAAAAAGAAGTGCAGGGAAGCTAAATCAGAGTTTAAAAGGGCTTTGAAAGACTTAAGATCAAATAAGGCACAAGAGACGGATAACATTCCATCGGAATTTCTAAAATTATTGGGGGAAGTGGAAACAAAACGACTATTCATGCTGGTGTGCAGAATGTATGAGACTGGCGATATGCCATCAGACTTCAGGAGAAACATCATCCACGCAGTTCCGAGGACTGCAAGCGCCAAGAAGTGCGAGAATTTTCGCACAGTCAGTTTAACAGCTCATGTATCCAAGTTGCTGACAAGAATAATATACAGAAGAATGAAACAGAAAACTGAGGATTTGTTAAATGACGATCAGTTTGGTTTCAGGAAAGGGAAAGGCAACACAGGGGCAGTTCGGACATTGCGTTTGATAATGGAAGCAAGGCTGAAGAAAATCAAGAAACGTTTGTAGGACTTTTCGACCTTAAATAAGCTTTTGGAAATGTAAAATGATGTAAGATGTTCCAAATTCTGAGAAAAATAGGGGTAAGCTATAGGGAAAGAAGGGTGATACACAATATGCACAAAAACCAAGAAGGAAAAATAAGAGTGAAAGATCAAATGCGAAGTGCTTATATTAAAAAGGCTATCAGACAGGAACATAGTCTTTCGCCCCAGCTGTTCAAATGATATTTCGAAGAGGCAATGACGAAAGATTCAAGAGTGGGATTAAAATTCAAGGTAAAAGGATTTCACTGATAAGATTTACTGATGGCATTGCTGTCCTCAGTGAAAGTGAAGAAGAGTTAGAGGAGTTACTGAATGAAATGAACAATCTAGTGAGTGCAGAATATGGATTGAGAGTAAATCGAAGAAAGACAAAATGAATGAGAAATAACTGAAATGAGAACAGGGAGAAATTTAACATCAAAGTTGGTAACCACGAACTAGATTAAGTTAACGAATTCTGTTAGCTAGGCAGCATAATAACCCATGACGGACACACATATTGAGTATCAGTTCGCTTTTCAGCCGTCTAGAGGGCAACATGGTTAGGTCGCTACATTCCTGTATTCCAATCGATCTTTCCATTTGGACGGCTCCTGCCATAGGCCGGAAGCATGTTACAGCAGAAAAAAAATAATGTTTCAAACAATGACACAGGGAGCCTCTGTGGGATATGGTCCTCCTCCTCCTCCTACAGTAAGGGCGTTGACACTTTACACTGGTCTGTGCAAATTGGCCATTAAAATTGCTACACCACGAAGATGACCTGCTACAGACGCGAAATTTAACCGACAGGGAGAAGATGCTGTGATATGCAAATGATTAGCTTTTCAGAGCATTCACACAAAGTTGGCGCCGGTGGCGACACCTACAACGTGCTGACATGAGGAAAGTTTGCAACCGATTTCTCATACACAAACAGCAATTGATCGGTGTTGCCTGGTGAAACGTTGTTGTGATGCCTCGTGTAAGGAGCAGAAATGCGTACCATCAGGTTTTCGACTTTGATAAATGTCGGACTGTAGCCTATCGCGATTGCGGTTTATCGTATCGCGACATTGCTGCTCGCGTTGGTCGAGATCCAATGACTGTTAGCAGATTATGGAATCGGTGGGTTCAGGAGGGTAATACGGAACGCCGTACTGGGTCCCAACGGTCTCGTATCATTAGCAGTCGAGATGACAGCCATCTTATCCGCATGGCTGTAACGGATCTGCAGTCACGTCTCTATCCCTGAGTCAACAGATGGGACGTTTGCAAGACAACAACCATCTGCACGAACAGGTCGGCGACGTTTGGAACAGCACGGACTATTAGCTCGAAGACCATGGCTGCGGTTACCCTTGACGTTGGATCACAAACAGGAGCGTCTGCGATGGTGTACTCAGCGACGAAACTGGGTGCACGAATGGCAAAACGTCATTTTTTCGGATGAACCCAGGTTTTTACAGCATCATGATGGTCGCATCCATGTTTGGCGACATCGTGGTGAACGCACATTGGAAGCGTGTATTCGTCATCGCCATACTGGTGTATCACCCGGCATGATAGTGTGGGGTGCCATCGGTTACGCGTCTCGGTCACCTCTTGTTCGCATTGACGGCACTTTGAACAGTGGACGTTACATTTCAGATGTGTTACGACCCGTGGTTCTACCCTTCATTCGATCCCTGTGAAACCCTACGTTTCAGCACGATAATGCACGACCGCATGTTGCAGGTCCTGTACGGGCCTCCCTGGATGCAGAAAACGTTCGACTGCTGCCCTGGCCAGCATATTCTCCAGATCTCTGACCAATTGAAAACGTCTGGTCAATCGTGGCCGAGCAACTGGCTCGTCACAATACGCCAGTCACTACTCTTGATGAACTGTGGTATCGTGTTGAAGCTGCATGGGCAGCTGTACCTGTACACGCCATCCAAGCTCTGTTTGACTCAATGCCCAGGCGTATCAAGGCCGTTATTACGGCCAGAGGTGGTTGTTCTGGGTATCGATTTCTCAGGATCTATGCACCCAAATTGCGTGAAAATGTAATCACATGTCAGTTCTAGTAAAATATATTTGTCCAATGAATACCCGTTTATCATCTGCATTTATTCTTGGTGTAGCAATTTTAATGGCCAGTAGTGTACTTCCAGAAAAGGCTTCTAAACATTTAAATTCGTGTCGAAATTCCGACATTAACCGCAAGCAGGCACTGAAATAAATTCAGTAGCGAAAAGTGAAAATTGGACCTCGAATCCGGATTTCGCGCTTTCCGCGAGCGGTCGCCGTAATCGCTTCGGCTATCCGATCACGTTTCATGGCCAACCCAAATTTACGACTAGTGTCACACTACATGCGCAGCGTCCCCGTCCATTACCCTTATAGCTAACAGGCTGCAAGAGATCGGACAAAGAGGGCATCTGCACTGAATGATCTTTAATTGTTCTCAAGGAGCATATATTTATGTGTGGTGTCTCTTTTTTCGGACATGTCCGAAAAAACAGACACCACACATGTAAACTTATATTTGTGTTCAATATTAACATATTTCTCTCTTTCAGACAGATTTTCTTGCTATTACCAGTCTTCATTGTGTGTTCTACTACTTCTGCCACTATCAGTTATTTTGCGGCCCAAACAGCGAAACACATCTGCTACTTTTAGTGTGTCATTTCCCAATTTAGTTCCCTCAGCATGGATTCATTTTACTCGGCTATATTCAATAACCCTTAATTTAGTTTCGTTTATCTCAACCTTATGACCTGTTTTCAAGACACATGGGAGACCCATATGGGATGACCGAGTGACATGGGGCAGCACACGGCCACTACAAGGTCGGGTTGACACCGCCACACCTTCTAGTAGTGCCAAGCCTTCCTCCTTAAACTTGATACTTCACCGATGGGCTCTCTCCTGTCCCAATCGAGTTGCTACCAGACATCTGCCTTGGAGGGCAGCGGAACAACACCTGGGCGGTGCAGGTACCCATCCTTCCCTACTGGTGTGGATGCCAACACTCACTTGGACAAGTTCCACCACCAGAGACTGACATCCTCTGCTAGTAACTTGGCAGTCCATAATGATATTTTCACTTTGCAGCGGAGTGAAACTTCATTGCAGATCAAAACTATGTGCCGGACCGAGACTCGAACTCGGGACCTTTGCCATTCGCAGGAAAGTGCTCCACTGACTTTTTTTTACACAGTCCTCTTTTTTATTTTAATTTTTTTTCCAGGTGAAGAGTAGAGTGGGTAATTTTGAGCCGGTGGAGACAGGGTGGGCAGGGGTCGAGACCCAAGGCCTGTTCACGATGCCTCCCCCTTTCCATCTCTGAACCGCTCACCTCTAGTTTTTTTTTTAAAGCAGAAGCCGGTAATTAAACAAAACATCTTTATTTGTACAAGCATAATCAACATGAGACATTACACTCGGGCCGGCCGGTGTGGCCGAGCGGTTCTAGGCGCTTCAGTCCGGAACCGCGCGATTGCTACGGTCGCAGGTTGGAATCCTGTCTCGGTCATGAATGGGCGTGGTGTCCTTAGGTTAGTTAGGTTTAAGTAGTTCTAAGTTCTAGCGGGCTGATAATCTCAGATGTTAAGTCCCATAGTGCTCAGAGCCATTTGAACCATTTTCGAAGAGGTGCAGAACGTGTACTTACTTTTTTCCATCTGCCTCGTTTTCGTTTGACTGCCCCTTATACAATCAATGAAGTACAGAAAGAGCCAAACGGCAGTCTTATACCTTTTGCTAATTTGCAGTGTGCTACGGGTGAAAAATAGGTCCGCAGCTTGTCTTATAATTGAAATAAATGGTTGTAGCTCCGTCGTAAGTTGCATTGAGAAGTATCTTTTTTTATTTCTTGATGGTGATTAGTTTCGGACATCTGTGTCCATTTTCAAACCATCCGTACCGTAACTTTGACAAATATGAGCAATAGCCAACGTACAAAAACTATCCCTGCAGTAACGATCAAAGCGGCACTATGGCCGGCTCAACAACATTAAATACACTACATAGGAGTTCTCTAATGACCGGCCTATGTGGTGTATTTCCCGTAATTGAGTCGGCCATAGTGCTCCTTTGATCATCATTACAGAAGCAGTTTTTGTACGTATGCTATTGACTGTATTTGTCACACTTACGATACGGTGGCTTGAAAATGGACACAGGTGTCCGAAACTAGTCACGATCAAGAAATAAAAAAAGATATTTCTCACTGCAACTTGTGACGGAGCTACAACCATTTATTTCAATGGCAGTTTTTAGCGAGGCCTGTTGTCAGTGTCTCAAGTGGAGGCGGTGTTCGAGAAATAATACGGATCGGGGAAGAACAGGTACATTACAAAAACTCTTTGGAAATAATATTGAATAGACAGATTTCACAGAAGCTACATGTCCCCAGGTGCAGTGTTAGCGATGTTGTTGTGAAATGTAAGTCAAAGAAGCAATAAGTTCTATCGTCTCTCTGGCAGATCTAAAAAATTGAAAGCGATAGCTAAATTGTAAATAGGACAGTGTGAGCCAGTTGTCAGACACTCCTGTCATCTATTTCAAGGGACTTCCATTGCAGGTCAGGTGAAGACGTCATGATAGAACAATCCGTAGAGCGGTGAAAGGACCCGATTTTTCATGGCCGTACTGGAGTCCTCAAGCGGGGGATCACAAGAACAGAGACGCGACATTGCCTCGAGTGATGAAAACAACGTCTTCGTTGCTCTGTGCAGCAGTGGAAGAAGGTTCTATGAAGCGATGGGCCATAATACATGATGCTGCATTGAAATGGGTATTTGTAGTAATCTAGGGATGTTCTTCTGGCTTGGGCTACGTACCATTACGTTTCATCGCTGACAAAATGAGCGCATGTTTCTTTGAAAACATTTTATGTAATAGAATGCTAAACACACCGTGTTGACAGCTTAGAATTAGATCTTTGCCGTATCAACATGATAGGTCTCCTGTCCACAGAGGAAGGGCGATTGTTCCTAAATTCTACGATGTGTGTAGATTGCATGGCAGAGAAATTTCCTAGAAATATTGCAACATCTATCCTCAATGCTTCAGGAAGAACAGAAACAAATTCTGCTACTGGTGTCTCAATCTTTGTTTAAAGTCTTTCCCGAATATTAAACGCCGTACTAGTAGTAAGAGGAAGTTCCTTGACACTATTAATTAGGCAGCAGTCTTTTGCATGTTCAGAGTTTGTTAGCCTCTACAGTGTGTTTCCGTGCTGGTACAAATTTCAGGAATGACAGGAAAAGGCAGATGTATCAGTCTCAGATAAGGTATTCTGATATAGAAACAACTGGCGTGAAAGGTTTAAGTGGGAAGTGAAAATAGTCGTCTCCTTATAGGACACAGCCGTCTTGACCATGGTTTTGCTTAGGCGGGAGGATCCAGCCGTTTGTAGTGCCTGTGACATTCAAAATTTGATCAGTCACATTTTATGAAGCGCATGTTGTATTCTGACGAAACGGCAATTACAGATTTGAATGGCAATCTACTCTCTATTTAATCAGATGACAAGGCGAGTGTGATGCAATTTTTGAAATGTTGTGAACTGGCCAGACTCCCAGACTCTGGTCTAAATTCTTAGATTGGAGGTTTTAGTGCGTTGCAGGGCAGTTGAATCATCCTTTTTTAGTCCAGCGGTTAGCCAGCCATGATTTATGTTTACTGTATCACATATTTCATTATGTCTTTTCTCTCTTAGTTAAAAGTGTCAGAATTGATGATTGAATAGATTTTAGTGTGTATGCATGCGTAGGTTTGCTTGTGAGCTTACATTTTAGGGAAATATTATGTTTTAATTGGTGCTGAAATTTTTACGGATTTCTTTTAACAGACTCGTCTCTCAAAGATTTTCGTACGGGTGCTAAAAACCCATATGTGCGCGCAAACGCACATATCACCATCATCATCAACACCCAGAACTGGAAAAGAGACGGTTTCAGATTTGCTATTTTTTTTTGCTGGAGAGTGTATGTAACAAATTTATTTATCTGGACAACTTGCATACTGAGCTGTTGTTCATGTAGCCTCCCCTAGTTTCTCGGCAAGAACGACATCGTCGCACAGTTCGCTCATATCCATTCTAACAACTCCAGTGTTGTTCGAACAGTTTTAGAGGCAGCGAAAATTCTGGTCTGGAGATCTTTTATAGTCTAGATTGGTGTCCTGTATGCTAGAATTTTCATGTGACACCGCAAGGAGATGTGTGTGTAGTGGTGGGACTAAGTTGATCACGAAACACATAACCATATTTCACGGAACATCCGACGCAAGTAATCACGAGCACGGCGTGCAAAGTGGGTCGGGCTCCAGCATGTTGGATCTACACGCGCATGAAGATCAAGTGGAATAACTTTCGTGGGGAGTATGTCTTATAGAAACGCACAGTACACTTATTCTGTCACGTGGGGTGCAAGCAGATATGGACCTATTAACCAATTATTCACTTAGCCCGCCAACAGTATCACTGCATTTCTGTCACAAGGTCTGTGGTGACAGTTCTTCATAACGGTGAGGAATCTCTATGGCTCATACCTACCGTCTGATAAACATGTTGTTTCTTTTGAAACAAACGTTATCACAGAAAATCTACACACGCAGGAAAATGATGATCATACATATAGCGCTTCAGGGCCTCTTGGCTTAACAAGTCACGACTCTCATTTCCAGTTCTAGCTGAAGGCTCCTCATTCAAGAGAGCGAGCTCTGTTTCTTCCCGTTTCAGATTGTTTATTCGTACACAGAAATCGCGTCTGGCAATTCTATAACCGTACAACGACATTTCACAATGGATGACTGATAGCCACTTCTCCTTGGAAAAACAGACTGCAGTTTTACAGACCATTGGATTAGAACTGACCATGTCAGTGTATGCATCGCTGCATCGGCAATGCCCCACTGCAGTGTCATAATGAAGATCCGAGCTTACGGAGTAAGTTCTCACATATGTGAGTGGCTCGAAGACTTCTTAAATAAATCAACCCAGTACGTCGTGTTCTATTGTGAGTGTTTATCAGAGATAAGGGTATCGTCAGGAACGCACCAAGAAAGTGTGATTAGACTGCTCCTATTCTCTACATACACAGATGATATGACGGACAGGGTGAACAGCAGTCTGCGGTTGCTTCCCAATGACGCTGTGGTGTACAGCAAGATGTCGTCGTTGAGTGACTGCAA
Source organism: Schistocerca serialis cubense (assembly GCF_023864345.2). NCBI lineage: Eukaryota > Metazoa > Arthropoda > Insecta > Orthoptera > Acrididae > Schistocerca > Schistocerca serialis. Next base: position 387,102,937 of record NC_064640.1, read on the forward strand.
GAAGGATACAAGATGACTTAAAGAAAATATCTGTTTAGTGTGATGAGTGACAACTTGCTCTAAATGTAGACAAAAGAAAGTTAATGCCGATCAGTAGAAAAAACAATCATGTATCGTTAGAGTATCTAGGCGTAACGTTGCAAAGCGACATGAGAAATGGAACCAGCTCGTAAGTTCGGTTGCAGGGAGTCCAATACTCAGCTTCGGTATATTGGGAAAATTTTAGGGCAGTGTAGCTTATTTATAAGAGATCGCGTATAGAACATTAGTGCGACCCATTACTAGTAGTACTGCTGGAGTGTTTGGGAATCTACTAGGTTGGATTAAAGGAAAATATTGAAGCAATTTTGAGGAGTGCTGCTATGTTTGTTACCGTATGGTTCGACTGGCACGCGCGTATTACGGAGACGCCTCGTGAATCCAAATGGGAATCACTGGTGGAAGACTACGTTCTTTTCGCGGAACACAACTGAAAAAATTTAGAGGACTGAAATTTGAAGTTGATTGCCGAACTGTTCTACCTGCGACAAAGTGCATTTCGCGTAAGGACCACGAAGACGGGATAAGAGAAGTGAATGCTCGTACGGAGGCATATAGACAGTCGTTTTCCCCTCGCTCTATTTTCGAGTGAAACAGGAAAGGAAATGCCTAGCAGTGGTACACGGTACCCTCCACCATACACCATGCATTGACTTGCGGAATATGTACACGGGGAGGTTAAAAATATGAAAAAACCAAAAACACAACAGGTTACTATGCCCAATACGGTGTAGGTGGTATTGAAAACAGCTTCCAGTCGTCTCGAAACGGATAGCTACAGTCCTGTACGGTTGTCAAGGGCATCTTATACTATTCTTCCCGCAAAATAGTGGCAATTACCGGTAACGATGATGGAGTTGGATAGAGATCACACACCCTCCTCTCCAAAGTAGACAACAAAGGCTCAATAATACTGAGGTCTGGAGACTGTGGTGGCCATGGCAGATGCGACAATTCCTCCTCGTGCTGGACGATGGGGCCCTGCCATCTCGAAACACAGCATCAGCAGAACATTGTTCCATGAGATGGAGTTGATCAGCCAAAATAGTCACATAATCCTTGGCAGTAATGCGACTTTGGTGAGTACCCATGGGTCCCGTGGAATATAGTGATATGGCTGCCAAAATCGTCATCGAACCCCTGCCATGTTTCACTCTTGTGACGTGATCTCGGACAGAGACTGGAAACGGTGTGAAACAAGACTCATCTGAGAAAACGACAATCTTCCATTGCTTAATGGTCCAGATTTTCTGACTTCGTTTCCACGTTTTCCTCTTACGGGGCCGGCCGCTGTGGCCAAGCCCTTCTAGGCGCTTCAGTCCGGAACCGCCCAACTGTTACGGTCGCAGGTTGGAATCCTGCCTCGAGCATGAATGTGTGTGATGTCCATAGGTTAGTTAGGTTTAAGTAGTTCTAAGTTCTAGGGGACTGATGAAAAATGGTTAGGTCATCAGTCCCCTACAACTTAGAACTACTTAAACCTAACTAATCTAAGGACGTCACACACATCCATGCCCGAGGCAGGATTCGCACCTGCGACCGTAGTGGTCACGCGGTTCCAGACTGAAGCGCCTAGAACCGCTCGGCCACGCCGGCCGGCGGGACTGATGACCTCAGATGTTAAGTCCCATAGTGTTCAGAGCCATTTGAACCATTTGAACCTCTTACGGGCATTAGCATCACTGATGAGTAGTTTTGGAATTCCAGCTCACCTTGCAATTTCCTGTTGATGGAGCTCTCCTGGTGTTGTTTTGGTGCAGACAGGGTTCGCGAGTGCGACATTCAGTTCTGCAGCGACTTTTGTAGCTACAGTAGTCTTACTTTTGTCAAATTACTCTTCAATTAATGTCTATCACGACCACGCAACACACATTTTCGGTCGCTTTGTGTCTTAGCGGATGATATTTTTCCGATTTCTCTGTATGCGGTATAAATTTTCGATACGGCGCCATTTGGAACACCACAGGATTCAGCTACCTCGGTAACGGAAGCACCAGCCATACGAGCAACAATAATATGTCCATGGCAGAACACTGTTTTAACCACGATAGACACTTGCAATGTATTGAGGACACTGTACAGGCGGCGTTCGTGGTCAAATACAACAGTGCAGCTTGAATTCTTGTCGCCGGCCGCGGTAGTCTCGCGGTTAAGGCGCTCAGTCCGGAACCGCGGGACTGCTACGGTCGCAGGTTCGAATCCTGCCTCGGGCGTGGATGTGTGTGATGTCCTTTGGTTAGTTAGGTTTAAGTAGTTCTAATTTCTAGGGGTCTGATGACCACAGTAGTTAAGTCCCATAGTGCTCAGAGCCATTTGAACCATTTTTGAATTCTTGTCTAGGCTCTGCATTTATCTTCAGGCATACATTTATCACGGTGACTCCATATTTTTGTCCAACCTCTGTATGTAGATGTAGAAAGTGTGGGTTTCCTGTTCCCTCAGCACATGATGTAGTTCTTGCACGGGTTTACCTCACCTACGACGTTGGGATCAAAAATGGTTCAAATGGCTCTGAGCACTATGGGACTTAACTGCTGAGGTTATCAGTCCCCTAGAACTTTGAACTACTTAAACCTAACTAACCTAAGGACATCACACACATCCATGCCCTAGGCAGGATTCGAACCTGCGCCCGTAGCGGTCACGCGGTTCCAGACTGTAGCGCCTAGAACCGCTCGGCCACTCCGGCCCGCCGTTGGGGTCTACGTACGTAATAAATCAATAATTATACATTGCACAAACAACTGTATGTATGTTCTTGTATTCCATTGGCAGAATTATCCCACAACATGCTTGGCTTCATAACTTTAAAGTTGTTCATTTGTGGAACCGAATTTCTTATCTGATGTTGACACTTTTGATCTCTACCGTCCCTCTACGTTTGTATAACCATCACAGAAACAGACTGCAAAATGTATAATGCTTCAATAATAGTTTTTTTTATATCTGAAGAAATTGAAAACATTCTAAATTAATAAATATGATGTCCATCGGAGAGTGAACAATGTGTATGAGGCAGCATGTCCGTCGAAAACCACCACTGTGGAATGGTGTGTTAAGTTCCGTACTGGTCGCAATTCGACGTAAGACGCCGGTCGATCTGGGACGCTGAAGTTACACCGACTCATGTGGGAGACACTCGAGCACCTGCCCTATATTCCTGATCTCCACGTGCTTAAACGCACTCTGACCCTTAAAAAACGCCCTGAAGGGTCGACGGTTTCTGTCGGACATGAAAGTGCAGTAGGCAACTACGGACTTCTTCACGCAGCAGGTCACAGCATTTTACCAAACGGGTATCTTCAACTTGGTGCGTCGGTCGGATGATTGCCTCAATGCTCACCGCGATTTTGCCTGCGTAGGACACCGATTCTAGACTGTAAGGTCTTTGAACGGAATCTTGTTGGTAGCTGCTTACATAAAAAGACGGGGAGGATGGATGGCCACTGGTTTGTACAGCGGGAGAGCGTCACGGAAATACTGAGAAACCTGAACCGTCAAGCGCTTCAAGGCAGACGCCAGCTATCTCTCCAAAGTCTGTTTACAGCGTTTAGAGAATCAGTATGAAGTGGGGGATCTAGGAATGTGCTACAAGTCCTTCCGTATGGATTCCGCTGTGGCCACGGTGACAAGATTATACTAATTAATGTGCATACACATATGTTAAGCAGTTATTGTTCCCGCCCTCCAAATGGGAGTGGAGTGGGAAGAAACCCTAGCATATGGTGCAATGGGAAGTATCCACTGCCATGCACCTCACAGTGGTTTGCAGAGTATTGATGTAAATATAGATGTAGACATATAGTGTCGGACGCCACGCTTCAACACGATAGAGACCTCACAGCTGTCTAGTGTATCGAAATTAGATATATATTCGTTCGTCGTCTCTCTACAGGAAAAATCCATACAATGAAAACGATTCAGACGTGCATCTACATATCGCGCGGTCATGAAGAAATATGTAGCGACAAACTGATGTTCTGCTAATTAAGCAATATTTTTGCCGACTTTGGATTACAGACTTCTTTTTTCTGTCATAATCACCGATACCACAAGAAACAACACCACACTATAGACATAAATATCGACACTGTGTAATAAAGTTTATGTTTTAGGCTATGTATTATACTTCCAATAGGAAACATGCAGACGTGGGCGAAGAAAAAATTATTTAAGCGACTGAAATCTTTCCTCGGCATCTTCCTTATTACAATGATGTATTACTTGCCTTCGTCAAAAATTTTATGTTTTAGCAATTACGTACTTCTAAAAAGTGAATTGCTTCTTTTCAGATTCAGTTTCAAGGGAACATAGTAACCATTAGTTAGGACACAATCTTCGATACTCATTAGTTGTGGAATTTGTAAAGAATCTATGAAAGATTCAATAGTAAAATTCATAGAATGCAAGGTTATTCCAAGAATAACGGATCCTCTTCCTCGCTCTGACTTTCTCGCCTTAACGTGGCATTGGTCGCTGAATATACGCTGCCTCTATCGAAACCTGTAGGAGAGTAGTTCCCAATCTGGGGGTAATTACCCACAGAGGGGTAAAATGAAATTTTTTGATGGGTAGAAATGTGTGAAATCTTATGGGACTTAACTGCTAAGGTCATCAGTCCCTAAGCTTACACACTACTTAACCTAAACTATCCTAAGGACAAACACACACACCCATGCCCGAGGGAGGACTCGAACCTCCGCCGGGACGAGCCGCACAGCCCATGACTGCAGCGCCTGAGACCGATCGGCTATTGATAGGTAGAAGTCAAAGTGGTTCTATTGTGTCTCAGTCACAAATCTACATTATTTTTAAAAGATCATTACTATTATCATAATTCTGTAACACTACAACATTGATTACGTAAGTTACCAAAATTTATTTATTTTTTAGTACTGGAATTAATGTTGACGCCGTATGGTGGAGGTTATAGTTTGTCAAACGAATTTATGAGCAATATCTTTTTCAAATAGTTCGAAAGTAAAATAATGCGCCGACTCTTAATTAAAACTACGATTTCTAGCCAACCGAAGAACCCGATACCAAGTCGAGATACATACGCGAATTGACGTACCTCAATGAGCACACATTTTAATACAATTAATTAACTAAATTCATGAAATAATGGTATTTTGTGCATAATAATGATGAATTATGACTAAATTGTCATGAAATATCGTTTCTAAGTCATAACTCTAGCCTCCCAGATCTCGACCAGTACGGAATTTGGCGCACCATTCCACAACGGTGATTTTCGATGGACATGCTGGCCCATACACATTGTTCATGCTCCGATGGACGTCTACCGGTGTTTTCCCTCTGGCAGAAAAGAAAATAATAACAGCACGTTGGTCCTGTCTGGACACATTTGGTAATAACGTCGCCATAGTTCATGTTTCCGTATTTACCGCACGCTCGTCGGAAAGAAACGAATGCCACACGGATCCTTTGCTTATATGTCGGTGCTTATATGCCCGCATCGGAGTCGCGCTACTTTGCATGTACGCTGCAGCTACGGGTTCAAACGGACACGTTTTGATCGCCCCTTATGCAATTTCTATTTCCTGTTAGTCCTTTTTGGTATGGGTCCCAAACCTTCGAGCAATATTCTACGATGGGTCACACTAGTGTTTTGTAAGCAGTCTCATTTGCAGACAGATTGCATTTTTGTAGTATCCTGCCAATGAACCTCCTTTACCTACGATGTATGTGGTCATTCTGTTTCATATCTCTGCCAGTTGTTACATGCAGGTATTTTTATCAATTAAAAGGTTCTAATTTAACTCATTGATACTGTAATCACATAATGCTACGTTGTTTTTGGGGTGTTTTAGAGTTTGGACCACAGGGTGCCATTGCGATAGATAGTATCAGTGCAATTTTTCCAATTTATATGTGCGACTGTTGAAATTTTAGTTAAGTATGCCGCAGATTACCCATTCACGAAAATGAGCAAGTCACTTCACATTCGAGCCCACCTTACTTTGTTCTGCAATTTAAAAAAGTTCTAGCCACGCCATATTTTTAGTAATTTCCAATGCGAAACGAATGTAAACGAATACTAAAACTCTCACTTGTAAAATTTATACAGCAAAATCTAATAGTAATTACTATTTACCGGCATATGAAGATTCGGGATTTATGTTAGTATCAAAATGAAATCTGTATTTAAACATTTATGTCGATTTCTAGATCAAGTATTATTGTGAAGAAGTATTTTAATTCTTTTGGATGCGGTAACTGCATTATTTTGGCATGTTAAGGGGAAGTTTACTGTCTTTAGGTTCAAAAAATCGATTTTTTTAAATTGCATTTTTGGATCCATAAAAGTGTTTAGAATCCACCCCTGAAACGGTTTTTCCGAACACGGTACGGAAATGTTTGTTATTCGCGGCTGAACAAGAAATGGCACCTGCCTGAAATCGGTCTTTTCCACGCACCAGTTCTTTTTCTTTCGGAGGACGAGTTATTGTACCGGTGCTTGGGAGGAAACATACAATATTCAAATGAAAGTTTGAACGCGTGTATTTCGAAGTTAGCCCCCAAGCATGTGCATTCTGGTGCGAAGACTGTGGAGACTGCGACTTTCCTGGTAGTGAGCAGCTTCAACGAAGGGTATTCAGCAATTCTGAAGATCATGACAATGATGGACGTCACCCTGGGACTCTATTCGACGCAGTTCGCCAAGCATTCGGCAACCACCGGATTGAAGCGGCCGAAAACCGCTTGTCACCGGCCGTACGAGCGGCTCTGGAGCAGCGCAGGATGTCCCAGATCGAGCAGAACTCCCTCTGTGAGGAAGAGGAAGGACTAGTTTATGGAGCCGGAATAGCAGATTGAACGTACGTTACATAATATTGCATTTATATGCAGTCAAAACTTCAAACACGTTTTTTCGAAATGACGTTTTTTTATCTCACGGTATGGTAACTCAAATCTAATGAAGCGATTGGCTTGATTCTTTGTTTCCGACGAAGCTAACTAAATTTTCTAGGAGTTGTACCACTTTTATTCCGATCCATCAACTATAAACATTTTTACTTGGCCGACGAAGGCGAAAAATCGATGAAAAAACCCTATTTCTTCAAATGGCCGCCATTTTGTTTCCTATGCTGCAAATAACTTAAGCGAGGTACAACTCCTAAAGTATCTTATTTACTTCTCTAGCGTCAACTCAGTTTTGATTTCAGACGAGCCGGCTGACCTGTGACATATCTCGCGTGGAGGTCTACATCGAAATTTTGTTTCGTTCCGACGGCACGTCCGCCTTTGCTCTTCGACATTTCCGGTCGAAAAAATTCCAGTTCGTAGAGAAAATATCAATAAACATTTTGACCAAATTTGACATTAATATCTATAACACATCCCGAGAAAGAAATTATCAAAGAACATGTTTTTTTCGAGCCAAAGATAGTAAACCTACTCTTAATTATTCCGAAGTGATCGTAACGATTCATAATTTCATAATCAATAGACTTTTCTAGATGTCTATCAAGCTTTTAACTGTGAACTTAAAAATTAGTGTTTTAAACAATGGATGAGTTCACATTTGGATTATTGTAAGCCATGTAAGCAGCTGCTGCAATAGGCGGCAGTTTCAGTATTGTTAAAAATGTTGTAAGATTTACTTGACTGTCAACTTTGTGTTGTCAGTAAACAAGTTATTAAGAACAATTTCTTTTTGGATACGTCATTTCTTAGAACTGATTCATCAATACGAGCATATCCTGATATTATGGAGAGCTAAACATTTTCTTACAGGTGGATATGTTTACAGCGAACAGAACATCAAGAATCTGCAAGGTAAGTATTTCGTCTCCGTAGCCACGAAAGATGATTAATTCTATAATCCACTTAATAGACACGTACTTTGTGCTGTATATCTATGACAGTGAAAGTGAGACATACAGGTGACAAATGCTAAAAATATCACGAAAATTTCTTTTCCGAATGTAACGTAGTTTCTGCAATGGACCAGAAATTGCGCTCGTGTGTGGGCTGGTATTGTTATGATGAAGGAGAGGGTGCTTCATGTGTGGACGAACTCTTAGAATTCGGAACTCGATTACAGCACGCTCTTTCTCGCTCACCGACATTTTCACGTTACACACCGCCACGTGACACGCTGCAATTCGAAACCCTCTAGAGGCAGGGAGCTGCAAATATGTAGACATGAAGAATAAAGATGTAGCGTGTTAATAACGTTCACTTTATTAAAAAACCTCTAAGAGTTCTCACCTATAAAATTCGAAGGTATTACTTTTCAGCACGCCCTTGTACTCGTACATTTCCTTACACGTCCTACAGCACTTCGTAGGAGCACACTTGATCAAATCTACTCTTTTCCGCCTCTGTGTGTGTGTGTGTTTCCTTAATGTCTCATCGAAGATTATTATACAACGTACCTGCAAACATAACTCATTTGTAGAGACAAGCAGAATTAATTAGTCGTATCTGTCTTATATGTGTCTTCCTGGTATTTTTTCTGGGAGATTTATGGAAATCACGAGGTATATAAATGAAGATGGCCACTCTGCGATTGGTTCAGAACTCTCTTCTTGCTGACTTGAAGCTCGCAACTGCACACGCGCGCCTTCTAGATCGGCGTATCACGCTTCTGCGCGTTCCATTTCCTAACCGTATAACAAAAAGGTATGCACGTATGATTTCACAGCTTACATACGCACTGTGGGTTGTGAATAGGTGATCCTCAGTATGCGGTTCGAACAGAAGACCTACTTTAAGAAGATCGGCTGGGCATAGTGCTGGCCGGTTGAAAGAATGCCGTTGTCCGCCATACGCTCCCGTTTGCCTTGAACTTAATTAGAATGCGTTCCTTGCCATACTGACGGTTAGCATAGTATGTGGATCAAGAACTCTGGATCGCCGAGCCCCAACCTTGGGGCGGCCGTAGTGAACTCTGACATCTAACATCGTCGCCCGTGGACCTGTTGCACTGGCGGTGACAATTGGCGGCAGCTAACGGTAAACACAGCCGCATTCTGCCGGTGTTAATGGTTGCATTGTTGTGACTGAATACAAAGGTACTCCCCGATCCGCTGCATCGCTTAATATCCTGCTCACTTGTCTGATACGGATGCCACTCTCGCTGTTCTTTCCCACACTACCGGATGCACGAGAAGCACAATGTTAAAATTCTGAAAATTGTAAATGACATATGCCTCAATTCCTTTCGCTAAAGTAACAAAAAGTGGACACTTCTTTGCACAAAGATTATATGACCAAGACTCATAATTCCTAAAACACAGTACCTATGCAGATTTCAGCTGCAGTCCTGGTACTGGATGTGCTTTGATTAGCAGATAAATTCAGTATCAGACCTTAAGGGTCAAAATTATACAGATGATATAGCATTTTAAACTGAGTAATTTGAAATAAGACACTAACAGTCGGAAATAAATATTTCCTTTTTTATTGACACAAACAGCTCACAACTTGTAACAACAACGTCTAACGGTACCGTCCGATGATAAACCAAAGTTTCAAAATCTTGCAAACAGTTAAAAATTGTTATTTGAAGGTCATCTGATCGGAACAAGCTGATTCACGTCACCGAGAGTTGATAATCTCGCATGGCAACGAAAAACTGAAATTGATTTCTAATAAACTTTACTTATCTTCAGGGGTTGAACTGATTGTTGCCTGGGTACATTCCTCATCGTTAATAACCCAAGCCCATATTTCTTTCAACCTTTTGTTTGTTGGTTCAAATAAATACCAAACGTTGATGACATTCTACATATACACGTTCTATAGTCCTTACAGAATATATACATTTCAAGTTCTTATACAAATTAACATTTGAATACGGCTTATAAAAACTAAGTAATGCTGAACTTCACTGGACTGAAATGATTACAATAACTGTTCGCGTGGCCTCTACCGCACAACCATATGCAGTGGGACCTTGATAATCCGGCACGCTCGCGGATATGTCAATGCCGAATTGTCAAATATGTCGGATTATCAAGGTCATTAAAAAAAAACTAGTTTAAAAAGGGGATGTAAGCGACATCTAAAGTTTTAGCGTGCAAGAACAAGTAACAGTCATTTATTAAAAACGACAGGAGAGATTACAGTACAAAAAAATTAAAAATATATATTACTGTTTTGTAAAAACAAAATTAAATTAAAAGTAGAATACTGCACTACTGTCTTAAATCAGTTTGAGGCTGAAAGTTTTACATAAGTTAAATATACATAAATAATTTTTTGTACACCAGTTATGAAACAAAAAAACACTATCGATTTGAAAAGATCAACCACAAGCTAATTAATAGCAACTGTTACCAAGAATTTGGTGCAGTTTAATTGGAACCGCTGTCTTCAGGAACTAGACGGATATCTGACGTCGAGGCATGAAATATGTCGAACTGGTATCTACCACTAACGGTTTGGCTGGAATTTTCTTCTGAGCCCTCTGTAACATCGCATAAATTCTTCTCGTTTCTTGGACTTATCTCTCTTTTGACGAAAACTATTTTATGTGATTCACAAGTTCAAGTCCTCTGAAGCTTCAGCCAAAGAGATGTGAGTTGTAGGCGTATCTTCTTCGTCACTCTCAATTTCTGATGCCTCCTGTGGGTTGAAAACAATTTGTAATGTCACATCGTCAGTCAGCTCTTCTTCGTACACAGCACTCCGTCTTCAGGCCACAAGTGGCCCATCGGGACCATCCGACCGCCGTGTCATCCTCAGTGAGGATGCGGAGAGGAGGGGCGTGTGGTCAGCACACCGCTCTCTCAGTCGTTATGATGGTTTTCTTTGACAGGAGCCGCTACTAGTCGGTCGAGTGGCTCCTCAATTGGCATCACGAGGCTGAGTGCACCCCGAAAAATGGCAACAGGGTGTTACAAAAAGGTACGGCCAAACTTTCAGGAAACATTCCTCACACACAAAGAAAGAAAATATGTTATGTGGACATGTGTCCGGAAACGCTTACTTTCCATGTTAGAGCTCATTTTATTATTTCTCTTCAAATCACATTAATCATGGAATGGAAACACACAGCAACAGAACGTACCAGCGTGACTTCAAACACTTTGTTACAGGAAATGTTCAAAATGTCCTCTGTTAGCGAGAATACATGCATCCACCCTCCGTCGCATGGAATCCCTGATGCACTGATGCAGCCCTGGAGAATGGTGTATTGTATCACAGCCATCCACAATACGAGCACGAAGAGTCTCTACATTTGATACCGGGGTTGCGTAGACAAGAGCTTTCAAATGCCCCCATAAATGAAAGTCAAGAGGGTTGAGGTCAGGAGAGCGTGGAGGCCATGGAATTGGTCCGCCTCTACCAATCCATCGGTCACCGAATCTGTTGTTGAGAAGCGTAAGAACACTTCGACTGAAATGTGCAGGAGCTCCATCGCGCATGAACCACATGTTGTGTCGTACTTGTAAGGGCACATGTTCTAGCAGCACAGGTAGAGTATCCCGTATGAAATCATGATAACGTGCTCCATTGAGCGTAGGTGGACGAAAATAAAATGAGCTCTAACATGGAAATTAAGCGTTTCCGGACACATGTACACATAACATATTTTCTTTCTTTGTGTGTGAGGAATGTTTCCTGAAAGTTTGGCCGTACCTTTTTGTAACACCTTGTATATAGTGACGACAAAAAAAAAATCACATGAAGAAGGAGTAGTGCGACTTAAACGAAAGTTAGTACGCATATATCTATAGCTGAAAGATGATATCTGTTCAAATTTCACGCCAGTCGCGTAAGAGTGGTGCTAGTAGCGCCACTGTGAGGGTGGAAGCCAGGTTCGCTTTCAGTACGCGCAGTAAAGTTCGTGAGTGTTAGTTACCTTAGAGATTGGACATGGTAATTTGATGTCAATCAAAATTGCCTTCAAGACGACAAAGCCGCCATTTTCAGCACCTCACTGAGTCTGAACGAGGTCGTGTAATAGGGCTACGAGAAGTTGGATGTTCCTTCTGCGATATTGCAGGAAGACTTGGCAGGAATGTAGCTATTGTACATGATTGCTGGCAGCGGTGAAAAGATAATGTACCGTCGCAAGAAGAACGGGCTCTGGACGGCGACGTGGCACTTCAAGAGGGAAGACCATCGTGTTCGGCGTATTGCTCTGGAACATCGTACTGCACCTGCAGTAGCAATTTGAGCAGCAGTTGGCACCACAGTGACACAACTAGCGGTTAAAAATCGCTTACTTCAAGGACAGCTCCGAGCCAGGCGCCCTGTAGTCTGCACGCCACCGACCCCAAACCACTTCCATTTGCGACTTCAGTGGTGTCAAGCGAGGGCTCATTGAAGTGCAGGGTGGAGGTATGTTGTGTTTTCTGATGAAAGCTCGTTCTGCCTCGGTGTCAGTGATGGCCGTGTGTTACGTAGAAGGAGGCCAGTTGAGGGCGTGAAATCAACCTGTCTGCGCGCTAGACACACTGGACCTACAGCTGGAGTTAGAGATTTCGTTTGACAGCAGGAGCACTCTTGTGCTTATTCCACGCATCCTGACTGCAAATAGGAAAGTCATTCTGGTGATTCGGGCTGTTGTACTGTCATTCACCACCAGCATTCCAGGTAGCGTTGTCCAACTGGATAACGCTCGCTCAGACATCTCTGTTGTAATTCAAAATGCGCTACAGAATGCTAACATGTTGCCTTGGCTGCTCGATCACTGCATCTGTCTACAATCGAGCACATACGCCACATCATCGGACGACAACTCCAGCGTGATCCACAAACAGCATTAACCGTACCTGTATTGACCGACCGCCGCGCGGGATTAGCCGAGCGGTCTCAGGCGCTGCAGCCATGGACTGTGCGGCTGGTCCCGGCGGAGGTTCGAGTCCTCCCTCGGGCATGGGTGTGTGTGTTTGTCCTTAGGATAATTTAGGTTAAGTAGTGTGTAAGCTTAGGGACTGATGACCTTAGCAGTTAAGTCCCATAAGATTTCACACACATCTGAACATTTTTTATTGACCGACCAAGTGGAACAGGCATGGAACTGCATCCCACAAAGTGACATCCGGCACCTGTATAACACAATGCATGCACGTTTGCACTCTGGCATTCAACATTCTGGCGGTTACACCAGTTATCTCTGGACCAGAATTTCACATTTGCTGTGGATTAACTTGCGCTTGCATTAACCTGTGATCTTGCAATGATAAACACTTAAATATGTTACCTAGACAAATGTACTCCCAAAATTTCGCTACCCCAAAATAATTATTTTTTTGTTTTGCAAATTTTTCCGTCAGTGTAGTTGAAGATAGGGTACTGGTGTTAATTTTCCCATAATATTGTTCTGGTCCTCACGTTTTTCTAGTCTTCTTATGATGTCCAGTTTTTGGTGGATATCAACTTCAAATGTTTGCATTGTGCCGTTTTAGTCGACTTTTGCTGTTTGTAAAACATATTCATTGTGCGTACGAACATTTTAAAGCGTTGTAGTCTATTTGGCAGTCGTACGAGTTGCTGAATACTGATACAGTACAATGACTGTATTTAATAACTATTAGTTAAAACCACACAGCACTGATGCAAATGTAAGTACTGTAGATTTAGTGTTAGTGAACGAAGAACACCGGCCGGGGTGGCCGAGCAGTTCTAGGCGCTACTGTCTGGAACCGCAGGTTCAAATCCTGCCTCGGGCATGGATGTGTGTGATGTCCTTAGGTTAGTTAGGTTTACGTAGTTCTAAGTTCTAGGGGACTGATGACCTCAGAAGTTAAGTCCCATAGTGCTCAGAGCCATTTGAACCATTTGAACGAAAAACTATTGATATTGGCAGAGAGCTAACAATGCAGCTGGCTTCTCTTGGAGAGGATATAATCGCTCATTGAGGCAGACATTTGTTACTGACGAGGTTATGTTACTGACGATGTTTCTCAAAGGCGTCCGATTGTACTGCAACCGCGCCGAGCAAAAATTACGAGAAAATTTGCGATGCATTCCGGACTGTCGTGTCTGCCGTACTATCGAGTGCCGGATTACCACGTCTTACTGTATAATGTTTTAACCATGAAAATTTTACAAATAGTTATTAGACAAGTTACACAAATGAAGCTCCAATTAGAAGTTGAAGTTGCATGAAAAGTTTGCTACAACATACCGTTTTCAAAACTGAAGAAAACTTTTGATATAGTTACAGTGCTAGTTAGATTACTTTTTTGACATGAAAGTTAATGAATTAACATCGTCAAAAATTAGATTAAAATATTTCTTAATAACATTTTAATTACAATGCCATTTCACGTATTTACTCAATGTCAGTGAGTACTATGAAATTTGAATCATTCAACATTTTTGAGATAGTAAACGAATGATACAACAGGCTAGAACCCTGCCGATCGTTTCATCTGAAGTGTCTAACGCAGTGTCGTGCAACAGTGACTTCGTGTAACCCTACCGGAACTGATTACAAAGTGATCTTTCTAGAATGTTCTGCGGAAGTGAATTTGCGTAAAAAATTAATGAGCTAAGAGCCAAAATTATGCCTACATGACTCTAAAACAGGTACAACGTTCACACGCTAGTGGAAATAGAAATGAACATATTAGCAGTTAACTATAGCATACACGTAGAGTAAGCAACTAGTGGATCATGTTAATCATCATTCGCAGCATCGGGAATGGCGGTTTTCCTCATCTGCCACTTGAAAAACTTAGGATCATAGCGAATATACTAGATGACGACCACCGGTCTCAGTACGTGCTTTACAATGGCACATAAAATTTCGCCATACTCCCTCAAACCTCCCTGCTGCGTGGTGTACAGTAAGACAGGCTAGGACCCTGCCGATCATTTGTGGACTCTGAAGCAGTAATGACTTCGTATAACCCTACCGGAAAGAATCCACGGAACAGAGACTGGGCGATCTCGCTCTTCATGGTACAACACATCCTCTTTCAATACAACTACAAGGTTATCCGTGGTTCAGGTGCACGTGGACCTTAATATCAGGGTGGGATGATAGACGGCCATGTTGGAACCACATTCTCTAGCAGACAGTACGAGTTTCAGACTACAGCAACTGTCGCAGCGCATCCTGAATGAGCACCGGGTGGCGTACAACATTCAAACAGGGTGGCTGCAAATAAGGTCCTATTATTTATTATTGAAGTGATTGTTTATGACAGTTCTCGCCTTGTGTTCATATGTGTTTGAAAGATTCTGCATTGAGCGAGACATAATTCCTCTTTTTCTTTGCGTCGCCCATACATATGAAAGTTCGCCATGTTCAGTAGATTTCTTTGACAGCTTTGTCACTAGGTCCAAAGTCACACGACACCAAAGTAAACTGAAGCTCATGGAAGAGTGTGGTGCCTTGAGGATGGTGTACCTAGGAATAGCTTCAGTCTGGAACCGACGACCGCTACGGTCGCAGGTTCGAATCCTGCCTCGGGCATGGACGTGTGTGATGTCCTTGGGTTAGTTAGGTTTAGGTAGTTCTCAGTTCTAGGGGACTGATAACCTCCGATGTTAAGTCCCATAGCGCTCAGAGCCATTTGAACCATTTTTTTGAACCTAGGAATATATGATGTTTCCCGGTCGATGTTCCGATCTAGTGACCGGTTTTAGCGACTACCATTAGCAGTATCTGGGATTTTCTAATGTTCTTGTTGTTGTGAGAATGAGCTTTTGTTTTGTGCAACATTTGTAAATATTTTGAGTGCTACACAACTAAATGCTGTGTAATACAACAAAGATATTTGGAGGTTATTACAGAATTTAATGGCAAGTAATATTCTCTACTATATATCTTTAAAAATAGTTATATAACTTATATACTACGTCGGTCGGGCTCCATCTTGTACTTTGAAACGGAGGAAGGTCTTCTACCACGGACCACGTGGTAGTTGTTGTGGGTTGGCAGGAGAGCCAACACCTGGTTACTAGAGGAAGCCGAAAGGCACGCGTTTTAGCTCACGCAGGCTGGCGTGAGGTCTGGAACAGGACAAGGAAATTAGAATTTAGAAAAACGGACGTAGCTGGTGGAATACTTAACTTTAATCCATTAATGATGAGCGTCGCTCTTGACTGTACATGATTCAGTATCAATAGTAACTGGTAATGGCGCCTTGCTAGGTTGTAGCAAATGACGTAGCTGAAGGCTATGCTAACTATCGTCTCGGCAAATGAGAGCGTATTTTGTCAGTGAACCATCGCTAGCACAGTCGGTTGTATATCTGGGGCGAGTGCTAGGAAGTCTCTCTAGACCTGCCGTGTGGCGGCGCTCGGTCTGCAATCACTGATAGTGGCGACACGCGGGTCCGACGTATACTAACGGACCGCAGCTGATTTAAAGGCTACCACCTAGCAAGTGTGGTGTCTGGCGGTGACACCACAGTAGTTCCAAGTGAACTGATTTTCTTTACCGTCTTAACAATTTTATCTGCCTTGAAATAAAAATTTCTGTCAGTTTCCAATACCTTCTATTTCAAAATGTGTTTAATTTATAACTGGAATTGATAATACTTCCACTTAATTTGATGTCACTTATAGATTCTTGCTATGTACTAGGGTAATAACATAACAGACTGACTATTAAATACAGCACTGACAAGATTTTCTCGATTGCAACTTTTTTACATTTCAGTAGAATATTTGTTCCTAGATACAATATCATCACATATCTTGGAAAACTGTTTCACATTTGAAAAAAAGTCTTACTTTTCAGGAGTAATTCCTGTAATTTCAGAAAAAGACTGAAGTACTCAAAAAGTGAATGTCAATGTTTAAAAATGGAATAAGAAAATAAACAACCCAACATAATTAAAGGACCACTTTTTCGGAACGCCGTAATTGTCTCCCATTGCGACGTAAAAGTTTTAAATTTAGCTCAAAGGTGCCAACAACCTTCCTCTGTAATGCTACAAAAGTGTGACACCCCACGACGTTACTCGGGCTCGACGGCGCTTCGAACATCAAGGTGTCGACAGATGAGAAAAAAGGCCGGAACTCGGAAGCACAAGTGACGTGTAAGTTGGTTTAATGATTCACATTGGCATCAGATTTCACCAGTATTGTGCGTAGCGCCACCGTGGACCTGTCACACGATGGGAATGTCGTCAGACCCCCTCTTACTCACACATTTCACCCCTTCATTTGACGCCTCTGCATTGGAGGTCAGAACTGTGACGACACGTGATTAAAAATCTTATCTATTAGCTTCTCGCATTTAAATGGCACATAATCCTTTAACACTGTATGTAAATTAATGCTGCTACTGAAAATACTGCCATTGTTTTCCTCTTGGTGATATCCTAATGTTGGTATTTTTCATCTCTGTGGAGCTCTTACATCCTATTTAACAAGCATCCGGAATAAAACTTATCTCTAACTCCATATAAATATTGAAATTTAAAAAATGTGACTTCTCGGCTACAAAAATATATTTTTGTTAATCAGAGACTGTCGATTAATTCACGTCTTTAGGGTCAAGAAGCAAGACTCATTATCCAAAGTTTACAAGGGCAACAATATTGAAATGCAATTGTAGTGTCATTGCCACAGATTCCTTTGAATTTGTTAAAAAATCGGTGAAATATTTCTTGGCTGCTTAAAATCATTCGTCTTTAATTTTCTGCTACACTGACAGTGCTAAAATAACTGCTTCGTCTATCTACTGATATATGCCATATTTCAGCACAGTTGACACGGAACATTCACGCATTTATTAAAGACTTACCAGTCAGGTGCGGTACATATATACAGTATTATATAGGGATAATACTATAAACATGTCTGCCTCTACCACTCTCGAAACTCTTAATTTTTGTAGTACGTAGTATTCAGTCTCACTTACAAATTACCCGGATTAGATGTATCTATTTCCAATTTGCTGGAGTTGGAAACTCCTGTTGTAGTTCCTCGATGTGTATGACGACGTAAGTTTTCTCCCATATCTCGTTCTTGTGTATGAAAATGTGTGATACAAGGTGGGAGTGAAGTCCAACAGGTGTGAAAAACAGCGTATGTAATTACAAAAAGAAAAGAAATACACCAAAGGTGCACAACAAGATGGAAAACTTAAGTACAGGACATACATCACAACTGCAATCGGAAAACTGTTTCAAAATTCATAATACTTTAAGCAAATTCTTCCGTTTACTTTGCAGATCAAATACTGTCAAGTCATAGAAAGACATAAAAGCAAGCCGACCTGTGCAAATTCATTTTCACAATCAAGACTGTTTCAGGTGAGCAATCAAAATAAATTTAAAAATGCTATTTTGTCAAAAACTGACATTTTGGGCCCGTGGCTGCGTACAAAATATAGGTTGACTCTTACACAGAATATTACAGCAAATAAATAAATAAATAAATAAAATAAATAAAAATAAAATGTCCACTTTTGTAATATTTATACTTGCACATCCATCCCAACCCATTTACTGTGCTTTCAACGTATGCCATAATATGTCCATATTTATTATGTACGTTTGGCCCTTATCATTTACTTTTGTTCCAATGTATATTTAGATTAAATTAGTTTTCGTTCCATAGACCCAAAAAAGTGAGATGATTCTCGTGGGTGTGGGACATGTCAGAAAATATAGCATAAAAACATAAAACACCATAATATTTACGTAAAATTACTGCAGTAACACTTTGTAACTGACTGCTTTATTTATTGATCTTAATTTTAATCAGTTCTCTTTCAGTGTAAATAGTAAGTAACGTAACATTAGCAATTTGCAAATTTCTGCTGTCACGTGCATGTACGTAATGAAATATCTCTGAGAGTGGAAGTCTTTGGCATTGTTATCGTTGTAATATCGCCATCTTTGTATACATACCTCCATGTGATGAAACTTCTAAGTGTGTGAGTGGTGCGTTACATTATATATACATACATATATATACAAAAAAGTGCATTATACAGTTTTAGATGCTGCAAGATGATAAACAACCTCCACTGGAACGTAATGGAACGGTTTCTTCATTGTAAGTAACCGAAACATCTTCCATTTAATAACAATAATTTGTTTACACACTTAAAATCGTCGTGAGGCACAATTACAATTAAAAAGACGATGTCTCACATCTTGTTTTGGTTGTAGGGCATCACCACTCCAAGGAAGTTTCGTCAGGTGCGGAAACAAAACATGGAATGATAAGTAAAACGTGAACTAGCCGTCTGAAGATAAATGTATCGGTAACGGCGCTGTTAAAATAAATAAATAGTATTGTAAAAAGTGGCTGGTTGCTGTAATCGTCTGTGTTAGAGTAAACCCGTAAATTTAAAAATTCGTATGCTGTACTTTGTAGAGATAAAATAGAAAAACAATATGAACTCTGTGTAACACAATATTTTTAATGAAATAAATCGAAATCCAAAGAAGATGACAAGCAAGTGTCGAAACATGTTTAAATAAATAAAAAATAAGAAATACGTTGTGTTTTGCAGAAAGTGTCGTTTAAAAAGCCAAATTTATTACTAAGTTTCAATTAAAGATGGTGTGACCATATCGCCACAGAAAAATGGTGGATCTACATTATAATGGGTGTTTGCCATCCATATAAGTTTTAATGTGTAGGCGACGCAAAGTATTCAGACCATTTACTGTTGCTTCGTGCCACCATGGCAAATACTGCTAGTTTTTAGTAAGGTCCAACTAAGTTACCGACCTAGGTGGAGCTGTTGTGACACACTGGCCTCGCATTTGAGAGGACGTTGATTCAAATGCCCATTCATCCATCCAGACTTTTTTTCCTGTATTGCTTAAGGCAAATGCCGGGATAGCTCCTTTGTAAACAACACGGCCGACCAATTACCTTTCAGAACCTTTCCCAGTCGGAGCTTGTGCTTCGTCTCTAATGACCTCGTCATCGATGGGACGTTAATTCCTTCTTCTTTCATTTTACTTAACCAATGGAGAATCATTTTTTTGTAAATAAATAAATAATGGTTATTAATTCTGAATGACAATGTTGACTGACGCGATAAACAGTAAAAACTGGTTATTCTAAAATAATGGAATGTCAAAGTGAATCATTTATAATTGGTGAATATCCTGTTCTCTGGATTGTAACACTAAAATCAATCGTCAATGGGAATCAATCATGTCATTTCTACACTCAGATGCTCTCGGTATATAAAATGGAATTGGAGAAATCAGTTACTCTTTGCAATCAATTTGAAGAAACTGCTTACAGTGAGCGACGGAGGCAATTGCGTATGACGTATTTTCCGAGCAAGAGTTCGTTGGCTACCTCTTTTACAACGAAAGCTGTGAAGGGAAAGTAGGAGATGCGGATACCTGCATCGGGTGCGGCGCTTTCAAGAAAAGGTTTTCTATTTAAGAGAGAGGAAGGGGAAAAGAATTGGCTCTGTCGCGTAGGGTAGCCATATTGCGACAGTGGAGCTGAATAGATGCCTAAAGCTGACTGTAACGCTACGAAGAACTCATCAGAAAATATAACAAAAAAGAATAATAAAACTACGAGCTTACAAATAGATGATACATGTTTTAGACCAATAAAGTCACTATGCTGGAAACTAACCTATAGTTTGAGTAGCCACCAAGAGTTGCAACGAGAGCTTGTGTGTAACATACAGTTCAAATGGTTCAAATGGCTCTGAGCACTATGGGACTTAACATCTATGGTCATCAGTCCCCCAGAACTTAGAACTACTTAAACCTAACTAACCTAAGGACATCACACAACACCCAGCCATCACGAGGCACAGAAAATCTCCGACCCCGCCGGGAATCGAACCCGGGAACCCGGGCGTGGGAAGCGAGAACGCTACCGCACGACCACGAGATACTAACATACAGTTAAAGAAGTATCAGAGCCCACAGTGCTTCGTAGGTATCAGACTACAGGTTACTGTTGGACGACAGTGCCCGGACAATGACCACTTAGCTTAATTTCGTACACAATCGACAACGTGTCTGTCGAATCAATACACCAAGGAAAAATATGGCATCGGGACTATTGTATAGAATTGTGCAATAAGCTGGTTGTCAGTTGTTGTGTTGGAATATAGCGCTATATTTATGCATAATTCATGTTTGTATTTTTCTATATTAACTGATTTGAAAGGATAAAAAATATGAAATTTTCTGACAGATTAAAACAGTGCCGCACTGGGACACGAACCCAGGGCCTTGCCTTATCATCTGAGCTACCCCGACATAACTCACTACTCCCTTCGCAGCTTCAATTCTTCCAGCTTTTCCCTCTTACTTCCCAAATTTCACAGAAACTCTTCTGCAGATCACACTGGCCTTCCACTCCTGGAATGCACATAGTTTTAATCTATCAGGAACTTTCAAAACAGTGTACACTCTGCTGCAGTGCGAAATCTTTATTGTGTAAAAACGTATTTCTTTCTCATCGATGTATGAAATTATTTTAAAAAAATTGTAGTATATGTATATCAATGACACTTTCATTCTAGATCGAGAGTAATCTTTCAGTCTATGGTTATATACAAACTTCCGACTGTTATAAAAAAAAGGCGTTAGTGAGAGTAGACTCGTTGACTGTTCCCTGAACGGTATAATCCAACTGTGGATATGATTCTGATGCAAAATATATAACTCGAAGAAACTGAAGAAAGGCCAAACATAAACTATTGTAACTGCGAGGAAAAGTAAGATAGTTTATTTGTTGTGAAGGTGAAGACCGTAGCTCGAGCCCATGCCGATATTGTGTAAGAATTTGTAAGTAGGCTGTTTAGGTTTTTATGTTTGTAACGCCACGTAGCGCTCTGTATGAAAAATCACTGAATGTGCTGTGTGCAATCTGTGGCTGGTTGGCATTGTTGGAATATTCGCTATTGTAGTGTTGGGCAGCTGGATGTGAACAGCTCGTAGCGTTGGGCAGCTGGAGGTGAGCCGCCAGCAGTGGTGGATGTAGGGAAAGAGACAGGAGTGGTGGATGTGGGGAGAGAGATGGCAGTTTTGAGAGCGGACGATCTGGACGCGTGTCCGTCAGAAAAACGAAATTTGTAAGATCGGATGTCATGAACTAATATATATATTATGACTTTTGAACACTATTAAGGTAAATACATTGTTTGTTCTCCATCAAATTCTTTCATTTGCTAACTATGCCTATCAGTAGTTAGTGCCTTTAGTAGTTAAAATCTTTTATTTAGCTGGCAGTATTGGCGCTCCCTGTATTGCAGTAGTTCGAGTAACGAAGATTTTTGTGAGGTAAGTGATTCATGAAAGGTATAGGTTATTGTTAGTCGGGGCCATCCTTTTGTAGGGATTATTGAAAGTCAGACTGCGTTGAGCTAAAAATATTGTGTGTCAGTTTATTGATGATCAGAATAAGTAAAGAGAGAAATGTCTGAGCACGTTAAGTTTTGCTCAGCTGTTTGAAAACAAAATAATGAAAGAGGTTTACCAGAACAGTAATATATAATTTTCCAAAGGGTACGTTCCAAATTTTTTAATGCAGGGAGCACGTTAATCTAGAAATCTGATGAAACTGGTGAGGTATGAATAAGACTTCTAATTGCAAAATAATTGTTGGTGGGTTCAAATGGTTCAAATGGCTCTGAGCACTATGGGACTCAACTGCTGAGGTCATTAGTCCCCTAGAACTTAGAACTAGTTAAACCTAACTAACCTAAGGACATCACACACATCCATGCCCGAGGCAGGATTCGAACCTGCGACCGTAGCTGTCTCGCGGTTCCAGACTGCAGCGCCAGAACCGCGCGGCCACTTCGGCCGGCAATTGTTGGTGGGACTTCACACAAGTGTGGAGTGCCAAAAATATTTAAAAAAAAACAGAAATTTAGTGAAAGCAGAGATATGTATTTACTTATTTTTGTAGTTGTAAAATAAGTTGATCAAATTAAATAAAATTACCCTATTACAAATCTAGTTTTGCTGTGCGTAAAAATATATATCATTCCCGGCAATTTTTTGAACGTGGGAAGGAACACTGGTGATATCTGCAAAAGCAAGTATGAGACTACATCTGCAGCTCAGATATTGTAAATCTCAGTGCACAGTGAACTATCAGTGCTATTTAACAGCCCTACAGTGGTAATTAGGTTCTTAAACTAGGTGAACCGAAAACAATTCGGAGGCTTTTTAGTTGTATTTTCTGAGTATTTCGGTATGAGGGGCCAGTGATCTCCGGTGGCTCGTTACCATGCAGTAACGTAATTATGATTTATTTGGTTTGTGACCCAGATTACCTTTGTTTCTGCGAAAATACTTTCCATATTGGGTGTTCTGGCATA
Organism: Schistocerca serialis cubense; assembly: GCF_023864345.2. NCBI lineage: Eukaryota > Metazoa > Arthropoda > Insecta > Orthoptera > Acrididae > Schistocerca > Schistocerca serialis. The sequence continues at coordinate 387,126,197 of NC_064640.1, forward strand.
CAGCGCGTGACTATTATCTTCGAGTTAAACACGGAGTGATATGATTTCTCGTAGGCACCCATGCACACATGCAAAAGTACTGTGATGTGAATGTATTCGCTGCGGGAACAGCTCGGCATAGTGCCGTTGTGCTGCTCTTTCATTGCATTCATTGCTCTTAAACGCGAGATGCATGTCTGCCAAGTCTTAATCAATAAACGCATCCATACCGCTGTGTATCGCAACTGACGGATAACTAACACTGCCAGCAAACAAACCCTAGACAGAACGGAGCAGTACTTGATGCAACCTTGAGGGCGCAGAGAAAGTGGACATTACTGTTGTCAACAGAAAGCACCATTACGGAATGGAACAAGTTCGTTTCCAAGTAACACACACAGCACGTACCGTCGACATTAATAGTGTTGTGAGGGGTATATTCACTGCAGCGGAGATACAAAGCTACTTGGGGATAAGAGATTAAACGAAATGTAATTTACCTGCAAGAAACATCCGGAAATCAGGGGTCCCTTACACCAAAATACTCAGACAATATCCCTGGAATACCTTACAAATTTTTTTCGGGGAGAACTGGAATCATAAGGTTCAAATGGTTCAAATGGCTCTGAGCACTATGGGACTTAACATCTGAGGTAATCATTCCCCTAGAACTTAGAACTACTTAAACCTAACTAAACTAAGGACATCACACACATCCATGCCCGAGGCAGTATTCGAACCTGCGACCGTAGCGGTCTCGCGGTTCCAGATTGAAGTGCCTAGAACCGCTTGGCCACCACGGCCGTCGGAATCATAAGGTATAAGCAAAAGAAGTTAAATCTGAATACAACAGTAGTTAATATTATCTGAGTATAGGCAGACTGTTGAATAAAGTTATTTAGTTTGTATAGAACGCTCACGGTATCTCAGGACACTGGTTTGCAGCTGCGTCTGTCAAATGTCTTTGAATTCTGCGTCTGCATCTACATACATACTCCGCAAGTCACCGTTTGGTGTATGGCGGAGGATGTCGTGTAGCGCTACTAGTAATTTACTTTCCTATTCCACTCGCAAATGGAGTGAGAGAAAAACGAGTGCGTATCCCGGTCCTTAAGCGAAATGTACGTTGGTGACAGTAGAATCGTTCTGCAGTCAGCTGCAAATGCCCATTCTCTAAATTTTTTCAACAGTGTTTTGCGCAAAGAAGGTTGTCTTTCCCCCCAGGATTCTCATTTTAGTTAAAAAAAAAATTTCCGTAATATTCGCGTGTTGATTGAATCGACCGGTAACAAATCTAGTAACACGCTTCTAAATTGTTTCGATGTTTTTCTGTAATTTGACATGGTGGGGATCCCAAACACTCGAGCAGTACTCAGGAATGGGTAGAACAAGTGTTCTATATGCGGTCTCCATTGGGGTACATGAACTACACTTTCCTAAAACTCTCCCAAAAAACCGAAGTGGGGCATTTCCCTTCCCTACTACCTTCGTGACGTGCTCTTTCCATTTAATATCTCTTTGCAACGTTTGGAATAGATATTTGTTCAAATGTGTGTGAAATCTTGTGGGACTTAAATGCTAAGGTCATCAGTCCATAAGCTTACACACTGCTTAACCTAAATTATCCTAAGGACAAACACACGCACCCATGCCCGAGGGAGGACTCGAACCTCTGCCGGGACCAGCCGCACAGTCCATGACTGCAGCGCCTGAGACCGCTCGGCTAATCCCGCGCGGCGAATAGGTATTTAATCGAAGTGACGTTGTCTAGTAAAACTCCACTGATTCGGTATTCGAACATCACAGGATGTAATGTAAGTAGTCCATAGTATAGATAGATAGACAGGCAGATAGATAGAGAGAGAGAGAACAGGTCTATACTACGTATTATAACGCTATGAGCCTTCATCATAATGACTGCCCCTTCAGCTGCCGATGACAGGCTGAGATTAATTGGAAATATTATTCGGAAATGTAAATAATGCCCTCGCTTATAAAACCCTCATCTGCCGCAATCTTAAATATCGTTCATACGATATCTCTATGATTTCTCTATTTTTCTTGGTAACTGGACTAAACAGGGATAACTGAGGTGATAGATAAGGTTCGGGGAAAACTTTCACAGATTGTTACGAGCTTATTAAGTCGGAGCGAGATTGCCTCAGACATCTCAACGAAGTCCTGTGTGATGAGGTTAACATGGGCTTTACGCCTCACGGACAGGTTAGTCTTAAAATTGTGAGAACCTGTTCTCTACGGAGAGGCAATAAACGTAATACTCACTCCCATACGCTTACCAAGCAACGTCAATAGCGATAAGGTTTGAGAAATTCTAACTCATACACAGACGTACAGGAAATCATCCTTCTATGGCGGCACTCGCATACAAGTGTTGAAAAGTGTGTAGCTCCCAGGAGGTGCGAAGATCAATGACATAAGAATGCCCTACGCCACAAAGCGCTTGGTGGCATGTGATCCCCAACAGTATGTAGGTATGGGGATAATTACAGCTGTAGTTGTCCAAAATCATTACGAACCTCAGTCTTTATATTCTGTGTACATTGGAGCCTGACACTTCAATGATCTCGGATTAACAAAACCCCACCCAAATGACAGCTTTTATGAGTTCTTCGTAATACCGGAGGTTATATAATTGTAAAATCAGTCATACATATATCAGTGCTCTAGTGTTGTGTTAACGCTCGAGAACAGCCTGGACGGTTCGGCACTGTCATACGGATGATGTATCTGTTATCCTGCAAAGTCGTCATATTTCGTGTGTCTTTATTGGCTGCACGAAGGGTATGGCTCAGTTCTAGTGTCACCGTCGTCATGGCGCTATATCCTTGTAAGTGTAACCAAACGATGAAGAAAACCAGTTCAGTCGCGAAAATAAATCATTCAGGATCTTCGAATCTACAGTTGACTAATACGGTGCTTTTTGAGATCGCCGAGACATGTTGACTCCGATCTGGTATCTTATACATTGTTGATAACGCTAAATCATTTGTTGGGCTCTTCAAGGTCTGCACACTAGATCGCCTCACATGCTAAATTAAGAGGTCGTTTTACGAATAGTGCATTCTAATCCATTGATCGTTTTCATGTATCCCATGTCACAATGGCCTTTGCATTTTCAAAAATTGTCGTGCTGTATAGGTGGTCTGTAAAGCTGAAATTCTGGGAATGCATCGCGTCCAAGGTGCTCTTCTGGCTGGAACTATGTGTCATATTCATATATATAGTGTTCGAAACATTTACGTTTAAAATTATGCAGATTGTAGAGGCTTGTATACTGAGTATTCTGAGATGAGGAACCGTGGTCGGATATAAGTATTTCAGTTGGTGCGTGGTATTGCACGGGCAACGTGTATGAAGGACTTGTTTGGAAAATGATTATGTTTCATAACTAATCACTGCCAGCGACGTCAACGTTGGTGACTCTATATTAAAAAACAATACACAATAGTCTGTGCGGAGATGAGGGTGGAATTTACCACTGGTAACAGTTCATGTCGGTCGTCGAAGGTGGAATATTACTCGGTGCAGCAACTTCTAGATATGTATTTCGTATACGATTCAACAGGGACTGGTGCCCGGAAAATTGAACGAATATTTAGGAAAAAAATTCGGAACAGGGGTCATCCTAATTGGAAGAAATTTATAATTCTGTACAGAAACGTATGAGAAACCAGGTCGTTCAATCTGGCTAAGGTCCTAGAGAGAGAATTGTTTCCTCAGTAGAATATGAGGGGACGGTGTTGAATCGTGTGAGAGAAGATTCATCAAGAAGCAGCCGTCATTTTTTCAGTGAAAGCATGCTTCGAGGAATGCACTTTAGAGACTACTGATGGGGCAACGATCAGGTACCACAAATAATGGCTACAAACAATGGGGCTAAATGGTTTTGAACACAGAGTTATGTCCTATCCGCTGCAGTCATGGATTGTGCGGCTGATCCAGGCGGGGTTCGAGTCCTACCTCGGGCTTGGGTGTGTGCGTTTGTCCTTTGGATAATTTAGGTTAAGTAGTGTGTAAGCTTAGGGACTGACGACCTTAGCAGTTAAGTCTCATAAGATATCACACACATTTGAACATTTTTTTTATCTCCTGTCAACGGATTATGCTGCAAATAGCAGCAGGACCTCATTATCACCCTAATTCAAGAGCAGAACGAACTTTTCAGATCAAGTATGCTGAGTGAAAATAAATAAGAAGGAAGAGAAAAATAGTTGCATTTGCACGCGTTTTTTCCAGCCGCACAATAAACTTCAGCGTCGTACACTCACTGCGGAAGAAACGTTATTATACTACGATTTATAGTAAATCTCGGTAGCGTGTCCTAGAGAGTAGCCACTCTCTCTCCATCTTTCTCTCTCTCTCTCTCATCAGATTGACATCGAGTGGTCCCACTTCCTTTGCCGGCAGGAAATTGCACTTTCCTTCCGTTTCTCTTGGTCGTTCACCTGGCCCGAATATTAAGGAGGTGTAGACCAGTGTAACACGGAGTCCATTTCTTGACACTACCACTGCTGGTTGTGCCATTTTAGTTATGTACATGTTCGGTGGATCATATTGGCAACGTACTGTGTGTGTGTGTGTGTGCCAATGAGTGTGCGTCATTAGATTCACAATTCGTAAACATTTTATGAGTGAAAATATGGCTACATGCTGGCCATTTTCGTGCTTCAACTATATCTATATAGTAATGTAATAAATGCATGGTAACCACACAGATATTGTCTATTCAGAAGTCACTCTATGAGGTAGAAGTTGTCAAGCAGAAATGATTTCAGTTTAGTTTTAGAAATTCGTTTTCTTCTGTTACCTTTAATTCCCTACGGGCGGGGTAACATGTTTTTATGGCTTATTTACCTGCAAGAGAAAGTTAAATTGCGTATAATGGAGGCAAATTTTTTTCCTAATATTATGCTTATGAATGCTAATATTATTTTCAGACTGTAACTTGTTCTTTACAAAAAGTTTAAAAAAGACTAAAAGTGTTGGGACAGGTTAATATGCCTAGTTTTTGAAACTATTCCCTACACGAGTTTCGAGGACGGACACGACAGAGACCGATGACCTCGCTGTTTGGTCTCTTCTCCCAAACAACCCAACCCAGCGGACACGACATATTATTCTTACAGCACGCTTATCTCAGACAATTATTCCATGTTAGTTTAATAAATGTAAGTTTGTAAGTAAGACAACGTTCTTGCGTTTTAATAATTAATGCATCACGGAATTCGCGGCGTGTCAAATTCGTATTCAGTCTCATTCGATGACTTGCTCTATTGTCATAATCAAGAAATTGCTGTAGGGCGTTTGATACTTCATTTAGTTATGTCACGGAGACGTGATGAAGTCACGACGGATGTCCCGGAACAGCAGATACCGTACATCCTTAGTGGTGCATGGAAAAGCGGGGCTTAGTGCTGAAAGGCCACAGAGAAATAAACTAAGTCACCCACCATCTAACGAAATAAAAATCGCCACCAGTGTTCGTCTATCACAGATATCGACATAATCTCTGCTATTAGAGAGATCAAATTTTTTTATGAGTGGATGCCTCTAAATATATCTTATGCTTATACATTGACATACTGCAGTATATTGTAACTACAATTACGACGTGTTTTAACGCAGATCTGAGCATCACGTAAAGTGTGATGGCGTAAATAGGACTGTTCACACCAAGCATATCCCATATACAAAATACGTAAGTAGTTACCATCTGGTCCACATTGTATTACCGATAAATTTGTTATTCACATTCGAAGTATATACCAATAAAAAAAGTTTGTTCTCTGTCATACGTGGCTTGTGAAAATGGGAAAGCCAGAAACTAGTCAGACAATGAATAATTAGCGGCTTTGGTACAAACAATTAAAATGTCTTTTCTTCAATATCTGAGAGCTGCAAGATGCGACATACTAAAACTTTTATCAATAAAGTACGAAACAGCCTCCAGAAATGGCCTGACGATGACGCCGGAGGAAGTCGTCGAAAGCTTGAGACTGAATACAAATTTTATGTGGCAAGAACTCCGTGAATCATTTATTCATGAATGTTTCTGCGAAAATCAACATTGTATTATTCTAATGCCTTCGTCGCCAAAACCAGCCGTTACACTTAGAGTAAACGTTGCTGAATTTAAGCGCCTGAGAAGGCCTTGTCAAGCAGTCATCGTATTTGTGTTGAATTAAACGCCAGTGACTCATTATTCAACTAACCACACACTAATAGGAAGATGGTCGTCCATATGTCCACCTTAGGCATGTTCTTTCCTCTACCGTTTTGTAAAGAAAAAAGGGGGGAAATTTAATTTAACGTTACGACGAAGGTGTGATCACTAGAGACGAACAAAGGTGGAGGGCCTTGTCATAAGCTTCCGGTTGAAAGATGGAAGAATCCTTTCACAGATGATGCTTTGTTGCAAACATTTCAAAATGAATAATTAACATCTCACGACAACGTAGATGACGGCGGAGACAGCGATTTAGACCTTGAGTAATTCTATCGCTTTATAATACATAAGTGATAGTGAAAGTGATAAAAATGAATGCAGATATTATTGAGCGGAAATGTCGAAAATAATTCCCCCTTCGGTTAGTGGTCTTCCATCTAAAAACTAAGTAATTTTATTGATATCTTCTCGGCTGGCGGACCTATTTAATTCTTTAGACGTAATAGACCGATCATTTCATCGAAAGAGTTAGTACTGAAAAAAACCAATAATTCTTCAAGCTTTTTGATTTTTGAAAATTAGCTTAATTCCCAGGTTACTTAAAAATTTGTTAAGCAATAGTAGTTACAAATTTTAACTTATCTATTGTAACATCTGCTTAGTATAAGCGTGAATTTAAATAACAAAGAAATGACGAAATAAAAATTATCGTAGTATTTTGTTTGAACGATAAAGATAATTTTCGAATATGTACAAGTCATCTAAACTGTGCTATAGCACGAGATATTGTCAGGTTACGACCAAATTAACCTGAAGTCCCTGCCTTTTGCACGTATTTCGCACAAGAAGATACTGTATTTTATGCTTCTGAACCTGTTTTCGTTGTTTATACTGCGAAGTGTACTACTAAATTATATATTTTCGAATTGTGCTCTTCCCTTGTTTACTAGTAGATATCACTGGTAAAGCTGTGCTAAAATAGATTGATTCACTGTAACGAAACGTCATGAATTGGCATATTTGTTGTGAGTATGGTGTCCATGCATCACTTCTCCAACGGATCATGTGATCTGCAAATGAACTTGCCTGTCTGACGTAACTTGTTCACTAATTCATGTCTTGGTTGATGTGGGCTGCGCAAAATACACAAACCTTGAGAATTTCACAACTTTTCGATGGGAAAACAAAAAATATGAAGTCGTAGCTGGAAGTAAGACCATAACCCAGTCAGCTACGAGAGTACATATTTGTAAAAATGAATTGGGTGCCCCGTTCACATCAATAGCAACTACGATTACTAGCTGCGTTCAAAACTTTTCATCATCGTGTCGTTAGCAGTAGCTCATCAACTTTTAAGTCCTGTTTTGGGTTGCTATTGTTAGGCAGGTCATTGCTCCTCAGGAAAGCGATTGGCTCACTCGATCAATGTACGAGAAAGGAAGATATCTAGCGGCGTGCTGTTGCATCAGAGGGGCAGAAACCAGTACATTGAGGTATAAGTAGTGCATAAGGTCGCCGTATGCTCATCACGGAACTCGCAAACCTCTCTCACCGAGAAGATGCAGTTATTTGCTACCATACGTAACAGCTGCAATTATCTGTGAGTTGCTGAAACGAACGACCCAGACACGTGCGTCACTCTTGTCGACGGGATGACTGAGCTGATTAGAGGAGGTATTCCGGTCGCCCGCCAGACCTTTCTCAGACGGCATGGCAGTTACATCGTATGCTGCTGCAACAAATAAATGCTACAAGTTCAGCGCATGACTTGTCTTAGTAGCAACACCCATGTCACCAATATGTGGCCATTAGAAAGCCCACGATGGACCTGCGCGTCTGTTCCGATGAATCAGTCCACCTTTGCCTTCGTATTTCTGGCGTAGTTTGCTGTCGGTCGCCATTAATTGTAAGAACATTGTATGGCGCTATGGCCGGGTGCCAGTCTCTCATTTGGGCGTCAGTTTGGCGATTTGCGTGCTGCTGATCTACCCTACTTATCCAACCGGGGAAAGGAGATCTACTGTTTAACGTGGAATCCATATCACTTGTCGTTTCTAGCGGCTCCTCGCATGGTTGAGAGGTGAAGGCTAAGTTAAAGACAGACTGAAAATTTGTGTGGTCTGGCCGGAACTCGATCTCGCGACATTTCGGATTCCAGAAACGCCCTTTACCTTTAGACCACCAAGCCCAACATGGTCACTATTAACTAGCTTGTTTTGGCAGCGGATAATTGTCCACTCGAAGTACGTATGTGGACCATCTTGGACGGATTTCTTCGATTTTTTTCTAGTACAGAAAATATTTTGAATTTCCTTCTGATGTTTTGTTGTGGATGTGATCGAATCTGGCACAACATGTGATTCCTCTCAGAGATTTAATTTGTGTGGTTGAGTTCGGGTGCTATTAGTGGCATTCGAGATCCATGTTCCGCTGCCATACAAAAGAAATGGGCTGCGATTTTCTTGGTGAACTTAATTTGCGTCTTTGTGCGGAAGGTTTCTGATAGCGTTCTTCTGATTGCACCTCACATCCGTGAGAAACTAGCTAAGTTCCTATCGATGGTTTGGTCACACTACGGCCTATGTAATTAGAGTTCAGTATTTGTTCGAGACAGGTGCCACCTGCACATATTTTCGATCTCATAATGTCTTTCAGTTTCATAGTGTTGATACTGTAGTTCAGTCTCTATCGAGATTTAACCGAAACTTACAGAAATATTAATTGGATTTTGTTGTGGATCTCAAACGCTGAAGCCTCCCAGACGCTAAAGACCCACAGACGCTAGAGACGTTAACAGTATGTGCGCTGGGTTTGTATAATGGTTAAGAAACAAAATAGACGTTCGTTAGAAACTTTTTGAATAAAGCCCCTTCCTACTTTGCATGTAATATTCTACTATTCCATTGGCTCTTGTTATTTAATTCTTGTCTGCTATAAAACTAGAATTCGAGATTTTATATGAAATGCGGGGATTGTTCGTGGCCATTTTAGTTTCAAAAAAGATCAGATGTGTAACGAGGGTTTACACAGCCCCGCAACGCTGACTACTTTATTTTAATCAAATTGTCATCGTTTAAGGTAGCCGCGAGGTATGCTAACATTACGCCTTTTCACGTTCAATCTGAGTGGGCTGGGGCTCTTCGTTAACTATGATTGCCTTTGACTTAGGATTCTAGTTCTTTTATGGATCAGCGTTTTGGATCCTTGCTTGAGACCTTATTTTTTTCTTTTTCCTTCTTTCCTCTTTATGATTGAGAGGCAGAATATATATATATATATATATATATATATATATATATATATATATATATATATATGAATGGGTGATATGACATAATTACAAAAATTGTACGATACGTTTTTTATATGTTCCTTATATTCTAGATTCACCTCGCTATGGTTGATGGGTTCACCCCAGTATCGGGTCTTCTTTATGTACTTTTCGAAATACTTTCGAAAAGTGCCCTTTTTCTTGTTGTAAAATTCTGAACAGTATATGTCGTTTCTAAGTCTATTTTGTTTTCCTTTCGACAAGTATTTAGCAATAAATAATTTTTGGAACTCATAGCATGACGTACAACACTCATCTACCTCAGATGACCATAGAGGGCTTCACCACTGTTTTTCGATACTATAAACTGAATTTTGTCCTGCTCATTCCAGGATTTAGGAAATACATTTCGAAATATTTTTATGAACACCACAGGGTGAACAGAATTTTCCTTTGTTGAGAACGTATGGAATAGCCTGTCTTTAACTACACTGGTTTCGGCTTTTGTCGAGGAAATTGCACTTCGACCGTCAAAACGCTGACTCCCATTAACTGAGTCTTCGCTACTGCTAACTGATTTCTCCCGGCAACTGTTCCACCTCCTTTTCTTTATCTTTGGATTGATCGATGAACGTTGATCGGACAGTGTATCCAGCGATTTTAGCTCGGTTGACTCACCTTCCGTAAGCAGTAATCGGCTGTTGACTTGACTCTGCCAAGCGGGAATTTATGTTATTGCCATTTCATTAATACTCTGAAAGCCGGTGCTTCCGGGTATCAATGATCCCTGGTTGATCGGTTTACTAACTGACTCTACAGCGCTCCGTACTTTGGTATCGTACCTCCTCTGATCTGGTCTCTATCCACTCGGACATTTTTTCCTGAATCGTTTTCGTCTGACCCATAAAATAATCGTCAGTATACTTTTGACTTGTTAACTGTAGGTCTTTTACTTTGAGCGATAGTTAATCTATTCTATCCGACGTGGTAGACTGCTCTTTACGTATCTCTTTCGCACCTTCTCTAAAGTACTTACCACTCCCTGTAAGGTATCACGTTTACTACTTGCTGACTTTAAATCCAGTCTCAGTTTCTCGAGTTCCTTAGCCGACGCATCGTCTCTTTCCTTATTTTGAGCCTCTAACGATTTAATCACCTGTTTGATTTCCTCCTGAAATTCTCGGTCTTTCTGATCCCATTCTTCCCTGTGTTTACGTTCTCTTACCTCCCATTGCCGATTAGCTTTTAATATCTCCGCCGTAAATTTAATTAAAATGTCAAACAAAACGTCCACTCCGCTTATCTCTAGTTTTATCCATTCTTCTAGGTCGTACAGTGGAGTCACTATTGGGTATCGACATTCCGACGTTGCTACTTTCAGTCGTTTCCGTCGCAAACAACGAGTCTATTCCGGTCGCATTCGATGATTCTAATTCTCCTGCCCGATTCATCTGTTCAGGGAATAAGTTTTCTATCGTATTATCATCCGTCTCTGTTCCCTCCTCCTTAGTCATATCTTCGTTCACATCCTCTACATTAGATCTCCACCTATAGGATTCCTTTGACATGGTCAAATACTACAAATTACTACCGATCAACACTAACACAGCTACAGATACACAACACACAAATACTGTCTTGGCTCCAATATCAATTCGACCACGCGACAAACTTGCCGTAGTCATTCACCAGCTGTAACAACATGTTTAATTGAAGCACGATGAGCTATGACTCAAACTTTAAACATTTATAATTACGGCAAGCTCGTCATGTCAATTATTTCGGTACATACTTGAGTTTTGTGTCTTCTGTAACACCTGAATGTGTGTTTTGTACGTGTGTCTCCCTCAGGCACGACGTTTATCATTTTCACTTCGTTGTAGTACTTTCTTCCTATCACTCCGGGCGTAGTTTCTCGAAGACAGTGAACATGTAACACGAGCAAATTTACATACATAGTTATTTCGTTCCTATACAGTCACTAAATAATTCACAAAATCACATTTATAAACTATATATTGTTGACTTGTTACCTTCGAGCCCCACGTTGGGCGCCATTTGTGACGCCTCCTATTGCTTCCTACTGGCACTTCCTCGATCAGCGGTGTAACGTCCTTTTTCTAAGCCCATCCAGCGTTCTTCACCTCGTTGAAATACGTGAAAGCGAGGCGAAACAACACTATCTGTCCCTGCAGTCAGTATTTGTTGATCAATAAGTTTAGATTCAAATTATTACTCATCGGCTAACCGTGTGGTTTAGCGGTTGCCACCAAAGATGCTTACTTACAGTGACTAGGCGACCGATTCGAGTCTAAAAATGAATTGACATCCTTTGTTTGCGTAGCCCATGTTCACTGAAGCAGTTCCTTCAGAAGGTCACAGGTTAACTCAGCACGATGTTTTGTCCGTTGAAAATTATTCCCTTTTATATGAGTATGGAATATACTATTATTATTATTATTATTATAATAATAATTATTATTATTATTATTATCAGTGCTCGTGATTCTCCGTTCGCAATCGCAGGACACTATAGGTTATCCTTAACTCGTTTTTTTTATTAACACAGTTTCTTTGATATGATTCACTGCGATGAATGGTCTATAATAGAAAGTCAAAGAAATTTACTTACCCGGCTTCCAATGAGGTTAAAAGAGACACGAATATTCAGGACTCCAACGCTAAAAGCTCGAACACTAAAATATCGAACGCTGAAGACTCCCAGACGCTGGAGACTCACAGACGCTAGAGACGTTAATAATACGTGCGTTGGGTTTATACAAAAGGTTATGAAACAAAAGGGATGTTCGTTAGAAACTCTTTGAATAAAGCCCCTCTCTACTTTGCATTTAATACTCTATTCCATTGGCACTTATTATTCTTTTATTTAAATATTCTGCTTCAAAACTAGAATTTGTGATTTTATGAGAAGTATGGGAATTGTTCATGGCCAGTTCGAATAAATTTTAGTTTCAAAGAAGACCAGATATGTAAAGAAGGGTTACAACGTCAGTGGAGGTATGCGGGAGAACTAAGGTGGAAAATTGAAGAGAGGTACTGGCACAATTGAGAATTGAAATTGTGATGGAGGGGGGGGGGGGGGGGGGGGGAGCGAGGGGGTTGCTGGGGAATTGAGTCGTGAGTCGTGTCTGGAGCATTGGCTGTGTAACACAAGAGTTGGGATGAGAGTCTCAGCCTGGTATGCAGTTCCAATCTCCTACAAAGGTTCAAATCAGTGTACACTTCGGTGTACAATGGAAGCCCCTTAGCTCTTGCTAAACCATTTCTTCGCGATACCACGTCTATCAGGGGTAACAGTGCAGCAATGTATCCAGGAGGAGTTCCGTGAAGCTTGGAAAGTAAGTGAGAAGGTGTTACTAAAATTGTGCGGGCGGATCGGGAGATGTGTCTGGTTAGTTCAACTGGGTTCGAGCCCCGGTTCGCTGCATAGTTTTTATTTACCAGGAAATTTCGAAACAGAGCACACACTGCTGCAGATAGAAGGATCCCCCTGATGCTCCATTGCATTCTGAAAAAATGACTTCATTGTAGGTATATTATCATGAAACCTCTTCGCCACAGGTCGTGCAGTTTGAACATCTCCTTTGTAAATTACTTTCAGCCATGACCATCCCGAGACCTGCCTTTGATAACAGGAATTCTCAAACGATGTTCGTTTAAGCACTCATATTTCTCAGCAGTGGACACCACAGGGTGCAAAACAAGGTGTTGACTTCAGTCTTCATTTCGTAGGAGAGATTTGGATGGACGAAACCTGTCCTTGAGCCATCATATGGAGTGACAAAACACACTTTACTCTTACGCGTTGCATTGAACACGTGGAACTACTTCGCCTCTAATCAGTGTGCATGTAGTTCCTGTGTATAGTGGATGTGTCACGGTGGGGTGTGGGTTCATTTCCACTTTCATCATCGTGCCATTGTTCTTTGAAGAGACTGGCGCTCAAGGTCCAAAGACGTGCAGCTTTACCAGGCAGCGTTACTGCTTTGTTTTCACTAACATAGGCTGCTTGCCTTGCAGCAGAGATCTGTGTTTCACTCAACAGTTTTAAGGCAATATGTAGTTATAGCACTCATCGTTCGTTCGTATCCTACAGCTTTTCCGTAACACATATTGACGCAGCATCGTATTAAAACGTTTCAGCGGAATCGTTCATTAAAGTTTCTGTTCCTGCGATCACTCGTTTTCCAAATTCAGATTGTAATGTAGGGAAAGTTTCATTACAACCACACAGCAGATCAATAGTGGCAGCAGTATACTAATCATTGTGTTCATCTCAGGTAGTTGTTTCTTCCACCGCGAGGAGGAATTTCGACGATTTACGAATGGAATGAAATTCGAAGGAATTCTTGGTCTTCAGCTGACGTCCGTTACTTGTAATTAGGAGATTAACAATGAACAAGGAAAACCAATGGCATACGTGCATGGTACGCTCTGATAAACGTGGAAGCAGCAGAAACCCGAGTATCAAGGCAACACAGTGCACCACAAATCTCTACATCTACATCTACATGATTACTCTGCAATTCACGATTAAGTCGCTGGCATCTGGTTCATCGAACCAGTTGTAAGCTACTTCTCTATCGTCCCACTCTCGAACAGCACGTGGGAAAAACAAGCACTTAAATCTTTCCTTGCAAGCTCTGATTTATTTTATTATGATGATCATTCCTCCCTTCATAGATGGGCGCTATAAAATATTTTCACACGCTGAGGAGAAAGTTGGTCACAGAAATTTCCTGAGAAGGTCCTGCCGCAGCATGAAACGCCTTTGTTTTAATGACTGCTACCCCAGTTTGTGCATCATCTCCTATTTCGCGATAATATAAAACGAGATGCCCTGCTTTGAACTTTCTCGACGTCCTCCGTCAATCCTAGCTGATGCGGATCACACACTGCGTAGCATTATCCGGAAGAGGGAGGACATCGTAGTGTAAGCATTATTTTTAGTAGACCTTTTACATTTTCTATGGATTCCGCTAATAGCCCGCAGTCTCTCATTTGCTTTTCCCACAACTTATCTATGTGATTGTTCAAAATTAAGTTATTCGTAACTGTAATCCCTACGTATTTAGTTGAGTTTACAGCCTTTAGATATGCGTGTTTTATCTTGTAACAGAAGCCTAGTGGGTCCCTTTTAGCACTCATGTGGATGATTTCACACTTTTCGTTAGTTACAAGCGAAATTCCCCATCGCATCCTCTCTCAGATTTGGTGGTGAATGATCCAGTGGATAGCGCGTCAAAAACTGAACGTAGATCTAGCATGAAAACAAGAAGAAGGAGTACTGAAGTGTGAAAAAAGAAGCAAAATAGAAACAGTGAATGGTTCAAGCTCAAAATGTGTAACATCGAGCGAGTTGAAAGAACGGCGTCGTGGTTGTGTGGTCACGGTGTTTTATTGCAAAGTGGGACATCCGTGTTCAAATGTCTTTCGTTCCCCAGATTTTCTTTTTAACAAAATTATGAACTGTCCGCCCCGTCATTGACGTGTCCGTTCTCCTTCTGTAGTCTTGGCAATTGTCGTATTATACATTGGTTATAGAATATGAATCACGTGGTAAAAATACGTTAACGTCGCAAGTAAACGTAATGAATAGTGAGAGTAGGCGTGATACCGCATAGACCTTTCGCAGAAATGAAAACAGCAAATAAGCAGGTGTGAACTATGCTACAACAAAGGAATTCAAGAGTCAAAATTTCCATAACGGAACGCAAGAGTCAAAACATGTGGAATTTGTGCAGAAAGAACAAATAGGAGGTACGTACGTCTGGAGGTCCCTTCCTTACACCTCGCTGTTGTCAACGGACGTTAAACCACGACACAGACGTAAATTTGAATACAGCGAGCAGACACGTCAACGACCGGACGAACAGTTGATAATTTTGTGAAAAAAAGGGGGCACTAAGGAAATCTGAACACGGATCACACCCTCGACAATCCAACACCGTGACCACAGAACCACGACACCGCGTGTACTGATATTCTCTCGATGTTGCATTATAATGAGCTTGGACCGTTCCTGTTTCTATTATCGCACTTCAGTATACCTTCTTCTTGTTTCCATGCTTGATCTGTGTTCAGTTTTTGACGGGTTATCCTCTGGGCCATCTTACCACTAAATCCGGGGGGGGGGGGGGGGATGTGGAGATTCCCTTGTTAGAGTCACTTTTTATACCATACACATATCTTGTCTAAATCATTTTGTAATTTGTTTTGATAACTACTGTTAATATTATTATTTTTACTGGCATTATTTGTTGTAGCATAAAAGGTGTAGTAATAATAACAACAGTGACAGAATTTCAGTGTCATTTTCACCCTGTGATTATTTATCAAATAGATCGTGTTAGCTTTATGGTTAATTTAGACAGCTGTCTACAAAACCTTCATATTCTCAGAAAGTAATATGAGGTATGTCATGTCCCTGAGAGAGAAATTTGTAACGAAAATACTAAATAATGTTTAAATAACAAGCGATCATCACGTTTTACATGTACGGGCTAAGTCAGTTAAAGATTTAATGTTTTTTCTGAAAGTATGTGAATTTTGGGACAAGTCCTAGAATTTCAGGTAATTGTTGCTGATCGAACTTTGTTAGTAAAAATACAAATACGATAGACATGTATTTTGTTGACCGTTAGTTGTGTTTAAATTGGCATAGTTTTGTACATTATACAGTCCTGTTTGTGCAAACTGGAGGATTTTGAAAGATAGTAGGATAGCATAAGTAATTCGAAGCAAGGTCGGATGTGCTAAACATTGAATAAAGGGAAGTCCGCTGAGAGAAAATTCAAATTGGAGCGAACTGTCAGCTTGCCCGAAAATGGGTTTGTGAAATTCAACTCGCTCTGTTCGCCCATGAATCCAAATGACCGTTGACTACGGCGCTCAGGCTAATGTGAAGTTCCTTGACTTCTGCAAGGCATTCGGTATAGTTCCACACTGACTCTTGACGAACAAACTACGAGATTATGGAACATTGTGTCACCTTTGCGACGAGAGTTAGGGCTTCAACATCATCATATCGTTTTTAACGGAGTCAATGTATTTGTAACTTTAGCAAGAAGAAGGAATACTTGCAGGGAAACAGCGCTTGGTGCATTTACTAAGTCAATTTTCGACGTACATAAGTGTAACATATTTTGAATAAATAGGCGGAAAGACTAATTATTCTTCAGTTAGACTATTGGCGACAAATCACTGCGTTCAGTACCGAAAGTAAAAGGTTTAGAGTGTTTTTCAGAAGTTAAGTAAAGTGGGAAGCAGATGCAAGGCTATAATTCCTTGGAAGAATCTTGGGGGAAATGTAATCTGTTCACGAAAGAAGTGTCTTACACAAGACTCCTTCGAGCGATTATTGAGTATTGCTGGTTAGTCTGGGTCCCTTAGGAGGTATGAATATAAGATACAAAAAACAGCTGCGCGTATCGCGAGAGCGTCACGGAAATACTCGTCAAATATCTGTTCCAAACCTTATAAGAGAGACGTTGTGACAGGCAGACGCTTACTGTAAAGTCACGAGAGCGTACCTTCCAAGTAGAGCCCAGCAACATATTACTTTTTGCCACATTAATCTCGTGAAATGAGCACGACGGGAAACAAGGAAAATCAGAGTTCATGGCGAGTCCTGTTGGCAGTTGTGCTTCCTCCCACGCACCACGCAAAACAAAAACGGTGGGTGGGGGGTTGGGGGTGGGGTGGGGTGGGGAGGGGTGTGAGAGATGATAGTGAATTCATAAATACCCTGTGCCACACATAATGAAGTGGTTTGCGGAGTATGGAGGTAGATGTAGATACCGTGACACGGCTACTTGCGTGGGACCTATGACACGACTGCAAGGGGCATGGGATCCATAGATCTAAGAGAGATAAGCAAGTGGAATATAAATGAGCACCATCGGAAAAATGCTGCTATTAGAGCGCAAAAAAGGCTAATGTGCTCCTGTTTGAAAAGACTTTGACTGGAAAGTGGGGTACCAGCAGTCTCATTTTATTTTCCTCAGCACCTTTAAAAATTTTCCCAAAATTTGGGGCATGCGAACATATTTACGCACTTTTTACTATCCAACTTACTCCTCATTCCCACAAGCTCCCCTAACTGTAACTCGCTCACACCCATTAGTGGACCTCTGTAAGTCGCTCGTACCAGTCCTCTCCGACTTGCCCATTCTAACTCTTATTCAGCCCAGCTCAATGCCACTATCTCTTTGCATCTCTCTGTCACAGCCACAGTCTCCTTGGTTCTGTCCTAGTAGTACTGTCTCCTCTGTCAATGTTTCCCTCTTGCTTTCTCTTCCTACTACCATTTCATTTATCCCCTCCCACTGCTGCCATCTCTTCTCAATGTCATTATCCCTTTCTTCCTTGTTGTCATTGTCATAGAATCAGTCTCTCATTTGCACTAGCTCTCACGCACTTCCACTTTCTCCTTCTTTTTATTCTTCTCCCACTGGCACTGTCTCCTTCAGTCTCTTCCTAGCACTGTCCTGACACTATCAACTATGTTCCGCTGGCACTGTGTCCCTTTGCTTCTCCCACACTGCCATTATCTCTTTCGCTCTTTCTACGGCACAATCACGTTCTGTCTTTCAGTATTTGTTACTGTTACGTCTGTTTTCCACTGCCATTGTCTCCTTCTTTCACAGCATATAACAGCACGTATATGTTCGCGTGCCAAAAGTTTTGGGAACGTTGTTAAGGAGGAGGCAGAAAGAGGCAGCTGGTACCCCACTTTTCAACCAGACTCTTTTGAAACAGCAGCGTATTCGCCTTTTTTGTATTCTGATAGGAGCATTTTTCCGCTGGTTCCTTTTTTTCCCTGCTATAGCAGGACAAGTCACTCATACGAGAAGAACTTTATGGGTCAGTAAAATTTTGATCGTCAGCGACCTTGCCGCAGTGATAACACCTGTTCCCGTCAGATCACCGAATTTAAGCGCTGTCGGGCTGGGCTAGCACTTGGATGGGTGACATCCAGTCTGCCGAGCGCTGTTGGCAAGCGGGGTGCTCTCGGCCCTTGTGAGGCAAACTGAGGAGCTACTTGATTGGGAAGTAGCGGCTCCGGTCTCGTAAACTGACATACGTCCGGGAGAGCGGTGTGCTGACCACATACCCGTCCATATCCGCACCCAGTGACGCCTGTGGGTTGAGGATGACACAGCGGCCGGTCGGTACTGTTGGGCCTTCCAAGACCTGTTCGGACAGAGTTCAGTTTTAGTTTAAAAGCCGGCCGTAGTGGCCGAGCGGTTCTAGGCGCTACAGTCTGAAACCTCGCGACCGCCGCGGTCGCAGGTTCGAATCCTGCCTCGGCCATGGATGTGTGTGATGTACCTAGGTTAGTTAGGTTTAAGTAGTTCTAAGTCCTAGGGGACTGATGACCTCAGAAGTTAAAGTCCCATAGTGCTCAGAGCCATTTAGTTTAAAATTTTGATCGTTTACTTATGTGAAACTGAAATAACGCAAAACTAATATTACACCGCACGCCGGAATTTACGTGCACAAAAATTTTGCATGTGCTTCACTACTACAACATGAGGTTTCAAGAACCCATCTGATGATAACGGAGACATTTTACAGCATATTCCTCCGTGCTACGTCACTTTATAAACTACATTTCCGTGTCGCACCGGAAATTAGTGCGTATTTTCTATGTGCAAGTAGGGTAGCTATGAATAACTGTATCTCGGAAATGGCTAAATATATCAAGGAAGTTTTCGAGGTTTCTCGAGATCGGGATCTTAGGAATATATCTGAAAAGTTTCAGCCATTAGTTGGGCATAGCCGTCTTGGAATCCGTGACACGGTTTTGGTATCCAAAAACCGTACTTTTGAGGTGTTTCTCGATAACGAATAAATATTTCTGAAAATGGGAAGATGGCACTTCTAGATAAATGCCTAGAGAACATGTCGCGAAAATTTGAGGAATTTCGTGTGGTTATTTATTATTTAGATGTCACCTCACACTAGATTTTACGTGTACAAGTAGGTAACTTTGAACCTCTGTATCTCGTAAACGGGTGAACATATCAAGAAAACTTTCAAGTTTATTCGAGATCTGGATCTTAGGAACATATAAGAATTTCAGCCATTTTCTGTGGCCGTCTTGGAACCCGCGGCTCATTTCAATATCCAAGAACCATGTTTTACAGGTTTTCTGAGGAACCACTCATGAACTAAAAGTGCCTCTATAAGCCCTTTAAGACGCACCATATAATACAAAGAGAGTCAACCGATTTGCTCCATTTGCCTATTGTGGAGGAAGAGCGAAATATTCAAATTTTGATCCTGTACTGTAGAATAGTTACAGTAAGACAATCCTTCTGTTGGCTGTACAAATTGTCCCAAGCCCAAGGGCTATCCAAAACACTTGGCCCTACCTCCCTAACACCAATAGAATCCGTGATATGAGCTCGGAAAAATACTGTTTCTATGGGCTGCGTTTTGGAACATATTAGGTAGCCCATGCTGTCGCATGCATACCGACGTTATTAAGTGTGATAGCACCACATCTCATCCACGCGGGAGTAATGGGGTTCACAGACGTAGATTCGGCATTTCGAGGCCGTTTAATACGCAGAAAACTGTATACGAGCATTCCTTTCGGTGGATTAACTCTACCGTAAACCTACGATGCTCGTTGCTACAGAAAACACGTACACAGTGTCGTGTCGGTTAGCTTCAGTTCGTGATTTTCGATGTGTCTTGGTTTTAACTTGGCGTAAAAGGTAATTTGTGGAATTACGTTTTGCAGTCATGGACTGTGCGGCTGGTCGCGGCGGAGGTTCGAGTCCTCCCTCGGGCATGGGTGTGTGTGTTTGTCCTTAGGATAATTTAGGTTAAGTAGTGTGTAAGCTTAGGGACTGATGACCTTAGCAGTTAAGTGCCATAAGATTTCACACACATTTGAACTTTTTTTTTTTTTTTTTTTTTTTTTTTTTTTTTTTTTTTTTTTTTTTTTTGGAATTACGTTTGCTTCAAGAGTTACCCGTGTCCCTGAGAACTGAAAAGTGAGAACTACAATTCTTTGGACGGGAATAGGAAATGAAATTTCCCCCAATCAAGTCTGAATAACGTTTGGGCCACTTAGAGAACTCATACACCGAGAATACCTTCGCAAGTCTTACATTTCTCGTAGGCTATATCATCTCTCATCATAGAAGACTCTGGCCTTTTGTGGCATCTCTATGAACACATACCACCCCCAGACACTTCAAATTTTTTACTTGCGTAACCTCAATCGCCCCACTCACCTACATCAGCCCCATGTCACCATCTCCAACATCTACCCTTCCTGTCAGCCATAATCCATCTTACCTCTTCCAATCCATCCTTTGCCAGTTAAGCAGCAATCCTACTAACAACACTTCCTAGGCCCAACACCTACAGTTCTTTCATTAGTTGTTTCGCATATAAAATCCAACATTTTGCCTATAGCGTCCTTTCCATTCCAACAACTTCAGCAGCCTTCTCCAATCTTCCCACCTAGTATTTCTCAGAGCTGCCACCACTATCTTTTCCATAGAACAGAGAGAACAAACGTCAACATCTCCTCATTAATTTAATCTTCGTCGTTTTATCGTAATAAATTTTGTTAGTCTTTCACTCGTTCTGACCATAGGCTGAAGAAGGATGGAATGATGGGGCTCCCAGATACCTTATCGTCGGATGTACACGTCGATGTGCTTCTACAAATACTCATTTGCTAAACCTACCTGTTTCTGGAGCGCATTCTACCGATTTCAATAACGTCGCAGTTATCAGGGAAAAATTACAAGAGACAGAAACACTTAGGTATGTTTTTAGTTTTGACCTCCGCTTTTAGTATGGCACAACCTTTACACTGTGTAAGTACTTATCACAGCGATCCACGCGACACAGATACACACCATACGGTTCGTAACAGATCCATGAAGGCAACGCCAAATCACTTCCACTAGGATCTTGCCCAGGACGGCATTGTTGTATCCTCTCGTATCTGCCCCAGAGTTCACTTAACCGAGTATCAGAGTGACTTTGAACTGACCATAAACTGTTCAGCGCTTTAAGTGTGTTGTGGTATGATATTGTCAGATTTGTAATGTTTATGCCAGGACGCGTTATCGCCTGCCTGGCTGTGTGTGTGTGTGTGTGTGTGTGTGTGTGTGTGTGTGTGTGTGTGCGCTTGAGAGAGAGGGAGAGAGAGAGAGAGAGAGAGCTACAGTCATCTACTGTGAAATGGGACATGACTGTTAATGTAAGTTGATTCTGTGCTTGCAATGTCCTACCATGTATCAATGTATCTGCTCGTGTCTTCCCTGAGCCACTTCAGGTGAATGATGGGATAGTTCCTCCTCCTGACTAGTATCAGGTCTTGTAGAATTTCAAAAAAATATCTGATACCATTTAGTTGTTCTACATAGTCTTTCCCCACTTGAGTACAACGCACAGATCGTTCATACAACTATGTGAAACTGCCAGGAAAGTCCTTCTTTGGGAAGTTGTTCAGCTTTTGCGTCACATTTACATTTTCTTCGATCTTGGCGAACCATCAGAGACTCATTCTGCACTTCGGCGTTTTATGATAGGTTTGTAACGATAACACCAGTTCTCGTCACCTGCGATGATTTTTTACGGGAAAGAATTATCCGCGTTTTTCATTTCCGTCAAGTCACGGCAAGCGTCCAATCACTATTATTTTTATTCTGGGGTCAAATATGTACCGGACAAGCTTTGCACACACTCTTTGTCTCTTCTTCAAAACATTCTGGAGAAAGTTTTGAACACTTGGTTTAGAGATGTTCAGATCGTTTCTCTGTTGCGATTTGTGACGCAACAGCTTTGAAACACTACGGCTGCAAGTCCACTACTTAACGCTGCCTGCTCACGACTGAACGGTCGAATGCACATCTGTCGTTTACAGTTGTCACTTCGAGCTGCCACCGTAGTTGCAACGCTGACGTCGCTTATATGCCAGGAATAAAATCAGTCTCAGAACCTTTTGAACAAACAGTGTATTTACCTGTCAGACAATGAAACTAAACCGGTACTACATGCAGTTAAGTCTTCTAAGGCATCTTTATACCCTATACTTCGATCTGAGTTACAAATTCTTCCTATAACTCGATTATGTTATGTGGTGGCGATTAATCCATTGCAAATATCAGTCAGTATTCTGTTGTTTACAGTAGCGTCTAAATGGGAAGATAGGAAGGATGGATAGAATGGAAGGTAATGAAACTGACTGCACGGCATAAAACTGTGCTGAGACAGAGAATTAAAAAAAGAAAGGAATGTATTATTCCGCCTAACGACAGCCGGTGCGGCAGATTATTTTCGTTCGATAAATTTGTTTTGGTTATGCAAACAATTGCAACTAAACAGCGGTAGCCAATAAGTTGTTTTCGAACCTTTGTTGATGAGTACTTCAGCTATCCTAAAAGCAACTCGAATGTTTCCGGTTCCGCGATGTAGAGAGGACTGCAAAAACAACACGCGGAGAAAAAAGAAGTAGGTGGGCAGTGAAGCGGCAAGTGGCTCCAGTCACCAGCGCGGCCCACTGAATGACTGGGTTCCGCCTCCTGGCGTTTAATCCACGAGCAAATCTGGGAAGAGAAGGAAGAAACTTTCCCGCGGCCAAGAAAAGGTCAGGCGACAATCCAAGCTTCAGGAAGGGGGCGACACCTGGATTCCAGAGGCAGATGCTGAGACAGCCACGAAAATAAGCAGCAACGCCAGCGGCATCTTTAGGCGGCGGTAATTGGCGAGACGTAGAAATGAAGCCTCGGCGTTTTCTCCGCTGCGGCTGCGGCGGCGGCGGCGGTGGCTGTAGCGCTGGCGCTGAACTTACGACACAGGACGCCTGAAGGTTACTTGCACTCGGGTCCCGCGGAGAGAGGTATGTCGCTCGGCGTCTGCCTCTACCTCTACCTCTACCTCTGCCTCTCCTTCACCGGCGCCGGCTGCGTCGCGGTTTCCTCGTTGCTGCAACCTCCTCCGCTGGTGCCGCGCCGTGGATCTCGGGTTAAGCCGTGCCACCTCCCGGCGCTTAAATTTATTACTCGCTTGAGGACGTCGTACCGCGACACAAGTGTAATACACGTAATCCGCCGGGAAATGCCAAATGCTAACTGTATTTGCAGGTATACCACACGCGGTTCTTCAGTGGCTTCTCGGAGAGGCTCTAAATCTACAAAAACACTCCACAAGCCACTGGATAGTGCTTTGCCAACGGTACTTCGTATCGTTGATTTCCCCTCTCCCACTTGTTCCACAAGCAGACAGAGCGCGGGAAACAAACGACAGTTTTTATTTTTTTGTGTTGTTGTCCTCGATCGGAGGACTGCTTTGTTGCAGCTTTCCAGGCCAATCAATACTGTGCAAGACTCTGCATCTCTGCATAACAACCCAAGCACCCCAGGGAGACATCGTGCTAAGATGGTATAACAACATCTCTAGCCCAGATAATGACTCAATTCTGAGAGGTAAAGACTTCACAAGCTTCTTCAGATATGCCATTTCCAGCGGAAATTACGGATAGATGATTATATCCTGTAGAGATACGAGATTCCATGCATATTGATTGCTACATTTGACCGTTGTCCCAAAGAGTTCCAAAGATTTTCTATGGGTTTAAAATCAGCTGATTTAATGCACCAATTGTAGGTGTAATAGGGTGTCTGAGTGTTAATAAAATCTGGAACTTGTGCGTGCAGCCCCGGGAACACGGTTGCTGTCGTCTTGGAAGACGGAAGTGTCCACAGCATTCTCATCATCAGCATGTGGAAGAAACGGCAAAACGTGCTCACAGAGGTTGTTGAAATAAACTTCCTGGTTAATGTTCAATGTGTACGTGAATGAGTGGGTCCAAGTACATGGTATGAAAAACATCCCAAAAGCCTCACAGAACAGCCTCTGTTCTAACCTATACCCTACACACACTGAACGTTAAACGCCTCAATGGGACTCGACGTGTCATATCGTTTGGAGGCAAAATTCCTACTCGTCGGTCTATACAAGTGACCTTCAATAGTCTACTGTCCAGTTTCTGCGTAGTCTGACCCTTTGAAGATGTGCGTATTTATATGGCGCTGCGAGCACTGGCCTTTTGCGAAGTACCTGACTCCAAATGTCCAATGTATGAAATTTTCTTCAAAACTTTCCCTCGGAGACTAGTTGAGATGGACCTGCATTCAATGACGATAGCAATTCCTGTCGAGTCTGAAACTAATTCTTGTTGGTAAGGCGTGAAATTCTTCTCCGGTTCTTGACGGTTCCTTGTAGACACATTGGACAGTTATCTTTGATATTCCAATAAATGAAGAAACTTCATTCACCTTGTGGACATGGGCGCTTCGAAACCCGATAAATCTTTGCAGCCATGCTGTTGCGTCCTCACTCCGTCCGTCTGCGCTGATTCTATACAACCGCGCGCACATACAGACAGACCACTTCCTACCATGACGTACGTTAGCTGCGGAGGGTCACATGAGCGCCCGGTACTAGTTCTGTGGTATCGACAGCGCATCCAAAGCGCCTAGAGCACTCTTTTAAGGGAATGACTAATACTTCGATCGGTGATCTTACGTCCGCCCACTGTATTCAAACTTTGTTCCTGCTCTACAGTTTTACTCACCACAATTCGCCCCATTACTAAGTTAACTCTTTCTTAATTCTAAGGTCACGGCGTATAAAATTACCCACTGTTTTAATCATGATGTTCCATGGCTTTTCTCCCTATTCCATTCAGTACCTTTTCATTACTTACCCGATCCATCCATGTAATTTACAGCATTCTTCCGTATCACCAAATTTCGGAAGATTCTATTCTTCTCTTGTCTACACTAAAGACAAATACTTTCAGAAAATTCTTCCTAAATGTTAAATAGGGAACATCGTCCAAAATGATTCGTATTGTCACGTTCTTGCAACCACCGACGGGAAGTTAACGTAAAGTTAACGTGAAATTTATATTCGATGATAATATATTTCTCTTTGATAAGAAATTTCACCTTGTTGTCGTCAGTATGGATTTTACATCCTCATTATTTCTTCGTCGTCAATTATTTTACTGTCCAAATAGCAAATCTGATCTACTACTTTTTCTGAATCATTTCTTAATCCAATTCCCGCAGGCTTACTTAATTTATACGGCTACACTCAGTTAACCTTGTTTTAGTTTACAACCTCTTTTGGGACGCTATGAAACCTATTTACCTGGTCTTGCATGTCCTTTGACGTCTCTGACACAATTTCAATCTCATCAACAAATTCTTAAGGGAATTATTTCTTCTCCATGAATTTTAATTCTTTATGCGAATTTCTCCTTGATTTCCTAAACTGATTTCTTTACCATGGGATATAACCCTGTATTCCTCCTTTCTTAGTTACTGCCTCCAGTTCATGTCATTCGACTTCTGTAACTGCAGTCTGGTTCCGATTCAAGTTGTAGATAACTTTTCGATCGCTGTATTTTTGCCTCGATGGTTTCAGAATCTCAGAGAAAATATTCCAGTCAACACTGTCAAAAGAAGATACTATAAACGTTCTTTTGCTCCATCATGCATTATAAGATAAACTGTGGGATCAGTATTTCTTAGGCTGTTATTACATTACTGCAGAACTCATTAATTTGTTATACTAGTGGTTCGATAATACATGTGTCAGCACTTGTCTTCTTTTTTAGACACTCTAACGAACTCATGATTTTCCCCATTTCTGTGGACCACATTCATAAAACAGTTTTTATAGGATAATACTGCCACCGTTTGACTGTGTCCTTTGTTATTTTCAATATAACGATTTCGGTTATTGAGCCATTACCGAGTGCAGCTGGGAAATATATCAGTACATGTCACACATGTCTACATAACAAGTCGTCGTTACACAATTCATATCTGCGTGCAGAAACCAGACGCCTCGTCATGAGAACAAATCGTACACAGGGGTTACGTTTAACGCTGTGCACGGCAGATATACTTTTACGTCTTGTGCTGTATTAATCTTAGCAAACGCAGTGCTGTGGTATGCAAAAAACGTGAGACATGTAAAGCCGACATGCAGGCTTTTGATATCTTCCCCAGCTGCATTTGAGAATGGCTTGAACATCGAAATCCCAGCAGTAGAAATAACAGGAAACATGCAGTCAAATGACGGCAGTATTATGATTTAGGAACACTAGTCACCTTTCCCATCTTCTGACGGTACTTGCACGAGATATGCGATGGAGGCAGAAGAATCGTTTTGCAACCTGTTTCAGACGTAAGTTCTTTAAACTTTCCAAATAGGTCTTGAACAAAGAATGTGATCATTCCACTAATTATTCCCTTGTAAGTGTCCTCAGAACCATAGATATCTTTTGCGCTCTCTGCGATGCCCAGTTACAAATCCAGGAACTTCGAACTCTGCGTTGCCATTGTACATACTAGAATTTTCCCAATAACTGTAAGTCGTCCATTGGCCTCGCTTTTTTTAATACTTCATTTCGTGTCGTAACCTTTCTCCTAGATATTCCTGGTACAAATACATATATATCTTAGGAAGAAATATAGTAACCTTTGCGCTCATGGGACACAAGATTTAATTATTAGTTAAAGGAAATAAAAATACTTTAGGGTAAGGCTTTCAGATTTCTGTCACTAGTAGCAATATGTTAAAAGAATCTCGGCTCCATTAGAGAGCACTGACAATGGCGGACGAACACATCGAATGACACGGCGGTTTCTAGGTCTCCATCTAACATAAATAAATAAATAAATATTTTGTTAGAGTAAAGACCTCATATATCTACCTCGCTTATTATCTGCAGAGAGTGCGTGGTATTTATCTACGAAAAGAAATAAATAGTTATCCCTTTTTTCGTGCAAATTGTGATTTATGTAATCTGGACCTTTTTTTTCAGTAGAATAAATGGCCAACCAAGATTTATAAAGATGCTATTAGTGCTAATACTAGTATACACTTACACTATGTGATCAAAAGTATCCGGACATCCCGCAAAAACATACGTTTTTCATATTAGGTGCATTGTGCTGCCACCTACTTCATTATCAGCGAACTCATTAGTCATTAGACATCGTGAGAGAGCAGAATGGGGCGCTCCGCGGAACTCACGGACTTCGAATACGGTCAGGTGATTTGGTGTCACTTGTGTCGTTCGTCTGTACGCGAGATTTCCGCACCCCTAAACATCCCTAGGTCCACTGTTTCCGATGTGATAGTGAAGTGGAAACGTACAGCACAAAAGCGCACAGGCCGACCTCGTCTTTTGACTAACAGAGGTCGCCGACAGTTGAAGAGGATCGTAATGTGTAATAGGCAGACATCGATCCAGAATATCACACAGGAATTCCAAACTGCATCAAGATCCACTGCAAGTACTATGACAGTTAGGCGGGAGGTGAGAAAACATGGTTTTCATGGTCGAGCGGCTGCTCATAAGCCACACATCACGCCTGTGAATGACAAATGACGCCTCGCTTGGTGTAAGGAGCGTAAACATCGGACGATTGAAAAGTGGAAAAACGTAGTATGGAGTGACGAATCACGGTACGCAATGTGGCGATCCGATGGCAGGGTGTGGGTATGGCGAATGGCCGGTGAACGTCATTTGCCAGCGTATGTAGTGCCAATAGTAAAATTCGGAGGCGGTGGTGTTATGGTGTGATCGTGTTTTTCATGGAGGGTCCTACACCCCTTGTTGTGTCGCGTGACACTATCACAGCACAGGCCTACATTGATGTTTTAAGCACCTTCTTGCTTCCCACTGTTGAAGAACGATTCGGGGATGGCGACTGCATCTTTCAACAAGATCGAGCACCTGTTCATAATGCACGGCCTATCGCGGAGTGGTTATACTACAATAACATCCTTGTAATGAACTGGCCTGCACAGAGTACTGACCTGAATCCTATAGAACACCTTTGGGATGTTTTGGAACGCTGACCTTGTGCCAGGCCTCACCGACCGACATCGATACCTCTTCTGAGTGTAGCACTCCGCGAAGAATGGGACGCCATTTTCCGAGAAACCTTCCAGCACCTGACTGAACGTATGCTTGCGAGAGTGGAAGCTGTCATTAATTCTAAGGGTGGGCCAACACCATATTGAATTTCAGCATTACCGGTGGAGGGTGCTACGAACTTGTAAGTCATTTTCAGCCAGGTGTCCGGATACTTTTGATCACATAGTGTACACATCAAAATAGTAATGTTACGAGGAACACACTGCTTAGAACTGCACAGTGGCTTGAGAATCTATCAGAGGGGTTTCAGCAGAGAACGAACATACCTTAAGTCCTTTAGCATGAACCTTTCTGAAGAGGAAACAAATTTGTGGTCCCAGTTTTTCCAGTTTCAGATATTTTGAGCCGCATTAAACGAGATCGGTTTAGGTGACACTAAATTAACAGGACGTTTCTTGTGGAGTTTTGTTGTTAGCCAGCAACTTCAATGCATTTTGCAGATTGCGTTCAGAGATACAGTGTTGCTAATCCAAGATGACGTGTAAATTTTTTAACGGGGTTTTGAAGTACTAGCAAACAACTGTACTCTAATTGGTTCTTTTTTACGTTAAATATAATTTCATAATCGATTACCGATTATCGAAGCAAAATCCATAGGGACACCTAGCATCACACTCTTCGATTTTAACCTAAATTTATATTACGTAAATTCCATTTTTTCGTACATTAGACACGTTTATGCCGACAGCACAACATTACTGATTGCTTTCTGATTCTACAGGTACCACACAATTCTGCTGAAACTGTATTTTAGGATTACTGTAAGAAATCCATATTTCTAATGCTGAAAACAGTTAAATTCATCACCCCACACTTTGCTACCATAAACTGAGGGTCAATAAGTACTAAAGGTCTTAACAGAATACTAGGTTCCATCGGGGACCTA
Source organism: Schistocerca serialis cubense (assembly GCF_023864345.2). NCBI lineage: Eukaryota > Metazoa > Arthropoda > Insecta > Orthoptera > Acrididae > Schistocerca > Schistocerca serialis. The sequence continues at coordinate 387,155,541 of NC_064640.1, forward strand.
CTAATTTGACTGATGCCAAACTTGTCACCTATTGATGCAATATTGAAATTTTTTTAAATGGCTGTTATCAGAAGTAACGTTTATTCAACTAATGCTAGAGAAATGCATCAGATGTATTAATATTAATAAAATATTAATCTTCTTCTGCTCCTGCTTTTACTGCCTCATTGGACCGCTTCAGTCATTCATTTTCTGGTCATCTTCTTCAACAGGTTTTCTTTCTGAATTGCTCAGTATCTTTTCATACGTGCTGATCTTTTTCGTCTGTAAATACCCAATTTATTGGTTGTCGTTTGCCTATTTTTGGTTGAAATCTTATTTTTATGTCTTTCAGTTCCTTTAAATTTTCTGTTTTGTTCTGCAAATCGTCCAGTGTTAAGTCTAGCTCTTTCATATCTCCCCTGATTTCCTTTTCCATCCTACTTGTTGCTCCATGTTCCAAAGTTTCTCTATAATTTTTCTTGATAATCTGGTTTCTGGTGTCCTCATAATGTGACGAGTAAAGGAGACCCTTTTTTCCACATAGTATCTGTAATGGGCTCCAACTCACTGTATACCACTCCATTTGGCACTATCCGCCCTTGTCAATCTTGTTGATATTTTTATTTATGCATGTTCTTGCTTTTCTTGTCTCTATGTCTAGGATTTTGTTGATTCTTTTTCTTTTGGTAACTTTGAAAATATTTTAACTAAAGTTCAGTCTTGATCACAACTCTTATGTCAGTAACATAGGTTATTGAGACATAAGTGTTGTGATCAACACTGAACTTTACTTACAATATAATAATCTATTGATCACTGTATTTCAAAAACTTTGAAAATATTTTCACTTAACTACGTCACCTCTGCTTGAACCATCGTCTTGTTAAGGTTTAATTTAGTTTTCATTGATAGACATTTTTCAATATAAGTAGACCATGCTGTTTTTGAGCTCTTTTCATTTTGTTAATTCTTTCTTGCGACGCAGGTTTTGCTGTCCAAGCTATATGTTATAATTTGTTCTAGATATGTAAATTGTTTCACTATTTTTACTTTCCTTTTATTCACAGTTACATGGTTGATTACTAGTGAATCTGCTACCATTATCTCTGTCTTTTCAAATGTTATCTGTGGTCCTATTTTTATGCTGTACGTTGTACGCTTGTTATTTGATTTCTGGCTTCTTGAGTGTTATTAGCTAGTAACGCTAAGTCATCTGCGAATCCCAAACAATTTGAATTTTTCTTGATTCCAGTTATTATTTTTTAGGATTCTTATTTTTTTTTTTTGGATTTTCCTTTTACCATTCCATCATCACATACTCCAGAGCACAGCTGAAAAGTGTGTGTGAAATCTTATGGGACTTAACTGCTAAGGTCATTAGTCCCTAAGCTTATACACCACTTAACCTAAATTATCCTAAGGACAAACACACACACACACCCATGCCCGAGGGAGGACTCGAACCTCCGCCGGGACAGCTGAAAAGTAATAGCTGTAAACTGTCTTCCTGTTTTAACCTGTTTTAATCGTAAATGGCTCAGATATTTCTCCTCTGAACTTTACTTTGGGTTTGTTGTATGTTAGAGCTACGTTTATCATTTTTTATTAATTTGTGATGGAGACCGAAATTCCTTAGTATCTTCATCGTTAAAGATCTGTTGATGCAATCATAAGTTTTTTTAAGTCGACAAATGTTATGGTTTATTGTTTCTGTCTTCTTTTGTAGTAAGCAATAACCAGTTTCAAAGTTATTATCTATTCTGGGCAGCTTCTCCAGGGTCCATGGCCTCCTTGATATTGTTCTAGTTCCAGTTCAAGTTGATCTTAACAGTGATTGTGTACAATTCTTGACATGACTTTATATGTGATGCCCGAAAGGGAAATTCCTCTATAGTTGTCTGGATTTGGTTTACTTTCTTTATTGTGTAATGGATGGATTATAGCTCTAGTCCATTGTTCTGGTAGTTCTTCTTTGTTCCAGATTTTCATTGTGAATTGGTATAATGATATCTTCAGTGGTTCTGCTACATATTTCCATACTTCTGCAAGTGTTTGATCTTCTCCACTTGCTTTGTTGTTTTTCAGCTCTTTCAAAGATTTGTAGATGTCATGGATTTTAAGTAGGTTTATATTTTCTGCTGGTGTTTTATTAGGGGTATCTGTGTTTATTTGCAGTTGCTTTGGGGGATCTTCGCAATTTAGTAATTTGTTAAATGTTTCTGCTAAAATTTCTGTATCTTTTTATTGATGTGGGCCATGTTATTGTTTTTATCCATTAACGTTAATGTTGGAAGGTCGTACCTTAGTAGTTGTCTGCTGAATATTTTGTAGTATTCCCCTGAGTTTGTTTTCTCGCTGCTTGGTTCTTTCATTAGAAGTATACCTTTCTGATACTGGCGTTTAACCTTCTTGTTATATTTTTGGTTATCTTTCCTTGTTCTGTGAGTTTCATGTGTGATTCTTCTGTTTTGTGACTTTGATACCTATATCATTCTTGGAGTCTATCTACCACTTTTTTTTATCACACTCATAGTTCCACCATTGGTGTTTTTTCTTTGGATTTAATGGGACTAGCTGTTCAGCTGTTTGTTTCAACTAGTGAACTATTTCCTCTAGATGAATATTTAGTTTTATGTTCCTCGTTTGTTTACCGCATTCCTTGTTACTTATCAATTTCTGAGGGTCGTAGGTTCTCTTCTTTTTCTTTGTCAATGAGGTAAACTTAATTTTTATGTTTGTTATGTCACGATCTCATCCACTATCTATCACTCTTGTAACTTTCACTTTGTAGATTTCCTTGTGGTAATTTTTATCCATACAGATATGATCCAGTTGCCGTTCTCTTCTTTTCCAGTCTGGATGTTTCCAGATTTTTAGCTTATGTGGGCTTCTTTTGAAGTATGTTGACTTTGTGATCATGTCACAGTTTCTGTAGAATTCCACAAGTCTCATGCCATTCCTGCTCGTTCTTTTTTGTGCTGGCCATTTCCCTATTAAGTCTCTATATCTCTTTTCCCTTCCTAAATGGGCATTAAAACCTCCAATTAAAATTTTGGTGTGATTTTTATTTATGTTTGTTGTCGTCTGCTCTAAAGCCTCCCAAAGTTCATCCACGTCTTCTCTGTAAAAATATACATTATTTTTGTAATTAGTTGGTGCGTGGGCATTTATTACTATGTAGTCTATATTTCATTTGCAGCTTTATAGTTAGTCTTGATTGCTTGGAAGATTGTGATGTAAATTCTATGACGGATTCAACCATTTTGAGAGCGACATAAAATCCTGCTTCGAATTGTGGACATTGCTTCATCACTCTTTTTCGTGGTTTTCTCTTATAAACTCTGTATCCTTCTGATTCTATTAGTGTCTGACCAGTGTTTCTCATCTCTTGAAGTCCAGTTATTAGAACCCCTTTGCGATCCACTTCGTCTGTCAAAATTTTGAGTTTCCGTGGTTGCATGATGAAATTGATGTTGTGCGTTACTATATAGTTTACCTGTCTTGTCTTGAGTCTAAATTTTGATCTTCTGTCAGTCTTGGGTCCGAATTGTAGCGGCTTCGGTCAAGAATTCCATCATAACGGCCGGCAGAGCGGTGTGCTGACCTCACGCCCCTCCTATCCGCATCCTCCACTGAGGATGACACGGCGGTCGGATGGTCCCGGTAGGCCAATCGTGGCCTGAAGACGGAGTGCTGTCAGTCTTGGGTATTTTCAGATGCTCCGACTCATCTAAGTTATCTTTCAATTGGCTACCCACCGTATCCGAGTATAGTCTTCCTTGACAGTTGTCAAGCAGTGGATTTTTCCGTAAAAGGTTTCTTTCCATGTTTGACATTCAAACGTAATCAGTCTCGTATGGAACAAGCTCTGTGTTAAATTTACGGTTGTTAACTGTAGAGGTTGTTGTGTGCTAGGCCCGCGAGAGCTATTTTATTTCGTTCAAGTCCTCCGGCAAGTCGGTGAGGACACCCCTTGCTGCACGTCGAAGTATTACCTACTCGCCTGCTACTACAGCGTAGTATGTTCGTCGAAAATATTAATCATAATTAAAATTTTCCATACCCTCGGAAACATTTCAGGCTCGCAAAATCTAAGAGCAGTTTAGGAATTAGCACAAAAATTCCTTTAAGATGGGACATTTCGTACATTATTTCACAGTCGTTTTAAATTTCGTAAAAATATATTTATTTTATTGGACGAGCTGTGGAAGAAATATTAGAATCAAATATGGTTACTACCAAATTAGCAGGCAATACGATCTGTTGTGACTTGGCAAGACAGCCAAGCCACTAGGAGAGTAAGCCGAAAGGCACGCGTTTAAGCTCACGCAGGCTGGCGTGAGGTCTGGAACAGGTAAAGTAATTATACTAGCAAAAGAAGGTACGTAGCTTCTGAAATACTTAACTTTAATCCATAATTGGTGAACATCGGACTGACGGTACATGCATCACAAGATAAATAGCAAATGATAATGGCGCCTTGCTAGGTCGTAGCAAATGACGTAGCTGAAGGCTATGCTAGCTATCGTCTCGACAAATGAGAGCGTAATTTGTCAGTGAACTATTGCTAGCAAAGTCGGCTGTACAACTGGGCCGAGTGCTAGGAAGTCTCTCTAGACCTGCCGTGTGGCGGCGCTCGGTCTGCAATCACTGACAGTGGCGACAGGCGGGTCCGACGTATACTAACGGACCGCGGCCGATTTAAAGGCTACCACTTAGCAAGTGTGGTGTCTGGCGGTGACACCACACGATCAGTTTAATATACGAAGGCGTGCTGCAAAGAAAAGGTACCGAATTTTTTATGTGAAAACTCTTCAAACTGTTTAAATAAAACATATTTTATTAACATTCTACATCTTGATTCTTCATATCTACATATTTATTTCTCAGCTTAGTCACCCTGGCGAAGTTCACATTTCTCCCAGTGAGAGACCAGTTTGATGGTACCTTCGCTATAGAACGTCTGACTTTGTTAACGGAGCCCCAACCTCACCTCTGCTTGCACCGCTTCATCACTATGAAAGTGAAGCACTCGAAGGTGTTCTTTAAGTTAACTGTATGGAGGATGTTCGATGACAGTGAAGCCAAGACGTCGGATTGTTGCAGATGCCGCAGCACTTGTGTGTGGTCTGGTTTGGTTCAAATGGCTCTGAGCACTATGGGACTTAACTTCTGAGGTCATCAGTCCCCTAGACTTAGAACTACTTAAACCTAACTAACCTAAGGACATCACACACATCCATGCCCGCGGCAGGATTCAAACCTGCGACCGTAGCGGTCGTGCGGTTCCAGACTGAAGCGCCTAGAACCGCTCGGCCACTTCTGCCGGCTCTGGTCTGGCACTGTCATGCTGAAGGAGAGGGTGATCCCTGTGTGGACGAACTCTGCCGTTAGGAACTTGATTACAGTACGCTGTTTCTCGCGCAGACACATAGTTATGTTACACCCCGCTATCTTACACACTATAATTCGGAGCCCTCTAGTGGCAGAGGGTTGCAACTTGCGTCAGCGAAGCGGGAAAGTCGACCGACTAATATGCAACACATACATTACCTTAGCCGATATTGAGAACAAAATAAAAAAAATGAAGGCATTACTTTTCAATACACCATTGTACAAAGGAAAATATCTTACCACTAATGTAAATTAAAACAGTGCTAGCCGTCGGGCAATTTAATTCTAATGTGAGGTACATTCGTATACTTCATTTTTGTGGCCTCACAGCACGTAAACTGGCGAGGAAAGTCATGTCCATATAAGAGTTTTGAGAGACAACACAAGGCAGTACAGGGTCAGACGTTGTTGAGGTAGCTCGGTGAGACCGAAAATACCTGTACTCTCGTGAATTTCTTCCAAAAGTAGTCTTTCAGCAGTGCAGAAAAATGGCCGATGGCTCTTATTGTGAACTCTGATAGTGATTTGTGTTCACGTAAGAAATACTGTAGTATGAATGCATGATTCTGACTTATTAATATTCGCCTTGCACAAGTGAACTCTGGGAACACACTCCTGGAATAGACTACAGCCAGTTTAATTCATCATGTTATTAATGAAATGCATAAATTGGATTTGGATTTGTGCATCAGTTGAATCAGGTGCTCAGAATTTAACTTTTTGTTGACCTCGAGTTTAGGAAATGCCGCAATGTATGTACACTTTGATCTTTAATCAATCCCACAGACAGTAATCTATTGGAGAAACGCCGATCCCCGTCAACGTTTGTACTTGCCAAGCCACTGAACAGTGCGTAGCGGAGGGTAATTAATAGTATTATTAAGGGTTCATATTCCATCCTCACCATCATCATTTCCTCAAAGTCTGTTCAGTTATAATAAATACTACAATTTTTATTCTGCATTGCAGATCGGTTGCGGCATTTGCACCATTGTCAAATGCGTCTACAGTGTAGTAAATAGCTCAAATAGGACACGGTTATAAATTCTATACAACTAAGTTGGCTGAGATAAAAACAGTTACGTACTGTATGTTACTTACATGGGTCAGAACGACATTACACTCGCTGCGCTTTAAAAATAAAGTCATGAGCCTGACACATATACATACTCGTAACCACGTAGGGTACTTCACAGATTTTATGTTACGACGCTAGAACCAGTTTTGTTGTACGGGTTTATGGTTTTTGAATTGTGTCCTATTTAAGTTTATTATTATGTTAGGGTGCATTTCGTAATGGCGGAAATGACTGGACAAATCAAGTGCAGAGTAAATTGAAAATATTTATACTAACAGCCTTTTCGGAAATAATGTTGTCTATGTTAGAATTTATCGAGTATGGTGCCATACTGTGAGAAACCAGCAGAATTTGTAGCCTACACATACGCAAGGAAATTATAAACGGCCAATTTTTGAGAAAGGGATAACGTATTAGTATCGAATTTGATTATTCTGGCCATGTAACTGCAAAATATCCCAGTGGCAATAAAATTTTACGAAAGAATCTAGACACTGATAAAGAGAGAATTCGGCAGGTTCCGAGCTGTACGTAACAATCACGAAGATTGTGGTAAGCAAGGCCGTTGTTTCCCCTTTACCACAAGAAGAGTATTCTTTTCTCTTTCTTAAAATGCGTGAACCAGAGAACAGTGCAGAGTGTCATCTGCTAGGTCGATGAATGGCGCAGAGAAGGTCACCGGTGCAAAATGCTGTAATGACACGTCTTTTGAGGTCACGTGCATTGAGAGGCGGCCTTGGCGGTTTGAGGGCGTTATGTTGGCCGACATTGAGTTGGCTCACTCGGTCTCGCTTCCAACAGGGAAGCAATCAGCAGACCTTGAGGACTCACCACAGCCTTCCCCTTTGGGAGTTTGTGAGAATGCTACAAATCACCACCCAAACCAGTCACAGGTGACAGATAACAGGTGACATATGACTAGCGACAGATTTTTGCACCCTCTATGCAATTAATGGCTGAATGAACAACGCTGACAACAGCCCATAAACACAGTAACTCTTATTTTCGGTTTCGCTTAACCGAACACTGAAAAACAAACAGTACAATCCAAGTAGACGAATTCAAGTAACAAGAAATATCTATAAACGGAACTGTGAATGTAAATTGCTAATCCCGTTTCACCCGAAGAACTTTCATACGGATTCGTTGTTCTGGACAAAAGTATCGCTCCTTTATCATATTTTCCTGTAATACTAGCTCCATAAAATCATACACTTTCTTGGTGTACGCAACGGAAAAGTGGCAGATCGACAGGCATCGCTCAACAGTAGATTTTCTGTTTCTGTGTTGCTAGTGAATTACGAAAGTTAAGTACCAAAGAGTAAAAATTTCGTAATTTTAATCACGGAATATTTCTCTAAAAGGTTTTGTCACATACATCTAAGAGTTTCGGAACAGTGATTTCTTCTTTTGCACGTTAAACATTCCTTGTCCTCCAAACACGCACCTTAATTTTATGAAATTCAGATTTAACAATATGGTATAAAACGTCATTTAACAGAGTTGTTATGTGGATCTGTGGCTCCAACTCATTATTGTTTTAACCGAAAACAAGGAATAAAGACTGAGGTTTAACATCGTGTCGATGACGTGGTCACGAGAGTCAAAGCACAAACTCGGGTTGGGGCTCAGTGGTAAGACAGTGGACGCGTAGTCAGGAGTACTCTAAATCTTCGTCCTGCCGAAAACGACCACTATGTCGTATTATGGAACAGTTTCTCAAAACATCGCGAACATTTTAAAATCGCATGATGTTAAAACAGAGTTCCAGCAAACAGTCTAGTGAGGTATAACTTGAAACATGACGTTGGTAAAAAGATGAATAAGTTCGATAAATCAGGAGTGATGCAACGTGTAGTGGACAGAAGGAAAGAAGATTTCCGATCATATACAAGGAACATAAAGATACATTCAGACTGTGTAATTATGACTAATCAGTTGTTGCGAATGATGTATACAAAGCAGCCCATCTCCATAAGGAAACAGAAGAATACTTGGAAATCTTGCACTTAGAAAAGGAGGAGGGAAACTCGACTTGCTAGAAGAATTGGAGATCCCCATTCACGAAAAGAAACGAGGCAATATTTCGAATGCGCAAGATCATGACAAAGATATGAGATTTCTTTATGCCTTTCTAGAATTATTTCAAGATATATACATAATTATAAAAATACCATGCTTCTTAGACGAAGTAGATAGAAACTGACGACCCTAGACTTAGGAAATCAGGAAAATTCTGGTGATCAACAGAACAACCTTATGATTGAGCCAATAGCTGAGCTTACGCCATAATACTGCTAACATGTCATTTCACAACAACCCCCGACCTGTGCAGAAGCCCACAGCAAATCAGCAGGGCGCGGCTTGGTGTAGTGTACGGTATGAAAGGGGTGGCCATTGACAGAAGTCGTCGATTTTAGTGTAAGACGAGGACCCATAGTCCAATGTGTTTTTATTCAGTTTTATTTTGTGAATACCGCAATTGTGTTGATAGACTTTTTAGCGATTCAACTTCATGAACTAAGTTTTACAACCTGATAATGAGAGCATTGTCTCTCGAAACGCATTGTTGATTCGTGCGTAGGGCAAAATTTACGGTTAAATGCTACCAATTATTGTTGTACATATCAGGATGGCTCCTTTGAAAGCCCACTGCCAGTTTCTTCTCCCTTTCCAAGCTTGTGCCCATTCCCTATTGACCCCGTCGTCGACGGGACGTTAAATCCTAATCTTCCATTTGGGTTTTGGAGAATGGGAAAGTAAATCGTCTGTGTTCTTTTCAAAGGAATCACCTTAGAATTTCCCTTACGAGGTTTATGAGAAGTGCTGAAAACCTAGATCTGGATAGTCGGATCACGTAGCGCTACAAAAGGAACGAAGCGTGCAACGTCCATGTCAAAGGAACCACCCCCACACTCGTCGTAACCAGCTTATGGAAACCACAGATAATCCAAATCAGGACTTCTAAGCTCTCCTTTTAATGATGTTCTATCCGTTTCTAATTATTTATAATAGAATGAAATATAAATATTCCGTTGCCTATTCGACCGATGAATTTCCGCATAGAGCTGTTCCCTTTGTGCTAATTATCTGTTTAAAAATGTTGTAGAAAAGCGAGAAAGCATTTTCTCCCTTCGATTCCTACAATATACCGTCATGTTCTTCTTGTTAGAACAATTCTTGACTACAAAGTACATTCAACATTTACTTGCATATTGCTAAGTCTACGTCGCCAGTCGCTTTAAATATGTTATTTAATATTTATAATGTGTTATGTGAATTTATGTATTTGTAATTATTGTGTATGTAAACGTAACGGAGCGTATTCATTTTGCTCCACTGTGGTAGAGTTTATAATAGTATCTATGCAATGACATGCCAGTGGCCAACACTGATGTGAAATTGTCAGCCCTCATTTGTCAATGCAGGACAAAGGTTTAGGTGACGGTATCTTTTCAGAATAGACACATGTGTCATGCAAAGGGCAACGCGAGATCGATGATATGAAACAGACCTGTGACGTGTACATTCAACGTACCTCCAGCATGGCAGTAGTGTTATGTGATACGTCAGTTGAACGACACTGCAATAAGCGTGGTGCTAGAAGTTGTCAGTCATCACACAGTAGCTTTTTTACATATACTGTTCTTATCCTGCAGAGTGACAATTATTGAACTACATGAAAAAAACGTAAATTAGTTACAAATTACGGCGTGCACACACTTCATTCAACACGTAAACATTTTGGCTTTGACATGTTCGATATGCCTGCCACCCTTAGCGATTATGTGGCGCGGACGAATAGAAAAATCTTGCATGACCCGCTGAGGTGCTGGAACATAGATGCTGTCGATGACCTCCATAACGGATTTCTTCAGCTGAGCAGTGGTTTCAGGATTATTTCTGTTCACGCTGTCTTTAACTTTTTATTTTAAGTCATCAGTCTTCTGAGTGGTTTGATGCGGCCCACCACGGATTCCTCTCAGAGTAGCACCTGCAACCTACGTCCTCAGTTATTTGCGGGATGTATTCCACTCTCTGGCATCCTCTACAGTTTTTGCCCTCTACAGCTTCCTCTAGTACCATGGAAGCCATTCCCTGATGTCGTAACAGACGTCCTATCAATCTGTCCCTTCTCCTTGCCAGTGTTTTCCAAATATCACTTTCCTCTCTGATTCTACGCAGAACCTCCTCATTCCTTATCTTATCAGTCCACATAATTTTCAACATTCTTCTGAAGCATCACATTTCAAGTGCTTCGATTCTCTTCTGTTCTGGTTTTCCCACAGTCCATGTTTCACTGCCGTGCAGTGCTGTGCTCCAAACGTACGAGGGCTATTCGGAAAGTAAGGAACGATAAGTCGCGAAATGGAAACCTCAGTGAAAATTAAAACTGCTTTATTTGCATGGGTTAGCTACATCTTCCAGCTACTTCTCTAAACAGTCGTCGCTCAGACTTAGATATCTGTCGCAGCGTTATACCAACTTTTAAATTCCCTCGTTATAGAAGACAGCCACCAGTGCTTTTCGACAATTTCTACTCTGAACTGCAGCTCGTTGTCTGTGTCAAAATATTGTATTCATAGCCAGTGATTCATATGAGCAGAGATAAACCTCAGTGGTTGCCAATTACGGGCTGTATTGTGGGTGATCAAACACTTCCCATCGAAAACGCTGCAGGATCATCTTCATTGCCCCTGCTGAGTGCGGCCGAGAATTGTCGTGTAGAACGAACCGCATGACGGTTGCATAGCTTCAGGCGAAATCTTTCGCCAGACCCTCATACTTGGCGCTAGACGCTGATTTATAGCCATCTTTACGTTCTTACTGTGAGCTCAGAACGGAAAAGAGTGACATGATGCGATCGACGGGCGTACTGGACACAGTGCCCAACGCATGTGTGCAAAGCTTTATCAGATTTTCACATTATTTTCCATTCAATCGTTCCTTACTCTTCGAATAAATCTCGTACATTCCAAATACGAGTAGACTTTTCTTGGGCAGGAATGCCATTCTTTCCAGTGCTAATCTGTTTTTGACGTTTTTCTTGCTCCGTCCGTCATTGGCTACTTTGCTGCATAGGTAGTAGATTTGCCTCAACTTTATCTACTTCGTGACCATCAATCCTGATCTTAAGTTTCTCGCTGTTCTCATTTCTGCTGCTCCTCATTACTTTCGTCTTCCTTCGATTGACTCTCAGTCCATGTCCTGTACTCATTAGACTGTTCATTCCATTCAGCAGTTCATATACTTCTTCTTCACTTTCATTCAGGATCCATAAATCGTATCATTAATATTCTTTCAGTGTGAATTTTAATCCCACTCCTGAACCTTTCTTTTATTTCCATCATTGCTTCTTCGATGTACAGATTGAACTTTTTGATCCGAGCACTTTGTTCTTGGTCATCCACTCCTATTATTCCCTCTTTTCTCTTGTACATTACTCGTCTCTCTCTATAGCTTACCCCTATTTTTCACAGAATTTCGAACATCTTGCATCATTTTACATTGTCGATTACTTTTTCCAGGTAGGCAAATCCTATGAACGTGTCTTGATTTTTCTTTGGTCTTGCTTCCATTATCAACCGCAATGTCAGAATTGCCTCTGTAATATGGCCCACAAAGAGGAGTCGGATGTGTTCTGTTCCGGAGAATATAGCGGCAAACCGAGGCCCATGCCAGTGGCCTCCGGGTGCCTCAGAGCCAGAACGCGGTCCCCAAAGTGCTCTTCCAGGATATCAGACACCACTGCTCCGATGGGGTCGAACTCTGTCTTGCATGAACCATGTCTTGTCGAAATCAGGGTCACTTTGTATAGTGAGGATGAAATCATCTTCCAAAATCTTCACGTATATTTCCGTAGTCACCGTTACACACCAATTATTTCGTGACTGGACACTGCACACCACACAGTCACCCAATGAGGGTGAAGAGACTTCTCGATCGCGAAATGCGGATTCTCAGTCCCCCAAATGCGCCAATTTTGCTTATTGACGAACTCAACCAACTGACAATGAGCTTCGTCGCTAAATCAAATACTAATACTAATTCCCATCGTGCGCCACGGCCAACCATGCAGTTTGAACGTCCTAACATAAACCGTTCAGAAGTTATGACGATTTTATTTCATATACACACATCAAAAAAAGTTTTGCATCACCTCGTTACCGAGAGTTCCGGAACCTGTTCAGAAAATTGGAATAGAGATCAACATAAACATCATTTCCGCTCTCTTTATTGCTCACGAAAACCTCACATTGCACGTTGTACCATCATACAGCGAGACCAGAGGTGTTGGTCCAGATTGCTGTACACACCGGTACCTCTAATACCCAGTAGCACGTCCTCTTGCGTAGATGTATGCTTGTATTCGTCGTGGGATACTGTCCACAAGTTCATCAAGGCAATGTTGGTCCCGATTGTCCCACTCTTCAACGGCGATTCAGTGTAGATCCCTCAGAGTGGTTTGTGGGTCACGTCGTCCATAACAGCCGTTTTCAATCCATCCCAGGCATGTTCGATAGGGTTCATGCCTGGAGAACATGCTGGCCACTCTAGTCGAGCGATGGCGTTAACCTGAAGGAAGTCATTCACAAGATGTGTACGATGGGGGCGCAAATTCTCGTCCATGAAGACGAATGCCTCGCTAATATGTTGCCTATATGGTTGCACTATCGGTCGGAGGATGGCATTCACGTATCGTACAGCCGTTACGGCACCTTCCATGAACCCCAGCGGCGTACGTCGGCCCCACATAATGCCACCCCAAAACAGCAGGGAACCTCCACCTTGCTACACTCGCTGGACAGTGTGTCAAAGGCGTTCAGCCTAACCGGGTTGCCTCCAAACACGTCTACGACGATTGTCTCGTTGAAGGCATATGCGACACGACACTCATCGGTGAAGAGAACGTGATGCCAATCCTGAGCGGTCAATTAGGCGTGTTGTTGGGCCCATCTGTACCGCACTGCATGGTGTCGTGGTTGCAGAGATAGACCTCGCCATGGGCGTCGGGAGTGAAGTTGCGCATCATGAAGCCAGTTGCGCACAGTTTGAGTCGTAACACGTCGTCCTGTTGCTGTACGAAAAGCATTATTCAAAATGGTGTCGTTGCTGTCAGGGTTCCTCCGAGTGATAATCCGTAGGTAGCGGTTATCCACTGCAGTAGTAGCCCTTGCGCAGCCTGAGCGAGGCATGTCATCGACAGTTCCTGTCTCTCTGTATCTCCTCCATGTCCGAAAAACATCGCTTTGGTTCACTCCGAGACGCCTGGACACTTCCCTTGTTGAGAGCCCTTCCTGACACAAAGTGACGATGTGGACGCGATCTAACCGCGGTATTGACCGTCTAGGCATGGTTGAACTGCAGACAACACGAGCCCTGTACCTCCTTCCTGGTGGAATGGCTGGTACTGATCGGCTGTTGGACCCCCTCCGTCTAATAGGCACTGCTCATTCAAGGTTGTTTACGTCTTTGGGCGGGTTTAGTGACATCTCTGAACAGTCAAAGAGACTGTGTCTGTGTTTCAATATCTTCAATTAACCTCTATCTTCAGAAGTTCTGGGAACCGGGGTGATGCAAAACTTTTTTTGATGTGTGTAGTTCAATAATTCTCATCCTGTGTATCTATACACCTATTGTGAACTCTTCAAATTATGTACCATGGTAGACTCATGTTGTTTTCAGCCAAATACCAGGTGAACTGGTAATAGGGCAGAGGGAGTCTCAATTTGGAATGTTAGGGTGGGGTTTTCTAGTGGCAGCGTTTGCCTTACATTGCCGGAAACCTTCCGAAAACGTTGGTCAAAACAGAGGGCGGAGATACAACTATTTTAAATTTAATGTTGGGATGTTATGTCCCAGAAAAAAATATTAAAACCTAGTGTGCATGTACGTTTAGTCTGTTTGTTAGTATGTATGCAGAGTAAATTTGATGATTTTATCGACATGTGCAGTCGCTGCCGATTGAAGGCGACGCGTGCACAGTAAGTTTGTGAGCGTCAATTTACGCACATGGTGAGTTTTTTATTCCATTTACACTCCTCACGTCACTGAACAGTGTATGGCGGAAGGTACATGGTACTCGGATTGTCGACTTTCTTTACTGTACCATTCGCATGAGCATAAGGAAACCATTTGTCTGTAAGTCTATGCACACGCCCTGTGTCTCTTATCTTCATCTTATGATCCCTGACAAAAATTTCCTGACAAAAATGTGAAGTGCCCAAATGATATGGTCGAATGTTAAGGCAACGTCATTCAAGTACAGACCATCGGCGGGTCTGTAAATGATTAGAGTGCAAAACTCTGTGAAAGGACAGAACGGCCATCAGAGGGCAGTATTGTTGTTCGTATTTAGTGTTGTTACCCAGCCTGGTGGGGGTACAGTTCCCAGTGGGGTGGACACCCGCACAGAGTTTTTGAATCAACTACTGGCGATTCAGGAGTTGACCACCAGGTTGCAGATTTGTCTTATTGTAACTTATTGTTCCAGGAAAGTTCGTTCCGGCAGGTCGCTTCAGAGGTGAGAGTCTGTTTTTTGCTACTCACATGCAACTTTTCTAATGTTTTACTTGAACTTTGTATAACATACGATTTGAAAAGAAGAATCAACGAATTACTCGTTAACGCTACAGCATTTAAGCTTTATTTTCGCAAGCAAGTAACTGTTGCAGTGGGTCCCTTCAATCAAGTATGGCGCATTTGTCAGAAAATGACGAAGTGGTGCAAATCCCAGCAGGTGTCTTGGAGTAAATCCTCGCAGTTCCAACAATGTGACGACAATTATGTTACTTGAAGATATAATTCCACTGTCTAAAATAAATATTTAGGAGAAACTTTCTGGCAAAGCGTTGAAATCTGTGCTTCTAACGTCGACACTCAATGAAAAACGAATGGGAAAAGAAGAGCTTGCTATTGGGAAGAAAAGACGTGCCAACGAAAAAAAAAAGAGCGTGTTATAGAAACAACACGGCCAAAGTTAAGTTTCATTACATCAGTCCCAATAAAAGGAAGAAAACAGATCAAGCAGTCACCTGATTATTCTTCAGGTTGAGATCCAGACTCCTCACATCGTGACAGTAGCTCAGATATAGGTATGGACTTACTATTTGGCGAAGAAATATCTGAAGAAGAAGAAGAGCAAGAAGAAGAACAAGAACAAGAGCCGGGGGCTTCAAGGAATAATGAGAGGACCTAACACAGTACACTGTTTACCAGGTACCTAGATAGCTTAGCCTCAATAATTAAACTCTTTCATTTCACCCTACTAAACTTTCTTACGGGGAGAAGGAAGTATTGTTTTTGTACAAGTATTTTGAAGCATTATGATAAAATTTACGAAATATTTTTCAGTATTATGTTGGATAACTTGGTTACTGTACAAAAATGTTACAAAGGCCGGTCGTTATGGCCGAGCGGTTCTAGGCGCTTCAGTCTGGAACCGCGCGACCGCTACGGTCGCAGGTTCGAATCCTGCCTCGGGCATGGATGTGTGTGGTGTCCTTAGGTTAGTTAGGTTTAAGTAGTTCTAAATTCTAGGTGACTGATGACCTCAGCAGTTAAGTCCCATAGTGCTCAGAGCCATTTTTTTGTTACAAAGGGTTATTTCAAGTGTTTTTACTGTGCAGTCATCCGTTCTCTCATGTTTATGAGAGTTGGGGCAAAGACCGGAACTGTGGGTTTTTACCCCATTTTGTGGAGTAAAACACCGCAATGTTTGTATTAGCTAAATTGTAAGTATCTCTGTAATTACTAATCACACAGAGCGGGTTTTTGGATGGGTCACAGGTAACAACCCAGCCTATGACTTCAACCTAAAATCGCGACAAAATCTACCCCTTATTGGTTAGATTGTTACCAAACTAAAAATTGCTGGGCTTCACCCCCAACTACCCCCAATGGGCACGTGAGGCCAGACATACTCATCTTCAAGGTTCCTGTAGGCCACGCCTGACCACCACAAGAGGAAATCTCCATGTTGTGCACCGAGCTCACAGTAGACCCTTCGCATCTGCGCCTGCCATCCGAGAACAAGTAATGGACTCCCTTCCCCACTACGTGTCATCCTGCGACATTTATTGGATACTAGCAGCAGGTGGACGAGGGAATTACCGTTCCATTCGTAGGTTGCCGTTGACACCAAGACGCGAAAGGCTGCATTTGGAATGGACTCGGGATGAGTGGAATGGCGTTGTGTTCAGCGATGAATCGCGGTTCTGCACTATCCCGAATGACCATCGTCGGTGTATATAGCGGCGACCTGAGGAGATGTCCCATTCTTCTAATATTTTGGAAAGAGACAGCTGTGTTACTCCTGGTTTCATGGTGTGGGGAGTTATCGCGTACGACTTCATGTCACGGCTCGTAATGACTGAGGTAACTCTGACATCGCAACGGTACGTCACGGACATCCTGTGTCCTAATGCGGTAGTATCTTGGCGCCATTTTCCAACAGGATAATACTCGTCCACACACGGCACGTGTCCCAGTGAATTGTCGGTGTGATGTGAAGGTACTCTCGCGACCAGCGAGATCTCCAGATCAGTACCCAATAGGATATGCGTGGGACCAGTTCAGACGTCAACCCTATCGCAGTGCCATTATCCAGGATATCACGCACAAGTTACAACAGTTGAGGGTCAACCTGCCTCAGGCGAGGATACAACGGCTTTACGATACCCTTTCCAGTTAAATCAGTAAATGCATTCAGACCAGAGGCTGTGCAACGGCATAGTAATAAGAAGGCTCATACTGCCAAATTCTTAGTAAATTTGACTCGTTTTTGTAATCACTGAAATAACATCAAACACCCTCAAAAATGGTTCAAATGGCTCTGAGCACTATGGGACTTAACTTCTGAGGTCATCAGTCCCCTAGAAATTAGAACTACTTAAACCTAACTAACCTAAGGACATCACACACATCCATGCCCGTGGCAGGATTCGAACCTGCGACTGTAGCGGTCGCGCGGCTCCAGACTGTAGCGCCTAGAACCGCTCGGCCAATACGGCTGGCTCAAACATCTTCCCACCCGTGAAGTTTCATTTCGTTTCCTTCTCCCGTTCAGGGTGCTTCACTTTTTCCGTCAGGTAGTGCGCGATGGTGGCAGCATTTTAGTCGCACCATCACCTACGAATACAAATTCCCCAAATTTGGTCAACAGGGTTTCGCGAGAATTACGTCGTCTCTTCCCCAAGGATTCATTTCTCTTTCACTTTCGTAGTGGCTAACGCATACGTTACGGTCCCAACAACGCATCTATAAATTCGCTCGATGTCTGCTGTCGTACCTACTTGATATGGGCCCCAAATACTGGAACGACACTCTAGATAGTTAGTTAGTTTCATGTTCTATCGATCATTTTGCACGATAGATCATAATGATGTGGAGCGAGTCGTTTTACATTCACATTGCAGATGGGTACATTCTGAACATTTCTAAGTAAATCCTTTAACCACCATTTACACCTTACAGTAAAAGAAATTCCTCCAGGTAACAGAAGAAGCTGTCAAGGAGAAACTTTCCCAGTTTGTTTTCAAATTTTACATTGCTGCCTGTCAGACATTTTATATCACTGGATAAGTGATCAAAAACTTTTGTTGCAACATTGTGCAAGACAACCTTACTTTAGAGTAATGATTATAATTTTTCCTTCTGTTATTGTAATTATGTACGTAATTGTTCCTTTTGAACTGTTAGCGGATTATTTACTACAGACTTCATGAGGGAACAAATATAGTGTGAAACAGAACTCAGAATGCCCAGCTTCTTAAACAGATATCCACAGGATGATCGTGGGCGAACACCACGTGTCATTCTTACAGCTCGTTTTTGCTCAATGAGGACTTTCTTTCTTAAAGATGAGTTACTCCAGAGCATTATTCCATATTATATTACTGAATGAAAACATGCAAAATATGTCACCTTACTGATTTGTCTCTCTCCAAGATTTGCAATAATTCTTAAGTGCAAAGGTGGCTGGACTAAGATGTTTTAGGAGTTGAAAAATGTGCTTTTTCCAATTTAAATTCTCATCAGTATGAGCACCTAAGAATTTTGAAGTTTCGAACGTATTTATTATTTCCTCCCCATGTGTTACACTCATCATTGGTGTAGTACCCCTTGCTGCGCAGAACTAAATATGTTGTGTGTTTATAAAATTGATGGTGAGACCGTTTTCAGAACACCAATCAATGATACTTTTAGGAACTTTGTTTACCATTTCTTCTGTTTCTGTATGTATGCTTGGATTGATTACAGTACTACTATTATCAGCAAAAAGAATTAATTCTGCTTGTTGTATATTAGACGGACGATCGTTTACATACTTGAGGACCAATAGTGAATCTAAGATTTGGACTTGTTTGTAATTTCCCTCAGAGATGAACTGAATTTTCCCAAAAACCCTCCAGCAAATCTAAGTCTTCCCTTTACCTTCCATAAATGGATTTTTCGTGGTTGTTCCTCTTCATATCGTTTCTTAGCGTTGCCCCTAAATACATACACCATTTGACGTCGTCAAGATTTTCGTCACTAATCTTATAACCCGTTAATATGTGGTTGGTTCTCTTTGTTGTAGGAATTATCTTATACTTATCTGCATTTGACGAGATGTGTCACTTATTATACCAAGTGGAAATGTTGTCCAAGTATTTCTGCAATTTCTTTCCTGTTCACAACTACGTTGTCAACGAATGATCTTAGACTGCTGCTGATCCTAGCTAATAAATCCTTTATGTATATTGCCTTGGGGCACACTTGTTACTTTCTTTTGTGGAGACTGTTCGCCGTCCAGTCAAGCTAATGACATTACATATTTTTATAATACAAGAATAGAATTATTTTATTGCTTTACCTGTAAAAACAACTGTATTACTGCAGAATCTCATCTGAGCGCAATGAAAATAAGAAGGAACGCAGGTGCACGGAAGTGTTGCTACTGTGCCGAGCTCAGGAAAGCCAGTGCAGGTGAGGTTGCTGCCCTCTGCGAGGCCACAGGCTGGAACATTCTGCCTGACGTTAGGCATCTACAAACAGACGTTGCAATGGGTTACCTAGAAAATACGTTGCAGTCACGTTTGAAGCATGAAGCGAAGACACATTTGATGCACCAAAGTAATAGATTGTTGAGGTTAATCGCAAGCAATTTTTTGTAAGATGATCCAGATATAATTAAGTTTCAAAAAAATTTACAAACTAAACCTCAAGAAATCCTGATGATAAACTCTGGAATACATGCAGTAAAGTTGATGACTACATTTTAAACATTTTGTGTAATGCGTTATCACTCACAACTAGCGAATTTTACTTCCAATTTATAATTAAGGTGTAAATGTAGAAGTGTGTAAGTACCATAGATTTCATTAAACGACGGATATTAGTGAAAACAAAGAAGTGATCAGTGACAGATTTTACCTTAAAATTTTCTATCCGTTCTAGCAACTATGAGCCAAGGAAACAGAAAACTGCCCTAAACGGTAGAAAGAGAGTACACGGCATGTATTTGTGTCTCTGTTACAAGGGAGAAGCATTAAAATACTGAGGATAATAGTACAGTAACATAGCGAGGAATGATTAGTGGGCCGGCCGGAGTGGCCGAGCGGTTAAAGGTGCTACAGTCTGGAACCGCACGACCGCTACGGTCGCAGGTTCGAATCCTGCCTCGGGCATGGATGTGTGTGATGTCCTTAGGTTAGTTGGGTTTAAGTAGTTCTAAGTTCTAGGGGACTTATGACCACAGCAGTTGAGTCCCATAGTGCTCAGAGCCATTTGAACCATTTGAATGATTAGTGCTTCTTCTACGATCCATTCCTTTAAGCACAGATGTGTCTTGTTGAAATCTGGAACGCATTATGTGTCAGCTGTTCTAGGCTATTAATATATTATGATATAGTGAGGAATGGTCGAGGATTCAGACTCCTTTATCATCTCTTCAAAGAAATTTGATGCAGTACTTCAGCGGTGTGCAACTCTTACGGATGAAAATAACTTTCGCATGATGTTGTTCCCAATGTGAACTAACATAGTTCGACGAAACTTCCACCATACGTGGAAAGAACTGCAGTAGTATAGTGCAGAAGGTAACCGAAAGAAATACGCAGTGAGACGAAGAGAAATGACACTTATATTGAAAGACAATAACTATACTGAAGTCGTCGCGATTTATGATGGTCCCTGGACGTTAAAAAAGGTGGGGCGTGGTTCTTAATAGGGTGTGTGATCACCATGGAGAGCAGTGAGTGCTCTAAAACATGCTGCAATGCTGGTGGCGAGGTTGGTAAGGAGTTGTTTGAGAGGGTCTTCCATTCCTCATCAGCGCAGTTGACTACTGCTGGATGGTCCTTGATGCATGTGAACTTGCTGTGATACGTCTCCCCATGCATCCTACACTTGCCTGATGGGATTTACGTTGGGGGAGAGGGAAGGTCTGGTTATTCGCCGAAAATCCTCTGATTCCAAAGCTCCTCCACTTGCGTTTTGATGCGGCCGCGCATTGTCATCCACAGAAATCAAGTCAGAGTCAAGTGCACCCCTGAAAAGGTGCACATGGGGAAGAAGTATAGTGTCACAATAACGTTGAGCGGTGAGTATACCATGTTAAAAAATTTGGATGCCAGAACTTCGATGGGACTAATGCCTCCCCACATCATGTCACCTGGACCACCAAAACAATCATGTTGGACAAAGTTTCTTGGTGCAGTACTGTTAAATGTAGCAATTGCACTCTCTGTTTGGCGTGCGTTCCTTCTTGCTTGTTGGACAGTGCAGCGGTCATCGTCTGCTGCAGCTGACAGTGGCACGGCGGCTGCATGGGACGGTCTCTTTACTCAAAGACCAGTACATCCCGTTCCGTGACGTCCAGCTTCCTGTGCACTACTGTGAGACCTCTGGCTACATACTCGCGCACTTTTATTCGTTTTCACGGACTTGTTAATATGTTATGGTTCAAATGGCTCTGAGCACTACGGGACTTAATATCTGAGGCCATCAGTCCCCTAGAACTTGGAACTACTTAAACCTAACTAACCCAAGGACATCACACACACACATGCCTGAGGCAAGATTCGAACCTGTGACCGTAGCGGTGGCGCGGTTCCAGACTGAAGCGCCTATAACCGCTCGGTCACCACGGCCGGCCTAATATTTTATGTTACTTTATCTATCTCGTCTTTAAATTTTGCAGAGCAGTGTACGGAGTTGTTGAAAGAAATAAAAATGTTTCCGAATTATTGTGTCAGAGGAAGTAATCACGATTCATCCGGCGTGGCCGAGAGGTTCTAGGCGCTTCAGTCTGGAACCGCGCTACCGCTACGGTCGGAGGTTCGAATCCTGCCTCGGGCATGGATGTGTGTGATGTCCTTCGGTTAGTTAGGTTTAAGTAGTTCTAAGTTCTATGGCACTGACGACCTCAGATGTTAAGTCCCATAGTGCTCAGGGCCATTTGAACCATCACGATTCATATACATTATTTCAGTACAAGCTTTAGGGAAAACTATAGAAAATTGGCAGTTTGTGTAGTGGTTTGGATCTGTCTTAGAAATGTCGTTAAATTCAACATATAACGAGTAATTATTCGAAAAATAAATGTAGAGTGCAAATGCAGCAGAGGCCGTGTGCGCTAATGGAATATTCTGGTTGATTAAATGACATGTATGTAGTAAGTTTCGAAAAGCCATTGTCAGGGGAAATGCAAGGAATCTGAATTTAAAAAAGTACTTCATTAACAAAATATAAATGAAATGTGGAAAAATGTAAGAAATAAGTTGTAAAACTTTCCTGAATTTACTTTCGTTTGCCGCTGAATTTCGTGTGACCTCTTCCTTCAGGTTACCGCCTCATTCAACTTTTCGGTTCTAATAGCTGGAGTTATAATGTGGAGGCCAGTAGGAGTTATTCTTCGTTGTTAACATCGAGTCTAGCTGCATTCTACTTAATGGCATAAGTTTGTGTATTTATAGTGATGTTGACTCTGATGTTCCGTTCATTTCATTCATGAATGTAATTATT
This sequence comes from Schistocerca serialis cubense, assembly GCF_023864345.2. Taxonomy (NCBI): domain Eukaryota; kingdom Metazoa; phylum Arthropoda; class Insecta; order Orthoptera; family Acrididae; genus Schistocerca; species Schistocerca serialis. Next base: position 387,178,003 of record NC_064640.1, read on the forward strand.
GTTTAGTTGCATCAGGCCATGATATCTGTATAAAAATGATGTAATAAAGATCTCTATGCGTGATACATAAACTTTTTTATAAGAATTTGAACAAATTTTTTCCGGGGACTCAGTTTGAAACCAAAAGGAGGATTAATGTTGATTTGTGGCTTCCGATTATGAATATTAATTATTACGGAATATCGTTTTAAATTTGAATCCACAACGGTACTACGCAAGCATGCCTGAAATTCAGAGCAACTTATACGCTTGTGTTGATTAGGTTTTCCACCAGCGTCTGTTTTAATTGAAAGCTCCTGCACGTGGCCTTTGCTAAAACAGCTTGAGGCACCTTCCATTGCCACTCGCCATCTCTTTGAGGAACGTTTCGGAATGTGTCCTTGTTACAAACCGGCGTGAAATTCTGCTCACACTATTCCGCCTGACGCTCTCAAGGTCGCACCACTTGAGATCTGACATGCGAAATACTGCCTTTGCTTAAGAACAGTGCGTAGAAGGGAGGAAACGTCAAATTGTTATCCTGATGTGGGGTCTGACATCACACGATGAATATGAAATAACATATGTAGATTTGCGGCATTAAAGCAAAAATTAAAATTAAAATGTAGTCAAATTCAGGAAGCAAAGACAAACAGAGAAGTTGGTCATAAAATAGCACCAATTTAAGTATGACTGAGCGAGTCTAGGCTTATTGTCTACTGAAACTTTCTGAAGAAAAGAAACTGTTTGGAAGACAGGCACTCCAACCATGGTCCTAGTGACTGAGCTGTCCCGGCCGGTTGAAGTGGCCGTGCGGTTCTAGGCGCTGCAGTCTGGAACCGCGAGAGCGCTACGGTCGCAGGTTCGAATCCTGCCTCGGGCATGGATGTGTGTGATGTCCTTAGGTTAGTTAGGTTTAACTAATTCTAAGTTCTAGAGGACTAATGACCTCAGAAGTTGAGTCCCATAGTACTGAGAGCCATTTGAACCCATTTGAGCTGTCCCAGCACGACTCACGGCCCACTTTCTGAACTTCAACAGTGGTGTATGTACCACTGCATAGCAGCACGTGATTCAGGTTTCCACCTGGTCATCCGCATTTACGTTTCCCGTGATTTCCCTAAACCACATTAGGGAAATGCCGGGAAGGCTCCTATGAAAATGATAATTTCAATTTCCTTAAATACCCTGGTACTCCGTCCCTAATGACCTTGTCGTTGACGGAATGGTTAACCATCATCTCCATCTTTCAATTGTGTCATTATCTCTCCCCGGCCGTCAGCACTTCTCATTAACTAATGCTCAATTTGCAAATTCTGTCTAATTAAGCATATCGGACTTTTTTGTTGTAAAATGACTTGCAGTGTAGTACACTTCAGTCCCGTGAGGTTTCGCTCTAATTGACTAGGAAAACACTCTATTGACACATAAGGTACACAAGGGAAGCCAATCCGAAAGATTCACGAGGAACGTTTCTTCCATTGTCCATTTTCAAGGCAGTTATTTCTTACATTCATTCGATTTAATAACTTGTTTCTATAATCTAAAAGAATTTTTATAGTGTTAAAAAGTGCTACATCAGGAGAAAATGTACGTATATGTTAACTTTCAGAACAATTCTCACGTACACAAGAAGCAAAACAGTAAAATCTCTGTGCATATACATATAAAAAAAAGAACCTCCGAGCGAAGTGGCGAAGGGTTCAGACACTGAAGTCGAATTCTAGAGTAGCGCAATCACAGCCCACGCCAGAATAATTTAGCTTTCCATGGTTACTGTAAACACCTGCACTCGAACGCCAAAATGGTTTCTTCATGAAGGCGGTAGCTGATTTCCATTCACCGATTGCTTTAGCCCGTATTAACTCTTTACGGATAGCAAATATTAAGAACCACCTCTTGAAATGCTAATACCTCAACCATGGAATCAACAGCCATGACTTGCATGGCAAATACACTGTCCAGTCACATTAATGTGACAACCTATCAAAAGCCAGAATAATCACATTGTGCAGCGCTGACCGCAGTGAGAGGTGCAGGAAGAGAGTCAATGAGGCTCTGGAAGATTTCGGAAGGGATGTGGAGCCATGCCGACTCCAGTACCGTGGCCAGCTGCACTACGTTTGTCGATTTAGTATCCACGGCTTGAACAGCTCGATCGAGGTGGTCCCACAGATTCGTTGTTGGGTTTTACTCCGGGGACTTTGGCGACCATGGGAGTACGACAAACTCCTCCTGGTGCTCTTCGAACAACGTACCTACACAGCGAGCTGTGTAACACACTGTACTGTGCACCTAGTAAATGCCATCGTGCTGAGGAAAATCAAAGTGCATGTAGTAGTGGACATGGTCACCAAGGCTAGATGAATACTTTCGTTGATCCATTGTGTTCCGATGATTGTTGCAGAGTGTTTTCTTTCGTACGCGTCACGAGAGCGTAGATAGGCGGTGGTTACATTAATGTGACTGAACCATATACAGGGTGATCAAAAAGTCAGTATTCCTTGAGTACTAGCTGTATGAATATACCGGGTGATCAAAAAGTCAGTATAAATTTGAAAACTGGATAAATCACGGATTAATGTAGATAGAGAGGTATAAATTGACACACGTGCTTGGAATGACATGGGGTTTTATTAGAACCAAAAAAATACAGATGTTCAAAAAATGTCCAACAGATGGCGCTTCATCTGATCAGAATAGTAATAATTAGCATAACAAAGTAAGACAAAGCAAAGATGATGTTCTTTACAGGAAATGCTCAATATGTCCACCATCATTCCTCAGCAATAGCTGTAGTCGAGGAATAATGTTGTGAGCAGCACTGTAAAGCATGTCCGGAGTTATGGTGAGGCATTGGCGTCGGATGTTTTCTTTCAGCATCCCCAGAGATGTCGGTCGATCACGATACACTTGCGACTTCAGGTAACACCAAAGCCAATAATCGCACGGACTGAGGTCTGGGGACCTGGGAGGCCAAGCATGACGAAAGTGGCGGCTGAGCACACAATCATCACCAAACGACGCGCGCAAGAGATCTTTCACGCGTCTAGCAATATGGGGTGGTTTTAATAAAACCCCATGTCATTCCAAGCATGTGTGTCAATTTTTACCTCTCTATCTACATTATTCCGTGGTTTATTAAGTTTTCCAATTTATACTGACTTTTCGATCACCCGGTATTTCTGTTTGGCACAGCTGAGTACTGCTCAGACTCAATCAATAAATACGAGTCATCCCAGAATATGTCCAACCATCCATAATACATTGGCTGTGTGTGTGTGTTCGTCGGCCAGTGGGAACCTTCAGCCGCCTGGAGCAATAGACAGACGGACGACAACGTCGACCCAGAAGGGGAAGCGCTATTGTGGTCTCCTAACAGACTGGGGAGGTACGGAAACACTTGTGCAACAAAATCCGGTCGAAGAGAACTGACAAAATGGTACGAGTGACTCGACAGGACACGAGCTTGCAGGTATCAGCCATCTTAAGAGCGCCTTTCATCGTAGCTCATTTCCCTCCATCACGCTTGAATTTAAGGTGGATAAATTTCTACCGCTATAAGATTTTCCCAGTTAGATCGTTGGCGCACTAGTTTCTTTGATTCAAGAGTGCTTTGCAGTAACATTATTATCTTCGAAAGTTTCTCCCATTCTAAATGAACGCATGCGTGATGGCATTCATTTCTGAGTCTGGTGGGGTATGTATCGCCTGCAACGCAGACCCACAGTGAGTTATGGAGTCGCTAGAATCGTGCAGGAAGCTGATTCACTTTGTTCTTTCCATCGGTCACATTGCAGTTCAGTACTTACTCAGTCAAAAAGTTGATAAATCGAATAGCTAGGCTTTACATGTATGTTAACTTGGGAGTGATCACTGTCACATAGTGTGGGAGAGGGAGAAATCCTTGTGCGTCAATGTTTCTTAAGCTTAAGGACTCCCCTGTTTCAAATCACATGATTTATTTTGAATCTATGCACGTGGTTCCCGCAACTTTTGTAAGGTTTGCATTTTGTTTTGCGGGTACTTATTTCTTCAGACTGATATTGACATGACCTCTGTGGTGTCACCGCCAGACACCACACTTGCTAAGTGGTAGCATTTAAATCGGCCGCGGTCCGTTAGTATACGTCGGACCCGCGTGTCGCCACTATCAGTGATTGCAGACCGAGCGCCGCCACACGGCAGGTCTAATCTAGAGAGACTCCCTAGCACACGCCCCAGTTGTACGGCCGATGGTTCACTGACTACATACGCTCTCACTTGCAGAGACGACAGTTTAGCATAACCTTCAGCTACGTCATTTGCTACGACCTAGCAAGGCGCCATATTCAGTTACTATGTCTTCTGAACAGATATTGTGACTCATGTACAGCCAAGGGCGACGTTCATCATTAATGGATTAAAGTTAAATATCAAACTAATTACGTCCCCTTTCTGAATTCTAATTCCTTGTCATGTTCCAGACCTCACGTCAGTATAGTCCTTCCCTCCTCACGCCAGCCTGCGTGAGCTAAAACGCGTGCATTTCGGCCTCCACTAGTAACACGGTGCCGACCGCGGTGGCCACGCGGTTCTAGGCGCTGCAGTCCGGAACCGCGCGACTGCTACGGTCGCAGGTTCGAATCCTGCCTCGGGCATGGATGTGTGTGAAGTCTTTAGGTTAGTTAGGTTTAAGTAGTTCTAAGTTCTAGGGGACTGATGACCTCAGATGTTAAGTCCCATAGTACTCAGAGCCATTTGAACCATTTTTAGTAACACGGTGTTGGCTCTTCTGCCAACACAACAACCTCGACTATAGGTTTTTGAGAAGCTGCTTTTTCTTAACCTATGATTTGTATTTATGCGATTTACTGTTCCAATATGAATCTCTCCCACAGATAATTTTTCTTGATTCATGTTTTGGTCATGGACTTCATGATAATTCGAGCTTAGTGCAATAAATGTTATTAGAGTATTTGGTAATATTAATTTTAATCATCTAATTTGCTTGTGTCCTCCAATTGTGGACCATAGGTGTACCTATATTAAAAGCAAAGCCCTAACATGCCCACACAGGTTAAGGCAAGGACAACACTGGCAAGTACATGGTTCAGCGCAATAAAGCACAAGGGAAGTTAATGACATCATATGAAAGGATGAATAATAGGGAGCTTATGTGGTGCTTTCAAATTTAAGCGCAATTGAAGATAACGCAGCAACACTTACAGAAAGACAGACACGTAACCAAGTTTTGTTTCTCGAATGGGGAGGGAGTGGAGCGGGGTTACAGATTCTTACTGTCTTTCCCCTCCCGCTCCCCCTCAGTATAGCTTGCCGTAACCCTCATTAAGGTGCCAAAGATGCCAAATATTTTAAAAAATAATAACAACACGTAAAATAAATATAATGTTTTAATGTAATTATAATACTTTAATACGTGAGCAGTCCATACAGAGCATAGACGAGGCTGTTCCTGACTGTGGTCGTAAGCGCATGCGGTGACTGTCACTGCAGCTGACGCCGGGGTTGAGTACCATCCGACTGCGGTATGCAGGCTAGACCGCTGCTCGCAAAGGCCGCATGCACTTCGCGCAACGGCCGACACACCGCTTGGTAATGACACGCACTAGGCACTTCAGTAACAGCCAGCATGCCAATCTTCCATTTGTCTCACGTAATAACTGTTGTCTTCTTCAGTCTGAGGAGTGGTATAATGCAGTCTCTCTACGCTAGTCTGTCTTACGCTTGTCTCTTCATGTCTCTACAGCTCCTGCAACCTACATCCGCTTGCAGCTGCTTAGTGTAGTCAACCCTTGGCCTCCCTGTACAACTGTTCCCACTCACAACTAACCTATATTACCAAATTTATTATTCTCTCATGCCCCAGGGTGTTGCCTACAATACTGTATATTCCTTCTTTTAGCAAGGTGTCCCATAAAAATCTTTTCTTCGAGATTCATTTAGTACCTCTTCGACTGTTATACGGTTCACTCATTAGTATTCTACAACACTACGTTTTAAAAATATCTAGTCTCTTGTTATCTGTTCTGTTTATCGTCCGTTTTCCTCGTCCGTATAAGCCTACACTCCAGGAAAATACTTTCGAAAATGAGATCCTAACACTGATAATTGTATTCGACGTTACAATACTTGTTTTTAATAACATCTTCTCTTACTAGTTTCGCCGGCCTTGTGTCCGAGCGGTCCTAGGCGCTTCGGTCCAGAACCACGCGAATGCTACGGTCGCAGGTTCGAATCCTGCCTCGGGCATGGATGTGTGTGATGTCCTTAGGTCAGTTAGGTTTAAGTAGTTCTAAGTTCCAGGGGAATGGTTACCTCAGTCCCATAGTGCTAAGAGCCATTTTTTATTACTAGTTTCAATTTGCTTTTTATGGCCGCGCGTTCTGAGGCCTCTTGCCACGGTCTGCGCGGCTCCCCCCGTCGGAGGTTCGAATCCTCCCTTGGGCGTGGGTGTCTATGTTGTCCTAGAGTAAGCTAGTTTAAGTTAGATTAAGTAGTGCTTAAGTTTAGGGACCGACGACCTCAGCAGTTTGATCCCATAAGAGACTACCACAAATTTCCAATTTCAATTTTATGTTCTGTTTACATCAGACATCATCAGTTATTTTGATGGCCAAGTAATAAATCTCATCCACTACTTTTAAGGTCTCACTCACTAATCAAACTCCATCAGCATAGACTGTGAAATCTAGGGAAAGTGACTCTGAGAGATTTATTCATAGAATGTTTTCTTTTGTAATTATAGTGTGTGATGTGAAGCTATTAATTGTTTTGTAATTAAGTTTCCGTAAAGCGTAACTGAATTCAGCTAACGGTGGTACAGGCAGATCTGTCATTAACTGCAAATCCTACATTCAAGTGCAATTATTTTATAATTCATAAATGGAATTTACTTAAAGTAGCTGCCTAGCAAAGCACAAACAAAACCATCATTACATAATTGATGCCCAACATATACCTGTAACTAACTAAAACGTCACACGTTCTACTCCATGCTTAAGAAAATCAAACGCATTATATTTGTTGTGGTTTGCAGGAGAGCCAACACCGTGTTACTAGAGGAAGCCGAAAGGCACGCGTTTTAGCTCACGCAGGCTGGCGTGAGGTCTGGAACAGGACAAGGAAATTAGAATTTAGAAAAAACGGACGTAGCTGGTGGAATACTTAACTTTAATCCATTAATGGTGAACGTCGCTCTTGACGGTACATGATTCACAGTATCAGTAGTAACTGGTAATGGCGCCTTGCTAGGTCGTAGCAAATGACGTAGCTGAAGGATATGCTAACTATCGTCTCGGCAAATGAGAGCGTATTTTGTCAGTGAACCATTGCTAGCAAAGTCGGTTGAACAACTGGGGCGAGTGCTAGGAAGTCTCTCTAGACCTGCCGTGTGGCGGCGCTCGGTCTGCAATCACTGATAGTGGCGACACGCGGGTCCGACGTATACTAACGGACCGCGGCCGATTTAAAGGCTACCACCTAGCAAGTGTGGTGTCTGGCGGTGACACCACAATATTCTTCTGCTAAAATAGAAACCAGACTTGAATTATTTATTGTTGGAAACCCGTTAGAAGCCGATACAGTGAGGTGACTAAAGTCACGGGATAGCGATACGCGCATATGAAGATGACGGTAGTATCACATACAGAAGGTATAAAAGTGCAGTGCATTGGCGGAGCTGTCATTTCACTCAGGTGATTCTTGTAAAAAGATTTACGACGTGATCATAGCCGCACAACGGAAATTAACAGACTCTGGACGCGGAATGGTAGTTAGAACTAGACGCATGGCATATTCCATTTCGGAAATCGATTGGGAATTCAGTATTCAGGGGTCCACAGTGTCAAGAGTGTGTTGCAAATACCAAATCTCAGCCATTACCCCTACCATGGGCAACGAAGTGGCCGACGGCCTTCACATAACTACCGAGAGCTGTGACGTTTGCGTAAAGTTGTCAGTGGTAAAAGACAAGCAACACTGCGTGAAATAACTGCGGAAATCAATGTAAGACGCACGCTGAACGTATCCGTCAGGATAGTGCGGCGAAATTTGGCGTTGATGGGCTGTGGCAGCAGACGATAGACGCGAGTGACTTTGCTAACAGCATGACATTGCCTGCAGCACCTCTCCTGGGCTCGTGACCAGATTGTTTGGAACCTAGACGACTGGAAAACAGTGGCCTGGTCAGATGAGTCCCGATTTCAGTTGGTAAGAACTGATGGCAGTATTCGAGTGTGCCGCAGATACCACGGAGCCATGGACCTAAGTTGTTAACAAGCTGGTGGTGGTTCCATAATGGTGAGGGCTGTGTTTACATGAAATAGAATTGGTCCTCTGGTCAAACTGAACCGATCATTGATTGGAAATGCTAACGTTCGGCTTCTTGGAGACCATTTGCACCCTTTTATGGCCTTCGTGTTCCCAGACAACAGTGGTATTCTTATGGCTGAGAATGTGCCATATTACTGGGCCGCAGTTGTTCGCGATTGGTTTGAAGAACATTCTGGACAATTCGAGTGAATGATCCACATCGTCTTACATGAATCCAATCGAATATTTCTGGGATATAATCAAAAGAGCAGTTTGTGGATAAAATCTTACACCAGCAACGCTTTCGTGATTATGGACGGCTGGCAACATGGCTCAGTATTTCTGCAAGAGACTTCAGATGACTTGTTGAGTCCATGCTATATCGAGTTGCTGCACTACGCCAGGCAAAAGGGGGTCCGACACTGTATTAGGAGGTATCCCATCACTTTAGTCGCCTCAGAGTAAAACCTCTCTGTAGATGTAAAGACATATTCTTTCAGCTCTCTAGATACCTGGAAACAGAAGTATCAGGAAAAATACTACCTTGCCTCATCGGCATTCAAGACTCAGAGAAGCCTGCTGGATTGAACCTGCTCACTCGGAATTGGCGGATGCCGAACGACATTAGAAACGGCAATGGAATATGTCAAAATACCTTACAGATTCGGTGATGCAAGGCCTGTATTCGCTTCCACTGTGGACTACGTGTGTCACATATGAACCAAACAGCAACTGTTGGCTTTCGTAAGCAGATTACAAAATCTTCATTTCTTGTCCGAGGAGGCTGTGGAATAGATCTTCAACCTGGGTACAGAACTGCATTTGAATAACGATCTTAATCATAGTTTTACAAAAACAGTGACAAGACATGAAACTCTTTGTAGTATAGCCGAGCAATTATTTAACAAGTACTCAGAAAATAAGGTCCTGGTGAATGATGACGTCTGATTACCATGCGAAATGATTTTATATCCTATTAAGAATTATGTTGATGTAATAGGAACATGTAGTTTAGTTACGTTCTGAAAATAATTGAATTATCCGGCACAGTCACATTTGTTTCTTCGGTCATCCTCAGATTTGCAAACAAATAAATAAAAAGAGCAATTATCCAGATTACGTAAAATAAATACCCAATAAAATAGAATGAAGTCATATCATACAACCTTTGTTGAAATATGTCAACAGCGAATGAATAGTTAGTCAGTAGCCTGCCAGGGGATTAGCGTTTTATGTACAGAATCTTCCTCATCGTCTTTGACAACGTGGTTTCCCCAGTTTTCATATTGAACCGAGACCTATATTTTATGGTACGACTTACTTATTTTACTGTATCTTGGTGTACTTAATGCTTGGGGTAATTTACATAACTTCTAATTTAATTTTTAAATTTATTTGTTTGTAAAACTGAGGGTGGGAGGTGCCGGAACCAGTCATTTAGTTAAATATAAATGTGGTATCCTAGATAACTGAGTTATTCTGAAAATTCTCAGTCACTGTGGTCTCTTACTCGACAGAAATTTCGTTAATTCCAAGATTAGTTCATTTCTAGTTTTCTGCTTTGTAAAACAAACAACGAAATAAATACACAATCACATATCAGATAGAGGTAAAAGTCATTATATTTATTATCATCATCAACCATCTGGCATCCACTGCTGGATAAAGGTTTTTTCTAGACTTTTCCAACAGCAGCTCGTTTCGTCACTGTTTGTGTAGTAAAATGGGAGAGCGTCAACGAGATGCTCATGCAGCAGATACTACAAGAGAAGCATTGTGACCCACGATATGGTTAACTGTTAAAATTCCTGGAAGAGTCAGCCAATATTTTGCTTCCTCCCACATATACTTTGGCGAAAGATCATGAAGGTCAAATAAGATAAAATCGAGCTCACATGGAGGTTTACCAAATGGTCGTTCATCCTGTGTACCGTTCGCGATCAGAAAAGGGAAGGGGGAAAGTGACAGTGCAGCATGAAGTACCACCGTCACACGCCATAAGGCTGTTTGCGGAGTGGAGCTGCAGATGAGTAACGTACACACTGAAATCCAAATCAGTATTTCTACAGGAGGCTTCAGACACCTTCTTCAGTCCATGTACGCCATGACTTTTGTCACCTGCCATAAACCTGTAGATGTATAGCGACAACAGGTGTGCCTTTATTTGACGAGAATGTGAAATATATCATCATCCATCGGACTCTGTCAAAGGGATAACTTTCGACGAGGCAGTCGCTGTGAGGGGGAGTTTTATTTTCCTGTGGACGCACGGAAGTCTACGTCTTTTAGCGTGGAAATATGAGGGCTAGTTTTTTTTTTTTTTCAACCTCTGATCGGTCGCAAACTGGAAACCATAGTGAAAATCAAATTTTTTTTATTTGAAACATTTAGCTAGTCCTTTCGGCTGCTTCTCTACATAGTCGCCGCTCCTACTTAGACATTTGTTGTAGCATCGTACCAACTTTCCAATGCTCTCATTATAGAAGGCAGCCACCTGCGATATCCGCCAATCCCCTACGTGCTCTGCAGCTAACATGCTTTCCTCATAGCCAACGGTTCGTGTCAGCGAAGAGATGAAAATCAGAGGGATTCAAGTCCAGGTGATCAAACACTTCCCACCGAAAACGTCGCAGGAGTGTCTTCGTTGCGCCGGCGGTGTGCGGCCGGGAATTGTCATGAAGAAGGAAACCCATGACAGCTACGTTAAGGGGGCTGCATGAAATCAGGCGAAATCCCTCAGCCAGTACTTAACGCTTGGTGGGAGGCACTATTGTTGTAGGCAACTTTATGTGCTCGCTGTGTGCTCAGAACTGAATAATGCGACGTGACGCGATAGACGAGCATAGTAGACTCATTGTACAAGACACCTGTGCAAAGCTTCACCAGATTTTCGCTGTGCTTTTAATTTCGCGAGAAGTCAGATGTTAAAAAAAAAAAGACCTCTTACAACGGCGATGTGAACCATCCTCGAATATAGCTCTAGTGAGTGGGACTGATACCAAATAGAGCTAACAGGGGATACTGAAAGTATGCAAAGGAGATTTCTGTGACTCACAGGAAGTGCCACACGAATGCTGAAAAATCTGTACTGGTAGACGCTTCAAGATACACCCCAGCTTACTCAAAGTTTCAAGACCCAGTATTAAGTGAGAAATCTAGACCTACATGTCGCTCCCGTAGGGCCTGTAAAGACAAGATATATTATAGCAGGCACCGAGGTACGTAAGCAGTCATTATTCTCAATCTCCATACGCGTGTGGATCGGGAAAATAACCGTAATACGTGGTACAACAGGCACTTCGAAGTTGTTTGCAGAGCGTGGAAGTAGATGTAGGTGAAGTTTTTTTGCTCTTATGATGGGTGTAATTGATGATAATTGCATCTTACGATACAACAATGCAAGTACGAAGGGCCAGTCTGGTACGAGGATAGTTCAAAACTTAAATATTCTTCTTATGGAACAGCCAATCAGATCAGATGACCTGAGTCCCATACATCACGTTTGTGATACTCATGGCACGTGTGTTGCTGCATGCAGTTCTACTCTAAAGATATTTGCTGCTTTGAGAGCAGCTTTGCAAGAGCAAAGACATTCACTTAAAATTGATCCCATAGACACACCATTCACTGTAACACACACCGCTGTGTACGTTGTAAAGCTGCTCGACGCAGGCAAATTCTGTATTAACATAACTTGTGCTGCAGGTTGCTATAGACAGTTACGTAACTTTCGTGTAACTCACATATGTGCTGTGTTCGAAGTATATTCTTTGTTTGCAGCAGTGTTGCATGGCTTCTTAACGGCATGACGTGAGTTATATGTTTCTGCTAACTTTCTCATAATCTCTTGCATGAAGCCCGCACCAGGCTGTAGTTTTATTCCACACAAACATCTTATTTACATAGTAATTTGCCAATTTCAAAATACTAGACTTTTTCGATCAGCAAATGTAAAACAAATGTGTTATAATCGTCAAATTCACAACATTGTGAAACATATCCCATACTACCAACAAATTGCTTAATAGTGTATGACACGTTCACAGATACCAGGTTCACCGTTGAGCGCCCATAAGATCCATCCATCCAGATACCACGTTATATATCCAGAACTATAAAGTGTAACCCACACTCGTCTCTCGTCAGCATGTCAGGAAGGACACTACATTATGTTAAAATGCGTCATCATCTCGACAGAATAACAACATGTCGTGGGCCGGCCGGTGTGGCCGTGCGGTTAAAGGCGCTTCAGTCTGGAACCGCGTGACCGCTACGGTCACAGGTTCGAATCCTGCCTCGGGCATGGATGTGTGTGATGTCCTTAGGTTAGTTAGGTTTAATTAGTTCTAAGTTCTAGGCGACTGATGACCTCAGAAGTTAAGTCGCATAGTGCTCAGAGCCAGCCAACATGTCGTGGTCAACGTAGTGCAATAGAAGGGCATCAACATTTGCAGACTGAGGAACACAGCGTTACTGTTAGAGATAATAATATTTTTTCTCTCAATTGACACATAAGTTATTACCTACTGTTGTTGTTGCTGTTGACTTCAGTCCGTAAGCTGGTCTGATGCAGCTATCCATTCTAGCCTGAGTATGTCTCTTCAACTGCTGCAACTCACATCCGCTACCGAGCGACGTAGGGCCATGGTTAGCACACTAGTCTAGCATTCGGGAGGACGACGGTTGAAATCCTCGTATGGTCATCCTTATTTACGTTTCTCCGTGATTTCCATAACTCGTTTAAGCCAAATGCCGAGATGGTACCTTTGAAAGGGCACGGCCGATTTCCTTACCTAATCCTTCCTTAATCCGAGCTAGTGCTCCATCTCTAGTGACATACATGACAACGGGCGTTAAACACTAATCTTCCTTCTTCTTTCTAGAAAACGGTTATGTAGTCAACCACAGTTTCCCTGTACAATTATTGATTTCCTCCTCCCCCCCCTCCCACCCCAAACACACACACATACTAGCATTACCATCTATCACTAATTTATTTACTATAAAAATCTCCGTGACTCGAACTGAGAACATCGTCATTAGTTATACGATGTACCCATCTAATCTTCACCTTTTATCTGCAGCAGCACATTGCAAAAGCTTCTATACTCTTCGTACATCTACTGTTTATCGACCAAGTTTGATTTTCGCACAAGCTACATTCCAGACAAATACTTCAAAATCAAGTTTCTCAACACTTTAAAAACTTACATTCGATCTTAAAACATTTATCCTTTGCAGAAAAGCTTTCATTGCCTTTGCCATTGTGCATTTTATATCCTTTTCAATTCTGCCATCGTCAACTATCTTGCTGTCTAAATAGCAAAAATTGTCTAGGACCTATAATGAATAATCTTCTAATCAAATTCCCTCAGCATTACATCATTTAATTCGATTGCACTTATTTACACATGTTTTACTGTTGTTCTAAATATACACGCATACTCTGCAAACCACGGTGAAGTGCATGGCCAAGGGTTCTCGTTAGAGCCTCTTCCTGTTCTATTCACCTATGGAACGCCGGAAGAATGATCGCTTAAACGCCCCTGTGCGCGCTGTAATTAGTATAATCTTGTGTTCGGGATACCTTTTTGAGCGATACTTAGGGTGTTGTAGTATTTTCCTAGATTAATCGTTACAAGCTGGTTCTTGAAACTTTGTACGTAGTTTTTCACTGGATAGTTTTCGTTTATCTTGAAAAGTCTGGCAGATCAGTTTTTCTGCATCTCCGCGACCCTCTTACATGGAAGAACCAAACCTGTGACGATTCGTTCTGCCCTTCTTTCTTTACGCTCAGTATCCGTTTGTACTCCTTCTTGGTATGGAACCCATACACTTTAGCACTATTATAATATTGGTCTCATCAGTCTTTTGTAATCAGAATCCTTTATGCACTATACAAATAAGAGTACAGACATAGCCGAAGGAAACAACACAAAAGTGTGAAAGAATTACGAAATCTCACAAACAATATAGACAGAAACGAAATTATATGTCAGTGTCAAGATTATAACGTCGATGCAGATGTCTTCAAGAAGTCACTAACTGACTAACTGCACTGCCCTGGTGTCCTGCCAATGAACCGAAGTCTGCACCTGCTCTACCTACGCCTTTGTGATTGTTCCTTTTCATATCCCTGCGGACTGTTACACCCAAGCTTTCGTACGACTTACGTTCATCTTGCAGCCTCGTTTTCGAGACACTATACCATCCAGTGATCTGATCTTCCAAGTCCTTTGCGGCCTCTTACAGATTTATTTATTTAGCATATAGCATTACATACAAGTAAGGCTGCAGACATAGCCGACGGAAACTACACAAAAGTGTGAAAGAATTACGAAATCTCACAAACAGTATAGACAGAAACGAAATTATATGTCAGTGTCAAGATTCTAACGTCGATGCAGATGCCTTCTGAAGTCAGTCCAATTTTCAGATCTCAAAGAATATCCGCTGCGAAGATGCTGGATAGTCAGTCCCGGTGCGCCTCAGTCACAGACCGAAGATGTAATTTTTCCCCATTTACGTACTGAATGTGCTCACTTCCCATGTCCATTGCGCACCCGATTTAGTGCCGTCCATTGTCTAACGCTTAATTCAGTCCCCGGAATATTGAGGTTGTGTACCTGGAATCATTGTTGCAGCGATTTTTTTCTGTTTTCTTTTTTTTTTCCAGCCACGCATCTATTGATCTCATGATATGTAAGCGTCGTTTTGAAGTTGTTCATCCAGACGTAGCGACGGTTATCGGGAGCTGAGACGACTGCGGTTTATGAAAGAGCCATGGTATTTCGTATTTATTCGCCAATGCGAGGCCCTCCTTCCTGGATGGGAATATGTCCAACGCACGAGTGCAGGTTATAAAATATGGACGACGACATAATTATGGAAGTTTGGTTCTGGCCACGATTCGCGCACGGACAACCAAAGCGGTTAATACGACCGCTAGCGTAAAGCGGGAAATTCAGGTTAGATTCCTGGTCCGACACAAATTTTTATTGTCGTCATTTCAATATACAGCCGATGGTGGTTCATGTTCGCAATTGCGAATACATTTCCTGTCTGCGGTTTAGCTGTGAGGTATCTTCATCAAATGCTAGGATTGAATTTTCAACATATCATTCTAAATCCGTTTAGGAGGGGATTCTTTTCCACGCATTTCCGAAGGTAATTAGTTCACAACACCGGAAGCCAATACGTAGGTGTGGGTTTGATGGTCCCAGTCTCACGGTGGTGTTAAACTGTCTATTAACAAACTCGGAATGACAACTATTGAACTGTACTGGGACACCGTATTCGGCCACAGAGAATACTAGAGCAAGCGAAGGGATGCAAAGAATTTCAGTAGTTGCTCTGACATATTTGCATTGTCACTAGCATATCTGTAAGTTTTTATTTCCTCTCCTGGAAGTTAAATTCCTTTAAAAAGGTGCTCTTTAGTTTCGTATCGGTGTTTCTGTGATTCTTGCTCGCTTTGTAAAACAGTGGGTCGCGTTAAGGAAGCTGACAGTAGGTGTGGCGTGTAGTTGTGCTGAAGGTGCGTGTGGCGCGTTGCAGCAGAGCCGGCTGTCGCCATGTTGCGCAGGCCGAGGTAGCGCGGCGCGCCGCGGAGGCAGCGGTCACGACGGGCGCTGGCGGCGTTGCCAGACGGCGGCGCTGCGGGCAGCCGAGGTCAGCGGGGCTGGACGCCGCCCAGACAACCAGACGGCCCGTACTCCGAGTCCTCGCAGGCATCTCCTGGTGCCTGTGGACAAAGTCTCCCATCCCTTCCCTCTCACTGACGTTTGGAACCCCTGCGCTTATTTATGAAGTGGGCAAGAAAAATTATAACTCCTTAAAAGGGCAGGTATCGGTTAATCGTCAGCACTTCTAACGTACATCGAATAACGGTACCTCCTAGCGAAATGGCATGAAGTCATGGGATAGCGATATGCGCATATGCAGACGGCTGTAGTATCACGTATTCAAAGTAGAAAAGGACAGTGCATTAGCAGAGCAGTCATATGTACTCAGCTGCTTCATGTGGAAAGGTTTCCGAGTTGCTTACCCGCACGACGGGAATTGACAGACTTTGAACGCGGAATGGTAGTTGGAGCTAGACGCATGAGACATTCCATTTCGGAAATCATTAGGGAATTCAATATTCCGAGATCCACTGTGTCAATAATGTGCCGAGAATACTAAATTTCACCACGACAACACAGTGGCCGACGGCCTTGAGTTAACGACCGTGAGCAGCGGCTTTTACGTAGAGTTGTCAGTGCTAACAGACAAGTAACATTGCATGAAATAGCAGTGGAAGCAAATGTGGGACGTACGAAGAACATAGCTGTTAGGATTGTGCGGCAAAATTTAACGTTAATGAGCTATGGCAGCAGAAGATCGACGCGACCAGATCGGTTGGACACTAGACGATTGGAAACCCGTGGCCTGCTCACATGAGTCCCGATTTCAGTTAGTAAGAGTTGATTGTAGGGTTCGAGTGTGACGCAGACCCCACGAAGCTATGGAGCCAAATTCTCAGCAAGGTACTGAGCAAGCTGGTGGTGGCTAGATAATGATGTAGGACTGGATCCTCTGGTCCAACTGAGCCAATCATTGAGTGGAAATGTTTTTGTTCGCTACTTGGAGACCATTTGCAGCCATCATGGACTTCATGTTCCCAAACAACGATTGAATTTTTATGGATGACAATGTGCCACCTCACCGGGCCACAATTGTTCGCGATTGGTTTGAAGAACAGTCTGGACAGCTTGAGTGAATTACTTGGACACCCAGATCGCCATACTTGAATCCCATTGAACATTTATGGCACATAATCGAAAGATCAATTGTTGCACAAACCGTTGCACCGGCATCACTTTCGCGGTTATGGGCGGCTATAGAAGCAGCATGGCTAAATATTCTGCAGGGGTCTTCTGAGGACTAATTGAGCCCAGGTCACGACGAGATACTGCACTACGTCGGGCAAAAATAGGTGCGACACTATATTAGAAGGTATCCCATGACTTTTGCTACTTCAGTTTATAATCACTGAGTACGCCTGGAGGCCCCATTCAACACGCTGAAGAGGCTGTTCCGGCTGCTATTGAGTGAGCAGAGTGCAAGCAGCTGCAGACTGTAGACCACGTCGGAACGCGCGATGCCTGCCGTCT
Source organism: Schistocerca serialis cubense (assembly GCF_023864345.2). NCBI lineage: Eukaryota > Metazoa > Arthropoda > Insecta > Orthoptera > Acrididae > Schistocerca > Schistocerca serialis. The sequence continues at coordinate 387,195,450 of NC_064640.1, forward strand.
GGGCTCCGAGGTCATACCTGGGTCGTTCCAGCGGCAGCAGAGAAAGTGGGAGGACCCACCTATCTCATGGACTCGTAACGAAACACACAATCTGCTGTATCGTCTTCAGAAATGATTGTAGTCTCCTGGTTCTTAGTCCCAGTGGACAACTTGAATCAGAGACTTCGTAACTTTAGTGTTAGGCTGCGACTTCCTAGACTTGCTCCTTATGGTTGAGAAATGTAAAGTCTCCACAAAGGGTCAAGGGTACAGTACACGTAACATGCTGCTACCTAGGTAACGTATGACTGTGTGTGGGATGCATGCAAGATTGTTTCTTTCTTCCCTTCTTTAAAGATTACACGACTTTGATAAATGGACCTTCCCATTGAGCATCAGACTTACCCCCACATCAAACAGAAAAAATGGAGAAAATCTCAGGTAGGTAGTACGTACGTTCGCGAATTATACTGTTATAATTAGAAGAGATCTTAACCATTCAGCACACGATTGGAATCAAAAGAGTTTTGCAGGTGTTGGGTGTGACAAGATCTTCTGCAGAATCGTGCTAAATGTCTTCTTTGATAACTAACTAGAACAGACGGTTCAGAAATCCACTCATGGTGGGAACCTATTAGATCAAGCGGCAGCAAATAAACCTGATCCCTTTAAGGATACCGAAGTTGAAACAGTTTTCAATGACCATGAGGCGATTGTAGCAACAATGATTGCCAATATACGAAGTGCAACTACCGCAAGCAGTGAATTAGAAACGGGTAGCGTCAGATCTCAAGGACGAACTTAAAATATTGAGCACTGGTTCCCAACCTTTCTGAGACGATTACCCCAGAGTACTTTCAGATATTAGCTAGTACGTCCACCCCCACCCCCACCATTACCAACATTAGCGCCTAACTGAACTATAGACTGAAAAAGAATTTTCTTTGATAATTTTTATTTTTATAATGACGAAAGATAAATGATATTTAGTTGTTGTAGATGTTTTATTAAACAAGGAACTGATTAATCAATGAGACAGTTAGTAATGCTTATTTCTAAAAGTCTTGTTTTTTTTTATAGAATGATGAGGTAATTCCCAGCTCTTCCTCGGAAAAGAAAACCTGCTAAACACATTGAGGGTAGACACTTGTCACAAAACATGTGTCCTCCACATCACACCTCTCCCTGGCGATACTTGCTTCATCCAGACCCTGCTACTCGATATAAAATTAACCAATTTAAAATTTATGCACTATACATACTGTTCGTAAATAACTTGACTGCAGGATTCCATACTTCTGAACTGGAAAACACTGGAAGGCTTCAGGTTGTCAGTGACTTTTGTCCAACCACTGTCACTAATAATTGATAATTATATAATAATAACAATAATAATAGTAATAATAACTGTTATCGGTATAGTGCGGGCAACGGCCTTGCCGCAGTGGATACACCGGTTCCCGTGAGATCACCGAAGTTGGCGGGCGTGGTCGGCCCTTGGAAGGGTGACCATCCAGGTCGCCATGCGCTGTTGCCATTTTTCGGGGTGCACTTAGCCTCGTGATGCCAATTGAGGAGCTACTCGACCGAATAGTAGCGGCTTCGGTCAAGAATACCACCATAACGAGTGGGAGAGCGGTGTGCTGACCCCACGTCCCTCCTATCCGCATCCTCCATGAGGATGACTCGGCTGTCGGATAGTCCCGGTAGGCCACTCGCGGCCTGAAGACGGAGTACTTTTTTTTATGGGTATAGTGGGAGGACTATATGAGGGAGATGTTGCCCATACATTCATTTCACAAGCTATTACCTTCACCACGTTGTTCCACTTGTTGAAGTTAGTATTCGAAAAAATGTGTTGTTGGTAACTTATGTAACCATTATTCTTCACCAAAGAAGGTGAAGTAAATATTCCAGAATTTCAATCAAGAACAGCTGCCAATATGATTAACTTAGAAGTAGATAACCTCGGAGTAGCTGAAGCATCTTAAATTATTTAATAATAGCAAGTTTTTCGGTCCAGACTGTATACAAATTAGGTTCATTTCAGAGTAAGCTGATGCAATAGCTCCATACTTAACAACCATTATCCAACCGCTCGCTCGACGAAGGATCCGTACCCAAAGACTGGAAAGTTGCACACGTCACACCAATATTCAAGACATGTATAGGAGTAATCCACTAAAGTATAGGCCCATATCATTAACGTCGATATGCAGTAGGATTTTGGAACATACATTGTGTTCTAACATTATGAATTACCTCGAAGAGAACGGTCTACTGATACACAGTCAGCACGGATTTAGAAAAGAGAGTTCTTGTGAAACACAACTAGCTCTTTACACACACGATGTGTTGAGTGCTTTTGACAAGGGATTTTAAAATGATTCCGCGTTTCAAGATTTCCAGAAGGCTTTTGACACTGTACTATGCAAGCGGCTTGTAGTGAAATTGCGTGGTTATGGAATATTGTCTCATTTATGTGACTGGATTCGTGATTTCCTGTCAGAGAGGTAGTAATTGACGGAAAGTCTTTGAGTAAAACAGAAGTGATGTCTGGCGTTATGCAAGGTAGTGTTATAGGTCCTCTGCTGTTCCTTATCTGTATAAACGATTTAGGCGACAAGCTGAGCAACCACCTTAGATTGTTTATCGTCTAGAAAAATTATCAAAAGATCAAAACAAATTGAAAAAAGATTTAGAAAAGATATCTGTATGGTGGGAAAATTGACAATTGACCCTAAATAATGAAAAGTGTGAGGTAATTCACATGAGTGTTAAAAGGAATCCGTTACACTTCGGTTACACGATAAATCAGTCAAATCTAAAAGGCCGGAAATTCAACTAAATGCCTAGACATTACAATTACGAACAACGCAAACTGGGAAGAACACATAGAAAATGTTATGGCGTAGGATAACAAAAGATTACGTTTTATTGGCAGAACACGTAGAAATTGTAACAGATCTACTAAAGAGACAGCCTACACTACGCTTCTCCGTCCTCTTTTGGAGTCCTGCTGCTCGGTCTGGGATCCTTACCAGACAGAATTAACGGAGTACATTGAGAAAGTTCAAAGAAGAGCAGCACGTTTTGTATTATCGCGAAATAGGGGAGAGAGCGTCACTGACATGATACGTCATTAAAACAAAGGTGTTTCTCGTTGCGGCGGAATCTTCTCACGAAATTTCAATCACCAACTTTCTCCTCCGAATGCGAAAATATTTTTTTGACGCCGGCCTACATAAGGAGAAACGATCATCATAACAAAATAAGGGAAATCAGAGCTCGCACGGAAGGATATAGGTGTTCGCTTTTTCCGCACGCTGTTCGAGATTGGAATAATAGAGAATTATTGTGAAGGTGGTTCGATGAACCCTCTGCCAGGCACTTAAGTTTGATTTGCAGAGTATCCATGTAGATGTAGATGTACAGTCTTACGAAATATGAATAATAGTAACGGTCTTTTAAGAATAGTAAAGTTTCGTCAGCGAAACATAATCAAACCCTTTTGTTTTTACCCCTCAGAAAATTTTATTTTGCCTTCTGGGAACTGAGGAACTGTGCTTGAAGTTTAGAAGAATAGTCAGCCAAGCGTTGGGTAGATGGTATCTAGTAGAACAATTCGTAATGGGAGAGACTCTCTATGGTATACAATCTCTGTAAAGACAAAGCAGCTACTACACATAGTTATAAAACAGTGCATAGGACTGTAAATAGAAAAATGGTAATTGATACGCGTTTGGGTGTTCAGAGGGGACTGCATAAATACTTCAATAACCCCCACAGCACAACTTTATCGAAAAAGCCCTCACAATACCAAACGAAATTCTGGTCATATATGAAGACTTTCAGTGGTACAACCGAACGAGATGGCGCAGTGGTTAGCACACTTCATTCGCATTCAGGAGGTCGACGATTCAAATCCCCGTCCAGCCATCAAGAGTTAGGTTTCCGTAATTACCCTAAATAGCTCCAGGTAAATGCCTGGACTGGTCCTTCGACGCCCGCAGCTCGTCGTCGTGCGGTAGTGTTCTTGCTTCCCGCGCCCGGGTTGCCGAGTTAGATTCCCGACGGGGTCAGGGATTTTTCTGCCTCGTGATGACTGGGTGTTGTGTGATGTCCTTAGGTTAGTTAACTTTAAGTAGTTCTAAGTTCTAGGGGACTGATGACCATAGATGTTAAGTTCCATAGTGCTCAGAGCCATTTGAACCATTTTTTTGTTCCTTCGAAGGGGGTACGGCCGATTTTCTTCCCCATCCTTTCCTAACCCGATCTTGCGCTGCGTCTCTAATGACACTGCTGTCGATGGGCGACGTTCAAGCTAATCTTGCTTCTGAATTTACGTATTTCCACTCTGATTTGTCGTAGTATTATAATCTGTGGCAATTCTGTTCGTTCACTTAGTACAGCATTAGAACAGAACAGGGCTATCAGAGCGATCTCCGATATCAGTTCGGGTACCTCTTTCTGGCGATTGTTCAAGTCTTTCAGATTCTTACTTTGCATTCATATATACATACGAGGGGACTTAAAAAAGTAAGTCACAAGTAATTATTGCAAGCTAAGTAAACTTTGTTCAATGCTGAACTACACTTCAGAGTGACACAGATACATAACACTATTTTTCAACATAGTCACCAAGTCTCTGTAAAGAACAGCCCGAACGTTCTACCAGTCATTGAGTTCCTCAACGATGGTCAAGGAGGCATTCGTGTGAATGTCCACATCGTCGGAAAATCTCTTTTCCCCCAGATGTTCTTTCAGTTTACAGAAAAGATGGAAATCGCATGGTGGACATGTGCACATCCTGATCAGCATCAACTGCTTCTGTGCCACCTTAATCAAATTCTTGGCACCATTTCACTACGGCTGATACGACACTGTGTTTGGTGCATACACTGCTAGAATTTCACCGTGAATAGGTGTGAAATTTATACGTTTTGCCCACAAGAATCTTACCGGAGTACGTTTGCAGTTACCACGTTCTTTCATTAACAGACTATGAACACCTGTTACTTTTAGCCCAGCAGAACTGTGTCTGCAGAAAATGTGGAACACGTACTTTCCTCTGCCAATTGGTCCTAGCGTGAGACGACATGTGTAACTTACTTTCTGAAGTCCCTTCGTAGTTAACAATTTGTCTGCTTGCCAGAACAGCTTTTACCCGGACAACAGTTTCCTAACCATTGACTCAGATGATAGCACGGAATCTTAGAAAAATAAAAGATGAAGACTTAATGCGTTGAAAGAGAAATGTCCCTGTTTTCTCAAATCCCATTTATATTGACACGGCGCAAGGTTTTGTCAGTAGAAATGATATGAGAGAGCGAATGTGTACAGCATGCAGATATTAAGTCCATATAGATAACAGAATATGTGAGAAAGTAAGAACTTACAGTCAAAAATGTATATAACTCTCAGAAAGCGGCTAACTTGTGTCTACTAGGTCAAGATCGTAAAACCCCTTTTAGGTAACATATGGAATTAGCTTTTAAAGCTTATCTGTAAGTAAAGGAAGTGTGAATGTGATGGCGAGGTCTGTGGGATATCCCAATTTATATTTATTCTATGTCGCTGCAAATTGCTGTTCAATGTTGGGTGGCAAACGCTGGCAGAATCACAAATATTGACATTAAAATGGACAATGGCTTGATTTTTTATTTAGATTCTTAACAGAATCATTAAGTGGGCAAATTATTTTATTGACCGGAACATAATCCTCACCCTTCCCTCAAATTTCTGCAATTAAAAATCAGGGTGCGACTTATCAGCGCAACCTTACAAATACCGGTATACTTTTACATTGTACTATAACGCTTCAACTGTAATATTCCACCCTTAATTCAAAATTTGGCAAATATAGCTAGTGTTTGGAAATTAATGGTTGCATGTGAGGTAATAAGGCAACCGTCTTCAATTTTTGACGTCTCTTCTAAGTAGTGAATGCCATCGAGCCCACTGCTTCTTTATTATGTAACAATTTTTCTCCATCTAAAGAGCAGCATTTAGTATTCACCAATGATTGGTAACGTCGAAATAAATTAATCAAAAAACTTCGGCCTTTGGCACAGCTATGATGCAAATTTCAAACTCAGTTATTCGTTATGTGAAGAGTTCATACACAGTGATCAGCCAAACCATTATGGCTACCGAGCTACTATCGATATAAACCCATCCAGGCGAGGGCAGTTTCACCTGACGAGGAATGACTGGCACGGTGCGTATGGTATTAGTGAATGTGTTGTCCGTGTGTAGAATGGGGAAGGCGTGCGATCTATTTGAGTTTGACCGAGGGCAGATTGTGATGGCCCGGAGGCTTCGCACGAGCATTTCGGGAACTGCGTGACTTGTCGGGTGTTCGGGGAGTGCTGTGGCGAGTATCTTCAACACGTAACGGAACCAAGGTACACCACGTCCAGACGTCGTGGCGTTGGACTGCCACCCCTCAATACAGATGTCGGACATCGTAGGCTTGGCAGACAGGTAAAACAAGACATGCGGCGAACTGTGGAGAACTGTGCAGGAGCTAACACCAGACTTTAATTCTGGGCAGAGAACGAGTGTGTCTGAATAAACAAGTGCACCGAACACTCCTAATGATGGGCCTCCGTAGCCGACGACCCATGCATATGCCTATGTTGACACCACGACATCGACAACTAAGACTTCAATGAGCACGTGACCATCGACACTGGACGTTGGTGCAGTGGCAGAGCACTGCATGGTGTGATGAATCCCGTTAACTTCTTCATCATGCCCATGGGAGGGCGCGAATCCGTCGTCTTCCAGCCGCTTTGACACCTGTACTTCGCGGTGGAGCAAGCTGACGGCAGCTCCCTTATGCTCTGTGGGACATTCACCTGGGTATCCATGGGTCCTGTGGAGCTCATGCAAGACACCATGACAGCATAGCAGTACCGTACACTGGTTGCAGACCACGTACATCCCTTCATAACGATCATGCTTCCCGACGGCAGTGGCATTTTTCAGCAAGATGACGTCCTATGTCACAAGGCCGCGAGTGTGATGGAGTGGCTCGATTAACACAGTGGCGAGTTCCAGTTAATGTGTTGGCCCCACAACTCGCCAGATCTGAAACCGATCGAACACATCTGGGATGTGATTCAATGTGGAATCAAAGCTCATAGTCCCCTTCCCTGGAATTCACAGGAATTAGGTGACTTTTTTGTGTGCGCTCCCTCCAGCGACCTACCACGGACTCATTACTTCCACGCCATGACGCGTCGCCGCTGTTATCTGTGCCAAACGTGGATATACCGGCTCTTAGCTAGATGGTCATAATGTTCTGGCTGATCAGTGTGATAGAGAAGCTGTCAAAAAGTATAGCTTAGACGAATCTAATGTGCGGCATTGGACTGCATTGGAGAAGAAGATGCAAACTGTAGTTTCATCAAGTAACTCCAACAAAGGGCCAAAATATGCGAAACAGGGTTCCTTCCTTTGTAGGAGATTAAAACAAAAATGGGATACATATCTCTCGACATAATCCAGTTGAAGGCCTTGGAGAATTACGTGGCCGGATCGGTTGGTGCCGCAGGTTTATGCGTAAAAGTTGCCTCTCTATCCGGCGAAGTACTTCACTAGCACATAGACTGTCCGAAGATTTTACCGAGAAGCATTTTATTTTCCAGAGGCTTGATCCAACTGTGACAGCGGCACTCTTACCCTCGACACTCGATAGGCAACGCCGACAAGACGACCGTCTTGTGGAAAACGCCGGGCAGTACAATAGTGGATTAGAAGCGGGGCGTTAGCAGCTCATTAGCAACATCCTGAAATGAAAAACAAAAGATTTATCGTGATGTTACAGATGGACTAAAGTTGACCCCCCCACCCCTTATGTTATTCTGAAGCATAAAATTTCGTTCAGGAAAAATACCCTAAGGAATTAGTGATTCGTTGCCAAGAAAAAGGCTGGATGACAGCAGGATTAATGATGAACTGACTGGATCCTGTTTGGAACTGTAGACCTGAAGAGCTACTAGTGTTGGATGCCTCACATCTGATTTAAAGAATAACGTTGCTGCATTGAAGACCTTGTAGCTACACATGGAGGTATGGCTTCAAAACTCCGGGGTTTGATGTCGTCGTAAATATGCCATTTGGAGACCGTCTCCGAAAACACCATTCCGAATGGCTTTCAGAAGGGGATCGTGCATTCAGTCCATCTGACAAGCCATCAGCTAGCCTTTTGTGTGAGTGTATTAACACTTTATGACACACTATATCACCAGATTACATCGTCACAGGTTTCGAGAATTGCTGCGTGTCAACTGTCGGGTATGGTAGCAATGACAACGTACTCAAGGAAGAGAGTGACGAAAATGCTGACACTGATGAAACAAATACCACTAGAGACGTAACAGTGACATCAGTGAAGAATGATTAGAAGGGTAGTATTTATATGTTAGTTATCTAAATAACAACATAAAAAGTGTGACTGAAAGTGACCATGCTGAGAACAATTTTTTGTAAATAAGTTATGTGACAAATTTTTCTCCACTGAATTTCTCTCTCTTTTTCCTTTCTCAAGGGTGCGGCTTACATTTGGACCAATACTGTATTTGCGGAAATGAGGCGATCAGTGTCATCCAAAAAGTTTATCTGATTATTGTTAGCACAGGCATTTTTTTTTCTCCAGTAGTAATAAGCAACCAATACGTGGCTCCGCAGAGCCTGCAGCGCTGATGTAGTTGATTTGACCTTGTTTGTGTGCAACAGCCGCTAAGGCGAACCACAGTTTTACGAGCAATCTTTAGCAAAGGTACGGCTTTCGCATACGGAAAGCGTCGTTACGAGCCTGCTGATGGTTGTATTTGAATTACAAACACATATTCTAATTTTGATGGTAGGAAGTCATCGTTTCTTCTTTTGCCTCGAATGGTCATCTGTTTCAGTAGTTTCGCCATCGCCATTTTTTTCCGCTGTGTTTTATACAGTTTCTAGTCTAAATTTCTTTCCATGAATTTATCGAGACAGGTGATAATGTCTTTCGTGAATGGTATCCATGCCCTCTTCTGTACGTTGTTCTCCCGTATTTAGAAATGTTGACCGGCAGATTGGTCTCTTGCAACCTGTCTCGTTCTTGTTCCTCCTTAAATTTACGAGTTAGCTATTGACTGAAGAGATATTTATTTTAAAATAGCACCAGAGATGCGGAACAGTTTGTTAGTACTGTTTCGCTGGCATACTAGATGTGCCACAAAGATACGGCAAAACATTCACGACAAAGCAAATATGTCATAGCCTGTGCACATCGGTCCGAAGAAGCTTTTTTTTCCATATTATAGAAGTAATTTTCTACAAGTGTTCATAGAATAGTGCATTTAAAAAAATTGATCACATTTTACACGATTATATCTTCTTCGTTCGTGAGTGAATTTTAAATTACGCGAAATACTACAAGGTTTTATTTTCAAAAGAATCGTCCTATTTTACACTGGCTTATCTTTGAATGCATGCACATCCAACCTTGAGGTGCTTTTTATAAGGAGTGACCAAAACGTTTCCGTTCGAGACCGTTCAGTCCAGAATCGGTGTGCCAATCAGGAGAAATTCCCGTGAGCATTGAAGGAATAACCCCACCGACGCACCAGACTGAAAATACTCATTTGGTGGAACACCTTATGCTGCTGTGTGAACAATTTCGTAACTGCCTGCTGCACATCCTCTACAGGCAGGAATGGTCAACACTTCAAGACCTTTTTAGCGGACCGAAGGGCTGATAATCGCATGGGGAGAGATCAGGACCTTAGGGTGGGTGCTCGAGTGTCTCCCAGATGTAAGTTCTGCAAGACAACATTTGCGATATGGGGTCGTGCGTTGTCATGAAGCAGAAGCATCCCATGTTGCAGTTTTTCCAGACGTTTCGCCTTAAAGTGCCGTAATTTCTCCGGCGTTGCACAATACCGTTCTCCAGTGACGAGGTGCTTGGTTCTTCGAAATCAATAAGCAGTGGGCCCCGGTAATCAAAGAACAGGGTGAGCATGGGGACGTGCGGAACAGTGTTTCGACAGTCATGCTCCCCAATACACATTCTTCATTCTCCGATAGATGTCTACAAGTGTTTATCCGTCGGCAGCCAAGAACAGAATAACAGCACGGTTAGTGGCGGATTTGGGGGATGGGGAGTGGGGGGTGGGGGGTGGGGGTGGGGGGGGTGGGGGGAGGGACACACGGGACGCTTGTTAGAACATTGTATTCATTATTCACACATTTTAGACTCATGTACTTGCAACTATGGCCGGTAGATGATTTTAGTAGAGGTACTGTTACTCTTATTCGGGATAGTTTAAACAAGAAAGGTTGGCAATCTGTTACTCGTGGAATAAACATGACGAACTTGATCGCTTCAGCAATTGTTTGTAAACATATATTATAGTGCTTGCTTCCTGCTGGGCGTTAAACAGGAAACGATATGATTGAGTCCAAACGACAAAAGACAGTTCGCTAGTTTTTTTGTGAAAACTTAAAAGATGAAAGTGGAATTAATGTAGGAGAAGGGGCATCAGTTCCAGCTGTTGTGAATCCAGCTTCTACTAGTAATTCGTCTGCAAGGAATGTGAGTGGTTTATGTGATGACAAGATTATTGCGGATGAACATGCTATCCGTAATTTGGTGAACAGAAGTTGACATCTGACGGACGAGGAAATATGTCAAAGATTAAAGTGCATTTGGATAAAAAAACAAACACAAGCACCGCCCGAACAGGCCTTGAGGGCCCAACAGTACCAACTAATGAAAATGTATAAGAAAGCAACTGAAATTAAGCACAGTCACCAGGAGAGAGTATCATAAGAGAAATATGGTTGCCTGGCAGAACTTTCTGCATGTGATTGAAGAGAAGTCAACGGATGTTTTAGCAATAATGGATGATGTCAGAAAGAGAAGAGTGGATGATAACATAAAAAATTAATCTCAATTGTAAAGACAACAATGTTACGTGGAGCCCAGAATATACCCTTGCGAGGGCATAGAGATAAGGGATTATTACTTGGTGTAGGCAGTCAGGAGATGAACAATGAATAATTGTAATTTACTTCAGAGGGAAACTTTCAAGCTTTACTGAAATTTCGAATGAACGCAGACGATGAAATATTAACACAACACATGTTGTCGGTCTCAAAAACTGCCAATTATACCAATAAGACAATACAAAATAATTTAACAGATTGCTATGCTCATGTTATTACTGGAAAAATGGTTGATTCCATAAAGGAATCCAAATTTGTCACAATAACAGCAGATGTGACAACTGATATAAGCATCTCTGAACAATTATCACTACGCTTCTTGGAGTAGAGCTGTAAGAGAAGAATTACTAAAATTCATTGCTGTTACTGAACTGACGGGTGAAAACATAGCAAACACTATTCCGCAGGAGATTAAGGCAAATGGCAGTGATGTTGCTTATTGGTGAGGACAATCCTATGACGGAGGAGCGAATATGAGCGGCAAATTTAAAGGAGTTCAGCTAGTAGTCATTTACAGTCACTGCGCTATTGACAGGTTCAGTATTGCGCTAGGAAAAGTCGGTCCTTTAAGCAGCGTACGAAATGCTATGGATATAACTGGTTCAGTAGCGAACTTCATTTAAAGGAGTTCAGCCAGTAGTCATTTACAGTCACTGCGCTATTGACAGGTTCAGTATTGCGCTAAGAAAAGTCGGTCCTTTAAGCAGCGTACGAAAGGCTATGGATATAACTGGTTCAGTAGCGAACTTCATTACGGAATTTGCTCGACGACGACACTTACTAGAGGAACAATTACAATAATCTCTACCAGCAGAAAAGATTCACACAATAAAGAAACCGTGCGAAACGCGTTGGGTAGAGAGACATGATGCTGTCGTACATTTCCGAGACATCGTTCCTATGCTAAATACCCCGCTGCAGAAACTATGTAACATTCGCATTGGAAGAAGTACTGCAACGGCTGCATTTTCCTTACTTCCCGCTGTGCAGTCATCAGAATTTATTATAAGTTTATGTGTACTTGCTAAAGTGCTTGTGTAACATTTCCTCTTGCTCAACAACTGCAAGACAAGGAAATCGATCTATTCCAAGCAATGCAACTCGTGGGAGCAACGTGCGACTGCTTGAAAGAACTTGGTCAGAACAGTATTTTACACTTCTATCCCGTCTTTAAGGCAGACGAAGAACTTGCTAAGAAATTTGGCGCTGAGATAGAAAATGCTAGAACAACTGCTCTACAGAAGAATCGAACGAATACCGCAGCTGAGTCACACGTGGAATACTTTAGAGCAGCAATCTGGATTCCTTTTCTACATTTTCTGTGTAATGAACTGACCTATAGATTCCCCAAAGTACAGCTTGAAGCCTCTGCTCATTTAAAGAAGCTAATACCAAAAAAAATTTCTTATGGGTCCACTGTGGAACTGTTGAAGAGTGCTGTAATACACAAAAATGATTTGCCATGTTTCACAGCTTTGGAAAGGGAACTGATGATCTGGAACCAGTTGCGGGAAAAACAAGACCACAAGCCAATCTCCCCAGAAGAAGCTTATAAAAGTTCAGCTTGTGTTCCAAATATCACATTCCTCCTTCAGCTCTTATCGATTCTGCCCATCACTACGAGCACAGCAGAAAGGTCATTTTCTGCGCAGCGACGCACAAAAACCTATGTTCGTAGCACCATGGTAGAAAACCGACTGAATGGCTTAGCTTTGATGCACATCAACAGGAACATCAAATTTACAGCAGAAGAAGTGCTAGAAGTTTTCTGTCGAAAATTTAATAGAAGACTGAACTTGCAATAATTTTAGGAAGTCCTTGTGCAGACCACGTTGACTTTAACATGTGGGTATCCTATCATAGACATATACACTGTGCTCTGCTGTGGTATGGGTAATTATTGACATGAAAGTTTGTGCCCCCACCCCCCTCTCAGAAAAATATTCTAAGTCCGCTACTGAACACTTTGGTCTTCCTTGGACGCATTTAGTAATAACATCGCCATAGTTCCCTTCCACATTCACCACAATCTCGTCGGAAAGACACAAAGTGTGACTGAAAGTGACCATGCTGAGAACAATTTTTTGTAAATAAGTTATGTGACAAATTTTTCTCCACTGAATTTCTCTCTCTTTTTCCTTTCTCAAGGGTGCGGCTTACATTTGGACCAATACTGTATTTGCGGAAATGAGGCGATCAGTGTCATCCAAAAAGTTTATCTGATTATTGTTAGCACAGGCATTTTTTTTTCTCCAGTAGTAATAAGCAACCAATACGTGGCTCCGCAGAGCCTGCAGCGCTGATGTAGTTGATTTGACCTTGTTTGTGTGCAACAGCCGCTAAGGCGAACCACAGTTTTACGAGCAATCTTTAGCAAAGGTACGGCTTTCGCATACGGAAAGCGTCGTTACGAGCCTGCTGATGGTTGTATTTGAATTACAAACACATATTCTAATTTTGATGGTAGGAAGTCATCGTTTCTTCTTTTGCCTCGAATGGTCATCTGTTTCAGTAGTTTCGCCATCGCCATTTTTTTCCGCTGTGTTTTATACAGTTTCTAGTCTAAATTTCTTTCCATGAATTTATCGAGACAGGTGATAATGTCTTTCGTGAATGGTATCCATGCCCTCTTCTGTACGTTGTTCTCCCGTATTTAGAAATGTTGACCGGCAGATTGGTCTCTTGCAACCTGTCTCGTTCTTGTTCCTCCTTAAATTTACGAGTTAGCTATTGACTGAAGAGATATTTATTTTAAAATAGCACCAGAGATGCGGAACAGTTTGTTAGTACTGTTTCGCTGGCATACTAGATGTGCCACAAAGATACGGCAAAACATTCACGACAAAGCAAATATGTCATAGCCTGTGCACATCGGTCCGAAGAAGCTTTTTTTTCCATATTATAGAAGTAATTTTCTACAAGTGTTCATAGAATAGTGCATTTAAAAAAATTGATCACATTTTACACGATTATATCTTCTTCGTTCGTGAGTGAATTTTAAATTACGCGAAATACTACAAGGTTTTATTTTCAAAAGAATCGTCCTATTTTACACTGGCGTATCTTTGAATGCATGCACATCCAACCTTGAGGTGCTTTTTATAAGGAGTGACCAAAACGTTTCCGTTCGAGACCGTTCAGTCCAGAATCGGTGTGCCAATCAGGAGAAATTCCCGTGAGCATTGAAGGAATAACCCCACCGACGCACCAGACTGAAAATACTCATTTGGTGGAACACCTTATGCTGCTGTGTGAACAATTTCGTAACTGCCTGCTGCACATCCTCTACAGGCAGGAATGGTCAACACTTCAAGACCTTTTTAGCGGACCGAAGGGCTGATAATCGCATGGGGAGAGATCAGGACCTTAGGGCGGGTGCTCGAGTGTCTCCCAGATTTAAGTTCTGCAAGACAACATTTGCGATATGGGGTCGTGCGTTGTCATGAAGCAGAAGCATCCCATGTTGCAGTTTTTCCAGACGTTTCGCCTTAAAGTGCCGTAATTTCTCCGGCGTTGCACAATACCGTTCTCCAGTGACGAGGTGCTTGGTTCTTCGAAATCAATAAGCAGTGGGCCCCGGTAATCAAAGAACAGGGTGAGCATGGGGACGTGCGGAACAGTGTTTCGACAGTCATGCTCCCCAATACACATTCTTCATTCTCCGATAGATGTCTACAAGTGTTTATCCGTCGGCAGCCAAGAACAGAATAACAGCACGGTTAGTGGCGGATTTGGGGGATGGGGAGTGGGGGGTGGGGGGTGGGGGTGGGGGGGGGTGGGGGGAGCGACACACGGGACGCTTGTTAGAACATTGTATTCATTATTCACACATTTTAGACTCATGTACTTGCAACTATGGCCGGTAGATGATTTTAGTAGAGGTACTGTTACTCTTATTCGGGATAGTTTAAACAAGAAAGGTTGGCAATCTGTTACTCGTGGAATAAACATGACGAACTTGATCGCTTCAGCAATTGTTTGTAAACATATATTATAGTGCTTGCTTCCTGCTGGGCGTTAAACAGGAAACGATATGATTGAGTCCAAACGACAAAAGACAGTTCGCTAGTTTTTTTGTGAAAACTTAAAAGATGAAAGTGGAATTAATGTAGGAGAAGGGGCATCAGTTCCAGCTGTTGTGAATCCAGCTTCTACTAGTAATTCGTCTGCAAGGAATGTGAGTGGTTTATGTGATGACAAGATTATTGCGGATGAACATGCTATCCGTAATTTGGTGAACAGAAGTTGACATCTGACGGACGAGGAAATATGTCAAAGATTAAAGTGCATTTGGATAAAAAAACAAACACAAGCACCGCCCGAACAGGCCTTGAGGGCCCAACAGTACCAACTAATGAAAATGTATAAGAAAGCAACTGAAATTAAGCACAGTCACCAGGAGAGAGTATCATAAGAGAAATATGGTTGCCTGGCAGAACTTTCTGCATGTGATTGAAGAGAAGTCAACGGATGTTTTAGCAATAATGGATGATGTCAGAAAGAGAAGAGTGGATGATAACATAAAAAATTAATCTCAATTGTAAAGACAACAATGTTACGTGGAGCCCAGAATATACCCTTGCGAGGGCATAGAGATAAGGGATTATTACTTGGTGTAGGCAGTCAGGAGATGAACAATGAATAATTGTAATTTACTTCAGAGGGAAACTTTCAAGCTTTACTGAAATTTCGAATGAACGCAGACGATGAAATATTAACACAACACATGTTGTCGGTCTCAAAAACTGCCAATTATACCAATAAGACAATACAAAATAATTTAACAGATTGCTATGCTCATGTTATTACTGGAAAAATGGTTGATTCCATAAAGGAATCCAAATTTGTCACAATAACAGCAGATGTGACAACTGATATAAGCATCTCTGAACAATTATCACTACGCTTCTTGGAGTAGAGCTGTAAGAGAAGAATTACTAAAATTCATTGCTGTTACTGAACTGACGGGTGAAAACATAGCAAACACTATTCCGCAGGAGATTAAGGCAAATGGCAGTGATGTTGCTTATTGGTGAGGACAATCCTATGACGGAGGAGCGAATATGAGCGGCAAATTTAAAGGAGTTCAGCTAGTAGTCATTTACAGTCACTGCGCTATTGACAGGTTCAGTATTGCGCTAGGAAAAGTCGGTCCTTTAAGCAGCGTACGAAATGCTATGGATATAACTGGTTCAGTAGCGAACTTCATTTAAAGGAGTTCAGCCAGTAGTCATTTACAGTCACTGCGCTATTGACAGGTTCAGTATTGCGCTAAGAAAAGTCGGTCCTTTAAGCAGCGTACGAAAGGCTATGGATATAACTGGTTCAGTAGCGAACTTCATTACGGAATTTGCTCGACGACGACACTTACTAGAGGAACAATTACAATAATCTCTACCAGCAGAAAAGATTCACACAATAAAGAAACCGTGCGAAACGCGTTGGGTAGAGAGACATGATGCTGTCGTACATTTCCGAGACATCGTTCCTATGCTAAATACCCCGCTGCAGAAACTATGTAACATTCGCATTGGAAGAAGTACTGCAACGGCTGCATTTTCCTTACTTCCCGCTGTGCAGTCATCAGAATTTATTATAAGTTTATGTGTACTTGCTAAAGTGCTTGTGTAACATTTCCTCTTGCTCAACAACTGCAAGACAAGGAAATCGATCTATTCCAAGCAATGCAACTCGTGGGAGCAACGTGCGACTGCTTGAAAGAACTTGGTCAGAACAGTATTTTACACTTCTATCCCGTCTTTAAGGCAGACGAAGAACTTGCTAAGAAATTTGGCGCTGAGATAGAAAATGCTAGAACAACTGCTCTACAGAAGAATCGAACGAATACCGCAGCTGAGTCACACGTGGAATACTTTAGAGCAGCAATCTGGATTCCTTTTCTACATTTTCTGTGTAATGAACTGACCTATAGATTCCCCAAAGTACAGCTTGAAGCCTCTGCTCATTTAAAGAAGCTAATACCAAAAAAAATTTCTTATGGGTCCACTGTGGAACTGTTGAAGAGTGCTGTAATACACAAAAATGATTTGCCATGTTTCACAGCTTTGGAAAGGGAACTGATGATCTGGAACCAGTTGCGGGAAAAACAAGACCACAAGCCAATCTCCCCAGAAGAAGCTTATAAAAGTTCAGCTTGTGTTCCAAATATCACATTCCTCCTTCAGCTCTTATCGATTCTGCCCATCACTACGAGCACAGCAGAAAGGTCATTTTCTGCGCAGCGACGCACAAAAACCTATGTTCGTAGCACCATGGTAGAAAACCGACTGAATGGCTTAGCTTTGATGCACATCAACAGGAACATCAAATTTACAGCAGAAGAAGTGCTAGAAGTTTTCTGTCGAAAATTTAATAGAAGACTGAACTTGCAATATTTTTAGGAAGTCCTTGTGCAGACCACGTTGACTTTAACATGTGGGTATCCTATCATAGACATATACACTGTGCTCTGCTGTGGTATGGGTAATTATTGACATGAAAGTTTGTGCCCCCACCCCCCTCTCAGAAAAATATTCTAAGTCCGCTACTGAACACTTTGGTCTTCCTTGGACGCATTTAGTAATAACATCGCCATAGTTCCCTTCCACATTCACCACAATCTCGTCGGAAAGACACAAAGTGTGACTGAAAGTGACCATGCTGAGAACAATTTTTTGTAAATAAGTTATGTGACAAATTTTTCTCCACTGAATTTCTCTCTCTTTTTCCTTTCTCAAGGGTGCGGCTTACATTTGGACCAATACTGTATTTGCGGAAATGAGGCGATCAGTGTCATCCAAAAAGTTTATCTGATTATTGTTAGCACAGGCATTTTTTTTTCTCCAGTAGTAATAAGCAACCAATACGTGGCTCCGCAGAGCCTGCAGCGCTGATGTAGTTGATTTGACCTTGTTTGTGTGCAACAGCCGCTAAGGCGAACCACAGTTTTACGAGCAATCTTTAGCAAAGGTACGGCTTTCGCATACGGAAAGCGTCGTTACGAGCCTGCTGATGGTTGTATTTGAATTACAAACACATATTCTAATTTTGATGGTAGGAAGTCATCGTTTCTTCTTTTGCCTCGAATGGTCATCTGTTTCAGTAGTTTCGCCATCGCCATTTTTTTCCGCTGTGTTTTATACAGTTTCTAGTCTAAATTTCTTTCCATGAATTTATCGAGACAGGTGATAATGTCTTTCGTGAATGGTATCCATGCCCTCTTCTGTACGTTGTTCTCCCGTATTTAGAAATGTTGACCGGCAGATTGGTCTCTTGCAACCTGTCTCGTTCTTGTTCCTCCTTAAATTTACGAGTTAGCTATTGACTGAAGAGATATTTATTTTAAAATAGCACCAGAGATGCGGAACAGTTTGTTAGTACTGTTTCGCTGGCATACTAGATGTGCCACAAAGATACGGCAAAACATTCACGACAAAGCAAATATGTCATAGCCTGTGCACATCGGTCCGAAGAAGCTTTTTTTTCCATATTATAGAAGTAATTTTCTACAAGTGTTCATAGAATAGTGCATTTAAAAAAATTGATCACATTTTACACGATTATATCTTCTTCGTTCGTGAGTGAATTTTAAATTACGCGAAATACTACAAGGTTTTATTTTCAAAAGAATCGTCCTATTTTACACTGGCGTATCTTTGAATGCATGCACATCCAACCTTGAGGTGCTTTTTATAAGGAGTGACCAAAACGTTTCCGTTCGAGACCGTTCAGTCCAGAATCGGTGTGCCAATCAGGAGAAATTCCCGTGAGCATTGAAGGAATAACCCCACCGACGCACCAGACTGAAAATACTCATTTGGTGGAACACCTTATGCTGCTGTGTGAACAATTTCGTAACTGCCTGCTGCACATCCTCTACAGGCAGGAATGGTCAACACTTCAAGACCTTTTTAGCGGACCGAAGGGCTGATAATCGCATGGGGAGAGATCAGGACCTTAGGGCGGGTGCTCGAGTGTCTCCCAGATTTAAGTTCTGCAAGACAACATTTGCGATATGGGGTCGTGCGTTGTCATGAAGCAGAAGCATCCCATGTTGCAGTTTTTCCAGACGTTTCGCCTTAAAGTGCCGTAATTTCTCCGGCGTTGCACAATACCGTTCTCCAGTGACGAGGTGCTTGGTTCTTCGAAATCAATAAGCAGTGGGCCCCGGTAATCAAAGAACAGGGTGAGCATGGGGACGTGCGGAACAGTGTTTCGACAGTCATGCTCCCCAATACACATTCTTCATTCTCCGATAGATGTCTACAAGTGTTTATCCGTCGGCAGCCAAGAACAGAATAACAGCACGGTTAGTGGCGGATTTGGGGGATGGGGAGTGGGGGGTGGGGGGTGGGGGTGGGGGGGGGGGGGGGAGGGACACACGGGACGCTTGTTAGAACATTGTATTCATTATTCACACATTTTAGACTCATGTACTTGCAACTATGGCCGGTAGATGATTTTAGTAGAGGTACTGTTACTCTTATTCGGGATAGTTTAAACAAGAAAGGTTGGCAATCTGTTACTCGTGGAATAAACATGACGAACTTGATCGCTTCAGCAATTGTTTGTAAACATATATTATAGTGCTTGCTTCCTGCTGGGCGTTAAACAGGAAACGATATGATTGAGTCCAAACGACAAAAGACAGTTCGCTAGTTTTTTTGTGAAAACTTAAAAGATGAAAGTGGAATTAATGTAGGAGAAGGGGCATCAGTTCCAGCTGTTGTGAATCCAGCTTCTACTAGTAATTCGTCTGCAAGGAATGTGAGTGGTTTATGTGATGACAAGATTATTGCGGATGAACATGCTATCCGTAATTTGGTGAACAGAAGTTGACATCTGACGGACGAGGAAATATGTCAAAGATTAAAGTGCATTTGGATAAAAAAACAAACACAAGCACCGCCCGAACAGGCCTTGAGGGCCCAACAGTACCAACTAATGAAAATGTATAAGAAAGCAACTGAAATTAAGCACAGTCACCAGGAGAGAGTATCATAAGAGAAATATGGTTGCCTGGCAGAACTTTCTGCATGTGATTGAAGAGAAGTCAACGGATGTTTTAGCAATAATGGATGATGTCAGAAAGAGAAGAGTGGATGATAACATAAAAAATTAATCTCAATTGTAAAGACAACAATGTTACGTGGAGCCCAGAATATACCCTTGCGAGGGCATAGAGATAAGGGATTATTACTTGGTGTAGGCAGTCAGGAGATGAACAATGAATAATTGTAATTTACTTCAGAGGGAAACTTTCAAGCTTTACTGAAATTTCGAATGAACGCAGACGATGAAATATTAACACAACACATGTTGTCGGTCTCAAAAACTGCCAATTATACCAATAAGACAATACAAAATAATTTAACAGATTGCTATGCTCATGTTATTACTGGAAAAATGGTTGATTCCATAAAGGAATCCAAATTTGTCACAATAACAGCAGATGTGACAACTGATATAAGCATCTCTGAACAATTATCACTACGCTTCTTGGAGTAGAGCTGTAAGAGAAGAATTACTAAAATTCATTGCTGTTACTGAACTGACGGGTGAAAACATAGCAAACACTATTCCGCAGGAGATTAAGGCAAATGGCAGTGATGTTGCTTATTGGTGAGGACAATCCTATGACGGAGGAGCGAATATGAGCGGCAAATTTAAAGGAGTTCAGCTAGTAGTCATTTACAGTCACTGCGCTATTGACAGGTTCAGTATTGCGCTAGGAAAAGTCGGTCCTTTAAGCAGCGTACGAAATGCTATGGATATAACTGGTTCAGTAGCGAACTTCATTTAAAGGAGTTCAGCCAGTAGTCATTTACAGTCACTGCGCTATTGACAGGTTCAGTATTGCGCTAAGAAAAGTCGGTCCTTTAAGCAGCGTACGAAAGGCTATGGATATAACTGGTTCAGTAGCGAACTTCATTACGGAATTTGCTCGACGACGACACTTACTAGAGGAACAATTACAATAATCTCTACCAGCAGAAAAGATTCACACAATAAAGAAACCGTGCGAAACGCGTTGGGTAGAGAGACATGATGCTGTCGTACATTTCCGAGACATCGTTCCTATGCTAAATACCCCGCTGCAGAAACTATGTAACATTCGCATTGGAAGAAGTACTGCAACGGCTGCATTTTCCTTACTTCCCGCTGTGCAGTCATCAGAATTTATTATAAGTTTATGTGTACTTGCTAAAGTGCTTGTGTAACATTTCCTCTTGCTCAACAACTGCAAGACAAGGAAATCGATCTATTCCAAGCAATGCAACTCGTGGGAGCAACGTGCGACTGCTTGAAAGAACTTGGTCAGAACAGTATTTTACACTTCTATCCCGTCTTTAAGGCAGACGAAGAACTTGCTAAGAAATTTGGCGCTGAGATAGAAAATGCTAGAACAACTGCTCTACAGAAGAATCGAACGAATACCGCAGCTGAGTCACACGTGGAATACTTTAGAGCAGCAATCTGGATTCCTTTTCTACATTTTCTGTGTAATGAACTGACCTATAGATTCCCCAAAGTACAGCTTGAAGCCTCTGCTCATTTAAAGAAGCTAATACCAAAAAAAATTTCTTATGGGTCCACTGTGGAACTGTTGAAGAGTGCTGTAATACACAAAAATGATTTGCCATGTTTCACAGCTTTGGAAAGGGAACTGATGATCTGGAACCAGTTGCGGGAAAAACAAGACCACAAGCCAATCTCCCCAGAAGAAGCTTATAAAAGTTCAGCTTGTGTTCCAAATATCACATTCCTCCTTCAGCTCTTATCGATTCTGCCCATCACTACGAGCACAGCAGAAAGGTCATTTTCTGCGCAGCGACGCACAAAAACCTATGTTCGTAGCACCATGGTAGAAAACCGACTGAATGGCTTAGCTTTGATGCACATCAACAGGAACATCAAATTTACAGCAGAAGAAGTGCTAGAAGTTTTCTGTCGAAAATTTAATAGAAGACTGAACTTGCAATATTTTTAGGAAGTCCTTGTGCAGACCACGTTGACTTTAACATGTGGGTATCCTATCATAGACATATACACTGTGCTCTGCTGTGGTATGGGTAATTATTGACATGAAAGTTTGTGCCCCCACCCCCCTCTCAGAAAAATATTCTAAGTCCGCTACTGAACACTTTGGTCTTCCTTGGACGCATTTAGTAATAACATCGCCATAGTTCCCTTCCACATTCACCACAATCTCGTCGGAAAGACACAAATGCCACACTAATTCCTTTCCTATGTGTTGGTGCTTATGTACCTGCATCGGAGTCGCGCTGTGTTGCATATACGCTTCAGCAATGCCTTCAGACGGAAACTTTTTGATCGCCCCTTATAGAATTATGTTCGGCATGAAAGTTTTAATTTACCTTTCACAAATGTTCATTTTACTCTCCACCGGACACAGAACAAACATTCAGACAATAGTGAAACTTGCCCCTTACTTTTACGAGTACGTCCGCAGTCAGTGCATTCACTGCTGTTGCTGTGTAGCCTCGCAGGTCACAATAAGTTATTGGCAGGGGAGGCACATAGGCGGAATCTTTCACAAACCGCCACAAAAAATCACATTCTGTGAAATCACGTGACGTTGCAGGCCAACGGTGCAATACGTAATCCGTACGCTCGTTCAGAGCCGATATGTACAGCCTACTGTTCAAGAATATGGAGGTGCCAGTGCGTTGGTGCTCCGTTCTGTTGAAAAATGGAATGTTCGGCGTATCCCCGCAACTGTGGAAAAAACCAGATGCCCATCATATATATACAGAGATACGTGATTCCCGTAACCGTTTTTTCGCAAACAAGAATAGGTCGCAAATCTTTTCCCGAGAAACGGCGCAAACCACCTGAAGCTTTCGAGAGTCCCACTCGAGCTGGACTGCAGTATGTGGCTGCTGCGTTCCCCATATTCTTGCGTTATGGTGGTACAGCTGTCCACTTAAATACACTCCTGGAAATGGAAAAAAGAACACATTGACACCGGTGTGTCAGACCCACCATACTTGCTCCGGACACTGCGAGAGGGCTGTACAAGCAATGATCACACGCACGGCACAGCGGACACACCAGGAACCGCGGTGTTGGCCGTCGAATGGCGCTAGCTGCGCAGCATTTGTGCACCGCCGCCGTCAGTGTCAGCCAGTTTTCCGTGGCATACGGAGCTCCATCGCAGTCTTTAACACTGGTAGCATGCCGCGACAGCGTGGACGTGAACCGTATGTGCAGTTGACGGACTTTGAGCGAGGGCGTATAGTGGGCATGCGGGAGGCCGGGTGGACGTACCGCCGAATTGCTCAACACGTGGGGCGTGAGGTCTCCACAGTACATCGATGTTGTCGCCAGTGGTCGGCGGAAGGTGCACGTGCCCGTCGACCTGGGACCGGACCGCAGCGACGCACGGATGCACGCCAAGACCGTAGGATCCTACGCAGTGCCGTAGGGGACCGCACCGCCACTTCCCAGCAAATTAGGGACACTGTTGCTCCTGGGGTATCGGCGAGGACCATTCGCAATCGTCTCCATGAAGCTGGGCTACGGTCCCGCACACCGTTAGGCCGTCTTCCGCTCACGGCCCAACATCGTGCAGCCCGCCTCCAGTGGTGTCGCGACAGGCGTGAATGGAGGGACGAATGGAGACGTGTCGTCTTCAGCGATGAGAGTCGCTTCTGCCTTGGTGCCAATGATGGTCGTATGCGTGTTTGGCGCCGTGCAGGTGAGCGCCACAATCAGGACTGCATACGACCGAGGCACACAGGGCCAACACCCGGCATCATGGTGTGGGGAGCGATCTCCTACACTGGCCGTACACCACTGGTGATCGTCGAGGGGACACTGAATAGTGCACGGTACATCCAAACCGTCATCGAACCCATCGTTCTACCATTCCTAGACCGGCAAGGGAACTTGCTGTTCCAACAGGACAATGCACGTCCGCATGTATCCCGTGCCACCCAACGTGCTCTAGAAGTTGTAAGTCAACTACCCTGGCCAGCAAGATCTCCGGATCTGTCCCCCATTGAGCATGTTTGGGACTGGATGAAGCGTCGTCTCACGCGGTCTGCACGTCCAGCACGAACGCTGGTCCAACTGAGGCGCCAGGTGGAAATGGCATGGCAAGCCGTTCCACAGGACTACATCCAGCATCTCTACGATCGTCTCCATGGGAGAATAGCAGCCTGCATTGCTGCGAAAGGTGGATATACACTGTACTAGTGCCGACATTGTGCATGCTCTGTTGCCTGTGTCTATGTGCCTGTGGTTCTGTCAGTGTGATCATGTGATGTATCTGACCCCAGGAATGTGTCAATAAAGTTTCCGCTTCCTGGGACAATGAATTCACGGTGTTCTTATTTCAATTTCCAGGAGTGTAGAATGTAGCCTCATAAATGGTTCAAATGGCTCTGAGCACTATGGCACTTAACATCTGTGGTCATCAGTCCCCTAGAACTTAGAACTACTTAAACCTAACTAACCTAAGGACATCACACACATCCATGCCCGAGGCAGGATTCGAACCTGCGACCGTAGCAGCCGCGCGGTTCCAGACTGCGCGCCTAGAACCGCTAGACCACCGCGGCCGGCAATGTAGCCTCATACCTCAACGCTAAATGTGAAAGGAATTTTTATCGACTTGTTTTTCTTAGACGGTGTACCTTGAGCAAAACACGATTTTTATGTTTTATTATATTTCCTAGACATATTTCGCTGAAGTTTTAGGACCGTTAGTCGGGTTTATTATCTTTCTATTAAAAAGGAAAAACGCTCTTCACTACGTGTACGCAAACAAATTAGAATTTTTAAGACAGTATCTACGAATTTGAAAACCAGTCAAAGTTTTGTGTATATCCCTTATTACCATACGATATGGTTCTCCTGGATTTTTATGTTTTTTATTTTAGTTGTTCTCTTACACTGTTTGTCATCTGCAACCATCTAGAACTTAATGTAGAACAGTTATTTACTTCGAAATATTACGACTGAAACTATTATGGTTATGCCTAACATTAACTAATTCTATGTGGAAGATTGTGGGTGTCTACGTATATGTGTGTGTGTGTATGTGTTTTAGCAATACATTCATTTTCATCTCCACGCCAAGAATAAATTCACGTAACCCAACACACTGTTGTTTATCATCATCATGAAGGACTTGTAGCAACTGAATCTTGTATGAATTGAAACACAAACGTTGATACAAAACACTTTAAATACACATATGAATAATGAATAATTCTCGGCTGGGATTACGAGTAAATATCTGCAAACTGCGTGCAAAAAGCTGTTTGATGCGTTCTACGCCATGAACGAGCACTCGTAGGCGACCCGTGGTTTTCCCTTTATATAAAAAACAAGTGTCTTGAAACTACTGGTGCCACAGTCCAGTGCTTTGAGCTCGAAAGTTACCTGTTCACTTCCAACTTCACTTTTTCTCACAATATTTTTGTTTTTATTAAATCGCGACATTATCTGTGCAATGCTTTGTGTGTTTCCGTTATAGTCAATATTGATTAATCGAAATAAGCTCTTGGAAAATATTTTTGTGTCCCCACTGATACATTTCACATCTTTGGAGGTCGGTTTGGCCATCAGCATTCGCGGTTTTGCAACCAGGATGTGCACTTGGTTGAAATGAGCACTGTCCATTCTGTTTCCTGTTTCTCTTCTGCTTGGAGGTCTGTTACATTCTGTCGAGTCCCAGGTCAGTCCAACTGCACACGACCCACACCACTACAGAGCCTCCACCAACTTGAACAGTCCCCTGCTGACATGAAGGGTCCATGGATTCATGAGGTTGTCTCCATACCCGTACACGTCCATCCGCTAGATACAATTTGAAACGAGACTCGTCCGACCAGGCAACATGTTTCCGGTCATCAACAGTCCAATTTCGATACTGACGGCCCAGGCGAGCTGTAAAGCTTTCTGTCGTGCAGTCATGAAGGGTACACGAGTGGGCGTTCGGCTACGAAAGCCCATATCGATGATGTTCCGTTCAATGCTTCGCACGCTGACTCTTGTTGATGGCCAAGCATTGAAATCTGCAGCAATTGGTGGAAGGCATGCACTTCCATCACTTTGAACGATTATCTTCAGCCGTCGTTTGTCCCGTTCTTGCAGGATCTTTTTCCGGCCGCAGCGATGTCGGAGATTTGATGTTTCACCGGATTCCTGATATTCCAGGTACACTCGTAAAATGATCGTACGGGAAAATTCTCACTTCATCGCTACCACGGTGATGCTGTGTCCCATCGCTCGTGCGCCGACTGTAACACCACGTTAAAACTCACTTAAATCATGATAACCTACCATTGTAGCAGCAGTAACTGATATAACAATCGTGCCTGATACTTGTCTTATATAGGCGTTGCCGACCTCAGTACCGTATTCTGCCTGTTTACATATCTCTGTGTTTGAATACGCATGCCTATACCAGTTTCTTTGGCACTTCAATGTAAAGACATCAAAAAAAGTTTTGAGTCACCTCGGTTCCCAGAACTCCTGAGGATAGACGTTGACTGTGGATATAATATCACAGACACAGTCTCTTTGACTGTTCAGAGATGTCACTAAACTCACCCAAACATGTAAACAACCATGCATGAGCAGCGCTTATTAGACGGAGAGGGTCAGACAGTCGATCAGTTCCAGTCGTTACACCAGGAAGGAGGTACACGGCTCGTGTTGTCTGTAGTTCAACAAAGTCTAGACGTTCAATACCGCGGTTCGATCGCGTCCGCATCGTTACTCTGTGCCAGGAAGGGCTCCCAACAAGAGAAGTGTCCAGGCGTCTCGGAGTGAACCAAAGCGATGTTGTTTGGACATCGAAGAGATACAGAGAGACGGGAACTGTCGATGATATGCCTCGCTCAGTCCGCCCGAGGGCTACTACTACAGTTAATGACCGCCGCCTACGGATTATGGTTCGGAGAAAACCTTACAGCAACGCCACGATGTTGAATAATGCTTTTTCTGCAGCCTCAGGACGTCGTGTTACGACTCAAACTGTGCGCAGTTGGCTGCATGATGCGCAACTTCACTCCCGACGTCAATGGCGAGGTCCATCTTTGCAACCACGACACCACGCTGCGCGGTACAGATGGGTCCAAAAATATGCCGAATCGATCGTTCAGAATTGGCATCACATTCTCTTCACCGATGAGTGTCGCATAGGACTTCAACCAGACAATCGTCGGAGATGTGTTTGGAGGTAACCCGGTCAGGCTGAACGCCTTAGATATACTGTCCAGCGAGTGCACCAAGGTGGAGGTTCCCTGCTGCTTTGGGGTGGCATTATGTGGGGCCGACGTAAGCCTCTGGTGGCCAAGGAAGGTGCCTTAACGACTGTACGATACGTGAATGCCATCCTCCAACCGATAGTGCAACCATATCGGCAGCATATTGGCGGGGCATTCGTCTTCATGGACGAGAATTTGCGCCCCCATCGTGCACATCTTGTGAATGACTTCCTTCAGGATAACGACATCGCTCGACTAGAGTGGCCAGCATGTTCTCCAGACATGAACCCTATCGAACTTGCCTGGGATAGATTGAAAAGGGCTGTTTATGGACGACGTGACCCACAAACCGCTCTGAGGGATCTACACTGAATCGCCGTTGAAGAGTGGGACTGTCTGGACCAACGGTGCCTTGATGAACTTGTGGATAATATGCCACGACGAATACAGGCATGAATCCATGCAAGAGGATGTGCTACTGGGTATTAGAGGTACCGCTGTGTACAGCAATCTGCACCACCACCTCTGAAGGTCTCGCTGTTAGGTGGTACAACATGCAATCTGTGGTTTTCATGAGCAATAAAGAGGGCGGAAATAATGTTTATGTTGATCTCTATTCCAATTTTCTGTACGGGTTCCGGAACTCTCGGAACCGAGGTGATGCAAAACTTTTTTTGATGTGTTTATAATGGTATGACAGAGATTTACTAACCAGGTTTTAATTGTAAGACATTTCCAGGGTTAGATGTGGACCACAATTTATTGGTTATGAACTGTAGATTAAAACTGAAGAAACTTCAAAGAGGTAGGTACTTAAGGAGATGGAACCTGGATAAACTGAAAGAGCCAGAGGTTGTAGAGAATTTCAGATGGAGCACTAGAGAACGACTGACAACAACAGTGGAAAGGGATACAGTAGAAGAAGAATGGGTAGCTTTGGGAGGCGAAATAGTGAAGGCAGCAGAGGATCAAGTAGGTAAAAAGACGAGGGCTAGTTACTTGGGTAACACAAGAGATATTGAATTTAATTGATGAAAGGAGAAAATATAAAAATGCAGTAAATGAAGCAGGTGAAAAGGAATACTAACGACTGAAAAATGAGATCGATAGGAAGTGCAAATTGGCTAATGAGGAATGGCTAGAGGACAGATGTAGGAAGGTAGAAGCATATATCACTAAGGGTAAGATAGATGCCGCCTAGAAGAGAATTAAAGATACCTTTGGAGGGAAGGGAACCACCTGTATGAATGTCAAGAGCTCAGATGAAGAACCAGTCCTAAGCAAAGAAGGGAAAGCAGAAAGGTGGAAGGTGTATATAGAGGGTCTATACAATGGCGATGCACTTGAGGGCAATATTGTGGAAATGGAGGAGGACGTAAATGAAGATGAAATTGGAGGTATGATACTGCGTGAAGAATTTGACAAAGCACTGAAAGACTCAAGCCGAAACAAGGCCCCTGGAGTAGACAACATGCCGACAGTACTACTAACAGTCAATCTGTATATTGAGCAAGGAGTAAAGGAAACAAAAGAAAATTTGGTAGAATAAAAGTTAAAATCCAGGGAGAAGAAATAAAAACCTTCAGGTTTGCCCATGACACTGTAATTCTGTCAGAGACAGCAAATGACTTGGAAGAGCAGCTGAACGGAATGGACAGTGTCTTGAAAGGAGGATATAAGACGAACATCGACAAAAGCAAAACAAGGATAATTGAATGTAGTCTACCTAAAGCAGGTGATGCTGAGGGAAATGAGACACTTAAAGCTGTAGATGAGTTTTGCTATTTTGGCGGAAAAATAACTGATGATGGTCGAAGTACAGAGGATTTAAACTGCAAACTGGCGATGGCAAGAAAAGCATTTCTGAAGAAGAGAAATTTGTTAACATCGTGTATAGACTTCAGTGTCAGGAAGTTGACTAGAATAAGGGATCGGTTGATCGGTTGGTAGGACACGTTCTGAGGTATCAAGGGTTCACCACGAATTTGGTATTTGAGGGCAGCGGGAGGGGGGGGGGGGGGGTATAAAGTCGTAGAGGGAGACCAAGAGGTGAGTGCACGACGCAGATTCAGAAGCGTGTAGGTTACAGTAGTTAGTCGGGGATGAAGAACCTTGCACAGGATAGAGTAGCATCTTCATCAAACCAGTCTTTGGACTGAAAACCACAACAACAACAACAACTGTAATTCCTAAGTATTTAGTCGAATTTACGGCCATGAGATCAGACTGATTTATCGTGTAACCAAAGTTTAACTTATTCCTTTTAGCACTCACGTGGACGACCTTTCACTTTTCATTATGTAAGGTCAATTGCCAATTTTTGTACCATTCAGATATCTTTTCTAAATCGTTTAGCAATTTGTTTTGATCTTATGATGACTTCACTAGACGATAAATGACAGAATCATCTGCAAACAATCTATGACGGCTGCTCAGATCTGCAAACAACCTAAGGTGGTTGCTCAGCTTGCCTCCTAAACAGTTTATGTAGACAAGGAACAGTAGAGTGCCTATAACACTACCTTGGGGAACGCCAGAAATAACTCTGTTTTACTCGATGACTTTCCGTCAATTACTACGAACTGTGACTTCTCTGACAGGAAATCACGAATTCAGTCACATAACTAAGACGATATTAGATAAGCAAGCAATTTCACTGCAAGCCGCTTGTGTTGTATATTGTCCAAAGCCTTTTGGAAATCTAAAAATACGGAATCAATCCGAAATCCCTTGTCAATAGCACTCAACACTTCGTGTGTGTAAAGAGCTAGATGTGTTTCACAAGAAAGATGTTTTCTAAATCCTTGTTGACTGTGTGTCAATAGAACGTTCTCTTCGAGGTAATTCATAATGTTCGAACACAATATATATTCCAAAATACTGCTGCATATCGACGTTTATGATATGGGTCTGTAGATAAGTGGATTACTGCTTCTATCTTTCTTGAATATTAGGGTGACCTTTGCAACTTTCCAGTCTTTGGGTACGGATCTTCCGTCGTGCGAGCGGTTGTATATTATTGTTAAGTGTTGGGCTATTGCATCAGCATGTCTGGCTGAAGACCAGACAGCTGCTGGGTCGGTCGATGAAAACTTCTTCTTCTTCCTCTTCATTTCATGTATTAGGCAAATTGCCCGTTACGGTACTCCAGCTCTTGTATGGTCTTCCTACACTTCTTCTTCCAGTGCATTTATAATTGACAGTCTTTGCAGAGAATCTTTCTCCACCCTTTGGTCTACATATTCCTTTCCTCCTATGTTCCTTTATTTTACCGTTTAGGTTATATATTCCTAAATCTTTCGTAATATCCTCATATATTTTACGATCAACCCTTGCTATCATTCTTCTTGGAAATATCATTTCTTGATGCTGTATCATGCTTTCTTGTTGTCTCTCTGCTTCACTTCCGGACGTAAGGGTAGGTACTGTTATTGTTTTACAAAACTTCGCCGCGCGGTCTGGGGCGTCTTTTCGCGGTCCGCGCGGCTCCCACCCGTCGGAGGTTCTAGTCTTCCCTCGGGCATCGGTGTGTGTGTTGTCCTTAGCGTAAATTAGTTTAAATAGATTAAGTAGTGCGTAAGCTTAGGGACCGATGACCTCAGCAGTTTGGTCCCATAAGACCTTACCACAAATTTCCATTCTTTTGTATATAAAACTTCAGTTGTGTTTCTTTCCTGGATTTATTCTACAAACGTTTTACTATCGTTCCACATATGGAAGTAAATTTATTTAATTCTTTGATCACGTCATGCTTACATTCGTAAGTTATTTCGCATCCTACATATTTAAAATGTTAAACTTGCCCTAAGATTTCATTATTCAGATTATTTCACGTCTTACTGTTTGTCTGCCCTGAAATGGTGTCACTTTAGTTTTATCTACACACGAAGTCGTCGAAATGTTGTGCATAAAATGGAAACACCAACTCGGCAGAACACCCAGAAGCGTGTTTTGTCCTAGGGCTGTTGCATTACTCTGTGTTTTGTGTTGTACGTTTTGGTGATTGCATATTGCTGCCTTCTTCACTGTTAATTAGGATGTTAAACTGAATATAA
Organism: Schistocerca serialis cubense; assembly: GCF_023864345.2. Classification (NCBI taxonomy): domain Eukaryota; kingdom Metazoa; phylum Arthropoda; class Insecta; order Orthoptera; family Acrididae; genus Schistocerca; species Schistocerca serialis. The sequence continues at coordinate 387,226,726 of NC_064640.1, forward strand.
CGTAATCACATTATTACTCTATAACGAGCCATTGGAGACAACAGGTTCCTGTAACCAAAATAATCAGAAACTAGTCCTGAACAATATCCGAAATTTTGTCGTTGGAGTACGGGCTTACCTTGTGGAATATTTTACTGTTGTCTTTGGAACTGAAACTCATGATGTGGAATGAGGTTACTGGAGCGATCAACGGTTAGGGACTACTTTGATACTTTGATCTAAATATCCTCTCATGTGAATGGAAGACAAGATGGGGGACAGAAAACTGAGACAACGCAGCAGGTTGAGAGCTTGCATGCTGGTAGTCAGAAGGCTTCCACAGTCGAGGTCACGTAATCGCGGTTTCACGGTGGCGACCGACGCGTGTTCTGAGGTATAGAGTTTCGGTAGCGTAAAGAGTTTTCACGGCAACTCTTTGTGAGACGAGGTAGAGAAGGTGAATGAGTGTATCGTGTAAGCTCTATACAAGCACTTGAATTCAGCTAAATACTAAGTATCAAGGCTTGCAACAAACATTTCATAACCGAAATCGCTCGGGTGCCCGACCTCTGGTGACCAGCAAGCACTGACACCCCAAAGAAGAAAATTGATTTTGAAGAACAATGCAGTTATCTTAAAACCTATTGTCATGATATAGGTGCAAACTTTTGTGTCCATAGAATAGGTTAGTAAAAAAAAATACAGCTATATCTTTGTTTGCTGTGATTTAATGTTCAGTTCACTCTTACTAAGACTATAAAATAGCTGTCGTAGGTCCGACGATATGTGTTAACAGTGCTGCGATTCCTATGGAGCGAAGCTTGAAAGTCAGTCTGAAAACGCCTTTCGTGGTAGCGCAGAAATTAAAACTCGTATTCGGGAAAAGTGTGTTTTGAAAGCAGTTCGATCATCCTGTCTTAAATTTTCCGTAGTTCCCTTAAATCACTTTGTTCGGTAAACAATGCCGAAGCCGATTTATCTTCGCGTTCTTTACAGTCCATATTTGTATTCCGTCACGGGACATTGAAATCTAACTTAATTTCAGTCATGAAACAATTTGTAACACATCCTTTCAGTAGTTTGTTGTGTGGTGTCAAATAGGATGTACACTGTGTATACGTTGCAGCTTACCTAGGCATTTTGATTTTTTAGAAATAAAATTTCGTATTGCAAAGTTTACAGATTTCATAGATCATGCCGCTTATACATATATAATAAAGCATAAATGCATATCATGTTTAGTGGTTTGTGGCACATGATAAACAGTGGATTACAGTAGATAGTATGATGCAGTTGCACTGATCAGATAACGACAATGCTATGGAATCTAATCGTTTAGTAAAATACAACTTCCCGGAGGATGTCTTCATTTTTCAAGTACTTAGTAGCTGTGGTGTACCAGCTTCACAAACGACTCCTCTCCAGGAGTTCAATTAATAGTTACAAGGCGTATAATTATGAGTTTTTAAAAAAAGGATGAAACTGAACTCTGCAGTCAAGTGGAAATTGATTGTGTTGTAAACTAATGAACCTTTGGTCTCTTTTATCTTATTTCTGAGAAATTTTACAGTGATGTGCTAGAATTTATTATGCTCGTTTCTGCGTGAATTGCAACATATCTCAGAGCATTTTAATAACTTTATCTTTGCAGTTGCTATTCAATATGTGTCATGGTACTATGCAGTGACGTTCCAATGGACCTTGGCACACATTAGAGCTTTTTGGGGACTGAAGTACTTCTTTAACTTTTACCGAGGTCGTGCCTAACGATTTCATATGTAACGTGTTACAGCAACTCTATTTTCAACTAATGAAAGTAGTAAGTTTAAGTATGTTGCTGTCCAATCATCCAGTGATAAAACAGTCTAATCCGGCTCCTTTTCACCCAAAAATTCCCGTCTCCAAAAGATTAGATATCTTCTGGATGAATTTCGCTCTTTCAGTAACCACACGAAGCCGACGGCTATGAGAGCAGGAAAATAATAGCCAAAATGGCCACTGTAGATGCAAATAACATAATCTACTTATGCAAACAATAAAGATCATGTGTATATTTTATCAGTCACGATACGATGTCATGCAATTGTCTGTGCCTGCATGCTTCTAGTAGCAACACGAGCACAAGCAACAAACAAAATATTTTTAAAATTGGTATCAGCGGAAGTCTTTCTGGCCATTATCTGATTGTATCCACTAGAGATACAGGTTCGGAAGAGTTAGATAATGTGCTGGTTGAGGAGAAAGAGAGATCCAAGATCTCAAAGACATAAAGGACACAGAATGTACTCAAGTATGATGTTGCTTCTTTGGCAACAACAATTCTGAAACAGGAAGAATAAACAAAGTGTGTGTTTACAATATTTGAACTTCTCAAAGGTGATCGCAACACTATATACAGCTGAAATTTGTAGTACTATCGTCTCGTCTGAAATTAATTTTCCGGCCGACCTCTGCTTCATTATCAGTGTAAGCCATCGTGGTCAGCGCACTGCTTTCTACTTCTTGATATTGTCTTTTGAAATCAGGGGTTCTAAGGTGTCTTTGCGTGGCAGAAACAGTTTCATCCAAGTCCTCCTACACAGAGAAACTCCATATGGAAAGTAGAAGCGCTGGACACTACTCCGCGAACTACCTTGCCGTTTGTGGCACCACTATAATTTCTCTCCTTTCCTATTCCATTCAAGTGGTGCGTGAGAAGAAGGAATGTTGGTAAGACTGTGTATGAGCTCTAACTTTCCTGTAGTGGTCATTTCACGCAATGCATGTGGGAAGAAGTAATACGTTACCTGACTCGTCTTGCAATGCGCGCTCTCCAGATTTTAACAGTGACAATCCCCGTGACGCACAACTCCCATATTACAATGTCTGGCATTGGAGTTTGATGAGTTTTAGTGAACGTTTTCATAACGAAACCCATAGGTTTTCATACGGTTGTATTTAAAATACATTATTAGTCACACTGTCTAAGGGTCAATATTTCTGCTAAAAGCGTGCTGCTTTGTTTTATCACTGAGTGTACCATCTCGACTGAATGACAGTTGGCCAAGTGTCAAATTGTCTTGGTCAAAGAAATTCCTGTAGGCAATGTGTCTAACAGTGTATTTTAAATATGACAGTATGCCATCTTAGGCATTGTATAACATTGTAAGTAAGCATTACAAATATAGATTCTTATGGTTATGTCACTTGTTATGTATTTCACTGTTATTGTCTAATATGCTTTCAGAAAACACTTGATAATGGCAATTTAAAGCCGAAATCATGATCTTGTAAATGTAACACAGCAAAAAAAAAAAAAAACAGTCTAATGGCGTTACTGACTTTAAAAAAATATATTATGACAGTGGCCCCACATTATGAAAAAAAAAGCTTTTACTCTATTTTGTAATAGACATCTGTAGCTCGTTAATGTATGATTCACGTAACCAGCATAATCAAATAGAGCATTCTCCTTAAAATTTATGCTGATAATCTGCCCAGTATTTCCCTGTTTTATTATTATATCGAACAAATATCTGATGTTTAATGACTTTCTCTGCATACAGCGAACTTATTCGTGTCTTGCATAAGGCAGAAAAATGTCTCCAATTTTTAACCTGAAAGGTTCTTCGCATGGTGGGCCACATTTCCTATTGCCATTGCCACCGAGCCAAAACTGACATTTCTTGTTCCAGATTTATCTCTCACCACCGTAGCTGAGGACGCTAACTCACTCCTGTGTGTTGGAGCTCGACTCGGAGATTCGAATCTTGGTGTTGCAAGAAATTTTCGCAGGCAGTATTTGGATGACAAGGGGATGAAAATTGGTGATTTGAAGTTTCTGATCATGAGACTATGAGCCAATGTCTTGGATTCATTTCCAAACTTCTTTGCAGTGTCTCACGAAGTGATGGCGATCCATTCGTGAGATGCCTGGCCGTCGCCATGGTGCTGTTCTAGAGGCGATGGCTGTTTGCCGGCACTGCTATTTCACCTTGTCCCTTCTCTCGTCCTCATACCATACAAACGTTACATCACGCTATACACACGCCCATTATATTAATTTATACTCAACAGACACATTTAACATATAAGGAGTATTTAAATGAAAAGTAACAACCACACCCGTTGAAATTTGCATATGCCGCTTTGGGACAACATAGTGAGACTTCTAGACAATGGAAGCATGCCTTATCACCTCCCCCTAAAAAAATTCAAAGCTGTGCCTTCAGCAGGTAACGTGATGCTCACCGTCTTTTTCAGCGTCCGAGGTCTGATACTCATCGAATTCCTCGAGCACAGAAGAACCATTAACAGTGACGTGTAATCTGAAACACTCTGTAGCCTACGCAAGTCCATCAAGAGCAAACGACCTGGTCTGTGCACGGCGGGAGTGATTCTGCTCCACAATAAGACGTCTCCAAGATCACACAAAGTATAATGGCCACGTTGAAGTGGAAGCAGCTTGAGCATCCACTCTACCGCCTGGACATGTCGCCCTGCGACTTCCGTGAGGTGCTTCAATTAGGACGATGAACTGAAGGAAACAGCGCAGGACTGGCTCCCGTCATTGCCACAGAAATTCTGGAAACAGGGAATCCTTCGGATAGTGCGACAGTGGGGTAGCTGTGCTCAGGTCTCTGGTGACTATTTTTGAATAAAGACTTCAGTTCTACCCACAGTGTTGTTTCGTGCCTTTTCTTCTGAACGTCCCTCACACAACTGCCACACAGTGTGTGGAAAGGGGCCAATGTGCTCTATGTAAGGGCTACTATTATCGATAATGCCCATGACTTAGTAAATCGTACTTCTTACTAATCGCTGCTTCACTGGAACTTTCGGAGGGCAGCGCTCCTTTTCTCGGCAGGGGCATTGTCTTGCTGTCACGTTCAACAACGGCCAAGGGCTACCTACCAGTCACTCGCCACAATGCGAGGGGACAGTCGTTCGGATTTCGCACGGAACGGTCGCTTAAAGTTGAGTCGCACCACATATTATTTGAACGGGTTATTGGTGTGGTGAAATAACAGTTTCGAAGTTCCTGTTCGATTAGTAGGGCAACAGTGAGTAATTATCCTGTTTATTCGCGAGTACTGAGCTTAACTGCATACGAAATCAATGGCTAGAACAATATTATCACTACTGATTAGGAGCATCCGTTGGAGTTACATATTATTATTTGAACATTTATAAAGGCTACCGTGGATAGTTATAGGTTGATAGATTAATTCTGATAAGCAATGAAGCAACGAAAAACTTCAGTGGGAAAGTGGAACTAAAATTTAATTGTTAGTATGAGCATGGTTAGGTCTAGATTTAGGAAGTGTGTTACTTATGCAATCAATAAACGAAGTAAAAAGAGCATGTACTGTTATACTTTCAAAGTAATGTTTTTCCACATGTAAAGTAAAGAGTCACGTTTTCGTTTTAAGTCACATGGTCAGATATCGCACCGAAACGTGTTCTCTCTGTGACTCATCCCTTACCCAAGTATAATCTCAGCAAGATGAACTAAAGGAATGGAGAATGAGCAAAATTGTAGGGGAAGGGAGGTTGCAGTTGGCTTTTCGATGAAGGACGGTCGAAACAGTGAACCTTTGAACACAATAACGAGAAACGGTTACGACCAGTAGAGTGACGAGTACGTTTGCAGAGATGGTAAAAAAGTGTGGCATCGGCGAAAAATTGTATGTGAGCAGCAGTGTACAGCATCTTGGGTCATAGCTGTTCGAAACGACCAACACGACAACGCACAAGAAGTGGCGCAGTTGAGCACCAGATTATTGCACAGGAATCAATCACAAGCAAAAAATATCATCTGCCCGTAGTTTGACTTTGCTGCAGTACTCGAAACTTGTTCTACATTTCGCGTGTGACGAAATCCGTGTGGAGGGAGACAGTTAGGTTTGTGTTCTGCGCTTTTGATATTCAGTCGAAAAATGTCTTCGGTAAAATAAGAAATACGACTAGACAGTAATGTGGGATCTCAGCAAGGTAAAGAGAGAGAATACGGTAGTGCAAGATTCAGAGATCCCAGCTTTGAATACGTGACAAAGGGAGAATCAGCAGACCTGGAACTAACGATGAACTTTAGTTCGAGTAAAACCTCAACGCCACAGAAGAGCTAGATGGAGTCCCTCTTAGTATAAAACCGAGCCCAAGTCGTGTCTAGTTAATCAACCAACTGGATACAGCCATGCTCTTCAACTTGATTGAGAAACGCCAAGAGAAAATCGTGAAGCAAGTAAAGGAGAGTCAAGAAAAGAATCACACGGCCCTATGTAACTAAACGCAAAACACACCTATTCTTTTCCCTGAACCTTCAATACTAATAGAGCCTAATTTGAAACCAACATCATACTCCGGCTTTTTAATTGAGATACCTAGTTACAACCTTAGCATATCATGCAGAATGCCTGCTACTGTGATCTCAGATGACAATACAGATAGAATCTGCACGTATAGTGATGGAACTGAATCAGAAGCTAACAATCTTGGTACAGATTCAAATATATTATTAGTGGACATATGACATACTTTGGAACATAAAGTGCAAGCAAAACACGTGAAGGTTATTCTTACAGTGAAACTGAAGCTGACTGTTAAAAAATTAAAACAGAATTTAGAAAAAGGGAGTCAGGGTTTGTTAGACTGAGAGAAAATACATGAAGATACGTTACCTTTGAAAGAATAAAAGGATAATGTGTTGAACACAGAGTATGAGATGATGTTCCTATCAAAATACGGGCCTATAGCGAACAAGGGGAGATTTTTAAATATGATTTACAACCATCAGTACAACAGAACACATGACGGAACGATGCAGAGTGAAACGAGAAGATGCGGCAGAAGTCAACAATACGCTTACGGGCCTGTGCGAAACACAACAGAGAGAGCCGAAGGGACGCGCGACCATCAGCGTGATTATGAAGAAGTAAATATTGTACAGTGGAGAACGAGGTGGAAGAAGGCGACGAGGATGTCAATCACCATGTGATGGAATGTGCTAAGGCCAGCAGGAAGACTGAATATTATCCGCAACAGGAAGGAACTGTCAAATTCTATGAACAGTGATTACTATAGTGTTTTTGCCGTCTGTGTCATTTTGTTATATGTGTAGTGACAGCAGTAAAGCAGACTGCTTTTTTGTGAACAGTGGAAGTTTTTCTTAGTATTAGGCATTGCGACACTTACAAGGATAGTAATGGAGGTAGTAGGAATGTTACCTCACTTCACTTTTTTGTCGTTCGTATGGACGCTGAGCCATTCTGTTGCTTACATGTGCGCCGATTAAGTGAGAGAACTACAGCTTGGGATCTCTCGGCCAACAATGCCAGAGATTACCACAGAGAAAAATGGTTTTGATCCCGATTTTTTCTCAAGAATTATTTTGTAACTTACGTTGTATTTTCTGATCACAATAAAATACGAATCACTGACGAGCACAAATGTGGGAAAAAATAATTACGCAATAGGAAAGTTTTCTCATTTGCGTGAAAGAGGTATTCAGTTCGTAAGTGTAGCTCAGGACGTAACAAGGCCCTCTGAAAATAAAATAAGCACCAAGTCAAGTATCAGTCTGTTGCAGAAGTGAAGGCATAGGGTGTGGTATAAGAATATTAATTGATAACTTAAATAAAAAGTGTCCTAAGAAACTCTTCGCAGAAGCTTAAAATTGAATGCGTTAGAGGTTATTTTCACTGATTTGCCTTTTATTTTGGAAAATAAATCTCGGCGGTTCCCTTCTTGTTTTTTGATAAAAGTGATATAGATGCGGGCACCTGATCTGCAACATCTTCGTTTGTTTCATGACTGAAGTCATACGCACTGACGGTAACACTACTGTTAATAATATCTTATCATAGACATACATACTTCATAACTATACAGGGTGTATTTCCTAATAGTCATCAGGCGCATTTTATCTGGAGTTTCGACAGATATTTGCAATTTTATTTTTGCAAAGTGTAGCTGGAGTCAGCCCAAACAAATATTGCCTATCACGCCTTTCATGCGACGCCGAGCGTCGATTGAAAGCGTCGGTTTGTTTCCAGTTATAAACAAAATTATTTCTAAATTGGAATTTTACTTGCCTATTCGACAGAGCGGCCCCAAATTAGTCTAGTGCAATACTTCTTTTATCGATGTGTATTAGCAGGGACAGTAAAACACGAAGAATAACCAGTGTTCCAGCAGCGACAGCACCGAGCTGGCCTGCGCTGACAGGTACCGCCATACAGAAATCCTGCTCTGTCGCTGCTGGGGTACTGATTATTCTTCTCGTTTTACTGTTCTTCTTAATACATATAGATAAAACGAATAACGCACTAGGCTAATTCGGGGCCGCTCTATTGAATGGGTGCTTTAAAAATAATTGTGTTTGTAATGGGAAATAAACTGACGATTTGCGTCGGCGCTGGACGTCGTATGAAAGAAGTGATGAGCAGTATTTGTTTGGGCTGACTCCAGCTAAACGTAATGGAAAATCTCAGGAGTAATCCATGCGCTTTCAAATCTAAACTGAGGAATTTCCTCATGGGTCACTCATTCTATTCTGACGATAAGTTCCTTGAAAAATAAAGCTGACTCCAATGTCATATCGTTGATTGCATTTACTTAAACTTATTGTTTGACTTTTTGGGTTCATAAACATTTTATTTTATCTGTTTTACCTTTATGTTGTAATTTCATGTACTGACACGTTCCATGACCTTGAAGATTTGCTCCTCTATTTGGTCCTACGGATCTAGACGTCTAAAGAAAATAAATAAGTAACCAAAAAAAATGGCTCTGAGCACTATGGGACTTAACATCTGTGGTCATCAGTCCCCTAGAACTTAGAACTACTTAAACCTAACTAACCTAAGGACATCACAGACATCCATGCCCGAGGCAGGATTCGAACCTGTGACCGTAGCAGTCGCGCGGGTTCGGACTGAGCGCCTAGAACCGCGAGACCACCGCGGCCGGCTAAGTAACCAAAAGAAACAGTGGTAATTAATAATAGCTTATCACCGTCTCGGTCTTCTAATCACGACTTGACAGCAAGCTCCCATGCTGTGCTTGGTGTATAATTCTATATTGTTGTTATCGTTATTAGGAACTGAGCTCCAATTTCTGATACATTATGCGCCAGTAACTAAGGCAGCAACAGCACAGTTTGGACGCGGGTGAGGTAAAGGTACCCGTCAAGGTTTTGATGAAACTACCGTCCCATTCAGTTTGTGTAATTAGGCAATCCACAGGTAATATGAATGAGGAAATGCGTTACAATCAGATTCTTCTCGAAAACGAGGCCAAGTTTTACCACTGCGTTGACTCGGTTGCTGTTACTGCAATAAGATGTACACACTACGATTTTCCCGCTTCGATGTTACATCCACGTCTTATGTAAATTCTCCCTTATTTATATCTTTTACAAGACGTAACGTTTGGAATAATGAAGCGACTGTGAAAGGCGTTAATAGGGCTTCGCACAACAGACGCCAAGCACAGAATTGTAACCTCGGGCATAGTTCAGCGCAGAATATATCCTGCACTGAAATGCATTGCATTAGACATAGGCTGTCTTCAGCGACAAGTTTAATGGCGTTCAAAGGCGACCAAAGCAACGCTCGGAAGGGTGACACCTGCAGATTTCTTTTCGGTCTGTCGATCCAAGCACTATCTATGTGCGCGTAAAAATTAACTCTCATATCTTCCGCAGTCCTTCCCTCCACCCTCCCCCCCCCCCAAATCTCTCTCTCTCTCTCCCTCTCTCTCTCTCTCTCTCTCGGTGCGTGCGTGTGTGTGTGTGTGTGTGTGTGTGTGTGTGTGTGTGTGTTAGAGAGAGAGAGAGAGAGAAGAGTGATTAGGAGGAGCAGCGGATAGAGAGAGAGAGAGAGCTAGAGTAGTTAATCTCGTTTGAAAGTGTGGTGACAACTGTTACTGGAACAGAAATCGAATTTAGATTCTCACCTCGGTTATCCAAAGCTCTGATCTGCAAACTACTAATGACTCAAAGCAGAATGTCAGTCTTCGATATCTTCATCTATCACTTGCTTTACCGAAGCATAAAAATTGAAAAAAATGCTTTTGAGTCCAACCAGAATATTTCTACTGAAGTGAGACAGAACTATAAAAACGTGGGCCTTTCTAATATTGTCACGCAATGTGTTATGTAAGTAAAGCAAGGTTTCGACTCTTCGTAATCAAGAGTTGCTCCTTGTATGCAGTTATATTGTATTTCATACACCGAGTGTCTCTCCTATGGATTATAAGGCGTATCTTCTCTGGTGTTTAGGTAGATATCTGCAGTTTCATTTTTGCAACGTTTAGCTAGAGTCAGCCCAAACAAATTCTGCCTATCACGTCTTTCATACGACGTTCAACATCGACGGAAATCGTCGGTTTATTTCCCAATACAATGTTTCATCTTATTGAAAACTGAATGGATTTACCAATGATATTACGAATGTTGTGTCTCGTTCCCTCATCTTAATTTTTTGTTGTTCTTGGTTGGGGAGGATGTAGTGAATTTGTCACTCACTGTATAGCAAATATGTAATAGCTGTTTATTGGAATGGGATTAAACTGAAGCTGCCTGGAATATCGTTATACTGATGCTGTTTTCGAAGCCACAAAAGTCACTGCGGTACTTCCCCGTGTCTTGTGAAGTTATAATTTCTAGCACAGCACATCAGAAAATTAATTATATTAGCATTTCCTACTAGCGTGCGTAAACAGTTGGCTGAAAATTATAAACATTTGGTAGTTATTTAAGCTGTACTAGCTCCGAACACGCTGATAACACTAACGAAGATGTGGATACAGAAGGTGCTATGTTACCTGCCCTGTACATTGTAATGCACTCACAGTATATGCTATATACCATATAGTGAGTACTAAGCTAAATTTGGTCGCTCGGTATTTTCAGTTCTCATGTACACAGATGATCATCCAGTGAGAGATAGCTGCTGTGTTGGAAAGAGAGGGCGCTCCTCTCATTACAGCGAATTGAATAGTTCGGTGTCTCACGCTGTGGTATGTCGTAACCTGTAATGGCTTTAGGTGTGATAGTCGAGCGAATAATGGAGAAGACGCGAGATATCAGCGTATTTGTTCCCGGCCAGATCGTGGTTGCCATATGTAAAGGACAATCATTTTCCGACATCGCGTAACCGCTGGCCATTTCACGTGTCACCGTGCAAATGGAATGTCTTGAGCGCCTACTTAGGGGAAAATCACAGCCGTTGGCAGAGACAACTACAGCGGGTGGCAGCGTGTTGATTACATGAGGCACCGTTGATTGAAAGCCGATGGAAGAGTCCCAGTGCAGCAATCACTCGCCAGTTAATTGCCGGACAACAGAAATCTATGTGCAGTCATACCGTCCGGAATAACCTTCTTCGCTGTTAGGTACAGAAGTTATTGTCCCGTAAATACATCTCCGATCAACATGTATCATAGAGCACAGAGATTAACATGGGTGCGGAAACACAACCACTGGACTATCGAAGTATTGGAAAATGTAACCTGCAGCAGTAAGTCATGGAACACGTTAGTTCACGCTGATAGCAGGATACGAAAACCTCATAATGGCGATGCACCCAACTAACCAACAAAGCACTGTTTAGGGAAATGATGGAATTATATTCAGGTGAGGGATGTTTAAGCGTATGGGACAAGGCTCCTTGACCTGTTGACGAACTGTACAGGAATCTACTATCAGGCCATGTGCTCCATCCTTTTTCTCGCGAAATGAGTCAGAAGGATTTGTGGAATATTGCACGTAGATGAGGGCACTTTTATTGCCTTCAGCTCATCGAAACTCAACTCTCTTGGCACATATGGGACGCCATCAAGAGAAATATTGGCACTTTTGTTCTAATTTTGATCAGTTTCCATGGGTTGTGGGGCCCAGTTGAGATGTTAATACGCTTTGTCATAAAAAATACGGTGAATAATTTTATTAGAAACAAAGTAATAAGCTTACATAGAAGCTGATCTAATCCCCTTCAAAGTACTATCCTTGGCTGGCAAAGTACTTATCCCAACGTTGAATACATGACAGAAAGCATTTCTGGAAGGCGTCTTTGGGAAGAACATTAAACTGCTCTGTCGTGGCCCTCTCAATGTCAGGAATGGTGTCAGAAAGTTTTTCTTTAAGTATGGTTTTAATTTTTGGGAAGAGTTAGAATTCTCATGGTACTCAATCTGATAAGGCGAATGTTGACACATGAGAACACTTTTTCCGGCAAAAAAATCGCGAATCGAACACGAGCTGTGTCACGACGCGTTGTCATGATGAAGCAGGAAGCCACTGGCTCGTTTTTCTCGTCTCTTACTTCGTCTATCGATTCGAAAACATTGCAGTACGCCCCTGTAAAATTCGGCGTTTACTGTTGTTCCCCTTGGAACAAACTCTGATCGCGCTACACCCTCAATAAGAAAAAAAAAGAACAACGAACATGACTTTGATATTCGATTTTGACTGATGCGTCTTTTTAGAGCGAGAAGACCCACTGGTTACCGATTGGGAACTCTGAATTTTCGTCTCAGTGTCATACCCATAGATCCAAGTTTCATCTCCATTTACAATTTTGGACATGAAGCTCGGATCTGAACGAAGATTATTCTTCAATTCCGTGCGAACTGACGCTCGATTCTCGTTCTGTTCATCAATCAAAAATCACGGAACAAATTTTGCATTCACTCGTCTCATCTGGAAATTATCGGTTAATGCTTTGCACGGACCCGTGTGATATGCTACGTTCCTCGGTAAACTCTCGAATAGCTAGTCACCTGTTTGAATCAACAATTTTTGGCACTTTTTCCACGTTTTCGTCTGCTTCTGAGGCTAATGAACGTCACAAACGTTGCTCGACTTCTAATGACTCATTTCCGCTTTTAAATAACTCATTCCACTCGGAAACAATCTTCAGAGTCAGCGTTATCGCTATACGCCAATTTCAACATTGCATGAGTCTCTTTGGCACGTTTTTGCAACTTGAACTCAGTTACTTTATTAACAGAATGCGTCAAGCATTCCTTCACAAAGGAAAATCAGAGACTGTTGCCATTTTGAACAAACATACCGTTACTAAGATAAGTGACATGATATGATGAACAGCGCCTTAGGTCGCCGCAATCGATGGAGACCCTTTCGAGTTCTGTGCAATTTGCAAGTTCGTTTGTTCCATTCGTAACCATAATTTTCCACTGATATTTATAAGCAAAGAATTGATTCCTAGTACTGGAAAAGAGCACAGCTCACACCTATCTATTAAAAGCAAGTATAACCGATCCACAGATCTACATCTACATTTATACTCCGCAAGCCACCCAACGATGTGTGGCGGAGAGCACTTTACGTGCCACTGTCATTACCTCCCTTTCCTGTTCCAGTCGCGGATGGTTCGCGGGAAGAACGACTGCCGGAAAGCCTCCGTGCGCGCTCGAATCTCTACAGATCTACAGTTCTGTATCATTCGTGTCTACGTGCGGGAGAATGCTGGAATATATTGTGAGTTTAACCATTATGAACTATTTGTAGCAAAATGACTTTCATAGAAATCAGCATGTGTCACAAAAAATCCGATCGAACGAAATTCAACTGACGCATTCCACTCGTAATATCCCCCGTGCTATTGGCAGAGAAAACTAGGTTTATTTTGAGATTACAGACTTTAATAAAGCTTCCGATAAAGTGCTACATCGATACTGTCTAAATAAAATACGTTCGTGTGGCATATCTATCCATGTTTTCGACTGAAGTGAAAATTTCGTAACGGGAAAGAGACAGCTCTTTACCCTATATGGTGAGTCGTCTGGAGACACTGAACATTTGGTGTGCCTCAGTGGAGTGAAATAGGACCGTTGCTATTCATATTATACATTACTGACTTAACGGAAACTACTGAAAGGGCTCGGGATTTTCGCAGATGATCCAGTTATTTCTGAGTAAATTTAGTACTTAAAAAGACAGTAATATTCAGTTATATATCGACAAAACGTCATCCTGGCGCCAAAACTGCCAACTAGCTCTTAATGCAGAGAAATGTCAATTTGTGCACTTTATGAAACACAAAAGCGTGACTACTCAATTAATGAATCGTAACTTGAGCTGGCCATAACATACAAATATTTGCGAGTAACGATGTACAGAGCTATGAAGCGGAACGACCACATAAGCCCACTTGAGATAAAACTAATGGTAGGCAAGTGTTCATTAGGGAATTGCTGCTTTTGTGCACGAAAGAGACTACATAGAAAATACATTTATGTCCTATACTTGAATACTGTTGGAATGTATCGGGTCCAAATCATGTGGGAGTAACAGGTAACATCGGGAGCATACAAAAAAGAGAGAGGCGAATGATCATAGACTTCCGTGCGTTATCATACAGATAAGAAAAAATCACATCTTTTGTTATCGCATGTTGCATTCAGTTACAAAAGGCGCAATTTTTTTCTTATCTCTAGGATGAAGCACAATTTAAGTAGCAGCTGAGGAAAAATTGCTGCACATATTAACAATATTGTTACTGCCTGTCAAGTATTCCCATCGCAGGCATTAACCACATAGATCCAATTCCAGAAAACAAGAAACAATATGAGAGTAAAAAAAAAGTGTAAACAACACCATTTGATTCCGAATTACATTGTCGTAATAATTAATGATTCTCCACCAGCACATAAAACCAAGTTAATTGGCTCTGAGCACTATGGGACTTAACATATGAGGTCATCAGTCCCCTAGCACTTAGCACTACTCAAACTTAGCTAACCTAAAGACATCACACACATCCATGCCCGAGGCATGATTCGAACCTGCAACCGTAGCGGACGCACGGTTCCAGACTAAAACGCCTAGAACCGCTCTGCTACTCCGGCTGGCCCAATTTAATTACCTACATCTTTGTTAAATAATGAAATTAGACAACAGTAATAAAAAAAGACCGTGATCTAAACAAAAAGCTGAACAGTTTGCACCTACAGATAGCAATTTACCTGAAGAATCCTGCAGTGCTGTGGCACGTGATAGATAAAGCAGTAAAGATAGCTGAGAAAGCATCAACGGATCTGCAGATTACACAAAAGAGCAAATTAAAAGAACTCATGATAAAACAACTACAGGAAAACTCACAAACACATCAGCCTAGTCAGGACATTCCTACACACATATTCTACCCAAGAATAATGAATTTCACTGGCATTCAACTAAGCGAAACAGAAAGAAATTTCCATGCGAAAAATCTTAAATATGAAATTAACAAGAATGAATTAACAAATGCAGACGAGTAGGAATATCATTAGAGAAACAGAACATGTTGTAGCACAAAAAGTTGAATATCGAAACGATGACAAAATTGTAGGATTAGTCAGGGAATTGATAGCAAGACAAGAAATGGCTTCATTACAAACAAGTAAACCTGTAGAAACAAAGAGGCACTGATAATAAAGTCAGTACAGAATAAAATACAGAAAAAAGCGGGGGGGGGGGGGGGAGGGGGGACCAGCTACAAAAGAAGACGCAAGTAGCACTGTAAACACATTTAGTTGCAAAAAACGGAATTTTTTTCTTATGTATATGATGAAGCAACTGATGAAAATGACTAAATATCAACTATATTGTGGTCATAGACTTGTCTGATTGGCGACAGAGTGTAACGAAGTTTGCGAAATCTAAACTCTCAAACACTCGGAAGAATACGCCGCACACATCACAATAAGCTGCTTAGAAAACTTCAAGAATGATCATTCAGGACAGAATATGAAACACATTCGTCAGTCTCCACTGTAAAGATCGTGCAGATAAAATCAGCTAAACAACAGCACGCAAACAGACGTACAGGCATTAATCTCACGCTCACTCCATGAACTGAAGAGGAATAAACCTTTAATATGTATTACAATGGGATGTATCCTCTGCCACGCATTTACAATGATTCGCAGAGTGTAGATAGAGACGAGCAATGCATGACAATAAAAGATCTACATATTTACACTGCTACCAGAATACATGATATATTACAGGTCCAGAATAAAGGTGATGACGAGCATGAATCTGGATAAGCTATCTGGTGAAGATGGTGGCCTGTGAGGGGTTAATTGGTAAGTAGTGGTATGAGGCGAGACAAAGGCTGCTTCTTGGCCTCCAGACGGCGGGCGCCTCTTTGTCTCGCTAACGGGATATGCCACAGGTCGCTCGCTCGCTCTCTGCAGCTACGTTAATACCTGCTGACTTCTCCTTGTGCTATTATCTATGGCTGAGCTAAGAGAACTTCCTTACCGTGCAGAATGTATATTCAAGTGTCAAATAATATCTTAAATTTTCCTTTGTGTTTCGGAAAGGGAATAAACTTAACGTTAACGTTGAGGAATCAATTCGATATTTAGGCTCGAAGTCAAACGTCTAACGGTTACATATTATGCTCGAGTTTGATATTCTTGATACTAGTTTTTGCTTACTAGCAGCAAGTCGCCCTGTTGGCAGGCTTTGGTTCATTGGCAGGATACTGAAAAAAAGTACGTCTTCTAAGGACAGTGCTTATGAAATACTTGTGCGTCCTACCTTCAAATATTTGTCAAGTGTGTGGGACCCATATCAAATAGGAATAGCTGGGAATGTTGAACATATTCAAAGAAGGTCAGCAAAAATTTTCACAGAGAGTGTCACAGAAATATTGACAAACTTTAATTGACAGACACTTGGAGATGGAGGTCGACCTGCAGATTTCAAGAACCAGTATTTAGTGAAGAATCTGGGAATAGTTTTGAGACACCTGGGCACTCACGTAGGGAGCACGATGTCAAGATTAGACTGATTAAAGGGCACAGACAGGCATTTGAGTAACCATTTTTCCCGTACTCCATACGCCTTTGGACGGGGGAGAAATCCTAATATGTGGAACAATGCCAAGTACCCTCTTCTGTGAACTTAACAGTGGTCTTGCTAAGTGTCTGTATAGATGTAAATGTAGTTCGCGCCAGGACGCAGTTGTGGGCAAAAATGATCCATTCGCCAAGACTTGTAATGAACAGCACTAACCAACAGGAAAGGAAGAGACACCAACGGGCCAAAATCTAGCTGCAATCAGTCTCGTAAAGACAAGAGAAATACTTAATCACTGTGAAAGAAATTAAATATTTTGCTATATTTAATACATTTTCCTTTTAGCTGTATTTTTTTATTACATTGCTTACTTTGCAGTGCAATCGATTTTAGAGTCATACGACCCGATCCTCATGTACCATGTACCACCATTACAAGTACATAAAAAACAGAACTCAATCATGTCTAAAGATTCGAAGGTGCCGTTTATGCAGACTGTTGAGATAAATATATAGTGTGGGAAGGACCATGTCGAAGATAGCCACAGGTAGTGATTCATGAATACATGATACCAATCTATCTGGTATAAGTACACGTGGACCCCGAAATCGATTGCACTGTAAACTGTACAACGTAATAAAGGGTACTCCTGACAGGAAAACCTGTTCTATATAACAAAATTATCAAAAGCTGACAATCTCCTATTGTTACTCCATCTATAGGCGTAATGGAGTCTGTGTAATGTTAAACTGTCTGTAACCAAAAGTTTGTTTGAACCACACAGTACTTTACCAGTCATTGTCCTGTTGGAGCTGGTATGCCCTTGCCTTCCTTCGACCGTTGAACTGTATTCCCCAGACCGTTAAGAGAGGCCAAAAACTTAACGCGGACTCTGAACCATGCGAGAAATTAGCATTTATCACATGAAAAATGATTTCCAGAGGCGAAAAAAGTGATAAATTAAAAAAAAAAAAGTCTTTGGATCGACTGAGAACTGAACTCGGGTCCTTCGGGTTTGTAAGTCGACACTTCCTCACTTAGGCACCGACTCATTCGTTGGAGTGTACAAATTCAATTAAATACAGGGTGTTAAAAAAGTATTCCATATTTTGAGAGGTGGTAGTATGGACCAAAACAACACAAAAATGTCCAGGAAAAGTGGGCTTTAAAAGGCATACCTTAAGAACTACGAGAACCCGATCATCTTCGTTACTGTGAAACACATCTTTTCTACTGCAAGATCTTTGCTTTCCATATTTTGAAAGACGGTAGTATGGACCAAAATAAGAAAAAATGTGTAGTAAACATGAACTTTAAAATGCGTACCTTAAGAGCTATGAGTACTTTTTCTTCTGTGAATCACATCTCTTCTTCTGCGATGAGATACAGAGACAGCAACGAGGGAGATTTGTTGGAGGGTGTGTTGTCGCTGAAATGGATGGGTGTTTTGGAGTTCAAACGTCATTAATTTTATTAACATCATCAGCAGTGAGAGGGGCTCAGGAAATTGTTGGGATGAACAGGATTGACGATGGGACAGACAGGGACAGTTAGTTCAGATTTAGTAGGTTAGGTCTTGGCTCTGTATTTCGCAGAATAGGTGGGGTGGGAGTCGTAACATGTACTGGAGGCAGGAGGGGAAATGAGGACTTAAGAGAGTGGACAGATGGGTGGGTTTTTACGATTGGTTGTGAGGTGAGTACTGTAGCGGAGACACTCTCTTCTGTAATACGACTGTGGATGTAAGGGATTTGAAAGGTTAAACTTTATGGCACCGGTGGTATATCAGGGCTGCTTCCTCAAACGTATGATCTGTTGTGGAGGGAGATTCCGTAAAATTACGGACATGGTAGGTGGGGCAAGTTCATTGCCGATGCGGATGCCTTTTGGATTTCTATGCTGGGGTTGCAGTTCAACTCAGTCCACTTCCTCGTCTGTGATCCCAAGATTGGGCTTCGTGTTCACACTCTTGATGGTGCGAGAATGGCGGGGAGGTCAGGATTGTTTGTCCCGGATGCTGGTGGTAAAAATGGAAATGAGTGGTTGGCGTCATTGGACGGGAGGCCCCTTCGGGGCAGGTCCGGCCGCCTTAGTGCATTTTCGATGCCATATTGGGCGACCTGCGCGCGTAATTGGGATGAAATGATGATGAAGTCAACACAACATCCAGTCCCTGAGCGGAGGAAATCCCTGATGCAGCCGGGAATCGAACCCGGGCCCCTTAGGACGGCAGTCCGTCACGCTGACCATTTAGCTATGGGGCGGACGGTACTCGTGGTGAGAGGTGATAAGGAGGCTTTGGAACCAAAGATAAAGGGAAGGATTTTGCAGAAGCAGTCAGTATGGAAGTTAGGTTTCAGAGACTTTATCAGGACTGAGTATTTCCCCAGAATGGTCTGTTGTGTTTGAATGTTTGGCAGGAATTTTTAAATTTTGGGGTGAAAGATTTGGGTCTAAGGAATTTAGACCTGAATAGGAGAAAAAAATGATTCAAATGGATCTAAGCACTATGGGACTTAACATCTGAGGTTATCAGTCCCCTAGACTTAGAACTACTTAAACCTAACTAACCTAAGGACATCAGACACATCCATGCCCGAGGCAGGATTCGAACCTGCGACCGTAGCAGCAGCGCAGCTCCGGACTGAAGCGCCTAGAACCGCACGGCCACAGCGGCCGGCTGAATTGGAGAGGATCGCAATTTTTGATCACAATTTTTGGCTCATTGGTACATTCATAAATATATTTTTTCCAGATTGGATTGCACATTATAGACATTCGTTTGAGACAAAACATGCTTTTAATGAATTTTTAAAATAATTCTCTTTTTCTTTGTTAACATTAATTATTTTGTCGACAACGAGACAGTTATTAACGAGGCAAGAAGTGTGAGTTTGAGATCCTGAATTTTTTCCTACAAGGAGGCGATAATACCCGAAACCCGCCTTCGTAGCCGAGGTGGCTAACGCACGCAAGTGCATCGGCACTCGACTGGCATGTGACGCTGTTGATCGTGATCCGTCCGTCGGATATGGACCTTTATGTCAGTGGCCCCTCGGTACTACTCGAGAGGAGTAAGCTATACCCCGGCATCTGTTAAAAAAGTATTCCGTATTTTGAGAGGTGGTAGTATGGACCAAAACAACATAAAAATGTCCAGTAAAAGTGGGCTTTAAAAGGCATCCCTCCTCCTCCTCATCATCATCGTCATACAAGATAAACATAACACTAAAATATACACACAGTGATTACACTCGTCTGCACTCCACAAATACATATATGACACAACGCTCATAATTATACCCTCAAGGAAAGGAGCCAAAGTGCGCGGAGAAAGAACAGCCGTCCCGCTAGGCGGCTGAACCCGCCAGGTGGAATGTCACAGTCAATAGTGCCATACAACATTTAATGTAACAGGTGAAGAAACAACTACAGATTTAGAGTTAGTTGGAAATAGAGGAAACATAAGAGACACAGATTGTCTTAGACAAGTAAGAGAACAAGCTTTCCTTTTTTCTCCCTTGACTTTAATTATGGAAACCACAGAAAATATGCAGACAAAGGTCTTACACTTGAGCCTGACACAATTATAATTTCAATTAATTTTCTCAGAACATTGCTTAGAATGGTATTCTGTACTCAGTCACAGCACTAAATATCTAACTTGCCTGTAATTTGAGAGCCGGCCACGGTGGTCGTGCGGTTCTGGGCGCTGCAGTCCGGAACCGCGGGACTACTACGGTTGCAGGTTCGAATCCTGCCTCGGGCATGGATGTGTGTGATGTCATTAGGTTAGTTAGGTTTAAGTAGTTCTAAGTTCTAGGGGACTGATGACCTAAGATGTTAAGTCCCATAGTGCTCAGAGCCATTTGAACCATTTTTTTGTAATTTGAGAAACTTAGTGGAGGCGTAAGAGATAGTGTCCATATCAGGCCCACTCCTTTGCACGAATGGACCTGTCGAGCTTAACGTCCCCATCCGATAGGCAGATTATCTTCAAAAGACACTGCCTCATTACATGTAGCTATGCAGAGAGGTTGGTCTCCCAAGCCCATAACATTGTGCCACTGCATGCCACTACTTCTCCTCCACTTTCCGGCAAAGTCTGGTCAGGACAATGTCTTTCACCACCAAGATGGAACCAGTTAACTCTGTGTCAATGGCCATATTACGAATTTGCTCTAGGGATCACGAGAAAGTAGATTCTGTGTAGTTGATGCAGTTATCACAAAATGAAGCAAAAATAATTTAGAAACAACTGAATAGAACGAAAACCGTTTGTTTCGCTTGACTGGCTACGTCAGAGTATTTAAATATTTTATTGGACGAATTATCACTCAGTGAAACAATGAAAATGGTTAGCTTTACTTTTCACAAAAAAATATCCCATCATTGGCTTCCAATTTAATTATATCAAATGAGGAAACTGTTATATTGCAATGTCGAAATAACCTGAATTTTTATTCCATTCATCATCTTTGATGGTGTTTCTCCTCGTCGCTATGCTATGTGGTAAACATATCTTTCGTAGCTCTGGGTTACTAAATTCTTTGAGGAGTGGGTCGCACTAGTATATTCTTTTACTTCGGTCGTCCGGCCGCGTCTGAATGGGTAATCAGAAATGCACATCGACTGAGTTCAGATTGTTCTGTTTGCAGAGTTGCAGAGGGGACTGGAATTGCAAGTACTGCGCACAAAGTTGATTTACTTTTTCCGTGTTGTTACTTTCTGTTGCTCATAAGAGCCACAAATGTTTAGTTAGCACAATTTTTTTTTTTAAATTCATTTAATCGAACATCAAGGTACTGCATACATGTTAATGTGGGGTGAATAAGGGCCATATAGAGCAGAAGTGGAAAAATCCACATGCATCTGCTGTTCCAGGGCTCAGTCATTTCTTTCTTTCTTTTAGTGCCACTAATTCTCCAGGCTGAAAGAACATACAAGTGCGGAACCAGGTGTCGGTTTTGGGGGTGGGGGGAGTAGGGGGACGGGGAGGGAGCGTCTTTTATTATATATATATATATATATATATATATATATATATATATATATATTATATATATTATATATATATATATATATATATATATATATATATAACACGTTTCAACGTAATCATAATAGCTTGCTTACATCAGGGGTTAGTTCCTTTTGATTTTTGGAGGGGGATCGTTACCCCCATGAACGCCCACTGGAATCCGCGCCTGAGAACATGTAGCCTGAGTAAGGGTTTGCACTTAACTTAGACGATTATCTTCTCACTCAGCGTTTGTCCCGCCCTTTTGGATCTCTGTCTGCACTTGGCTCAGTATTGAGCTCCGTCAGGGTAGAGACCTCATATCTTAAGGTCTAGCTGGAAGGAATCCAGGCAAAGCTGCGTAGATCTTCCAAGAGGTCGTTTACCATCGAATTTCAACGAAAACACGGGATTCGCTATTTTTTCTTGAAGTGCTCCAAGTACATGTCCATAGCATCGTAGACGGTATTTTCTCATCTTCTTAACGAGAAGTATGTGCTGAGTAAGTGTATTAAGGACGGACAAAAACCCAACGATGTTTAATAACGAAATTGGGGAAAATGCTAGGGAGCAGAGACTGTCGCACACTCAGTTCATTAAAGAACGCGGAAATTTCGACAGGTAAAAGTTAGCAGAAATTTGTGCGTCTATAAAAATATCGAAGCGAGAAGCATACAGTAACTTCTACTGTCAAACCTTAGAAAAGACGTTGCCGGGAACCCGAGAAAGTTCTAGTCCTACGTAAAATTAGTAAGTGAGTCGAAGGCTTCTATTCATTCACTTGTCTAATAGTCTAATTTGGTAATGGTTCAAATGGCTCTAAGCACTATGGGACTTAACATCTGAGGTCACAGTACCCTAGACTTAAAACTATTTAAACCTAACTAACCTAAGGACATGACACACATCCTTGCCCGAGGCAGGATTCGAACCTGCGACCGTAGCAGCCGCGTAGTTCCGGACTGAAGAGCCTAGAACCGCTCGACCACAGCGGTCGGCTAATTTGGCAATGGAATGCAGCAAAAACAAAACTGATGTTTTAAATTTCGCGTTTAAACAATCATTCGCTCAGGAGGCTCATTTGACTGTCGCACAGAGATCCGTATGGAGGACGTAGAAATAGGTATTCCTGGCGTTCAGAAGCAACTGAACGAACTGAAAACAAATAAGTATTCCAGGTCCGAACGGAATCTCAATACGGCTTTAGAGAGAGTACTCCTCGGCGTTGGCCCCTCACATAGCTTGCGTTTATCACGAATCTCTCCCCCAAAGCAAAGTCCCAAGCGACTGTAGAAATGCGCAGATCACTCATGTACTCTATTTAAGAAGGATAAAAGAGCAGATCCGGAGAACTGCAGCCCAGTATCCTTTACATCGGTGTGCTGCAGAATCTTTGAGCACATTCTAGGTTCGAATATAATAAATTTCCTTGATGCAGAAAAGCTTCATTCCGCAAATCAGCACGGATTTTCAAACACGCGCTCTTGAGAAACTCATATTTCCCTTTTTTCGAACAGCATCCTGCGAATCATTGGTGGAGGGAAACAGGCATATTTCATATCCCTAGACTTTCGGAAAGCGTTTGACACAGTGCACCACTACAGATTGTTAGCGAAGGTCCGACCATACGGAATAGGTTCCCGGATAGGTGAGTTGCCTGAAGGCCTTTTTAATTAATAGAAGACAGTACGTTGCCCTCTACGGTGAGTGTTCATCAGAGGAGGAGGAGGAGATTAGTGTTTAACGTCCCGTCGACAACGAGGTCATTAGAGACGGAGCGCAAGCTCGGGTTAGGGAAGGACGGGGAAGGAAATCGGCCGTGCCCTTTCAAAGGAACCATCCCGGCATTTGCTTGAAAGGATTTAGGGAAATCACGACAAACCTAAGTCAGGATGGCCGGATACGGGATTGAACCGTCGTCCTCCCGAATGCGAGTCCAGTGTGCTAACCACTGCGCCACCTCGCTCGGTCTGTTCATCAGAGACAAGGGCATCGTCAGGAGTGGTTCAGGGAAGCGCGATGGACCGCTCTTTTTCTCTGTATACATAAACGATCTGATGGATAGGGTGAACAGCAATGTCCACATGTTTATCGATGACACTGTAGTGTACAGGAATGTGCTGTCTTTGAGTGATTGCAGGGGGATACAGGATGACTTAGACAGGACATCCACTTGTTATGATGAACGGCAGGTCGCGCTGATTGTATAAACAAGTAGGTCAATGCGAATGAGTAGGAAAAACAACCATGTAATGTTCGAATACTATTTTAACATTGTGCTTCTTGACACAGCGATGTCGATTAGATACCTAGGCGTAACGTACAAAGCTAAATGAAATGGTACGAAATAGTAAGATCGGTAGTAGGGAAGACGAATGATCAAATGCGGTTTACTGAGGAAATTTTAGGAAAATGTAGGTAGTATATAAACGAGACCGCATATAGTACTACTCGAGTGTGTGGCGTCGTATTCAAGGAAGACATGGATGTAATTTAGTGGCGTGCTGATGGATTTGTTACTGGCAGATTCGATCAACAGAAGACTATTACGGAGATGCTTCGTGAACTCAAATAGGAAACTCTGGAGGGAAGCGACGTTTTTTTCGCGAAACACTATTAATAGAATTTATAGAGCCGGCATTTGCGGCTGACGGTAGTATAATTCCACTGCCACCAACGTACATTTCGCGTAAGGACCGCGAAGACAAGTTAGGAAAAATTTTGGTTCGTACGGAGGGACATGGACAGTCGTTTTTTCGCCGCTATGTTTACGAGTGGGAGAGAAAAGGGAATTAATAGTAGTGGTACAAGGTACCTTGCGGCATGCACCATGCGCTGCCTTGCGGAGTAAGTATGTAGATATAAATGAAAGATAGGTGCCACTTTGCGCTACCTGCGAATTTCAGCACTGGTCACACGATCATAAAGAGTCAGGTCAGATGTCCACCGAAGTATTTTAGTTTCCTTTACAGCAAACCATTGCTCTGCTTCTTTCGTTGCGGGCCAATATTCTACACCGTATAAGGTAACTGGACGGACCGGTATATTTTTGACTTGAGTCGGTTCGAGATCTCTTCTTATAAAGCACCCCGGACAGTGTCCTCCATATAGGCTAACGCGATTTGTGGTTTTGGGAACGAGTGAGCTGTCAGCAGCGATTTTTGAGCCAAGATACTTGAAGATATTTGTCTTTGGCAGATCTATAGCGTCGGTCTTGATAGTGTCTCCGTATTATTTGCATCTGTTGACAGATATAAAGTCTTCTTTATATTGGAACGTGGTCAGGATTATTCAAGGCGATTCTTCCGTGGACTTGTCGTTGAAGTTCATTCTATCATAAACAGCCAGTAGAACATCGTCAGCATACAGCAGTGTACAAGGATTAATTTATGAAAATCTCTAGTGGCCTGTCAATTAGTATGATGAAGAGAAATGGAAAGAGCAGCTCCCTGATAAAAAAACCACAGAAACAGGAAAGTAGCCTGATACTCCGGCAGGAGACGATATTCGTCTTTTAAGATTGTGGTAGAGCAGCCGAACCCACTCAATTAGTTTTTCATTACTTCATGCTCTCGAAGGAAAATCCTATGAAATTACATGTTACTCGGTCAAAAGCTTTTTCCAGGTCCAGGAAAGCGTAGTGAACATTTCTTATAACGTATTTCAGTGAGCAAGTGAGTTCCATCGATAGCGTCATTGGTCCCACAGCCATTCACAGAACCACACTGATTGGTGGTAACATTGATATCCTTGCGTATTTTGTAGTCTATGACGCGCTCTAATATATTCACTGTAAGTTATATGAGAGGTAGTGGTTGATACTTGGAATATTTAGCCGAGCTCCCAGTCCGTTTCCAAATTGGGACTGCAGTGTACAGTATCCACTCGGTAGCTGCCTTCTCTTGAATGATCTTCTTGACGAAACCTGTGAGCAATTCAGCTGCCTCCCAGTGCTGTGATCTCCACAGTTCTGATGGCAGATCATGCGACTTAGTCGCCTTCCCAAGCTCCATCTCCCGTAGGGCTTCTAGAACTTCATGCTTGGGGATCGGAATTATGGGTCTTTGAACGGGAGCCCACTGTAGTACTGCGGAATGTAGGAACTATTATTGGAGACTGCGTCTAAGCACCGCCAGCAACGTCCTGCTGTCTTCTTTCGGTCGACGAAAAGTTTACCGTCTTCGTCACTATGTTTACGGCAGGGAAAAGTTAGAAGAAATTTGTGCGTCTATAAAAAGATCGAAGCGAGAAGCATACAACAACTTCTACCGCCAATCCTTCAGAAAAGATGTTGCTGGCAATCCGAGAAAGTCCTAGTCCTACGTAAAATCGGTAAGTGAATCGAAGGCTTCTATTCATTCTCTGTCTGCCGTAATCCTAAATATCTAATTTTCTAAGCACTACACTACACGATCGACAAGTTATTTGTCAAGCATTTCATAGATATCACTGTAATTTGGTTGGTGTGTTCTTTGCATCACGTCTGACACCACAGCAGGCTTTTCTGTTTTCAGATGTATTCGAAGCAAGAAACTTGTTGTAGCACTGTGGTAAGCCAGTGCCGGCCGCTGTGGACGAGTGGTTCTAGGCGCTTCAGTCTGGAACCACGTGGCTGCTACAGTTGCAGGTTCGAATCCTGCCTCTGGCATGGATGTGTGTGATGTCCTTAAGTCAGTTAGGTTTAAGTAGTTCTAAGCCTAGGGGACTGATGACATCAGATGTTAAGTCCCATAGTGTTTAGAGCCATCTGAACCATCTGGTAAGCCAGTCCAGATGTGATTGCATGTAATTTCCACTATTTAACCTTTTTTGTTGTGTTGTGACCGCTTGTCGTAAGGTAGCCATAAATATTTGATTATCACTTCGAAAACTAAAGTTATATAACTAATTTATTGTTTGTGTTCAAGTGCTTGTTCGCAGTCCTGGTATCCATTGACATCGGCGCCCCAGAGTTCTGTAGATCGCCGCTAGAGGAGCCTAAGGAAAATGGCCCAGCCCATTGATGTGCTAGAGATGGGCAGCGTCATTTTGTTGACTCCTCTAGTGGCGAACTACGGAACTGCGGCGCGGTGATTTCAGTCAGTACGAGGACGGAGCACGAAAACCTGCAAACAGACAAAGGTAATTACATAACCTTATTTTTTAGAGGTCATTATAAAAACTCGATGACTGCAACTTGTAGTACCACCGAAGCTTAAATACTCCCCGCATTGTGAGGTTAACTTACAGACAATAAATGTTTTTCTAGAGCATTATGGTATACACTATCTGATAAAAAGTATCCGGTCACCTATTAGTGACATTACTGTGGGTTGTGTCCACCCTACACCTTTATGGCAGCTTGTGGCTTATGCTAGGGACTCTTTCAATGAAGTGTCTGTGGAGGAATGTCAGATCATTCTTCCTCAAGAGCTGAGACCAATGAAAATAGTTCTCTTGCACGCTGAATTATGGAAAGAAATCGACGTTCTAACTCATCCAAAGGCGATCAGTTGCATATCGGGACTTTAGCTAGTTCAGGCCATTTCAGGCACGTTACTGTCCACAACCATACCTTACAGATGCTGCTTTATGGCAGGGTGCATTGTCATGCTGATATAAGGAGCGATCAAAAAGTTTTCATTTGAGGGCGTTGCTGCAGCGTACATGTAACGTACTGCGACTCCGATGCAGGTAGAGAAGCACCGACATGTAGGCAAGGGACTTGCGTGGCATTCGTGTCTTTCTGACGTGCGTGTCATAAATGTTGATAGGTGAACTGTGGCGACGTTATTACCGTATGTGACCATAAAGAACCGACGTGCTGCTATTCTTTTCTTGGCTGCCGAAGGACAAACACCGGTAGATATTCCTCAGAGAATGAAAAATGTCTATGGTGCAGTATTCTGTGGGAAGCCACCGTTGTGGAATGGTGTCCCAAGGAGCACTGCTGTTTCATGAAACGGCACGTTCCCGCATCGCAAATGTTGTAACGCAGAAGTTACACCAACTCAAGTGGGAGATCCTCGAGCACCCGCCCTATAGTTCTCATCCCTTCCCATGCAGTAATCATTCATTTGGTCTCTTAAAAATGCGCTGGCGATGATGTGCAGCAGGCAGTTACGGACTTCTTCACCCAGCAGGACACGGGTTTCTTCATTCTGATGCGTCGATGGGATGAGTACCTCAACGCTCACGACGATTTTGCCTGCGTGGTATACCGATTCTGGTCCTTACGGCCTTCGAACAGAAACATTTTGATCGTCCCTTATAAAAACAGTCATCGTCTCCGAACTGTTTCTCAACTGTACGCTATACACAATGCTCTAAAATGTGTTCATATACTTCCACATTTAAAATTTTCTTAAGCGAAGTAAGAGGACCACATTCTAAGGAAGAAAATAGCAGGTAACGTTCTCCAAGAAGCATTCGCCTAATCCATATCCAACCATCGGATTGCCATAGCGTATAGCGTGACTCATTACTCCAAATCATTCGTTTCCAGTCATTCACTGTCCACTGGAGTGGCTTTTTACATTACCTCAAACGTCGCAGAAATGTGTGACTTATGAGGAGCTTCTCGACCATTGTACCCGATTCTACGTAACTCCCTAAGCACAGTCACTGTGCTAGATGAACGGCTGGTAGTACTTTGGATCTTACGATTGGTTCATGCCGCTGATTTCATGCGATCTTTTACAACCTCCACAATGCTCAACGGTTCCTGTCTGTCAGTACGTGAGGTCTGCCTCGTCTTGGTTTATCTGTGACTGATCCTTCGCGTTTCCAATTCACAATCATATCATTAACATTCGACTTTGGCAGCTTTAGAGGTGTTGAAATGTTTCTGATGGATTTTTTATTCAGCTGACACCCAATAACTTGTCCACTTTCGACGTCACTGGGCGTCACCGATCCATTCTGATGTTACTGCTTCTCTACTGACATCACAATACTCACCGCCCCCTTTTACACTGACGTGTTCCCCTATCATTACATCTGGTGGTCAGTCCCGCATTGCACAGGGGTATCCGGATACTTCTTATGAGACAGAGTAAGTATCCATCGCTTAAGATGCTTGACATAGTCTCTGGCTACCATTGTTTACATATTTACACACTCATCCAACCTCACAGCCTGTCCACGTGGTTTCAGATTAGAACCATGCCGGTAAATAATGATAGAGGACACTAAACAGGTATTGAAATAAATGCACACAGAAACGAATATTTACTTCTAACATGTCTATACAAGAGGAACCAAGCTGCTGGGAGATAGGATAAAGCAATTTTCCAGACAATGACAATTCAGGAGACAAACAAAGCTATTCTAGTGCTGGGATGGACTAGACTGGCACCCAGAGCGTTGTTGGTCTTCATGGTCGAAAATAATGTCACAGTTTAGCCTCCAGTCGAAAGGACATGGCAAGAGTGATGACTGAAAAAGGCACGAAACTTCCCAGATATTTGCAAAATAAAGATTACTCAGAATTACTTCTAAAAAGCACTCCGTCTTCAGGCCACGAGTGGCCTACTTGGACTATCCGACCGCCGTGTCATCCTCAGAGGAGGATGCGGATAGGAGGGGTGTGGGGTCAGCACACCGCACTCCCGGTCGTTATGATGGTATTCTTGACCGAAGCCGCTACTATTCGGTAGAGTAGCTCCTCAATTGGCATCACGAGGCTGAGTGCACCCCGAAAAATGGCAACAGCGCATGGCGGCCTGGATGGTCACCCATCGAAGGGCCGACCTCGCCCGACAGCGCTTAACTTCGGTGATCTCACGGGAACCGGTGTAACTACTGCGGCAAGGCCGTGGGTAGAGCGTATTTGACAATTGGTTATTTCCTTTACTGTAGGAGAGGAGAGAATTAACGAACAGCAGTTAAAGTGCTAACGCATAAATTGACTGTCGAGAGAAGGAATCAGAGCTGGCGAATCAGATTTCAGGACACACTCGCCCAAATCTTAGAGAACGCCGGGGGAAAGATCCTCCAAGCGAAGGGCATATTACCGCTAGGCCTGATGTAAGGCACTTTAACGTCTCCTGTGGGATTGCTCATTACTTTGGTTGTGGATACAAGCGAAGACAGTCAACCAGAGTCACCGCTGCTAGCACGGTGCAGACCACTGCCTTCTAATATAAACGGTTTAGATAAAATTATGGACGCCGCCAGAGACGCGTGCTTGAAAATAAACGTAGATTCTGCAGGTTACGCTGCTGTACTTGATCAGGAATGGCTCTCGTGTAATATCCTCAATGCGTTGCGAGTATCAGTCGTGGAAAAAAAAGTGTTGTATGTAGTTGTGGGTGCATTATGTCGGAGCTAAGTGAATTCTAACGTGGACAAATTGCTGGTACTCGTATTGTGGATGCTTTCATAACCAATGTAGCCTAAGTTTTTGGTGTTTCAAGAGGAACCGTATCGAATATTTATACCGCATACAGGGAAAGCGGAAAAACATCATCCACTAAAACACAACGTGGACGAATGTGCGTGTTGAGTGATCCTGACAGACGGTCATTGAAGAGGGTTGTGACCGACAATAAGAGGATGAAAGCTGAAAAGTTCAGCAGAACTGAATGTCGCACTTACGAACCCTGTCAGCATCAAAATAACGCAAAAGGAGCTACATACGCTATGTGATCAAAAGTAACCGGACAGTCCCAAAAACATACGTTTTTCACATTAGGTGCGTTGTGCTGTCACCTACCGGCAGGTACTCCATATCAGCGACCTCAGTAGCCATTAGACATCGTGAGAGAGCAGGCTGGGGGGGGGGGGGGGGGGGGGGGAACTCACGGACTTCGAACGTGGTCAGGTGATTGGGAGTTGCTTGTGTCATACGTCTCTACGCGTGATTTCCACAATCCTATACATCCCTATATCTACTGTTTGCGATGTGATAGTGAAGTGGAAACGTGAAGGGACATGTACAGCACAAAAGCATACAGGCCGACCTCGTCTCTTGACTGACAGAGATCGCCGACAGTTGAAGAGGGTAGTAATGTGTAATAGGCAGACATCTATCCAGAATATCACACAGGAATTCCAAACTGCTTCAGGATGCACTGCAAGTACTATGATAGTTAGGCGAAAGGTGAGAAAACGTGGATTTCATGGTCGAGCGGCTGCTCATAAGCCACACATCACGCCTGTAAATGCCAAACGACGCCGCGCTTGGTGTAAGGAACGTAAACATTGGACGACTGAACATTGGAAAAACGTTGTGTGGAGTGACGAATCACGGTACACAATATGGCGATCCGATGGCAGGGTGTAGGTATGGCGAATGGCCGGTGAACGTCATTTGCCAGCGTGAGTAGTGCCAACAATAAAATTCGGATGCGGTGGTGTTATGGTGTAGTCGTGTTTTTCATGGAGGGGGCTTGCACCCCTTGTTGTTTTGCGTGGCACTATCACAGCACAGGTCTACATTGATGTTTTAAGCACCTTCTTGCTTCCCACCGTTGAAGAGCAATTCGGGGATGACGATTGCATCTTTCAACACGATCCAGCACCTGTTCATAATGCACGGCTTGTGGCGGAGTGGTTACACGACAATAACATCCCTGTAATGGACTGACCTGCGCAGAGTCCTGACCTGAATCCTACACAACACCTTTGGGATGTTTTGGAACGCCGACTTCGTGCCAGGCCTCTCCGACCGACATCAGTACCTCTCCTCAGTGCAGCACTCCGTGGAGAATGGGCTGCCATTCCCCAAGAAACCTTCCCGCATCTTGTTGAACGTATGCCTACGAGAGTGGAAGCTGTCATCAAGGCTAAGGGCGGGCCAGCATTACCGATGGAGGGTGCTATGAACTTGTAAGTCATTTCCAGCCAGGTGACCGGATACTTTTGATCACACAGTGTAAGTAGGGAATTTCTGGGCGAGCTGGAGTTCCAAAATGGCTCATCAATGATGCAAATCCCAGTAACATGAAAATATGGTGCCGAAGGCATAAAACCTGGGCTATGGGGCAATGGAAGAAAGTCATTTGGTCAGATGAGGATTGTTTCACTCTGTTTCCAAGTCTGCCCGAGTTCACGCCCGATGACTGGAACATGTCGGTGTTTCGATATGATATGGGCAGCCATATCCTGGTTTTCCACGGAACTATGGTAAGTCTGCTAGGTTACATTACAGCCAAGGATTACTGATTATTTCGGCTGATAAGTTTGTTCCCCAGTGGTGATGCTGTGCCCCAAGGCGACAGGACCCCTGTTGATAGCGCTCTAATCGTTTTGTGATAACGAGGATGAAATGTGGCATCTTCTCTGGCCACCACAGCCAACAGATATCTATATTATTGAGTCCATATGGTCCAATTTTTAGAGAAGGGTGCGTCATCGCTGTCCACATCCATCATCATTACCTGAACTTGCCACTATTTTGCAAGAAGAACTGTCTGGTTCCCTTGGAAACCAAACAGGACCTGTATTTCTCGATTCGAGATGACTTGAAGCTGTTTTGAATGTCAACGGGTGTCCTACATCGTATTAAATATATTAATGTGTAATGTTTTTGATGTTTCCATTTTTTCCCTTTGTATATGGACAGTCAAATGACATAGCTTTCAGACTGATGGCAACCTGGTAATGAAGCGCAGTGCTGCACTACTGCCTCTAAAGTTTTTTTGGCTCAAAGTAATTTAAACCCAAAGGACAATGACCCTGAAATAATTTTAGGCACAATGAGCATATTATTTTGATTTTAATCTTGCTATGTCACGGAAACGTGTTAACTGTTTCATAGTAAATTTTTTAAAGGCTAACTGCAGTCGTTTTATCTTCTGTTCGAGACAGAACAGCTTGTGGAACTAAAAGATTTTTGCATTACTGCAGTTGATGCACCTAATCCTACTTGTTGATTGCATATGAAGCACTGAAGTGTAAGCTTTTCGGAATTGATACATACAATTGATATAAATAGTTCCAGACCAGATATAACTAACTTGGAGAATGGTGCTAGCGCATTGATCGCCAGATACACAGTTTCCTAACGTGGGGCTAGCAACAAAATAGCATACGACTGTCTCTATAGGGAGTTCTATCCGCACCTGGTGTTTCTTGTTTTCAACTCTTTCAGTTTCTTCTTAATGCCAGGGATACTTGTGTCTATGTCCTCCACACGGGAGTCAAACGATGGTATGTCTGTACGATCCTCCTGCGTAAATGATTTTTTAAATGCAAAATTTCAAACTTCAGATACATTTTTGCTGTCATCGTATGCCACAACAGTCTGGTCGACGAGTAATTGCATATCCACTTACTGATTTTACGTGGAACCAACATTTTCTCGGGTTCTCGCAAGATCTTTCGTTAAGATATGAAAGAGAGACGGTCGTAACCCTGCTGAGTCCAGTTTTTTTCTATTGATTTCTTCTCCCATCTTGGCGAGGGTTGGATGACAGCGGTACATCGTTGCTCTTCAGCCAATAGCATTTATTAGCTGTACAATCATTGTCACAAAAAACTAAACTGATAAATGCGTACGTGATTTTTAAAGTTACTAAAATGGGTGTGTGGACATTGAAGATGTTAAATAAAATAGAGTCGTAATTTACATTACATACATTGACGGTAGCCTTCATAAGAAACAGAACACTTCACTCCAGTTCACTAACTTGTACAAACTAAGGATTAGCTGAGTAGGGTTACAGCTGGAGAGTGAGTTAGATCGATGTGAGACTAATTTCCTTCAGCTTTTACCTACGAGATGTGGTAGCTGGCAGTGATCCACGGCAACCGATGTAAGACCTTTTATGTAACTGTTACTAGTCCTGTTCGCTGGCAAATGTTAGCAGAAATAAGAGTGCCCTGAAATGATCAGGTTTTTCCTCCTTTTCCGTTGGCACACGCCGAAATAATTTCGGCTGTGGTGAGATCAGCGTCCGGAAATACTGGTGTGAGGAGCGTAGCGTTCCGCATTGAGTGCAGCAGTGATCAGGATGAAGCAGCCGCTTATTCACGTAGCCTTGCGGGCCGGCCACGATTTATTCCGTTACGCGGGAAAGGTCAGCCCTGTGACTCGGACAGAAAAGGCTCGTGCCCAAGGCCGCTGTAATGTCGCTCGCAGTCGGAATAACCTCAGCGCTCTGAGACGGCGCTGGAATTCCAAAACCGTGCCCGCCGATATTCCTCTCAGAAAAAAGGCAGCAGCGTTTCTGTTACGTTTCCCTTAGTGCGGTTTTACAATGGATAGCTTGTATTTCCCTATTCGGTAAGCTATTCAAGTAACCCTCCAGCACAGAACTTGCAGCTAGCAGCGACTTTAAACGATGCAGACGTTCACAGGCACGTTTCAGTCGTGATATAACACAAATATTGCAATCCATGATAAATACGGAAAATGACTTAGAAGAAGTTTTAACGCAATGGATGGTGTTTTGAAGACAGATTTTGAACTGAATATTGATAAAAATGAAAATAATGTAGTGTTGTCAAATTACGCCAACTACCCCGAGGGAATTTGGTTAAAAACCGAGAAACTAAAGTTAGTAGATGAGTGTTACTATGTGTACAGCAAAATAAGAGTGAATGTCAGAAGTGAAGAGGATATAAAACGCAGAAAGTTGCTATGTGTACAGCAAAATTAAAGTGAATGTGAGAAGAGAAGAGGATATAAAACGCAGAACGGAAAGAAAAATAACAATTTTTGTGGAAAAGAAAAAAAAGTTAATGACGTGCAATACAAACTGAAGTCTTAGGAAGTCTTTTCTGAAAGTAACTGACTGAAATACAGTCTGATATGGACATAAATAATGGGTGACAAGCGGAACGGATAAGAAGATAAAGGGAGCTTTTGAAATGCAGTGGTGCAGAAGAATACCGAAGATTACATGGTCGATAAAGCAACTAATGAAGAGGTACGAAACGGAGTTGAAGATAAAAGAGCTCTATGACACATCCCGAGACATCAAGAGGTAGTTCATTTGGTAACAGGGAAGTGCAGGGTTAAAAATTGCAGAGAGAGAGCAAAGTTTAAATACGGAAGAAGGTTCAAATCGATGTAGGCGACAGTTTTTATGAAGAAATTTGCATATTTGGTTGCGGATTAGTTGACTTTAGCAACTATGTTCCACAGTCTCTATAAATTAAGCTTACGTCTTCAGTTTTTGTGTATGTCACCCAAGTAAGGAACGGACACTTCTGTGACTGAATTAATACTGTCTGATAACAATACTTAGTATGAACATACTCTCCCTTATGAGTAGTGCAGTACCATTCTGTTCTGCACCAGACCTCCTGTATAGATTAAAAGTATATACCGGATCAAGACTCAAATTCGACGTCTCACCTTTCGTTTAGAATGCTCTACGAACTGAGTCATGCGGTTATGACTCAAAGCAGGACTGAAAGCTTCAGTCTGTCAGTAGTACTGACTCAGTGCCTCTGTCCTGCTCTTCGGAACTTAGAAGTTCTTCATACGTAGTTGGATTAGCACCCCTGACACCAGACCACGTAGTCGAGAGCGCTAAGACTCCCCAGTGTAGATTCAAATGCTGGTGGTGAGAACATTTTCAGTGCCATGATTTGACCGGTAAGAAATAAGATGTGATGGCATGAGGTTTCTGATTGCCAGACTTTATTCAAAATCCCTTGGTTAAATTCCAAACCTCTCCATAGTGTCTTATGTAGTCAGGGAATGTGACTGTTGATGTTCATCCGTCCACTGAATGGAGACGCTAAACTCGGCGACTCCCTTGTCACCGGGTATCACTCTATCCAGTCTCTCATCATCATCATCATCATCATTATCATCACCAACAACAAGAAAAACACTTCTCTACACTTTACAGACACTCATTACAGTAAGCATAACGAGGCAGTTATACTAAATTACAAGCTGCCAAAGTGTTGTCAGTTAGAATTCCGTACAAGAGTCCCTGACACACGAGATTATCGTTATCACCATCATGATCATCATCATCAGCAGCAGCAGCAGCAGTGGAAGAGAGGATGTAGTGTTGAATGTCGCAGCAACGGTCTATGGATCATCGCAGATCGATACCGTCTTGAGGATGACATTCGAAGACTGGAGCACAAACAATAGAATGTTCATTAATAACGTGTTTTTCAGCGATCATTTCGTCCACTGTCCGTGCTTGTTGCAGCCGATGGCTCGTACATGTCGCATTATATCAGGGACAGGTCGTCAGGTTGGCCACTGTGGCTCTGAGCCGTCAGACGCCCCATCGTGGTCTCTCTTCGAGTGTCAACCTTTCTTGTGAGCGCCAAGCGAGATGGCACAGTTGCAAGCCACAGGGCTCCTATTCGGGAAGACGGAGGATCATATCTCCGACCGGGCAAGCAATATTGGGTTTACGTCCGTTCCCTAAGTCATTTAAGGCAAATATCGGGGTGGCTCCTTTGGAAGAGAACTGCCAGTTTCTTTCTCCATCCTTTCCTAATCCGAGCTTATGCGAGGTCTCTAATGCCCTCGTTGTTGACGGGACTCGAAGAACTAACATTCGTTCCTTTTCTCGTTGTGGAAAATATTGGTGGTTGCAGGTCATCATTTTACCTTGTTAAAGACCGCTAGCAGCAAACTTTCTCCCATAAGAGACAACACTAACAATTATTGCAACGTATTACATAGCACTGGACTTTATAACTTAAGCAAAGAACCATTTACAGTAGCCAAAATTAAAACCATAAGATTGTAGTGTACAGGGAACGTCGTTAGAGCGCCACCAAACAGGACGTTCAAGATAGTGGCAGAAGTTATCCTACTGGAAGACGATCTCTTGCACGAACATGTACGAGATACCTCGACAATATTAAAAATTATGTGAAAAATTTAGGACAGAATAAGTATTGGAAAATTATTTTGAGGTCAGAATAAAGTTGTTCAACATTATTCACTATGCAGAGAAGAGCTTTCAAGACTTGAAAAGCTTCGTAATAATAATAATTTTAATAATCGTGATGGGAATACCCTCCAATTAAGAGTACTTGATCCTTGTACCCCTCAGGCGATGTGAGGCAAACTGAGGAGCTACTTGACTGAGAAGTAGCGGCTCTGGTCTTATAAACTGACATACGGCCGGAAGAGTGGTGTGCTGACCACATGCTCCATCCAGTGACACCTGTGAGCTGGGGATGACACGGCGGCCGGTCGGTATCGTTGGGCATTCTTCACCTATTCGGACAGAGTTTGGTTTTAGTTTTAATGCTTGTACCAATTACTGAGTGTGAAGACATGTGCTTCTCCTGACCATAGTGTAGTGGGAGTGGGATGCCATGGCTTTCCTCTCAACTGTAAGTCGCGTTTCAGGTGTAACTGTATCGTGTGCGGGACTGTGACGAATGTTTGTGTTGACTAGGATTATTAAAGAAATATAAAGAAAGGAAAGGGTCAAACCCGTTCCACATTCTTCCTGAATACTGTCGAGCTTAACGTCTCCATCGGATGAACGGAACTCCGTCAACAGTATTACATGGCCTCAATCAACTAGAAGCTACTGACAGATTCGGTGCTTAACCTAGAAAGATGAAAGAAAATTAAGGTTTCACGTTCCGTTAATGATGAGGTCATTGGAGACAGAGAAGGAACTCGTACTGGCGAATGACGGGAAAGAAAATCGGCCGTATCGTTTTCGAAGGAAGAATTTTCAGCATTTTGGGAAACCACGAAAAACCAAAATCTTAAACATAGGCCACTGACACAATCAGGAGCTGTTCTCCGCCACATCTTCTTCTTTTGATGACCCGATAGCAGTGATGAAATTTTCTTCCAGTCAAAGATCAGAAGCGGCAGTTCCTCTGCTGAGTGCGACTAGACTGAAGGCTTGTTTTTTAACATGAGGAAATGAGATCTTAAAAATATTCCAATTATTCGTAGACAAAGTGTCGTTGACGAGGCAGAGTTCCATCCTGATGGATATTTGAATGCACGAAATTCACGCACTTCAGCTACAGAGAATCTTCACCAGCAGCAAGAATTCTCTCAGAGTGAGCAAACAGTGGGTGTTTTGCGTCCAATATCATGTAGGTGAATCTTCACCACATACCATAAGATCAGTACAGTACACACGGCCTCGGCTGGACAGCACTACAGCACATACAGTCAACAAAGCCATGAATTTAATAGATTAGTGGTTTCGTGAACAAGTGAATTCGAAAGGATACTTTAAAAATGATGATGCCTACAATAGTCGCTCGCACATTGTTCCCGAACTGCAAACAAAAAATTGAAAGATGTGTTGCTGGAGCTGATCAACAAACGTTATAGCACTTATTTAAGAACATGCAACGCCGTATTCAATAATGTTAATAGCAGAAAATTCTCCTATGTATATCTCGCGAAGAGATTATGAGGATAAAATCAAAGAGATTAGAGCCCACAAAGAGGCATACCGACAATCTTTCTTTCCACGAACAATACGAGCCTGGAATAGAAGGGAGAACCGATAGAGGTACTCAAGGTACCCTCCGCCACACACCGTCAGGTGGCTTGCGGAGTATGGATGTAGATGTAGAAAAGAGGGCAGTTCCAACAACTTTTGTAAATTAGTCACTTTCCCATAAGATTGAATTATCTTTTGAAGACCTTGTAATACTTACGCTGATGAGCCAAAACATCACGATTACTGCCCAGCGCGGGACTTAATGCAGCTTGGAGGCGTTGCAGGTATGTGACTTGTCAAGGAAAGTGTGTAACCGGAGCGGAGACGCATGGGGAATCATTCGAGCGACAATACGGGGCACAAATGAAGAAATTCACTGACATAAGCGACTTTGACAAAGGACAGGTTGATACAACCCGGCACCCACGAATGAGCGTCTCGTAAATGGGGAAACTGTTCGGCTGTTTGTGTGTTACTGTCGTGCGTATCTATGGAAAAGGACGGTGAAACTACGAATAGGTGTTGGACGCCGACGCCTTATTATAGAACGTGGAGATCTGAGACTTGTCCGCTCTGTAAAACAGAATGGGCGGCAAACTATGCAGCTGCAGGCACGAGTGTTTCGAAGCACACCGTTCAGCCCACGTTGCTGACATGGTGCTTTCAGGCAGACGACCCCCTACGTGTTGCCAAGTTGACCCAACGACACTGTCAACTACGATTGCTGTGGACTCCACATCATCGAGATTTGACCATAGACCAGTGGAAACGTTTATTATTACTCGAGTTGACGGTCGTCGTGCAGGTGAACGGTTTCTCGAAACAAGGACCGCTCCACGGACGAAGGTCTATGGGGACAGTGTAACACTGTGGGGGGACATTCACCTCGATTTCCATGGGACATATAGTATTAATAGAAGGAACCATGCGGCTGTGGACTATGTGAACTTTATTCTGGACCAGCTGCATCCCTCCATGCTTGGTGTCTCTCCCGAGGGTGACGAAGGTGATGACATCTTCGAGCAGGATAACAGCCTGCGTCTTAAAACCAGAATCCTACTACAGTGCTTGGAGGAACCGGATAGCGAACTCACGATGACGTCTTGACCACGAAATCAGCCTGATATGAACCCAATGGGTCGCATCTTGGTCGCTATCGGGCGCCAGCTCCGCGCGCTCAGGCAGCGGGCTCGTAACGTAAGGGAACTGTGTTCACTGTGCGTAGATTCCTGGTGCGGCACACCTCCGGAAATCTATCAAGGGCTTGTCAAATCCATGTCTTGCAGATCTGATTCTGTATTGTGTTCCAAAACCATATTAAGCAGGTGGTCATAACGTTTTGGTTCATCAGTGTGTATGTGTGTGTGTTTTTCCACATTTATTTGTCCCAAAAAAACTTTTATTATATAATAATGATACGCCCATTTATGACGCTATTACAAAATATTCACCTCTGTAAAATAGTTTCTCTTCACAACGCTCAAATTTACGTTGAATAGGAGATGGTAAATCCCAGTACGTTACCTGTTTCTGGTGCAAGAGATTGCACCACTTCAGTATTTAAAGCTTAAGCAGCTAGTTGGGCACAGAAAAAGACAACCACTGTTGAAATCATACTTCATTTGGTTGCTATTACGAGGAAAACACGTCAAGACTTTTCCCAGTCGAAAGACACCAGAGGTGCATGTCCTGGTCACCTCGAAAACTATGCTGTTTGCGTCATAGAAAATAGTTACTCTCCAAAATATAATAAATTTACATATGTCACCCACGCATTATAACATTCGCTGCTGGTACGTCGCGAGACATGATTGCCGGGAAAAACAGCGCTTTTTTGCCACAGCTACATTAATTACATGCTATTTTTCCGATTTCTTGCGAATTAAGTTACTTCTTAATCAACTACGATTAATATATTTTACACAGAGCGCAAGGGCACAGTGCAAGGTCGAAAGCAGTCACGCACTGCTACGCAAGACTAACTGTTGCTTATTAATGAGAGCGCTATCGATTCTTTTCTTTCTCTATACAAGGGTAACCACGAAGTTTTAATTATCACGTCGAAAAAATCGGGTTGTGACCATAACACCTGCTGATGGTGTTGGTCCTTGTCTACATATTCACCCTTCAATGCGATACATTTTTTC
Organism: Schistocerca serialis cubense; assembly: GCF_023864345.2. Taxonomy (NCBI): domain Eukaryota; kingdom Metazoa; phylum Arthropoda; class Insecta; order Orthoptera; family Acrididae; genus Schistocerca; species Schistocerca serialis. Next base: position 387,267,004 of record NC_064640.1, read on the forward strand.
AGTGACTGATGATTTGGCGGAGACTTAGTTCTAGTAGGGTGCATTATTTGTCAGGAAACGCTCCACCTCGAAAATCACTTCGCTGTCATTCTGGAAACGTCCAACACACATTGGCTTCATCATCTGTGGAAACGGGGAGAACCGCTGGGTGCCACGGCTGGAGAATACGGGCGTTAGGCAAAATCTGACAGCCCAAAGAAGCAGCATATGTGACTATTCTGTGCGGCTGGTCCCATCGGAGGTTCGAGTCCTCCCTCGGGCATGGGTGTGTGTGTTCGCCCTTAGGATAATTTAGGTTAAGTAGTGTGTAAGCTTAGGGACTGATGACCTTGGTAGTTAAGTCCCATAAGATTTCACACACATTTGAACATGACTATGCTCTGTCCAGAGTGATCTGAGGTTTTTAGTGGAGCAAAAACACTTCCTTGGACAGCTTCCTTCAACGATTCGTCTTGACAGGCTTCACTGATTTCGTCAGAGGATTTCGATAGTATGGTCCTCTGAGGATTTGAAACTTACGAGCTTAATCTATAACCACCATGTCATGGCAGTCCCAAAAACCACTCAGCATCACCTTTCCCAGTGGTGTTTGGGTCTTCCAGATTTTCAGCAATGGTGAATCCACACAGTTCCACTTCTTTCTCTGCTTCTTTGTTTTGAGCTCTTGGTGACCCGCCCACCACTCGTCGATTGGTCATTAAGCTTCTAAAAAGGTGATCTGAATTGATCTGCAACATTACCGTTGCTCTCTCAGCGCCGCGGGCTTTTTGAACGCGGCTCAACAGTCGCAAAACCCATCAGGATGCGACATTTATCATATTCGAAATGTCATGCAAGATGTTGAAACCCGAGCCATGACTAATTTTCACTTTTTCCTCTTGTGATACACCGGTCATCCATCACCAGGGCATGTAGTTCTCTTGGGATTCCCGGTTCTCCACTGGATGGTGGTCTGCCTCTTCTTTCTTCGTCACTGAGACTTGCCTAATCACAATTACGTAACTTTATTTTTTTCGAAGTGGCTGATAAAGCCTTGTGACCGACCGGTCGTAGACTATATCTAATCTACTCGGACACAGTTTGCGCAGAACAGAAATAGCCGATTTAGCTCCAGCCAGAAGAATGAAAGGATGCTCTAATAGAACTCGTTTGCGATCGCTAGCGGCGCCGGCTGTTGCGCTGGGGAGAGAGGACCCTTATTTAAGCAGCGGTGCTCGTCTCGCGGCTGCAGCCGGGTGGTCAGCCTTTCTGTAGCCCGTGTCGGTGAAAGGGACCGGCTGTCCTTCATTCGGGAGTGTTGGGGCGCTGGCCGCTGCCAGGAGGAGCTGGAGCTATATAGCCCACTTGGCGGCGCGGTTTCTCTGCTCCCTGGCACTGCACCGCTGCCGCTGCTGCCTGCTTGGCCACCACGTGCGGGTGCCGCCGTTTCTCCAGACGCCCTGCCCGCCTCCGATCACCGCTGCTCTTAACTTACTTTCTCTGCTTCTGCAAGGCATGCCTGCTCCTACGACAGGTGGATTGAGTGGCAGAAATACGTCATGATGGACCATACTTTTAGTATTAAAGGATCAATCCAACAGCTGTACAAGGAACAACGTACACTATGTGGTCATCAGCATCCGGAAACCACTATGTGATGCGTAACTGACCACTAGATGTCACGAAAGGCTGACCGGCCAGTATAAAAGAAGGCGGGGAGTATTGTATTGTCAGTAGAGAATCAGTAACAGCAGAGGGAGGCGGTTAGGAGAGCTCAGTGACTTCGAACGTGGATTAGTCATTGAACGATTCCTGAATAACAAACCTATCAGGGACATTTCGACCCTTCTAAAGCTTTCCAGGTCGACTGTTGGTGATGTGACTGTGACGTGTAAACGCGAGGGAACAACCAAAGATAAAACAAGAGCAGGCAGACCTTATCTACCAACGGACAGAGACTGTCAGGTGTTAGGAAGGAAGTTGTAAAAATCACATTACATCAGCGGTAGGAATCACTCGTGAGTTCCACACTGCTACCAGCAGTCTAGATAGCACAAGAACTGTGCGCAGGGATTTAAAAACAATGAGGTATATTGGTTGAGCAGCTTCACGTAAGCCACACATTTCTGTAGTCAATGCTTCAGGTAGCGCAAAGAGCTGCGCTACTGGACATTGGATGATGGGAACACTTGTTACGGAGTGATGACTCACGTATACCCTGTGGCAATCCGATGACAGGGTTTGGGTTTGACGAATGCCTGGAGACCATTACCTGCCGTCATGTGTAGTGCCAGCAATGAAGTATAGAAGAGTTGGTGTTACGGTATGGGGTGGGGATGTTTTTGTGGTTAGGGTGTGGTCCCCTTATTGCCCTTAAGAAAACCTAAATGTGGAAGGATATGAACACATTTTGATACTAGTTTGTACAGTGTACAGTACAAGAACAGTTAAGAGATAATCTCTGTATCAGCATGAAATGCACCATGTCATAAAGCAGCATCTATAAGCAATGACAATAACATTCCTGAAGCGGACTATTCTGCCTCGAATCCCAAACAGAACGACATGGAACACATCTGGGCTGAGTTATTTCCACATTTCTCCAGATCCCAGCGTTCACCATAACTACGTTCTCCAGTTTCAGCTTTTGAAGAAGAATGGATTGCAATGCCTCAACAGACATTCGGACACCTCACTGGAAGTGTACCCAACATAGTTCAATCAGTCATCAAGGAGAAGGGAGGACACACCTGCAACTGGATACTTTTGATCAAATAGCGTAGGTTCAGTCACGGGTAAAGCAGGTTGTAGATTTCGATTCCTTGATGGAAGACAGTGAGAATGAAATCAGTCTACACAGCAGACTACGTATAAAAGTCTCGTGCTGCCCATTTAGAATATTGTTCAAGTGTGTGGGAAATGTACCAAATACGAGTTAACTAGGTTCAAATGGCTCTGAGCACTATGGGACTTAACATCTGAGGTCATCAGTTCCCTAGACTTAGAACTACTTAAACCTAACTAACCTAAAGACAGCACACACATCCATGTCCGAGGCAGGATTCGAACCTGCGACCGTAGCATCAGTGCGGTTCCGAACTGAAGCGCCTGGAACCGCTCGGCCACAACGGCCGGCAGGAAACTAGGGTGATGAACGCATATAGAGGAGGGGAGTACAAATGGTACAGGTTTGTTTGATTCGGGGAAAGCGTCACTGGGATGCTGAAAAACGTGAACTGTCAGGTGGTTGAATATAAATATGAACAATGCCGCGAAAGACTATTAAATAATTTAAAGAAACAGGGCAAAGTGAGGAAACTAGCAGCCTTCTGTAACTCACTATATATCGCTCCATCGCAACAGTGAATACATGACTAATTAACGCGTGAGCAGAGGTCTTTAAGCAATCATTCTTCCCGCGTTTTATTCGCGAAAAAATCTTAATACGTAGTGCAATAGAAAGTACCTTTTGTCGTGCACTCCGCACTGGTTTGCAAAGTATATAGATGTAGAACTGCGCGCAAATCCTTCGACAAAATCTTAATGCCAAATTCTAGTAATTGCCGAAAACCATTCTTTATTTATTATTTAATGCTTGAATACGTGCAGATCTGCTTCCTAGAAATTACGGCAAACCGTAACTTTGCATTGTTTTTTTTTATATAAATACTGAGCTACAATATTGTTTAGCAAAGATTTTCAGACAAAGATTTTCCAGCTAATTCTCTAATTACTGTGATTATACTGCTTATTAAATAAATTTAACTACACTAGTGCGAAAAGCGTAAGGGCGAAAGTAACTTTCGCATGATGTGTCACTGCCAACTAGCACAGCACGATGAAACTTGGACCACACATAAATAGAACTGCTACAGTATAGTACCGAAGGCAACTGAAAGAAGTAGACAGTGAGATGAACAGAAATGACAGTTTTGTTAAAAGATAATAGTCACACTAAAGTCACTGCGATTTATGATGGTCCTCTGGACATTGCAAAAGAGGGACATAGTCCTTAGAAAGTATGTGGTCACCACGGACAGCAATGCATGCTCTGCAATGTGCTCCCAAGCTGACCACAAGATTCTTGTGGTAGGGTTTTCCACTCCCCAACTAGCGCGGTTTACAACTGCCGGATGGTCGCTCGTGCATGTGGAAGTGCTGAAACACGTCTCCACACCGCATCCCACACGGGATCGTTGGGGTTTATGTCTGGGAATCGGGCAGGTCGGTCCATTCACGAATATCATTCCATTAGAAGAGCTCCTCCGCCTGCGCTGTTCGATCCGGTCAGGTATTTCTACCCACGAATATGAAGTCAGGTGCCGAATGCACCCCTGAAAAGGTGCACATGGGAAGGAATACAGTGTCACAATATCGTTGACCAGTGAGTATACCGTGCTCAAGGATTTGGAGGTCACTACTTCCATGTGAAGGCATGCCTCCCCACATCATAAGACCTGGTTCATCAAATCTATGCCGGCTGTTGTGGCCGTGCGGTTCTAGGAGCTTCAGTCCGGAACCGCGCTACTGCTACGGTAGCAGGTTCGAATCCTGCCTCGGGCTTGGATGTGTGTGATGTCCTTAGGTTAGTTAGGTTTAAGTAGTTCTAAGTCTAGGGGACTGATGACCTCAGATGCTTAGAGCCATTTGAACCAAATCTATAATGTTCGACGGTGTTCCAGGGTTCATTAAGTGTTCCAACATCACGCCATAGGAGGCTACGTCCAGAAACTCTACTCAGATTGAACTGACTTTCATCCGAGAAGAGCACGCGACTCCACTCCTCTTTGTTCAAGTCACTATGCTCTTGGCACCATCACAAACGGTGCTGCCAATGTGCGCGTGCACACAACGTACTGGCCGTAGGCCGAAGAGAACACCTTCATGCAGTCGGTGTGCCACTGTGGAGTGTGAGATTACGTACTTTGCAGTCCTGTTAAATGTGGTTGCAACTGCGCCTGTTGTTTGATGTGGCCGTCTTCTTGCTTGTTTCACAATCTAGCGCTCTTCTGCTGCCGTAGTTGACCACGGTAGATCAACTCCTCTCCTTCGGGCAGCAGTGCATGTGGCTCGAAATGCTTTCCATGCACGGGAATCAATACTATGAGCATTACCAAACACCTGAGCTACACTCGTCTCAATTCATGCTTCTTCAAGTTTCCCGATGATTCTTCTCCTTGAGAAGTCATTCCTGTGTTGTCTCCGGCCACACTGTAATGAAGAACGCTACCGCCGTGAATCGTAAGTGCTCGCTGATTGGCACACACTTTCTTCTCCCGCTCAGTCAACTGACATGCGTTGTGGGGGCAGCTCCAGTTGGCAATATAGTCACTCTGACCTCACGCCATGTGAAGTGCAGGTTTCTGTGCCCGGTTGGGAGACCTCTGGTAACATGCCCACTCACTTTCATTCATTTCCACCGAATACTTAAGATGTTCTGTTACTTTATCTGTTTCGTCCTTAAGTTTTTCAGAGCAGTGTATCTACTAGGTTACATGTGACTACATGTGTTAACAATACTAATAATTTTTATTGCCTTCTGCGTTACGTGTTTAAAATTTAGGATGGACTGTACTCTAAAATAGATTCCACCACGTCTGAGGCCACCGGCACTAGCAGAGCTTTTCTGGAATTCCAAAGATCTTAACCAGCCTACGGAGTCCATTTCCTTACAAAGCTGCTTTGACCTGCAATGGTTTTGCACTGGTTTTATATTCCAACAGTCCCAGTTCGTGCCGTCATCAGCACCATACGTTCTCTGCGACCGAGACTGGCCCTCTGACCCCGTGAAGTAAGAAGCTGCACCACTGCGAGCGACCAGTCAGCGAGAGAAAGCAGCCAGTATGGTGGCGGGCGACCTTGCTCACACGTGGCACTACGTGACGAAAAACTGCTGAAGGATGACACCTATAATTCCATAGATCTGGCGTTTCTTCTTACAGTTTGTTTACAGAAAACGGTGAACGTGGAAAATAGCGATAGTGCTATCTGTGTCGATCGGTTCCTTGGAGGCAGCTTCGACCTAGCTTGCAGATCATCCTCATATCTAATGTTTCAAGCTGCAGTTTATCGTTACTGGTAAGAATCTAACATAAAACTACCATTACATTACGTTATTACCACTACCGACGAAAACCTTGCAGGCACTAGATCTGACGATGATTTGCTTGTCAGATCGAAAGCAGTCATCGTTAATAATAAAAATCTGTTATCCAGGGGGAATTTTTTAATTCATTATACCATTACAGAATATTACTGAAGGGGTGGCACCTCTACAAATATGACTAACAGAGGATGTTGAACTCGTACAAAAAAGGGCAAAGCGAATGGTGACAGGTTTGTTTGGCCCATATGAGAACGTCACGGAGATGTTGAAAAACTTGAAGTGACAAAAGCTCGAAGACAGAAGCACATTATTCCGAGATGGCCACTTTAAAAAGTTTCAAGAACCCGTATTATGTGAGTCTAGGAATATGTTACGGTCCCTACTTACAACTTCCGTAGGCGATAACGAAGAGAAGTTTAGAGTTATCACAGCGCGCACAGAAACATTTACGCAGTAATTCTTCCCCCCTTTCCATACATGAACTGGACAGGAAGAAACCCTAATATATGGTACACAGGGAAATACCACCTGTTATGCACTTCACAGTGGTTTTCAGAGTATAGGTGTATTTCTAAATGCAGGTGTCCAGATACTGAACTTAGTTACGATTATTTCCGACTAAGCGTTACGAGGCACGATGTCAGATTTTCGGCGTATTTCCGCAAGTCAGTGTTGCGTTGCGTCACAAACACGATGTGCTACCCGTAAATAATCCTATTGAATGAGGGTCTAACCCTGCAGAGCAAATTCGTGATTCACGACACGGTCTTGATTGAAGAACGGTGAGTAACGCTTTCGAATGTTCTTCGCCCACGAAGACGGAGTTGGTGAGATATTTCCAAAGAAGGAAGACAGATTATGGTTTATCATCCGTCGACGACGAGGTTATTAGAGACGATTCGCAAGCTTGAATTGTAGAAGCAAATTGGCTTCGTCCTTTTCGAGGGAACCACACCGACATTTGCCTCAGGCTTTTCAGGAAAATCATGAAAAACCTAAATTTGGAGTGTCCGACGAGGATATAAACAGCTGTCAGACCGAATGCGAGTCCAACGTGTTAACCACTGCGATACCTCGCTCAGTCATATTTTCATTGTGGTCTTTCAGCGGAAGCTCTGGAAATCTTAGCAACAGCTACGTTCCTTAGAAACTCGTAATACTTTCTGATAGTACTGATTCATAACATTAACGCAAGTGATCATTGCCCACCAGTCAGCGATATTTCAACAGAATCAGAGATAACATCCTGAGGAAATGTACTACAATGCTTAAAAATTATTTGAGAAACATCATTTCCGCTTATGGTTGGCTCTAGAGGGTGTAACGGGTGTAAGCGCTGATATTTTTATATGTGGCACCTTAATACGTACATACATAAGGGTGTCGGCTGTTTTTTCTGCACGTCGAACAGTCTTCTCATAAACACGTCACGAACTTTACGACCTAATGTTTTCTGCACGGTCGTAATTGCACCACCAAGGAGAAGAACACAGCAAGTGCCATAACTCAATTTCCCAGAAGCTTAGCTCAGTGGAAAAGGGGTACTTGCCATGTTGTCCTTGTAAGTGGACTATGCCTGCCAGTATTGACTAACCTTTTTGCGTCCACACGTCCACAGTTCAACGTCTGACCTGATGACCAGGGGAAAATAAGCAACAATGGGTTGTGCTTGCTACGTGCACTTGGAGGTACTAGCCAACCTAAAACATACGATTTGTAATAACTATAATTATTAGTCTGCAAATGATGTAAATACTGATGTAATGTTGTTCAGTACACCACCCTCAGTCACCAAGAGAAATATCTACAAGTATGCACATTATACCCTGTATTTTAATCTTCGCAGTCCGTATGTCACATACTCATTAAAAACTTCTATTTTTTTCTGGCTCGGTGAATCAGGTAAACCTGACAGTACAATATACTTAGCACCATGTGCTTTCCGTGCATCACTTTTTTTCGTCCCTGCTTGTTTCTAGTAGCTGGCAGTTTTTACTTGAAGAAAGCTGTTTATAACAGTGTCAACATGTCTTCGAGAAATAAAGATAATTTATGCATATTTGTACTAAATTTTGAATAAAATACCGTGCGGTGCAGCCGCGTGGTCTGGGGCGCCTTGTCGCGGTCCACGGTCCGAAATTCCTCCCTCGGGCATGGGTGTGTATGTGTTATCCTTAGCGTAAGTTAGTTTAAGTTAGATTAAGTAGTGCGTAAGCTTAGGGACCGATGACTTCAACAGTTTGGTCCCATACATCTGCATCTACATCCATACTCCGTAAGCCACCTGACGGAGGGTACTTTGAGTACCTCTGTCGGTTCTCCCTTCTATTCCAAGCTCGTATTGTTCGTGGAAAGAAAGATTGTCGGTATGCTTCTGTGTGGGCTCTAATCTCTCTGATTTTATCCTCATGGTCTCTTCGCGAGATATACGTAGGGAGGAGCAATATACTGCTTGACTCCTCGGAGAAGGTATGTTCTCGAAACTTCAACAAAAGCCCGTACCGAGCTACTGAGCGTCTCTCTTGCAGAGTCTTCCACTGGAGTTTACCTATCATCTCCGTAACGCTTTCGCGATTACTAAATGATCCTACAACGAAGCGCGCTGCTCTTCTCCATCTCTTCTATCAACCCTATCTGGTACGGATCCCACACCGGTGAGCAGTATTCAAGCAGAGGGCGAACAAATGTACTGTAACCTACTTCCTTTCTTTTCGGATTGCATTTCCTTAGGATTCTTCCACTGAATCTCAGTCTGGCATCTGCTTTACCGACGATTAATTTTTTGTGGTCATTCCATTTTAAATCACTCCTAATGCCTACTCCCAGATAATTTATGGAATTAACTGCCTCCAGTTGCTGACCTGCTATATTGTAGCTAAATGATAAAGGATCTTTCTTTCTATGTATTCGCAGCGCATTACATTTGTCTACATTGACATTCAATTGCCATTCCCTGCACCATGCGTCAATTCGTTGCAGATCCTCCTGCATTTCAGTACAATTTTCCATTGTTACAGCCTCTCGATATACTACAGCATCATCTGCAAAAAGCCTCAGTGAACTTCCGATGTTATCCACAAGGTCATTTATATATATTGTGAATAGTAACGGTCCTACGACACTCCCCTGCGGCACGCCTGAAATCGCTCTTACTTCGGAAGACTTCTCTCCACTGAGAATGACATGCTGCGTTCTGTTATCTAGGAACTCTTCAATCCAATAACACAATTGGTCTGATAGTCCATATGCTCTTATTTTATTCATTAAACGACTGTGGGGAACTGTATAAAACGCCTTGCAGAAGTCAAGAAACACAGCATCTACCTGGGAACCCGTGTCTATGGCCCTCTGAGTCTCGTGGACGAATAGCGCGAGCTGGGTTTCACACGATCGTCTTTTTCGAATCCCATGCTGATTCCTACAGAGTAGATTTCTAGTCTCCAGAAAAGTCATTATACTCGAACATAATACGTGTTCCAAAATTCTACAATTGATCGACGTTAGAGATATAGGTCTACAGTTCTGCAAATCTGTTCGACGTCCCTTCTTGAAAACGGGAATGACCTGTGCCTTTTTCCAATCTTTTGGAACGCTACGCTCTTCTAGAGACCTTCGGTACACCACTGCAGGAAGGGCGGCAAGTTCCTTCGCGTACTCTGTGTAAAATCGAACTGGTATCCCATCAGGTCCAGCGGCCTTTCCTCTTTTGAGCGATTTTAATTGTTTTTATATCCCTCTGTCATCTGTTTCAATATCTACCATTTTTTCATCTGTGCGACAATCTAGAGAAGGAACTACAGTGCAGTCTTCCTCTGTAAAACAGCTTTGGAAAAAGACACTTAATGTTTTGGCCTTTAGTCTGTCATCCTCTATTTCAGGACTATTTTGGTCACAGAGTGTCTGGACATTTTGTTTGTATCCACCTACCGCTTTGACATAAGACCAAAATTTCTTAGGATTTTCTGCCAAGTCAGTACACAGAACTTTACTTTCGAATTCATTGAACACCTCTCGCACAGCCCTCCTCACACTACATTTCGCTTTGTGTAATTTTTGTTTGTTTGCAAGGCTTTGGCTATGTTTATGTTTGCTGTGAAGTTCCCTTTGCTTCGGTAGCAGTTTTCTAGCTCGGTTTTTGTACCACGGTGGCTCTTTTCCATCTCTTACGATCTTGCTTGGCACATACTCATCTAATACATATTGTACGATGGTTTTGACCTTTGTCCACTGATCCTCAACACTATCTGTACTTGAGACAAAACGTTTGTGTTGAGCCGTCAAGTACTATGAAATCTTCTTTTCGTCACTTTTGCTAAACAGAAAAATCTTCCTACCTTTTTTAATATTTCTATTTACGGTTGAAATCATCGATGCAGTAACCGCTTTATGATCGCTGATTCCCTGTTCTGCGTTAAATGTTTCAAATAGTTGGGGTCTGTTTGTCACCAGAAGGTCTAATATGTTATCGTCACGAGTCGGTTCTCTGTTTAACTGCTCAAGGTAGTTTTCAGATATCGCACTTAAAAAAATTTCACTGGGTTCTTTGTCCCTGCCACCCGTTATAAACGTTTGAGCCTCCCAGTCTATATCTGGTAAATTAACATCTCCACCCAGAATTATAACATGGTCGGCAAATCTACTCGAAATATTTTCCAAATTTTCCCATAAGACCTTACCACAAATTTACAATTTTTTTGGACTAGAATCTGTTTATAATCTGCTGGAATATGCTAATACACCACAATCAGTTTTGTTTGTATTGCATATAGATCAGTTATTTTGAATTCCCAACATAAATAGTATTCACTTTGAACATATTCGAAAAGTGTAGTGTATCACACAAGTTTTTTAAATTTAGTATTTTTGTATTATTTTGTTGCAGAAAAATGTTTTTATCAGTAATAAAATCTTTTCATTCATAAAATATAAGCTCGGAAATGTGTGGTTATGTGCATACGAGTGACCAAGAATGAAGTAATTAGGTCTGTTTTGTTGCCCGAGGTTTCTTCCGATTTTCTGAAGTTGAGCATAATATACCATGTTTCCCATTATCCGTAATTTTATCTATATAGTGAAATGGTACAAAATAATTTTGTTCGACAACTGCATAATAATGTAATTGCAATATCATAAAATAAAAGGCATACGACCGTAAGCAGAAATAATGTTGTTCAGAGAATGAGGATATTTGTAGCATAGCCACACACTGTTATACTCACGTGTGCTGTATGATGGGGTTCTTATTCTGCGTTCGCACAGTGTAACTATTACAGAAAGTAACAGAAAAACTAAAGACACGAAAGCAATATGAAACTGTTAGTTTTCCACTTCCTGCAGTTCGCGAATTCAAAATGGAATGGATTGGAAACTTTTTGCTCACCGTTACGCAATATTCTACTACACCCTGAAAGCTCTCCTGGTTGTTATTACATAATCCGCAGTAACTTATCATGTTTGTATCCAATATACAGCTATGTCGAAACTATCCGCTGTAAATAAACGGACAGATGTTCATATGTTGAAGGAAATCATCTCTAGTGAATTTTATATGATCGGTGAAATAAATGGACGATAAATTACCTAACTCAGAGAAACAATGTGAGAGCACAAAAAGATGTAGACAAGAAAATCTCTGAGAGTTTCGGAACCGAAATAAAACCAAACTGTAACACCATGGAGGCGGCAGGGAATAAACCTCAAATTGACATGATATTTGCTGAATGCTTGGATATAAAAATGTCAGCGTGACCGCACAAAGTAGATATGACTAACGCCATCTGCAAGGCAGCACCTTTCATTGAATATGCTTGGTGCTCTACGAATTTGTGTTTCGGTTGTTTCTGCGGCAAATATAGTCTGGAATTATGTTCTAGCACAGCAAGCAATTGCGAAGAGGCGATTCTGTATATCTGTTCTATAACAAACGGGATACACATTTGAAGAAAGTCTGCTGCAATGTTTGATTTATTAATGAAATTACTGCCGCAAAAACGACTGCCACATTTTTGAATAGTTTCGCGTGACATATACTATTAATCATATTCTGTACGATAGAACTGAAAAAAGTACTCAGGCGGAGTTTGAACCCATACTGCCCGCGCTACGCTCGCTCGGTTTTAACATAGTTAATGTTACAGGTATAGGGCGTGCGCATAAAACTTCAACACTGATTTTCTCGGAAACTAGGAGCCATCGCATGAAAAGCCATTAGCCAAGTACTCAGGACAGATCCCTCTACAATATCCCTCATACTCATAAAAATCGGGACCGATGACCATCGCAGTCTGGTCCCTTTAATCTCACAAACCAACCAACCATAAAAATCCTAGACTAATAGCTCTTATGGTTCCTTGTGATCCTGAATGACAGGTAAGGATACGTCATTTCATGCTGCTTCAGATCTATGCCAGAGCTCATCAGACGTACTGACTGGCGAGTACTGGGATACCTTATCTCTCGGCAACCCATGGCCAGTTTTGAACTGGGTGAGAAATCTGGACATCGGGCTGGCCAGAGTGACAGGAGAACGCCCTCACTACCGAATTAAATCAAGACATGACATAGTCTTGAAACTTCCTGGCAGATTAAAACTGTGTGCCCGACAGAGACTCGAACTCGGGACCTTTGCCTTTCGCGGGCAAGTGCTCTACCAACTGAGCTACCGAAGCACGACTCACGCCCGGTACTCACAGTTTTACTTCTGCCAGTACCTCGTCTCCTACCTTCCAAACTTTACAGAAGCTCTCCTGCGAACCTTGCAGAACTAGCACTCCTGAAAGAAAGGATATTGCGGAGACATGGCTTAGCCACAGCCTGGAGGATGTTTCCAGAATGAGATTTTCACTCTGCAGCGGAGTGTTACAGGTATAGGGCGTGCGCATAAAACTTCAACACTGATTTTCTCGGAAACTAGGAGCCAAGAGTGAAAATCTCATTCTATGACATAGTCTTGCATACCTTCTTGAAAGATAACATCACGATACCTCGAAGGTAGGGACACTTAGTTGGTCAGTTAGTTAGTTACATGTTCCATAGACCATTTGAACGATTCTTTAATCGGAATGATGTGCAGTGAGTCAGATTGGTAGTAAAATTAACGAACACATTATTTTTATCAGTCCTACTCATGCAGTTACTCTTAAAAAACATTTTTTTAACACGTCAGGATTGTAATGACTGTTGTCCAAAACAGCGGTTTAGCGAAACGGAGGTCCCAAGTTTTGGGCAGGTATGATGATGACGAATGCAATTTGACAACACGCGTTCTCCGCGGAGCTACCGGATACGCTTACGCCTATCGATATGTTGTATAAAGTACCGGGACTCGTCTCAAAAGCTGGTGTAGTGTCATTCTTGTGCTGAAAAAAATGGTTGAAATGGCTCTGAGCACTATGGGACTTAACAGCTGTGGTCATCAGTCCCCTAGAACTTAGAACTACTTAAACCTAACTAACCTAAGGACATCACACACATCCATGCCCGAGGCAGGATTCGAACCTGCGACGTAGCAGTCACGCGGTTCAGGACTGCGCGCCTAGAACCGCGAGACCACCGCGGCCGGCTCTTCTGCTGACTGTTGTCGTTGGGCGCACAGTTATCGACTCCCCTCTCCCTACTGGCGGCGTCAAAGGAAGCCGCAACAATGGTCGCCGTGTTGTCAGTCAATGGTGATTGAGACGTCGTCGCACTGTCTTAGTGAATTCTTGTCTTTTTGAAAACAATCCCAGTTCCTGACTCAAGGTACGTGACTCGGCTTTATGAACCTGCACAGCTGAGCGAACAGTATGTCTATTCCCTCGGGCGCTAGTCGCCTGGGTCCGTTAAGATCCTTCATGATGCTGAGTATGTCCATCATGAAACAGTCGATTCCGTATTTGCACTTCAGTCGTGGGATCCCGGCCAACGCGAGCAGCAGTGTCGCGGAACGATAAACCGTAGTCTCGACAGTGTATGATCCCGCTGCTGACGAACTGACACACGCGCTGCTAGATGTTTCTCCTTCTTTCTCGAGGCATAAAACGATCTACTAACAAACAACCAACATTCTAATGCGATTTTTAAATGAGTAACGTGTTGTGTAATCTTACCTTGTATAGACTTATATGCACTTATCTACTACTGGCAAGAAATCTCAGAGAGAAGCCTAAGATTTTACTTCTGCATATATTCAGTGATGCATCCACTACTCTTCATACTTCACTCCATCCGCTTTCTGCTAAATCTCATTTATTGCAATATGGATATTTAAAATTTTGCAATATCGGTTTCCATCGATATAGCCCGATCAGTATCAAACACCCTTCTTTTGCGCACTCCATAATAGCGTAAAGACACTGAAGATGTAGTTATTTTCCGCGAACGCGTCCACATGAAATGCTGTCTCAGTTGGCAACCACAAACTTCTATGTCTCCTTTTGGGTTTGTGGGAAAAACCGATAGGGAGCAGAGCGTGAAACGTTAGTGTATGTTCACGTTACGTATCCGCTTGTTACAGGAGGAGGAGGAGGAGATTAGTGTTTAATGTCCCGTCGACAACGAGGTCATTAGAGACGGAGCGCAAGCTCGGGTGAGGGAAGGATGGGGAAGGAAATCGACCGTGCCCTTTCAAAGGAACCATCCCGGCATTTGCCTGAAGCGATTTAGGGAAATCACGGAAAACCTAAATCAGGATGGCCGGAGACGGGATTGAACCGTCGTCCTCCCGAATGCGAGTCCAGTGTGCTAACCACTGCGCCACCTCGCTCGGTCTGTTCATCAGAGACAAGGGCATCGTCAGGAGTGCTTCAGGGAAGCGCGATGGACCGCTCTTTTTCTCTGTATACATAAACGATCTGATGGATAGGGTGAACAGCAATGTCTTCACATCACAGCTGGTAATGCTGTTTACACTCGCCACCACCTTCTGAATGGACATGTGGTGCTTGTGATTACTCGCCAAATAAGCTGCGGGTCTCCAACAATCAAACTACCAGTCAACTAAGAATTTGGATGCAAGTAGCCTAGCAGCCAGAATCTTAGAATCATGTTTCCCAATCTTACAGACGGATTGCAGTAGTGAGCTGGGCGAAGATCCGAACCAGGATCTTTGTTTGTCATGGATAGTTCTCTGCATTCTATCATCCGACCATGGAGCACCTCAGAGTTTGTATGTATCTGCAAGTACCTTACCTCCATGTCGATGTTTTTCATTCAGCGCACAGTTTGTTGCACATAGAAACAGACAGGTGGCATCATTTCATTTTCTCCCAACGAAACATTGACGATGTGGTATTTTTTGTAGAATTGTTTATTGTTAGGTGGGATCGATGTACTCTGGTATCCACACAACACGTTAACGATAAGAAACAGGAAGTAATACATTCGAGGAGCTACTGTGTTTGAAACCGTTATCGTGAATTACACCAGTGAGTTAGCGGCTAGGTAAAAGCGAAGATTATAACTAATCGGCGACATTCGTTAGTTATGGATCAACAGAGCTGGAAACAGTCAAAGGAAATAAATTCAAGTACTCTATACGGGGTGAATGTAGACATCGACAAAATTTCATAGATTGTTCTAAGTATTTGACACAAAGTCCCGTGGTCTCAGATGGCTCGTTACAGAGTTATTGCATTTAGTTTTATTTCTTACACCCATTTCTCATTGACCGAACATATATGCATGACAGTCCAAAGAGCGAAGGTATAAGCTGTGTTTCTAGTTAGAAACAAACATTACATCTACCCATGGTCCTTGAGTCTGTCTCGAGTTAGTTTTTCTGGCAGCTTTAGTTGTACGTTCACAGTGTTATAGAGCAGGAGGAATAGGTTTACTGACGAAGAACTTGTACATATGCACCTCATGTATTTGTGCACTGAATGCAATGGAAGAGCAGCGCTGCTTGCTATACCGAATGTACTCGCAGAGATGTTAATAAAATTACAGCGTACATATTTCGTCTGTGAGTTGCTGCATCACCCTGTGTTTTGTGTTGTGCGTTACGGAGATTTCGTATTACACGTTTTTTTCACTGTCGTAAAGGTAATTGCTGTAAAAAACTGAACAAATTACAATTACATTATTGCTCTTTAACGAGCCACCGGAGACCACGGGTAACTTTTACCACAATATACATAAATTGTCCCTGAACAACCGCTTAGACTTGTCAGTTCAATTCGGATTCACCCTATATACGTCACTGAAGTACTTTTTCGCCTTAGAAACGGTTGTCTGTGTGCAGCTTCGTGGAACAATATGTTGGTGTAGTACCAAGAATAACTCATTACGACGAAAGAATAAAAGCACTCGGGACACAGTCTGGATAAAACTTCATCCTATAAATTGCTACCATGTCATGATATCCTTTTATTTTTCGTATAATTAGCGAGCAAATTGTTAGAACGTCTGACGGATATTAATTACTAGTTTGTTTGGAATTTACAGATGTTCAGAAATATTTTGACATAATCTCTCTACTAAAAGCTCTTGAGAGATAGGGCATTCATTCATCATATATATATATATATATATATATATATATATATATATATATATATATATATATATATATATATATATATAGCAGCGAATAAGGTATCAGGGAAGAAGATGCAGTATAACTAATATTGTTCTCAGTAGACCTAGTGTAAATTTTCAGATTCTTAACCTGGGAAGACTAAGACTAAGAAGGAATATGTTTTAACGGAACATTTCTTACCAGTCTTTAGCTGATGAAATTTTACAGTATGTCTTTAGTGTTCATATACACCGCCCACCAAAAGTGTGAAGTACCCACCAGACATAGTCAGATGTCAGTGTTACCACGTACACGTATATAAATCATTAGAGTTGGAAATCTCTGTGGCTGGTAGAACGCCCACCGGAGTTTATTAATGCTATTCGTGTTTAGTGTTGTTACCAGGACCTGTAGGGAATCTAAGGGGTGCAGACAGTGTTAGATGTTGAGTGATCACTGTTAGATACGGAGATGCCGCGTTCTCGTTTGAGACAGTGTTATCAACACCTCACAGAGTTTGAAAGGGCTTTCATTGTGGGTCTCCATTTGGCTGGCTAGACGAACTGTGTAATATCCAGATTTGTGGGAAATTCGGATGTGACAGTCACCTGATGCTGCACTGCATGGGAACTTGAGGACAGAGGGGAGGATCGGCGTATTGTGCACCAAGTTCCTAGTGACTGCTCCACATCTGCACCTTCCATCCGAGAAGTAATACATTCTCTGCAACATTCCGTGTCATCGCGCACCATTTGTCGAAGACTGGCAGGGATTACAGTCCCATGCATACGGCCGTTAACACTCCACAAACGGCAGCATTAGGAGTGTTCCTGTGAGCGGGAGGCACTGACTGCTGATGAATGGCTTCGCACTGTATTCAGCGATGTATCGTGGCCATGCGCTATTGCGGATGACCAAGTCAGCGAGTATGGCGGCTATCTGAGAAGAGGTTCCTTTCTTCTAATGCTGTGGAAAGGCACAGCAGTCTTATTTCGGGAGCTATAATGTGGGGCGCCATCGCTTATCGCCTTAGGAAACAGCTGGTGTTGATTGAGGGAGCTCTGACGGCACACTGGACATCCCTGCGTCCTCCTATGTTAGCTCTCATGCGACAATCTCGTGGTGCCATTTTTGAACAGGACAATGCTCGTTCACACATGAACTGTTTGCGTGATGTTGAGGTGCTACCGCGGCCCGCCACATTCCCAGCTCTGTCGCTAATCTCAGTGCCAGTACCCAGCATATCAGAGCCCAATTGCAACAGTTTTGGGCCAGTTCGCCTTAGGAGAGGATAGAACGGCTTTATGGTACCTTCCCAAAAGAATCAGTGCATACAATCCACGTCAGAGGGAGTGCAACGTCATACTGATAAGTGGGCTGTTTTTGCCAAGTTCTCTGTAAATTTTACTCGATTTTGAAACCACTGAAATAACATCATGCACGCTCTCAACCTGAGAAGTTTTACTGCGTTTCCTACTCTCCTGCTAGTTGCTTCTCTTTTTATGTGAGGTAGTGTAGTTCTGTAACGAATAAAAGAACTTAAATGTAGTCCTAAAACTCAACTGTAACAAGACAAAACTAATTTACAGTGAACTAACCTAAAAGAAAATTGTGCACATTAACAATGTAGTCGTGGAATCCATGGAATCCATAGATAAGTTTTTACTTTCAAGCAGATGAAGACGGTGACTGGATTGTCTACGAAAGACGTAAATAGCAGAGACAAAAATGCGTGAGGCACTTTTAGTAAAATAAATAGGCTTTCTAAATCTACAATGTTTCTGAAAACTGCAGCTTACAATCAGTGTGCATTACCAGTTTTGACTTGTGCCAGTGAGACAAGGACTTTTAATGCGACTAATTTTCAAAAGCTGAAGCTTATTCACGAGCAATACACAGACGTATGCACGCGATTGCCAGAAGAGACACGAAAACAAGCTAATAGATCACACCGTACAGGCTGGTGTGGAGAACGTAATGAAAGTGAAATGGAGGTGCAAGGAGTTTGCAGACAGGTGAATAGATAATATATAGTCAACGAAAGCTATTCTATGGATTCCAAGAGATGAGAAAAGATTGTGAAATTTGGCTGTCATAATCACAACTATCAGTAATGATTTACTTTCGCGTTTTCTAAATACCAGACACTCTGCAAAGATATATTCTGTACCGAGAATTCGAACACAGGAAGCACGACTGCCTTTGGCACAGTAGGAGTTTACGAAGAAACACTTTGGTGGAGCAGTTTTCGCGGTAGAAGCGAAGACACCCCATGGTTCTATGAGAAAGTTTAGTTTGAACACAAAGAAGGGTCTCGTGGGCACAGACGATCGTAATGTGCTAGTGTGATAAGAGTTTGTTATGTTTATATAAGGTTTAAGCACAATTGAAGTTAGAGAAGCTTGTTTATTCACATATCTCGTTCTATAGATGTGAGCCTATTTTCTGTTTCGCATTGCAAGGTCTGGCTTAGTAGAATTTGCTGCATTTTCAAAACTTTAACGATTACTTATCTGTACTGAGTAGATACGCTTGCTGTTTGTTGAGATGGATAACTCGAGATGTAAGGTACAGAATCGGGTGTACATCAGTCCATCTGAATATTAGGGCTTTTGAATTCAGTACATTCACGCCCAGTGAGCTTCTTTCAGAGTCTTTTGATATATATATATATATATATATATATATATATATATATATATATATATATATATATGTATGTATATATATATATAAAACTCTTTTTCTTTAAGTATTTCACCTGAGGTGGTTGATTGTACCACTTGGTTCACGAACAGATATGTGCGTCATTTTGGCCGTAATTATGTTTGAAATGCAATTACATATTTTCTCATTCAAAGATCCTGGTATTTATTCGAAATTCCTTGTCATTACTTTAAAATAATGATATCTTTACAGCCGAGCTGCACTTTCCAATCAGCATCGAGCTATCCTACGTTATATCGTGCACTCTCTATCTTAAGCAGAGATATCAGTTTTCCTTAACTGTTGTTGCAATCAGTATTTACATTGCAAAACTGTAGTGAGTGGTACACTCCGTTTATTTTATTTGCATGTTCCTACAGGCAAGATGGTATGTTTACATTTGAAATTGCAAAGGACGCTGGCAGTTCATAACTTTTAGATGGCATGTTTGTTATGTGACTTTGAATTTCAGATTTCTATACAGAAAAGTGAGGCTAACAGACTGGGCCAAGAATGCCAACTACTCGTAACTTGGTTACCAGCTGAATTACTTACATGCTATTAATGTTACGTCAGCTGTTTGTCAGCACCTGGAACGTACATGGAATTCAGTCAGGTGTCTACCTAGCCCATTGTTATTACGTTGCGCAAAGTAAGCTACCCCTGTTCTCTTCTCGTTCTAATCCTTTTTAAAAGAATTGCAGTCACATAGTGTTATTAGAGGGCCTGCTGAAAAGTAATGCCTCCGAATTTTTAAAAAGAAAACTCTTTAAGAGTTTTAAATAAAACAAACGTTATTAACATTCCGCATCTTTATTCGTCATGTCTGCTTATTTATTTCCCAGCATCGTCACCCTGGCGACGAACATTTTTTTCCCCCAACGTGAGACCAGTTTGTTGATACCGTCACTGTAGGATGTTTGACATTCTTGACGAAGCCACAACCTCACCCCTCCTTGCACCGCTTCTTCACTATTAATATGAAGTTGCCAACCGCATTCTTTAAGTTCTGCTACCAGATGAAAATCAAATGCGGCCAAGCTCGGACTATATGGAGGGTAATCAGTGACAGTGAACCCAAGGCGTCGGACTGTTGCGGATGTCGCAGCGTTCGTGTGTGGTCTGGCATTTTCATGCAGAGGGAGAGGGTGCTCCCTGTGTGGGCGAACTCTTCGAATTCGTGCTTTCAGGAATTAGATTACAGTACGCTGCTCTTCTCGCACCGATATAACTACGTTACACACTGCCAAGCTACAAGCTACAATTCGGCTCTCTCTAGCGGAAGAGGGCTGCAAATATGTAGAAATGAAGAATAAAGATGTGCAAGGTTACGTTTGCTTTATTTAACAAGGTTTAAAAGTTCTCACATAAATTCGGAGGCATTATTTTTCAGCACGCCCTCGTATATGATTTCATGTTTCTGAGCTTTGCATAGAAGAGGGCATTTTATTCGTGGCATGTTTTATTACATTATTCACCACCCTTCCATTAAATAGTCATCTCGGTTGTAAGCCTACTGTCTTCTTTTGGGCTTCTGATTACATGAAAATGTTTATCCTACGGATGTGTATAGCTGAGAACTGTAATACATGGAAAAGTCTAGCCTTACCCAACTGTGGATGTCTAATGACTGTGATGACGACGATAACTATGATGATTATGTTGATGATGAAGACGAAAAGGACATATATGAAACAATCTGGAGCAGCTGGAGCAATTTCATGATACCAGAGATTTGATGAATTGTATAATTATCTTGTTCTGTTTTGTTTGGATCTATAGACGTTACTAAACTCTGTCAAAGTGTTTAATTTGTAAGTGCTTTCACTGAAAATTCGCGTGAACCGCAAATTATTCTGTTCCTCTCCTATGGAGCCGTAACTTACTTTTCTGATCCAGTCATGTCAACGTAAAGAACACCATTTATTATATTCCAAATCCTTGTTGTCAACAAATGCCATGGTCAAAAAGAACCCGGATTATCAGTGGGTGTACGGAGGAACCCGGATCTCAGTGAGACACCAAAGGCCAAGAGTAAGAGCATCCTCGCTATAAAATGTGGGCTGCGAATGGGGACATGCCTGTGCTCCTCCTCAAACGCACGGATAGCATCAGTGATGGCCATGCGTCTGGATGGCTTGTGAATAATGCATGAGATTGTCAAAGCTCTGAGCCCACGTGGAAAGAAAAAAGTGGCAGTGAACGTTCGTCCTCTGGGAGGGACTGTGCGAAAAATAAGAGTAAGAAGCGATAGTTTTTGCTTAACTAAAACTCAAGAAGTGCGAAAATACAGCATAACTATCTGAGGGTTTTCATGTAAGTGGTGACTGTTAATGGAAAGAGAAAAGGAGGGAACAATCTAAAACCAAAAGATTTGCTCTTATTGAAGGCATTTTCGAATGATTTTGAAGTGGACATTTCAAACAAACAAACAAATTATTTGACGCGTAATTGCAAACAGCGACCTATTGAATGTAATGCGTAATGGAAATTTATATCAGACCAGGACACAACAAAGATTATCTGCATTTTGCGAGTTGTCTACTGAACCATTAGGCCCTTCGAGGTCGCCTCCAGGCCTGGCTCGAGCTTTCACCGTCACTAATGTGTCCATCTGTGATTTACAAAAACTACATTTAGAAATTCAGCCACGGGGTGTTCGGGAGTAGTACCATTGCGGGTTAACCGGTTTGGTGAAGACATTGGCTAACCCTGCTACGAGGCAATATTTTTTTTTATATAGAGACCAAGTGACTCACTTCCTTGACCTTCTTCGGTAGTTATTTTTTTAGACTATTTGGAAACAGAAGCGATAAAGCGGTCGAGGAAAACCCGGTATGTGCCCTCCTCAGACATGAGAGCATTATCTCATACAGGCGAGGTCCCAGTGCAATCAGAAAACGGCAGATGTGAACTGGCTAACCTAGAGTAACATTCCTGTTGTGTATACCACCTTTTATTTTATACTAAAGAAAGGGTTTTGTGTTCCGCAGGATGTGTCGGCGACACAAGGACGATCGATCACATTTTTGGTTGCTGAAGGTGCTCGGTCACCAAGCACCTTTCCCCTTTCCCCTTTCCCCTTTCCCTTTTATTTTATACTAAAGAAAGGGTTTTGTGTTCCGCAGGATGTGTCGGCGACACAAGGACGATCGATCACATTTTTGGTTGCTGAAGGTGCTCGGTCACCAAGCACCTTTCCCCTTTCAGAAGCATTTTACCCTGATATTTTACTGCAGATTGATGAACGGAGACTGAATACAGGGTTATAATAACGTAATATTACGTGGACATAATGCCATGGTACATTTGTTAGTATTTTCGTCTAGCGTTTGTTTCAGTTGGTCATAGTATTAACAAATTTCTGGGGCACCAGAACAGATATGCTTCGTTGCGTTTGGTTATCTTTTAAGCTGTGCCAGAGTTGAAAATGAAAGTGCCAGAAATTCGTGGAGGTATAATGTTACTGATGGAGGGAAAGGTTTCCCGACGAAAAAGTCCTACAAGACACCATAATAATGTGCCAAAGCAAGTCTTTCCCTCTACTCTTATCATGTATGGGGACTTATCGGATACTCCAAGCTTTTGAGTTGACTATTACGCAAATGATGTACGTAAATTATATAAAACTTTTGTATAAAATACTCTCCCGTCAGCGGGTAACGGTTCTGAAACGAGAAGGACCCAAGTGGTGACACGATACCTCATCGTTTCACCTTTTGCATCCGAAATTCTACGTACGAAGCAAGAAAGTAATATTTAGTGTGATCCAAGGAAGCGTAATAGGATCACTAATGTTCTCAATGAACATAAGCGATTTATCGGATATGGTCAGTAGTAGTGTCAGATAGTTCGATGACAGTGCTAATATCTTTAAGAAAACATCGTTGTCGCACCATCGTAAGGAAGTGGTGAACGACTGGGTCAGAATTTCCCCTCGGTGTGATGAATGGAAGGTCATTTAAATGGCGATAAGTGAATCGTAATATCCATAACAAACAGAAGTAACTCAATAGCAGCCGATCACAAGTTAGTGGTAGACATCTTCATTGCGCATTAAGTCTCGGAGTCTCGATGATGAAAATCTTCTAGAACCGCTCTAAAATGAATTCCAGGACTTGTACCAATTATGTAAGCTACACAAATTTTCAAGTAAGCTTACTCTTTCCACATTTATTATCACCACGGATGTTACGACGATCAGATCAAGTTTCACGTCAAACATTATATGCAGGTACACGAAAGTGGCGTTAACATTGTAATCGCACCATGAAGACACAGTGCTTTTTGAATACAATATTGGCAGAATACAGTGGCTGTATAGTACTGAAAGAATGCAGATGGTCAAAAGAATTTCGTATAAAATCACACGCTTTCACGAAGTTAACATGTTGTCACAAGTATATCTCGAATGAACAATAATGGTCGCCAATTTTTATACAATGTTACGAACTCTGACTCTCACGAATATATTTCATAGGTGTTGCTTGACTGCACTTTTCTGCACGAATTCGCTACACGATATTATCTCTACGAATGACTCTCGCAGACTGCCTATTTTGGGGTGAGGTGGGTCTTGTAAGGACTGGCGTAAGAAGATATTGTGATATCTTAAACTGAATTTTGGTGTGAAAAACGGCTAGGTTTGATGATGCTAAATAAGATTGGCTATATGTTATGATATCAGTCTTGATTACAAATACGTGGTGGCTTAGGAAAATACAAACGATCATGGAACTATGTTAGGAATAACCTATCTAGAAGTATATGTGCCATATTTAGATTTATAATCATTTATGCCAATTTTAGCTAATACGTAATTAATGGATTCATTATTCAGGTATGGGTGTAGAACGACAAAAGCATGGTGGTAGAAGTTAGAATCTAGCAAACACAATGACTAAATTTGCAATGGAAAAATATAGGTATGCTTGAACTCTAATATTAATTACCTGTTAAGTTAATTAGTTCCAGCAAAATCAAGATACGTTACTAATAAGTCTGGACATCGAACCTTCTGGTGAGTGATGCCATCATTATGAAGTCTGTCTATCAGTTCAAAATGTTTTTCCACTTACGTACTTAAATAGTATTTGCAATTAGGCATAACATTAAATAAAGACAGTTTTAAACAAAACTAATTACATCTTTGCAGTCAGCTGATCTGATACCATAACTGGAATCATAAAACTGAGTTGAATCGCGTCTAAATAATAACTGGATAGATTAGTGCTTACACCATATTTAGATGTTTCAGAAAATCAGAATCAAATGGCACTCAAAGAAAAAGCTAGTTACTTCTAGGGGTGCAGTGAGAGCAGATGGGAGATGCGAGATTGCTCTGTTTCAGCGTGACGTCGTTTAAGTACTTAGCGGCAATATTAACAAACGGTATCAATTTGTACGCACGAGTAAAACAGTATTAGGGAAGGCAAACAGAAGACTTGGATTTGTTACATGAGTTCAGGGAAAGTGTAGTGCAGTAAAGGAAATCTCATACAAACTCTAAAGAGATGTATTCTTAAGTATTGCAGATGTGTTTCTAGTCTTTGTTAAGTAGAAATGTCATCACACACGGAACAGATTCAGAGACGCTCTGCTAGGATCGCTATGGAAGTCTGTGTGACAGTTCAGCTGCCAACATCGCACGCTTCATGTGTGAAACATGAGAAAGATTTGGGCGCGTTTAGAGGCATACAGACAGAAATTTTTCCGACGCGTAATACGCGACTCGAATAGGACAGATAATCGTTATTATTGGTACTGTGCAGTGAGTTGTGCATCAGATACATATAGATGTAGAAAACTTTGACAAATATTTTAAGGCTGTTATTCAAGTTTAAGGTCTGAACAGGACAGAAATAATATAGTTTTGTCAAAGCCAGAACCAGATTTATAATCACATCAACTTTAAAGTTTCTACGTAAGTGACTTTATTGGAAATCTTTTGTATTTTCTGTGACTTCAGTATTAATTGACTCGGAAACGGCACAACGTATCGAATATTTTTCTTAATAATTAATTTCTCATCGCAACCTATCTTGCAACTCCATAATACTTGAGACAGTTTCTGCCCACTCTGCATGTGTGTGTATGTATCTATGTTCCACATCTCCTCCTAAACCACTAGACCGATTTCAGGCAAACTTAGCACACATATCAATTACTGTCTGAAAAGGATCGCTGTGGGGGTAAGAAACTTCTACCGGTCAAAAGGATGTAGGTGGGGGTGGAAAAGCAATGTAGTCCACGCCGAGTCTGTACCCTTATGTTAGTCATCTCGTATTGAGAATGAGAGTACTTAATGACTTGCAACAAACTTTACATATAAAATGAAACCTTTATGAAACTTTTTCTCGCTGACAACACCCACAAAATGGTGAACTGGAAAAAGTTTGTCGTTCACTACGTTTTCACTGTTCATGCAGTAAAACTGCCGCATGGAGTATGACGTTTTAAGTAGTTACTTATTTATTACTAACTGTATCATCGACACATATTTCAGACAGTATTCACATATACCATTTAACGTTCCAGTAAAATTACATTATTACAAGACACACATTTCAGGAGATAATACGTCATAAGCAGTGAGGTGCGCGAAAAACTGCCACACCATGCATAGCGTTTAAATTTATTCCTTCTTTGCTAATAATTCCACTTGCAACACATTTCGCAAAGAGAATTCACATATGCTGATAAATGTACATACGAAAACATATTGTACGACACACACTTCAGCAGATACAACGTCATGAACATTAAGTTGCGTGAAAATGAAACTGCAGTGCGGAATTTGCTTGTTACGGGTGAAATACGTGGGCGAATAGTAGTGAAATATGTTAAATATATGTGAAATATATTTGAAATGTGCGTACGCAGGCAAAGTCATGCTTAAAGACCTCATCCTGAACCCCTGGATCGATTTCAACCAAATTTGGTACACATATTAGTTATGGTCTTAAAAGAAATACTGATGGGGTAATAACTACCAGATTGCTATTGGGGTGAGGGTGATAAAGTGGAGAGAGAAGCGGGAGAGGAGAAGATGGACAGACAGAGAGGGTGAAGGAGATGGACAGGGCTATGGGGAAAAGGAGATGGGTGGAGGGAGATGGAGGGAGAAATGGATAGAAAGACGGCACAGGAGAAGTTGTACAGAAAAAAGAAAGAGAAGGAGATGGACGGATATAGGGTTTGGAAGAGATAGGCAAAGAGAGGGGGGAGGAAGAGATAAACAGATAGAATTGGAGGAGTAAATAGACAGAGTTAAGGAAAGAGGAGGAGATGGACAACGTGAGGGGAGAGGGGCAGATAGGCAGAGAGAGGGGAGGAGGAGATGGATAAAGAAGTGGGGAAGAGCAGAGGGAATTAGAGGAGAAGGAAGAGATGGACAGAGGCGGAGGAGCAGATGGACAAAGAGAAGGGTAGGAGGAGATGGACAGAGACGAGACGGAGTGGAGGAGGAAGACGAAGAGAGAGGGTAGAGGAGGCAGAGAGGGGATGACGGAGGAGACAGACTAATAGTAGACTGGAATAAATACATATCCGGGCAACGCCAGGCACTCAGCTACTAAGCTAAATAAATGAAATGAGCAACAAAACTTTAGAAAATGTAATACGATGAAGAAATGAATGAAATAGATTAACTTTCTTTGTCTTGAGATAATGACGCCGAGGCAACGTGCTGCTTCGTAACAACTGCACAAGACAATTACTGTGAGCACGAATGGTGCAGAATACTCGTCAGCCTTCAGTACCTCTTGTGTGTAGACTGTTAGATAAATCATGCAAGCCCAAAAAGAAAATACAATAGTAATGAGTCTTTTTCAAGCTGAAGATCCCCTCCTACATCCTTCCTTTCATTATATTCAAATGTGACTTTTAGCTGTTAAATGTCTTTCAGGGCGTAGTTAAATACAATGGCTGACTTAATGTTCAGTAATAGACTTGCCAAGAATTGGAATGCACTTTACGACTGTATACAGTAAGTTCCGTTACAAAACAGATTTTCTTCAGTCATTCTACAAGTAAACTATATTTAATTGGATAAATTGGTTACAGAGCAACATCAGAATGTGGAATAGATCGAGTAATCTAAACAGTCACTTACATAAAAACTATGTACAAATTTTGATTGTTTTAATTTCAGTTGGCCGGGCTTTTTAATTAATTCATTATGAATAAATGCACTGTGTAAAGAATGGTGTCCGGAAGTCCACTCAAGTTGAAGCGGTAGTTTGTTCGTGTACTAATCTCATGTCTTGACCTCCGAAAGAGGTTTCATCAAGCCATTGCCTTTATTACAGACGCTTCTGCCGCCGACATAATACCTGCTGGATAGCGAAAATTACCCTGGAAAACGGCAGCCCATACTTCCTCGAGAGCCCAGTGATGGCAGGCAGCGATCTGATTCTTTGTGGTCTGGCGCTAAATCTTTATGTCAAAACATTCCGTAACTCCTCAGTCAAGATTCTGAGCACAACAATGCTGATCCGCTATTTCCTTTTACGTGAAAGCACATTTTTATGACCTGCTGTGTTATGCACGAGTGGAATTTCCTGATAATGTCTGTAATGTTAATTTACTTACCGTTATTTAGTGTCAGACTGTAAGAGTCCCGACAAGTAATCGGTACTGATCAAGGCAATGCAGTGGTAACGCATTGGACTCGCGTTTAGGAGAATGACGGTTCGAATCTCACTTCTCCTCTCCACATTTAAGTTTTCTGTAGTTCCCTAAATCAATAAAGGCAAATTTTCTCATCATTAATTGTATCCTGAAACTGAACACCATGGTACTATTGTTGATTATGGTACAGTTTCTGTTTCATTCAAAAAGTACTACAGGGGTCCGGTCCTAGACTCCTACAGTCGTCAGAAGAGAACTGGGCGGGATGGGGTGGTGAGATCCTAATTACGCTCGAGAGCGCCAAGAAAACATCATTGTTAATAAGACATTTATTAGTCAGAAATACAGGATTGTCTTCCAAAGTTCCGCGCCACAACTGGGCCGATGGAGTGGCGCCGTGTCAGCGGTGAAGGCCGGATTGCACTCGTCTTGCTGTATCTCTGGCACAGTGAAGCGTTGGGTGGTGGCTGCTACGTCATGGGCGGCCGTCGTTCCCGGAATCCGGCGGTCTCCAGCTCTGCGTATCGATCTCTAAAGTGCTCTCGTGCACGTCGAAGAGTTGCACTCAGGAGTCTTGCCTCAGATCCACCTGAAGTACTCGCTTGCTTGCAGTGGTCGGCTCTCAGACCCTGTTTAGGAAACAGGAGTCAACAGCATTGGTGCCTGCCACAGGAACTCCACGCCCACACCGGCAGGATGACCAACTCAAAAAGTCTACTGCCATCTCTTCACGAGGGTTACTTTTCACTAAAGTGAGGTGTCGCAGCATGTGGGTACTGCGATGTTTGCGTACGTCTGGTTAAGGTTAACCATTAATACGCGCTCATATGGAGACAGATTGGGTCGAAATCGAACGAAGGGTAGCGGTTTGAAGGGCAGAGGAAAAAAAGTGCCAAGGCAAGAGCCAAGGGAAAAAAACCTCTGCGGTAGATAGGTCGGGTGGTAAGAGCAATAGCGGATGTCTTGATGTCTGCTATAGATCGTGCAAGGGTAGGCTTTGTTAGTAGTGGGTATCATGCATGTCGATACCTTTGGCGTAGTGCAGTGGTGTTGTTCGGCGCCTGCCGCTGGGTGCCGGTGTTGAGCTCTCGTTCAGCGTCAGCAACCTGCAACAGTTAGGTTTATTATCGTTTTTGTGTCCGATAGGTCATTTATCGGATGCAAAGTTTAGGGTGATGTTGGCGAATTGTTTGTGCGTCAGTGGGCGAGCTCGTCGGTGTCCTTGAGGGTTTCAAGGCGGTATTCTTGGGGAAGATCCACGGTGCGTGTGTAGCGTGGAGCGTTGCTAATGATTCGTAGCACTTTGTTCTGTATGATTTGCAAGCGGCGCATTCGTGTAGGAGCTGCATATCCCCAGACGGGAGCTTCGTACGTCATCAGAGGTCTAATCAGTGTCATGTATATGGACCTCAACAATTTGTTAGGTCGGTTGGACTATTTATGTTGGGGCTTCCTGTGCGCTCTGCAGTTGAAGTGTCTATGACATCATGTGTCCAGTTTTTTCCTCGCTGTCAACTCTTCTAGTGACTTCACATTTTCGCAGCTTCACCGTCCAGAGGCTATTTTCTGCTGCCTCGACACCTGAATACTTGTTATTGCGTTGCACCTTGTCTTTCTTACAAAACTTTGTTTTGTCACTCGCATGACGGTATCTCTCGGCTTCCATGATGTAATTATGCTTCGATTGCAGATTTGGGCGCTCGGTCGTTAGCCTATGCTGCAATACCTTCCGTTTTTGCCACAACTCGCTCTGCGTTTCCCCCTAGCTGGCAGTTTACTGGTCATTGACACAGGCGGTTCGGCTTCCGGGCGCCGCCAGGGTAGATTTTGTACGAATTTTTAGTGTCTGCCGCGGATTCTATCTTGGAGCGTA
Source organism: Schistocerca serialis cubense (assembly GCF_023864345.2). Classification (NCBI taxonomy): domain Eukaryota; kingdom Metazoa; phylum Arthropoda; class Insecta; order Orthoptera; family Acrididae; genus Schistocerca; species Schistocerca serialis. Next base: position 387,296,794 of record NC_064640.1, read on the forward strand.
ACAACATTAATCGAGTCGCTGAATCTCCTCATCGGGCGGAGGCTAGACGTTCATTAGTATGCCTGCCCTCACCTCATAATGTGTTACGGCGAAGTTTCGATTTTAAGAAAGTAAATTGGTGAACAGTCTTGGTATAAAAAAGAATATACTATAAAAGAATATACTATTACCTCTTCTGTTCTTGCTGACGAAATCCATACCTATTATAAAAGTGGATGCACGTATACAGGGTGACTCTCCTAAGGGTCGTCAGGCACATTTTCTCTCGATTTTCAGCATATATTTACAATTTCGTGTTTGCGTTGTGTAGCTGGAGTCAGCCCAAACAAGTAGTGCTCATCTAGTCTTTTCTGCGACGTCCAGTGTCGACAGAAAGTGTCGGTATGTTTCCGGTTACAAACATAATAATTTTAAAGAGGAATTTTACGCACCCATTCGATTGAACGGCCCCTGTTTAGTGCGTTATTTGTTGTATCGATATGTGTGTACTCCAGCAGCGACAGAATTGCCCTCTCCTGCGTTGACTGCTACGGCCAAGCATGCAGCGCTACCGAGTCCCTGCTCGATTTCTGTTTACTCTTCGTGTTTTAATGTAACTGTTAAGACATATCGACAAAGCAAATAACGAACTTGACTAATGTGGAAGCACTGTATCGAATGATAACGTAAAACGACGAGTGTTAGGAGAGACACACGGAGTATGTATGTATGTTTGTTCCACATCCGCTCTTAAACCACTGGAGTGGTTTCTGACAAACTTGGTACACCTATCACTTACTGTCTGGTAAGAATCGCTGTGGGGGTTACAACCACCTACCTATCAAAGGGGTAGGGGTGAAAATGGAGTGTAACCAAAGACGCACGAATACCCAGATTTTATTTATCCAATATTTGAGAATGAAAGCATTTAGTGACTTGCAAAAACATTTACATGTCATTTCAAACCTTTATGAAACTTGTTATTTCTGAGAGTCCCCATAAAATGATGAAAGGAAAACTTTAATCGCTTACTTCATTTTCTCTATTCATGCAGCAAAACTGCCACATGAATCATAACGTTTTAATTTATTACTTCTTTACTATCAACTGCATTCATGACACATTTTGTAGCGAGTATTCAAAGGTACCATTGAATGTACCAGAAAAATAATGACTTCGTGCGATCCATTGTTCATGAGATATGACGTTATAAATATTGAGATGCGGAAAAAACTGCCACACCATGCATGGTGCTTAAATTTATTACTTGCTCGCTACTTATTCATTTCACAGACAGTATCCACGAAAGCCGCTGAATGTACTTACAAAATTGTATCATTGTGCGACACACATTTCAGGGGATACAACGTCGTAAACATTGAACTGGCTGTCAACGCAGAATGAAATTCACTACAGATACATGCGAACTATGTGTACAAATATGCGTGAACTATATTAAATGTATGTGGTATGTGTGTACACGGGCAAAGACGTGGGTAAGAAGCTTCCTTTACAGGGTAGAGGTGATAACGTGGAGAGAAGGGGGTAGAAGGAGATGGACAGACAGAGAGGGGGAAGAACAAGATGGACACAAATAGTCGTGAGAAGGAGATAGACAGAGGGGGCGGGGGGGGGGGAGGGGAAATTGACCGAAAAAGGAAAGAGAGAGAGAGAGGGAAGGAAGAAATGGACTAGGAATAGGAGATGGACTTTGAGGGGTTCAGGAGGAGGTAGCGTGGGACGAGGAGAGGGCTTGGGGGGGGGGGGGGGGGGAGGAGATGAACAGAGTGGGAAGGAGTAGATGGTCAGAGAGATGGGAGGATGAAATGAATCGAGAGGGGGGGAGGTGAGATGTCCAGCGAGAGGAGGGAGGAAGAGATGGCCTAATAGATGACTGGAATAAATATATAACCAGGAAACGTCAGGTACTCAGTTACTACTGATGAAAAAAATTTCTTTCACCATTAGGATTCGAATTAGCAACTTCTAGATAGCTTCTCATCGGACGATTTAGCGTTATGAGGATCGAAACACATAGATCCATAATACATTACTTGAGCGCACTATACAGTAAAAGTATTCATTTACAGAATTTTATCAGCAGAACAGAGTACTTGTGTTAAAATGGAGAGAAATGACTTAAAGCGGGGTGAACATCTACCCAGAATAAATGCAATGTACCGTTAATACAGATTCAACTTTGAACTTACCTTTTACATTCTTTTCCCCTTGTAACCTACACTGGAAGTCGATAGCGCATAATAAAGCTCACGTTTATGTTTAATTAAAAAAATAAATTTAAAATATAGAATGATTTGCTACCTTCCGATAAACGAGTGATGAGGTTCGTATTAGGGGAGATTTGTTAGCATGTTACACGTCTTTCTACAGGAGCAAACAACGAGTAAACGTACGGAATTTTCTTGTAACCTTAACGTGACGTTGCAATACAAAACAACGGATGTGCCACGTCCTTTCCACGGGAAACCGAAACCCCTGCTGTAGTTTTACAATCATAGAATTTCGCTGTAGGGCAGATGTAGGCTGGTAGATGGCGATTACCAGACATCATCCACTGCGCTTAGCATTCATTAGTATCACGTGAAGCTCATAGACACCTGCTCGGGCGTAGAAACCAGCTTTTCGCCACTTTCTTCAAACAGTTCTGACGCTAAGAGAGACTACAAATACAATGCGAAGCTCTCCGGTGAGTGTGACGATTGTAATTAGTCAATTTGTAAGAATGACCTTTTGAGCGATCGATGATTTGTAGAGATCAAATGTATAGTCGATCTGCTCACTTTTTGGGCTACGGACTTCCCTACAATATCTACCTATACGTCTGCATAAATAATCTGCAAGCCACTTAACAGTATGGCAGGGGCTACGTCATATCAATATTACGCATTTTCTGTCATGATTTATTTGTGAATGGAGGGAACTGCTGTCCAGTGTTTCTTATGTGGAAACTCCTGCCAGATTAAATCTGTGTCCAAGGCCAAAACTAGAACCCGAAACCTTGCAGTTCTGAGTCAATGTTTTTACTGGTATCTACTCTAGCTGATAAAAAGTATTCGGGCACCGCTATGAAATGCGGAATTGACCACTAGAAGTTATGTGAGATGGACCTGGCAGGCGGGGAGTATTGTGTTTTCATTACAGGAGCGGTAAGAGCAGACTGGGTGAGTCAGAAGAACTCAGTGACTTAGAAAATGAGCTAGTCAATGAATATCACTTGAGTAAGAGCTCCATCAGGATGACCTCAAGGCTTCTAAAGCTCTCAAAGTTGATTGTTGATGATGTGATTGTGAAGAGGAAACGTGGAGGAACAGACTCAGCTGAATCAAGACCAAGCAGACCTCAAGATCTGACGGAGAGGGACCGTCGAGCGTTGCTAAGGGTGGTTGTTAAAGCTTCTCAGGAAATCTGCAGAAGGAGTCACAAATGAATACCAAAATGCTAGCAGCAGTCCAGATAGCAAAATGACGGCGCGTAGAAAGTTAAAAATAATGGGGTACAATGGTCGTGCTGCTCATTGTAAGCCACATATTTATGCAGCCAGTACTAAGCGACGCATTATTTTGTGTAAAGACTGACCTCATTGGACAGTGGATGACTGAAAACGAGTGATTTTGCGTGATTAATAACGCTTTACCCTCTGGCAATCCGATGGAAGGGTTTGGGTTTGGCGAATGCCTCGAGAACGTTACCTTCCGTAACGTGTGGTGCCAACAGTGAAGTACGGAGGAGGTGGAGTGACTGTATGGAAGTGTTTCTCGAGGTTATCTTGCGTAAGAAAGCGCTAAATTCGGAAGGATATGAACGCATTATACAGCTACGGTCGCGGGTTCGAATCCTGCTTCGGACATGGATGTGTGTGATGTCCTTAGGTTAGTTAGGTTTAAGTAGTTCTAAGTTCTAGGGGACTGATGACCTCCGATGTTAAGTCCCATAGTGCTCAGAGCCATTTGAACGATTTTTTGTCAGCATGAGAACGCAACCTGTCATAAAGCAGCATGTGTGAGGCAATGGTTTGTGGACAATAATATTCCTGAAATGGACTGGCTTGCTCAGAGTCCCGACCTGATCGTACTGGAGCACCTTTGGTATGAGTTAGGATGTCGACTTCGTTCCAGACCCCAGCGTGCAGAATCACTATCTTCTTTGTTTTAATCTCTCGGGGAAGAATTGACTGCCATTCCTTCACAGACAGTTTGACACCTCACTGAAAGTGTCCCCAGCAGAGTTCAAGCGGTCGTAATGGCGAAGGGTGGACACAGTCCATACTAATACCCATTAATGTATGTCCGGATACTTTTGATCAGCTAGTGTATTGAGGTTTGGATACACGACTCACAACTAGCACACACAGCTTCAATTATGCCATTACACATACCTATTTCCCCCTCTCTCCTACGTTTGACGTATTAGCACTCCTGGAAGAAATGATATTGAGCAGAAATGATTGCCGAGGCTGAGCTCCACATTCGATTCCCACTCCAAAGACATTTTAATCTGGAAGAAAATTTCTAAAAAGCACACAGTCTGTTGTAGAGAGCAATACTGAGAATGGAGACAACCAAGAGATTGTAGCAAAGTTATTTGTCCACGGTATCCATCCTTCAAACAGTGCTAGTCCCGACAGGTATGCAAGAGAGGTGATATGAAGTTTGAAATGTGTGAGACAGGTAATGGTACAAGTGAAACTGTGAGGGCGAGTCGTGACTCGAACCTTTATATCTCAGTCAGTTAGAGCATCTCCAACAAAGTCAGAGTTCCGGGTTCGAGTCCTGGACTGGCACACAGTTCAAGCTGTGAGATGCCGCGCGGAGTAGCCGTGCGATCTAAGGCGCCTTGTCACGGTTGGCGCGGCTACCCCCGTCGGAGGTTCGAGTCCTCCCTCGAGTATGGGTGTGTGTGTTGTCCTTAGCGTAAGTTAGTTTAATTTAGATTAAGTAGTGTGTAAGCCTTGGGACCGATGACCTTAGCAGTTTGAACCCACAGGAACTTACCACAAATTTCCAAAATTCAATCTGTGAGGAAGTTTCAAAATAGCGCACACACTGCTGTAGAGTGGAAGATTTGTTCTCTTCTATCTTATTACCACTGCCCTTCATGAATGGCAGCAGTAGATTTGTTGTAACTCTTATCCGAATACTAGTTCTGTAAATATACCCTACAGGGTTCTTGAATGACATTATTTGTGTATACATATACTAGGCTGCTTGTTTTATTGGTTATTGTTATTTTGACCAGACTGATATGGGGCTACGTGCTGATGCTCAGCGGTCCTGCAGAAGATACACAGTAAGGTATACATAATACTGTATGCTATGGAAACCGTTCACTATTTTGGGTTAAGTAGCCCAGTGCTTACGTATAATTTATTATTTGATTTCTTAGAACTTCCATAGATGATTCTGAAAATTTTACTTTATTTTTAATTGGTTTTTAACACGTTCTGCTTGTGTTACAGATGATGCAGAATGGTTTACATAACCAACGATGTTTATTGTCGTCAAATATATTGGCACTGTAGGTTCGTATTATCTGTATTTTGTATAAAGTGCGTATTGTTATCTGTGACTTAGCTGATGTGTGTATTCGTCTTATTTAATTACTTTGGGTGTTTCAGTAATTGAAAGGAAAATATAAACAACAAAACAGGCAGCCATTTTATGTATATATGGAAAATGTCAATTCATGCAGGACATCGTGAATACAAAACATTTATCATCCCGCAGGGTTTTGCGAGAAATAAGTCGCCATTCTTCTAAAGATTACAGTTTACGTTCTGCAAGCTTTCCTGCTACACCTGTATATGTGCTGTTGTGGTATTTTACTATCCTATTACCGCGTCTCTGAATACATTTGATGTGAGCTGCCACGCCTGCTTGATATACACTCCAAAGACTTGTGCAGTACCCCAGGACAGATCGCACAAGCGGTTTCCTTTACGGATATACCACAGATACATATATTTACGATCCTATAAATCTTCCCTGTGGCACAACCATTGTTAGTGCCGCTTCTACTAGACGTCATCCGTCGCCAGTAACGTACTGGGTGCTAACAGGCAAAATCTCTTCGAGATAAAGGCATATTTTGAAAACTTGTTAGTTGTGGATCAGATGGAAAGCACTTCTCTGATCATATTGTCAGTCCATCAGCTGCTGTCAAGCTAGCCTCGCTGCCTTGTTGCGACTGTATAGGGTTCGAATGCGTTCCACGCATGGGATGCTTCTCTACATCCTCCATTCTTCTTGCACAACGTCCCTATGAATTAGATCAGTATCTTAGCTCAGTTGTCTTAATTATTACACAATTGTTTAGTTAGGTTGGCATGCCAGTAATTTTATTGAGAAAAGAATCAATGTCCTGTCAAATTTAGGATGAGTAGTCAGGGCAATATCCAACATAAATTGTTACAAGAACGAACCTAGAATTTCCCATTAAATATTTGTAGCAACACTGAGAAGCAAATCCAAATGCTTTGTTGTATTGCTGTCTCACCATGCTTGGTTGTTTGCAACTCTTTAACCTTAAAAAAAAAAAAAAACAGCAGTCTCAGGTAAATTTCTTTTCCTGGCGGTTCAACCTCATAGATGTAACTAACCCTTTCCCTTGCATAAGTGTCCTGGAAAAAGTAACTGAATGATGGTACGATCAATTATTTTTTTGTGTTCAATATAAAATCTCTATAGTTAGTCATTTTTGTCACACTGGCCACGTCAGGCAAAATTTACACATGAAACTACCTAGTCACAATTTAATTACTTAAATATATACAATACCACACAATGAAAATTGTGCAGCAGTTACAAAAAAATGTGAATAGTGAGTGGCGTTTTGTTTCGAGGTTTTTGTATGGGGGGGGGGGGGGGAGAGGGGAGGGGCGGACGAAGTCGCTATACCCTATCCTCTAGTGAAAAAATAAAAGTATATTACCCTCTTCCCTCTCTGAAGAACTCGTTCAGACTCACGTAACTTTCCGTGGTTCATACGGAAAGTAAAAATTCTACCTTTTACTTCGTTGTAAGACACGGTCTTTCAAATAATCTGCAGACAATGGTGAGAAACAAGACTACCTACTTATGCAATCTAGATTCTCCAGTATAATATGCAGTGCATTCAGGAGGAGGGGCTACAGGAAATTTGAGTCTTTATCGTTGTTAATTAGATGGTCAAGTGAATTGGGATCTTCCACGTCGTACGGTGGTATAATTTAGAAGATACTTCAAAGCGCCTTACAATGGTGCACAGCCTTTCTAGAAATTTCAGCTGACGTGGAGGTCAAATTTTGACTTGTTTCTCATATCGTTGATGTCGAGTACACTTATTAAGTTCCTGAAAATTAATACCTGCAACAGAAAAACATCTTTCACTGTACATTCATCAACAGGGGAAAATTGCTGGCATTATCCATCGTAAAGAACACTAACCAAATTTTACAGGTTTCCTGACGTTTATTGTACGTCTATCAATCATTTATAACTCAGGATTTAAAGTCTTTGAGTGGAATAAGATCGAACAAATTTCATTCAACGTCATTTTATTCAGCTATAAAATCAGCAATATGATATTAATTTAAGAAGATTAACTCTTCGTACTCCTACCCGGTTCCCCAGAAATTGTTTATTCATTTAATGAACTTTTTAGAAGCAAGTAGCACTGATGTCCTTTGAACTTTTTAAAATATCAAGAAGAGGAACGCATTGTGTTACTTGTCCTCACTGTTGCTATTATCATTAGCCATTCGTTGAACTAATCTCTTCCTCGTCTACCTATCTTGCCAGCGTTTTTCATTTACGCACTGTTTGCAAGCCACGTGTTGCATATAAGGAGTATAGTGCTCTAATAAATTTAGAAGTATTATTATAAAACGAGCAACATGCGTGGGAATCCTCCCCAAGACTGTTCAGCAAGGAATGTTGCTCACTCATACTAAGAGTGATTCCTACTGTATTGTTCTCTCATCATTGTCAAAAGACAGACGCTTATTGAATAGATAGTTTTTCTATAGCACCGAGAGAAAATACGATTTCCATGTATTTGTTATTTAAATTCATAGGGAGCCTTGAAGCAGATCAGATACAGAATTTTCAGCAGCCAAGAATGTCATAGTGAGTTTTATTTCTATTATATGGTGACTGTTAAAATCCAAAAGTTCAACATACACCAGTAAAAATTTGTCCATGACTCATATAACGCTCAAGTGCGAAGATAAAACTAGGTTATATCTATAATTCACTGGGTTCAAAGCTTCCACCCATAAGAAGACTTCAATTTAGAGCGAGTTGTACACCAAAGACATACTACATACGTTCCTATTTGACATTTCCCCCTCCTCAGTGACTAAAAACAAGTTTCTTCACTGGGATAAGCAGCGCATAAATGTTCCCCAGACGAATGTAGAAACATGTTTTCTTGAAATTTTGTCCTGATTCTTTATGATACGCTATTCCAGTCGTTCATTCGTTGGAGTAAAAACAGAGCACATTTCTTCCAACGATGAATCTGGTATTCTTCGTGACCTGGCGAGGTTATACGTTATGTTCAGTTGTCTTTGCTGGGAACAGTATTACACCCCACAACTGCGATACTGTATTATCAAACAAGGTGGTAGGCCGTTTCGAATTGTATTCATCCCATATGACACCGTCACGAGCGATAATGTGCAAGTTCATTGAATCAACCTAGTAGATGAACTTCTTTAAACTGAAGGTGTCCACCTCATGGGGTGGTCATCGAGATCTCCAGAGAAGAAAATACTGAAACTATCTCATTTGGAATAGGAAAATGAATTTCAGACCACAGTCTCCATAAATACATTTCAGACGTTGAAACACGTGAGGAATGGTACGAGCCCCAAGTAAGGATATTGGACCACTTCACAGTAACCATAATAAGCTGTATCGACGCGTATGTGATCCGGACAAATCAGGCCTCGTATTGACCTCTTTCGTTTGTGAAGCAAATGATAAAATTTTCATTGATTTCCTTTCGCAGAGGTACACAGTCACACTAAACGTTTTGCATCTGTCGTACCTTTGCCCTTCCGAAGGAAAAATGTTTACATGTATGGAAGGTAGAGAACGATTAAGAAAAACTGGTTGCGAATAAAAAGGAATTAGCTGAAATAACCATTTAACCATACAAGGACATGAAAAAATTTGAATCTGTGAGGACATGCCGACAATCATTAGACGTTTCTTTACTTTTCAGATGTACATAGGCCGCATAGTGATGTTGTAGGCTTCCAGTGTGGGTGCTGCTACCTTCCCACGCCATTATGCCACCATCAATATACTGCTTCCTTCTGTGAAGCTATGCAGATTATAATGGGTGTGCCCGGGTTCCCGGGTTCGATTCCTGGCGGGGTCAGGGATTTTCTCTACCTGGTGATGACTGGGTGTTGTGTGATGTCCTTAGGTTAGTTAGGTTTAAGTAGTTCTAAGTTCTAGGGGACTGATGACCATAGATGTTAAGTCCCATAGTGCTCAGAGCCATTTGAACCATTTATAATGGGTGTCCTGTCTCCAGATCAGCGCACGTTGTGAGTCGGTACGCAGGCATAACCATGATTCGTCGTGAGGAACAAGTGGCACCATTGTGCCACTGTGTTCAGTTGCAGCTTGATAAGATTTCAAAATGTTAAGAAGACTGGAAACTTGCTTTTCGTGTTCAGAAATGCAAAAGTGTTCAGCTGTCAAAATGCAAAAACGTAGTATCCTGTGACAGTAGTATCATTAGGTCGCAAATGGAATGTCATCTCATGCAGTACGTGGGTGTAATAGTTTGTAGGGATAATAAAATGGAATGATGCCATAGGATCATTTGTAGGTAAAGCAGTCGGGAGACATCGTTTCATTAACAAAATGCTGGAAAAATGCAATGACTCTACACAGGGCATTTCTTGTGAAACTCTCGTGAGACCCATTCTAGGATGTTGTTAAAGTATGTGCGACCCATGATGTTTACAGATTTCTTTGATCCTTGGGAGAAGGTTACTGGGATGCCGAAAAATGTGCAAAGACAGACACATGAAGATAGATGCCAACCATCCCGGGAAAACTTTGTTACAGAACTAAATGAGGAATTTAGGAATGTACTACAGCGTTCTATTATCGCTTCTATATGGACAATGAAGACAAGATTAGAGTAATTACAACGCGCACAGAGTTATTCGAATGCTCACATTTCCTATGGTCCATACGCGAATGGAATGGAAAGGAATCCTGGAGTGGGAAGCACCCATTACCATGCATATAATAGAGGTCTGCCAAGTATAGAGGTAGCTGCAGATGTAGACGAACCAACGACGATATAACTCACAGCATATCTGTTGTCGCGTGGAATGAGTGGAGCATACTACGGACCGTCTGGCATAGATCAGATGTTTATGGTGTATGATAATGTGTCGCGAAATACTTTGTTGGGGAACTGCAGAGAACTCTGATTTCAGGTAAGATATCGACTGACTGATGCCGGTGTCAATGGCCAGAGACAGTGATCATGTGTGTGTGTTGCTTGCATGAAATGTGTGATTGTTTTCTACTTCAGAAGAAGACGATTTGGCAAAAAACTTAAATGTTCCGTAGTGCCTGTCTGCGACTCAACGTCTCCCCTACATGGTGAGTAGCCCTAGCAATCTATCCTTCTCATTTATATTAATATCATCGTCATTATCATCACCATCCTGATTATCATGATTTAGATTTACCTAGATCACGACAACGACTTATTGCGGCGTATCTTGGATAGTGAGATGTAAGTTCTGGAAAATAGAAGACATGAGTAGAAGGGTCTGGGTCTGAGACAAAGCTATTCGAGAAAATTTAGATGCAAAGCCTCTGGAAAAGACTGTCGTAGAGCAACACCTGAAATGGTTTGAACACGTCCAGCGAATGTCGAATTATTGGATAGTAAGGTAAGATTCTAAGAGACCAAACCGCTGAGGTCATCGGTCATTAGGTTTACACACTACTTAATTTAACTTAAACTAACCTACGCTAAGGACAACGCACACACCCATGTCCGATGGAGGACTCGAACGTACGGCACGGAGAACCATGCGAACTGGGGCAAGGCGCCTAAGACCGCGCGGCTACCAATGTGGCTCGAATGATTGCCTACCAGGCTAAATGAAGTAGGTAAGAGTAGAATGCCAGGAAAGATGATGATGGCAAAATGACGAAAGAATGTTATAAAAGCAGCACTGCAGGAGAGACACAACTGCAGACACGAAGCGATGGTTTCCTATATTGTGAGGTGGATGAGGAACACATTAAGTAAAAGGTAACTAAGTAAAGTACATTTACAATATGCGCTGGACTGACTCACTCTTACAACAACAAAGATCTCATTTCGTAGATATCGGAATATGGGACAGGGAGGTAGGAGAATGTGATAGTTTATTCTGAACAAATAAAATACTTCCTAGTAAGTTTAATTGGGCAGAAAACTGCAGGATGGTCTGTTTGCGTCTAGTTTGAAAAACATTTGAAACAAAGCTATTGAAATATGACATCTAGTTGTTAGAGGAATGAATTATCTTCATAAAATGATTCTTCTAATTACGAGCCAAGAAATAACGTGTTTACTTCTCTTGTAGGGTAAAGTTGTTGAACTCGTACCCCTGAAGGGAGAACTACTGTTTTCGGTGTGCTAATTTAAATAACACAATCTGTTTTAGGTACGCTGAATCTTTATTTTGTAAGTTATCAGCCACCTTCCACACAAATACAAAAATCTTTTCTCAAAATGAATTGCCAGCCTTTTTCAAAACTGTGCCTTCGGTACGATTAATGCGTCTGGTTTTCTAATCCGTACCCGGTATAGCCTAAGTTATACTTCGGGTAAGAACTCAGCGACGACATAGTAAATCTATGAAATGATGTAACAAAACGTCACAAAAATAAATTACAAACTATTAATATAACGTTACTTCCATAGTTCCATGTAATGAAATTACACGTAGGAAACAAAATATTTACTCTTAACAAATTAAACTGCTTAAACTGGCATATGGGAAATCAGTTGGTTTTAACACAGACCCCACAGAAATACTTCTTAATTTTACATTCCACTCCAGCGCATTGGTCATGTACCCAACCCTTCCATTTCATATAATGAATGACGTCTTCTTCTCGACCTCCCTTACACAGCTGACATAACCAATTCACTCTGTCCTTTACTTTTTTTATTCGTGTTAAATTTTTCATCTATGTGTCTCTTTTTGAAAGGTTTGTGCAAAGATTTCTTTCTTTATATTTGCCTTTTCTTTAGCTTCTATTTCATTTCTATAAGGCATGATACTAATTCCATCGTTCGTTTAGGTCATTTCGTATTTTTCTCAGTAACTGTTGTTATAAGCACGATAGGAGATAAAATGCTCAGCTAAGACTTTGTGTGTTGACTGTTAATTTCCGTACCTGTTGTGATATTGTTTTCGGGTCCACATTCAGCAGTGTACAAGATCCAGACTGATCTCTGAGTGATGGTGCAAGGTTAGGCAGCTTTCCAAATTTTCACGTTCTTGCTTCAGTTTCATCAAGTCCTCCCTCGAGCATGGGTTGTGTGTTGTTCTTAGCATAAGTTAGTTTAAGTAGTGTGTAAGTCTAGTGACCGATGACCTCAGCAGTTTGGTCTCTTAGGAATCTAAACAAATAGTTCAGATGTTATGTTATACATATGACCAGCAGTAAACTTTTATTCATCTAGTATTTCTTCACATTTATCAAAAAACTCATCAACACGGTCTTTGTTAAACCGCTTCCTTCGTGCTATAAATATTGCTTCGGGAACTTTTAAGGAGAGAGTGGGATGATCTTTCATAAACCTACAATATCACTTTTTTCAGGCTATATTTTTTCTTTATTTAAGCTATGCAGCAGATATTTCTCAGCAAGTTGATAGGCAAGTTTCCTTAATTCAGTAATAGTTACTCCGAGGAAACTAGATTCTAAGTTAATTAGATGCTGTGCTAATTCAGCTTCCATTTCTGCTGACATATCCTTAGGTCTTCCAAAATTTTTTTAACCCTTCAAATGACAACCTAGTGTAGGCTTTGGTACATTATGTCTTCTAGATATTTCATTAAATCCAATTTCATCATTCCGATGTTTCAGTAAAGCTATGTCCATATCCTTTTGCTTCCATTTAGTTTAAGCTCTCTTCGTCGTACTGATCAACTGAAACAAGACATTTTTAGGTGGTATGTAATTTCCGTCAACGCCTAAGTCGTATCGGTACGATTAACGAATTCTCCACAGGTATGACATAGGAAGTAAGACCTCTACCGTTTCAAACCAGAACTACTGGCATAACCTCAAAGTGTTTTATTGTTTGAGTATGATTAAATGAACGGTAGAGTACCACGAAAACAGACGTGCTACAAACTAAGTTACTTTAACATTATGCTCTTCTCTGAAGCCGCCCGGGGTGGCCGAGCGGTTCTAGGCGTTACAGCCTGGAACCGCGCCACCACTGCGGTCGCAGGTTCGAATTCTGCCTCTGGCATGGATGTGTGTGATGTCCTTAGGTTAGTTAGGTTTAAGTAGTTCTACGTTCTAGGGGACTGATAACCTCAGAAGTTAAGTCCCATAGTGCTCTGAGCCATTTGAGCCAATCTTCTCTGAAACTGCTTACAGATGAGCGACAGACTGTAATAAGAACAGTAAGTAAACTTACTTTTTAATAATGCTTATCCATTACGGATATTTTAGAACCGTGACTGTTAATTAAATGTAAATAAGTTATATAAAACTGCAACCAGTCACTTTTTTGATTAATTATGTTTTACTCCATGCATGCGCATGCTGGATGCTGGCAAAGTCTCGCGTCAGAGTGTAAATTAATATAGTTTGTGTGAAAGTGTCTGTAGTCAAAAATGGTTCAAATGGCTCTGAGCACTATGGGACTTAACAGCTGTGGTCATCAGTCCCCTAGAACTTAGAACTACTTAAACCTAACTAACCTAAGGACATCACACACATCCATGCCCGAGGCAGGATTCGAACCTGCGACCGTAGCAGTCGCGCGGTTCCGGACTGCACGCCTAGAACCGCGAGACCACCGCGGCCGGCTGTCTGTAGTCGATATAACAACTAGACATCAAAATGGAGGTAGACAGATGGACACAACGAAAAAAGCAGCCTATACTGCGCAAGCCAGCACCCAGGATTATGCTAGAAATAATGATGTAACTTCCAGAACCCATCTGCAGAAGAACCTGAAACCGGTTCATGGAATAAAACATAATTATTCAAATAAGTGTCTGGTTGCAGTTCTATATAACTTATTTACTTTTCAATTATTTTACTGTCACGACAGCCAGCTGTCAGATCACTTGTTCGTGCTTGCTCGCACGACTGTTTATTCCAGTTTTACCACACTTGATTTCGTATTTTATAAACGTGGGATCAGACATTGCTGGGGTACGATTTAGGCTGTGATACGACTAACGCAGCTTTACCCATCAGGATTCACATTCATGTAAGATTTTTTAAATGAAAACATTTTCGTCATTGGAAGCAAGAGAGGCAGACTAGGGTGCAAAAGGCTGCTCAGTGTCAAGTTCATCAGAGACGGAACACAAAATGACATTGGGGAAGGATGAGAATGAAATCGACCGTGTTTTTCTCAAAGGAACCACTCCGGAATTTGCGTTAGGCGATTTTCACATTTGGCTGCCAGCTTTATATCCATTCACCACGTTTGCAGTTCCTAACGTACAGTCATTTTCCAGTGGTCGATTTTGCAATCGTAGTGAGTGGAATTGAAGTTGACTGTCAAATGCGGAAAGTCCTTAAAGAGTTTTTCCTCGTTGTGCACTCGTGGAAGTTTATTTTCGCACCTTAGATGACATTCTGAGCACCGTTCTGTGTGTATGCCACGTCGTGCCTTGAGGCAGATGTCATAACAGGTTTCCTTCTAGCGGGACGCTGGAACGTGACGTGGGGTCAGTACGTGGTAGGTTGGCTATCCGTTATGTTGTCGCACGAAAGACAAATATTTGTATATTCTGTCCCTTCCTGCATCCATATCCAGGTATTGAAACTTCTTAGACATCCTTGTCTGCCGAAGATGCTCATCTTTATTATAAATAGCGTACTGTCACTTCATGCAAAATGACGTGTGTTCTGTCAATATATTTTTTTTTTCTTCTTACTTAGGTTTGTGTAGCTTGAAAGGGCTTAGTTGGCTTCAGTTCTATTCCAAGTATGCAGTATTGCTTCTAGAGATATTGTGTTCTCAGTTTGCGGATTGTACATAAACTTAAGTTTGTAGGCGTTTTTCTACATCTGATAGATGATGTCTATTCCAATTTTGCCCCAGTCGCGTAAGGGTGGCGCTAGTAGCACCACTATCAGGATGAAAATCAGGTTTGCTTTAAATACACGCAGTAACGGTCATGTGCGTTAGTTAACCTTTGAAATTTGACGTGGTAGGTTGATGCTAGTCAAGTTTGCTTTCAAGGCGGCAAAGACGCAATTATCAACACCTCACTGATTTTGGAAGAAGTCGTGTAATAGGGTTACGAGAAACTGGATGTTCCTTCTGCGATACTGCAGATAGTCTTGACAGGAATGTAGCCACAGTACATGACTGATAGCAGTGGTGGTCAAGAGAATCTGCGGTCTCAAGAAGACCAGGTTTCAGACCTGAGGAAAGATCACCGTGTTCGGCGTATGGCTCTGGCGCATCGCCCTGCATCTGCAGCAGCAATCTGAGCAGCAGTTGGCACCATAGTGACACAACGAACTGTTACAAGTAGGTTACTTCATGGACAGATTTGAACCAGAACCCCAGTAGCTTGCGTCCCACTCACCCCAAACCACCACCATTTGTGACCTCAGTGGTGTCAAGAGAGAGTTCACTAGAGCGTAGGATGGAGGTCTGTTGTGTTTTACGATGAAATATGGTTCTGTCTCGGTGCCACTGATGGCCATGTGTTGTGTAGAAGGAGGCCAGTTGAGGGCCTGCAACCAACCCTGTAACCCTGTCTGCTTTCTAGACACACTGGACCTACACCTGGAGTTATGGTCGGGGTGCGATTTCTTATGACAGCACGAGCACTCTCTTGGCTATCCCACGTACGCTGACTGCAGAATTGTACGTCAGTCTGGTGATTCGATCTGTTGTGCTGTCGTTCATGAACGGTATTCCACGAGCTGTTTTCCAATAGGATAACGCTTGCCACATATGGCTGTTGTAACCGAACGTGCTCTACAGAGTGTCGACATGTTACCTTGGCCTGCTCGATCACCAGGTTTGTCTCCAATCGAGCACATACGGTACATCATCGGACGACAACTCCAGCGTCATCCACACCGTCCCAACATTGACCGACAAAGAGCAACAGGCCTGGAACTCCAACCCACAAACCGACATCCGGCACCTGTACAACACAATGAATGCACGTCTGCACATTGCATGCAACAATCTGGTGGTTACACAGGTTATTAATTGCCCGCATTTCATATTTGCAACGGTTTATCTCGCGCTTATGTTAACCTGTGATCTTACAGTGTTATTAATTTAAATATGTTACAAATTTCGTAACTGTACAATAATTATTTTATATATATATATATATATATATATATATATATATATATATATATATATATATATCAAAAATAGTTTTGCACCACCGAGTGTTCCGGAACCTCTATAGAAAATTGTTGCAATAGAGATCAACATAAACATCACTTCCGCCCTTTTTATTGCTCATGAAAACCATACATTGCATGTTGTATCACCATACAGCGAGTCCTTCAGTGCTGGTGGTCCAGATTGCTGCACACACCGGTACATCTAATACCCAGTAACACGTCCCCTTGCATTGATGCATGCCTGTATTCGTCGTGGCATACTATCCACAAGTTCACCAAGGCACTGTTGGTCCACATTACCCCACTCCTCAACCGCGATTCGCTATAGATCGCTCAGAGCGGTTGGTGGGTCACGTCGTCCACGAACAGTCCTTTTCAATCTATCCCAAGCATTTTCGATAGGGTTCAAGTCTGGAGAACATGCTGGCTATTCTAGTCGAACGATGTCGTCATCCTGAAGGAAGTCATTCACAAGATTTGCACGATGGGGGCGCGAATTGTCGTCCATGAAGACAAGGGCCTCGCCAATATGCTGCCGATATGGTTGCACTATCGGTCGGAGGATGGCATTCACATATCGTACAGCCGTTACGGCGCCTTACATGACCACCAGCGGCGTACGCCGGTCCCACATAATGCCACCTCAAAACATCAGGGAACCTCCAACTTGCTGCACTCGCTGGACAGTGTGTCTAAGGCGTTCAGCCTGACTGGGTTGCCTCCAAACACGTCTCTGACGATTGTCTGGTTGAAGGTATATGCGACACTCATCGGTGAAGAGAATGTAATACCAATCCTGAGAGGTCCATTCGGCATGTTATTGGGCCCATCTGTACCGCGGTGCATGGTGTCGTTGGCAAAGATGGACCTCGCCATGGACGTCGGGAGTGCAGTTGCACATCATGCAGCGTATTGCGCACAGTTTCAGTCGTAACACGACGTCCTGTGGCTGCACGAAAAGCATTATTCAACATGGTGGCCTTGCTGTCAGGGTTCCTCCAAGCCATAATCCGTAGGCAGCGGTCATCCACTGCAGTAGTATCTTTTGGGCTGCCTGAGCGAGGCATGCCATCGACAGTTCCTGTCTCTCTGTATCTCCTCCATGTCCGAACAACATCGGTTTGGTTCACTCCGAGACGCCTGGACACTTCCCTTGTTGAGAGCCATTCCTGGCACAAAGTAGCAATGTGGACACAATCGAACCGCGATATCGACCGTCTAGGCATCGTTGAACTACAGACAACACGAGCTGTGCAATTATTTCCTGGTGGAATGTCTGGAACTGATCGGCTGTCGGACCCCCTCCGTCTAACTGGCGCTGCTCATGCATAGTTGTTTACATCTTTGGGTGGGTTTAGTGACAGTCAAAGGGGCTGTGCGTGTGATACAATATCCACAGTCAATGTCTATCTTCAGGAGTTCTGGGAAACGGGGTGATGCAAATTTTTTTTTTTGATGTGTGTTTATGTATAATTTTTCCGTGGGATTGTACTACATAACAATTTTAGCGAGTCTTTGTATTCTTCTATATGTTGTACATAACTGCTGCACTTGATTCTGTATTTTGGTATAGCCGGCTGGAGTAGCCGAGCGGTTCTAGGCGCTACAGTCTGGAACCGCGCGGTCGCTACGCTCGCAGGTTCGAATCCTGCCTCGGGCATGGATGTGTGTAATGTCCTTAGGTTAGTTAGGTTTAAGTAGTTCTAAGTTCTAGGGGACTGATGACCACATCAGTTAAGTCCCATAGTGCTCAGAGCCATTTGAACCATTTTTTGTGTTATAACTGCTGTGACTAATACCAAATTTAATTCCAGTCTGAGGTCAACATCCTTCTTCTGATCCAGGAGCATGTGTCCCTCTAGACTGTGGAGAAAGCTCATTTCAGACGATCCATTTCGGGCAGAAGATACAATCCAGCTATCGTATCCATACAACAATGTTGGACAACTTTAACTCTTTTTATTTTCATGAGGAGTTTCCTTTCGAACGTTACGTTTTAATGTTCGTCGAGTAATACGTTGATCTTTGAAACTTTATCTCAACGTCGTCTTATTTTGAATACTTGAAATGATACCCCAGATATTTAAGTTCACTTATAACTTCAATTATTTGTTCATATGTTATAATTTGGACTCCTATTGATCCTAATTCCCCAAAATTTAGTTTTACATATGGAAAACGCCACACCTTGATGACGTAGCAAGAACGTAATTCAATTTATGGACTGCTTTCTGCAGAACTATTCCATTTTCGCCATTGCCTATTATGACCTGTTCGACAGAAAGCAGTTAAGCTGTAAAATTTACATTGTTCACAGTAATTGTTCCGTTTACAATGTTAAGGAAGATTTTTTATGACCACGTCGATAAAAAAAAGTATGGACGAAAGAGTCTTCCGTGTGTTTGAAGACAACTTGTACCTTTCCACGCAGTTCGAATATCCTCTAAATACAAGGATGTGTGTACGGAATAACGTATGGGCACTTATGGTCAATAAATGTTCAAAATAAAGTGCGATGAGAAATTTGTAGACTGTCGAACATTTATCCAATAGGAGTCAAAATGAACATCTATGTCGCAGCATGGAAAGAACAAAATTATAGATGTGCTAAAATCAAACAACCTAAGCCTTCGTTAAAATCGTATAATTCAATGTAATTCTTTCTTTTCTCCATATTTGAGTATTATTATCTTATAAATATGTTTATGATGTCAGACATTATTTCCCAACTAATTCGTGGCTGTTCTTCGATTTTATTTAAATCAATAGTGTTTAAGAAGATGCAATAAAACAACTATCAATTGTTAATCGCCGACCATGCGACACTGGACTCATATTTTACTATAAAAATACAGCGACCAGCCACTTTTTTAATGCGTTTTATTTATGCCAATATGCATTTCGGATTTGCACCCATCTTCTGCTGGCAAATTACATGTATGTCGACAACATGGCGGATAACGCAGTGCACCTGTGTAAAATACGTGACAAAAAGTGTTTGTGCCGTTACAAAAAAGAAGAAAAGCCAAGAAAAAACAAGGAGAGGAGAATGTCAGCTGCAGCATCCAAACAGCTGTCGGTATTGTACCACTGTAGAAACTGAAGATACATGTAATTTGCCAGCTGAAGATGGGTGCAAACCCGAAATGCATATTGGTATAAATAAAACGCTTTAAAAAAGTGGCTGTCTCTGTATTTTGATAGTAAAATATCATTGTCCACGGCCACGGAGCTCAACAGTCCAAATAAAATGGACAAATTGTCACTGGACTCATATTCTGGAGGAACATGGTTTAAAACCCGTATCGAAAGCCAGATTTATGACTTTTGTGGTTTTCGAAATCACACGTGATGGAAGCTAAAATGATTCCTTAGCAACACCACGTCCACATCTACACTCTGCGAATCAGCGTGATGTGTCACAACGGTTCTTTTTATTGTACTATTAGTAAGGTTCCTTTTCGTCCCATTCACGGAAGGGGAGTGGGAAGAATGAATGCTTTTATGCCTCTGTGTGCACCATTTTTTGCCTACTTTTATCTGTATAACCTCTACAAAACAGTTACGTAGGAGACTGATAAACAACATTAGTTTCAGCTCTGAAAGAAGATTCTTGAAGTTCCCTAATCAGGTCCCCACATATTGCAATTATAGTTTTTCGAGTGCTGCAATTTAAGATTTTGCAACATTTCTGTTGCCCCATCTCGTCAGCCAAACAAGCCTAAGGACATTCGACATGCTCTTCTTTCATGCCTCTGTGTGCACCATTTTTTGCCTACTTTTATCTGTATAACCTTTGCAAAACAGTTACGTAGAAGGCTGATAAATAACATTAGTTTCAGCCCTGAAAGAAGATTCAGCCAAACAAGCCTAAGGACATTCGACATGCTCTTCTTGAAATACACTCTATGTTCCCTGTTTAGACCGACCTGTCATGGATCCCATATACTTTGGCAGTAAGCAAGTGTTGATTGTACGAGTACTTGTAGGAAATTTATTGCAGATAAACTGAAGTTTCTCAGTATCCTACCAATGAATCGAAGCGTTGCTTTTGTTTTACTTACAACCGAATAGATATGGTTATTCTACTTCATATATCTACAGATTGTTGCTCCCAAGTATTTGTACGACATGACTGACTCCAGCTATGATTCATTAATCCTGTAGTCGAAGGCTTCACGTTTCGTGAGAGCACAAATTTACATTTTTCTACACAATTCGTCCGGAAAGTTCCGAGATTGATCTTATTCCTGGCGTATAAGCGACGTCAGTGCAGTAAATAAGCTGTCAGCTTGAACTAACAGCTGTAAACAGATGTGCATTCGACCAATCAGTTGTGGACAGGCAGGTTAAAGTAATGGTCTGGCAGCTGTATTTTCAACATTGTTTGGTCACAGATAGCAGTGTAGCAACGAACTGAACATCTCTAAATCAAGTGTTCGAGACATTCTCTAGCATGTTTCGAACAAAAGAAAAATGTGTGTATGGTTTGTCCTGCACTCCCCGACTCCCGAAGAAAAACAATGACGCCTACCGCCACTTGACTAAAATGTAAAACACGGACAGTTCTTTTCCTAAAAAAATTATCACAGGTGACGAGACTTGTCGTCACGAATGCGAGTTTACCACAAAACGGCAGTACAGGAATTCACATGAAGGGTCAACATATTGCGGATATAAGCCACATTCAAGCAAATGTGAAGTCCGAGTTGAACAACATCTCAAAGAAGAACTTTCTGATAGTTTCGCGTTGTTGTACGCTGTCTGTGCTTTGTAATCAAGTGGGGAGAGGCTATGTAGAACACCTCAAGCATTAAACTTTAACTTTTCCCTACTTTTTTATTAATACGGTCTCGAAACTTTTTTCATAGTCAGGCAATAATATAAAAACATCCTTCTATTTCAGTGACGAATTTTTGCTTTCCTTATTTCTACCGTATGATGTCAAAAAATTACGTACTTATCTCATTTATTAAGCAAAATGCTTTTCCCTATTATGGGGACTCATTTACTTGTTGTCTCCATGAGCCAAATTTACTAACAAATTAATAAATCAGTTTAAGAATTTGTAAAGTGATTCGTTCCATGTCATTACTACATATCATGTAAGCGAATTATGGAACACGTGACTAATTTGTATAGTATGATAAATAGTGCAAAGTTACTGGAGGAGAGGTTGACATCTCTTCAATCTATCGAACTCGCGGAATTTGGTTCCACTGCTTGCTTGTAACTGCCACGCAGAACTGTGCGTCGTATATTCTTGTCTTCTTTGGTTTTTCAACGCACTTGCGTTACTCCAGACAATTCCAGATTGTATTTTTACTGTTTATCGTGTCTCATTTTATATAGGATGACACCAACTCTATCGACAAAATTTCGTAGGTTGTTCAGGGATACTTTCTGAGTATTTTGGGGTAAGGACCCGTAGCCTCTGGTATCTCGATACAGAATTATTGCATTTAATTTGATTTGTTATCCCTATTTATCTCTGTAGCTGTAGTGCACTAAAAGATCTGTATAACAGTGTAAATGTCGACGGGGCGCGTTGCGTGTGTTGTTGGAAAATAAATTTGTTCTAGTCGCTGTACACTCTGATGTGATCTTGATGATCGACATTTTGAAAAATTCCCGCAAGAGTGCTGTTATACACTTGTTACGTGCTATACTGGCTGAACACAATTTGATAAAAGTGTACCTGTTTCGTTCAAATGGCTCTAAGCCCTATGGGACTTAACATCTGAGGTCATCAGACCCCTAAACTTAGGACTAAGTAAACCTAACTAACCTAAGGACATCACACACATCCATGCCAGAGGCAGCCGCGTGGTTCCGAACTCAAGCGCCTACAACCGCTCGACCACCGCGACCGGCGTACCTGTTTCGTCTGAGGGTTATTGGAGTACTCTGTTTCTTGCGTTAGACGTTTTGGTGGTTGCTTATTACAGGCTTTCCCACTGTTGTGAAATTATTTTCAGTGAAACGAAGTTTATTTGGGAATCAAAGAACATAAAACATAATTATAATACTATTCATTAAAGAGCGATCAGAGATCACGTGTCCCTTGTACGAAAGTACTCAGACAATATTTAGAAACAACATCAGAAATTCTGTTGATGGAGTTCAGGTTCACCTCGTATAGATATTCTCTCAAGACTGCATGTCTATTTACGCTTTTATTCAACTGACACGCTACACATCGTAGTATTTTATCGTGAACATGATTTATGGAACATGGAACTATGTATTTTCCGATTCTGTGTGAAAGTCCGTGTTACCGTTCATACCATCTTTTGATGACCTGTGGATGAAATTGCAGTGGTGGTCGAAAATAAACATGCTGTCATTTATGTAATTCTGAGAGGCTGCTAAAACTTACGTTAAAACGTAAATACCACCCACAGATAAGGACTTAGGCCTGCTCCGACTGCTGCCTACGAGGCAGTGCGAGGAGTGATTAATGATGTGGGACATGTGATCAGCATGTCGCCAGTCCCTTCAGCCGTTATTACCAGAAGATGAATGCGCCTCTTCTTTATTTAAGAAGGTTCTCGTTTATCCTTAGGAGGCTGAGTGAACACAGCTCCAAAACTCCTTACTCCAGAAAAATTCGAAAAGGTGGCGGGAAATCGAACCCGAGTCCTTCCTCACCTAGGGCAGAAATGCCAACAATTTTTCTTTTCTTTTTCTTTCTTTCGTTCTGTTTTTTCGTCGTTATGTGATCAGCGGTTCTTTACGGATGTCGCATGACATCTTTTCAGTTCTCTCGATGAGAATTTCACTCGGATTTTTTTCCAAACGGTGACTAGGTCACATCGAGCGACGTGGCGTGGTGGTTAACACACTGGACTCACATTCGGGACGACGACGGTTAAAACCCTCATCCGGCCATCCAGATTTACATTTTCCAGGATTTCCCTAAACCGTTCCAGGCAAAAGACGTGATGATTCTTTTGAATGGGCACTGCCGAATTCGTTCCCCCCCCCCCCCCCCCAAAAAAAAAAATGTTCAAACGTGTGTGAAATCTTATGGGACTTAACTGCTAAGGTCATCAGTCCCTAAGCTTACACAGTACTTAACCTAAATTATCCTAAGGACAAACACACACACCCATGCCCGAGGGAGGACTCAAACCTCCGCCGGGACCAGCCGCACAGTCCATGACTGCAGCGCCTAAGACCGCTCGGCTAATCCCGCGCGGCGATTGCGTTCCCCATCCTTGACACAATCCGAGCATGTGCTCCTTCATTAATGATCTCGCTGTCGACGGGACGTTAAACCTACTCTTCCTTCTTTTTCTTCGTTAACAGTCCCCTGACTGGTCACGCTGAGTTACCATGCCTGTAACCATTCACCTACAGAGGAGATCAAAACCTAGGTAAGGAGTTACGTCATTGCTTGTACCTGTTCAATCTGTTTCTATATCAGCTGCTTTTTCATGTCTGGTGGTTTTGTGAGATCTTCGTCGTATCGTTGGTTCGCGATAGAGGAAGCGTCGGCGCTGGGCAGCCAGGTGGCTGCAGACGCAGCGGATCGGCTGCGCGCCGTGCCCGTTCTGGGCGAATACTTTCTCATTGAGCGCATGCGGACGAACCTTATGCCTCTTATGTAAAAGAGCCTAGCCGTGCAGCGGCGTTGCGCAAGCGCCGGTTGTGTCAGCTCCTGCGATCGCCTTGCCGCTTCCGGGATGAGATGGAGAAAGCAGCACTCACTTAACACAACCTTGAATTCTGTAGCGCCCACTCTTCACGGAGCGCAGGAGCCCCGCATTTCACTCGCGTGATTGTCCCACACGCCTCATTGTTCATTTCGTCACGACTCTGTAAACAGAGCGTGGGGTCTGTTACATGGGCCAAACTGGAACGTCTTAAACTATGAGCCTGCACATGTGATTTAAACTTCTGAATATATTAATGTTAATTATTGTTCCCCTGCAGACACAATTTCTTAAGCAGGCTGGCCATTTAGGTTCAAATAAAATCAAGATAAGAGAACTTATTTTACTTTTTATATACACTGCAGCACTGCTTAATTTGTTTTATACAATAATTAATTTTATTTTTAGTGCGTAAGTATCAGAAATACCTCAGATGTTTAGATCAAGCCATATCAGCGCTTTCTGGATCAAGTATGTTTGCTTGGTGAAAATAATCACATTCAGTTAATCGGAGGATACGAAGAGGTCACCAATAGCTGTATACTTCATTATACGTTTAGAAATTAACGATCTACAGCAACATCTAAATGTGCATACTCTTCAAACAGTGTCACCGTAGCAATGTTCTACATAAACTATGTAGTTATAATTAATAATACAAAACTAAATAAATAAAATATACTCCGCAAGCCACGCAATTCACCATGTTTTACACATTGCGACTCCATACCGCCATGGGCAGCGAGCATAGAAAAGTCCTGGAAATGCCACTTAACCTCGAACAGTAGCCACAAAACCTGATAAGCGTGTCTTGACGGAGAACAGCTGCAGTTTTCGTCTCGTAGTATATCAGTACGCTAAAATACGGGACGAATATTTTCTAAACTAATGGGCTTGTACAGAGACGTCCCACATTTTTAATACTCTGTTTTAGTGAATAAATATTTAAATGTATTCTGGAATTTCTCGCTATCCAAATACAAACTGAACAATTGTGCTCGACTTATTTACTATAATTAGACGTCCCTTTCTATTCGAAAACAAAATGTCACTGTAAATTGGACGTTACACTAACAACTTTCTCTCTCTCTCTCTCTCTTTATATATATATATATATAAACGCAAAGTAGCTTTGAACGCTGGAATTATGAGGTAAGAACTGTCGACAGTATGCGAAAGAAGAATATAAAAATAAGCAAGAATCCATGATCAACTATATATGTTTCAGTTAGTATCGTACGATGCGTTTCAGTGTTTACTCCATCTTCTGCTACGTTGTTCGACATTTGGTCAATGACATCTGGATTGATGTCTAGGTGGACGAAGTGATCAAATTTTAATGGGAAGTAGCTTGTCTTTCTTTCTGCTCATCTGTTCACTATACTTCCGTATATTGGAGACGCACATGATCAGCACACAGGAGACACTAAGACAAACAGAAAAGATTGAACTGACATACGTTCAGTTTCTCTGTGGTTTCTGCTAATAGTTACAGATTTGTTGCAGTAACACCAAAGAACACTAACGAACAACACAAGCTATGAATATTAAATGGCACTAATTTGTCTTCTTAAAGCCGGCCGGTGTGGACGAGCGGTTCTAGGCGTTTCAGTCTGGAACCGCGCGACCGCTACGGTCGCAGGTTCGAATCCTGCGTCGGGCATGGATGTGTGGGATGTCCTTATGTTGGTTAGGTTTAAGTAGTTCTAAGTTCTAGGGGATTGATGACCTCAGATGTTAAGTCCCATAGCGCTCATAGCCATTTGAACCATTTTTTCTTCTTAAATGATGTTCGGTATAGAGTGTATGACCACAAAGCCATAAGAACTCATCAAATATAAATACAGAAAACTGCCACCACTCACTTTTTAAAAACAGTTATTTTTTCCATAAACCGGTTTTCCAACCTTTTCAGGCTAGTCTTCAGATGGTACACAGGAAGTTACATGACTGTTTCACAGCGTAATGTTGGGTGCTGGCTCTGTGACAAGAAGATGGAGCGTGTTTTAATGCATCGCCACTTGTATTGTGTGTATGGCGATTTGGCGATCTGTCAGTTTCCATTGTGGTGGACCCTTGGTAACACCTCAGTCACTTTTCATAGGATACGAGAGTATTATGTATGTAGACCATAGTTACGAAACGTTGGCAGAAAGTTTAATCAAGAGCTTATTATCGTTACCAAGGACAACGCCATGAAATTTTGGAAAAGAAACATTACATTTGGAAAATGCAGATTAAAAATCACCGTTGATAGAGCGACCACTAACGGTATCAGGAAACGTCTGTTGTAAATTAAATGTATCAGAACTGACGGATGAATTAGCAGTACTTGACACTCACGACGTAGGTATTTTCTGGACCATAAATGCATTTCGTTGCAGAACAATTTTTAACTTATAATCTTATTCCTCTCTGCAATCTCTTATAAACTCTAAACAAATACATAAATGAACAAATGAAAATAAAAAAGAACACTAAAATAAATAAATAAACCACTGATCAGGAAAGAATTATGCGAGAGAGATGGAAATCGGTAGATGTGATGTACATATACAGACATACAAATGATTAAAATTCCAGAAAAATTGCGATCATTCAGATGAAAGAGCTTCGCAAATTAAGCTAGTCGGTAACGAGTTGGTCCATGGTTCAAATGGCTCTGAGCACTATGGGACTTAACTTCTGAGGTCATCAGTCCCCTAGAACTTAGAACTACTTAAACCTAACTAACCTAAGGACATCACACACATCCATGCCCTTGGCAGGATTCGAACCTGCGACCGTAGCGGTCGTGCGGTTCCAGACTGTGGCGCCTAGAACCGCTCGGCCACTCTGGCCGGCAGTTGGTCCACCTCTGGCCCTTATACAAGCAGTTATTTGGCTTGGCATTAATTGACAGAGTTGTTGGATTTCTTGCTGAGGAATATCGTGCCAAATTCTGTCCAATTGGCGCGTTAGATCGTCAAAATCCCGAGATGGTTGGAGGGTCCTGCCCGTAATATTCCAAAAATTCTCATTTGGAAGATTCGGAGATCGAGCTGCCAAGGCAGGGTACGGCAATCACGAAGGCAAACAGTAGAAACCCTCGCCGTGTGCGGGCGGGCATTAACTTGCTGAAATGCAAGCTCAGGATAACTTAGCATGAAGGGCAACAAAACGAGCTGTAGAGTATTGTAGACTTACCGCTGTGTTGTAAGGATGTTGCGGATGACAACCAAAGGGGTCCTGCTATGAAGTGGAATGGCACCCCAGACCATCACTCCTCGTTGTCGGGCTGTATGGTAAGCGACACTCAGATTGACATCTCACTGCTGTCCGGGGCGGTGTCAGACATGTTTTCATCCTGGAATCTCATCGACTGTCTTCAGTGATGAGTACCTCTTGGAACTGAGCCGTGATGACCAGTGAAGACGTGGCTGGAGACGTCCTGGACAGCGGTGGGATACGACCCTTACTGTCGCCCGCCATGCTGCAGGACAGTCGGAAGTGATCGTTTGTGTGGCACTTGATTTCATGGCAGGACCCCTTTGGTTGTCATTGGAGACACTCTTACACCACAGCGGCTGGTCGACAATATTCTACTCCCGTTTTGTTGCCCTTCGTGCCAAGCCAACCTGAGCTTACATTTCAGCAATACAATGCCCGACCGCACTCGGCGAGAGTTTTAACTGCTTGTCTTCGTGCTTGACAGACACTACCTTGGTCAGCAAAGTCGCCGGATCTCTCCCCAACTGGAACGTTATGGCTCTCAACCATCTCGAGATTTTTACCATCTGTCAGGCCAATCGGACAAAATTCAGCACGATATCCTTCAGGAGCACATCCAAAAACTCTGTCAGTCAATGTCAAGTCGAATAACTGCTTGAGCAGTGGCCCGAGGGGGCCAAAGCGTTATTGACTTTCTCCATGTGTGAAGCTCTTTCTCGCTAGCAAATCATACAATTGTTCTGAAATTATAGTTGTTTTTTCGTCTATGCATGTACATCATATCTACCGATTTTCGCCACATTTGGGTAATTCCTTCTTGGTGCGTCGTTTTTTTTTTTTGTCTTAGAGTGTATTTAATTTGGCTTTGATGTTAGTTTTTATTGACAAGACTAGATTATCAAGATAGACATTACTCTTTAAGTTTAAAAAAAAAAAACCTTTAGATTATAACGTTAATTTTTCACAGCACGCTGTCGTCTTTCATACTAAGTTGGCTGATGAAGGACTCTTAACTGGTAAATCATTTGACAAGAAAAACACTAGTGAGTAAAACTTCCATAGCATTCGTTTCTCATTCTTAAGTAAGAAATTGTTCTAGTAAACGGTGACACAGGTGCGGATAATGGTAGAGATATAATAGCGGAAGTACACAGTGCTTTTATTGTTGAATCACCGGATTCATGTTTCAGTCCATTCGTAATCCTGAGTCGGTACTATTTATAGTTACCACGAAAGCCACTGTGGTGTTTGTAAACGGAAGGAGAAAAGCAGTGAAGAAGGATAATGGCTGCATGTGAAGTACATCAGGCAGTTCAGGTAGAACAGTATAGCCCGTGAATGAAAGATGTCGGGATTCTGGTCGCGCTTGGGTACACGGGATAAGTGTCTCGCGTCAGGTTTTCAATAATAAGGATGAGATTTTTTTCAGATGTCTTTCAAATGATCCTAAAAAGAAAATGCAACGGATTTAAGTCTTAAAATCGTTCAGACTGCATGGTAAGTCAGATTAAATAAAAGTGAAAGTCGTATGACCTTGTTACCTAGGAGACTCAGAGAGGTAAACTCAACCGTTCAATCAGAAACGGTTTTCTTCCGTCACGCTCATGACCCTTATCTCGTAGTGTGTAACCATTGAGTTAAGTGCATCTGTTGAGAATACGTGAATTTAATGGATGTGTGTATAGTGTGGTATCATGTTTTTGATCTGCGATGAGAGAAGTAAAAAGGTTAAACCCGTTGCCTGCACATCGCCTACCTCTCTCGAATAGCACTGCAGAGGCCGCCAAACTTAACTGCCCCTTTCCGACGAATGAATGACCATCAACAGCGCCACGTGCCCTCACTTCCTGGTACACTGCGGAGAGATTTAGAATTTAATCCAGGACACTGGCGCAAAGTCCAGAATTTTTCGCCACCATGTCACCTCCCCTATGCGGCCAAATACTGGTGGTGAAAAGTTCTTCAAGCAACGGCTGCGTCCAAGTCAAGTGCCTCCGCGGGTTATTGCGGAAGCGACCTCGCCTACAGAGGCGGGTGGAAGGTCAGATACAACATTTGCGTTTGCTACGAAAATAGTAAAGCTACTTTCTGGTTACTTGTCTAGAATTTGACGCTGTGCCGTCATTCATGAATCACATACGTCGTCTACAGTCAAGTGGGGCCTCTACTTATAAATCTCATAGTTGGTTTCTTAAAAAATTGGAGAGGGTTTGCCTGTTAACTGACCGTTAGAAAAACACAGATCCGATAAACACTTATTGTGTATTCTCGTTCGTATAGTGAAGCTGATGAAATCGTGTGTCTCACGCCACGGCAATAAGCCCTTCCTAACTGGCGCCGCTTGGATGGGTAGAAAGTCATGCATTTCAGTAGTAACTGTCTCTTGTAGGTGACAGTAATGGGAATGTCTGTAGTACAAGGTCGTACAGTGTCATGTGTTCTCACGCACTGGAACACTACGCAGCGCTTTGTGTATTAGGACGTTGCGATGAGCCTGGTGATTAAGAGATGATAGTCAAAAAATGGTTCAAATGGCTCTGAGCACTATGGGACTTAACATCTGAGGTCATCAGTCCCCTAGAACTTAGAACTACTTAAGCCTAACTGAACTAAGGACATCACACACATCCATGCCCTAGGCAGGATCCGAACGTGCGACAGTAGCAGTCGCGCGGTTCCAGACTTCAGTGCCTAAAACCACTCGGCCACACGGGCCGGCGATGATAGTCACTATAGCTTTTGTTGGCGTTATACCCGATTAGTGATATGTAGATTATAGTCAGCCTGTTGTTAGGTGTATGGACACTGAGGACCAAACATTATTGTAATATCAGAGTTTATGGCAGACATCTGCAAAACATGAGTATAAAAATTTACCCCTGAAAGAATAAGCACAAGTGAATCAAATATTATCTGTCTTAGAATTTTTCACTCTGGATTTTGCGATCAAAAGCAGTGGAAAACATGAAATTCATCTGTGTCATTATGAAGAAAATCAAATCTTTAGTTTTCAAACACGCAAGAAAAGTCGTTATCTTAATACACTCCAAAGGGGTAAAAAAAAAAAAAGAGACACACCACGAAGGAATTATTGAAACAGGACGGAAATCGGTAAATGTGAAGTACACGTACAGAAAAACAAATGATTACAATTTCAAAAAAACTGTATGATTTATTCAAGAGAAAGAGATTCATAAGTTGAGCAAGTCACTAAGCTTTTGGTGCACCTCTGGCCCTTACGCAAGCAGTTATTCGCTTTGGCATTTATTGATAGAGTTGTTGGATGTTCTCCTGAGGGATATCATGTCAACTTCTGTCCAATTGGCGAGTTAGATCACCAAAATCCAGTGTTGCTTGGAGGCTCCTTGTCCATAATGCTCCAAACGTTCTCAATTGGGGAGAGATCCGGCGAAATGTTTAGCCAAGGTAGGGTTTGGTAACCACGAGGACAAGCACTAGAAGTACTCGCCGTGTGCCGACGGGCATTATCTTGCTGAAATACATGCCCAGGATGGTTTCCCATGAAGAGCAACAACGCGGGGCGCAGAATATCGTTGACGTACCGATGGGCAGTAAGGGTGCCGCGGATGCAAACCAAAGGGGTCCTGCTATGAAAAGAAATGGTGCTTCAGACGATCACACCTGGCTGTGAGGCCGTATGGCGAGCGATAGTCACGTTGGTATCCCACTGTTGACTTGAGAGTCTCCAGGCACGTCTTCGCCCTGGAATCTGATCGACTGGAGTAGAATTGTCTTCAGTGATAACTCAACACCGATGGCCAGCGAAGACGTGTCTGGAGATGCCCCGGGCAGTGGTGGAATACCAACTGAGTGTCGCACCCCATACGGCTCAACAACCACGAGCGCTGGTCTGGGGCGCCATTTTATTTCATAGTAGAGCCCCGTTTGGTTGACACCCGTTGCACCCTTACATAACTGCGGAATGTCGACAATATTCTACGCCACCTTTTGTTGCCCTTCATGGCAAGCCATCCTGGGCTTACATTCCAGAAAGATGATGCCTACCAGCACACAGCGAGAGTTCCTGCTGTTGTTGTTGTGGTTAGGAATCTCTACCTTTTCCAGCAACGTCGCTGGACATCTCATCAATTGAGAACGTTTGGAACATTATGGGAATCCTCCAACCAGTTCAGGATTTTGACGATTTAATGCGCTAATTGGAAAGAATTCGGCACGATACCCCTTCAGGAGGACATCCAACAACCCTATCAGTCAATGCCAAGCCGAATAACTGCTTGCGCAATATAACTTAATAAAAACGAGTCTTCTGGTCCAGACTGTATACCAATTAGGTTCCTTTCGGAGTATGCTGATGCATTAGCTCCATACTTAAGAATCATATACAACCGTTTGCTCGAGGAAAGATCCGTACCCAAAGACGGGAAAGTTGCACAGGTCATACCAATATTCAAGAAAGGTGGTAGGAGTAATCCACTAAATTACAGGCCCATATCGTTGACGTCGATATGCAGCAGGATTTTAGAACATATATAGTGTTAGAACATTATGAATTACCTCGAAGGAAACGGTCTATTTACACACAGTCAACATGGGTTTAGAAAACACAACTAGCTCTTTATTCACATGAAGTGCTGAGTGCTATTGACAAGGGATTTCAGATCGATTCCGTATTTATGGATTTCCGGAAGGCTTTTGACACTGTACACTGGTAGTAAAATTGCGTGCTTATGGAATATCGTCTCAGTTATAATACTGGATTTGCGATTTCCTATCGGAAAGGTCACAGTTCGTAGTAACTGACGGAAACTCATCGAGTAAAACAGAAGTGATTTCAGGCGTTCCCCAAGGTAGTGTTATAGTCCCTTTGCTGTTCCTTATCTATATAAACGATTTGGGAGACGATCTGAGCAGCCGTCTTCGGTTATTTGCAGATGACATTGTCGTTTATCGACTACTTAAGTCATCAGAAGATCAAAACAAACTGCAAAACGATTTATAAAAAATACCTGAATGGTGCGAAAAGTGGCAGTTGACCCTAAATAACGAAAAGTGTGAAGTCATCCACATGAGTATGAAAGGAACTCGTTAAACTTCGGTTACACGATAAATCAGTCTAATCTAAAAGCCGTAAATTCAACTAAATACCTAGGTTTTACAATTACGAACAACTTTAATTGGAAAGAACACATAGAAAATGCTGTGGGGAAGGCTAACCAAAGGAGACTGCCTACACTTCGCTTGGTCGTCCTCTTTTAGAATGCTGCTGCACGGTGTGTTATCCTTACCAGGTAGGACTGATGGAGTACATCGAAAAAGTTCACAGAAAGGCAGCACGTTTTGTACTATCGCGAAATATGGGAGAGAGTGTCACAGAAATGACACAGGATTCGGGCTGGAAATCATTAAAAGAAAGGCGTTTTTCGTTGCGACGGAATCTTCTCACGAAATTCGAATCACCAACTTTCTTCTCCGCATGCGAAAATATTTTGTTGACAGCGACCTACATAGGGCGGAACCATCACCATGATAAAATAAGGGAAATCAGAGCTCGTACGGAAAGATATAGGTGTTTATTCTTTCCGCGCGCTATACGAAATTGGAATAATAGAGAATTACGAAGGAGGTTCGATGAACACTCTGCCACGCACTTAAATGTGATTTGCAGAGTATCCATGTACATTGCAGATTTGTCTAAGCTGTGTCGTATTCTTACCTTTATTATACTGACCGTTAAGATGAAACAGCCAATTACAGCCCAGTATTTTACTTGCCATTAAAACGAAACAGCCAACCAGTATGTAGCCGTCACGTTCAAAAATATCTGAATGATCTGAATTTTGTGTCATGTTCACAGGTACCTGAACGACCTGTATTATTTACCAAAAATAGGCAAACACAAATACATACACACACATTTTGCTCTCCCTGCCACAGCCAAGTATTTTATCGGCCATTAAAAAGAAACAACCAGTCAGTATATGGCCACCATCTCGGCTGTGTTCAAAAATATCAAATCGGTCTGAATTTTGTGCCATGTACAAAAGTATCTGAACAGTCTGAATAATTTATTAAAAATACATAAAGGTAATGACTTACAGTATTTTTATATAAAATATGCATTAGTCATTAGTGTGTGAATATCTGAATGCACACACACACACACACACACACACACACACACACACACACACACACACACATATACGGATACACATGCTTAGATCACCCTATTACAGCCCAGTAATTTAACAGCTATTAAAATGAAACAGCCAAACAGAGACCTTCCTACATCAAGGGTTATATCATTCTCGTTTTCAGTTGTATAATGTCTGGATGTGATCTGCGAAATTTAACTGTGGCAGGTGAAGGAAAGGCGAACAGCATGGTATTTTTTTTTTACAGTTTGTCAAGTCTGGACTTGTCTGACTGGGCAGAAGCCTGGCGCACATTGGGTAACGTCTGCATGTGCTTGTCTGCATTCCGTTCAGTCCTTGTAGATGCACTCTTACAAAGTGATCCAGAAATTGTGTGTTTTATCAAAACCAACCTATTTTACAAAAGCTTTGTTTGCTTTTCTTTGCATGATTTATCAGTTAGATACAAGATTGTGTATTTGGTTTTCTTAGGTTTAGTGCTGTAGAAACCTCTTGCTACGAACAATCTGGATTTTTTATTGTGTTTAAAACTATCCAATTACTTATCAAAAAATATAACGATATTGACACTACGATATGTCCACATCTGCATTATTTTTCAAAACTAGGGAAACATGTTGGCAGTACTGTTAGAACTTACAGTATTTCCACATTCGTATTGTGTAGCAAAATACTGTATCAAATTCTGCCTCATCAGTAAAACTCATCTCTCAGTATCTTTTACGCTTTAATCTTTCATTAAATTCATTGCCATAAGATATAACTTTTAACTGCATGTAGCACATAAAAAATAAAGAGTTCATGTACATTACTACTGATGGTGAACAGATATTAACGTTTACAAGGGTACATACTGCTCAAATATTGAGAGATTACAGGGCACTCTCACTAACGAAATGGTGTCATGCTGCTTAATGTTCTTAGGGTCGATGATCTTTATTACTTGCTTGCTGTACTGGATACGATCTGACTTCATTTACATGATGAAATGGTTGGCAGTAGTTAAAGCTCTTGCTTGTGTGCTCAAGGGAAGGAATGGCGCTAAACTTTACCTGCATTCAAAGGAAGAGGAAAGCTGAGAGAAAGAGAAGAACTCACTTCTGTACACTAGTAAAGAATGGCAGGTATTTACTTAAACGGTGAGAGTTGTGTCCTTTGCTAGTGTGCCAATTAGAGCCTGTGCCAGTCACCATCTGAACCGTTAGAGGTACTGCTTCTTGTATCCCGCGCACAGCGAATGATACGTGGGTGTACTTATTTGTTTTGAGTCGGCCGTCTAAACATTTGATATATTCCGTCACGCATAGTCGTGTCATGGAGTCAAATTGATTTGGTAGACCAGCAAATGGGTCCACCGTGGTTTCTGCCGAGCGGGATTAGCCAAGAGTTCTAAGGCTCTGCAGTCATGGACTGTGCGACTGGTCCCGGCGGAGGTTCGAGTCCTCCCTCGGGCATGGGTGTGTGTGTTTGGTCTTAGGATAATTTAGGTTAAGTAGTGTGTAAGCTTAGGGACTGATGACCTTAGCAGTTAAGTCCCATAAGTTTTCACATACATTTGAACATCATTTGATCCACCGTGGTTTCGGAGGCCCATAGGGAAGTACCTATGTTCCGAATCAGCTGAAGGTGAGACCGCGTATTTGCGTACTTTCAGACGCGCGCTTTTAATAACAGATTGTCACTGTCCGTGACTTCAGTCGGCGACCGCGTCGTGCTGTGCCACCCTCAGGTGCAGAAGGGTAAAGTATTCGGTGCTGTAGCGTAGGGCTCCAATATATGCTTCTCAGCACCTTGTTCTTTGGAACCATATTTTTCTTTATGGTGTAGTAGAGTACAGATGCTTGATAATAGCGTAGATTTTGGGCCATACCACGGATTCACATTTATGAAGTCAGAGAAAGCGATTAGTTCTGGTTAGTGTGGTGTGTTGATCCCAGCTGATCACTTTGTTAACCATAGACCCTATATTATTGAAAGCGCTTATGAAATAAAAATGTTTGTGTGGCGTTTCTTGAGCCATCTTTTGTCATATGATGTTAAAGAATGAATAAATCAATTGTTATTTAGACCACATCTCCTCCCAGTGTTCTGATTAACATTACCTTTTCCAATTTTATTTAAGTCTTGATTGCAACTGAAAGAGCAGAAGCTTGCAATATGTATTTACATTGTTGGTGTCTGATGTGATACATTGAATTTAAAATGTTTGTATGTAGCGACGTTCACAATACTGCAGTCCTGACTTGCAGGAATTGGCAATTCACTGGAACAGTTAGATTACATGCCCTGACGTCATGATTGCGCACTGTCAGGAGAAGACGTGCTGCTGTTCAAGCAAACATGGAACATCCTGTACCAATATGTCAGTTCTTGTGTCTTCTTCTCCCCATTTCTGTAACACATGAGATGATTAGCACAGCCTGTCCGCATTCTAAATTTGAGAGGCATAGTGTGGTCATCATGGCAGTTTTTTTATGCCGAGTGCGGTAGTGTTTGTGGTAGGCAAAGTACATATCACATACAATTGCTGTTCCAATATTTCTGCTGCCATACTAATGACTATAGAACCTAAACATGAGCCCTACCTTTCTATCACATAGTTGTTTATTAATTATTTTGAACAAGACATTTTTTAACTGTCGAAAAAAACTCATTCACTCTGGGTGACGGCAGTCACCATGATTGAGGGGAGTTAACTGACCATCATTGTGTTACCCAACACTATCTTCAGAGCAATGGCAGTCACTCTTCAACTGCCCATCATCGTCGCACCACATAGTATTTGAAGTAATGGCAGATAATGTCAACTCAACATCATTGTCCCACCGAGTAGTATTTTCTTTTATATTTTTTGTTTGCGTTTGGATGGTTATAAAATATACAATCCAAGACAAAAAAGATGCAGCATACAGCACTTATCCAAATAGAATGGAAATCGGTAGATGTGATATACATGTGATGATGAACAAATGATTGCAATTTCAGACAAACTGAATTACTTATTCAAGAGAAAGAGATTCACAAATTGACAAAGTCATAAACATATTTATCCACCTGTGGCCATTATGCAAGCAGTTATTCAGCTTGGTACTGATTGATCGTGTTGTTGTATGTCCTCCTAAGGGATATCGTGCCAAATTCTGTTCAACCCTCTGAGTTGGTTGGAGGGGCCCTGCTCACAATCGGAGGACATCGAAAAAGTGCAAAGAGGGGCAGCTCGTTTCGTGTTATTGCGTAACAGGGGTGAAAAGGTCACTGATATGATACGCGAGTTGGGGTGGCAGTCACTGAAACCAAGTCGGTTTTCTTTGCGGCGAGATCTATTTACGAAATTTCAATCACAAACTTTCTCTTCCGAATGCGTAAATATATTGTTGACACCCACCTACGTAGGGAGAAATGATCAGCATAATAAAATAAGAGAAATCAGAGCTCGAACGGAAAGATTTAGGTGTTCCTTATTCGCACGCGCAATTCAATAGTGGAATGGTAGAGAAGTAGTATGAAAATTGTTGGATGAACCCTCTGCCAGGCACTTAAGTGTGAATTGCAGTGGAACCATGTAGATGTAGATTCTCTAAACGTTCCCTATTGTGACTTGGCAAGACAGCCAAGCCACTACGAGGTGAAGTCGAAAGGCACGCGTTTAAGCTCACGCAAGCTGGCGTGAGGTCTGGAACAGTTAAAGGAGTTGAGTCTATTACAAAAAGTACGTAGCTTCTGAAATACTTAACTTTAATCCATAAGTGGTGAACATCGGTCTGACGGTACATGCATCGCAAGATAAATAGCAATTGATAATGGCGCCTTGCTAGGTCGTAGCAAATGACGTAGCTGAAGGCTATGCTAACTATCGTCTCGGCAAATGAGAGCGTAATTTGTCAGTGAACCATCGCTAGCAAAGTCGGCTGTACAACTGGGGCGAGTGCTAGGAAGTCTCTCTAGACCTGCCGTGTGGCGGCGCTCGGTCTGCAATCACTGACAGTGGCGACACGCGGGTTCGACGTATACTAACGGACCGCGGCCGATTTAAAGGCTACCACCTAGCAAGTGTGGTGTCTGGTGGTGACACCACATTCTCAACTGAGGAGAAATCTGCCTAAGTTTCTGGCCAAGGCAGGGATTGACAACAGACTTGGAGTAGAAACTCTTGTCGTGTGCGGGAGGACATTATCTTGCTAAAATGTAAACCCAGGATAGCTTGCCATAAGGGCAACAAAGTGAGGCGTAGAATATTGTCGACGTACCGCTGAGATGTAAGGATGCTGCGGATGACAACCAAGGGGGCCCTGCTATGGAAAGAAATGACACCCCAGATCATGACTCCTGGATGTTGAGCCGTATGGCGGGCGACAGTCAAACTGATATCCTGCTAGTGTCCAGGGCGTCTCAGACACGTCCTCACTGCTCGTAGGGGGTCTTTTTGAAGCTGGACTCATCACTGAAAACAATTCCACTCCAATGAATGACATTCCGCCCATACGTCCACACTGTTGAAAGGTAGGAATGATGTTAGTGTGCTGAAGATCCTCATTACGTTTACCAGTTATGGTACAGGTAACAGGACATGAAGGACCAATAGACTGGAAAAAATATGGCTCTACAAAGAATGAGGCTGTCAACCCACACCACACAGTTATCTCTGCAGAATGAAGTGGTACAGGTTGATGTGGAAGTGGATTTTCAATTGCCGATTTTCTGCAGTTCTGTGTATTGACATGTCCTTGGAGATGGAAATGGGCTTTATTTGTCCACAGTATGTTCCATGGCCATTCATTGTCCACTTCCATGTGATGAACAAATTCTAGGCCTAACTCTTGAACATCTGTAACTTTGTTTTGGTGTCAGTGCATGATTGTGTAATTTTATGTACTATGTTCACAGGCAAGTCCAAAGTTCAGGGAATTCCTCATTCAGTAAACCACCACCCAACCCCACCTACCACATGTTCTACAGAAGAAGGATCAGTTGTTTTTCTCCTTCTTCCGTACTGCACTTCAGAGAAACTGAGTTGTCGAGTTTCATAATAATTTTCTCCTGATCCTTGGCAGACATTAGGCCAACACCTTTTTTCATACCCTTGAATGGCCAGAACTTCCGCAGAACTACTGGCTCAGTCACCATTCTTATAAAAAAGCTTTACCATCACCACATGATAGTGTATTAGACAGTCATATCCAGCCTCTCAGATGGTAATTGAGTAAAAGCTGCGTACCCAGCCTGTTTTATTTTGCATGTTCAGCCGCATACATCCCCATATAATAGTAAAATTTATGTTATATTTTTGTGTTTCCATATCATTTCCTCTATCTCTGATAAAATTCCTCTCACATTTCACATTGTGTGGAGCAGCGGTTCATGTTTATGACTTTTGAGGAGGAAGTTAATAATCGCACTACTTTTTTCAGAGTATGAAGGACCAGATTATATATGTATTCAGCAAGATATATATAAATTGATAGAACTATTATTATAAGACTTGATGATCTTTTATACTTCACATCTTCAAGAGTAATATCATGCAATCAAGTATCAACGTTTTCGATTTTTATTTTTTATGTCATTACTTGTGATAAGCAAGATTGTGTGCAGGTATACTTTTCTATTAGTTGTCATTATGGTGTAGACAGCTTTTGTCTGTGTCAAACAGATAAGAAAACTATGAAACATGAATAAGTTAGAGAAAATGATTATATATATATTCTTTTCAAAAAAGGAAATAATATAAGACATGAATTCTGGGGTCATGTTAACTGTGATATGACTTTTAATGCAACTTTCAAAATGTGTAAATGGGCATGGAAGAAGGATGTATACAACTTTCTAGTTGTCAGCAAAGGTAACGATTTTAATAAACGTTGTCATATTAATTTCAATAACTGTTTTTGTAAAGTTGTTTAATAGAGTAATTGAAAAGAAAAGACTGAAACTGTAAGCAATGTAAGGAGCTTGTTATAGATGTATTATGAAAATATAATTCTAACCTATTGGTTGAAATGTTGTAGGTACAGAAAAGATGAAAATTGGAATGTAAGATGAATTTTGTAGATATGGAAAAGAAGTGAAGTGAGAAAGAAAGCTATGTGTTGGAAGTAGATTATGAACTTGAAATTGTAATCTGTATGTTGTATGTGTATTATGAAAATGTGATTCTAAGTTAATGGTGGTCAATAATACATTCCACTATATATTGTAGTATTTTTCTTGTGCTCTATACTTATCATGGCTGTCTGAACCTGTAGGACAGACAGAATACTCCATCTTCTTCTAGTATTGCCTAGATTATATCATGTGGTAGCTTTTTTTGAGATGGAGAGAGAGAGAGAGAGAGAGAGTATATATTTAAGGACATGATGGTGTGAAGTCAAGTGAAGTATATGCATTACGAATTAAAGCTAATCTTTGTTGACAGAACACAGTTGTATTGGCAGGCTGCTGACTTGGTAACTGATTTGTAAGCAAGTAGTATCTTTTGGTATTTTCTGGCTCAGTTTCCATTTTCTAGGTCACTCACTCGTTTCACCCATTCCTTCACTAGAAAATGAAAACTTACCCAGAACCTACCAAGACATTGTACTATAATCCACTTTTCAGGTATCACTCAATTAATTTAATTTAAATAACTTATACAAATTAATAAAAATGGATATTTTTCGTATCAAATTCACCAATTTCCAAAATAATAATTTTTTTCATACAAGAGGTAAATGTAAGGACATAAAATTTAGTATTTTTTGTGAAATGTGAACATAAGAAAGTAAAATTTTATATTTCTTTATAAAAGGAGAATGTAAGATAATAAATTAAAAGGAATTATAGTGAATGTAAAAAGTATCTGTTATTTTTCTGGGGAGTATGAGCATACACTGTGGAATTATCAAAAAGTCCACAATTTTCACATTGTGAATTCAATATCACAAAATTCATTATTTATATTTTTAAGTTTCTTTATTCCTTTATATTTAATTTTCATCTGTTTCTTTTCAATTAACTGAAAATTACAGTCAATAATTAATTTGTAATATCCATCCTGTAAAGTAATCTTGAACTATGTATTAAGCTCTATAAAAATTTTTTCTCATTAAATATTTACATCCAGTAACATTATATAAAACATTTACCTCTAACTCAGTTAATTTTTCAATCTCTTTCGAGACACTTGCATTGTTGGGCGTCTAGATTTGAGACTCTATTTATATAGAAAATTTTTATTGAATTTTTTGTAATTTGTAATGGCCATTTGGTAATGTAACTATTTTACTTTCTGAAACATATCGTTTGTCATCATGAAGGCACAATGCTTTATTGTTTATTTCAACTGTGTATATTTCATATTTTTCACTTTTGGTCATAGTAATTCTTCTGTATTGTTCTCTATTGTTAAACAAACAATCTTTATAATCTTCTAATCTTATTCCATTTTTGACATTATATTTCTCAACTCCTTTAGATTTTTTCTATATTTTATCACCAACTTTATAAGCATACATTTTTGTTCTGAGACCAAAAAAGGTTTCGCATTGTTTTTCCATTTCATTCATCTTTCATTTTTCCTACAACTTTCTTGTCAACTTGTGGAATACCATAAATATTATTTTCAGGCTAATTGCTATTATCAAATTTATCTGTCATCAATTTCATATATGCATAGATACCTTCAGTTTGTATATTATAGATATAATTGTCTATATCTTGATAACACAATTCAATATTTTATCCTTATTTTGGTTTGTATTGTTATATAGTGAAAATAGTACCTCAATTCTTCAGATAAATCAAGTATACTCATACCAACATAGATGGGTTTATTAAATGTAATTTTTGTTGTATTCATACAAATAGCAGCAAGGTTCTCACTAAATGTAGTTCTTTCTTTAAAGTTTGGCTTTGCTATTAATTTGTCACATTTTTATCCAACTGACACTAATTTTATATCAGGCTTTAGTTCATTTATCTATTTAAACCTATATACTTCCTCAACCAATCTGACTGATTAAATTTTAAAACTCTATATATTTTTGTTAACTTTATTTCTAATGATAAATACACCTTAAGATTTCTGTAATGAACAACATATTTATTTTTATCATTCAGAGTAGTCAACAACTTGCTTTCTTTAGTTATTGGCACGATTTTTATTTCAGGAGCGAACAGTAAATTTTTATGTACATCACGTAATTTTTGTGGATACTCTAAATCTACATCAAAAATATATCCATTTTCATCAATATATGAAATTTCAGAAAGGTAAGATTAGCACAGTGCTATGCTTTTAGCTACTCAGTTTCATCTACTTTTTCATTTATCTATTTTTAACCTTTTTAAATTCTAGCTACTTTTACACAGTGCTATGCTTCCAGCTACTCTGTTTCAGCTACTTTTTCATTTTTCTATTTTTAATCTTTTTAAATTCTAGTTACTTTTACACAAATCTGACGTTTTTTCCCCTCTCTAAATGTAAGCTGAAAATAAAGAGTGTGCTACAAATGAAAAGAAATATTCTGTAGGAGAACTTTTCGGAAACAAAATAAAACCAACAATGAAAGGTTTGGATTATGATTGCTTAGAGAATATTCAAATAATAATACTCGTATTACAAATATTGGCGGTATTATCTATACACATGGAGAAAAAAAATTAGAAGAATTTGAACAAATTATACAACCATTTTGTCACGATAATACGATCATAAAAATAACAGATTTTATAGATTGAAAAGAATAAATGAAAAATAGTAAATTTATTGTAAAAAAGGAGCCTGTGGAAGTTTTAATTTAAGATCTAGTTTCTCTAATTTTGCTAGACATGGAGTTAAGGCAAGAATTCCTTATTTATTAGATTGTAATGTAGAAATAATTAAAGGTATTAAACAAATCATTAATAAAGATATAAAAATTATTAAACAAAAGAATAAAAATCCTCTCACTATTTCTTATAACATAGAATTATCAGACATTAAATTAGATAGACTTTTAAGAAAGTTGCCAGAAATCTGAGAGTTTAAAAAGGAACACTATTATTTATTGGATTTAGACGTTACAGAAGATTTTGCAGGAAATTTTAATAAAGATGAAATGGTCATGTACTTAACTAATAATTTTAATTTTCAAAAACAAGGAGAACATAAAGAAGATTGTAATGTAATAGTAAACAACAATAATTCTGTTCGAAAAAACTGTTTAACTTGGATTAACTCTGATTCTAGAGTAAAAATATACAAGAAGTTTATTTGTCAATTAACAAGTCCTGGTGTTAATAAACAATTAGGTAGCCATATAATACATTCTTTAAATTGTCCAGACAGAAGAGTAAAAGAAACATTTACCACTACATTAGCTAAAGAAAATGGAATTACAAGACTGGAAACAACAATTTATAATTATATTAATCCAGATAACCAAATAGAACAAGAATTACCGTAGATCCACTAACAGATCGCTTATAAATAATAGCAAATAACAGCAAATATTGCAAGAAAGCTCTATTTTATTCTGTTCCACTAGTTAAAATGTGGGAAAAATTATCAGATACTCTACAAAACAGTTGTTGTCTTATTTAGAGCAATCTCATGTAATGTGTCTATTGGGGTAATAAAAATACAAAGAATTGACAGGAATACAAATAAAAATTGGAATGGAGAATAAAGAAAAAAGAGGAAAATTACTTTATTTTGTTATCCGCTTTTAGTTTTAACCTGTTATGTGTTAACTGTACAGAAATTTTCGAAGAGACAGAAAATATGATTTCTGCTAAACAAACATGCTTTATAAAATCTGGAGACATATATTTTTCTTGATCCAGGAGTCTGCTTTGTACAGTACCAAAAGAAATAAATATCAAAGAATTAGGATTAACTCGTACTGAAAATATTATTTCATTTGTGTGTAGAAAAAGAGTAAATACAACCAATAAACTTTCTGCATTTGCTATTAAAGAAATTAAACCGAATAATGCAGTACATATAGACTCCACAAAAAATGAGAACAAGAACTGGAAAAGTTAAGCACACAAGAAAGAAAACTAGAATATTTGGATAAAACAATTCTTAAAGGAAGAGCACTAAATATTTTGGAGAAGGAAAAAAAAAATGAGAAATTCAAGAAGAAATATAAGAATATTGTAAATGATAAAAGATAGGTTTTCCAACAAGTGGAGTTTATAAAAATTATGCTTTTGAGGTAAATGATAAAAACAAGTATCCATATATTGGTGTTTTGAGTGAAAATAATGGTAAAAAATCTGTACATTTTACTAGCGGTACCTATAGAATATATTTATAGTTATAAGTAAAGACAGAGAATGTTTAAAAGAAGGATTTATTTGTATTCCATATAACAGCTTTAGACATAAATTAGAAACTTTTTATTACTGTAAAGATGAACTAACTTTGGAAATAGAAACAGATGGTCTTTCCACTTTTAAAGGACACTCATTTCCTAGAATAATTAACTTAAGGGTAATAACGATTTTTGAAGACAAAAAGAGTTTATTATACAAAGAAGAAGACAAACAAGTAATCTAAAACATAAAAAGTATTAGGAAACATGAAAATTAAAAACTGTAAAGGTCTAGAAGATGGATTAGAAGTAATTATTTCCAACATTACAATCGAAAATTATCATGGAAAAATAGACAAATTTTTAAATTCTATAATATTCCTGATTGCTATTCTTCTAAGTATTAAGTGGAAGAGGAAATTAGAAATAAAAATATAGATCTAAATTACAAGATTAAAGTTAAGTTCGATAAAACTAAAAAACACCAAATGAAACCAAAAAAGATTGGTGTTCGTTGTTTAATTTTTGTGTGCACATGGTTGCAATTGAATATATTTTAACTGTTTCGAATTTCTCTGGAATAACTATATCACTCTGTTTAAAAATCTAACATTAATGGTGGATATTCGTAATTAAGAAGAACTAAACATGCTATATGGCAACAGCTTTGCCGCAGTGGATACACTGGTTCCCGTGAGATCAAAAAGTTAAGCGCTGTCAGGCGTGGCCGGCACTTGGATGGATGACCATCCGGGCCGCCACGTGCTGTTGCCGTTTCTTGGGGTGCACTCAGCCTCGTGATTCCAACTGAGGAGCTACTCGACCGAATAGTAGCGGCTCTGGTCAAAGAAAACCATCGTAACGACCGGGAGAGCGGTGTGCTGACCACACGCCCCTCCCATCCGCATCCTCAACTGAGGATGACACGGCAGTCGGATGGTAGCGATGGGCCACTTGTGGCCTGATGACGAAGTGCTTTTTTCTTTTTAAACTTGCTATATATTTGCGAATATAATACAGGTTGTCCGAAAAGTCTTTCCCTGATTACATAAATTGATAACTCAGGCTAGAAGTAATATACAAATATGA
Source organism: Schistocerca serialis cubense (assembly GCF_023864345.2). Classification (NCBI taxonomy): domain Eukaryota; kingdom Metazoa; phylum Arthropoda; class Insecta; order Orthoptera; family Acrididae; genus Schistocerca; species Schistocerca serialis. The sequence continues at coordinate 387,341,763 of NC_064640.1, forward strand.
AAATTTGTCGAATTGCTTACAACTATCAAAATTTTTTTTATGTTTTACATTCGCAGTGCGTAAGTGCTGGATGAGGTGCAGTGCCCAAGAAGCCATGTTAACCAATCAGGAAAAGGCACAGTGTGTCCTGTGGTACGATGACACACGATCACCAACCACAGTGCAGAGACACTTCCAGACAACATTTGGAAGGAATCCACCTGATGTCAAGAGCATTAAAGCCTGGTATGATAAGATCAGGAACACATGATCGGTTGCTGACCTTCCGAGGTCTGGTCGACCAAGAACCTCAGCAGACAGGGTGGAAGCTGCAATGCAGTCTTTTCTGTGATGTCTGAAGAAATCGGTGCGCAGGGTCTCACGTGAATTACAGATGCCAAAAAGCTCTCTCGATGACATTTTATACAAAAGTTTATTGTTTCGTGCATACAAAGTGCAAATCGTTCAGGCCTAGTTGCCCAATGACAGTACACATCGATATGACTTTGTGGTCGAAATGCTACCACGTATTGAGGATGATGATGGTTATCTCATACGAATTGCCTTTTCCGACAAAGCGCCTTTTTTTGTCAGTGGAGTAATGAATCGCCATAATGTGGGCATTTTGGGTTCACAACCCTCTGGCGAGGTCATGGAGTGCACCAAAGGCAGTCCAAAGATGAATGTTTGGTGCGCGGTATTGCACGATCGAATTATTGGGCCATTCTTCTTCGCTGAGGCTACCGTCACATCTGCAGTGTATCTGGACATGTTGCAACTGTATGCTGTTCCTCAGCTGCTTCAGTATTATCCGGATGTCTTGTTTCAGCAAGACGGTGCACCGCCTCATTGGGGTTTGGGCGTCCGTGCCTATCTCGATATGACCTTTCCTGGGCGATGGATTGGTCGTGATGGGCCAACGGTTTGGCCTCCACGCTCTCCCGACATACCCTTTAGACTTCTTTTTATGGGGTTATGTCAAGGACGAGGTCTATCGAACACATATACCAGACCTTGAAACCCTGCAGCAACGGATAACCACAGTCGTTGGATCGATCCCTTCAGTGATGTTGGCTAATGTGTGGACAGAAACTGAATATCGCCTAGATGTGCTACGTGCTACCAAGGGTGCTCACGTGAAAGTTTACTGATGTCTGAAAAAAACTTTGATAGTTTTTAAACAATTAGACACCAGTTTCATATTTGTATCTTACTTCTAGCCTGAGTTATCAATTTATGTAATCAGGGAAAGACTTTTCTAACACCCTGTAATTTCCAAAATTGTAACAAGGGCGAATTAAATTTCCATCTTCTGCAGAATAAATGCGATAAACATAATATCCTAAATGACTAAATAATAACAGAGACCATTCTTTATTTATATCCTCCTTAGTTATGTAAACACATAATCTGTTTCCCAAGGTGCAATATCTTTGGGAATAATTAGTTTTTCCATTTAAATCTAATTAAATTTATAACTTACTAGAAATGTGTAGTACTAAATGGAGGAAGACAGAAATTCTATAATTTTAGATCTTTTGCACCTTGGGAAACAGATGTATGTGTTTACATAATGTGTAAACATATGTGAAGAAAGTAATTTATTTACATCCGAAATAAACTGATGAAAATAGTGCTTTTATAAAGTGCTTTGTCACTTGAATACCACTATAAATACAGTCTTAGAGGTTTTCTACTCTATCAAATGTCTTAACTGAGTACTTAGACTGAAGGATTTTGGCCATTATATCACAAAGTCAACAAAACGTCAGTGGTTGGAGGAGAACTAGCTTTTTGACAAAACAATTAACACCCTCACCTACCTACTTAATAACAGCATGAATAAATGAAGCAGTTCTGTTACTTCAGAACTTAGTTTTCGTGTAGTGCTGTGTACATAGGGTCAGAGGAGTCCATGTGGTGGTTGTTTTGCAGTTTTTGAGAATGAATTTTTATTTTTCCCATTAAATTTTGTAATCTTTAAATGGACAATACCAAACAGTCAAAGCAGTGTGGTAAGTGTCTAGAGAAAAAGAATATTAATATATTTCATAAAGATAAGTATCTAAAAGATGCAATTTGTTGGATTTATAAAGAATGTGTATCATGAAATCAGAAAATTAAAGATACATGTTAATGTGGTAGAACTGTTGGTACAAAAATACTAAAAAACCTTGTACAACCGAAAGTTCATAAAAATCTTATGGCTGCTCATGAAGAAAGAATTCGGAAAATTTTAGGTAAAGAATCGATTTCTTATGTTCATTTTATTTATTTTATTACATTCGCCTTTATCAAAAAATATTAAATTTTACGTTCTTACGTTAACCATTTATAAAGAAATATTAAACTTAGTTTTCTTACATTCAGTTTTTATAAAAAAATATTAAATTTTATTTTTGTATGAAAAAATAATTATTTTGAAAATAGGAGAACATGATATGAACAAAATATTCATATTTATTAATTTTTTAACTATTTTACATTAAATTAAGTGAGTTAGACCTGAAAAGTGGATTACAGTTGTATGTTTTGATAGTTTCTGGGTAAGTCTTCATTTGCTAGTGAAGGAACAAGTGAAATGAGTGAGTGAGCTAGAAAATGGAAACTTAGCCAGAACTTACCAAAACATCCTACTATTATGCCTTGTCACCTCATCCCAGCTACTGCTGACTTAGAAAGGTTTTCGCAGACATGGATGTTAGCTAACGGTGAGTTAGCCAAGGTCTTCTCTCTTTTTTATCCAGCCACCTGTTGCACTCAACTCTGGAGATGTATGCATACTATCTTTCGTACTTTGTGTGTGTGTCTGGTGTGTGTATGTACGTGTGTATGTGCTTATACGTATTTTTGATAAATAATAAATGTCTGTTGTATACTTTTGAACATGAGAGCTACATAGCAGTTGGCTATTACGTTCTAGTTGTCGGTTAATACAGGGCTGTGATTGTCTGTTTCATTTTAATGGCTGGTAAAATACTAGGCTGTGATTGGCTGTTTCACTGGAGCCTTTTTTTTAATTTCTCAGCATCAACATCTCTTTTTTTTTAATTTACTGCCAGCGCCCCCTTGCATTCCGCCATTGAATTGTGATATCGTTGCCCTGCCTCTGCATCTAGGTAATCCGCAGGTTTTGGCAAACCTGCACTCACCGGTGCTGAGGTCAAGACCTCTAGATCCGAACGCAGGCCTGAAGGCGGTGCTGGAATGCTCGTAGCCATGCAGATACTCCATTTCTCTCTCTGGTATGTGGAGACTCGATACCGGGCGAAAGTCTTTTTAATTGACGCCATTTGGGTGACTCGCGTGTCGATGATGATGAATGATGATAGGACACCACCCATTCCCCGAGAGTAGAAACTCACTGAGCCGGTAGGGAATACAATCCGGACACCTCTGGTTGTGAAAAAAATATTAGCTTATCGAGTACTGGAGCAGATTTACGACTGGATTCAAGACTTGGTTCCAGTCAGAACTGAACACGTCGCTTTTAACGGAACGAAATCTACAAATCGACAAATGTAAAGGTGATTTCTGGAGTATCCCAAGGAAGCGTGATAGGACGGTTACTATCTTGAAGACTGTTTGCAGATGATGCAGTTATCTACAACAAATTGGCAACGCCAGGAGGTAGTGACGATTTGCAGAATGACCTCCAGCGAATTAATGAATGGTGCAGGCTCTGGCCGTTGACCCTGAATGTAAATAAATGTAACATATTGCGCATACATAGGAAAAGAAATCCACTATTGCACAGCTGCGCTATTGATGACAAACCGCTGGAAACAGTATCTGCCGTAAAATACCTAGGAGTGATTACCCAGAGCGACTTTAAGTGTAACGACCGTATAAAACAAATAGTGGGAAAAGCAGATGCCAGACGCGATTCATTGGAAGAATCTTAAGGAAATGTAACTCACCCACGTTTGAAATGGTTTCTAAGACGTTTGTCGACCGATTCTTGAGTATTGTTCATCTGTCTGTGATCTCTACCAGGTAGAACTGTCAAAAGAGAGAGAGAGAAGATACAACGAAAAGCGTTGCGTTTCGTTACTGGGTCATTTACTCGGCGGGAGAGCGTTACGGAGATGCTTAGCTAACTCCATCCATCGACAGACATTACAAGGGAGAGATTTACTAGAGTCAGGAAATATATTACTTCTCCCCACATACGTCTCGCGTAATGTCCACGAGGAGAAAATTCGAGAAATTGCAGCCATTACAGATGCTTACCAACAACTATTCTACCCACGCGCTGTTCGCCGGTGGAACGGGGTTGGAGGGTTCACTTAGTGGTACAAAAGTACCCTCCGGCACACACCATTAGATGGCTTGCGGAGTATGATGTAGCTGTACATCCAGTCGTGCTGACCACACAGCTACCGAGGCGGACTACTTATCCGTTTTGCCATGCGAAAGGTCTTGCCACTATGTAATTTAAAAACAAAGTTGCTAACATTGCGTTTATTCACGTGTGGGTGAGATATCATACAAAAGGGTAATGTTTTAGGGCAGTTGAAGCTGGGGTCCTAGTCTTTTATTGCCACACAAGTCAAAGTACAAGGTAGTACAAGGCTTTCAGCGGGAGAGTGATGAATCAACAATAGAAAAAAAAAATATTTTCCAGACCTGGGCAAGCAAGCACCTGTGGACGTTCATTCCAGTTGCCCAGCGCTTTGGAGGAGGGAAAGGAAGGTTGTAGATGGACTCAGCAAAGCGGTACAATATTCGCCCACCACCACCAAATAATGCGGTGATGGGCTAACCTGAAGCGCTGGAAAGATGTGTCTACAGTTACAGACCGCAAGCGCGTGCCAAGGGCTCATTTGTGACAGTTTAAAACGTTGTACCAAACTAGAGCTTGAACCTTTATACCTGCCTCTTATAGACTGTGCCAAACAAGCCACACGGAGTGAATCAAAACTTCTAAAGGTCACTAGTTTTCGATTTGTTCTCAGTGCTTTTAATAATATCATGAGATTATATCTTCACAAGACTCCCATTTGTGGAATACTATTCCTAAATCCAAAGTAGGTAGAACTAAAAATTTCAGTAGTATTAATATTAGCACTATTCATGTGTGTATATATATCTTTTAATCTGACTTGTTCCACATCATATCGATAAAATAATCGGGAAAAAGGATCTACGGAACGTGACATAACTAAAACTAAATTAAACTATGGTTCTAAGCTAATTAGAGCTTTACACATTCAGATCCGGTCTACTGTAGTTGACTGTACTAGTTCTTGCTCCAGCTTACCTCAATGATCTCCCATGACGACTACCGTCTTTTGGGTATAACTCTGAATTCTTTGTCTTTCCTTTGTCTTCTACAGTCATTCATTCATCATCTGAAAACTCGATGCCATAGATCTTTACAGACACGGTTTCATTCTTATTTTTGCAAACATGAACACGATCGAGCTCTGCAGGAAACAGTATGTTGGTAAAGTTTAATTTGTTTGCATGCAGAATCTAGACAAATGGTACGCATACTTATTTACAGGAGAGAATCCTGCTAAAATGAAGCACCTTTGACTTGACGTGTATTACTACGGTTTTACGAGGTGCATTCAAGTTCTAAGGCCTCCAATTTTTTTCTAATTAACTACTCACCCGAAATCGATGAAACTGGCGTTACTTCTCGACGTAATCGCCCTGCAGACGTACACATTTTTCACAACGCTGACGCCATGATTCCATGGCAGCGGCGAAGGCTTCTTTAGGAGTCTGTTTTGACCACTGGAAAATCGCTGAGGCAATAGCAGCACGGCTGGTGAATGTGCGGCCACGGAGAGTGTCTTTCATTGTTGGAAAAAGCCAAAAGTCACTAGGAGCAGGTAAGGCGAGTTGGGAGCATGAGGAATCACTTCAAAGTTGTTATCACGAAGAAACTGTTGCGTAACGTTAGCTCGATGTGCGGGTGCGTTGTCTTGGTGAAACAGCACACGCGCAGCCCTTCCCGGACGTTTTTGTTGCAGTGCTGGAAGGAATTTGTTCTTCAAAACATTTTCGTAGGATGCACCTGTTACCGTAGTGCCCTTTGGAACGCAATGGGTAAGGATTACACCCTTGCTGTCCCAGAACATGGACACCATCATTTTTTCAGCACTGGCAGTTACCGGAAATTTTTTTGGTGGCGGTGAATCTGTGTGCTTCCATTGAGCTGACTGGCGCTTTGTTTCTGGACTGAAAAATGGCATCCACGTCTCATCCATTGTCACAACCGACGCAAAGGAAGTCCCATTCATGCTGTCGTTGCGTGTCAACATTGCTTGGCAACATGCCACACGGGCAGCCATGTGGTCGTCCGTCAGCATTCGTGGCACCCACCTGGATGACACTTTTCGTAATTTCAGGTCGTCATGCAGGATTGTGTGCACAGAACCCACAGAAATGCCAACTCTGGAGGCGATCTGTTCAACAGTCATTCGGCGATCCCCCAAAACAATTCTCTCCAGTTTCTCGATCATGTCGTCAGACCGGCTTGTGCGAGCCTGTGGTTGTTTCGGTTTGTTGTCACACGATGTTCTGCCTTCATTAAACTGTCGCACCCACGAACGCACTTTCGACACATCCATAACTCCATCACCACATGTCTCCTTCAACTGTCGATGAATTTCAATTGGTTTCACACCACGCAAATTCAGAAAACGAATGCTTGCACGCTGTTCAAGTAAGGAAAACGTCGGCATTTTAAGTATTTAAAACAGTTCTCATTCGCGCCGCTGGCGGTAAAATTCCATCTGCCGTATGGTGCTGCCATCTCTGGGACGTATTGACAATGAACGTGGCCTCATTTTAAAACAATGCACATGTTTCTATCTCTTTCCAGTCCGGAGAAAAAAAATCGGAGGCCTTAGAACTTGAATGCACCTCGTATTTGCTATTACCTTTCGCAGTTCACACACTACTATTGACTGCTGATGATCGGTAATGCTACTCCATGTGTGCCTCGACAGGTGTTTTATGCAATAAAAATGACCTATATCCGTATTATTATCAGCCTACAACATTAATGGATTGACGTGTCTGTCACGATGGTTACCCTCAAAACAGGGCCATCCTCGGCGAAGGGAGCCATCTGCAGCCTGGAGACGTACAGTGAAGGCTGCCGCACGTGTGTCTCGAAGTCCACTGTCTGACGGTAAGGGATGATTGCTTACCGAGCCTGTGTTCTGGCCGGCTACAGGGACGCAGATAATTTACAGAATAAAGGCGTTCTTCGGAGATAGATCTGACAAACTGACACATCTGCAAAACAGGGAGTTGCAAGTATGAGAGAGACGATGAAATTGTTTCACAGAAATCTTCTTGGCGACTGAATGTATCTTTTCAGTGCAGGAAGAAAGGGCATTATGGAACATCTACTGAAGTTGTTAAATAATTCGATTTGCTAGTAAACAAATCTGAGCTGGCCATCCCGATGCATGCACTGTCCTACATAAAACTTTGCAGAACGTTAGGGGAGAGCCTCTTCTAGTATGAGACATTTCACTGTTAAACTTCATAGTGCACACTTCTACGCAAGCCTTCGCTGCAGTTCGGAGGTCACTCGGTACTTTTTGATCAGTTGCAAGATATCACTTGTTTTAATCATAAATACATGTCTGAGTCAAGCTAAATGTTAGTATCTTTACACAAAGAAAAATATTGTCTGGGCAATAACTGCCAAATCGTCTGTAACACCCTTGATTATTATATATGATTTGCTGAATTTACTCATGGCACTTTTGTTGCTCTATGCTTGTAATCACTTTCAGAACTCAAATTAATAATCAAATTAACTAATTTAATAAGACTGAGCCTTAAATTGCTGGTGCACCCATGTACCACCACACTAAAATAAAAACAGTGGATAGTAGAGGGAGTATGAATGAGAGCAGTGGCGTATTTAAGTTTACGAAATAATGACAAGTTTTCTTAAGCCTTTAGTAACTATAACTTTCTGGAGAACCAGTTGATAAATCTTACACAAAAATGAGAAACACAAATCTGTTAAGGAATGGTGTTTGCTAGGCAAAGCATGTAATGGGGTAGAAGCTATAGTAATTCTCTCTTGTATTAATACCTTCTACAACGCAATCTGACTTTGTTTATGTAAGTCCGCTGTGAGGCCCAACTCTGTTCAGATGGAATCAACTACTGTCAAGTATACTACAAAATATGGTTCACCTGAAAACAGGGAACTGTGAATATCGTTTAACAACCCTACGCCGGTGCAGCAATACTTTACCCTTTCACTTTGATTCAGGTGGCAGTAGAAAACGGTGTACTTTGGGTGAGGAGCGGTGTGCTGCAGCAGCTGTATGTTTGATGCATCCATGAAAATATGCAGACTACGAGGCCTGGTGTTCTGATTATCAGAACGCAGGGAACTTCTCTATCAGAGCCCTGAAATCCCGGCAGATTTCAGTGTGAGGTACACCCATTCGCTGGTCTGGCCAAACCAAATTGACTCACAGGCACGATGGTGCGTGCTGGAATTGCCAAACGTCAGGTGGCCAACGCAGGACGAATAAGTTCACCTTCGTGACACATGATATGCATGAGATGATACGCAGTTCCACTGGCGGAACAGTTGGAAACTGTCATTGGCTCTTAGTCCACCACAAGATACAGACCACAAGTCGCACCCACTAAGGAAAGACCTGAAGTTCTCCACCAGAGGAAGGCCAGAAAACAAAGACGCCAAAGAATCATAACAACTTTCCGCCAAGCCTCAGTACAGGAGCCCAATTAACAAAAACGAAACCGCCCCCATACTGCAGAGAACAATTGGACTATCCTCTACTCATTGACTATCCCTTCTTGACTGTTCTGTTGGCCTGGTAACCAATACAGACGCAGCACCGGGGTTCCCACGCTGGGGAAACAAGCCTCTAGTTTTCATATCTTGAGAGGAGCTAATCATCGACTTCAAATTTGTCTTGTCTGAAAAAAGAAGATTTTAAACTAGGGAGGCGTCGTTCTCATGGTCAGCATGGCCATATTTCGGCAACAAACATCCACCTAGAGGGGACCACAGTCCCTCATTTATGGAGTGATCTAATCTTTCTGGGCCGACCATTTCCAACTTCTAAAAGAAGTTAGACATACTGCTCGCTAAAAGAACCTGGCAATTTCCTAGTGTCAGGGGGACTTACAGTCGTGCCTCCACTATACACCATCAACTCTGTCCATATCGTCCCAGCTTCTAACATAAGAATACATGGTGTTTTATGACCTTCCCACCATTTGCAGAAAAGCTCAGTTTACAGCAGTCTCTCTTAAATGGCTAATGGCTTCTTCTACCCACTTTCAGCCACCTGGCCACCTTTGCGACGGACTGCTGCTTCGGCCAGGTAAAATGTTTTGTGAACTGGCAGCCTTCTGTCCAGTCCTAAGTGGCAGGAGCAGAGGGCTTCGGCCACAAGTCCCTGTGCAGGTATGTCCACTGAGTGCTGCTTCCCAGTATTACTCACACAGCCAGTTCTCCACAATCAGCATTTATGGCCGACAATTCATCACTCTTCCTGCTCCCTGTCGGCTCCACTACAGCCCTTTGGGTACAAGTTCTCTACAGGTTACACATGCAGTTATAAGAATATTTTGCGCACAATTTCCCCATGTAAAAAAGTCATAAACCACGCAGAGCAAATGTAGCACTGGGAACCACAGACGAGACCGCTACGGTCGCAGGTTCGAATCCTGCCTCGGGCATGGATGTGTGTGATGTCCTTAGGTTAGTTAGGTTTAAGTAATTCTAAGTTAAGTCCCATATTGCTCAGAGCCATTTGAACCATCGATATCATGACCTAAAATATGAATGTTAATCTGACTGACGACGTTGGTAAAGTGAGAGAGTGACGTACCACCTCTCACGGTCAGCCATACTGTTAAAGATGGAGCATGGTGTGTTAAGGATCTGCATTTAAGAACTTGTTTCGTAGCCTGTCTACAGATTTTGAGTTTGTCTATGAGTAAACATGCCAGGCAAGTGACGCCAAAAGATTTCTCATTTCTTCTTTATTATTTTTAATCTTCGTTGTGGAAAAACGTAGTTTTGTGAAGTGTAATTGAAGTCAATAGCTATACTGCAAACACAACAGTTTCTGAAAATAAATGAGTGTAGTACGGGCCTACTCTGTTTACATTGCTGCTCCTGGCACACCCAAGACATTATGTATTGTTTTACAAATGAGATGCTCAAGTGCAATTATTTTAATATTAATAAATACAATAAACATGTAAGGTAATATCTACTGTTTGACTATCAGTGGGAGTTGCGAACATGGAGACATGGCAGTCACCAACCATTGGGATGGGATGGACGAAGAAGTCGTTTTGGTGAGCAGGTAGGTGCTAGCGCTGGGAGTGGGGTATCTTGAGTAATTCCATATCTGGTGAGCGGAGTTGAAATGGTGGATTTCGCTTCAAATTATGAGTATGGCAGATGCCAACATTGCCAAAATCTACACTCCTGGAAATGGAAAAAAGAACACATTGACACCGGTGTGTCAGACCCACCATACTTGCTCCGGACACTGCGAGAGGGCTGTACAAGCAATGATCACACGCACGGCACAGCGGACACACCAGGAACCGCGGTGTTGGCCGTCGAATGGCGCTAGCTGCGCAGCATTTGTGCACCGCTGCCGTCAGTGTCAGCCAGTTTGCCGTGGCATACGGAGCTCCATCGCAGTCTTTAACACTGGTAGCATGCCGCGACAGCGTGGACGTGAACCGTATGTGCAGTTGACGGACTTTGAGCGAGGGCGTATAGTGGGCATGCGGGAGGCCGGGTGGACGTACCGCCGAATTGCTCAACACGTGGGGCGTGAGGCCTCCACAGTACATCGATGTTGTCGCCAGTGGTCGGCGGAAGGTGCACGTGCCCGTCGACCTGGGACCGGACCGCAGCGACGCACGGATGCACGCCAAGACCGTAGGATCCTACGCAGTGCCGTAGGGGACCGCACCGCCACGTCCCAGCAAATTAGGGACACTGTTGCTCCTGGGGTATCGGTGAGGACCATTCGCAACCGTCTCCATGAAGCTACGGTCCCGCACACCGTTAGGCCGTCTTCCGCTCACGCCCCAACATCGTGCAGCCCGCCTCCAGTGGTGTCGCGACAGGCGTGAATGGAGGGACGAATGGAGACGTGTCGTCTTCAGCGATGGGAGTCGCTTCTGCCTTGGTGCCAATGATGGTCGTATGCGTGTTTGGCGCCGTGCAGGTGAGCGCCACAATCAGGACTGCATACGACCGAGGCACACAGGGCCAACACCCGGCATCATGGTGTGGGGAGCGATCTCCTACACTGGCCGTACACCACTGGTGATCGTCGAGGGGACACTGAATAGTGCACGGTACATCCAAACCGTCATCGAACCCATCGTTCTACCATTCCCAGACCGGCAAGGGAACTTGCTGTTCCAACAGGACAATGCACGTCCGCATGTATCCCGTGCCACCCAACGTGCTCTAGAAGGTATAAGTCAACTACCCTGGCCAGCAAGATCTCCGGATCTGTCCCCCATTGAGCATGTTTGGGACTGGATGAAGCGTCGTCTCACGCGGTCTGCACGTCCAGCACGAACGCTGGTCCAACTGAGGCGCCAGGTGGAAATGGCATGGCAAGCCATTCCACAGGACTACATCCAGCATCTGTACGATCGTCTCCATGGGAGAATAGCAGCCTGCATTGCTGCGAAAGGTGGATATACACTGTACTAGTGCCGACATTGTGCATGCTCTGTTGCCTGTGTCTATGTGCCTGTGGTTCTGTCAGTGTGATCATGTGGTGTATCTGACCCCAGGAATGAGTCAATAAAGTTTCCCCTTCCTGGGACAATGAATTCACGGTGTTCTTATTTCAATTTCCAGGAGTGTATTTACAGGACTTGGAATAAATCTTTAAAAATTCCAGTTATACTAAAAAGCTTAAGCCAAAGTGACAACTGACAGCTGTAATACAGAAATTAAGAAAGTGTGACAATATGCACAAATCAATACTTATATAACGTACAAAAAATGATAGGACACAGATGTATACAGCCATGAACACAAACGTGGTGTCGGATTATAGCAGAAGGAGTCAGTTATCAACACTGGCTATTTTGTATCATGTACTGACGTACGATAAATATTACTGAGGACTTTAATTACATCTAATTGCAAAAATGTGCCAGAACTTCGAATCCTCCATATGTATGTGTGAATAGATTAGAGCATTGTGTGGCCCTGACCAGTTCCTTTCTCGGAATGTATCATATCTGTGGATTTAAGTTGTATTTAGTAATAAACAGGGTAGTTATTAGTTGACCCATTAACTAGAACATGCGTTATTACAGTATATGAAGCAGTATATGTAAATCATTTCAAAGAGTGCACAAATACGCTCAATAGAAGTAGGCCATATTTATCTACATTTCACTATTTGTTGGTGTTTTATTTTATTTAAAGTGATGAGTTGGCGTGTGTGTGAAATTAATATTTTTATTGTTTAAGATAAACCTTTGGGTTTAGAATTACTTGCGAGTTTGGAAAATGAACACGAAAGAGCGGGGCCCCACTTAGCATGTTAACATAAGCTTAAATAACTAAATAATTTGCAAGTTGCTGCTTGTTGTTGCGCTTGCCATCAGACTCGCCATGATAAATTATGTCGAAGTCGTGCTGCGGCTCGGCAGCAATGTGTGCTGTCTGCCTACCACGCGTAAGACTTCAACATCAAAATGTTGTGTGAGAGAATAACAATAATCTTCAAAGCCTGTGTACTTGTTTTGCAACAGAAACACCGCCTCAATGAGTCAACTAATTAGATATGCAAATAATTGACGAAATTTATTATTTAAGAGTCGCCTAGTGTGGATTAGTTATAGGACAATCTGGGTTATAATTGCAAAACAAATGTGCGCCGGACAGTAGCGATTTATTTTTGATCAAAGTTCTGTAGAACCAATAAAAATGACTGCTAAGCCGCCACAATCATGGGAACACTAGTTCTCTGAACAATAACAGCAAACAGTGGATCACTTTCCGCCTCCGTAGCGTAGCGGTAGCGTTTCCGCATACCACGCAAGGGGCCGGGGTTCGTTTCCCGGCAGGGGACTGGGTGTTGTGTGTCCTTCATCATCATTTCCATCATCATTGATCCCGCAAGTCGCCGAAGTAGCGTCAACTAAATAGGACTTGCAATACGGCGGGCGAACTCCCCCACATGGGGCCTCCCGGCCAACAACGCTATACGATCATTTCATTTCAGTGGGTCCCTATAAGCTTAATTGCATCTGAATGTACCACTAATACACTGGAGGGCACCTCAAACCTGGGAAACGCTACAAACTTTCTTAATCTGCATTGCTCGCAAATACGAAGTAAGCGAATGCAAGACTCACGGATTAACACAAGTAATCATGCAACCCAAGTTGCGCAGCAAATTCTACAAAATTGTGAACTGCTCAGATAACAGTTAATTGTGAAATGCGAAACTTGGAATTCAGCGAACGTACGCTACTACTCACAATTCAGCGCCGAAAGAAAAGGACAGAGACGGTGGCAGAGAAAGGCTGCTACTGTCGTCTTCTGGATCAATAGAGATCGAGACGGCTTCCCCACGGCAAGACCCGAATCAGGATGCCCTCTCAACCTTTCGGTACCAAGTCGTTCTGGCAGCTGCATGTTTCGCGACGTGAATGCTGAATTGATCGATCAGAATCCAAAACTACGTTAAGACGTAGCACAGTCATGTGTTCTTTTAATAACCAGTCATTAGGCGAGGGAGAGAGGCCAGGTGACTGCCTCCATATCTGCTGCAGGGAGATGCCCGTGACTCCCGCTCACTTGTTTATTCTTCCTGCTCCAGGGCAGATGGTTTTACGCTTCGCATTGTTCATTTATAAAATCATTTTAAATTTGGTTAGACACCTCCTTCGACTAGCGTATGGTATAAGTGCGAGAACATGCTGAAAAGCAACGTCTCCGAATATTTTATGTGAAATATCTTAAACTCTTTCAAATAAAACAAACGTTATTAACAAACTGCCTATTGGCTTCTGTCTCGGGTTCTTCGGCCGACGTTCATCTAATGATTTTTCTGACGTTTCGCCAGCACGAGTGGCTGGCATTGTCAAAGCTTCACCCTCCATTGCCGGTGGTGAACTGGAGGCGAGCTCGCGGCCGCAGACTATATGTACCTGGCGCGCCAACGTCCGAGGGCTTCTCCGCGGTCATTTCCGGTGCGGTTCTCCTCTTGCTACCTGCGACGGTCGTTCGCTGCAGTACGGGCAGCCAGGATCCGTTTACCTTAAGGCTTTCCTCTTTCTTGTTGAAACTGATCGCGTGTTTTTGGATTTCTACAGCTTCTCTGAACAAGCGCGTGTGATAGTGCTTCTCTACAGCCAGAACTTCCGTGTCGGCGAATTTTATTGCGTGGTCGGTCTCATTCAGTGCATGCTCTGCCACGGCCGATTTCTCCACCTGCCCCAACCTGCAATGTTGCTTATGCTTATGCAATTAACACCAGGATCAAAGAGCATAAGCGCCGGCCGAAGTGGCCGTGCGGTTAAAGGCGCTGCAGTCTGGAACCGCAAGACCGCTACGGTCGCAGGTTCGAATCCTGCCTCGGGCATGGATGTTTGTGATGTCCTTAGGTTAGTTAGGTTTAACTAGTTCTAAGTTCTAGGGGACTAATGACCTCAGCAATTGAGTCCCATAGTGCTCAGAGCCATTTGAACCATTTGAAAGAGCATAAGCGACATTGCAGGTTGGGACAGGTGGAGAAATCGGCCGTGGCAGAGCATGCACTGAATGAGACCGACCACGAAATAAAATTCGCCGACACGGAAGTTCTGGCTGTAGAGAAGCACTATCACACGTGCTTGTTCAGAGAAGCTGTAGAAATCCAAAAACACGCGAACAGTTTCAACAAGAAAGAGGAAAGCCTTAAGGGGCTCCGGAACGCCCTATACTTGCAATGTTAAAATAACGCTTATAAATTACATCTTTCCTCACAAAGTATTTGAGGTAGGAAGTTGAACTTTTTACAGATTATTTATTGGAATATGGGCTACAACTTAACACAGGGATTTTAAAAATTTTAGTTCAGTTATTAAAGATGATTTTTTTTCAATTGTAATGAAAATTCACAACATTTTTTGCAATTTTTTATTTATATATTCAAAAATATACAGTTTTTTGGAAAAAGGCTGTGTTAAATTATGCAGAAGGTACTGTGTAACATTTACTGAAAGTTTGAAACAAATATGTTTGGAAGATCCTTAGAAAACATGTAATTAATATGAGAAAATAAAAGTTTTGGGAATCGAGCGACAAAGATTGGATTAGCTTTTTAGTGCATTCCAGGTCCATAGGATGGTTATCTTCATCCTCTGCAAACTCCTCCTCCAGCTTCCTCTTGTTCCTCCTCCTGTTTACTCTTGCTTGTATTTCTAGACTCTTTACAGCCCTGTCTGCAGCCCGAAGGCATTCCTTGTCTAAAGCAAGCATCGCTCGTTGTTGTGTTCGTAGATTTTGCTACCATTTTCTTCAGTTGCAGTTACTGCCACACTGTTCCAAAAGGTGGTCATGTATGAACACTTATCACATTTCAGTTGTATTTCACTAGCAAGTCCTACGTGCTTTATTATGGAGAGTTCCAGACCAACTTCACTACAATGAATACATGTTACACAGTTTGAAAAAATTCCTTTGAGAACCGACATATCAAATATTTCATTCACATCCGATTCGCCCATAAAACATTCATAGTTTTCACTCATTGAACCAAGCTTCTTCTGTGAAGTATTTTCTTTCCCACTTTGACTGCTATGGGCAGGTGTACTTGAGAGGTTAGGTTCACTCACTTGGTTATCGTCTTTATTGTTTACAGTAATAACACATACCTTTGGCTTTCCAACATTTCTCCTTTTCTTAAAAGCCTTCAGAGGATTTCTAATAACTTTACTTTTACTCATTATTATACTTCAACAAAACAGAGACTCAAGAAACAGAATTAATTACGAATATTTTCGAGATAACGACAGAGTAAATAAACATGAAACAATCGACAATCACACCAGCGATATATATTGAACCATCACAGGTTAGCCACAACACATACTTTATCTCACATCACTAAAATGTACCTGATGAACACGAACGTAAACTCGCAATAGAGGAAGCCATACCGCAAATCACCATAGACAACTGGAAACCTACTATCCCCCGAGAAGCTCTCGACCTAATACAACGGAAAAGACGACTACAAAGAGAGATGAGACGAACCAACAACCCGAACTTACGACAAACCTGGAACCGACTGAACAATCGCGTCAAACAAATCATCTCGACACATCGACAAAGACAGTGGGAAGAAACATGCGAGAGACTAAACTACAGAAACGGAGGACAATTTTGGAAACGATTTAAAACACTGACGGGACAAAGAGCGACAACTACCACCACACTAATTACAAACAACGAGCCAACGACAGACCCACAACAACAAGCCGACATCTTCAAAGACGTGTTAGAAGACGTATACTCCTTCCCACATGACAACAACTTCGACGAGGTTTTCAGACGAACGGTAGAACTCCGACTCCCACGACTACTTAACACACACACAGTAGAGACGGAAAACGAAAACACCCTAACTAAACCGATAACTGACAAAGAAATAATGGACGCGATACTAACGGGACGGAACTCAGCGCCAGGCCTAAACGACATACGACGAATTCACCTACAAAAGGCCCCTCTCCTTACACTCATCCCTATCCTATCCCTCATATTCAATTATTGCATCAGTACAGAGACCATCCCAACTGCCTGGAAAACAAGCAAGACGATCATGATCCCTAAACCAGACAAACTAAGAACAGACCCACGATCCTACAGACCCATCTCTCTTTTAGACGTACTGGGAAAAACCTATGAAAGAATCATCACAGACAGACTCAAGACATACGTAGAACAGAAAGAACTCCTCCCCCTGATCCAAGCTGGCTTCCGCAGTAAGCACTCCACGAATGATCCACTGTTCAAACTCGTGAACGGAGTCACGCAGGGCTTCAACAATGGACACTGCACCCTCGCAGTATTCCTGGATATTGAAAGGGCGTTCGACAAGCTATGGCATGACGGACTCCTCTACAAGCTGTGCGAGATAGGGATCCCTGTCAAAATGGTCCGGCTCATAAAGGCATACCTCACCGACCGAGTATGCAGGATACACATACACAACACCTCTTCCCAACCGTTCACCCCACAAGCAGGAGTGCCACAGGGCGGCATCCTGTCTCCGCTGCTGTACGCGCTGTACACAGCAGATATACCGACCACCCAATCCCCAGACGAAACAATAGCCCTATACGCAGACGACACAGCTTACTGGTGTACATCACTAAGGACAACAACTATACAGAGGAAGACGGACGCATACCTAAAACGACTCGAAGACTGGATGGAAAAGTGGAGAATAAGACCAAATCCAGCAAAGACACAAACAGTACTCTTTCGACACAGAAACCTGACCAAAAAGAGACAGCAAAATGACAACGACATACAATTAACACTCTGGAACACGCCACTCAGACTTGTCAACACGGCCAGGTACCTTGGCGTATTCCTAGACAAACACATGAACTGGATGACTCACCTGAACTACCTTCTCGACAAGACTAGAAAACGCCAAAGACTGATACGACAAGTACAAGGACGCCTCCGTGGCTGCAGCATGGAAACAGCCATACACACTTATAAAACCTTTATCAGACCTGTCCTAGAATACGCCAGCGCCCCGCTAGGAGGAATTCCACACACGGTAGCAGACAGACTTTACAGTACAGAACGACGACTGCTCCGCAACCTTGCGAAACTCCCGGCAAGGACGCCCAGCAACGACGTATACGAAATAGTTAACGTGGAACCACTCCAGACACGACTGACAAAACTGCGCGCGAACTACGGACAACGAATACTAACGCAAAGACCTGACATGGAAAACCTAATTACAACAAGACCTCGTACTCAACGACTCCCCAAACACAAGTATATCTGCCCAGCGCGTACGGTAGCACAAAACACATCACACCACTTCCCAGACCTAGCCCCAACCATGGAACCGCTGACAACCCACACCACTACCCCTTCCCACCTAGACGTCAGACAATAAAACACAGACAGACATTCTCCCTCTCTCCCTCACTCCCTCTCTCCCTCTCTCTCTCTCACACACATACACGCACACACAAACACACACACACACACAAGCAACAAAACGACAACACTCGCACAATAAAGCAAGCCGGCACACTCTTCAACTACTCAATCCTGTTCTGCCACTGAAAATGAAAAGAAAAAATATGTAAATAGAAAATAGCAATAATTGTACAATGCAAGTAACAATAGTAACATCATTATACACTACTCACAGACTAACATCCAAAACCTCTTATCATATGCTCTCTTCACCTCTGCTCCACAACCGAACACAGAACTAATTTCGGAAATATTACACACAAATCACACACACAAATCACACACAGAAACACTACACTCTCCAACGTAAATAACCACAATTATATATCACCATATGTCAATGTTTATTCCTCAAACCTCAACAAATGCCAATGCTTAAATCTCTATCTCTTACTGTCACACCCCCAAATCTCTCCCTTAATCTTCTCCCTTCCATATTCTATTATTATAAACATGTTAATCCTAGTACTATATACATTAAGAACTAAAACATAACCTTGCAAATCATATCTCGTTGTTAATCTCTCCTACTATACTCTTTGTTAAACCAAAATATAACCTTGTTAATTTTATTATAACCTTGTTAATTATATAAACTTGTTAATTATGTAATACCAAATGTCAATTGTTAATGACCACGTCAAAGTGCAAAAAAATTGTAAAGCACCTTTCTGCAAGCACTTCAAATTGTATAAAAAAGAAAATAAAATTGTAAACCTCGCCTAAGGCTAAAAAGTGCAATGCAAGCACTAGAATAGCCCGCCCTCCCCCTAAGGGAAGGGAATGTAATGTGCTAAAAAAAAAAAAAAAAAAAAAAAAAAGATCTCGCCTCCAGTTCACCACCGGCAATGGAGGGTGAAGCTTTGACAATGCCAACCACTCGTGCTGGCGAAACGTCAGAAAAATCATTAGATGAACGTCGGCCGAAGAACCCGAGACAGAAGCCAATAGGCAGTTTGTCAACAAGTGGTCACGAAAGCCTTAACAATTTTGTAAACGTTATTAACATTCTACAGCTTTATTCTTCATGTCTACATCTTCATTTTTCAACATAGTCACCCTGACGATGAACATATTTCTCCCAGCGAGAGACCAGTTTGTTGATACCGTCACTGTAGAATGTTTGAGATTGTTGACGGAGCCACGCACCACTTCATCACTATCAAAATGAATTCCCCGAAGTTGTTCCTTAAGTACTGGAAACATGAAAATCGGATGGGTTCAAGTTGTGACTTTATGGAAGATGATCGCTGATAGTGAACTCAAGGCGCTGGATTATTGCAGATTTCACAGCGCTTGTGTGTGGTCTGGCATTGTCTTGTGAACGAGAGCGTGCTCTGTGTGTGTACGAAATCTTCGTATTCGAAACGGCTCCGTGTCAGACTCTTCTGTGATCTGCATAAAGGAAGGTGCATTCGTCACTCATAACTATCCTCTGACAGATTGTCAGCAGCTCCTTTCAAGAAAAAAAATCACATTCGCAACCGAAACGGACGGCCAATAGTTTACTGCAAACGCTTCTGCGAAAAGCAGTGCCAACGAGAACTGCTTCCTTCCACCAAAGTCTTTGTTCTGGAACTCATGTGGTCACGCCATGATAGTTACGTGACCACTTGGCCCATCACTTCCCCACAAGACAAAGTGAAATCTTTGTCTAGAATTACATAATCTTTTATTTTCCAGAAACACAGCCAAAATTAAAAGAAAAAAATGATTAAACATCGCACAGCGATATGTGACTGCAATGTTACAAATTGTTAATTTGATTGGTGGTCCATTTCCTTAAAATTTGGTGTATATTCGAGCTTGGTATCGGCGCAAGAGTATTTAAGATCGAGTGTCGGTAGGCTCATGGTCTGTAACTATTAGTCACTCGCCGAGGAAGGAGCAATATCGATCTGCGTAAAGTTTTGTGTCACTGTTTTTCGGTGGCGTACTGGTCACGCTGGTTTTTCATACTTTAACGTTATACGAATAATAACCTCCGTACATCATCTCAGGGCTCAGAATAGTTTGCTATTATTACAGTGTGTGTGAAGCTGTCTTCACACAGGACGTGAAAGCGTCTGTGGACGACGATCTGGTCGAGTTTCGTGACATCACACAGTATAATTTTACGTTCCACAGTCAGAAATTTGCTTCGTGGAGAATAAAGTGGCCACTGAGAAGCAAGATCATGTTCTACATCACAAGCAGAACTTAGGGGACACTATACTGGATTACATTGTTTGTACTTTTGTGTCAAAACCTACGTCCTATGAATATATTCTGTTTTGCAAAAGCAGAAAATTGACGATGTCTCGGAAACAAATCCTTTTTCGTACGATTTGTTGTAATACAATTACGAGTAATGTCATATTAGCGGTTACAGTATTTTCTTACTTGTTTATTTTCGCGTTATAACTTACGTGTTATAAAGTTATACCGTTTCAGATTTATCAAAAACGCATCGTTCTTGGTACGATCTGCTATAATTAAATGTCAGTTTCGTTTATATGAAATCAAGAATTGGGAAAGAAAGGGAACGGATGGTTGGGAATTCGTGACTTGCATCCGCATGCGGTATTGTGGTAATACAACGCGTAAGTTGAATATTTGTGCCAGACTGGGACCGAACGCAGATTTAACGCTTCTCATGAGTGGTTGCCTTAACTGTTTCGGCCATCCGGACACAGTCCCTGACCGGCTCAAATTTCCAACTCAACGCACTCTGCAATGCAGCATCCTTCGTTCATTAACCCCCCCACTCACAAATTATTGATTCCCGCAAGAGTTCTGACGATATTAGTGCATGCACACTGAGATAAACGTTATGGAGCTGTTGCACTCTTAAAGAAATATATCCGCAGAGTAGACAGCATTAAAATATATATGGCATATCAGTGGTTAAAATCTTCAGGGTACAATAAAATCAAAGATTTATTATTATTGTTATTATTAATATTACTGTCATTATTAACTGAGTACTCAGTGTCGCCCAGGTATTCATTTATTTCAATCTTCTAATTAGTTTATCTCCTCCTTCCCTCTTGCATCTGTCTATCTCCTCCTTCCCCCTCTCTCTCTCCACCTCCTCCACCCTCCATCCCTCCTGCCTCTGTCTCTGCTCCTCCCACCCTCTCTGTCCATTTGCCCCTCCCCTCTCTGTCCATTTGCCCCTCCCCTCTCTGTCCATCTGCACGTTCCCCCTCCGTCTATCTCCTCTGATTCCATTTCCTCCTGCTCCCTCTCTTTGTCCGTTTCCTCCCCCTCCCTCTCTCTGTCCATTTCAGCCTTCCTCTCTTCCTGTCCATCTCCTTCTCTCCCTCTATTTGTCCATCTCTTCCTGTCACCTCTCTCTGTCCATTTCCTTCTCTTTCCTTTCTCTGTCCATCTCCTCATCTCCTCTCTCTCTGTCCATTTCCCCTCCCGTCCCTTTCTATCCATTCCCTCTTCCCCTCAAGTTATCCATCTCCCACCCCCGCCCCCACAGCCTATCTGTCTCCACCTACTCCTTCACCTTCTTTGTCTGTCTATTTCCTCTACCCCTTCTCTCTTCACATTATCACCCCCGCCCAAGTAGGAAGCAAGTGGTTATGACACCCACGCTATTTATTTCTAGATCGTAACTAATATGTGTACCAAATTTGGCTGAAATCGTTCCACAGGTTTAGGGCGAGGTTTTACCCGTGGTTTTGGCCTGCATACGCATATGTCAAACATATTTCACATGTATTTAACATATTTCTCACGTATCTGTGCACGTCTCTAGTGAATTTCCCCTGCTGTTTAGTTTTCACACCGTTCAATGTTTATTACGACGTATCGCCTGAACTGTGTGTTATACAGTGATATTACGTTGGTTCATATGTTTTGTATGTTGTTATTCCGGATGCTATGGGTTTATTTATCGATTGTCATTTTTTATTTGTAGTTCACTGTTGCTATTTGAGTTTGCACATTGTAATTTTTTCGTTTGGAGATAGTGAGTGGAGCGGTGGATGCTAGAAAATCGAGTGACAAGTGGAGAAATCGAGCATTTCCGTCATATTCTTCTGTTTCAGTCCAGTAGAGGGGTAACTGCAGCCGAGGCAGGCAGAGACATTTGCGCATATAGGTATGATGCCATTCGACAGAGCACAGCAAGAAGACGGTTTTCTCGTTTTAAGAAGGATCGTTTTGACATTAGTGACTCTCGACGTTCAGGAAGACTTTCGGGGTTTGATTAAGATAGTTGAAGTGCTTTTATCCACGATGATCCACGTCAGTGAACTCGAGAACTGGCAAATGTGATGAACTGTGATCATTCCACCATCGTGTGACAATTGCTTGCAATTGGGATGGTTCAAAAATGGGGTGTATGGATATTGCATGCTCTAAGCAAAAACTACAAAAATCAGCAGGTGACCATATGTTTATTTCTGCTTGCTCCTCATCAGTTGGCGCTTGAACAACATCGACCATCCCACTCTGTATCGTTACTGATGACGAGAAATTGTGTCTTTAAGCTAACGTAAGGAAAAGATAGGAATGGTTGAGCCCAAACAATGCACTAACTCCTCGTACAAAGACCTGCTCGTATCCACAAAAGATTATGTTATCCATCTGATGGAACTGTGACGGTGCGGTGCACTACTAATTGCTTCTCCAAGGTGTAACCACCACTGCTGAATTTTATTGTCAACAACTGAGACGTCTGGCAGATGCAGTCCAAGTACAACGACTATGAAGACTGCGTGAAATGATGTTACTCCATGATAACGTCAACCGGCATTCTGCTAGACTGACAAGAAAACACTGTATAGGTGTTTCCTTGGGAAGTCATTCCGCATCCACCTTATTCACCTGATATTTCGTCCTCAGGTGTTCACCTTTCCCGCTCTCTATCAAACAACCTTCAAGGAACTTCCTTTTGCGGATGAAAATGGGCTCCGAACATTGCTCGACGAGTTCTTCGCCTCAGACCATGTGATTTCTGAAATCGCGGAATCGAAAAGTTACGACAGTATTGGCAAACTGTGCAAATGGTGAAGGAGAACATATTGCTAATGACTAAAGTC
Source organism: Schistocerca serialis cubense (assembly GCF_023864345.2). Taxonomy (NCBI): domain Eukaryota; kingdom Metazoa; phylum Arthropoda; class Insecta; order Orthoptera; family Acrididae; genus Schistocerca; species Schistocerca serialis. Next base: position 387,365,031 of record NC_064640.1, read on the forward strand.
TCTGTTATAGGTATCTGTCGTGTTCATTAAACTTATGGAAAAACTTACGCACCAACCATATAATTTTGCAGATACACCCAGTGATATATGTTGCTACTGTTTGCCAAATGTGTTGTGAAAAGAGTTAGCACTAAAGAACTAATAAGTTAAAACGTCATGCTTCATGCGGCAGTTTTACTGAATGAACGGTAAAAAATGTAGTAAGCGATAAACTTTTTTTCTTTCATCCTTTTGTGGAAGTTATCATAAAGGAAAAATTTCGTAAGGGATTGAAATTATGTGTAAAGTTTGTTGCAAGTCACCAAGTTCTGCCATTCCTAAATATTGTATGAATAAAGTATGGATATTCGTACGTCGTGATCTACACTGATTTTTACCCATGCTTCTGTGACAGGTAGGTGCTTCTTACATCCACAGCGATTCTTTCGAAATACTGAGTGCTATGTGTACCAAGTATGGCTGAAATGGATCGAGTGGTTTATGAGCTGTGGAACATACACACATTAATACATATGTACGTACATCCATTATTATAACAGGTATGAATGTATTAATTATTAATTCCTTGTTTAAAGTAAATAATTTCAAGGATATATCTACAGGTAAAATGGTGAAGCCATGCATCAGCGTTTGTATTTCATTCATTGCATTTCAGAACACTGAAATATTTAAAATAATAGGAAATACTGTATAGTGGATAGAGTGTGGACTTATGAAGTTAATTGTATTTAGTTCGTGTTTTGCTGAATCTAAATTTTTTTTTCATCGTCGCGTTTTCTATAAGATTCTGGGACTTCATTATTAATCTGACAGAAGTATGTGGTGTGATATTCACCTGATCGTACAGCGTAACGCACAGTGTGCTAACTTGCGTGTTGCACCGGCCAGGCTGGGTATGCTTTTTAGGCGGTTCCTAACACTCGTTTAGGCAAATGCTGGGCTGATCCCAGTTTCTATCTCAGAAATTATGATATACTAACAGTTAAAATATAATCACACGCGGAACACAGATTATAAAATTCACAAAGGGTATTCAGGGCATACGGCCGCAAGTTAAATAAATTTATCAAACCTCTAAGTACGGCGGAGACCGTATTACATGGGATTAACGCTAACTGAAAGAAGAAGGAGGATGTCCAGTAATATTCGATGCCATGTATATATAATAGTGCTTTCTCTCAAGAGTTAATTAGTTCGATATGAACTTAAGATTTTACTAGAAAGTGAGAATGATGAAATATTTGAATCTTATGTGGTAAATTATTGTACATTTGTATCGCATTGTTCGTAATGAAAGTTTTGAAAGCTAATGTTCATACTGACTAGACATGGAACATTACATTTTGCCTTGTGATATGTTCATGGATATTGAATTTTTTATTTTTATATATACTACAGCCAGAACAACATTCCTAGTGTATGGAGAAGGGAGGAAATGTGTGTCTTAGTAGAGTTACCAAAGCAGTTTTACCCTCGTACATTTTCGGAAAAATACTGTGATTTGCGAACTGACAGCCGCAGCTTGAGACCGCTGCGGCCGCACAGCACGATGTGGAGCACGTTCCGTATGATGCAGCAGCTCGTTTCCAAGCGTGAAAAAATCACGATGGAAACCACGTCTGGCGTGCTTCGTGGTGAGAAACACGTCCTGTGTTGAAGACGGCTTCCTTTATGTCTGCTATTTGTTTCACTGAAAGGCCATCGTTCATAAGTTTAATTGTGCTGAATGGAAAATAAATGCCTGACTTAATTTATTCGTCAATAACTGGTGGTTGCTGCCATTATTGAATATGCTTGATTACGTAATATCATTCAATTACTATTTATATTTGAAAACTTGTTGACTTAGAATTGTTTCGACTTCTTGATCTCTTGCGAAATCTGTTGTACTTTCAGGTAGGACGACTGCAGGTCAAGTACGTAAGAGTGTGCTATCCAGCCCTGTGATGAAGGTCAGGAGCCATTCCGATTCGGGCTCGTGCATTAGCCTTTACAGATGTTGTGCCTCTGTATAGTAAGAGTCGACCAGGTAACAAAATTAAACTAGTAGGGAGCTAAGAAGCATTAATTAAATTGTTTCACACCGTGGTGCTTCAACATAATCAAAATTCAGTGTACAATTATTATGTTACGAAGCAAATATTTTACAATATTGGCACGAGCAGTCTTTACTTCAAATGCGTTCATTAATATCCACCATTTGCTAAACGTTATATCGTACACGCTTTGTATAACTAGTCTAATCTCTGTCAAATGTTAGTTCAATGTATTTTAGAGAGGCCATAAACTACTAAGTTGACAAGAATGAGGGAAGTAATATTTTATGTGATAATTTTCTTTGCCAAGCGATGTGCGAGGCAAAGCTATACCATCAGCTTGTAACAATTTTCCTGCATTCACGGTTAGAGCACCGTTATCTAGCTGCTTCGATGTGAGAGAGCAGAGGTGCGTTACGCCGTTTGCGAAACACGTGAATGGCTGACGAATACGTGATCAATGTGCAAATGCAAGTCGGACGGCTCTAAGCGTATAATACTGTGTAATTGCTTTGCCATACTGCTTTGTAGCCATTAGGTACGCTGCCTAAATTTAAGGATAGGTCTGTTCAAGGAAGGCAAAAACAACTAAAATACAAAACTTTAAATCAGTTGAGCTCTATTTAGCACCAATGAGGCACGTGTTTAGAATTAAGCTTGATATGGGAGCACTGAACTGCATTTTTATGTACAATTAACGTTTATCTTAATTTGCTCTTGGCTGATGAAGTACTATAAATGTTACTGTCGAAGTTATGACTCATCATAAATCTGTATCCACATGTTAAAAAAACAACAGCTGAAGTTTCATCATTTAACAAGAACTAAAGAAACGGTTACCAGAACGGATTTAATCACAAACTTTTTTCTTTCCTCAAGAGTAAGAAGTGGATAGCCTTGTCCAGTAATTAAAGTAACCACGAAATACCTCAATCACGCTGACATCCTGTTTCTCTAGCCTTTATTAATGTGTCATCGTCCATTTTATATGCAAAACGCAAGCTATTATTTTGCCCTTAATGGTAATCATCTAGTTGTTAGCAGGTAACAAGCAAGTATTTCTCCAGATAAAAACTACTACACGAGCCGCTCTATCATTGGAATTTTTATTCGATTATCTTGTAACGTCTTTAACGAATTATAACATAATCACCTCACAAACGAGAGAACATCGCATAAAACACTGGATGTATAATCACGAAGATCGCTACTGAATTTTCAAATAGGATATACGTATTCACGTCTGCCTAGGTTTCGATGGGGGCGATAGTTGAATACTTTCCCCAAATCTGTTTTCAAGGAAACAACAGAAGAAGTACGAAAGGCTAGAATTTGGCGCGGTGCGGGTGCGGGTACGGGTAAAGTAAGAATTCCCCAGCTTTGTTTGCTAGCTAACTCAACACGCTTTTCAACATGGTCCATTTTAGGTCAATAGAAGTGTCGTTTCTGAAGTGTCCAAAATAACCATTCACAGCTACATTAATCTCTTCATTGGACTAAAAAGATTTCTAATCACAATTGCTTGAGATCTGGAAACGTGTGGAAATAAGAGGTTGCCAAATCTGGCGAACACGATGCAGTTTCCAAATATTCATACTTCATATCCAGCAAATCTTTTTTTTTGTTTTTGCGCAGTATGGCTTTCATAATGAAAGTTGACAACTTTGGTTTGCAATAAATTGTCAAAAACAGTTTTTTTTTCAGTTTATCCGTAACAAGACACGTACACACTACAACTACTTGATAAAGCCGTTTAGACGGAACATTTCCGCACATCTGGACCCTAATGCGTGGCTTAAACGTTTGGGGGTAAAACGAGAAAACTGTATGAAATAGTACGAGAACCTAAAAACAGTTGCAGAGAATAGATGAAAGGCGTAGATTTTTTAGAAGATTTCTGGCGAAGTGCAGAGCATCCGTGAAGGAAACCGCATAAAACGTGTTAGGGCAACCAATTTTAGAATACTGTTCCAGCATTTGGAATCCTTATCAGGTATACAGGACAGAAGACGTCTAAAGAACTCAGTGGTGCCAAGCCAAAATTGTAGCACCTCTGCATAGTCCATACGAAAGTATAACGGAGATACTCCAGCAGCCTAAATGGGAATAAAGTTTTTCTCCTGAAACCTTGTTTGGCAAGTTTAAAGAAATTGTATGCACCGGGTGATCAAAAAGTCAGTATAAATTTGAAAACTTAATAAACCACGGAATAATGTAGATAGAGAGGTAAAAATTGACACACATGCTTGTGCTTGGAATGACATGGGGTTTTATTAGAACAAAAAAAAAGTATTGCTAGAAGCGTGAAAGATCTCTTGCGCGCGTCGTTTGGTGATGATTGTGTGCTCAGCCGCCACTTTCGTCATGCTTGGCCTCCCAGATCCCCAGACCTCATTCCGTGCGATTATTGGCTTTGGGGTTACCTGAAGTCGCAAGTGTATCGTGATCGACCGACATCTCTGGGGATGCTGAAAGAAAACATCCGACGCCAATGCCTCACCATAACTCCGGACATGCTTTACAGTGCTGCTCACAACATTATTCTTCGACTACAGCTATTGTTGAGGAATGATGGTGGACATATTGAGCATTTCCTGTAAAGAACATCATCTTTGCTTTGTCTTACTTTGTTATGCTAATTATTACTATTCTGATCAGATGAAGCGCCATCTGTCGGACATTTTTTGAACGTCTGTATTTTTTTGGTTCTAAAAAAACCCCATGTCATTCCAAGCACGTGTGTCAATTTATACCTCTCTATCTACATTATTCCGTGATTTATCCAGTTTTCAAATTTATACTGACTTTTTGATCACCCGGTATATTCATACAGCTAGTACTCAAGGAATACCAGTTTCGTCATGTATCTCACGAAAGGATAGTGATCAGTAATTTTTGTCCCCTCGAGAATCGAATAGAGCAGCAAACGACTTTATTTCTACGAAATACTTCCAGCCGCTCATCGTATAGTAGCGTTAGGAGTTCGTATGTATATGTAAACAATACGCTGATGTACGTTAGTCCAAATTTAGTAGTTACATAAAGACATTCCACTATATCTTTACCAGGCCGAAAACTTACCATCTCACCGTCCTGTAAGACGATGTTGCAATTAGCCCTCCCACTCTTTCCACATTACCTTCCATCAGAGACGTTGCAGCGAGTGAAGATGTAGGTGCCTGTCGGCGTGCACAGCAAAAAACAGCGTATCACCCAGACAGATCCCACTGGCCTTGAGACACAATATACACGTAGCTGTTCCTGCAAGAACTATATTTCGAGGCTTCAATGTGAAGGAAGGCGATGCTATGCCCACAGTTTGTCCGGGATCCCTCAGCACCCACAAGCGCGTCGTGACTGCTGCGTGGAACATAACAAATGGATGTAGGAATGACGCGTATGCATTCGCTGACGTATCGCGCTTTAATTTTGGTGCAGATATCGGACGAAATATAGCATGGCATTGCTGCGGAAGATGAAAAAATCTGGTGTTGACACGTGATCGTATACAGGGTGAGTCACTAACTGTTGTCACTTAGAATAACTCCAAAAGTATGATAGTAGCTGAAAAGTTTGTGGGTCAAATGTTATATGGGACAACGGGGACCATAATATGACGTTGGTTTTTTGTTGCTAGGTGGGGTCGCATCTGAGATATGAAGATCAACTTTGTTTTTTTGAATGGGATGCTACATTTTGGTACTTATTTTCTGCTAGCGGCTATTGAGACGAATCCAGTGATGTGTAACAGTAAGGTCTTAAAGGTCAGCGAAGGTCACAAAGGTGACATGAACGTCCATTTACAGACGGTGTTCGAAGTGCTGACCATTGGTAGCAATGCAGTGCTGCAATCTTCTTATCATGGACTGAGTGGTATTCCTTATCACTTCGGCACTTATCGAAGCACATGCTTTGACAATTCTCTCTCGTATATCGTGCAAATAGTAAATATTCGCCGAATACGGCGTATCCCTATAGCGTGCCATTGACATGTAAACACCATTCGACGGTTTCGCAATACGACACTAATAGGAACGGTAAGAATAGTATCGTCGAATCAAGCGAATGTGAACTATGTATTCCTTCAAAGAACAAGTCGATATGCTTCACATTTACTGAGAATGTCAACGAAATTAAGTGAGAGCTAGAGACTTATAGGCTGAAAGATATACTCAACGTACTCACCCTACACGTCGTACTTTTAAATATGTGTATGATAAATTGAGAATTGGATCTTTAACGCATCGAAAACATATCCGAAAAAGGAAAGTTACTAACGAGGAAACGGAAATTGGTATACTTACCACTGTGGTTCGAGATCGTTGTGTTAGTTCGCATCAAATTGCAAGGGAATTTGGCATGAGTCAGAGTAATGTTGTTCGTGTTCTGCATCGCCATAAATATCACCCTTACCATATCAGTCTCCACCGAGAATTAAGTGGTACGGATTGTATGCGTCGCATTGAATTCTGCCGATGGGCTCAATTTAAGATTCAGAGGGATGACACTTTTATTAATTAGATTTTATTTACTGACGAGAACCATGAAAATGTTAATTTGCATAACATGCATTATTGGGAGTCTGAAAATCCATGTTGGCTGCGGCAAGCCGCACACCAAAAACCGTTGTCTCTGAATGTATGGTGTGGGATTCTGAAGGACAGAATTATAGGCCCCTATTTTATCGAATGAAATCTTAATGGTAGGAAGTACACCACATTACTGCAAGAAAAATTAGGTCTATTATTGGAAGAAATACCTTTAGGAACAAGGAACAGAAAGTGGTATCAATACGATGGATGTCCGGCACATTTTTCGCTGATGGCTAGAACTGAGTTGCAGAGACAATTCCCAAATCGTTGGATTGGACGCGGAGGAGATGTGTCGTGGCCGGCTCGTTCGCCTATGGATTTTTTCTTGTGGGGAGTCGTAAGAGACATTGCTTATAAAGACGTTCCAGCTTCACCTGAAGATATGCGAGAGAATTGTCAGAGCATGTGCTTCGATAAGTGCCGATGTGATAAGGAATACCACTCAATCCATGATAAGAAGAATGCGGCGCTGCATTGATACCAATGGTTGTCACTTCGAACAGCTTTTGTAAATGGACGTTTATGGCACCTTTCTGACCTTCGTTGACCTTATGTTACATATCATTAGATTCGTCTCAATAGCCGCTAGCAGAAAATAAGTACCACATTATAGCATCCCATTTAAAAAAAAGAAGAACAAAGTTGACCTTCATATCTCAGATGCGACCCCACCTAGCAACAAAAAACCAACGTCATGTTATGGCCCCCATTGTCCCATTCAACTTTTCTACCGCAAACTTTTCAGCTCCTGTCATACTTTCGGAGTTATTCTTGGTGGCAATAGTTAGTGACTCACCCTGTATACAGGACATAGTGGTGTATGGGCTAGAAATTATGTCATCTTATTACTCGCCTAATAGGTATTGAACATGCACACATATTTCTACATGGAATACTAAAAGCTTCTATACCGTGTGACAGAACGAGCGGCTTTGGAAATCCATTCAGTATAACGATTCTACGGAGTGAAAATAGTTTTCTTTGAACTGTGGGACGCTTCGAATTGTCATGTATTTAAGAGGTCAACCATGTATCAGGATAATATATGTTCTATCGCCTAGCTCTGGAGTAAACTCACCGTGAAAGTTAATATGGAAGTATACTGCTCAGGAGACAATTATGTACAGCTACATTTGCATCTGTAATCCACAAACTAGTACTTTGTGTACAACTGTCACATCCCACCTTTTCCCTACCAGTAGGAAATAGTTCGCGGGAGGACGATTGCAGGTAAGCCTCTGTGTGGGCCCGAATCTCTCGAATTTTATTTCCATGATCTTTTCACGAGATGTACGTGAGAGGAAGCAATGTATTTGTTGACTCTTCTTAGAACATACACTCTCGAAACTTTAACCATAAACCACATCTTGATGCAGAACACCTCTCTTACAGCGTCTGTCATTGGAGTTCATCGATCATCTCTGTGACGCCTTTGTCCTTACTAAATGAACCTGTAGCGAAACGCGCTGCTCTTCTTATGATCTTTTCTATTTCCTCTTTCAGTCCTATCTGGTATGGATCCCGTAGTGAGGAGCACCATTCAACTGTTGGTAGAACGAGTGTTCTGTAAGCTACTTCCTTTGCTGATGGTTTTCGTTTTCTGAGGGTTCTTCCAATGAATCTGTCTGGCATCTGCCTTACCCATAATTAATTTTATATGATCATTCCAGTTCAAGTCACTCCGTAAGCATATTCGTAGATACTTCATGGAAGTAATTACTTTTAGTGATTGTTCTGCGCTCGTTTGATTATACAACGAAGGGTCTTTCTGTTTAGATATTCGCTACACGTTGCGTTTGTTTATGTTGAGGATCAATTGTTACTCCCCGCACCAAGCGTCAATTCTCTGGCAGGTCTTCCTGCATTATACTACAATTTTCTATCATCGCGACTTCTCTGCATACAACAGCATCATCTCCGAAAAGCCTCGTGGAACTTTCGACGTTATCTGCTAGGTCATTTATATATCTGATGAAAAAAGTAATGGTCCTATTACACTCCCCTAGGGCACGCCCGAAGTTAGTTTAGTGTCTGAAGACTTGCTCGGAATGACACACTCTGTTCTGTGTACTAGAAACCTTTCAATCCAATAACGCAGTTGGTCGGATATTTCGTACGTTCGTAGTTTGTTCATTCGGCAGCAGTGCGGAATTCTGTCGAATGCTTTCCGGAAGTCAAGGAACACGGCATTCACCTGTACCTACTGCTTTCTGTGTCCCTTTGACGAACAAAGAAAACTGTGTTTCACACGATCGTTGTTTTCGGATCCCATGTTGGAGGTTATTTTCATCTTTCAGAAATGTCACAATACACGATCATAAAACGTGTTCCATAATTCTACAACTGACCGACGTCGGAGATATAGGCCTACAGTTTCGTACGTCTGTTCGACGATCCTTCTGGAAAACCGTAATGATCTGTGCCTTTTTCTAATCATCAGAAACAATTCGCTCCTCCGAAAATCTACGGCCTGCTGCTAGAAGAGCGCCATTTTCTTGTACGAGTGTAGCTGTATAATGCCCTGCCTTAATAAATGTGTTGGTGCGAATCAACCTGTAACGGTCCCTAAGCCCCATTAAAGCTTGATTTTCCAATGAGCGACGTGTCAGAGCTCGTGACAGTGACAGAGATGCCAGTGTGGAGCTTGTGTGTGTTGTGAGACTCCGCGAGGACCTCATTTGAACTCTTCTGAAAGGAGAGTTAATTTGGAGTTGCAACGGTTACGTGGATCGCTTGCAGGATCGCATATTGGTGTGGTACATGTTGATTCTCTCAGTAGATGAAATTATGTTAAACATTCACTACACGTCAACAGGAAAGGGAAGGATGAACTGACTGGGCTAATAACAGGAAATTTAAGGGGGGGAGGGGGGAGGCACTGCCGTGAGTGATAAAATACCAGTGGTTACAGGACTTGGAGCAGCACCTTTTTTAGGATAGTTAGGACAGAAAGAAGTCAAAATCTAAGAGAGAACAGGATTGAAACAAACCTTCAGTTTGAGAAAGAAAGTAAACAGCATAATTCTGGCACACTAGATCAGCAAACACACGTGTAGGTTAAAAATGTTCACCAATCAGCAGAAATTTCATTTCCACCCAGTTTTATCTCAGTCAATGTGAAATGCCAACTACCTTTAATACATCAAGATATTCGACGACTAAAAAGCAAAATTAATAAATCATTTATCTCCATTGATGAATTAGGATCATCCAACCCAGTTGATATAATCTGCCTCACTGAAAATAATGTGACCACTGGTATAGATGTGTTAAGTGTTGCAGGTTTAGGTTAGCTTCTCGGTTTTGTAGGTCAGAAATGGCAGATGGAGGTGTTGCCACATTCATCAGGATTTGCCATAAATTTAGTAACATAAACGGTCACAAATTTTGCCTAGAGCAGCGTATGGAAACACGAGCCACAAAAGTAGAATTTTATAATTAGTCATTCATAATAGTAAATGTATACCAAGTATCAGCAGGTAATTTTAATGCGTTTGTAAATCAGTTTGAAGCTCTATTGACCTATTTAATAGCAAAAGAGAAAGAATTAATGGTTGTTAGTGATTTTAATGTAGATTTTCTTGAAAACTCTTCCACTAAGAACTTATTGCAATCAGTAGCATTGTCATTCAGCTTAATTCCTACTGTTAACTATCCAAATAGAACAGCCAAGGGCTTAAAGATGGCCATTGATAATATCATTATTCACATGTCTAATGAGCAAAATTATATTATAAAACCAATAATAAATAGTCTCTCAGACCATGACACGCAGCTCCTTTTGCTAAATGTTAACACTGAACAGGATATAAAATCTACCAAATCTGAGTTCAAGAATGTAGACAGTAAACCAAAAATTGTCTGTTTTTAGGAAACTCTTCAGAGAGATGGATTGGAGTGTATGTGCAATACTCATAACATGAATGAGAAATAGAACACTTTTCTTAATAATGTCCTTAACTCATATGAGAACTGTTTTCCCCCAAAACTAAACCATATTACACTGAAGTCTATAAAAAGCCATGGTTTACTCAAGGAATAAACGTATCCTGTAAGATGAAAAAGAAACTATATCTATTAGTCAGAAGCAGTTCTGATGTAAACACTGTAGATCATTTCAAAATATACTGCAAAATATTGAAGATAGTAATATGGACATCAAAGCAAATGCATTATCAGAAAAGGATAGTCACACTAGATAACAAAACAAGGACAATATGGGCCATAGTGAATGAAGAGACTGGTAGAACCAGAGATGAAGAGGAGCATGTAGCATTCAGAGTAAATGACACACAAGTAACAGATATGTGCAGTGTTGCTGAAATTTTCAATAAGCATTTCATAACTGTTAATGAAAAGATGAGGTTGTCAGCTTCAGTCAATGCTGCCATGGAATATCTCAGACCAGTCACTACAAATGAGTAGAAAATTTGAGTATGTGCTTCACAACACCACTAGAAGTAATGCTCAATGTAAAATCCTTAAAACCATAAAATTTTTGTGGCTATGATAATATGTCACCAAAGCTGATGAAACAGTGTGCATCTGAGTTAAGTGACATTTTAAGTTCTAGGGGACTGATGACCATAGATGTTAAGTCCCATAGTGCTCAGAGCCATTTGAACCATTTTGAACATTTTAAGTTATTTGTGTAACCACCCTTTTATCAGTGGAACATTTCCTGAACGATTGAAATATGCTGAAGTTAAGCCTTTGTATAAAAAAGGAGCTTAAGGAATATCACCAACCTTCTGTCCAATTTCGCATTTGTCCACGTTCTCAAAAATTTTAGAAAAGATAATAGACAGTCCCCCCCATGAACCATGGACCTTGCCGTTGGTGGGGAGGCTTGCGTGCCTCAGCGATACAGATAGCCGTACCGTAGGTGCAACCACAACGGAGGGGTATCTGTTGAGAGGCCAGACAAACGTGTGGTTCCTGAAGAGGGGCAGCAGCCTTTTCAGTAGTTGCAAGGGCAACAGTCTGGATGATTGACTGATCTGGCCTTGTAACAATAACCAAAACGGCATTGCCGTGCCGGTACTGCGAACGGCTGAAAGCAAGGGGAAACTACAGCCGTAATTTTTCCCGAGGGCATGCAGCTTTACTGTATGATTACATGATGATGGCGTCCTCTTGGGTAAAATATTCCGGAGGTAAAATAGTCCCCCATTCGGATCTCCGGGCGGGGACTACTCAAGAGGATGTCATTATCAGGAGAAAGAAAACTGGCGTTCTACGGATCGGAGCGTGGAATGTCAGATCCCTTAATCGGGCAGGTAGGTTAGAAAATTAAAAAGGGAAATGGATAGGTTGAAGTTAGATATAGTGGGAATTAGTGAAGTTCGGTGGCAGGAGGAACAAGACTTCTGGTCAGGTGACTACAGGGTTATAAACACAAAATCAAATAGGGGTAATGCAGGAGTAGGTTTAATAATGAATAGGAAAATAGGAATGCAGGTAAGCTACTACAAACAGCATAGTGAACGCATTATTGTGGCCAAGATAGATACGAAGCCCACACCTACTACAGTAGTACAAGTTTATATGCCAACTAGCTCTGCAGATGACGAAGAAATTGAAGAAATGTATGATGAAATAAAAGAAATTATTCAGATTGTGAAGGGAGACGAAAATTTAATAGTCATGGGTGACTGGAATTCGAGTGTAGGAAAAGGGAGAGAAGGAAACATAGTAGGTGAATATGGATTGGGGGACAGAAATGAAAGAGGAAGCCGCCTGGTAGAATTTTGCACAGAGCACAACATAATCATAACTAACACTTGGTTTAAGAATCATGAAAGAAGGTTGTATACGTGGAAGAACCCCGGAGATACTAAAAGGTATCAGATAGATTATATAATGGTAAGACAGAGATTTAGGAACCAGGTTTTAAATTGTAAGACATTTCCAGGGGCAGATGTGGACTCTGACCACAATCTATTGGTTATGACCTGTAGATTAAAACTGAAGAAACTGCAAAAAGGTGGGAATTTAAGGAGATGGGACCTGGATAAACTAAAAGAACCAGAGGTTGTACAGAGATTCAGGGAGAGCATAAGGGAGCAATTGACAGGAATGGGGGAAATAAATACAGTAGAAGAAGAATGGGTAGCTTTGAGGGATGAAGTAGTGAAGGCAGCAGACGATCAAGTAGGTAAAAAGACGAGGGCTAGTAGAAATCCTTGGGTAACAGAAGAAATATTGAATTTAATTGATGAAAGGAGAAAATATAAAAATGCAGTAAGTGAAACAGGCAAAAAGGAATACAAACGTCTCAAAAATGAGATTGACAGGAAGTGCAAAATGGCTAAGCAGGGATGGCTAGAGGACAAATGTAAGGATGTAGAGGCCTATCTCACTAGGGGTAAGATAGATACCGCCTACAGGAAAATTAAAGAGACCTTTGGAGATAAGAGAACGACTTGTATGAATATCAAGAGCTCAGATGGAAACCCAGTTCTAAGCAAAGAAGGGAAAGCAGAAAGGTGGAAGGAGTATATAGAGGGTCTATACAAGGGCGATGTACTTGAGGACAATATTATGGAAGTGGAAGAGGATGTAGATGAAGATGAAATGGGAGATATGATACTGCGTGAAGAGTTTGACAGAGCACTGAAAGACCTGAGTGGAAACAAAGCCCCCGGAGTAGACAATATTCCATTGGAACTACTGACGGCCGTGGGAGAGCCAGTCCTGACAAAACTCTACCATCTGGTGAGGATGATGTATGAGACAGGCGAAATACCCTCAGACTTCAAGAAGAATATAATAATTCCAATCCCAAAGAAAGCAGGTGTTGACAGATGTGAAAATTACCGAACTATCAGCTTAATAAGTCACAGCTGCAAAATACTAACACGAATTCTTTACAGACGAATGGAAAAGCTAGTAGAAGCCAACCTCGGGGAAGATCAGTTTGGATTCCGTAGAAACACTGGAACACGTGAGGCAATACTGACCTTACGACTTATCTTAGAAGAAAGATTAAGGAAAGGCAAACCTACGTTTCTAGCATTTGTAGACTTAGAGAAAGCTTTTGACAATGTTGACTGGAATACTCTCTTTCAAATTCTAAAGATGGCAGGGGTAAAATACAGGGAGCGAAAGGCTATTTACAATTTGTACAGAAACCAGATGGCAGTTATAAGAGTCGAGGGACATGAAAGGGAAGCAGTGGTTGGGAAGGGAGTAAGACAGGGTTGTAGCCTCTCCCCGATGTTGTTCAATCTGTATGTTGAGCAAGCAGTAAAGGAAACAAAAGAAAAATTCGGAGTAGGTATTAAAATTCATGGAGAAGAAATAAAAACTTTGAGGTTCGCCGATGACATTGTAATTCTGTCAGAGACAGCAAAGGATTTGGAAGAGCAGTTGAATGGAATGGACAGTGTCTTGAAAGGAGGATATAAGATGAACATCAACAAAAGCAAAACAAGGATAATGGAATGTAGTCTAATTAAGTCGGGTGATGCTGAGGGAATTAGATTAGGAAATGAGGCACTTAAAGTAGTAAAGGAGTTTTGCTATTTGGGGAGCAAAATAACTGATGATGGTCGAAGTAGAGAGGATATAAAATGTAGGCTGGCAATGGCAAGGAAAGCATTTCTGAAGAAGAGAAATTTGTTAACATCCAGTATTGATTTAAGTGTCAGGAAGTCATTTCTGAAAGTATTCGTATGGAGTGTAGCCATGTATGGAAGTGAAACATGGACGATAAATAGTTTGGACAAGAAGAGAATAGAAGCTTTCGAAATGTGGTGCTACAGAAGAATGCTGAAGATTAGATGGGTAGATCACATAACTAATGAGGAAGTATTGAATAGGATTGGGGAGAAGAGAAGTTTGTGGCACAACTTGACCAGAAGAAGGGATCGGTTGGTAGGACATGTTCTGAGGCATCAAGGGATCACCAATTTAGTATTGGAGGGCAGCGTGGAGGGTAAAAATCGTAGAGGGAGACCAAGAGATGAATACACTAAGCAGATTCAGAAGGATGTAGGTTGCAGTAGGTACTGGGAGATGAAAAAGCTTGCACAGGATAGAGTAGCATGGAGAGCTGCATCAAACCAGTCTCAGGACTGAAGACCACAACAACAAAACAATAGACAGTCATCTTCTTAACCATATGACCACAAATAAAGTATTATCAAAGTCACAATTTGGATATCTAAAGTGTTCCAATATTGGGAATGCTATCTACACATACAGTGAGAATGTACTTAATTCATTCGACAGTAAATTATAGGCAACTGGTATTTTTGTAATCTGTCAAAGGCGTTTGACTGTGTAAATCAAAATTTGTTTTCAAGTAAATAAGAATACTATGGTATAACAGGAAAGGCTGCATAATGGTTCAAATCCTATATCTCTGACGGAAAACAAAGGGTGTCAATAGGAAAGAGACATGTATTAAGCTATCAGGCATCATCCAGTTGGGACTCGACGACATGTCGTTTCCCCCAGGGTTCCATCTTAGGGCTGTTATGTTTCAGTAAATAATAAATCAAGTATAGCCTTAGAATGTGCATGATATTTGCATGGACATTAATAAACAATTCCTAGCCAGTCTCTGTTACCAAACCTTGAAAAATCATGCTATATGAAGTTCAGAACTTGTAAAAGGTTTCCTGCCGGTATATGCTTAAAATATGACGCCAAGTCGATAGAAGAACTTGACAGTGTTAAATTCGCGGGATTACAACTTGATAATAAATTTAGCTTAGCACAGAACTGCTGAAGTAGTCTATTTGTTATGCTGATGTTGTCAGACATAGATGATATAAAAATAAAAAAGCTAGTATACTGTGTTTCCTTTCATTCCATAATGCCAAACAGGATTATTTTCTGAGGTAACTCATGAAGCCAAGATAAAGTTTTACGATTCCAGAAACGTGTAATACGAATTATTTATGGTGTGAGCTCAAGAAAGTCCTGCACAGGGCTGTTTAAGGAACATGGTGATACTAACTACTGCTTCCCAATATATTTATTCCTTATGAAATTTGTCATTAAAATATATATATTTTTTCAAACCAACAGCTCAATTCATGGAAATAATACTAGAAATAAGAATACCTTTATCAAAAATTTAAAGTCACCTACTTTGGTTCATAAGGGTGTCCACTACTCTGCAATACACATTTTCAATAACATGCCAGTAGCCATGAAAAGTTTACCTAATAAGAAAGTCCAGTTTGAGAAGAGAGTACAGGATGTACTGGTGGCCAACTCCTTCTACTACATTGATGAATTTCTTTGCAGAACCGATTGATGCGTGTATGTTATTAATAATATCGCATAATGTGAATATTGCTACCATCTAATTTTATATGGATTTTGTGCAGTAATGCGATCACTGTAAATAAGTGCAGTTAAGTGGTTTTTATTTTATTTCTTTTATTGATGATGCATGGCTACAACTGTCTAAGAATTCAAATGCCTCTAAGTTTATTGAACATTTAATATTTGGTGACAAGTTTTATATCCTTTTAAATGTAAATATGCTTAAGACTTTGCTTTTTGATCCATCCACAAGGACAATTTCATTCGGGATCTGTGGAAGGTACATTAGCATATATATTCATATTTTGTAAATATTTATTGTGTATTCTTGTTTTATGATATCTTCCACAGCCCAAAGGATCTCCTCAGTAGGGATCAATTGGAAAAAAAGGTATATTTAATCTATTCTGATCCCTTCGCATTCTGGAAGATGGTTTCCCTCAGTCTCTTAAAGTCAGTGCTGGCATAGAATAATTCTAAACATCGTAGTCTAATTTCTTCTTCATCCTTGTCCAATAGAGCTTGGTCTAGATTTATAACTGTTCTCCATAAGCCACTATAAGGTGAGTGGCAGAGGGTACATAACGTAACATTCTATTCTATTTTTAGATAATATGCAGTAAGAAATACTGTCAACACTTTTGTGTGGGAGCCCAAATTTATCTGATTTTAGTGTCTTGGTGCTTACACGAGATATATTGAAAGCTGTCTGGTGTAGACATCTTTCATGCTCTGTATTCGTATGCTTATCGATAGCTCTTGCTTCGCTCAAAGGACCCATAGTCATTTTTCCGTCTGCCGGAGTAGCTCTAAAAGTTACGCTGTAGGAAATGCTCCAAACAGCCCCAAGTCTTCTTGAAATAATTATATTATACCATTACTAGTTTCTGGCCTGAGCCCATTGTCAGATGGTAGAGTTGACTTCTTTGCAAGTTTTACATTTGTGTCCTAAAATATAATGAAGTAATACTTTACAGGAGATTTCCTGTTTGTGTCCTAAAATTTTACAAAGTATTTGTGATTACATAGTTTCACGCTTACATATGCTGTATACATAGTACTTACTTCCTGAAAAGCCCTTCCTCGCATATTGAAGGACAGAGGTTTGATTTTCTTTTTCAGTTATTTGGTAAGTTTTGCTCTGTCTGAAGTCTCCTAGCCTGGTCGGGCAGCAACTAATCTATCTGTACTCTGTACATCCTGAATAGCAGTGTCCCGCATCTGGTAATACCGTCACGCATGGGACGTTTACCATTTAACGTCGCCGATAGACACACGGGGAAGCCTCACGTGCTACAGAATCACTCGAAGGAACGGGTTCCACTGTACACGAATATGGTTCAAATGGCTCTGACCACTATGGGACTTAACTTCTAAGGTCATCAGTCC
Source organism: Schistocerca serialis cubense (assembly GCF_023864345.2). Lineage (NCBI taxonomy): Eukaryota > Metazoa > Arthropoda > Insecta > Orthoptera > Acrididae > Schistocerca > Schistocerca serialis. The sequence continues at coordinate 387,382,330 of NC_064640.1, forward strand.
CCTAGAACTTAGAACTAATTAAACCTAACTAACCTAAGGACATCACACACATCCATGCCCGAGGCAGGATTCGAACCTGCGACCGTAGTGGCCACGCGGTTCCAGACGGTAGCACCTAGAACCGCAGAGGTGAGGTTGTGACTCCGTCAACAGTCAAACATTCAACAGTGACGGTATCAACAAACTGGTCTCTCTTAGGGAGAAATATGTTCAAAATCAAGATGACTATGCTGACAAATAAATACGTTGACATGAAGAGCAAAGATGTAGAATATTAATAAAGGTTGTTGTATCTAAAAAAACTTTAAGAATCTTCACATAAAAAATTCGGAGACATTAAATCTCAGCACGCCCTCGTAGTGTATTAATTATTTCACAGAGAACGCTTTGTTAGTGAACGAAGAAATAAAAGAAGGAAGAAAGAGGAACAGTACTTGGCTGCATTACTCTATAGCTACACACTGATAACACTGAAGACTTAAACATTTTGTTTTGTCTCCTAGTGAAGGCACGTTGCTATTGGTACATCATATGTCAGGCCTCTCATTTACGGTGCGCCTTAGTAGGTCCATCATATGACCGATCTAGGCATTAAACTCGGACCTTCGTTCTTCATTCTGCATTTGCTGTTCCCATAAGCACTTCTATCGAATGCCAAATTGGTTCCTCCAGTAAAGCAAAGCTCATTTTCTGTCCTCATACGTGTAACATTGTACCAGAGCTTCGGCGCTAATGATCAACGAGCAGCTACACTCTAACCTTCCTAACATTTATTCCCACTTTTTAGTGTCTGTAAACGGATCTGCTGCGACAGTGCTGCGTGGGACTTCATTTCTACTGTTTCTGGTATCGGTGTCACACCTCGTTCAACAAACCATAGGAATGGCCCGACAGCTAGCTATATCGCAGGAATGTGCAACTGCGTTTTCAGAAGATTACGCCACCTGCGGGACCTGTTTCGGTGTTTCTCCGTCCGTCTATAACGAGGCCATCGAAGACGTCCCACATGACCGCATGCAACTTTCGCCTTATTTACTGCGTCATAGAATCTGTAACGAGTTTCGCCGAGCAAGTGTCATTCCAAAGGCAACCGAAAGATCTTCCCAGTCACTTCTGATCCCGTTCTACGGGTGGGAAATGTTGCAGGACCTGTTTGATGCGCTAAAATGTTGCTGATCAGCTGCCTGCGTTCCCACAGCGGTTTTGCGCAGAGCATTCCGACGACTGTTATGGTATTTTAATTTTAGAGTTGAGCGAGTTAGTTTCTTAAACAGAAGTTATTGGCTTGCCCTTACAAAAAAATCAGAGAGTTAGCTGTATTATCCAACTTTTTCAGCGCAAGCTTAGTGTAGAAACTGGGCTTTCACTATGTGCACTGCTCTGTAAAAACTTAGGGACGAGCTGGATAAAGTATTTATCATGTTAACCACTCATTGGAAATGGACGAAAGTGTGGTAGTATGTTGCCAGAGATCTCCCAACCGTGCATAGAGTGATGGGCATCACATGGCGTGATGTCAGCGTGGCTACAGGGCCAATCACGAGGCAGTTGAAAGAACGAAAAAAAAAAACAGTGTGTCCCAACCAGTGTGCAGTTACGGTGTACTGTGGCGGTGTTCCTCATTACAACATTGCACGGAGACAACATCTGGATGACCTCGCACACGGAAGAAACAGCAGGAAACTGGAAGCAGGAAGAAGTGTGAAGAGTGTAGCCCAGGAATTTGGTATTGCTCATAGCACTGTTTCACTTGCATGGGATGCTTTCCGAACCACAGGCACCGCTGCCCGAAAGAGAGGATGTCGTCGAGGTCGGTCAGCTACAGCAGTAGAGGACGCTACACTATGTAACAGGCAAGAAGGGACCGAAGCCAAACAGCGGTTCCAATTGCAACCACATTTAGCAGGACGGCAATGCACGCAATCTTAGGCTCCACAGTGACACGGCGACCAATACATTACGCACACCAACACATCGGCGGCACTGTCTGCGATGCTGCCAAGAACACCTTTTTCCAAAACTGTTTCACAGAGGAAGACCGCACTGCAGTTCCTTCTCTAAATCCTCGCACAAGCGAAAAAATGTCTGACATCGAAATAAGTGTCCAAGGAATAGAAAAACAACTGAAATCACTCAACAGAGGAAAGTCCACTGGACCTGACGGGATACCAATTCGATTCTACACAGAGTACGCGAAAGAACTTGCCTCCCTTCTAACAGCAGTGTACCGCAAGTCTCTAGAGGAAAGGAAGGTTCCAAATGATTGCAAAAGAGCACAGGTAGTCCCAGTCTTCAAGAAGGGTCGTCGAGCAGATGCGCAAAACTATAGGCCTATATCTCTGACATCGATCTGTTGTAGAATTTTAGAACATGTTTTTGCTTGCGTATCATGTCATTTCTGGAAACGCAGAATCTACTCTGTAGGAATCAACATGGATTCCGTAAACAGCGATCGTGTGAGACCCAACTTGCTTTATTTGTTCATGAGACCCAGAAAACATTAGATACAGGCTCCCAGGTAGATGCCATTTTCCTTGACTTCCGGAAGGCGTTCGATACAGTTCCGCACTGTCGCCTGATAAACAAAGTAAGAGCCTACGGAATATCAGACCAGCTGTGTGGCTGGATTGAAGAGCTTTTAGCAAACAGAACACAGAATGGTGTTCTCAATGGAGAGACGTCTGCAGACGTTAAAGTAACCTCTGGCGTGCCACAGAGGAGTGTTATGGGACCATTCCTTTTCACAATATATATAAATGACCTAGTAGATAGTGTCGGAAGTTCCATGCGGCTTTTCGCGGATGATGCTGTAGTATACAGAGAAGTTGCAGCATTAGAAAATAGCAACGAAATGCAGGAAGATCTGTAGCGGATAGGCACTTGGTGCAGGGAGAGGCAACTGACCCTTAACATAGACAAATGTAATGTATTGCGAATACATAGAAAGAAGGATCCTTTATTATATGATTATATGATAGCGGAACAAACACTGGTAGCAGTTACTTGTGTAAAATATCTGGGAGTATGCGTACGGAACGATTTGAAGTGGAATGATCATATAAAATTAATTGTTGGTAAGGCGGGTGCCAGGTTGAGATTCATTGGGAAAGTCCTTAGAAAATGTAGTCCATCAACAAAGGAGGTGGCTTACAAAACATTCCTTCTATCTAAACTTGAGTATTCTCCATCAGTGTGGGATCCGTACCAAGCCGGGTTGAGAGAGGAGATAGAGAAGATCCAAAGAAGAGCGGCGCGTTTCGTCACAGGGTTATTTGGTAAGCGTGATAGCGTTACGGAGATGTTTAATAAACTCAAGTGGCAGACTCTGCAAGAGAGGCGCTCTGCATCGCGGTGTAGCTTGCTGTCCAGGTTTCGAGAGGGTGCATTTCTGGATGTGGTATCGAATATATTGCTTTCCCCTACTTATACCTCCCGAGGAGATCACGAATGTAAAATTAGAGAGATTCGAGCGCGCACGGAGGCTTTCCAGCAGTCGTTCTTCCCGCGAACCATACGCGACTGGAACAGGAAAGGGAGGTAATGACAGTGGCACGTAAAGTGACCTCCGCCACACACCGCTGGGTGGCTTGCGGAGTATAAATGTAGATGTAGATGAAGAACATAGGGATTGGACCAACGAGGATTGGGGTCGCGTACTATTCTTGGATGAGGGCAGATTCCGTATGAGTAACGATTCTCGACGTCCCTTCATATAGCAAGAGGTAGATTCATGGTCAAACATGATCGTTTTTATGGTCTGGGTGTTAAGGTGTGCCGGCGGTTCAAGGCGCTTCAGTCCGGAACCGCGCTGCTGCTACGGTCGCAGGTTCGAATTCTGCCTCGGGCATGGATGTGTGTGATGTACTTAGGTTAGTTAGGTTTAAGTAGTTCTAAGTCTAGGGGAGATATGACCTCAGATGTGAAGTCCCATAGCGCTTAGAGCCATTTGAACCATTTGTTACGCTACGGTCGCAGGTTCGAATCCTGCCTTGGGCATGGATGTGTGTGATGTCCTTAGGTTAGTTAGGTTTAATTATTTCTAAGTTCTAGGCGACTGATGACCTCAGAAGTTAAGTCGCTTAGTGCTCAGAGTCATTTGAACCATTTGTTAAGGTGTGGGGAGGTATTATGTTGGATGGGTGTACTGACCTCCAAATCTTTGAACACCGTACACTCAACGGTCAATGTTACTGTGACACTGCATTGTTTCGTATGTATATCCATTCAGGAGTGCATTCGGTCCGGAGTTAATTTTTGTGGATAACAATGTGAGACAGCGTCGAACAGCGCAGACTGAGGAGATCTTGGAACGAGAGGCTACTCGGCGAATGGACTGGGCCACCCGTTTCCCCGACATAAATCTCAAAGAGCATGTGTGGAATGCATTGGGGAGACCTATTGTAGCAAGTCCACATGCAGCAGCGACCATCCGACAGTTCTCAGTCGCGCTAGTGGTGATAGGAACGCCGAACAACAGGACCTCCTTACCAACGTGTTGACCGGCATGGGAGCACGTTGCAGAGCATACGTTGCTGTCCGTGGTGATCACACACGGTATTAAGAAGTAAGGCCCTGCTTTGGTGATTTCCAGAAGACCATCGTAAATCGCGGTGACTTCAGTATAATTACTCTCTTTGAATAAAAATGCCATTGCGTATTTCTTTCAGTTGCACTGTAGCGCTTCTTCCTAATTTTGTTCAAAGGTTCATCGAGATATGTTACTTTTCAGTGATACATCATGCGAAAGTTACTTTCGTTCTTAAGTTTTGCACACCAGTGCATATTTTAAATATTAGACTCCGTAACACAAAGGTTGTTTGTAGAAAAGTAGCCTATTGGACAATTGATGCTTCACACTCTACATCTACATGCAAGTGACTGCTGTGCAGTTCACACTTACGTGCTTGGCAGAGGGTTCATCGAACCACTTCCACTCTGTTTCTTTAGCGTTCCACTTTCGAACAGTGCGCAGGAAAAACGAAGACTTAAATTTCCCAGTACAAGATCTGATTTTGTTATTTTATACGATGATCATTTCTCCCTATGTAGGTTTGCATCAACAAGATGCATTGTGAGGAGAACACTGATGACTGAAATTTCGTAAAAAATCTCGCCGCAACGAAAAACGCCGTTATTTTAATGATTGACGCCCCAGTCGCGTATCATTTCCGTGACACTCTCTCGTCTATTTCACGATTATACAAAACAAACTGCCCTTCTTTGAACTTTTTCGATGCCCTCCTGTAACTACCTGGAAAATATCCAATACTGCGCAGCAGTGTTCCAGAGGAGGACGGACAAGCGTAGTTTAGGCAGTATTTTTCGTAGAGTTTAATTAATCTGTCAATAATCAGCGTTCTCTGGCTCGCCATCCCCACAGCATTTTCTGTGTGATGGTTTCAATGTACGTTATTCGTGATTGTGATCCCCAGGTATCTAACTGAATTAATCTCACAACCTAAATTTAACGGATTCTATTTGTACTCACGTGGAAGGCCTCTCACTCTTTATTGTGTGGAGTCAACTGCCACATTTTGCTTCATACAGATATCCTGTGTAGATAAATTTGCAAATGACTTTGGTCATCTAATGACCTTACTAGGCGGTGAACGACGGCAGAGCTATTTAGTTTGTGTCCTAAATCATTTCCATGCATTACGAACAGCAGAGGGCCTATAACACTTTCTTGGTGGAACGCCAGGTACGACATCTGTTTCACTCAATGACTTTACGTCAGTTACTGAGCTTTCTGGCGGGAAACCACTAGTTAGCTTTGCTGGAGGAACTATTTTTATCCTGCAGTCACGCGTATTTAATACGACAGTATGCTGAAAAGTAATGCCTCCGAATTTGTTATGTCAGAACTCTTATATCTTTTAACGTAAAACAAACGTTACTTACGTTCTACGTCGTTATTCTTCATATCTACGTATTTGCAGCCCCTCTGCCGCTATAGTGCTTCGAATTGTAACGTGTAACACGGCGGTGTGTAACGTAACTATGTCGGTGCGTGAGAAACAGAGTGCTATAATCAAGTTTCCTATTCGAAGAGTTCGTCCGCACAAGGAGCACCCTCTCATTCAGCACATACCGAGCGAGGTGGCGCAGTGGTTAGCACACTGGACTCGCATTCGGGAGGACGACGGTTCAATCCCGTCTCCAGCCATCCTGATTTAGGTTTTCCGTGATTTCCCTAAATCGTTTCAGGCAAATGCTGGGATGGTTCCTTTGAAAGGGCACGGCCGATTTCCTTCCCCATCCTTCACTAACCCGAGCTTGCGCTCCGTCTCTAATGCCCTCGTTGTCGACGGGACGTTAAACCAACACTAACCTAACCATCGTTCAGCACGACAACGGCAGATACGTACAGCCTCTATAACATCTGCAACAGCCCGACGCCTCCGGTTCACTGCATCTGTCATCCTCCATACAGTCCCGGCTTGGTCCCATGCGATTTTCATCTGTCTTCAAAAATTAAACAACACCTTAGAGGATTTATCTTTGGTAGGGGTGAAGCGGTACAAGCTGAAGTCGGGTTGTGGCTCAGTCAACCAAGTCAAACACTCTACATAGACGGTGTCAACAAAATGGTCTCTCGTTGAGAGAAATGTGTTCGTTGCCAGGGTGACTATGTTGCGAAATGAATATGTTAATATTAAGAATAAAGATGTAGAATGTTAATAATGTTTGTTTTACTTAAAAAGCTGTAATTGTTTTCTTATTAAATATTCGTAGGAATTACTTTTCAGCACGCCCTCATAAATACTAAGAATACTCAGTTTTTAGTGCTGTCTGTGCACAATGATATACTCACACTTACAATAAAAATCTCAAAGACTGTTTTGCACCATCCTAATGCACTTTCTCTTTTTTAAAATACGAAACCTCTTTCCCAATTACTTTCTCGTCTCAGGAGATGGATTTCTCAGTGTAGTTAAGTAGAGCATAATGTGTCCAAGAGTGAGGGTTGTATGCACTGTCCAGTCTGGCAAAACGATTCGAAGTCGTATCAGTGCTAGAATGCCACTTTGCGGCAAGGAGGGCATACACCACAGCGAAACCATTAAAACATTCATCCGCTATATGTCTGTGTCTGTCACGCAAGCTCGTGAGAGGGCTATTGACCTGTCTAGGTAGAGTGCAGTTTTTCTTCGCTGCGGCACCAGGCGAGGGATGATGGCCGGCCGGTAGACCCAGCCGCCTTTTACCCCCAGGAAGTATCCTCGGCACTCATTTGATAACAAGCTGAGAGAACTTCGAGCCTACCTAGAGGGACTGTAACGAGGAATAGTCCCCGTCCCTTTCTGGCATTGATCTCGAGACCTCCATGGTCAGAGTCTGGTGCTCTACCAGCTAGACCACTACCGCCGCTTATCCGCAATAAGGAGACACAAAAAGTTGAAGCTCTGCCTTGCAGTTATCGTCTGCGATCGGTAACACTAGCTGCTGACCGCTTCCTACAAATTAAGGGTCAATAGGTCCCCGAGGAAAAGTGCGACAAAACTGGCCACTGGGAGCACATGGAATGGAAGCGGTATTATTGGTGTTTGGTTCCTTTGTGTGACGAGTGCAGATCTTATCTGACACCTGATTATTATGATAGACGGGTGTTGACGCTAACGGGTACGAATGTATGTCTCAGTATGCAGTCCCACATGCTCAACACGAAGGTGTGTTAACCATATCTATTATCGCATGGCCGAATTACGTTTAAAAATGGTAACCTGCAAAATAACTTTTTAAAGTGTTTGCATGATTAGGACTAAAAAAATTTTTTTTCATTAGTGTTAACACTAATCATATATACATGTCCTGTAAACTGACTCGTTCCATATCATTTCAATAAGAGAATCGTTCAAATGATCCATGGAAGTAACTACTTTTGGGCCGGTATCCTACATGAATGTCGGATGTCTGTGATCGCTATCGAGGGTAATTTAAGAGCTTTTCAGTATCAGGACAGTATTTTACAACCTATTTTCCTGCCCTGCTGTCAATATTTCGGCGATGGGCCAGTCTTTCAAGACGAAGAAGCGCAGGTATACCTCATCCAGGAGGCAGGGATAAGCCGAATGGAATGTCCTGCGGTACCTGCTGCCATGAACCACATTCAGTACGCCTGGGAGCAGTTGAAATTCACAGCACATCGTAACAGGAGCACTCTTCACAAGCTGGATGACCTGAGGGCGGCCACCGTCAAGATATGGGACAAGTTTGAGCTACTACTTCTCTACTACCTTCTGACTAGCATGTTAGAATGAACGATGTGGAGCTACACGGTTTTTAAAGTTACCCAGTAGCAGATTTTTACTTCGCAGGTGTGATTTTATTTCGAGCAGATTACCTTTAATTTGGTTATTCTTTTCTCCTTATTTCAGATTGGAGTAATTGTTCCAGTTTCATAAGACTTATTATTTCATACGCTGCTGTACTACAGAATTTCGCAGGAATGTAGTTTGCTTAAAACTGTTTTGAGCAGTTTATCGCTACCGTTGTAGAATTAAAATTTTAAATTCATTTACAAGAGTAGCAGCATAATTTTGATAAACCATTGCTTAATTTATGCCTTATGTATGTACTGCAATGTGCATGTCAATTTCGTCATTTGTCCTTTTAGGTAATTAGTCACTCCTCCAGGCGACTCCTTTCTTGGTTTCGGTTGTGCTTCCTCCTGATGCATACGCCTCGACGTTTGTAGCACTCGCATGTGGTTTTGTGTTGGAGGTCTTCCCCGCATTGTTATCGGATCCAAAAACATCTTATTAACAATGTTTGCAGCAGAAAAAATATTTGATTCTTCGAAAAAAACAAGTTTTTCCAGTGACTAATTGCGTGAACATTTGTATCTCTTTGAGAACAGCGTGCTGGCGTTTATAGACTGCGATGTCTGTTACTCCTCACAAGGGAACCTCCCCATCGCACCCCCCTCAAATTTAGTTATAAGTTGGCACAGTGGATAGGCCTTGAAAAACTGAACACAGATCAATTGAGAAAACAGGAAGAAGTTGTGTGGAACTGAGAAAAAATAAGCAAAATATACAAACTGAGTAGTTCATGGGAAGATATGTAACATCAAGGAAGCAAAGATCGCAAGAGCTCCGTGGTCTCGTGGTAACGTGAGCAGCTGCGGAACGAAAGGTCTTTGGTTCAAATCTCCAATAGAGTGAAAATTTTAATGTTTTAGTTTCAGTTTATGTGACAAACTCTTATGTTTTCATCACTTTTTTGGGAGTAATTATCACATCCACAAGAAAACCTAAATCGGGCAAGGTAGAAGAGTCTTTTTACCCATTCGCCAAGTGTACAAGTTAGGTCGGTCGACAACATATTCCTCTCATGTGACGCACATGCCGTCACCAGTGTCGTATAGAATATATCAGATGTGTTTTCCTGTGGAGGAATCGGTTGACCTATGACCTTGCGATCAAATGTTTTCCGTTCCCATTGGAGAGGCACGTCCTTTCGTCTACTCATCGCACGGTTTTGCGATGCGGTCACAAAACACAGACACTAAACTTATTACAGTGAACAGAGACGTCAATGAACGAACGGACAGATAATAACTATGCAAAAATAAAGAAAGTAAAATTTTCACTTGTGGGAAGACTTGAACCAAGGACGTCAATGAACGATCGGACAGATAATAACTATGCAAAAATAAAGAAAGTAAAATATTCACTTGTGGGAAGACTTGAACCAAGGACCTCTGACCTCTTCCACTACAGCTACTCACGCTACCACGAGACCACGGCGCTTCTGAACTCACATATTCCTTGATGTTGCATATGTGACCCATGGACTACTCAGTTTGTATATTTTGCTTATTTTTTCACAGTTCCACACAACTTCTTCCTGTTTTCTCAATTGATCTGTGTTCGGTTTATCAAGACCTATCCACTGTGCCAAGTTATAACTAAATCTGAGGGGGGTGCGATGGGGAGGTTCCCTTGTCAGAGAATGGTAACACACTGTTTACTGTTCGATCTATAGTGGTTCTCTCTTCGGGATATCTTCAGATTTTGTGGTTTCTGTGCTCTTCGTTCCCACATATAGAAGGAGAAAAGTCAATCGGTCCCACTCAATGTGGGACCACGTCTTACGGGCGCTTCCCTTTTTTGTCAGGCAGTCTAGGTACAAGCTTGAAGATAACAAGATTCACGAGCCAACAGGACATCTGGGCTGCTGAGATAAGCCCTCTAGAAATTACTCAGGAATGGAATGCTTTCAGAAAGGAACATTCTTGGTAAGTGCGTTTCTTTTAGCAATGGGGGAGAGCGTTAGGCAACAGCAACGAAAGTTCCTAACAAATAAAAAACTGGTGTGTCATAGAATCTCAACTGGCAAATAAAATACAAGTACAAACCCAGAGTTAATTTTGCAGAATGCTAGAAAAGAGAGGAGAAAACTTTGCTACTACACTTGCCTTGAAGCGCTTCAACGTCTGCTCAGCGGTCACTAGGTCAGTCCAGCATTTGATTCTGAGGACAGTGACATTCATCCAAAGCATTTGCTGCCAACGCTGGGCACAGTACAGCTGCTTTTCTCACACGCACAACAAGCTACCCTCACAGCTTGATGCCGACACACTGTGTACTGCCTGGTAATGAAATGCATTACAGCCCTAATTTCAAACTTCCCTGCCAGTATTACATTTGTTTAACAATTGCAGCTACCGCCTGGCAAAGTGGTCCAGAAATAATAATCATCACAATGGGTATATTATTTTTCAGTTTAATCTTAGTGTGTGATTGAAAGATGTTGACTTTTCCGTATACGTTTCCTAAAAGATAACTGTAATTATTTTGCTCATAAACCAAAATAAGATTAATTTTATGAAAATAAAAACCAGGAATAAAATACTTTAACAGCATTTCAGCAGCTGGAACACCTAACCTTTTACATGATACTGACTAAAATTCCACACTAAATGGCATTTATTATCTAATTAGTGAATGTAATTAATATAAAATTGGCTAATTACACTGGATAGTGCAGCAGTTCTACCACTAGCAGATTTGCTGCCTGTGACAGGAAGATAAAGCCAACAACATACATTGGCCGTCAATACATGGTAACAATTAAATAGCTCAAAATAAAGAATATTCTTTGCAGTACTATGTTAGAAACGAAGAGAGATGATTTTATGACTCCCTTTCACGAATACCACTGATTGCTCCAGAACAAACACTGTCACAAGAAGGTAGACAGAAGAAGCCCTTTTCAAATTCTGACGACAGGATTACCATTATTCGTATTAGAAGTGAACCATGACTTTGATTGGCTTGAGGATTAGTTACGTTACCCTCTTTTACACACGATTCATGGATAGTGATTTCGATATATGCTGAACACGACTAGTTTTGATACAAGGTATAACATACATTATTGTGTCATGTGATTATTTTCTAAAGTTCACATAATTTTGCTAACGTGTAATTGTACTTCTGGTTCCACAACTTCACTCATTTAGCAGATTCAGAAACAAAATATAGTGCCGGAGAGTATTTAAAGTGATACCCACTTTGGTATCAACACCAATAGGGTCAACCGTGGTGAGACATGTGAGCGACACCCCTAGTAAGTCACTGCCTCAAAGAACGTCGCTTACTCGCCGAACATATTTCTATTCACGTCTGATGCTGTTCATTGCGATCCACCATCCAGGAACTATTGGGTAGAGCCTGCGCTCCACGTACTTTGCGTGTATGGACACTATTCGGACTCTGCCGTTTACACACTACGACTACACGCCACACAACTAAAATAGTGCTAAAAACCGATTTTTACCGTTTACTTGACAGGCCTGAATCGATTTTACTTTCACAGTCAAATACTGATTTTCGAAGCGTCAGTTGCTTATCGTGAATGGAATCCGGAAATCAGCTAATCTGGCCTACGGTTTAGGCAGTACAACGAAAGCAGTACAGCATTGTGCAAAGATGTAATATGTGCGTTATAAGTATTTGTAATAAAGTAAGACTCTTTACAGGGATAAAACTAAACTCAGAATCTGGGGTCTCAAAAGGTTCGATAGTTGGGTTCAAACTTGGTTCTAACATAAAGAAATGATATTCTTATGACTTTTAACCACGGTTCAAAATCTGTGACGTTTGCTGGTGACACAAGTATACTCACCAATGGGCCAAATTCGGTCATACTAGACAGCTTAAATGGTAGCTAAACAGGAATATGGACTATGTGGTTCCGCTTCGGTTCTTTAAGGATCTTGGAATTCTTACACTCACTTCCCAGTACATTTACTAATTAATGGTTTTTGTTAACAACACACACTATAGGTGGGTACATAGATGATCAGCGTTTACAATTCTCTGTGACAGGTAGAGTGGCCACCAGAATGCGTTAGTGACATTACCATGCCTGGTAGAATGGTAGAATATACAAAGGACATGAACCGCTTCAGACGTAGAGTGATCACTGTGAAGGACACGGACATGTTGCGTACTTGTGTGACACACGTCATTAGGAAGTGACCTTTTTGAAAGAGTCTCATTGAGGGTCTCCGTTAGGCTGGCTGGTCCAATAGCGCAATATCCAGATTTTTTTTGGGCATTCAGATGTGACAGTGGTCCGAAGTTGGACTGCATGGGAACGTGAGGGCAGGCATACTCGTCGTCAATATTCCGTTTGACTCCATCTGACCTCCACAACGGAAGGTAGCCGTATTGTGCACCAAGCGCAGCTGTGCCTGCCATGCGAGAACAAGTAATGGACTGCCTGCAACATGTGGAATCTCGCACCAGTGGTTGGAGACTAACAGCAGTCGGACTAGGAAACTACCATAGCATGCGTACGCTGCCGTTAACACAACACAAATGGCTGCGACTGTGTGGTGCCGTGACCGGAAGAATGGACTGCTGATGACTGGTGTTGCGTTATGTTCAGCATAGAACCACAGTTCTCTCACTCTTCCAGTCTTTTGGAGAGGTACAGTGGTGTTTGGCTTGATGTCATGGTGGGAGGAACCATGATGTATTACTTCAGGTCACAGTTGGTTGTGATTGAGATAACTATGACAGTACAACAGTACGACACGTACAATCTGCGTCCTCGTGTGTTCATGCGACAGCATCTTGGTACCATTTTTCAACACCACAATGCTCCTCCATACATGGCAGTACTCCCGTGGCCAGCAAGATACCCAGAGCCCCATTCGACAATATGTGAATGGGACCAGTTCGGACGTCAACTAGTGTCCAGTATATGAAAGACCAGTTGCAATAATTGTCGGTCAACTTGTCTGAGGAGAGGACAGAACGGCTTTGACACCTGTGCCAAGTGAATCAATGCATACATCAAGGCCAGAAGGGGATACATCATATTGATAAGTGGATTCATACGGCCAAGTTCCCATTTTGTTATCACTGAAATAACATCACGTACTCTGTCAATACGTGTAGTTTCATTTTTTTCCTCCTAAAATTCTGGTGGCTTCACATTTTTTAGCACCCATTATATGTTAATAATGCTAACGTTCAGGACAACAACAAGCACTCCGTCTTCAGGCCACGAGTGGCCTACCGGGCCCATCTGACGGCCGTGTCATCCTCAGTGGAGGATGCGGATAGGAGGGGCGCGGGGTCAGCACACCGCTCTCCCGGTCGTTATGATAGTATTCTTGACCGAAGCCGCTACTATTCGGTCGAGTAGAGATAGTTGTTATCGGCTGGGGTTCAGACACTACCAAATGCGATGAGCTATAATCAGAGGAAACCAGTGTTTTGTCGTCGAGACCAATGCCTTACGTCCGGCTACATCAGAACTGCTATTTCTTTATTGTTATTCCTCCCTCTCCCCCCATACAATCGGAAGACACCCACTCTTCATCAGGAGAGGTTAAAAAATAAATGCAAAACCGATTTGTTTTGTCATGGTCTTCAGTCAGACGACTGTTTTGATGCAGCTCTCTACTCTCTCCTATGGAAACAGTGCATAACCGCTGCAGCCTATATTCATCTGAATCTGCTTACTGTAGTCAAGATTTGGTCTCTCTCCGCAATTTTTAGCCACCATAGTTCTCTCCATTACAAAACTTACAACTCTCTAATGCCTCAAGATGTGTCCTATCAATCAGTTCCTTATTTTAGTCAAGTTGTATTATAAACTTCTTTTGTTTCAATTCGATTCGATATCTCTTCGTTCGTTATCCAATCTACCCATTTAATTTTCAGCAGTCTTCTGTAATACTACATTTAAAATCTGTTACTGTGTTCTTGTCTGAGAAATTTATCGTCCACCTTACACTTCCGCACATGATTACACTAGTAGGTTACCAGTGGACATTGGGAACAGATAATGTTCTTACCTCAATGTCACTGATAAGGCATTCTGGTGCCAGAGGTTACACACTTGGGTGACTTACGTGAAAGCTCACTCCCCACTCCTCCCCGCCTGGGGATTCACCGGAAATTGATCAAGGTCACCATCTACCCTCCACCACTCACTCCCCTTTTCCCCTGGACCAATTAGGAAGGTTGGACCGATAGGAATCGAGTTCTCCCATTCCCTTTATTATGTTATGAATCCAATCGCCTAAGGTCTCCTCATTTAAAGTTTGATAGTCATAGTGAAAGAATGAAGTGGTAGCAGGAACCAGCCAGTCCCCCAGGCATAAGAAGAATGACTGTTAGATTTGAAAGTAAATATCTAATATCATAATTATTAATATTATTATTAATAAATATATTCGATTATACCTGTCGTTTGTTGTTTTTCCAGCAGCACAACATGGCCCTGATGCAGTGGTAATAGTAGTACTGCTAGACGAGGACACTTGCGTACCATATACTGTACCACTGCATTAGCAACCTACAGATGGTCTTCCCGATTTATCGGACCTGATGTCGTGCGACTATACTGCACCACTGCCATAGCAGCAGCACCATTGCTGTTGAAACTACCACAGCCCACTGAACCGTAGGCAAGTGCTTCAGAAGTACTACTGTTCGCCACCATTTACAATGTGACTGTCAGTAAATCTAAATGCGTTAATGTAGTCCTTGAACTGGATAGTGTCTTTGACACGGTAAGTCATGTTGAAAATATGCAACGTGTCGGTACCTAAGTTCAGTATTCATGGTACGAGAGGGAATATTTGTGTAATATGACGGGGTATATAAAGAATATGATGATAGAAGAATATGAGCCATCCCATATTCTAACAGGCTTTCATATGTATGGCCCTGAAGTCTCCGTAGTTGATATGCATGGTGAGGCAATGCTAGAATTGGCTTAATGGGACACAAGCATGTACTTAAGACATTCAAGTGTTGTGCATTTATATTGTCTCTACTGAGCATTATCAATAGCCACAGAAAAATTGTGCCACTGGTGCCCATATGTAAGAGCATCGTACTATGAGTTTGATGACTATCTGAGCAGAAATAGTGTTACTATGTACATATTAGAACAGTGTATCAATGCCTGTATTCCACTTGACCAAGGTGTATAAGCTCAAAACCTGTCATGTCTGCAAAGGTTGAATTCGCTGAAGGAACTCCTGTGTAGATAATGCAGCGTATTAACTGGATGCAATTTGTTGGATCTTGCCCGCTAGTCTCATATAGAGTGCCTAAGGGAGGCTGTGTTCTCGGAATGCTGTACAACAAGTCAAGCAAGTAACATTAGTAGTTTTATTTCTATAAAGCAGATTGAAATTACTTTAACTTGGAGATTTACAAGTAGTAGTCGCAAACGATGGGCGACATGCACTATAATTCAGTCCTTGGCTGTATGAAAAGTTCCTGCAAGTTGACACAAGTCAATGATAACTGCTTTGCGACTGCCGGTCTACAACTGTGCGTATACTGTCCACTAAGGTCCGTATACTGAGTCGATCTGACCGGCAGGAGCAGCGCTTACATTCACTTCGGCATGAGGGCGCTCTTGTCGTGGTGCAGTCCTAATCAGCGCACCACTGGCCGACTTCGTTTCACTACCTTTTCTTCTCTTCGTTCCGGGGCTTAGGCTACGCCCAAATATTTCTCCCCCCCCCCCAACCCCCAAAGCGACGGACCGTCGTCGTGTAGGGAGTGCGACCACGTCGGGAGATGCAGGAGTGTGGGCGCAAGTCGGGCCGGAAGCTGTGACTGCAGGGGGCGTCAAGCTTCCGGCCGTACCCCGCCATCCGTCCTGCGCTCTGGCGGAAACGTCCCCCAGAAAACGACCAGAATGGCACACGTCCACCTCCTGCTGCCATGGACCAAATGAAGAAGGTGGCAACTGCTGCAGTGTGGGCGGGTCCTGCTCCATTGGTAGGACGAGAGGAGGTGGAGGAGGCGACGGCTGCTGTGGAAGCGCTGTCCTCTGGAGCCGTGAATCTGGGGGAAGAGAGGTCTGAAAGATCATCGTGTACATGACAGAGGTGAAGTTGATTCTGAAGGCTGCGCTGCAAGCCATCGGGACCTGAAAGAAGATGCATGCAAGCGCCTAGTCGATGGATGATCTCGCCTCGCGCCCACCTTCTGCTGCCACTGAAAAACCTGTAAAGACAATATCATGTGGCGCGAAGCGATACTTGCGGCCTTCCTTCGGCGGCAGATGCCGAGAAGAGTGGAGCAGTGCCCGATGGCGGCGGCCGTGAAGCAATTCCGCCGGCGATGGTCCATCTCGTGGGTGCGAACGATACGAGGCGAGAAACAGTTGCAGTGCTTGAGCCCCGCTGTGTGCGGAGCGAAGTTTGGCCATCTGCTGCTTGAAGGTTATGGCAAAATGTTCCGCTTCGCTGTTTGACTGTGGATGGAACGGTGCACTAGATAGATGCTGTAAGCCATTGCCTTCACAGAACGTTTCAAATTCATTAGACGCGAACTGAGCTCCGTTGTCTGACATTATTACTTCAGGTAAACCTTCTAAACAAAAAATCGATGACAACACCTGCATCGTGTTACGTGACGTTGTCGAGTTCATCGGCACAGCAAAAGGAAGCTTGCTAGGTGAGCCAAGCACAATCAAGCAACGAGTGTTCCAGAAAGGTATCGCAAAGTCTACGTGCATGAGCAGCGCCATGCCGACTGCGACTTAGGCCAAGCAGAGAACTTTTGTGGAGGAGCGAACTGATTTTCAGCACATGCGTGAAACTGTGGCGTCGTCTGTTCTATTTGGGCGTCCATACCATGCCAAGTACAGTGTCGAGGCGCTAACTCTTTCGTATGGACAATCCTCTAGTGTCCTTGCTGAAGTAACTACAACACTTCTTTTTGCAAAACTTTAGAGATCAACACACGAGACAGTCCGCTGTCATTTTGAACAAAAATCAGACCTTTCTGTACAGCGAAGCCATGCGACGTGCAAAGTATCGGCGCACTACAGAGTTCCGTATGTTATTCAAGGAACGAGGCCAAGATGTGCGAATATAATCGAGTAAAATGTTAAACTCAGGATCAGCTTCCGTGGACTGTGCAATTTTCTTATGCACACATCAAAGAAAGTTTTGCATCACCCCAGTTCCCAGAACTCCTGAAGATAGACGTTGACTGTGGATATTGTATCACAGACACAGTCCGTATGACTGTTCAGAAATGTCACTAAACTCGCCCAAAGATCTAAACAACCATGCATGAGCAGCGCCAATTAGACGGAGGCGGTCCGACAGCAGATCAGTTCCAGTCATTCCACCAGGAAGGAGGTACATGGCTTGTGTTGTCTGTAGTTCCACCATGCCTAGACGGTCAGTATCGCGGTTTGATCGCTTCCGAATTGTTACTTTGTGCCAGGAAGGGCTCTCAACAAGGGAAGCGTCCAGGCGTCTCGGAATGAACGAAAGCGATGTTGTTCGGACATGGAGGAGATACAGAGACACAGGAACTGTCGATGGCATGCCTCGCTCAGGCCGCCCAAGCGCTACTACTGCAGTGGATGACCACTACCTACGGATTATGGCGCGGAGGAACCCTGACATCAACACCATAATATTAAATAATGCTTTTCCTGCAGCGACAGGACGTCATGTTGTGACTCAAGCTGTGCGCACTAGGCTGCATGATGCACAAAAATGGTTCAAATGGCTCTGAGCACTATGGGACTTAACATCTGTGGTCATCAGTCCCCTAGAACGTAGGACTACGTAAACCTAACTAACCTAAGGACATCACACACATCCATGCCCGAGGCAGGATTCGAACCTGCGACCGTAGTAGTCGCGCGGTTCCGGACTGAGCGCCTGAACCGCTAGACCACCGCGGCCGGCTCATGATGCACAACTTCACTCCCGACGTCCATGGTGAGGTCCATCTTCGCAACCATGACACCATGCAGCGCGGTACAGATGGGCCCAACAACATGCCGAATGGACCGCTCAGGATTGGAATCATGTTCTCTTCACCGATGAGTGTCGCATATGCCTTCAACCAGACAATCGTCGGAGACGTGTATGGAGACAATCCGGTCAGGTTGAATGCCTTAGGCACACTGTCCAGCGAGTGCAGCAAGGTGGAGATTCCCTGCTGTTTTGGGGTGCATTATATGGGGCCTACGTAAGCCGCTGGTGGTCATGGAAGGCGCCATAACGGCTGTACGACACGTGAAAGCCATCCTCCGATCGATAGTGCAACAATATGGGCAGCATATTGGCGAAGCAGTCATCTTCATGGATGACAATTCGTGCCCCCATCGTGCACATCTTGTGAATGAATTCCTTCAGGATAACGACATCGCTCGACTAAAGTGGCCAGCATGTTCTCCAGACATGAACCCTATCGAACATGATTAGGATAGATTGAAAAGGGCTGCTTATGGACGACGTGACCCACCAACCACTCTGAGGGATCTATGCCGAATCGCCGTTGAGTAATGGGACAATATGGAATAACAGTGCCTTGATGAACTCGTTGACAGTATGCCACGACGAATACAGGCATACGTCAATGCAAGAGGACGTGTTACTGGGTATTAGAGGTACCGGTGTGTACAGCAATGTGGACCACCACCTCTGAAGGCCTAGCTGTATGGTGGTACAACATGCAATGTGTGGTTTCCATGAGCAATAAAAAGGGCGGAAATGATGTCTGTGTTGATGTCTATTCCAATTTTCTGTACAGGTTCCGGAACTCTCGGAACGATGGTGATGTGTGTAGTTCAGCGGAAAAACTGAAGCAATTCAGAATGCTGAGCATCGATGTGACAACAAGATGTAGCATAAACGTCAAATTCTGTATCAGGGCCAATCGGAAGACTTGAAAGTGCGTCCGCATTACCATGTTGAGCTGTCGGACGATACACAATCTCGTTATGGTATTGAGACAACAACAGAGCCCATCTTTGCACTTTTTGGGCAGTTCGTACAGGAACCAGTTTCGTCGGATGAAACAAGGACTGCAAAGGCTTGTGATCCGTTACTAAGTAGAATTTTCTGCCATACAAATAGTTGTGTAAATTGGTGACACCATAGACAATAGCCAAAGTCTCTTTCTCAATTTGTGAATAGTTACACTGAGATTTGGACAGCAGTTTTGATGAGAAAGCGATAGGTCTGTCTTTAGTACCGATTCTGTGCGAAATCAAGGGACCGATTCCGTAAGAAGAAACGTCAGCTTGCAATACAACTGGTTTGTCAGAGCAAAGTGAACTAAGCATCGGTCACTGAGCAATGCATCTTTAAGTTTTTGAAAAGCTTCTTGGCACTCAGCTGTCCTAACAAAGGGGACATTCGTGCTATGCAATGGAGCTGCGATTTGTGCAGCATTCGGTATCAACCGAATATAATAGTTCATTTTCCCTAAAACTGACTGCAATTGTGTGATATTGCCAGGATCTGGCAAGTCTCGTATGGCTAACAAATGCGACTGAAGAAGATGTATACCTTGACTGCTTATGTCATGACCAAGATCCTGTAACTCATGTTTAAAAAATCACACTTGTCCAGTCTACACTTTAATCCTGCGTCAGACAACATGCGAAACAAAGCACATAAAATTGCAATATATTCTTCAGGTGTACTACCTGCGACTACAATATCGTCCAAGTAGTTTGAACAGTTTGGCACTTGTGCAGTGAGCTGTTCCAAACACCGTCGAAAAATGGCGGGTGCGGAAGCACTGCCAAAAGGCAAACGCAAATATCTGAACAAGCCAAAATGAGTAATTACTACACACACTCGTTGAGATTCTTCATCGAGCGGTATTTGAAGATATACCTCGCGCAAATCAGTTTTTGAAAAGTAGTGTCCAGCGCCTAATTTGTCCTTAAGATCCTCTGGGCGTGGCAATGCATAAGTATCAATGGCAGTTTGTGGGTTGATTGTAGACTTAAAGTCAACACAGAGGCAAATGCGACCTGAAGGTTTGGGGAGGAAAACCAGTGGACTTGCCAATTGACTAGCTGATATGGGCTCAATAAATCCGTTATGTTGCAATGCTTTAAGTTCAGCAGTGACTTTGTCCCATAATGCAATGTGAACAGTTCTGACTCGGCAAAATGTCGGCTGAGAATGGTATTTCAGCGCAATATGTGCAACAAAATTGTTAGCTTTGCCTAAACCTTCAGAAAAGTGTTCCTGGAATTCTTTTATCAGGCTATCTACACTGTCTTTTGCATTGAAGGCAGACACTGACAACACCTTGTCCTGAATGTTAAAGCCAAACAAATCAAAAGAATCAAGACCAAATATGTGCTCACACTCGTGTGATTGTTAGCACTGTAAAAGTCACTGTTCGCATATGAGAGCGATACATGGCAGGCAAAGTATATGTTCCGAGAACAGAAATGTCTTGTCCATTATAAGCCGTCAGTTGCGTGCTAGTTTTAGACAGGCGTAGGGAGCCTAACAAGCTGGCCGCTGTGGCCGTGCGGCTCTAGGCGCGTCAGTCCGGAACTGCGCTGCTGCTACGGTCGCAGGTTCGAATCCTGCCTCGGGCATGGATGTGTGTGATGTCCTTAGGTTAGTTAGGTTTAAGTAGCTCTAAGTCTAGGGGACTGATGACCTCAGATGTTAAGTCCCATAGTGCTCAGAGCCATTTGAACCATTTTTGGAGCCTAACAGCTCATATGTGTAACGATTGAGGAATGTGATGGAGGTACCCGAGTCCAAGTGAAATTTCACATGTTTCCCACAAATAAGTAAATGAACCAAAAGTTTGTTTGACTGTCGTATCACTGAAGAAACTGCATGACTGCCTGTTGCAGATTTTGAATACACTCCTGGAAATTGAAATAAGAACACCGTGAATTCATTGTCCCAGGAAGGGGAAACTTTATTGACACATTCCTGGGGTCAGATACATCACATGATCACACTGACAGAACCACAGGCACATAGACACAGGCAACAGAGCATGCAAAATGTCGGCACTAGTACAGTGTATATCCACCTTTCGCAGCAATGCAGGCTGCTATTCTCCCATGGAGACGATCGTAGAGATGCTGGATGTAGTCCTGTGGAACGGCTTGCCATGCCATTTCCACCTGGCGCCTCAGTTGGAGCAGCGTTCGTGCTGGACGTGCAGACCGCGTGAGACGACGCTTCATCCAGTCCCAAACATGCTCAATGGGGGACAGATCCGGAGATCTTGCTGGCCAGGGTAGTTGACTTACACCTTCTAGAGCACGTTGGGTGGCACGGGATACATGCGGACGTGCATTGTCCTGTTGGAACAGCAAGTTCCCTTGCCGGTCTAGGAATGGTAGAACGATGGGTTCGATGACGGTTTGGATGTACCGTGCACTATTCAGTGTCCCCTCGACGATCACCAGTGGTGTACGGCCAGTGTAGGAGATCGCTCCCCACACCATGATGCCGGGTGTTGGCCCTGTGTGCCTCGGTCGTATCCAGTCCTGATTGTGGCGCTCACCTGCACGGCGCCAAACACGCATACGACCATCATTGGCACCAAGGCAGAAGCGACTCTCATCGCTGAAGACGACACGTCTCCATTCGTCCCTCCATTCACGCCTGTCGCGACACCACTGGAGGCGGGCTGCACGATGTTGGGGCGTGAGCGGAAGACGGCCTAACGGTGTGCGGGACCGTAGCCCAGCTTCATGGAGACGGTTGCGAATGGTCCTCGCCGATACCCCAGGAGCAACAGTGTCCCTAATTTGCTGGGAAGTGGCGGTGCGGTCCCCTACGGCACTGCGTAGGATCCTACGGTCTTGGCGTGCATCCGTGCGTCGCTGCGGTCCGGTCCCAGGTCGACGGGCACGTGCACCTTCCGCCGACCACTGGCGACAACATCGATGTACTGTGGAGACCTCACGCCCCACGTGTTGAGCAATTCGGCGGTACGTCCACCCGGCCTCCCGCATGCCCACTATACGCCCTCGCTCAAAGTCCGTCAACTGCACATACGGTTCACGTCCACGCTGTCGCGGCATGCTACCAGTGTTAAAGACTGCGATGGAGCTCCGTATGCCACGGCAAACTGGCTGACACTGACGGCGGCGGTGCACAAATGCTGCGCAGCTAGCGCCATTCGACGGCCAACACCGCGGTTCCTGGTGTGTCCGCTGTGCCGTGCGTGTGATCATTGCTTGTACAGCCCTCTCGCAGTGTCCGGAGCAAGAATGGTGGGTCTGACACACCGGTGTCAATGTGTTCTTTTTTCCATTTCCAGGAGTGTATATTGCATTTATAATATATTGCATTTATAATATGGGCCCTGTGACTATATTTTTGTGAGTGGACCCAATTCTTATGTTTGTTCGGTTGCAAACATACGAATTGCACATGTTCTTTCCTACCACAAGAGTAACACTCAGCTTGTCGGGAGGGGCAGTCCTGGTGTTTGCGCCGTGTGTAACAGCGAGGGCAAGACTTGATTTTGGTCGCCTGTGTAGCCACCTGTTTAGCGAACTGCGTATGTGGCGTGGAAGGTTGTTTACTCGATGTGGCTAGCGCACGCCGCCGGTACGGAATGGGGCGATCACAACTAAATGTACGAACCAACAAGGCACCGGAATGGTACTGATCTAAGATTTGCACTACTTGCTGAAATGATGGATCGGACTGTTTCAAAATTTGTTCTCTGACTTTGACATCAGGTACATTGTACACGATCGCATCACGCAACGCAACATCTGAATATAAAGCAGCGCAAGCACATTTAAATTGGCATTTTCTTGTCAAACCCTGCAAATCTGTTACCCACTCGCGATAAGATTGTTCTGACTGTTTTGTGTGAGTCAAGAACTGATACCCAGCTGCTATCACATTCACGGATGATATAGTCGTTCTGTGAGCCATGAAGCGACGTATTGGCAGAGATGATGATGCTGCTAGTAAGCGTCCCAGATTGAAATCTGGTGATTCTACAGGGATGTGGTGATTATTTCTGTCCATGTTATTGTTTTCTTGTGCGTAATTTTATTTTGAGCTGCACTCAGATGACTAATTTCTTCTTTATGTGTTTGTTCTGTTGCAGATGGAAGCATACTATCACCCTGGTGAGCGACAGCGCTCTGGAGGATTTAATGAAGCTTCTTGACGTACCAGAGCATGGCACATGGATAATTTTTATTTTATATTTTTTATGGGACTTAACTTCTAAGGTCATCAGTCCCCTAGAACTTAGAACTACTGAAATCTAACTAACCTAAGGACATCATACACAACCATGCCCGAGGCAGGATTCGAAACTGCGACCGTAGCGGTCGCGCGGTTCCAGACTGTAGCGCCTAGAACCGCTCGGCCATACCGGCCGGCACATGGATAATTGTCATATCATATTAATGTTACCTGTTTTTTTCTTTCCCTCTCCCTCCATCTCTATGTGTGTATGGGTGAATAATGCAGGTATCTAACGTTATGCTTTTTTCTGTTTGTTGTAGAATTCTTCAATGAAATTGTGGCTATGGGAATGGACGAGGTACCATCAAGTCCAATAACAATTAATTCAACACCATTGTCGGTCACCAAAATTGAGTCATATGATGGTGATGCTCAGATAATGAAGCCAGAGATCCCCATATTCGAGTCTACACCTTTCAAAATTGTGAGCTCATGAGGGATAACCCCAGTCGTCGAGGAGCGAATAAGTTAGTAAAAGTTGTTTCTATTCTTCTTATTTTACAATAACACACTTGTTACCCAACATTATTGCATGCATGCAATACTAATGTGAGGTGTCGTTTGTTTGTTTGAGCTCTCGAAGATGATGAAGCTCAGGAGAATAAATTAATCCACTCAATGACGCAACCTATTATTGAGAACCCATCTCCAGCATTAGTTCATGTCTGAGTCATTGAGGTGCGAATACATGAGTAGGATTTGTTTCTACTCGTCTTCTTCTGAAATAATATAATTGTTACCTAACTCAGTTGGATGCATGCATTACTGAAGTTAGGTGTTCATGTATCTTTCTAGGTGCACTCGATGAAATTATTGTCATGCAAGCAGAAATGGATAGGTTCTTACTAGATATAATGGCCAATAATGGTGTGATGTATGTCCCATGGATTGAAGTGGATGCTGCTGATTTTCAACGTGAGTAAAACCACTATAGACGTTTGCATATATCTTTAATTACTTATGCCTGATACTTAATATTTTCTTTCTTTCTTTGCAGATGATACAGATGAGATATTCGGAAATGGGATTGTACCTGCTACAGAAACTGAGCCATTGAAAGTTATGATTTGCCCATGGAGTTCCAGATGATGTAACCACAGCTGGATGTAGCACAACCCAGGCCGTCTATGACGAGGATGATGTACCCATGGCTGGACATGTTGCAGCCCAGCATGTCATCAATGATGTACCCGGGGCTGGACGTGCCACAGCCTGGACCTTCAATGCCTCAGGCTTTTCCGTCATCGATGTCATGGCACTGCATAACAAGTCTAGCTTGTTTCCTGTGGTCTTGGCGATATTATCCACATCCTGGACCATCTCATGAACATTGCCGTCAGAGATCAGCACAACATTGTACTGGGTCTACCAGCAGCAGCAGCACTCTCTCCCACACTGTTATGGATCACCAAGTAAGATCTGCAGCCGCATTGGACTACTCTGTGGTTGCTGGCACATCTGTGGACAGGATATCGCTGGCCCATATTGGCATCACGAATGCCATTTTCCTTAATGCTTGTGAAGCGGTTTTCGAAAGGAAGCCCATCAGATACGTCAATGACCCACGGTATCCTGTCATTAAATGCAATGCAGTTCTGTACCATGATCTCATGCAACCCTCGAAGGAGGGCAGTGATACTGGCGAGGAGAAGAGCATCATCCAAATTTCGGGGAGTAATGGAGTGATATTGTGAGGCAAACCAATCATAGAGTGGTTGGGAACTTTTACCAATAGCATAATACTGGCCCATTTTTTCGAAATACAGGAAAGAGTGGTGCGTAAGGTGGTCAGCCATGTACTCCACTTCGATACTTACTCTCATTTCTTGGCTCCACTTAAAGCGGGATCCACTTTCATCCCTCTTCCGTAAGAAGTTTCTGCTAAACAAGTATGCGTTAATTCCAGAAGCTTGATGAGAAGGATGTATATTGCTTTTAAAGGTTGCTTCTGCCTAGTGATAGAAATTACCCTAAAACACACATATTACACATATATACCAAACATCTGATGTCTGTGGGCATTAAACTTTCCAAGGCGTCTTATTCTACATAAAACTCCATGGTCTACCAAAATTCGAGATTCAGAATCCTGATTATTCAGTTCACACATATACCCTGGATGTTGATAATAGCAAACCAGAAGAAGCTGACCATGAGTACACGTGTAGAACAAAGAAGTCAGGCATAAACTACTTGGACCTCTCTACTTTACAAAATTAGCTGGTCAACGCCCCAGACACGTAAATGTTTTGTTATTTTCTGATGGTGAGAAGCAACACTATGTGTGGATCAGAAGCATGTCCCACCTAATTTTCTCCCAATCGTCCAAACATCATGGTGCTCAGCATTTTTGCAGTAGATGCCTTAACACGTTTAGTACAAGATGGAGATGGAACTTATTAGAACCACCCCCTGTACTTCAGGCAGCATTGCTGGTGGAAGGAGTACATTGATGTACACACCAAACAGAGGGCTCTCGCAACATACGACTGAAAAAGATTTTACAAGTTGATGAATAATTCAGTTTTCGGAAAACAACGAAAAAGTTGGATGATATAGCGAAATTCATTTAGTTTACTGGTGAGGGAGTCGTTATGGCGCAGATCTGAAGAGATGTGTGAATAACGTGAAATAAATCCAGGAAGTGAAGTGATATATTTGGCTTGATCCTCTTGGAAAAATAAATGTACTTTTCCATAATATTAGGGATGACACTGACCTTATCACCCTTCAAGCCAAAATCATTCAAGTACTGAAGGAGAAAGTGGGCATCGGACTCAAATTGTGAAAGGAAAGAGGCATTTGGTGTGGCAGTTAGTACTTCAAGTAGCATGCATTGTGAACTGCGCCACAGAGCAGGAGATTACATCGCAAGGCCAAATTTCAAGCGGGCCACTATCTTCAATGATGCAATAGTCACTGTAGAGATGGCCAAAGTTTTATTGCAGCTCGTGAAGCCTGTCTCCATCAGTATGTGAGTTCTGGACCTCTCCTAACTCCACATTTACGTATTTCACTTCGAGTTTGCAAAGCCAAACTTTGCTAATCCCAAGTTACTTTATATGGAAACAGACAGTTTCATCTACTGTGTGAAAGGCTGCAATCCATATGAATTCATTAGGTACAATCATGAAGAATTTGACGCATCTGGATAACTGACCAATAATCCTTATGGAATAACGTCACAAAAGGCGAATAGTTCGCAGATTGTGGAGATTGAGATAGTCAGATCGACAATTTATGGATACCGCATAGATGCAGGTGCCACAAAGAGTGTGCATCATGTGGCCGCAAATGCTCTCACCATAGAGGAGTACAAGGGATGCCTGCGTGATGGTGTTGGCGTCGCTCAAAATAAGAGTCGTCAGGTAAACTTTCGATTATGAGTCCATGACGAACGTACTCCGCTGCAGCTGAAAGTAGGGCTGTAGCGCCATAATGACAAATGACTAAGGTATTGAGTTTGTGGCTGCGTCTTTATTTATTTGTGAATAGTTAATGTGTGAACGAGTGTGTGTGTGAAATAGTAGGCTGAACCACTTGTCATAGCTGTGTGTGTGTGTGAAAGAATAAAATGGCTGTGTAAAGTCGCCAACCCAAAAAAAAAAAACTGTAAAAACATTATCTGTGTAAGAAAAAAATAGCTTATGTGTGTGTGTGTGTGTGTGTATGTAAGAAGAAAATGGCTGTGTAAATTCACCAACCAAAAAAAAACTAAAAAAATTTGCTATATAAGAAAAAAATAGCTTAGTAAAAAAATCACTAAGTGCAAACAATATTGTAAAAAATGTATTGCAAGAAAGAAACTGTTAATAATAATCTATTAGTTAATCTGATTGTTTATTTGCTAATCTGATTGTTTTTATTCCAAAACTTTGCCACTACAGACTTATAGTTGATGATAATTTGTTTATAGCAAACCTGAACAATTCCTCATTATCCAAAACCTCGTATGAAGAGTCCTGCAAAATTGAACTAGTTATAAATGATGGTAAAGGAAGGGGGATCCCGAATTTTATTGGTTCATGTTTCAGAGGGAGGGGGGGGGGGTTCCCGCCATTTTAATGCGCTCCCTTTGGTTTGGCGGTTTCGCACCAATTTTATATCACGTGACATGTATCGAGTTACGTCATGACCTTGAATATACCTCCTACAATTGCGTAAGTTGGATGGGTAGGGAACGGGTTCCCCTGGGTGACCTCAAACATAACTCACACAGTTGCCTAATGTGCGTGGGTAGGGCAGGAGTTCCCGTGAGTGATCATGAATATATGTAGCCGAAGTGTGTAGCCTGACACCTGGAGTCCTGATCAGTGATCTTGAGATAAGATCGTTATCTGTTCCCATATGCACACCGATAACCTACTTACACTCCATCTTCACAAAACTCTTCTCAATGCTTCAATTTATATTGGACTAGCGATCCATCCCAGCTTTACACAGACAGCACTAACTACCTACTGCTGGACAACTTATCTGGCGTACCGGTAATAACTATATACATAAACCTCCCCCATGAATCAGTCTTTCTATTAGTGAATACCGAATCAAAACCCCTACAGCAGTTCCTGAGATGTATATCAATTGCAGACAGAAAACTGGGGTGTAGGACTTTTAATTCATCATAGTTCAGTCATTTTTAGATGGGGATTAGGACCCCAAAGCGAGATGTTGGAAAGGGACGGAGAAGGATAAGAAGCAGAGAAATCCTGAAGGGAGAGGAAAAAGTGCTCACTGTTAAATGTGGAAGGATACGTAGATTTGTGGGCGGATTTCGTAACGAGGTAAGGGGAAGCGGTTAATGTTCTGTCCGGATAGCTAGGTGTGAGATTGAGCGGCAGCGATGGTACAGTACATTTGTGGGAGAGTACAGGGTTTGATAGTCACAGATGAAGCGATTCGGTGGTTGTTGTCTAGTTTGTGGGAAAGAACAAAAAAACCGAAGTGGTTTTATGTAGGAGTGAATAGGCGGGAAACTGATAAGTTTCGAGAGGCGGAGTGTAGACGGACACGAGAGGCGAGTCGGAGTGTGAATTTTGAGAGTGTGATAACCCATAAGTAGATAATATAAGTCGTTTGGATTAAGAGATTGTAGGTGTAAATTGTGGTGGAATGAAGTAATCCTCATAATTGACAGGTCAGTATGAGGATACTTCAAAAAAGAACCTATGTTACACATTATTATGACACGCTGAGTAGCTTTTATTGAATGCTGCACTATCCTGCAGACTGACACAGATAAATGACACCATGTTTCGAAATAGCCATCAAGCCTCTGTAACCAAGTTTTGGGACCTTCTACCAGTGACTCAGTTCCTCGACGACAGAAATCCGCTAGTTGCTCACGGAGCCATTCGGGAACCACTATGTCAACAACCTCATCATTGGAAAATCTCTTTGTCTCAAGATGTACTTTCAACTTGCTGAAAAGATGGAAATCGCATGATGCAAGTTATGGACTTCCCTATATCTACATCTGTATCTACATGGGTACTCCGCATATCATGCTTAAGTGCCAGGCAGAGGGTTCATCGAACCACCTTCACATTAATTCTCTATTATTCCATTCTCGAACAGCACGCGGAAGAAATCGAACACGTATATCTTTCCGTGTAAGCTCTGATTTCCCTTATTTTATTATTATGATCGTTTCTCCCTACGTAGGTCGGCGAAAACAAAATATTTTTGCATTTGGAGGAGAAAGTTGGTGATCTAAATGTCGTGACAAGATCCTGCCGCAAAGAGAAACACCTTTGCTTTAATGATGTCCACCCCAAATCCTGTATTATATCTGTGGTGTCATCGCCAGACACCACACTTGCTACGTGGTAGCCTTTAAATCGGCCGCGGTCCGTCAGTATACGTCGGACCCGCGTGTCGCCACTATCAGTGATCGCAGACCGAGCGCCGCCACACGGCAGGCCTAGAGAGACTTCCTAGCACTCGCCCCAGTTGTACAACCGACTTTGCTAGCGATGGTTCACTGACAAAATACGCTCTCATTTGCCGAGACGATAATTAGCATAGCCTTCAGCTACGGCATTTGCTACGACCTAGCAAGGCGCCATTACGAGTTACTATTGATATTATGAATAATGTACCGTCAAGAGCGACGTTCACCAGTTATGGATTAAAGTTAAGTATGCCACCAGCTACGTCCGTTTTTCTAGAGTCTAATTTCCTTGTCCTGTTCCAGACCTCACGCCAGCCTGCGTGAGCTAAAACGCGTGCCTTTCGGCTTCATCTGATACCCGGTGTTGGCTCTCCTGCCAACCCACAACAATATCCATAACACTCTCTCCCCTATTTTTCGATAATACAATAAGTGCTGCTCTTCTTTGAACTTTCTCGATGTACTTCGTGATTTCTATCTAGTAAGGACCTCATACCGCGCAGCAGTATTCCAAGACAGAATGGACAAGCATAGTGTAGGGAGTTTCTTTAGTAGATCTGTTGATTCCCCAAACAATATCGTTCTGCCAATAAAACGCAGTCTTTGTTTCGCCTTTCCCACAACATTTTCTGCGTTTTCTTTCCAGTTTAAGTTGCTCGTATTTGTAATTCCTAACTATTTACCTAAATTTACAGCCATTACATTTGATTGATTTATCGAGTAAACGAAGTGTAACGGATTCCTTTTAGCACTCATGTGGATGACCTCACACTTTTCATTATTTTGGTCAATTGCCAATTTTTGCACCATACGAATATCTTATCTAAATCGTTTTGCAATTTGTTTTGATCTAATGATAACTTTAGTGAAATATAAACGACAGCATCAACTGCGAACAACTTAAGACGCTGCTCAGATTGTCTCCTAAATCTTTTATGTAGATTAGGATCAGTAGAGGGTCTGTAGCACTACCTTAGGAATCGCCATATATCACATCTGTTTTACTCGATGAGTTTCTGTCGATTACTACGAACTGTAGTGGTTCACAACCTAATAACAGGCCACAGCAGTCCACGCACCCCACCACCGGCCCACACCGAACCCAGGGTTATTGTTCGGTTCGGCCCCCAGTGGATCTCCTCCCGTAACTCTCATACCAGACGAGTTGGATGTTTGCGTGGTAGAGTAATTATGGTGTACACGTACTTGGAGACATTGTCTGCGCAGCAATCGCCGACATAGTGTAACTGAGGCGGAATAATGGGAACCAGACCGTATTCGCCGAGGTAGATGGAAAACCGACTTAAAAACTACCCACAGACTGGACGGCACACCGGACCTCGACACTATTTCGCCAGGCGGATTCGTGCCGGGGACCGGCACGCCTTCCCCCTCTAGAAGCAGCGCGTTAGACAGGGCGGCTATCCGGGCGGGCTGCCGTTAGCATACTTTACATACGACCAGAATCTCTTTGGATTTTCTGCCAGGTTTCTAGACAAAGTTTCGTTGTGGAAATTATTATAAGCATCTCGTACTGAAGTCTGCGTTAAATTTTGAACTTCTAGCAAAAGATCACCTACCTTGGGAGTTTGCATTCGTTTAAATTTGGCATGCTTTCTTCGTTGTTTCGGCAACAGCGTTCCGACCCGTTTCGTGTACCATGGAAGATCAGCTTCATCGTTTGTTAATTTAATTGGTAAAATCTCTCAGTAGCGGTCAATACTATTCCTTTGAAATCAAGCCACATCTGGTCTACACTTAACACTGTTAATTTGGAAGGAGGGAGATCGTCTCTCAGGAAGACATCAAGTGAATTTTTAACGGCTTTTTTAAATAGAAATATTTTTCGTTTTTTTGCGGGGGACGGGGGTGGGGGATTTGGGAGCTAGGAAGTTAGTCTCACTACGACAACCCCGTGTTCACTAATCCTTGTATCCGTACTGATGCTCGTTATTAGCTCAGGATTGCCGGCCGCGGTGGCCGAGTTGTTCTAGGCGCTTCAGTCTGTAACTGAGCGACTGCTACGGTCGCAGGCTCGAATCCTGTCTCGGGCATGGATGTGTGTGTTGTCCTTAGGTTAGTTAGGTTTAAGTAGTTCTAAGTTCTAGGGCACTGATGATCTCAGCTGTTAAGTCTCATAGTGCTCAGAGCCATTTGAACCATTTATAGCTCAGGGTTATTTGTTACTAAGAGGTCATGTGTGTTTACAAAACCGTTGACTATTCGAGTGAGCTCATGAACTAATTCTCGAAATAATTTTCAGAGATTGCTTTTAGCACAATTTCGGATGTTTTATGCGTACCTCCGGACTTAAACATGTATTTTCGCCAACATATCAAGGATAAATTGAAGTCACTACCAAGTATAATTCTATGAGTCGGGTACATGTTACAAATTAGACTCAAATTTTCTTTGAACCTTTCAGCAATTGTATCATTTGAGTTGGGTTGTAGGTAAAAGGAACCAGTTATTTTATTCCGGTTGACAAGCATAAACTCTACCCAACTAACTCACAGGAACTATCTATTTGAGTTTTGCTGAAAGTTAAATCTTTCAGCGCAAAGCTCATAGGTTATACTGGGCGCACTTCCTTCCAAAAGCACTAAGCCCGTAGGTTGTAAGGGTCAGCGTATTTTGTTGATTAAAAAGCGCTGCACGCCGTTTTCGCACTTCTGACTATCGATATACGATGTTTATAGCGTTACTTATTAGTTGCACGGATGGATGGCGTGAATGTCCGTCTTGTTTTCGCCGTATTTCGTTCGTTATGAGTCATTGTTTTCGCCTACCGATAGAGCACGTTAATGGTATTGTATGTAAGAGAAATGGCGCCCCGTGTTTTATCTGATGAAGAAATTGCCGATTTAATGTATTTTGGAGACATTGTCGACTCTCTAGATGGTGAAGATGATTTGGACGACACATGATTTTGAAGGTGACTCCCGTACAGTCTGTTCAAGCACAGGAATGTAAAATGGTGGCGGAAACTGTTTTTTCCTTTAGGCCTACTCTTACTAGGAGTATGGAATGCATTTTGGTTACACAGTTCGTTTAAGACCAGGAAAATGACAATACCTGATTTCATTACCAATCTTGCCAACAGCTCAAATAACCAAAACGATGTAGGCTGACGGACACAGCGAGATTTCCTGCAACATTTACCACGCAAAAGTAAAAAATGTGTGTCCCGTGTATGCTACGTTTGTTCTTCAAAATCAAGGAAAGAAAGTGGGAAAGCATATCGCAAGGAGCCAAGTTATCAGTGCAAACACTGCTGTGTGGCGTTATGTATGGAACCCTGTTTTAAAATATTTCATATGAAAATTCAGTATAAATCCATGCAGAAAGTGCTATTGCATTTAAATAAGATATTCAGCACTGATCATTATGTATTTATGAACTCATTTATTCTACCTATATGAATGTATGGCTATTTTAATTTTGCGAAATCAATGTCATGTATAATAATATAATTTGCCCATGTTATAGCAGACAGGATTTTGTTCGTAGTAGCATATTAAAGAAGACAAAATAGGCTTAAAATAAATTTATTTTTGTATTTATATGTTCGCTATTTTTCAAGACATAGATTTCTTAACACAGCTAAAACTGAGTTTTGTGGACATGGACAAATATTGAGCCGGTACTGAAAGTGTTAAACTACTACTAACACCAACAAACATACCACAGCCAACTGTATTTAGCCTATCCTTTCTGAACACCGTTTGGTCCGTCGTAATAATTTCGGTTGAACTTATCTCTGGCTTTAGCCAGCTTTCAGTGCTTATAATCTGAGCATCAGTGCTCCAGTGCTTTCTATTAGCGCTTGGAGCTCTGGTACTTTCCCTACGACAATTTACAACTGTTATACCGATGGTTCCTAGATCTACGTTCTTCCTATGTTCGAGCTGCAGCCTTTGAGACTGAAGCCCCTTTTTGTGTTTCCTCGAGACCCTTCAACGTAAGAAAGCGCCCAGTCCACGCCACACAGCCCCTGCTACCTGTGTAGCTGGCTCCTGCGCGTAATGGACTCCTTCCCTATTTAGCGGAACCCGAAAGCCACCACCCTGTGGCGCAAGTCGAGGACTCTGCAGCCTACACGGTCTGAGCCTCTGATTCAGACCCTTCACTCGGCTCTGTACCATAGGTCTGCAATCCATGCTGTACACTATGCTGCAAATTGTGAGCTCTGCTTTCCTGGCGCAGCATCAGCCACGTCTGTGCGGCGTTGCACAAATTGTTCCACTACGGCTGGACGCGACACCTAATTTAGTTCAGATACCATCAGAATTTCACAGTGAATCTGTGTGCGATATAGAAGTTTTACCCACAACAATTTGGCAGTACTACGCACTTCAACTTTGCAGTAAGTTTCCAGTTGCCGCTCCATTTCAGCCGCGCGCTGTGATGCATCCGTTACATGTTCCGCAGTAGAACTGTGTCTGCAGGAAACCCGGAACGTGTACCTTTTTTTTTTAACAAAGCGCCAATCCTTTTGCGCAATGGTCTTAGTGTGGTACGACACGTGTAACTTACTTTCAGATGTCCCAACGTAGTTTTAGGTTATTGTAGGCTTTTTGTTGTATGATTAGTGGGACGGATTTTCATGGAAATTAATGGTCGAGAGTTAGTCCGAGGTATTTTCATGTTTTATTAATTAAATAGAATGGTTTTAAATGGTGGGGTAAATGCAACGGGGGAGGGGAGAGGGGGGAGGAAGTTGAGTGGTTTATCCTATAGCTGCGACGAAAGAAAGTTGATGTACAGTTATAAGGCCAAATGACGGAGTAGCTACGGTACATCATTTTTTTGCTCCTCTTGGTTTCTATGTATTTCTCAATAGCGCTACAGAAACTGGTTTTGCGGACGGCGCCGAGGTAATTGTCGATTGCAGCTGACAGATGTAATGCAGCCTGCGGCGAAGCACTGCTAATGTCGCCTGCAACCAAGCGTGAGGCGGCACCGCGTGCCACTAAGGAACTGCACTTTGGTCCAAAGTTCACAGCCAGGGTTCTAATCTTTCCGAGACCATCGTGCCTTCACTGTGGACCACGAGCTTAAGTTCTTTACTTATTTACTATCCACTGATTACCTGAGTATTTTTTATCTCTTTTATGACAAACAGCAAGGTTCCGTTTGGAAGAAGATTCAATGAAATCACGAAAGAGAAAGTATGACAAACAAATAACAAAGATGGGCTACCGTCGGTGATACGTTAACGCTTTTGATAGTAAATACAAGTGAACGTAACACACCTGATGAAGAATACGCTAGTAATTAATTTAAAATAAAAACAGTCCTTGTGAAGCCTTTTTTTTGTGATTTTAGCACGTTGTAGTAGCCGTGGGCGAAACCCACTACTTTCGTTGTTTCATTAATCGGTACGCATGCGACAGTATGCTCTACTTAGTATGCATGGTACAGCATACACTACCTGTTATGTATGAAAGCGGGTTTATGCTGCGGCTCATACCTCGGGTTCTGTTGGTGATACGAAGGTACAGTCGAGTATTTTGGATAGCCGTTGCGTTAGGTACCATTTGTGTACCCAACAGAAGATCGTCTTACTGTAACTATCCTACAGTACAGCGACTTAAATATGAGTTTAGCTTCCTCCAGCTTAAGAAAATGAAGAAAATTAGTTGGTTATTTTTGCGTTGTATGTGGTCTATGGTTCGCCTTAAGGGGATTATGGAGGCACCAGATTCAATGAAATCACGAAAGAGAAAGTATGACAAACAAATAACAAAGATGGGCTACCGTCGGTGATACGTTAACGCTTTTGATAGTAAATACAAGTGAACGTAACACACCTGATAAAGAATACGCTAGTAATTAATTTAAAATAAAAAGTCCTTGTGAAGCCTTTTTTTTGTGATTTTAGCACGTTGTAGTAGCCGTGGGCGACACCCACGCTCAGATTTGATTTTTGGGTACAAAAACAGAGCTGCAGATTCTAAGACGGCTCTATATAGCAAATGGCTGAAATTTTTACAAAATATCTCTAAGATCCGGAGCTCGAATACTCTTAAGAAAAAAATGTTCAAATGTGTGTGAAATCTTATGGGACTTAACTGCTAAGGTCATCAGCCTCACAGTTTATGACTGCAGCGCCTAGACCACTCGGCTAATCCCGTGCGGCCACTCTTAAGAACTTTCTTGACTACTTTAGCAGTTTCCGAGATGCAAAGGTTAAAAGTTTCCCTACTTGTACCCGTAAGATCTGGTGTGAGGAGAAAACGTAGTTTATAAAGCGGTGTGGCCAGAAATATAGTGTAAAAGTGTCTCCGTTATCATCAGAAGGGTTCAGGGTTGTAGTATTGAACCACATGCAAAATTTTTGTGCACATAAAACCCGGTCTGAGGCGTATCTATGCGTCATTTCAATTTCACACAAGTGAACTACCATAATTTTGCTGACCCTTCATATGAGTGAAATGTCCTGCTGTAGCTGGGAAAAAGAAGGGAATCAGCGGAAAATGCTCCTGTCGGACTACAAGAATGTCTGATATGCTCCTATTTTAAAAGATTGGCTGAAAAGTAGGATACCATCTATCCCATCATCTTTAAAGAAATTCCCCAAAAAATTTAGTATTCGAACATATTCGCACTTTTTTATACTGAGAGAGAATTATGCAGTGGCAGTTGGAAGGAGACGAAAAGTAATAAATACTGGAAGATGATAGACTGTGGTTGTGGCATATAAAACGCGAAGACCATGTCAATGTGAGAGAAAGAGGACAGACTGGTAGTCAACATAGCTGACAGTGACAGAATAGTCTCAGGAAAAGAGTGAAGAAGACAGTGCCAGTGGGAGAGGAATAAAGAGGAGAAAGTGAGAGCCAGTGATAATGAGACACAGTCCATGACATTGACAAGGAGGAAGAGAGAGATAGTGACAGTGAGAAGAGACAGCAGTAGCTGGAAGGAATGAGTGAGACAGTGCAGTAAGAGAGAGAGAGCAAGAGGGAGACAATGACTGTGAGAGGAGACGATAGTAGTAGGACAGAATGAAGGGGGCTGTGGCTGTGAGACGGGAGACAGTGACAGAGAGAGACAAAGATGATATAATGACAATGAGTTGGGCTGAATGAGTGAGTGGGAATGGGAAAGTGAGAGTGGACCGATATGAACTACTTACAGCGATGGACTAGTGCGTGTGAACGAGTTACAGTTGTGAGAGTGAAATGTGAACTGAATGTTAAAAAGAGCGTGAATATGTTCGCAAGCCAAAGTTTTTAATGGCGCTGAGGAAGGCAGAATGAGGTAATTGATACCCCACGTTTCAATCAGTCTTTCAAAACAGGAGCACATTAGCCTTTTTTGTCCTCCGACAGGAGCATTTTCCTCTGGCTAAATGTAGATAAAGCAATATTTCTCCTTGGACGCTGTAGTTCTAACATACAGTAGTTCTACAAAAAAGTCCATGTGCGTAACGTTACTCGCTAAAACTGCCACTATCATATGACAGGAGTTACCTTTGTGATTAGTTTAGTAAAGATGAAAATATGTATCTTCCTAGTAACTGTCGTGTTTAATAGAGAGAACAAATACGTGTGCTGTATTTGTGATTTGCTAATCAATTCCGAAGACAGTGTTGAAGTAGTACAAGAAAATAATGAAGTAAGAAAGAAATAATGTAATAAAAAAATAATTCAGAAGTCCAAGATCTCAATTTTTTTCCTTTTTATTGATGAATGAGTGGCAAGGCCTCTTCAACACACTTATAACCTCGGAACGGCAGGAAGACGGATCGAGCTTCGATGGGATTATGTCCTCCCCATTAAAGTTGTCAGATACAGGGTCTTCTGAACTTGTACTCTAATTTTATCATTTTTTGAAAAAATTTAGCATGCGTTGAGGTTAATAATTATCAAAATTTGGAGTGGTCGCATACTGATGGAATGAGCCGAGGGGAGCAGAGGCAGGAATCCTGCATCGCCGTTGTAGGCAAGATCTTAATGGATGTGGTTTTCCATTGCCTATGTCCTACCTGTTATGTAGGTACTATATATCTTTGTCGTGTGGACGACTGTTAAGAGTGCTTGTGAAGTCAGGCGCTGGCATGTAGCCTACTCCACTCGAATAGCTCCGAGAGGACTGTCATACTTAACGTCTCCATCAGCCGGTCGCATCACCGTCTACAGTGTCACATGCTCTCGCTTCATGTGAGAGGTTCACAGCACCACCTCTCCTCCCCTTGCCAGCCAAACACTGGCAGTGAAATTTTCCACTTCCAAGATTCGAACTGGCTTGCGACCGAGCCGAGTGCCTCCGAATAGGCATGCGTTAGCAACTCGGCTACGGAAGCAGGTTTAATAACGTATAATTACGTATAATTATATATGTAGGCACACGCAAGGCAGTACTAACCCTACCACTTCTACTGGAAGATATTTTAACGAAAAGCAAACCAATGTTTATACACCACTGGCCACTAAAATTACTACACTACGAAGATGACGTGCTACAGACGCGAAATTTAACCGACAGGAAGAAGATGCTGTGATATGCAAATGATTAGCTTTTCAGAGCATTCACACACCTACAACGTGCTGACATGAACAAAGTTTCCGATCGATTTCTCATACACAAACAGCAGTTGACCGGCGTTGCCTGGTGGAACGTTGTTCTGATGCCTCGTGTAAGGAGGAGAAATGCGTACCATCACGTTTCCAACTTTGATAAAGGTCGGATTGTAGCCTGTCGCGATTGCGGTTTATCGTATCGCGACATTGCTGCTCGCGTTGGTCGAGATCCAATGACTGTTGGCAGAATATGGAATCGATGGGTTCCGGAGGGTAATACGGAACGCGGTACTGGATCCCAACGGCCTCGTATCATTAGCAGTCGAGATGACAGGCATCTTATCCGCATGGCAGTAACGGATCGTGCAGCCACGTCTCGATCCCTGAGTCAACAGATGGGAACGTTTGCAAGACAACAACCATCTGCACGAACAGTTCGACGACGTTTGCAGCAGCATGGACTATCAGCTCGGAGACCATGGCTGCGGTTACCCTTGACGCTGCATCACAGAAGGAGCGCCTGCGGTGGTATACTCAACGACGAACCTGGGTGCACGAATGGCAAAACGTAATTTTTTCGGGCGAATCCAGGTTCTGTTTACAGCATCATGATGGTCGCATCCGTGTTTGGCGACATCGCGGTGAACGCACATTGGAAGCGTGTATTCGTCATCGCCATACTGGCGTATCATCCGGCGTGATGGTATGGGATTCCATTGGTTACACGTCTCGGTCACCCCATGTTCGCACTGACGGCACTTTGAACAGTGGACGTTACATTTCAGATGTGTTACGACCCGTGGCTCTACCCTTCATTCGATCCCTGCGAAACCCTACATTTCAACAAGATAATGCACGACCGTATGTTGCAGGTCCTGTACAGGCCTTTCTGGATACAGAAAATGTTCGACTGCTGCCCTGGCCAGCACATTCTCCAGGCCTCTCACCAATTGAAAACGTCTGGTCAATGGTGGCCTAGCAATTGGCTCGTCACAATACGCCAGTCACTACTCTTGATGAACTGTGGTATCGAGTTGAAGCTGCATGGGCAGCTGTACCTGTACACGCCATCCAACCTCTGTTTGACTCAATGCCCAGTCGTATGAAGACCGTTATTACGGCCAGAGGTGGTTGTTCTGGGTACTGATTTCTCAGGCTCTATGCACCCGAATTGCGTGAAAATGTAATCACATGTCGGTTCTTGTATAATATATTTGTCCAATGAATAACCGTTTATCATCTGCATTTCTTCTTGGTGTAGCAATTTTAATGGCCAGTAGTGTAGCATTCGTAGAGTTAAGGAAATCTTTTGGCAGTGTTGTCAACCATACTATTTTTGAAATTCTAAAGTAGCAGGGGTAAAAACAAGGAACGAAAGAATTTTTACAACGTCTACAGAAATCAGACGCCTGTTATAAGAGTCGAGGAGCATGAAAGGGGAGCACTGGTCGAGAAGGGAGTGAGGCAGGGTTGTAGCTTATCCCCGATGTTATTCAATCTGTACACTGAGCAAGCAGTAAAGGGAGTCAAAGAAAAATTTGGATTACGAATTAAAGTTCAGGGAGAAGACATAAGAACTTACAGGTTTGCCGATGACATTGTAATTCTGTCAGAGACAGCAAAGGACTTCGAAGAGCAGTTGAACGGAATGGACATTTTTTTGAAAGGAGGATATAAAATGAACATCAACGAAAGGAAAAGGTGGCATATGGACTGTACTCGAATTAAATCAGGTGATGCTAAGGGAATTCGATTAGGAAACGAGACATTTAAAGTAGTAAATGAGTTTTGTTATTTAGGCAGCGAAGTAACTGATAATGGACGAAGTAGAATGGATGTAAAATGTAGACTGGCAGTAGCACGAAATATGTTTCTGCAGAAGAGATATCTTTTGACATCGAATATTGATTTAAGCGTTAGGAAGTCTTTTACGAAAGTATTTTTTTGCAGTGTAGCTATATATGGAAGTGAAACATGGACAATGAACAACTTAGACAAAAAGAGAATAAAAGCTTTCGAAATGTGGTGCTACAGAAGAATGCTGAAGATAGATGGGAAGATCATGTAACTAATGAGAAGGTACTGGATAGACTTTGGAAGACAAGAAATTTGTGGCGCAACTTGACTAAAAGAATGAATTGGTTGATAGGACACACTGTAAGAACTGAAGGGATCACCAATGTAGTATTGTAGGGAAGTGTGGAGGTAAAAATCGTAGATGGAGACGAGGAGATGAATACAGTAAGTAGATTCAGAAGGATGTAGGTTGTGGTACTTGTTCAGTCTCCGGACTGAAGGCCACCACAACAACAATTAGAGAAATAATCGTGTAGATCTTTCTTGGGGCTAGCTCTATTTTTTGACAAATACGACCTTTGTTAAACTTTTCCAAAAAAGTATCTTGCCAGTCTACAATATGCGTAGCTAGGAAGAGGAACATTCCAAGTAAGTCCGTAAGACTATAAAAATGTAATTGAAAACAAGTACGTATCAAAGAATTTATAAAATTTTTTCGTTCTCTTAAAAAAATTTATTTACTTCAAGGAACTCTTTGCAAACAATTCCTTAATTTATGGGGACACTTGTTTCCTTCAGTATCT
This sequence comes from Schistocerca serialis cubense, assembly GCF_023864345.2. NCBI lineage: Eukaryota > Metazoa > Arthropoda > Insecta > Orthoptera > Acrididae > Schistocerca > Schistocerca serialis. The sequence goes on from NC_064640.1 coordinate 387,422,869, forward strand.
GCTTGCACTAGATCCGTCGCTTAGCCGCTGATTCTGAGGTAGGATGAGACAACTCGACTTGGTTCAGGGCCATTCGAGTCAGTGGTCGGACGCACCGTCGTCCGTGGAGAGGGGCCACTTATTTTCTCTTGTGTGTTTCATATTTCCTCTGTAGTCTTTTTGTATATTTAACAAACTAAACAAAACGTATACCTAGAGGAAATCTGTAACTTTCAAAATTATCATTTAATCCGAAGAAAATTCGAAGAAGATTGATTAATTTAGGAGACTATGGGAGATTTCGGCCCCCATATTCTATCAGGTCAGTGGGGACACATACCGAAGGTATCGTACCCTTCGCTCCTCCTGGGAATTCCTCTTATTGTAATGTATACTAATTCACAGATTTCACATGTCGTTTTGGTATAATAACTTGTCCTGGCTTACACACTACTTTGTGTCCCGCAGATGTTGAGGTTGCCATTCTCTGTTTCCTCTGTGTCGTCACTTTCGCCATTGTCGTCTTCGTCTGCTTTTGTGGTACCTGCTGTGCCGTTCGTCTGTAACTTCACATGCCGTTATCTAGGTCTGTATGGTCGCTGTTCTATTTACTGAAGGTGTTTGGCCTCTGACATCCAGTCCGCCGTATTATACACATCGGTTTATGTGTTTGGGACTGTGAATGCAGCGTATAGATCCCCAGATGTGTGTTGTCTGGCCTGTATCAGTGACGTTCTGTGTGTCGCAGTATATTCCGGGAAACACCTCCTCCCGCGGGTACACTTTGCCTTTTGACGGCGTTGCAAGTGATGCAGATGTGTAGGACAAGCGCCGCGTCCAGTCCGGGAGTCATGCCGCGACATGCCTCAATCCTAAGCAGTCGCCGTCGTTTAGGAAGAAAGTGTGCCGCGCGGGATTAGCCGAGCGGTCTGAGGCGCTGCTGTCATGTACTGTGCGGCCGGTCCCGGCGGAGGTTCGAGTCCTCCCTCGGGCATGGGTGTGTGTGTTTGTCCTTAGAATAATTTAGGTCACGTAGTGTGTAAGCTTAGTGACTGATGACCTTAGCAGTTAAGTCCCATAAGGTTCAAAAAAAAAAGTGTAAAACCTTCGTCTCTTGCCGCTCTTCTCCCACTCTCGTCACATCTTTATGTGACGCTTGTACTCATATCCCCTCCTGCAGTGGCAATTATCATATCTGTTTCTCCCATTAACAGGCAGTGTGATGCAGCACGATACCTGATTGTTACCGATGCTGGGAAGGTATGTGACGTATCTTATCCAAACTGGTAGGCGCAGTTTGCTGGAGGCTCAAATGGCTCTAAGCACTATGGGACTTAACAAATGGTTGAAATGGCTCTGAGCACTATGGGACTTAACATCTATGGTCATCAGTCCCCTAGACTTAGAACTACTTAAACCTAACTAACCTAAGGACATCACACACATCCATGCCCGATGCAGGATTCGAACCTGCGACCGTAGCAGCAGTGCGGTTCCGGACAAGCGCCTAGAACCGCTCGGCCACAACGACAGGCTTTGCTGGAGGAATAATTTTGCGAACATTATTTGCAGCGTGAGAGATGCCCATAGCCGCTGAGATAGAGTGAATTTCAGAAAACTTTCCAAACTATATGGGACCTCAGGTACTTGATTTCGTCGGCGGCTTTAGGGAATGGAGTGTATTTAGCCAAAAACCAAAAACAGTGTGCCACTCGGAGAGCTATCAGTACATAGTGATGACCTGATTTGAATTTCTGGGAGTATCCTTTGGTACGAGAAGCATGTCAGACGGTTTCCTCTAACGTTGGGTTATTAATGGTCGTGCTGGGCGGTAGCATCGATTACAGTGTTTGTTACGAGGGCGTGCTGAGAAGTAACCCCTCCGAATTTGTTATTCTGTTCTCAATATCGGTTGATGTATATTCACGTCATGTATATTACTCTGTCGACTTTCCCCCTTTGCCGACGCAAGTTGTAAACCTTTTCCGCAAGAGGGCCCCGAGTTGTGGCGTTTAACATGGCTTTGTGTAATGTAACTATGTCGGTGCAAGATAAACAGCGTGCTGTAATCTAGTTTCTAACCACAGAAAACATGCCTACAATTGAAATCCATTGAAGAATGAAAGCTGTGTACAATAATGATTTTATCGACGTCAGTAATGTGCGACATTTGGTAGTTCGTGCTCGTAATGAAGGAAACAGTGGTGCTAACCTCAACGAATGTGACAGAGCTCGGAGTTGACGAGCGCGTACGACAACTGACGAAACTCGTCGTAGTCGGGTTCATGAACTCATCAGAGAGAATCGCCGGATAAGAGACAAAGCTCTCAGGTAAGTGTGGCATATCAAGGGAGCGTGTACAGGCCATAGTTGCAGAACTGCTATACAGAAAACTGTGTGCATGGTGGGTGCATCGAATGCTCAGTTCTGACGTGAAACAGAGGAGATTGGACACCTGCCAACAGTTTATTTTGCCTTTTGAGCGTCTCGGTGATGCGTTCCTTAGCAACATGATGACAGATGATGAAAGCTGGATTCATCAATTTGGCCCCGAAAACAAGAGAGCATCAATGGAGTTCTGTCACAAATGACAATCAATACCAGAAGAGTTTAACACCATACTAACAGCAGACAGTCATGCTCACAGTTTTCTGGGATGTTCAAGGTGTCGTGCATTTACAGTTCACGTATAAAGACACAAGAATGAACTCTGAGAGGTACTGCGAGACCCTCAGAAATCTGAAAGCACGAATTCGACGAGTTCGTCCGCACATGGAGAAACCTCTCCTTCAGCATGACGATGCCGGACCACACTTGAGCGCTGCAACATCTACAACAATCCGACGCCTTGGGTTCACTGTCATCGATAATCCTCTGTACAGTCTCGACTTGACCCCATCCAATTTCACATGTTTCCAAAACTTAAAGAACACCTTCGAGGACTTCAGTTTAACAGTGGTGAAGCGGTGCAAGCAGAGGCGAAGTTGTGACTCCGTCAACAAAGTCAAACATTCTCCAGTGATGGTATCAACAAACCGGTCTCCCGTTGGGTGACTATATTGAAAAATAAATATGTAGAAATGAAGATTAAAGATGTAGAATGTTAATTAAGTGTGTTTTATTTATAAAACTTAAAGAATTTTCACATAAAAAATTCGGAGGAATTACTTTTCAGCACGCGCTCGTAGATAGATGTGAGTAGGTGGCAGACTATTGGGCTTTGTTCTGTCACTCGCAGCTTCTTTACTTCTGAAGCAGATCAGTAAATGTAAAAAAATCCAAAAATACCAAGATGTATCTACGTTCTGAGTGCATTTTAAGCTGTAACTCTCTATAACGCAAAAGTTGGTTACTTAGCCGGCCGCTGTGGTCGAACGGTTCTAGGTCCTTAAGTCCGGAACCACGCGGCTGCGACGGTCGCAGGTTCGAATCCTGCCTCGGGCGTGGAAGTGTGTGATGTCCTTAGGTTAGTTAGGTTTAATTTGTTCTAAGTCTAGGGGATTGACGACCTCAGATGTTAAGTCCCATAGTGCTTAGAGCCATTTGAATTTTTAGAGTTTACTTCGTTGAAAGCCAGAAGAATGAAAGGGCATATCAGCTTCAATAGGATCAAGTCTAATAAGGCACTGCGCTTTTCAAACCAAACTTCATGTTGAGAACTTCTTTAGGTTTGTTAATTGTAGAGTGTGCTGAACCGAGAGCAGTTACCGTGAGCCGCGCGAAGTGGTCGGACGGCTAGAGGCGCCATGTCACGGATTGTGCGGCCCCTCCCGCTGGAGATTAGAGTCCTCCCTCGAGCTTGGATATGTGTATGTTGTTCTTAGCAGAAGTTAGTTTAAGTAGTGTGTGTGTCTAGGGACCGATGACCTTAGCAGTTTGGTCCCTTAGGAATTCACACACATCTGAACATTTTTGAACAATTACTGTGAGTGTGAAAACTGCCAGTCATTCTCCAGTCACAGGGCTGCGTGCCTAAAAGCCTAAAATTTTCCTAAAATTTGAGGAGCTACTTTGAACTCTCGAATTCTAGAGCTCTGTGAAGATGGCTGGCTGGTTCAAATGGCTCTGAGCACTATGGGACTCAACTCTGTGAAGAAATTTCGTCTAGGCACACTGGTGGCTCCAATAGTAACAGGATATGAGTGTTACTGGATGTTCAGAGATGTGATAGAGGAACCATAATACACCGATTTCGTGGCGGCAAGGGTAGTAGATGGGAAGTTGTGACTTCCGAAGTCAAATGTACAGAAACTGAGCCCAACGTTTGTTTCAGTAGGTGGCAGCCTTGTATCACACTTGGCAGCTAATGGTTAGCTGGCGGAGGTGCTGGCAGAAGTAACAGACTTGGCGAGGTTTGCTAATGTGGGAATAACCAGTATTGGTTCTGAGATGTAAAGATCTGGCCTTCATATTTTAGGATTCTGATATAAAATCTTTAAGTTTTCGGGATGGCCGAGGGCGTTGTTAGGTGTCTGAGAGTGTTAAGTTCAGACGGTTAGCGCATTATGTTTTCAGTTCTCTGGTCGTATCTTCGCATTTATCTACCAAGGGGAATTCCCAAACGGTGTTTCGGTTCAAATGGTTCAAATGGCTCTGAGCATTATGGGACTTAACATCTATGGTCATCAGTCCCCTAGAACTTAGAACTACTCAAACCTAACTAACCTAAGGACATCACACACATCCATGCCCGAGGCAGTATTCGAACCTGCGACCGTAGCGGTCACGCGGTTCCAGACTGAAGCGCCCAGAACCGCACGGCCACACTGGCCGGCGGTGTATCGGCTTTTGGGGTGTGTAAAATATCTCATGTATGGAACCACGAGAAATTGTAGGCGTTTCCCTTCATGCGTTTGATTACAAAACGTTTTTAATTATTTAAATTGAAAGATGGTCACAGCAACGTCTACTTTTGCTTCCTGGTAGATCTCATCGAGGGAAACAAGAAACTGTTATAACATTTCAGTCTACAACCGAAAGTTTACGTAATGAATATGTTTAGAAGCGAAGTAGTTCACATTTGTCAAAGATGGTAAAAGAAATAGGCCATGCCTGTCAAAGGACTCTCCTCAGCACTCGGCTCAAGCGATTTAGGGAAATTACGGAAAACCGAAATCTGAACCGCCATCCTCCCGTATGAAAGTCTCGCGTCTTACTACTGCTCCACCTAGCTGTGTAGCGTGCAGTGCAGACGTTCATTCTGTTCGCTCCATTGCAAACTCGACAGCTGGCAGAAACATGGTTTTCGAACGTCGTCTTTGTGAGGAACTGGACAGCGTTTCCCAGCCGAACTGGCTGCACAAAATACATAAATGTCCCATAGATTCTATTGCATTCTATGCGCAGCGTACAAAGCCCCACTATTTCAAGGCTTTTACGACGCGTCCAGTGGAATTTACTGCAAAGCACGACCCAACTTTCGTTCAGGCCGATAAAAATTGGTACAAATGGCTCTAAGCACTATGGGACTTAACATCTGAGGTCAGCAGCCCCCTAGACTTACGACTACTTAAACCTAACTAACCTAAGGACACCACGCACATCCATGCTCGAGGCAGGATTTGAACCTGTGACCGTAGCAGCAGCGTGGTTCCGGACTGAAGCACCTAGAACCTCTCTGCCACAGCGGCCGGCTCAGACAAATCCAACAACATGAAATGATTAGGTCACGGTCGCATTATTTTGACATTAAACAGTTTCATAATGGTAGTATTCCTGCATTTGTATCAAATATTTTTCTTTTTTGTAATAAAATACGGCGAATGGTACGCCGAATCAGCTTGTTTTACACCTTGTGTTACATTCGGTTTGGGAGAGAGCTCACCACAAGGTTACTGCGGCGGCTCGCTCGCTATGTTAACGCCAATGATACTGCGCTGTGCAAAATCATACAACTTAATTTTCTTAAATCGACTACTGGTTGTAGAGATTCTTCATCTCTATGAAAACTACTGAAAAACAAAAACGAGTGACACTATGGCCAATTTTGAATTTAAAAAATTTAAAAGCGCTTTGTAAACAGGTCAATGGTTGACAGTGCCTCAAATTTTTTTTAGATTTTGCTTATGAGTCCAATCGGTTTGCTATAGGACAGTAGTTAGTAGTTTCAGAGATGTGACTTCTTAACGGGGTATGACGGGTAAAACCAAGGCTGGCTATTCCAACCAGATGTTCCACTACTGTACTAATGAAAGAGCTAATTGACTGATTGATATGGGGGAGGGGACCAACCAGCAAGGTCATCGGTCCCGTCGGGTTAGGGAAAGATAAGGAAGTCGGCCCTGCCCTTTCAACGGAACCATCCAGACATTTGCCTGAAACGATTTAGGGAAATCACGGGAAACCTAAATCAGTATGGCTGGCGCGGGTTTGAAACGTCGTCCTTCCGAATGCGAGTCCAATGTGCTAACCACAGCGTCACCTCGCTTGGTCAAAGAGCTGATCTGAATACACAGAGTAATATTATACCTACCAAACAGGCCGTTCATTTAATGTAACGTTTAAGGAGCATTTACAGGCACAATACAAAACTGTCTTTGGGTTACACTTAGCAGAAACCGGTCATATTATATGGATCATCATCATCATCATCATCATTTAAGACTGATTGTGCCTTTCAGCGTTCAGTCTGGAGCATAGCCCCCCTTATAAAATTCCTCCATGATCCCCTATTCAGTACTAACATTGGTGCCTCTTCTGATGTTAAACCTATTACTTCGAAATCATTCTTAACCGAATCCAGGTACCTTCTCCTTGGTCTGCCCCGACTCCTCCTACCCTCTACTGCTGAACCCATGAGTCTCTTGGGTAACCTTGCTTCTCCCATGCGTTGAACATGACCCCACCATCTAAGCCTGTTCGCCCTGACTGCTACATCTATAGAGTTCATTCCCAGTTTTTCTTTGATTTCCTCATTGTGGACACCCTCCTGCCATTGTTCCCATCTACTAGTACCTGCAATCATCCTAGCTACTTTCATATCCGTAACCTCAACCTTGTTGATAAGGTATCCTGAATCCACCCAGCTTTCGCTCCCATACAACAAAGTTGGTCGAAAGATTGAACGGTGCACAGATAACTTAGTCTTGGTACTGACTTCCTTCTTGCAGAAGAGAGTAGATCGTAGCTGAGCGCTCACTGCATTAGCTTTGCTACACCTCGCTTCCAGTTCTTTCACTATGTTGCCATCCTGTGAGAATATGCACCCTAAGTACTTGAAACCGTCCACCTGTTCTAACTTTGTTCCTCCTATTTGGCATTCAATCCCTTTATGTTTCTTTCCCACTGACATTACTTTCGTTTTGGAGATGCTAATCTTCATACCATAGTCCTTACATTTCTGATCTAGCTCTGAAATATTACTCTGCAAACTTTCAATCGAATCTGCCATCACAACTAAGTCATCCGCATATGCAAGACTGCTTATTTTGTGTTCACATATCTTGATCTCACCCAGCCAGTCTATTGTTTTCAACATATGATCCATAAATAATATGAACAACAGTGGAGACATGTTGCAGCCTTGTCTTACCCCTGAAACTACTCTGAACCATGAACTCAATTTACCGTCAACTCTAACTGCTGCCTGACTATCTATGTAAAGACCTTTAATTGCTTGCAAAAGTTTGCCTCCTATTCCATAATCTCGTAGAACAGACAATAACTTCCTCCTAGGAACCCGGTCATATGCCTTTTCTAGATCTATAAAGCATAGATACAATTCCCTGTTCCACTCATAACACATCTCCATTATTTGTCGTAAGCTAAAGATCTGGTCCTGACAACCTCTAAGAGGCCTAAACCCACACTGATTTTCATCCAATTGCTCCTCAACTAATACTCGCACTTTCCTTTCAACAATACCTGAGAAGATTTTACCCACAACGCTGATTAAAGAGATACCTCTGTAGTTGTTACAATCTTTTCTGTTTCCATGTTTAAAGATTGGTGTGATTACTGCTTTTGTCCAGTCTGATGGAACCTGTCCCGACTCCCACGCCATTTCAATTATCCTGTGTAGCCATTTAAGACCTGGCATTCCACTGTATTTGATGAGTTCGGACTTAATTTCATCCACCCCCAGCTGCTTTATTGCACTGCCATCTATTGACCATTTTCTCCACTTCCTCAAACGTGATCCTATTTCCATCATCATTCCTGTCCCATTCTACCTCGAAATCTGAAACATTACTGATCGTAATTTCACCTACATTGAGCAACTCTTCAAAATATTCCCTCCATCTGCCAAAGGCATCCACAGGATTCACCAGCAGTTTTCTCGACCTGTCAAAAATACTTGTCATTTCCTTCTTACCTCCCTTTCGAAGACTGCTAATTACACTCCAGAACGGTTTTCCAGCAGCTTGACCCAATGTCTCCAACCTGTTTCCAAAGTCTTCCCAAGATTTCTTCTTAGATGCTGCAGTTATCTGTTTGGCTATGTTTCTTTCTACGACATAACTTTCTCTGTCTACCTGAGTTCTAGTATGTAGCCATCTTTTATACGCCTTCTTTTTCCTTTTACATGCTGCCTTGACTGTGTCATTCCACCAAGCTGTTTGCTTCCTCCTACTTTTACACACTACTGTTCCAAGACATTCTTTAGCCACTTCTAGTACTGTGTCCCTGTACCTTGTCCATTCCTTTTCCAAAGACTGTAATTGACTACATTCAACTAACTGGTACCTTTCTGAGATCGCTGTTATGTACTTGTGCCTGATTTCCTTATCCTGAAGTTTCTCCACTCTTATCCGCCTACATATGGACCTGACCTCCTGCACTTTCGGCCTCGCAATCCCAATTTCACTGCAGATTAAATAATGATCAGTGTCATCAAAGAATCCCCTGAATACACGTGTGTCCCTCACAGCCTTCCTGAATTCCTGATCTGTTATTATATAGTCAATGACAGATCTGGTTCCCCTGCTTTCCCACGTATACCGGTGAATGTTCTTATGTTTAAAAAAGGAGTTTGTGATTACTAAGCCCATACTGGCACAGAAATCCAAGAGTTGTTTCCCGTTCCTGTTGGCCTCCATATCCTCTCCAAATTTACCCATAACCTTTTCATACCCTTCTGTTCGATTTCCAATCCTGGCATTAAAATCACCCATGAGCAGAACACTGTCCTTGTCCTTTACTCTAACAACTACATCACTGAGTGCCTCATAGAAACTATCCATCTTACCTTGATCAGTCCCTTCACAATGCGAATATACTGACACAATCCTAATTTTCTTGCTAGACACTGTCAAATCTATCCACATCAGTCGTTCGTTTACATACCTTATTGCAACTACGCTGGGTTCCATTTCTTTCTTGATGTAAAGCCCTACACCCCATTGTGCTATTCCTGCTTTGACTCCTGACAAGTAGACCTTGTATTCTCCCACTTCCTCTTCTTTCTCACCCCTTACCCGAATGTCACTAACAGCTAAAACGTCCAGTCCCATCTTACTTGCAGCCTCTGCCGGCTCTGCCTTCTTCCCAGAGTAGCCCCCATTGATATTAATAGCTCCCCATCTCATTACCATTTGTTTGCTAAGTCGTATCTTAGGAGTCCCTGGTTTGTCAGTTAGAGGTGGGACTCCATCACCTCCAAAGGTCCGAGGCATTTTGCTCAGATTGTTGCCAGCATCATATTTAAAGTACCAGGGAAGCAGGTTGCTAGCCTTACCTGCCCCGAGTCCCATTGGGTTTTACCCCTAACGGCTGAGGGACTAACCGGTGGATTTGGTAGTCTTTGCCGTATGAGCACAAAGGTGACCACGACTCAGAATATGTCTGAGATGCCCAGCCTTATTCCAAAGCAACTGGTATCCCGACTGTCGGGACCACTTACTTGGCCACTCATACGTCGCCCATGGTTCATGACCTAGGACATGACTACAGGAACCCACACCATGAACCACTATTATATGGAATACTGAGAAAAGTATACGTATTCTTCATAGAGTACAAAAGTACCGTGCTATCGATTTATTGGAAGAGCTTGAAATTTAAAAACCGAAAAGCATGAACCAGCAAAAGTGTTCTGCATTAATTATTGAACCCCTCTCGTGTGTATATCTTGCCATGTCGTTACATAGAGTACATCACATATTTGCTCCATTTTCTTACGTTGTTCACTTTACTTTCGCGTTTGATTGTCCCTTCTCTGTTTATGTAATACCTTTCGTTAACAAGGTATCTTATTAAGTGACTGTTATAATATTTTATTGTACTTTTCTTGGAACGGCATGTCGCAGGGCACGTGATTACCTGTGGCTGTTACGTTCCTCCGACCACTCGCCTATGCAGCATTCTGGCGGCTACGCAAACAGATGTCGCTGATTACATATTTTAGCCTTTTGTTTTCATTCTTCTCGTTTATTTCCCTAGTTTTTCTATCAACATTATATTTTATTAACTACATAGTCCGTTCCTTTGTCTGTTACTATTATTATCTAATATGACCACACAGTTTCTCAGAATCATATATCGTCACTTGAGGATTTTCCTTTTCACAATTTTAAATTAACTTTATTCGTGTTTTATGTATCACATTTTATCACTGTAGTAACTTACACGTTTGGGAAGCTCACTACAGACTTGACTCTTCATTTATTGCATTATGTACACTTTTGTAATGGACCAATAGGTGTAGACCTACAGTAGCGACGTCTAACGAGCTGACGGCACAAACACATGTTGTGACTACTGTATTACAGTTGTTGTTGTTGTTGTTGTGGTCTTCAGTCCTGAGACTGGTTTGATGCAGCTCTCCATGCTACTCTATCCTGTGCAAGCTCCTTCATCTCCCAGTACGTACTGCAACCTACATCCTTCTGAATCGGCTTAGTGTATTCATCTCTTGGTCTCCCTCTACGAGTTTTACCCTCCACGCTGCCCTCCAAAGCTAAATTTGTGATCCCTTGATGCCTCAGGACATGTCCTACCAACCGATCCCTTCTTCTAGTCAAGTTGTGCCACAAACTTCTCCCCAATCCTATTCAATACCTCCTCATTAGTTACGTGATCTACCCACCTAATCTTCAACATTCTTCTGTAGCACCACATTTCAAAAGCTTCTATTCTCTTCTTGTCCAAACTATTTATTGTCCATGTTTCACTTCCATACATGGCTACATTCCACACAAATACCTTCAGAAACGACTTCCTGACCCTTAAATCTATACTCGATGTTAACAAATTTCTCTTCTTCAGAAACGCTTTCCTTGCCATTGCCAGTCTACATTTTATATCCTCTCTACTTCGACCATCATCAGTTATTTTGCTCTCCAAATAGCAAAACTCCTTTACTACTTTAAGTGTCTCATTTCCTAATCTAATTCCCTCAGTATCAACCGACTTAATTCGACTACATTCCATTATCCTCGTTTTGCTTTTGTTGATGTTCATCTTATACCCTCCTTTCAAGACACTGTCCATTCCGTTCAACTGCTCTTCCAAGTCCGGTGCTGTCTCTGACAGAATTACAATGTCATCGGCGAACCTCAAAGTTTTTATTTCTTCTCCCTGGATTTTAATACCTACTCCGAGCTATTCTTTTGTTTCCTTTACTGCTTGCTCAATATACAGATTGAATAACATTGGGGAGAGCCTACAACCCTGTCTCACTCCCTTCCCAACCACTGCTTCCCTTTCATGCCCCTCGACTCTTATAACTGTCATCTGGTTTCTGTACAAATTGTAAATAGCCTTTCGCTCCCTGTATTTCACCCCTGCCACCTTTAGAATTTGAAAGAGAGTATTCCAGTCAACATTGTCAAAAGCTTTCTCTAAGTCTACAAATGCTAGAAACGTAGGTTTGCCTTTCCTTAATCTTTCTTCTAAGATAGGTCTAAGGTCAGTATTGCCTCACGTGTTCCAACATTTCTACGGAATCCAAACTGATCTTCCCCGAGGTCGGCTTCTACCAGTTTCTCCAGTCGTCTGTAAATAATTCGCGTTAGTATTTTGCAACTGTGACTTATTAAACTGATAGTTCGGTAATTTTCACATCTGTCAACATCTGCTTTCTTTGGGATTGGAATTATTATATTCTTCTTGAAGTCTGAGGGTATTTCGCCTGTCTCGTACATCTTGCTCACCAGATGGTAGAGTTTTGTCAGGACTGGCTCTCCCAAGGCCGTCAGTAGTTCTAATGGAATGTTGTCTACTCCCGGGGCCTTGTTTCGACTCAGGTCTTTCAGTGCTCTGTCAAACTCTTCACGCAGTATCGTATCTCCCATTTCATCTCCATCTACATCCTCTTCCATTTCCATAACATTGTCCTCAAGTACATTGCCCTTGTATATATTACAGTAGCGGTATTGAAAGTATGACTCCGCCGGTACTGTGGCCTAGTTTACACCATATTTTAAATATGCGCTACGATACAAAGCTGATTTTGTGTATATTTTTGTGAAGATGCCACTACGGGTTTATAATATTAGGACATGTTATAAAAGGTACGCCTCGTCATATTTTAAGAACACGCAAGTAATACTTTTCCGTTACGGAATATTTTATTGTTGTAATCTGTTCACTACTAGTATTTTATGTCCCATATTTTGCTGCAGATCTGAAGATGGTCATTGCTGACAGAATTCAGTAGTCTAAGAACCAAATGTTTTGTGATCGTTGATGAAAATAAAAGAAATTTATTCTACACAGAATAATAGCTATCAGTGTCGCAATTTCGTCGAGTTTCGGGATGGCATGGGTCTCCAAGGCCTTTAGCACGTGGTACGACCGTACTTTCGAGGCTTCGCACGTATGCAAATAGGGAACAGGATTGTTACAAAGGTCGTAGACTGGAAATGGTTATCTGCGATGTTAGCGGTGCGCTGGAGTTGGATGAAACCGTAAAAGGAGCCAAGTTTAAGACCTGATTCCACCTGGTGTTAGGTGCTAACTATGTTCTTGGAGGAAAACAAGCTCCTCTCAGAGAATTAACCCGAACTGAGGAAAAACCACTGGTGAGAAAAACAGCTTGCTTTATGCACTCACATCTGCAAACAATGAATGCAGGTGAACAATCTGATTTCGCCTCTCTAGAATTCTGAAAGGCATCTGACAATGCAGCGCATGTCCACTTCCAACCAAGATACGGTACCTTCGCTGATATTTGGTAAACTCAATGGGTATTTGATATTTAGAACCCAGTAAGTTGCACTGGACGTCTAGTGTTCTACAGTGGGGAATAAAATACCAGATGTGGAAGCGTAATGGGCCACCAATAAAATGTTTATCACATGGGATGAGCAGCACTGCAAAATTGCTTACTGGCGATGCTGTTGTCTACAGAAAATCATCGAAGTTCGACAATCGAAAGGAAATGCATAATGACTTGGATAAGATTTACGCTTCGTGTAATGAATGGCAGTTCTTTTTAAACGTGGATAAATGCAAGAGAATGCCTTTATCAAGGACACATGATACAAGTACATGATTACAAGATTAGTGATGAACATCTTGAGCACGTCACATCGTGTTTAGGGGTGATACTAAAAGGCGAAATGACACCATGACGTGCAATCATTGTTATGGAAGGCAAATGCAGCGGAAAGTACTGTGCATCTGTATAGAATATTACTAGTACTACGAATTGTAGAATCCTTATTAAGAAAGCGTGACAGTGGACGTGGAGTGAATTCAGAGACGGGCCGCTACGTGCGTAATAGGTCGGCATATCCCACACGAAAGCGTAACAGGTATGTTTGGGGACTTCAAATGGAAATCTTGGAAAGAAAGACGACGTACTGCGGCTGACAAAAATATGGAAACACCAAAAATACAACCCATTACCATTCCTAATACGGTGCAGGAAAACCGTCGTCATTCTAAACAGCTTCCAGTCGTCTCCGAATGGATAAACTCAGGTCCTGTGTACTTTTCACTGGAATGTCATACACTATTCCTGCAAAATATCGGCAAGTTTAGGTAACGATGGTGGAGGTAGCTAGCCATCACACACTCTTCTCTCCAGAGTAGACCACAAAAGCTCAACAATATTGAGATCTGGTGATTTTGGTGGCCAGGGGAGAAACGAAAATTCATTCTCGTGTTCACAAAACCGGTCATGGACGATACGATACGATAAGAACAGGTGCCCTGTCATGTTGGGACACACCATCACAATTGGGGAGGAAACATTGAACCATGTCATGGAGCTGATCACCCACAATGATCACATAATCCTTGACACTAACGCGAGGTAGCACAGTAACCACGGTGCCCACGGAAAATCACGAGATGGCTGCCTGTATCTTTCAGTCTGGGGACGTGAACTCGGCTACAAGTTGGAAACAGTGTAAAATAAGACTCATCCGACCAAATAACTATATTCCATTTCCCCATTTTATGGCTTCGGTACCGCCGCGCCGAGTGACCGCGCTGTTTGAGGCGCCATTTCATGGGTTGCGTGGCCTGTCCTGCCGGAGGTTCGAATCCTCCCTCGGGCATGGGTGTGTGTGTTGTTCTTAGCATAAGTTAGTTTAAGTAATGTGTAAGTCTAGGGACCGATGACGTAAACAGTTTGGTCCCTTAGGAATTCACACACATTTGAACTTTTTTTTGGCTTCGGAACCACGTTTTCCTATTTCGGGAATTTTGGAATTGCAGATCGCCCTGTAATTTCCCTCTTCTGGAGCCCCCTTCGTGTTGTTTTCGTTCTGGCAGGGTTCGCGAGTGCCACATTCAGTTCTGACGTGACTTTTGCAACTGTAGACCTCTTATTTTTCGTCACAATCGACTTCAATGACCGTCTGTCAGGATTACTCAACACACGCACATTGTACGTTCCCATCTCTCACCATATGATGTACGTAATGCACCCAGGAACATTGTCAAATATGATCGTTTTGGTGAACCAGGTGTTATTGTGTGGGAAGCCATAATGTTGAATGGGCGTACTGATCTTCAAATCCTTGAGCACGGTACACTCAGCTGTCATCGTTATTCTGACACTGTACTCCTTCCCCACATACGTCTTTTCAGGGGTGTATCCAGGCATGATTTCATTTCATGGATGACAGTGCGTGACGGTATCGAACAGCAGAGTTGGGGGAACTTCTGGAAAGAGAGGATGTTTGGCGAATTTACTGGCTTGCCCGTTCCCCCAACTTACATCCCGTCGGGCACCTGTGGGATGCGTTGGGGAGGCATATTGGAGCACGCCCATACGCATCAACGACCATACAGCAGTTGCCAACCACGCTGATGGTGGAATGGAATGCCCTACCGCCAGAACTCCTTAACAACCACGTGGCCAGCATAAGAGCACATTGTAAAGCATGCACAGCCTATTATGAACTATTTACCGTCTTTTGTAATGACCACCATAAATCGCGCTGAATTCAGTGTAATTGTTGCCTTTGAAGAAAAGTGTTCGTCCCATTGCGTATTCCTATTAGTTACCTTTTGTACTAAACTGTATAAGTTCTTCCTACGTATGGTCTAAGTTTCATGAATCTACGTTACTTGGCTGTGACACATGATGCAAAACTTTCTTTCGTTATTAGATTTTGCACACTAGTGTAGATCAGAAGTTGAAACTTGACGGTCTTCCTGTAAGGTCATCCAAAACGTCACTGTTCCTAGCTCTACTCCCACTATTTACAGCAGTTAGAGAAGTCACTGATATTTTTAATTGCATTCCCGTGCACTAAGCCACTGAAGTTTCCCGTGGTTTCGCTAAATCGTTTGAGACATATGCGAGGATGGTTCCTTGGTAAAGGATACAGCGATTACCTTCTCCATAGGTTCTCAGTACGAGCTGTGCTCAGTCTGCAATGATTTATCGATAAGATAGTACACTAAACTTTACTTTTTCGCTCATTCGTTCGTTCATTAGTCTAACTACAGTGACAATGGCCTTAAATTCAGAACCCTAAACTCCAGTATGCAAAACTACAGCAAAAATATTGTATGGGCCATGCAGAAGCAAGCATGTGTGAAGACGTTGCGCTGTCAGCTGTTACCGTGTGCTATACACATCCACTAGGCATTATTAGTTCGGTGTTTGGAGCCAGAACCTTGGCTAGGCGATTTACGGCGTGTTCTGCTCCACGCCTTAGTGCACCGGTGTAGTGTGCAGTCGACGGGCGAGGTTATTCATCCAACTGGCCGTACGGCCTCACGGAGACCAAGCACACGACCTCGCTCAAATGCCTATAGTGTCACCGCCTCGGCATACCGCAAGGTGAGATGGACGTGCCGGTATCTCCGACGTTGCCTACAAGTGCTCTTTCAACATCCCTCCTAGTTAAATGCGACACCGTAGCAACTGCTTTACTGTACTCACCTCACCGTACCAACTATGACGGGTGATGTAGTGGCACAGGGCGCGTTGCTACTATGAAAGAACTGCCCCAAAGTTTCGTAGTAAGTCGCCAGAACAAGCACTTCCCAATCACTGCCGGTCGACGCCAGCTCTGTTGCACTCAGCTGTCTTGCTGTCCGTGAAAAATAAACAAATAGCTGACTTTTGTTATGAATGCGGACGCACTGTCGTACAAACCGCAAATACTGATTATAGAAAATCGTATTTATTATCCAAATTATAGGTGATTAAGAGTATAATGAGACATGGTTCTGATACGTAACATCTGAATGATGTGTGCAACTAGCGTTAGTGCTACATGTACAAAAGTATTCGGACATCCTATGTAATGCGGAATCGATCACTGGATGTCATCAGAGGCGGTCCCGTCAGTATAAAAAGAGACAGAGAGCGTTGTGTTGTCAGTAGAAAAACAGTAACAGCAGAATGGACCCGTCAAGAGAGCTCAGTGACTTCGAACGTGAACTAGTCATTGGGTGTCACCCGAGTAAGAAATCTATCAGGGATATTTCAACGCTTTTAAAGCTGCCCAAGCCGACTGTGGGTGATGTGATTATTGTGAGGTGGAAGCACGGAGGAACAACCACAACTACACCCAGAGGCCAGGTGTACCTCACGTGGTGCTGGACGGGGGGTGGGGGGGGGGGGGGGGGAGGGAGGGAGAATCATTTGTATAGAAAAAAAGCACGTGTGAAATCAAGGAATCAGTCTGTGCGTAGTGAGTTAAAAACAATGGGATACGACGGTCGAGCAGCTCCTCGTATGCCATATACTTCCGTAGTCAATGCTGAGCGACGCTTTTTTCTGCCATCAGGTGTAGTGCCAACAGTGAGGTACGGAGGAGGTAGTGTTGCGGTCCGCTCCTTGCGTTTAAGAGAACGCAGACTCGCTCAAAAGAGGAAAGGCCTCTGGACCTGATGGGATACCAGTTCAATTTTACACAGAGTACGCGAAGGAACTTGCCCCCCTTCTTGCAGCGGTGTACCGTAGGTCTCTAGAAGAGCGTAGCCTTCCAAAGGATTGGAAAAGGGCACAGGTCATCCCCGTTTTCAAGAAGGGACGTCGAGCAGATGTGCAGAACTATAGACCTATATCTCTAACGTCGATCAGTTGAAGAATTTTGGAACACGTATTGTGTTTGAGTATAATGACTTTTCTGGAGACTAGAAATCTACTCTGTAGGAATCAGCATGGGTTTCGAAAAAGACGATCATGTGAAACCCAGCTCGCGCTATTCGTCCACGAGACTCAGAGGGCCATAGACACGGGTTCACAGGTAGATGCCGTGTTTCTTGACTTCCGCAAGGTCTTCGATACAGTTCCCCACAGTCGTTTAATGAACAAAGTAAGAGCATATGGACTATCAGACCAATTGTGTGATTGGATTGAGGAGTTCCTAGATAACAGGACGCAGCATGCCATTCTCAATGGAGAGAAGTCTTCCGAAGTAAGAGTGATTTCAGGTGTGCCGCAGGGGAGTGTCATAGGACCGTTGCTATTTACAATATACATAAATGACCTTGTGGATGACATCGGAAGTTCACTGAGGCTTTTTGCAGATGATGCTGTGGTGTATCGAGAGGTTGTAACAATGGAAAATTGTACTGAAATGCAGGAGGATCTGCAGCGAATTGACGCATGGAGCAGGGAATGGCAATTGAATCTCAATGTAGACAAGTGTAATGTGCTGCGAATACACAGAAAGATAGATCCTTTATCATTTAGCTACAAAATAGCAGGTCAGCAACTGGAAGCAGTTAATACCATAAATTATCTGGGAGTACGCATTAGGAGTGATTTAAAATAGAATGATCATATAATGTTGATCGTCGGTAAAGCAGATGCCAGACTGAGATTCATTGGAAGAATCCTAAGGAAATGCAATCCGAAAATAAAGGAAGTAGGTTACAGTACGCTTGTTCGCCCACTGCTTGAATACTGCTCAGCAGTGTGGGATCCGTACCAGATAGGGTTGATAGAAGATATAGAGAAGATCCAACGGAGAGCAGCGCGCTTCGTTACAGGATCATTTAGTAATCGCGAAAGCGTTACAGAGATAATAAACTCCAGTGGAAGACTCTGCAGGAGAGACGCTCAGTAGCTCGGTACGGGCTTTTGTCAAAGTTTCGAGAACATACCTTCATCGAAGAGTCAAGCAGTATATTGCTCCCTCCTACGTATATCTCGCGAAGAGACCATGAGGATAAAATCAGAGAGATTAGAGCCCACACAGAGGCATACCGACAATCCTTCTTTCCACGAACAATACGAGACTGGAATAGAAGGGAGAACCGATAGAGGTACTCAAGGTACCCTCCGCCACACACCGTCAGGTGGCTTGCGGAGTATGGATGTAGATGTAGATGTAGAAGGA
Source organism: Schistocerca serialis cubense (assembly GCF_023864345.2). Taxonomy (NCBI): domain Eukaryota; kingdom Metazoa; phylum Arthropoda; class Insecta; order Orthoptera; family Acrididae; genus Schistocerca; species Schistocerca serialis. The sequence continues at coordinate 387,441,549 of NC_064640.1, forward strand.
TATGAAAACATTTTACTGCATTGTGTACTGCATACAGTAGAGGAATTTCGTGTGACTCAATGGCCTGGTGCAAGTCTTTCAATTGGACGCCACTGTGGCGACTTGCGTGTTCCTAAAATACCCGTTATCCAACCGGGGAATACGAACCCCGTTACTTTTCTGGCGACTCATGTCATTGAGAGTTAAGAGGTTAAAACGCAGAGTGAAAAATCCGTGGTCCGATCGGGATTCGATCCCGCGACCTCTCGGTCTCTAAGCAGAAACCTTAGCGCTATTCACCTGACCCGACAAGACGACGCGTGTGTTAATATGCCAATGCAGCACGTCATATAGTATAAGCTGTGAGGTAAAGGTTTGTGGACAGTAGCATTCATGAAGTCGCGACCTGAATCCAATGGAACATTTTTGGGATGAATTAGAATGTCGACTTCACCTCAGATCCCTACATCCAACCTTCTCTAGTTCCGCCTCTTGGGAGATAAGGGGGTTGCCACTCATTAACAGGTATTCAAACACCTCATTGAAAGTGTCCTCAGTAGAGTTCAAGTTACCATAACGGCTAAGGGTGGACATACCGCATATTAATGTCCACTAATAGGTGTCTGGATAATGTATTATACGAGCTCAAGCGGCCTTGATATTTTATCAGCACCGTTTCTCACCTATCAGTGAATGCTTCCACCGTTGTGCGCGTTGGTCTTGTGTTACAAGCATATTTTTGGAATTTGTGGTAAGTTCCTATGTGACCAAACTGCTGAGGTCATCGGTCCCCAGGCTTAAACACTACTTAATCTAACTTAAACTAACTTACGCTAAGGACAACACACACACCCATGCCCGAGGGAGGACTCGAACCTCCGAGGGGGAAGCCGCGTGAACCGTGGCAAAGTGCCTGAAACCACGCGGTTACCCCGGGCGGCTTACGAACATTAGTTGTTTCGTTAACAGTGATAAAATTTTGGTTTCAATCTTCGACCATAGATACTAGTAGACTGGCCTTGCTGTGCAGAAGCTATAGGGCTGATGTGGCTCCAACATAAACCATGTCACTGTTGGCAAAACGTGGCGGGATTTCAAATCAGCGGTCTGCCATCCTATGTTTGTATCGTATTTTCCCCACATTTCTCAATTGCCTGCCAAACGCTTCCAACAAAAATTACTTTTTTATTTGCGAAAAATTATGCCAGTACTACATTTGATCTGGATTTGTTCACAGTACCATTTATAAGATCTAACAAATACATCGAACGCCACTGGTGGGCAGCGGGACGAAATTATTATAAACTATCAATTAAAGTAAAATGTCGTTAAAATTCTTTTAAACAGTAAGAGTGGGCTCGTGTCAAAACTTTAAACATTGGATTCGCCGCGTTTTGAGCTCTAGTCACTTATAAAAGCAAATGGGATATGGGAATTATGTCAACTATAGGTGCCAAAATTGTCGACTTTAGGAGCAGGTCCATTTTAGAGTATCAATTTTAGGTGCACTCCAAAGGTTCAGATCTCACTATTTTTACAAAAGTTTAAGATATTTTAGATGAAAAGTGAGACTTTGAAGTTTCAGAAAATAATTTTGGAGTCTACATTTATTTAATAGTATTAGAAGGCAGAAAAAAATTCTCTTCATGTGTCGACTATAGGTGCTCTTACCTTATAATCTCACTTGTATATAAAAATCCTTCAGGGCCTGTATCCAAAGCTGCCTTCGGTTTTCATCCTTAGGAAACCTATGAGTAGGAACGAGAAACAGTTATGCTTACTTCTGTAACCGAATTATCACAGACACTTTCCAAAATGTAATATGAGTTTGACTTAACAGGCATCACTTTCAACAATTTAATTTACGTGATACTCTATTTCAAGTGTAAAAAACATACAAAAGTCACTTCAGCAGATTTCAATAAACGCATCTGCACTATCATCGAAACACTTACACGTGAAATGTAATGCCGTTTCTCCTGACAAAACGCTGAGTACAGCCATAAGCGCAACACGAAACAACCATGTTTTGCCAACATTCACGTGACTTCAGCCCAGAGATGTTGGAGCCACGAAACAACCATGTTTTGCCAACATTCACGCCACTTCAGCCCAGAGATGTTGGAGGCAGGAAAATGACGTCAGGGCCAGTCTATTATATTTATGGTCGAAGGTTTCAATTTTTTATGGTGTAGAGAGATAGAAATAGAGCTTCCTAGAAATTCGTATCTCTGATGATTATTGACTTTTGTTAATAATTACTAATAAGTGTTGTCAATTTGGCAACTATACCTTATCACTTCATGCTGTTTGCCACCGTAGCCTAGTCAACGTTCGTTCACACGCCTGTAGCTATTCGCCGTCCAAGCGTCAACCGTCGCTGTCGCTTCTGCAGCATGCCTGTTGCTGAAATAAGCTTTTGCGGTTCCGTTGAGTGTGCACGAACGTAATCGTTCTTCTAACAAGTCGTTCAGCTCGTGTACATTAATAATACTGTATCACCACCAATAGAATGAGGTTCCGTAATACAGTCTTTCATATATCGGTCAATAACTTTGGCCATTGTTTTTTGGGTGATGGGTGCTTAGCTGAGAACATATGACTAGAATGTATTAGAATTTTTCCGAAGGTCTTTTACAATGGCCTGACTGAAGAATTAGTTGAGATTTTCGTACAGATGTACGTACTGGTATTAATTATTATCTCTCATTATGCTCAAATCCTTTTTTGAAACTAGATATTTTCAGAAAACAGGCACTTATAGACGGATGATACGTAGTTCGATACACACATACGAGGTAGCTCTGACGACGGCGGTGCCGTGGTATGACATGGTAACCGGCCAGAGTGGGAGAGCGGTTCTAGGTGCTTCAGTCTGGAACCGCGCGACCGAATCCTGCCTCGGTCATGGATGTGTGTGATGTCCTCAGGTTAGTTAGGTTTAAGCAGTTCTAAGTTCTGGGGGACTGATGACCTCAGAAGTTAAGTCCCATAGTGCTCAGAGCCATATGACATGGTCTCCACAAGATGCCGAAAACTTTGGGGAGCCATCCAGATCAGTGACTGCTCACTCGTTGCCCACAGCACATGGAGATACACTACTGGCCATTAAAATTGCTACACCACGAAGATGACGTGCTACAGACGCGAAATTTAACCGACAGGGAGACGATGCTGTAATATGCAAATGATTAGATTTTCAGAGCATTCACACAAGGTTGGCGCTGGTGGTCACACCTACAACGTGCTGACATGAGGAAAGTTTCCAACCGATTTCTCATACACAAACAGCAGTTGACCGGCGTTGCCTGGTGAAACGTTGTTCTGATGCCTCGTGTAAGGAGGATAAATGCTTACCATCACGTTTCCGACTTTCATAAAGGTCGGATTGCAGCCTGTCGCGATTGCGGTTTATCGTATCGCGACATTGCTGCTCGCGTTGGTCGAGATCCAATGACTGTTAGCAGAATATGGAATCTGTGGGTTCAGGACGGTAATACGGAACGCCATGCTGGATCCCAACGACCTCGTATCACTAGCAGTCGAGATGACAGGCATCTTATCCGCATGGCTGTAGCTGGTCGTGCAGCCACGTCTCGATCCCTGAGTCATATGGGGACGTTTGCAAGACAACAACCATCTGCACGAACAGTTCGACGACGTTTGCAGTAGCATGGACTATCAGCTCGGACACCATGGCTGCGGTTACCCTTGACGCTGCATCACAGACAGGAGCGCCTGCGATGGTGTACTCAACGACGAACCTGGGTGCACGAATGGCAAAACGTCATGTTTTCGGATGAATCCAGGTTCTACTTACAGCATCATGATGGTCGCATCCGTGTTTGGCGACATAGTGGCGAATGCACATTGGAAGCGTGTATTCGTCATCGCCATACTGGCTTACCACCCGGCGTGATGGTATGGGGTGCCATTTGTTACGTCTCGGTCACCTCTTGTTCGTATTGACAGCACATTGAACAGTGGACGTTACGTTTCAGATGTGTTACGACCCGTGGCTCTACCCTTCATTCGATCCCTGCGAAACCCGACATTTCAGCAGGATAATGCACGACCGGATGTTGCAGGTCCTGTACGGGCCTTTCTGGATACAGAAAATGTTCGACTGCTGCCCTGGCCAGCACATTATCCAGATCTCTCACCAATTGAAAACGTCTGGTCAATGGCGGCCGAGCAACTGGCTCGTCACAATACTCCAGTCACTACTTTTGATGAACTGTGGTATCGTGCTGAAGCTGCATGGGCAACTGTACCTCAACACGCCATCCAAGCTCTGTTTGACTCAATGCCCAGGCGTATGAAGGCCCTTATTACGACCAGAGGTGGTTGTTCTGGGTACTGATTTCTCAGGATCTATACACCCAAATTGCGTGAAAATGTAATCACATGTCAGTTCTAGTGTAATATATTTGTCCAATGAATACCCGTTTATCATCTGCATTTCTTCTTGGTGTAGCAATTTTAATTGCCAGTAGTGTAGGTAAGAGTTGGGAGTCCATGGCAAGCACGTCCTATTCGATGGCGTCTCACATGTGGTCTGTGGATGACAAGGCATGTGGGTAGGAAAGGGGTAGTGGCTTAAGAAGGAAAGTAAGTACGTAGCTTCATGTATGCACAGTGGTCCTCAAACCATTTTGCTACGATTCGAAAGTGTGGCATGGTGTACTGACTGTGAGGTGACGAAAATCTTCGGACAGTAGATACCTTTATTGTTCACCAGTGAGATACAACAGTATACGTAACGAGGGCACCATTAAATGGCAGTATCCATCCCATACTTGAGAATACTGCCATTCCCTTCCTGAAATATTTCTTCTTTGTCGAGTCTGATGCTCCGACTCATGTTGTTATCGAATAACTCATGCCCCACCATCAGCATGTATTAATGCATATCGCGACTCGGCAGTGCAGGCGACTTTGGTTCACGATTTGAGCAGCCGATGGCAGTGTTCTTTCACACATGAACCTGGCAAAATATCTAACCTACGCAAAGTATCGTACTGTAGCTTTAGGACTACAAATGTAAATGTGGGTATAGACGGGGTGCACGTATTTATTTACCTACACGATGGGCAGTCAGTCACTAGAAACAGTGACGGTAATGAGCGTTTGGGTATCTGAGATCGGTATTGACGATTTGTGCAATACTGAAGAACACTGTAGAGCTTTAATAATACTAACGCTCGTTCAGTATGTTGTGCAGTATTGTGTACTGTGTAAAGGTGGTATTGGGCAATAGCTGCAGAGACCGAGAAAACTTAAATTCACTCTGAAGGAATTTTCCCAAAGAACCGCAGAAATTAAATGAAAAAAGATGAGGAAGTGGGTTGGAAATTTTATATGAAAGCACTACGTGGTTCTTGAAGAAATGAAGTTCGCGACTGATCAGGAAACGCCAGATACTTCGTTGTGCGGCTGGTCCCGGCGGAGGTTCGAGTCCTCCCTCGGGCATGGGTGTGATTAGATTAGATTAGATTAGTCCTTGTTCCATAGATCATGAATACGACACTTCGTAATGATGTGGAACGTGTCAGGTTAATAAAAGGTGTCTATACAAGATATTACATTAGACAAAATATTACATGACACTCAATAATTTTTTTTGTTGAGGTTGGGAAGTTACCCACTTACTATATCCAAAAATTCATCTAATGAGTAGGAGGAGTTGCCATTAAGAAATTCTTTTAATATCCTTTTAAATGCTATATGGCTATCTGTCAGACTTTTGATGCTATTAGGTAAGTGACCAAAGACTTTTGTGGCAGCATAATTTACCTCCTTCTGGGCCAAAGTTAGATTTAACCTTGAGTAGTGAAGATCATCCTTTCTCCTAGTGTTGTAGTCATTTACACTGCTATTACTTTTGAATTCGTTCGGATTGTTAATAACAAATTTCATAAGTGAATATATATATTGTGAGGCTACAGTGAAGATTTATAGCTCTTTAAATAAGTGTCTGCAAGATGATCTTGGATGAGCTCCAGCAATTATTCTGATTATACGCTTTTGTGCAATGAACACTCTTTTACTCAATGATGAGTTACCCCAGAATACGATGCCATACGAAAGCAGAGAATGAAAATAGGCGTGGTAAGCTAATTTACTCAGTTGTATATCGCCAAAATTTGCAATGACCCTAATAGCATAAGTAGCTGAACTCAAGCGTTTTAGCAGATTCTCAGCGTGTTTTTTCCAGTTCAACTCCTCATCAATGCATACACCTAGAAATTTTGAATATTCTTCCTTAGCTACCGATTTCTGATCGAAGTCTATATTTATTAATGGGGTCATTCCATTAACTGTGTGGAACTGTATATACTGTGTTTTGTCAAAATTTAATGATAGCCCATTTGCAGAGAACCACTTAATGATTTTCTGAAAAACATCGTTTACAATTTCACCAGTTAATCCTTGTCTGTCGGGTGTGATAGCTATACTTGTATCATCGGCAAAAAGTACCAGCTTTGCATCTTTGTGAACATAGAATGGAAAGTCATTAATATATATTAAGAACAGCAGAGGACCTAAGACCAAACCTTGTGGCACAACATTCTTGATTGTTCCCCAGTTTGAAAGATCACGTTTTTTTGCATATTATGTGAACTGTTTATTGCAACTTTCTGCACTCTTCCAGTTAGGTATGATTTAAACAATTTGAGCACTGCCCCATTCATACCACAGTACTTCAGCTTATCTAGAAGTATTCCATGATTTACACAATCAAAAGCCTTTGATAGATCACAAAAAATCCCAACGGGTGACTTCCGGTTACTCATAGCATTAAATATTTCATTAGTGAAAGTATATATAGCATTTTCCGTTGAAAAACCCTTCTGGAAACCAAACTGACATTTTGTTAAAACTTTATTTTTACAAAGGTGTGAAGCTACTCTACAATACATTACTTTTTCAAGAATTTTGGATAAGGCAGTCAGAAGAGAGATTGGGCGGTAGTTGTTGACATCAGACGTATCCCCTTTTTTATGCAGTGGTATAACAATGGCATACTTCAGTCTATCTGGGAAAATACCCTGCTTCAGAGAGCTATTACATATGTGGCTAAGAATCTCACTTATTTCTTGGGAACAAGCTTCTATTATCCTGCTGGAAATGCCATCAATCCCATGTGAGCTTTTATTCTTGAGAGAGTTTATTATCTTCCTAATTTCAGATGGAGAGGTGGGTGGAATTTCAATTGTATCAAATGATGTGGGTAAGGCCTCTTCCATTAACTGCCTTGCTTCTTATAATGAACATTTAGATCCTATTTTCGCTACAACATTTAAAAAATGATTATTCAAAATGTTTAGCACTCCCGGCTTGTTGTTTATCAAGTTTCCATTCGCTTTGAAGGTGATGCCGTCATCCTGTACTCTTGGTTGTCCTGTCTCCCTTGTAATAATATTCCAGACTTTTGATTTTGTTATCAGAGGTATTAATCTCAGACATGATGCACATGCTTCCGGACTTTTTAATAACCTTTCTTAATGTAGCACAGTAGTTTTTATAATGTTTGACTGTTTCTGGGTCATTACTCTTTCCTGTTGTTAGATACAGTTCCCTTTGTGGTTACAAGATATTTTTCTTCCTTTAGTAAGCCAAGGTTTTTTGCATAGTTTCTTATAATTAGATTTAACTACTTTCTTGGGGAAACAGTTTTCAAATTCTCTTACAAGTGTATCATGAAATAAGTTATATTTTAAATTAGCATCGGGTTCCTTGTACACCCATCTCATCCCAGTCTAACTGCTGAAGATTTTCTCTGAAATTTCTAATTGTTGAGTCATTAATTGAACGCACAACTTTGGGGTGTAGTTTTGAATTACTGAATGGAGCTATGTCATATACTGTAACTAGCTGAGCATCATGATCAGAAAGCCCATTCTCAACAGGACAAGAATTAATGTTTTTATGGTCTATAAAAGTGTTGTCTATCAATGTGCTGCTGTCCTTTACTACCCGAGTAGGAAAATTGACAGATGTCAAATTGAAAGAACCGAGCAAGAGTTCCAGGTCATTCTTCTTATTACACTCTTTCAATGAATCAACATTGAAGTCCCCACAAATGATAATTTGCTTTCCCCTATCTGACAGATAGCACAATAAGGCATCCAAGTTTTCCAGGAATAAATGTAAGTTTCCTGAAGGGGACCTATATACTATTACAATTATAAAAGAGCCCTTCTTCAGTTTAAGTTGACAGGCACACGCTTCTATATGTTGTTCTAGACAAAACTTTTTTGTATGTAAGCTTTCTACACAGTGATAACTTTTGACATATGTGGCAACTCCTCCTCTCACCTTATTCTCCCTACTCATATGTGCAGCTAGTTTATAACTACTGATATTTACCTTTTCCATATCAGACACAATCTGATGCTCAGACAGGCATAGTATATCTATTACATTATTAGATTTAATGTCATCTAAACAAACCAGGAGCTCATCTACTTTATTCTTCAATCCCGGAATATTTTGGTGAAAAATGGTAACATTATTTTTTACTTTACTTTTCTGAGAATCTACTTTTTTCTTTAATCCACCAATATTTTGGTTAAATGTGGTAACATTATTATTTATTTTCCTGTTGTGAGAATTTTGTGAGTTTTGGACCTCTTTAGCACCTGCCTGCCTGAACGTCTCATTGGACACTGATATTAGCCTAAAAAAGAGATACATCCATGAGCACTAGTGTCCCCCCTTATGGATTTCGCTAACAATCCTGCCAGTTTACCCTTCCCTTTCCTATTGAGAGGTAGGCCATGCCTTGTGAAATCCCCCCTATCAATATCCTCGACAGGAACCAATCCAATGTCTGACAGTGGCCGCCCTACGCAACTGATCCAACTCCATATTTACTCTCCTGACAGAGCGGTTCAACTGGGGCTGATTATGCTACACGAAAGCAGGCACCAGCCCAACATTGGTATGGGTCGTTGCCGAGACTATTTTCACCAACTCACACTCAATGCTGTAGCCCTGATCCCTATCAATACTGTTTCCCACTCCACCCACTACCATCACATGATCCTGCTTTGTGAATGCCTTACACAAGGAACCTATATCCTCTACCACCTGGCTAAGACTTTCACTTGGCTTGAAAAAGTTTGTGACCTGGTAAGTGTCACCTAATTTTTCCTGTAAAACCTGGCCCACACTTCTTCCATGGCTGCTACCTAGCAACAGAACTTTCCTCTTACTTTCTGTTGCCTCTTAAATACATCTACTTCTACTGGAGCCTCTTCCTTACTTAAATGTGGTAGCAAGGTGAATCTATTGGTTGTGCCAATTGGGAAACTGTCAGACACTGTCCTCTTTCTGTGGCCCCTGTTCCCAGCTACCACTTCCCACCGCTGTTTGCCCTCCTCCCCCCTTAACCTCTTCAGTTCCTCCCTCGCTCTGTCCAAATCAGCCTGAAGGGCTCTAATTTTCTCCTCCTGTTCAGCTATAATCCTATTTCTTGAGCAAACCCTGCAAGAGAATGGAAGAGTCTCGTTTGCTTCCCCAATTCCCACGCCGCTACAATTTCCCCAATGAAACCACCTGTCATAACAGCTGCACAAAATCCCTGAACTAACTTTCCTACTGGAGCTCACACACTTAGTATCCATGGTAGTTTGGAAATTAGTTAAAGAGATTTACTAAGTGGTAACGATAATACACTCCTGGAAATGGAAAAAAGAACACATAGACACCGGTGTATCAGACCCACCATACTTGCTCCGGACACTGCGAGAGGGCTGTACAAGCAATGATCACACGCACGGCACAGCGGACACACCAGGAACCGCGGTGTTGGCCGTCGAATGGCGCTAGCTGCGCAGCATTTGTGCACCGCCGCCGTCAGTGTCAGCCAGTTTGCCGTGGCATACGGAGCACCATCGCAGTCTTTAATACTGGTAGCATGCCACGACAGCGTGGGCGTGAATCGTATGTCAGTTGACGGACTTTGAGCGAGGGCGTATAGTGGGCATGCGGGAGGCCGGATGGACGTACCGCCGAATTGCTCAACACGTGGGGCGTGAGGTCTCCACAGTACATCGATGTTGTCGCCAGTGGTCGGCAGAAGGTGCACGTGCCCGTCGACCTGGGACCGGACCGCAGCGACGCACGGATGCACGCCAAGACCGTAGGATCCTACGCAGTGCCGTAGGGGACCGCACCGCCACTTCCCAGCAAATTAGGGACACTGTTGCTCCTGGGGTAGCGGCGAGGACCATTCGCAACCGTCTCCATGAAGCTGGGCTACGGTCCCGCACACCGTTAGGCCGTCTTCCGCTCACGCCCCAACATCGTGCAGCCCGCCTCCAGTGGTGTCGCGACAGGCGTGAATGGAGGGACGAATGGAGACGTGTCGTCTTCAGCGATGAGAGTCGCTTCTGCCTTGGTGCCAATGATGGTCGTATGGGTGTTTGGCGCCGTGCAGGTGAGCGCCACAATCAGGACTGCATACGACCGAGGCACACAGGGCCAACACCCGGCATCATGGTGTGGGGAGCGATCTCCTACACTGGCCGTACACCACTGGTGATCGTCGAGGGGACACTGAATAGTGCACGGTACATCCAAACAGTCATCGAACCCATCGTTCTACCATTCCTAGACCGGCAAGGGAACTTGCTGTTCCAACAGGACAATGCACGTCCGCATGTATCCCGTGCCACCCAACGTGCTGTAGAAGGTGTAAGTCAACTACCCTGGCCAGCAAGATCTCCGGATCTGTCCCCCATTGAGCATGTTTGGGACTGGACGAAGCGTCGTCTCACGCGGTCTGCACGTCCAGCACGAACGCTGGTCCAACTGAGGCACCAGGTGGAAATGGCATGGCAAGCCGTTCCACAGGACTACATCCAGCATCTCTACGATCGTCTCCATGGGAGAATAGCAGCCTGGATTGCTGCGAAAGGTGGATATACACTGTACTAGTGCCGACATTGTGCATGCTCTGTTGCCTGTGTCTATGTGCCTGTGGTTCTGTCAGTGTGATCATGTGATGTATCTGACCCCAGGAATGTGTCAATAAAGTTTCCCCTTCCTGGGACAATGAATTCACGGTGTTCTTATTTCAATTTCCAGGAGTGTATATTAAAACCAGATGCAAAAGGACACTAAATATGTTTTGGAAACTATTATGTAAGTAAGCTATTACCAAACGCACTTAAATTTGTGGTATAAGACTAAATATGCACCATCAAAAATTAGGCCTAAAGAGCCGAATGTAACCAAAACGAACTTTTTGCGATAAGTGGAGGAATACGTAAATAAAAGAAAAACCTTTAATGGTGAGCGTCAAAGGCACCCTAATGAACGTATTTAATCAGTTAAACTACAGCAAATGCACTTCCAATGGCGGTATAACGCTAAATATGCACACTCGGAAAATTAGGCCTAAGCAGCAGTAAGTAAACAAACGAACTTTTCGCGATTACTAGAACACTACGCAAATAAGAGAAAATCTTTTAATGGTGAGCTTGAAGAGTACACTAAAGAACGTATTTAATTAGTTAAAAGTGTTCAACTACAATTAATTACAACCTAAATAACTTATCTTTCACGAGAGCTCTGTCTCCGTACGTGCGGCCTTGTGCAGGGCTACCCCCCAATGATCCAATGTGTGTGTTTGTCCTTAGGATAATTTAGGTAAAGTAGTGTGTAAGCTTAGGGACTGATGACCTTAGCAGTTAAGTCCCATAAGATTTCACACACACATTTGATACTTCGTTGTGCACAACAGCGGAGGCAACGGAAGATCATGGTGTCATGGCAGCAAGCAAAAATGTTTATTGTACTTGTAGTGTTTCTCATAATTGGCAAATAAGGTGACGTCAGCTGTCCTGTGAGCCTACGTTTATTTTTCGGCTACAGTTGTCACAGCAAAGGCAGATGATCACATAAGCTTTCAAGAAGCATAATTGTTTTATGTCACTTGTAATTTTTGTTACAATAGGGAAGTACATAGAAAACAGTATATGTGCACGATAAAGTATACAGTTCACTTGTTTAATTTGTAATTAGTGGTTCTTGTGGTTTAAGAACCTTTCCTAACATGAAAGAATCGCTGGTCCATTTAAATACTCACAAAAAGCTCCTCGGGCTTGTTTCGCCCGTGCTACGTAATTTCCGCTGGTATTTTGCAGGACAAGCAGCTCAGCCGCAATACACGCGCATACACACCCACATCGTGGAGCTCCGACATGTTCGCAATGAGAGTAGAATTTTAGCTGAAGCGTTCCGGTCATAAATATTGCGCACCTCGTCCCTTCACGTAATATACTGACACAAAATTATTGTGTAAATAATGCTGAGCGTGGAAGAGTCGCTTAATACAATACGTTGTGTACCTGACGGCAAGTAGCTGACCAGTGACAAGGAGCTTTTCCTAATGGCCTACATTCCTGATACTCAATGTTCCTTAGTGCACATGCGGCGGCGCGTGGTCGTTCTTTTCGGGAATTTACTCATCTGTCTTAGTGAGATTCTTAGAGTCTCGGCCTACCCTGAAGTGACGTATAATGTGGTTCAACCTAGAGAAGCTGTTTAATTGACAAGCTGCACTTTACATCTCATCAGGGTGCATAAATTGTTCCGTGGGATGATTTAAAAGAGTGTTCATTCTATTATGTCAGGCGGGCGCTCCTAAATAGAACAAGTTCTTTGCTAAAATGCCTGTGCTACATTCTCAGTTTACTACTACGCTTCCTGCTACCACGTCCACCCTAATATACAGTTCACGACGTACAAGCATATACTTGCATTCAGGTTGCACAATTCCGTTAACTCTTATAGCACATTCTCTCTCTAGTACACAACTCGCTAGCAGCTATCCAAATAATCGGATCTTTTGGTAGTCAGTAAACAGCTAGAAAGATCCTCAATGATTATCTGTTTAGTATGCTTCCACAGTACTACACGGTTGACCAATATTCAATAATCTGAAGTTTCTGAAATACTACCGTAGAGCAGGACATGCGAAATTCTGTAGCCCGTCGGAAAATTCACAATACTCTCTAAAAATCTTGAAACTTTCTAAAACGTCATTTACAATTCATCTCATAAGTTTTCAAACCACTAATTTTCTGAGCAAAAGCATATTGGAACATTGTTTACAAAATTACTAGAACACCAAACAACAAGATCTCAAACTACGAATGCACATCACGAATCCTCGAGATGACCGAGTGCAGATCTCTCCTGCTTCCAGAACACAAGGCCATTTCCTCTCCGATTGGGTGTAATATAATTTAGCCAACCAACTTCATAACCTTTCACGGACAGCACGATAATTTCCCTCTTTAACCAAACCTGGACTATGCATTTCATGTGATTATTTCCCAAACTCGGAATCTTTTGAAAAGCAAATAAAGTGAAAACGACCCCATATTTACATCTCTTAATCTGTGAAGTTGTTTCTAGAATCGTTAAACTCTCTTCTTTACAATAAGCCTTTCACACCGTGCATGTAACTCACGGTACACTTAAAAGATGCGATTCACACGCTCATCCATCATTAATTATCAACAAATTTCAAGATTCATGCAACACACGCATGCTGTATTCACCCCCTCACTCACTCTGATAGCAGAATAAATTAAACTAAAACTATTAAACAACTGAAAATAATAATTACTGTTTGTAAGTCGAAAAAATTACGTTATTTATACTGTTATGTTCAAAATACTAACTACTTAGCGACAAAATGTTTAGCTTAATTAACCCTCTGATGTATAAAAATGATTAACGTGTCGTAATTTGGTTTTAATGGGAAGTTATGAAACTAACATCTCCAAAATTATTTCAGGCAGAGAACTGAAACGTACAGTTGTTAATTATTGTTATGCTGAAAGGCTACATAAAATTTCATAGCAATCGGTGTATGGGAAATAACTTTATTAATTCACAGGTAGGTGTGTGATTAAATGTACCTTCGGAGCATACACATACATAACTAGGCCTCCAATGTGTAAGCATGGGGACGACAGAAAGCAACTTCCCAATGAGGGAACGCATTCTGTAGGACACTGGGTTGCTAGGATGAATCTTCAATCTTCTTAATTGTCAATGCATATGAAAGGTGGTACGCCACTCTCTAACTTTAACTACACTGTCGGTCAGATAAATATTCATATTTTAGGTCATGATCTCCGTGTTCCTCAGTACTGTATCTGGTATGTATGGTTTATGACCTTTTTTACATGAGGAAAATTGTAGGCAGAATGTTCATATAACTGCGTGTAGCCTGTAGAGAACTTGTACCTGAGGGGCTTTAGTGGGGGCGACGGAGAACAGGGAGAAAGATAGATCGCCGCCCACAAATGTTGTGTTCAGCAATGTGGATGTACGAGTGATTCTGGGAAGCAGCGCTCTGTGGATTCTACCTGCAGAGGGACCTCAGGTTGTGCCACTCCAATCTTCCCACTTTGGGTCGGAGCAAGACATTTTACCTGGGCCCCGTGACAGACCATTGCGCAGGTGGCCAGTTGGAGGAAAGTGGGTGGAGGAAGCCAATTAAGAGAGACTGCTGTAATCTGAGCTTTTGTGCAAACGGTGGGATGGTCATGAAACTACAAGCATTCTCGTGTTAGCAGATGGCATGAAACGAACAGAGTGGATGGTGCACGTGTTCAGAGGAGGCAAGGCTGTAATTCCCCTAATGCCAGGAAGTTGCCAGGCTCTTTTAGCGAGCGGCACATCATATATTTCATGTACATGACTGTCTAGGAAGCTTAACAGCCTTCTTTCAGGAATCGAAAATGGTCAACCAGGAAAGATTAGTTCTCTCCTTAAATGAGGAACTGTGGTCCTGTCTACGTAGACGTTTTCTGCCAGAACATGCTTACCATGAGAACGAGGCCCCAATAGTCTAAAATCTTCTTTTTTCAGGCAAGGGAGATTTTGAGTCACTGATTGTCTCCCCTCAGGAAATGCAAAGCAGAGGCTTGCTCCCCCAGTGTGTGAATCCCGGTGCTTTGTGTGGATTGGCCCTCCAAGCCAGCAGAAGAGTCAAGAGGGGAGGTTGAATGAGTAGAGAATAGTTTGATCTCTTTGTACAACGTGGAGGCGGGTTTTCTCTGCTAATTCGACTCCTGTACTGAGGCTTGGTGGAAAGTGATTGTGATTCTTTGTCTTCTTCATCTTATGGTCCTCTCCGGGTGGAGAGTGGAACTACATATCATCTCGGACATATTGTGTGTCACAAGGGTGAACTTATTCCTCTTATTCGGCCATCTGACGTTTGGCAATTCCAGCACGCACCATCGTGCCTGTGAGTCAAATTGGTTGACCAGGCCAGCGAACGGGTGTTCCTCACACTGAAATCAGCCGTGATTTCAGGGCTCTGATAGGGAAGTTTCCCACGTTCTAATAATCAGAAGGTCAGTCTGCGTAGTTTACAAGTTGTCGTGGACGCGTCAGGACATTACTGCTACTTCCGCAGTCCGCTCCTCGCCCAAAATGGTTCAAATGGCTTTGAGCACTATGGGACTTAACATCTGAGGTCATCAATCCCCTAGAACTTAGAACTACTTAAACCTATCTAACCTAAGGACATCACTCACATCCATGCCCGAGGCAGGATTCGAACCGGCGACCGTAGCAGTCGCGCGGCTCCGGACTGAAGCGCCTAGAACAGCTCGGCTACCGCGGCCGGCGCTCCTCGTCCAAAGCGCCCTGTTTTACGCTGCCGCCTGAATCAAGATGAAAGGGTAAAGTATTACTGCATCGGCGTAGGGTTGTTAAATAATATTCACAGCTCCCTGTTCTCCGTGAACCATAGTATGTGGTGTACCTGATCTCTGTTGATTCCATTTGAATAGAATTCTGCATCACAGTGGATTCATGTAAGCCGGCCGGGGTGGCCGAACGGTTCTACGCGCTACAGTCTGGAACCGCGAGACCGCTACGGTCGCAGGTTCGAATCCTGCCTCGGGCATGGATGTGTCTGACGTCCTTAGGTTAGTTAGGTTTAAGTAGTTCTAAGTTCTAGGGGACTGATGACCTCAGAAGTTGAGTCCCAAAGTGCTCAGAGCCATTTGAGCCATTTTTTGGATTCATGTAAACAAAGTCTGACTGCGTTGCAAATGGGATTAATTCAGGAGAGATTTTGTATAGTTCCCATCCCAATAAATGCTTTGCCAATCAAACTCGGTCCCCATACTGATTTATGCGCCACTGTTCTCATTCATACTCCTCCAACCATTAATTGTTTTTATTGTTTTGTTGTGATACATGGATGCACCAGCAATTCAGAATGTAATCGTACTAAATAAGGTAATTTGACGATTTATGGGAGTTCTGAAAGTGATCGCAGATATAGGCACTAAAGTGCCATGAGTACATTCACTAATTTCATATATAAAAATTAAGATTGTATCTCACGATTTGAAGATTGTTGAGAAGATAATACTTTTCATTATGTAATGATAACAGCATTTAGCATCACTTGGACATATGTTTATGATTAAAGCAAGCGACCTCTAGCACATATCGCTACCCAACACACAGTATTGTCGTTGGTAGATGAGTTAAAAGTAATTGGAGCGGAAGAAAGAATACCCGTTTTCTAAGTGTTGGAGTTCCGCAACTGTTCTAACTTCATCTTTTGGATGTGAGTAGCGCTTCCGATGATATGAGTTCAGTGTTGTGATCGACAGGAACTGGCTCTTCCCGGTAAACACTACCCTGGGAATTCAATATCACCTGACGACGAATGAAATAATGATCATTTTCGATCTCTTCTGAGGTTCCGAGCTGAAGCCGGTGATTTAGTTTTGCAGATACATATTCAAAATTGTTCTAAGTACGCACAATACATCAGCGCTGGTACTCAAAACTAGATAATAGAAATATCTTCGTGTGCTCAGTATACAGTTTTAGAACTAAATATGATTTACCAAGAATTTCAGATGTTTATACCTGCTACAGACTTAATATTACCAAATTTCATAGTAATCGCTATTAATTGCGAGTTTTTGGTAGGTCAGGGGTACGATGGAGCAGCGGCAATGAGTGGCAATTTACGCGGTGCACAAGCTATCATTCCAAGAATACCCAGTGGCTGTTTATAAACTTTGCCGTGTTCCCTCTTTAAACCTAGCATTAACTGATTCGTGTTCCCTGCAGTCTATCAGGAATTGCATACGGATAGTACTATCTATCGGAAGCTTCTTTGGGAGTTACGCTAAACATGATAACGTTCTGAAACAATCTGTGATGATTTATTACCAGCGACCACATCCTCAACACTTTCATCAATGCGCGAAACTTAGTGAGTTTCGAAACATGGAGCAGTTCTGCGCTTTAAAGAAATGTTTTTACTCATAGTGTATTCTATGCAACAGTTAGACTCGTGTTCTAACAAAGAAACTGCTCGAAAAGCACACCAACTATTATGTGCAGTCACTCTTAGCCAGTTCATTGTCTACATCTACATCTACATCTACATTGATACTCCGCAAGCCACCGAACGGTGTGTGGCGGAGGGCACTTTACGTGCCACTGTCATTACCTCCCTTTCGTGTTCCAGTCGCGTATGGTTCGCGGGAAGAACGACTGTCTGAAAGCCTCCGTGCGTGCTCTAATCTCTCTAATTTTACATTCGTGATCTCCTCGGGAGGTATAAGTAGGGGGAAGCAATATATTCGATACCTCATCCAGAAACGCACCCTCTCGAAACCTGGCGAGCAAGCTACACCGCGATGCAGAGCGCCTCTCTTGCAGAGTCTGCCACTTGAATTTATTAAACATCTCCGTAACGCTATCACGGTTACCAAATAACCCGGTGACAAAACGCGCCGCTCTTCTTTGGATCTTCTCTATCTCCTCCGTCAACCCGACCTGGTACGGATCCCACACTGATGAGCAATACTCAAGTATAGGTCGAACGAGTGTTTTGTAAGCCACCTCCTTTGTTGATGGACTACATTTTCTAAGCACTCTCCCAATGAATCTCAACCTGGTACCCGCCTTACCAACAATTAATTTTATATGATCATTCCACTTCAAATCGTTCCGTACGCACACTCCCAGATATTTTACAGAAGTAACTGCTACCAGTGTTTGTCCCGCTATCATATAATCATACAATAAAGGATCCTTCTTTCTTATTTGTCTATTTGTCTTATTTGTCTATTTAGACAATAGTCCTGCTAGTAGCACAGAAGAATATTACAGTAAAAGCACAGTCTTGTCGGTTTTGCGTCACGTAAGAAATCAGCTCCACGATAAGTTTCAGAACCATCAAAATTTAATAAAAGCTCTGAGTATAATTCCGAGAAAATGGGTGAATTGCTGTACGGAAGATCCACTTTCATTGTTTCTCTCGTAGTAGGTCCTCAAAACTCGCAGAAGAAGTAGAAGCAACAGTCATAGCACCGAGGTCTCTGTCCAGAATGAAATATTTAGACAATAGTCCTGCTAGTAGCACAGAAGAATATTACAGTAAAAGCACAGTCTTGTCGGTTTTGCGTCACGTAAGAAATCAGCTCCACGATAAGTTTCAGAACCATCAAAATTTAATAAAAGCTCTGAGTATAATTCCGAGAAAATGGGTGAATTGCTGTACGGAAGATCCACTTTCCATCAAATTTTATCAGTCAGTGTTGCTAGAACTTTCGTCTGAAGCTACAGAATTTTCAATTTGGAAAAAAAGGGCTTCAAGCCCAGAGAACATTATGTCGACGTTAGAGACATGGAATAAATTTTTTTCTCCAGTATGGAAACTCTGTTGGTCGTGTCCTCAGGAAAAGATAAGTATTACTTTAAATTTATTGACAAACTGAGAATGAAGTCAGGTCTTAGGGCGTGACAAGAGCAGACGGGCCAGGCGCCAGTCTGCAGTATGCCGGGCAGGTGCGCACGATGTCCCAGGGCATCACTGGACAGTGCAAAATTGATAGCGTCAAATCAAGTGCACTCAGCACACATAACCATAGCATAATAGTGAGGCCATCATTTCTCGTTAGACAGAGAACGTAGGACGAGAGGAAGAAAGAGAGAGGGCATCTCGGTGGGGACAACACTATGTCATGAAAAGCCAGTGAAGGGCTTAGGATGCAATGTGTGACCTTATTAAGAGAGGCAGTTCTACCTTTCTACTCAGCCTCTGAAGAACTAATCAAGAATAACGCATAAACAGAGCCAATACGGTGGCGAGAGGCCTTCGTCATTACATCATAGTAAGAGCCGGAGGGGCGAATGGGAAAGATGAACAAAACTTGAGCGGAGAACGTTGCCGGAGAGTAGTTAGGCAGTCACCAGTAGAGAGAAGTCGCATGAAGTTAGCGGTCTTAGTCTGGAGTGTGAAACTGCAGGCAGGCAGCGAGAAGAGTTAGTCAGAGGTCGCTGCAGTAGGTAGCAACCGGATCTGACCGGATCTGGGATAGCTAGCTGTGGAACTCTGCGTGTTTGTCGTGTGAGTGTTACTAACAGGTTCACTTAAATCAGATGGAAAGATGATAGTCAGTCACTTCGTGGGTACACCTTAGCCGGGGCAGATAGCTTGAGATAGTCATACATCAGAAATAAATTTAGAAGTTGTTAAACCTCAATTTAAAGCAGCCTCCTAATTCTTACTTTTCACACCAGGCATTGTGAGATCATAGCCAGATCAAGTCTGCCACTCACGAAGGTCAAAAAGCAAATTCCAGAGTTACGAACCGTGTCGGTCAATCTCAAAAAGTACCCACGTTTTGGACGAAACATAAATAAATTCTGTGCCTCTTCAGGCACTTAGGTATTTGGGAGGTAGTACACACTGAAAGAGAGTCAGAAGATTTGCTACAGCGACTGTGGAAAATTAAAGGATGTTGTGGCGACTCATAACTTTCAGCTTAAGTAGAAATTTTAAGCCACGACAGTAGACCCGGTGTCGTAACGGGCGCATGCCAACGCAGGGCAACGGCAGCATGGCGCAGATCCTCTAGGCACGAGGGTATCGAAGCAATCGGAGGTCCACGGGTTCGAGGCGGAGGGTCCGGTCATCACATCAGCAGCCAGGGCGAGCGACGGGGATGGTGCAGCCAAGCACGACAGCAACCGACGCATCACTAGCACACGGGCAGTGCGCATGTACTGAGCTGCGAGTAAAGCACCAGTCGTCTCGACACACCCCAAGAAAGCGGTACATAACCACCTAGTAGTAACGCAATTGTATCTGTAAAGCGTTAATATCGTTAAATTTGGTGAAATGGCTCCAGGTAGTGAAGCACTATCATCCACCAGTTTTGGTGGACTTTCGGTTAAGGAAGCTTGCTGTATTATTTCTAACTCCTTTGATGGCAACAAGCGATACATAAGGGAATTTGTAGAGAATGTAGATATTGTGCATGGTGTAGTGTAGCCAGAGGAACGTGCAGTTTTACCGCAGTTTGTTGAAGCTAAAATAACTGGTGAAACAAAATCCAGATTGCTCATATGCGAGAGAACGGGTACATGAGAAAAAGTAAAGAGGGTTCTGGAAGAGAAGTACTTGAATAAAAGAACAACAGTTATTATGCTCTGAAAATATTTCAGGTAAGGCGAGGCCAAGGGGAACCAATTTCGTTGTGGGTTAGTAAAATTGAAAAAAATGCTGAGAGATTTTTGGGAAGCTATGAACAGGGTTATGAGTAGAGAGAATGAGAAGGGCGCTATAGAACTGGTAATCTTTTTTGGTAGAGCATCTTTTATTCAAGCACTAAGCAGCGACAGAATTCACACAGTAATGAGAAGCTGAGGTGACAAAATATGGTTAGCTACAGCGGTTGAGTTAGCATTACTAGAGGAAAGTGCGTTATTAACACTATTGATTACATAACCAAGTATGCTTCCACTTATAAAAATATCTAAATGAATTATTCTTAATAATAAGTATCCAGATGAATCAACGAGAGGAACAGGAAACTTTCAGTCAAAAAAATGGTTCAAATGGCTCTGAGCACTATGGGACTTAACATCTATGGTCATCAGTCCCCTAGAACTTAGAACTACTTAAACCTAACTAACCTAAGGACATCACACAACACCCAGTCATCACGAGGCAGAGAAAACTTTCAGTCCCTCATCCATTAATCTTAAATATTTTGCAATCGGTACAGGATTTACTATATGAGGCTGCAGTATGCTCTTTTGTTCATTTACTATTGCATTTACCATTTGCACATATTCCTCATCGATTTGTCCAATTACTGACGACAGCTGAAATATCTGCTCACTGTTTGTCACAAAAAAAATTCTGCCTAAATCTCATATGTGTTTATTTTACATAAGCCTTCATAAAACGTTCCAGTTTTTCCAACTGCGATTTTAGGACCTGTTCATTCGACTCTAGTGTGTAGACAGTTCGATTTAACACTGATAACGTGGACTTCACCGCTTTCACCTCTTCCTTACTTAAGCGAAGTGACCATTCTAAACGTTTTTCCATTGTATCTTTGCCCATGTCACACACTCACGAGATTATTTTCGTCATTTTCTTCCGCTACAGAACTCTCCTCTGTCTCTATCTTAGCATTATCGCAAGCCCTGTTTCTCGTCTATTTGCTCCTGTCCTCTGGGCCTTATTCTGCTGAGGGCATCCACATTACTGCCTAATCTCCCTGGTTTGTAGATTATCAATTGATCACACTCTTCAAGCTTGTCTCCACTTTACTATTACTGAGCTTGGATCTTTTACACTAAAGAGCCATGTTAAAGGCTTGTGATCTGTGACCACAGTGAACCTTCGCCCGTATATGAACGCTTGGCATTGTTTCACTGCATAAACCACAGCTGACAATAGTTTTTTGGTGGTACTATATTTTAATTCCACCCTGTTCACTGACCTATATGCATATGTGATGGGCAAGTCATTGCCAGTTTTCTTGCCTTCCGAACAAACTGCCTCAGTGCTGAATTGCTCGCATCTGTCGTCTCACCATGAATGGCTTATCGAAGTCTGAATTCTGAAATAATGACCAATTAACCAATTTATCCTTCATTTCCTAGAAAGAATTCTTTTGTCTTTCGCCCCATTCACATTCCAGTCCTTTCCTTAGCAGTTCAAAAAGTGGTTTCGGGATTTTGCTGACGTTTTCAACAACCCATTAGCAGTACCCAGTTAAACCTAGAAGCCCTTTTAGTTCTTATGTGGTTCTTGCCTGAGGGAAGAACTTTACCTTTCCGACCTTCACCATGTCCAGTGAGATTTTGTTGTCCGTCATACAGTCGTCTAAGAAGACCACTTTTCTCCTTAGGAACTCACACTTATCCGATGGCAGCTTTAAATTATGTTCTTGTAACCTATTAAAGATTTCACCGAGCTTCTCATTATGCTCCTGCTGGTTTCTTCTTCAGCACACTATATCATCTAGATGAACAAAACCAGTTGTAGACCCGCCAAATCTGTGTTCATCAGCCGCTGAAAACATCCAGGGGCTCCTTTCAGTACCATTGGCGCTCTTTTGTACTAGTAATGCCAATAATTCTAACTGAATGCAGTTCTTATGCTCTTCTTCTCGTCCGTCAGTTGTGATAATACGCTCTTGCAAGGTGACGCGTCGGGAAATAATTTGCGTGCCAGAGCTGGTCCAAGATATCGGACATATTCGGTAGCGGAAATGCATCCACTATAGTAATATCATTTGACTGCCCGTACTCCACTACGAGTTTCCACTTCTGTTTGCCGCTAGCGTCTGTCTTTTTCGGAACCAAAAATAACGGCAAATTCCAGGCGCTTTTGATTTCGACAATTGTCTTATTTCAGCATTTGCTCAGTTTTTCCTTTTAAAACTGCTTTCTGCGCTTCTGGAATCCAGTACTGTCTAGTGTGCAGCATCTTACCTGCGTGTAACGCGGCTATCGCTATTGTGCGATTTACTGCGATGTTCTCTGTCCAGTCACATTAATGTGACCCCCAACCAAAAGCCTGAATAACCAGCTTTTGCAGTGCGGATCATTGCAAGATGTGCAGGAAGGGAGTCAGTGAGGGTCAGGAAGGTACTGAAAAGGATGTGGAGCCATTCCAACTCCAGTGGTGTGGCAAGCTGTACTATGTTTGAGTTGAGGATCCACGGTACAAACAGCCATATCATGGTGATCCCATAGATTCGCGATTGGGTTTAAATGTGGGCAGTTTGCTGTACAGGGGATTACGGTAAATTTGTCTTGATGTTCTTTGAATCACGCACATACACTGCGAGCTGTGTGACACTTTGCATTGTCCCGCTGGTAGAGGCCATAGTTTCGAGGAAAAACAAACTGTATTTAGGGATGGACATGGTCCCCAAGAATAGATGTATAATTTTGTTGACTCATTTTGCCTTCCAGAATGACAAGATCACCAGGGAATGCCTTCCAGCCTCGACCCTTCCGACGATTGTTGCAGGGTATTTGCTTTCAGAAATTTCAAGCCATACACGCCAACGGCCATCTCTCCAATGGAGCTTAAAAAGTGATTCATTTGAAATGCCACCTGCCGCCATTCAGTGGATGTCCAATTGCGAGACTGAGCGTGCAAATTCCAGCCTGCGTCGGTCATGAGCAGTAGTCAGCATCGGTGCATGAACCAGACGCCTCCTGTGGAGGCCCGTACGCAGCAACATTCGCTGAGTGGTCGTTGTGGAGACACTGTTGGTAGCCCCTTGGTCCATCTGGGTGGTCCGTTGCTCAACAGTTGCACGTCTGTTCGTCCGTACACATCTCCCAAACCGTCGTTAACCCCTGTCATCTATGACCCGTGGCGCACCAAGGTTGTCTCGGCGCCGATTTTGAATAGCGCCATTTTGATATGCACGGTATAGTTTAACCACGGCAGCACAAGAACATTTTACAGACTTAGCAGTTTCGAAAATGCTTCCACCATTGGTCTGAAAACCAATAACCTTGCCCATTTGGACGTCAGATAAATCGTTCCACTTCCGCATTACGACAACGACTACACGGTTTTCCGTCTGTGAGTGGTTATTGTACGTTGACGTTGAACATAGGCGGTGGGTCACATTGATGTGATTGGACCACGTATAGGACAGTCTGTCGCTTGGTAGACTGAACATACACTATGCGATCAAAAATATCCGGATACCTGGCTGAAAAACTTAGAAGTTCGTGGCGCCCTCCATCGGTAATTCTGGAATTCAATATGGTGTTGGCCCACCCTTAGCTTTGATGACAGCTTCCACTCTAGCAGGCATACGTTCAATCAGGTGCTGCAAGGTTTCTTGGGCAATGGCAGCCCATTCTTCACGGAGTGCTGCACTGAGGAGAGGTACCGATGTCGGTCTGAGGCCTGGCAAGAAGTCGGCGTTCCAAAACATCATAAAGGTGTTCTACAATATTCAGGTCACGACTCTGTGCAGGCCAGTCCATTACAGAGATGTTATTGTCGTGTAGCCACTCCGCCCCAGGCCATGAACAGGTGCTCGATCATGTTGAAAGATGCAGTCACCATCCCCGAATTGCTCTTCAACAGTGGGAAGCAAGTAAGTGCTTAAAACATCAATGTAGGCCTGTGCTGTGATAGTGCCACACAAAACCAAAGGGGTGCAAGCCTCCTCTATGAGAAACGCGACCACACCATAACATCACCGCCTCCGAATTTTACTGTTGGCACTACGTACGCTGGGAGATGTCGTGCACTGGGCATTCGCCGTACCCACACCCTGCCATCGGATCGCCACATTGTGTACCGTGATTCGTCACTCCACACAACGTTATGTTCAATCGTCCAATTTTTACGCTCCTTACACCAAGCGAGGCGTCGTTTGACATTTACCCGCGTGATGTGTGGTTATGGACAGCCGCTCGGCCATGAAATCCAAGTTTTCTCACCTCCCGCCTAAGTGTCATAGTGCTTGCTGTGGATCCTGATGCAGTTTGGAATTCCTGTGTGATGGTCTGGATAGATGTCTGTCTATTACACATTACGACCCTCTTCAACTGTCGGTGGTCTCTGTCATTCAACAGATGAGGTCGGCCTGTATGCTTTTATGCTGTATGTGTCACTTCGCGTTTCAACTTCAGTATCACATCGGAAACAGTGGATCTAGTGATGTTTAGGAGCGTGGAAGTCTCATGTACAGACGTATGACCTAAATGGCACCCAATCACCTGACCACGTTCGAAGTCCGTGAGTTCTGCGGAGCGCACCATTCTGCTCTCTCACGATGTCTAATAACTAGTGAGATCGCTGATGTGCAGCATTTTGCACTAGGTTGCAGCACATTGCACCTAATATGAAAAACGTGTGTTTTGGGGGTGTTCAGATACTTTTGATCACATAGTGTATCTTCATATTCCTTGCAAACCTCCACTAATGTACTCTTCCCTTCCGCATTTGCGCTATAAACTCTCACTTGTTTCCGTAAAGGACTACCACTACTCTCTGTCTTTACATTCGCTAGTCGCTCTAAGTCTTCCACCACTAACGTGACGTTCTTGAACTGAACTTTATCCTCTAAGACATTCTTTGCACATACTATGGACCTGCCGCTTCAGCCTCACTGACGACCCTGGACGTATTTCCCTTTCACTATCTCACGGTACATTACCATCAACTCTTAACATTATCTTTTCATTGCTTGGTCTTATCTATTCGTCAGACGCCTGAACCGCATCTAAATCTTAGCCTTTTGTTGGAAGTACCGATACAACGACATTATGCAAATACAGCAGCTGAAAAACTATGGTATGGGATTCCATCGGTTCTTTTAAAGGAACAAGGTTCGAATTTCTTGGGTGATATTTTCAGAAGAGCGTGTAGATTTTTAAGGATTAAGCGTATGTAGACTACAAAATGGCTCTGAGCACTATGGGACTTAACTTCTTAGGTCATCAGTCCCCTAGAACTTAGAACTACTTAAACCTAACTAACCTAGGCACATCACACACATCCATGCCCAAGGCAGGATTCGAACCTGCGACCGTAGCAGTCGCGCGGGTCCAGACTGTAGCGCCTAGAACCGCTCGACCACTCTGGCCGGCTATGTAGACTACAGATTACAACCTAGAATCTAACTGTGCATTGGAGAGAAGTCATTGCACATTTGTCGAATATCTAAGACATTTTGTAACAGGTGATCAAAGTTGTTGGGACAGGTGGGTACAATATGCAGTTTTTGTGTTTAATGCCACACCACACAGCAGCACAGGGTGTACACCATTCGAACTACTGTATGGAGGGAAAGCAAATACACCAGGAATACTGCAGTAATTGTCAACATAGGTATGTTCCGATTGTGAATCTCGTGCGAATAGCTCAAAGGCGAGAATGCAGTAAGCACACAGAATAGCGAGAGAGTAAATAGTAAAGAATAAGAAAACCGATAAGGAACAATACGACACGAAAAAGAATCCAAAAGAGCTGAAAGTAAATCATAAAGTTTTGCTTTATGACGAGCCAGTAAGACGTGGCAAATCTAGGAAGTTAGATTCACAGTGCAGGTGTACATTAGAAGTATTAAGAGTTTAAAACCTTAGCGTAATAATAAAGATTATCATAACTAAATATGATATATAAATAATTATTTTAAATTTCAGTTAAGAATATTCCAGATCGTTCTAATGGTAGTAACATACACACATTCAACTACAGCATATCCGCTGACTGACTTTGAAGCTACGAAGTTCTCGACGGTTTCAGGATTATACTATAATAATATAGGAGAAGCAGAAATATACAGTACCACATGGAGAACTGTTATTTATGTCAATATGGACGCCGTAACAGAGCCGTTTGAAAAAGCAGAAAGATGCCGCAAGGAAGCGGTGCAACGATGTAGGGACCCAATACAGCAACTGAAAGTAGGGATAATAGTGTCGACTATCAGACCAACAAGTAACACAGCATGAAGAAAAAATTACAGGTCTTCAGCAACTGGTGCAGCAGCTGACGAAGTCCAGACTCGAAGTAAAAGAGGCGTCTTTAAGTTTGTTCATCTTAACTAAGGAACAGGTGGGAGAGGTAAGGACCAAAACCTATCAGGAGTAAACCGAACTGTCTACACATTAGAGTCGAATGAGAAGGTTATAAAATCATGGTTGGAAAGGACAGAACGTTTCATGAATACTTATTAAAGCAGACAGACGTGGGATTTGAGCAGACAGCTTCATTTGTGATAATCTGAGACCAGGTATTTCAAGTATCGGAAGTATTTGGGCAAATCGAGGAGGAATATGAACAAATGATGCACAAGAGGGCATACTGCAGCCTCATATAATAAATCCTGTATAGATTGTAAAATATTTAAGTTTAAGACATGATAAATTGAAAGACGTGTAGTTTCCCGTTGCTGTCTTTGGATTATCGAGACAGCTATTATTAAGACCAATTGATTTATATAATTTTATATCTGGAAACATACTGGGGTATGTAATCAACATTCCTTTGATAGATGACAATGTTTTTAATTTGTACAGGATGCTTCCATTACCGACAGAGATTCCTAATTTTCAAGGAAAATGTGTTTTTATTCAACCAGAAAAAGGGTTTTCACTAACAGATGAATCCAACAGACAATACGCGAAACTTTCAACAAAACAGTGAACGTGCAAAGAAGTAAGCGAAAATATGCGACTGTGTAGACAGTCGTTTCCATTACTTTCAACGTTTGATCACAAAGAGTGTGAGGCAAAACTGTGACAACCGATACAAGAAATTCAGAAAACTGCGTAAAAAGAATTGTAGCATTAAATCGAAACATTTGGATGGGTCTCAACAGTAATGAATAGATATATGTAGTTCCGAAGGAAGAAGGTTTAACTATTCTATGTTGAAAGGAAACACCCAAGACTTAATAATGAGATGTGTGGGTAAATTAAGTTTTTACAATAAATGTAGAGGTTATGGAACAAGAGTGTTCATACATACAGATAGTGATTCACAGCAACACCACAAAGAAAGATGTATTACGACAGATAAGCTTAGAATTTGATTGCTGTATAGTGGGTGATGAAAAGAAAAACATTTCTATGTTTAACTTAAAATTACCATTAGACCATTTAGTAACAGAGCTTGGTGACTTAAAAATAGCAGGTGAAAGGTTAGGTGATCTACAGAGAATGGCTGACATACAGCAAGAAGAACTGACAGATTCTAGGTATCTATCTTACTATTCCATTACCACATATTAGCATAACATTGATCGTGCTAGTTATACTGACATGTTGTTGCAGGAAATGTAAATATTGCAGAGACTGTTTTAGATGTATATGGAAGTACTATGTCAGTGATTGCTGTGGAAAAACATGTGTACGAACTTTTATTGTGAACCAATGTCCAGAAACATCTGTATCCAGAAGACCCATCAATAGAACTTCCACACAGGTGGTAATTTATGAGAGAAGCACAAAAAATCAAGACGATTTAGTATCTTGCAGAAACAGATGCTAAGATAAATGAAAATTATAACAGTGAAATGTGTTTCCTTTTTCAAACAAAGTTTTAAAGTGTGTTTCATATTTTTAGGAAAAGTTTTATACCTAAATGTAATGTCTGTAAAAAGGATTACCTTAGGGAATGAAAAGTGAATGCAAATGAGTAAAGTACGTTTCAGTGAGTGCAAAAGGATTAGGTTACGTAAAGAAGAGTAACGAAAGTTGAATTTTATAACTGTAATGTAAATGTTTCAGCTATAAATAAAAACTGAAACAATTGAAGCTACTATAAAGAATAAGGACAGTTTCCCTGGTGGGGGAAGCGTCGTGCCCACAGGAGAAGCCATGTCTTACAGTAATGTTCCGCTCTGTCAGGCAGCCGCGCACGATGAAGCTATAAACTATGTAGACAGCTATGTGTGAGTCTCTGTGTGTTTCTCATGTGGGTGTTGTTGACAGGTTCACTTAGGGCAGACGGAACGGTAATAGTCAGTCACCAACTCTGTGTTAAGGTTGGACACTTCATGGTGCATGTCTGTCAGAGCAGATAGCTTGAGATTGTAATATTTCATAAATAAGCTTAGAAGTTTCTATAACACTTCTAATATGATTAATTTCAAGCCACCTCCAAATCTTTACCTTTCACACCAGGGATTGTATCATCATATCCAGCTTAAGTCTATCTCTCACAATGTTCAACTGGCTAATTCCGTAGTTACGAACCGTGTTGGCCAGTCTCATACAATACCTACATTGAGATACTACGTGCCCCAAATACTAGTCTCCTCTCAGCCTTAAAAGCAATGACAGACGCGCATTTTCAATTTAAAAATGACTGAAAACTTGCCTATGGAAGAACAGAAACCAAAATAGACTGAGTGATGTTGCTGTACTCTCTGTGCATCTCAGCATTCCAGTTCATCTGGAGGAAGTACCGAATCACTTTTCCAAACGGCCACGACGGATAGATACTTGCTAATGATAAGTTCTAGCAGCTATTCTGCGTTTGACTGTTTGCTTAGCACCGATAAATTTTTGGACTGAAATTAAATTGTGAATATTTTGTCCTTATAAATTTTAGATAATATCCCCTCTCCCGTCCCCCTCCTCCGAAAAAATTCTGAATGCCCATGCAATTACACCCATGCAATTTAGCACTGGTCCGCAGCTCGTGGTCGTGCCGTAGCGTTCTCGCTTCCCACGCCCGGGTTCCCGGGTTCGATTCCCGGCGGAGTCAGGGATTTTCTCTGCCTCGTGATGACTGGGTGTTGTGTGATGTCCTTAGGTTAGTTAGGTTTAAGTAGTTCTAAGTTCTAGGGGACTGATGACCATAGATGTTAAGTCCCATAGTGCTCAGAGCCATTTGAACCATTTAGCACTGTCTGTCCAAAGAGACTTAAAGGTGGAACAGACCCAGCAATTTTGTCTTTAGGAAGGCATATTTCAGACGGAGATTTATCTTCAGAAACCTAAGAAACACTTGCGAATGACTATCACTTACAACACCATTGTTCAAAAAATAATCGAGTGTTGTTCATTGTTCTGGGATGTTTATGAATTTGTGTAAGGCAAGATATGGAGACAACCTAAAGAATAACTGAGCTTCGTTACGTCCTCGTTTAGTCAGAGCTAGAATATGACAGATTAGATTAGATTAGATTAGATTAATACTAGTTCCATGGATCATGAATACGATATTTCGAATTTTCCAATACATGACATAATTAGGTTAATTTAACAACATACTTAAGCTAATATAACAACTTTATTTTTTTTGTGTTTTTTTTATTTTTTTATTTTTTTAAATATTTTTTTTTCTTAATTTATATCTAAAAATTCCTCTATGGAGTAGAAGGAGTTGTCATTCAGAAATTCTTTTAATTTCTTCTTAAATACTTGTTGGTTATCTGTCAGACTTTTGATACTATTTGGTAAGTGACCAAAGACTTTAGTGCCAGTATAATTCACCCCTTTCTGTGCCAAAGTTAGATTTAATCTTGAATAGTGAAGATCGTCCTTTCTCCTAGTATTGTAGTTATGCACACTGCTATTACTTTTGAATTGGGTTTGGTTGTTAATAACAAATTTCATAAGAGAGTATATATACTGAGAAGCTACTGTGAATATCCCTAGATCCTTAAATAAATGTCTGCAGGATGATCTTGGGTGGACTCCAGCTATTATTCTGATTACACGCTTCTGTGCAATAAATACTTTATTCCTCAGTGATGAATTACCCCAAAATATGATGCCATATGAAAGCAATGAGTGAAAATATGCGTAGTAAGCTAATTTACTAAGATGTTTATCACCAAAATTTGCAATGACCCTTATTGCATAAGTAGCTGAACTCAAACGTTTCAGCAGATCATCAATGTGTTTCTTCCAATTTAATCTCTCATCAATGGACATGCCTAAAAATTTGGAATATTCTACCTTAGCTATATGCTTCTGATTAAGGTCTATATTTATTAATGGCGTCATACCATTCACTGTATGGAACTGTATGTACTGTGTCTTATCAAAATTCAGTGAGAGTCCATTTACAAGGAACCACTTAGTAATTTTCTGAAAGACAGTATTGACAATTTCATCAGTTAATTCTTGTTTCTCAGGTGTGATTACTATACTTGTATCATCAGCAAAGAGAACTAACTTTGCCTCTTCATGAATATAGAATGGCAAGTCATTAATATATAATAAGAACAACAAAGGACCCAAGACTGACCCTTGTGGAACCCCATTCTTGATAGTTCCCCAGTTTGAGGAATGTGCTGATCTTGGCATGTTACGAGAACTACTTATTTCAACTTTCTGCACTCTTCCAGTTAGGTACGAATTAAACCATTTGTGCACTGTCCCACTCATGCCACAATACTTGTGCTTGTCTAGCAGAATTTCATGATTTACACAATCAAAAGCCTTTGAGAGATCACAAAAAATCCCAATGGGAGGTGTTCGGTTATTCAGATCATTCAAAATTTGACTGGTGAAAGCATATATGGCATTTTCTGTTGAAAAACCTTTCTGGAAACCAAACTGACATTTTGTTAGTACTTCATTTTTACAGATATGCGAAGCTACTCTTGAATACATTACTTTCTCAAAAATTTTGGATAAAGCTGTTAGAAGGGAGATTGGACGGTAATTGTTGACATCAGATCTATCCCCCTTTTTATGCAAAGGTATAACAATAGCATATTTCAGTCTATCAGGGAAAATGCCCTGTTCCAGAGAGCTATTACACAGGTGGCTGAGAATCTTACTTATCTGTTGAGAACAAGCTTTTAGTATTTTGCTCGAAATGCCATCAATTCCATGTGAGTTTTTGCTTTTAAGCAAGTTTATTATTTTCCTAATTTCAGAGGGAGAAGTGGGTGAGATTTCAATTGTATCAAATTGCATAGGTATGGCCTCTTCCATTAACAGCCTAGCATCTTCTAATGAACACCTGGATCCTACTATATCCACAACATTTAGAAAATGATTATTAAAAATATTTTCAACTTCTGACTTTTTGTTTGTAAAGTTTTCATTCAATTTGATGGTAATACTGTCTTCCTCTGCTCTTGGTTGAGCTGTTTCTCTTTTAATAATATTCCAAATTGTTTTAATTTTATTATCAGAGTTGCTGATTTCAGACATGATACACATACTCCTGGATTTTTTAATAACTTTTCTTAATATAACACAGTAGTTTTTATAATTTTTGATAGTATCTGGGTCACTACTCTTTCTTGCTGTCAGATACATTTCCCTTTTCCGGTTACAAGATATTTTTATACCCTTAGGAAGCCATGGTTTGTTACAAGGTTTCTTACGAGTATATTTAACTATTTTCTTGGGGAAGCAGTTTTCAAATGCATTTACAAAAATGTCATGAAATAAATTATATTTTAAATTGGCATCAGGTTCACGGTACACCTCATCCCAGTCTAACTGCTGTAGGCTTTCCCTGAAATTTGCAATTGTTAAATTGTTGACTGAACGTACTACTTTGGAGGACTGTTTAGTATTGCTGAATGGAGCTATGTCATATATTGTAACTAGCTGTGCACCATGATCAGAAAGACCATTCTCAACAGGCTGAGCATTTATCTGGTTAAACTTATCTTGGTCTATAAAGAAGTTATCTATCAGTGAGCTGCTATCCTTTACCACCCGAGTAGGAAAATCAATAACGGGTGTCAAATTGAAAGAACCAAGTAATACTTCAAGGTCATTTTTCCTATTACCCTCTTTCAGAGAATCTACATTGAAGTCTCCAGAAATAATAATTTGCTTCCCCCTGTCTGACAGATAGCACAACAAGGAGTCCAAATTTTTCAGAAATAGATGAAAATTTCCTGATGGGGACCTATATACAGTTACAATTATAAATGCGCCTTTATTTAATTTAAGCTCACTGGCACATGCTTCTATATGTTTCTCTACACAAAAATTTTTTGTTTCTATACTTTTTGCACAATAATAACTTTTGACATATATGGCAACTCCTCCTTTCTCCATATTTTCTCTCATTACATGTGCAGAGAGCTTATAACCACTTACATTTACCTTATCCATATCAGTAACAATGTGATGCTCAGACAGGCATAGTATATCTATTTCATTCTCAGCTTCTAAATCTTCCAAACAAACCAGAAGCTCATCTACTTTATTCTTTAAACTCCCAATATTTTGATGAAATATACTTACATTATTTTTAATTATACTTTTATGAGAACCTTTCCTTATTCTAACATTTGCAGTACTCTCCTGTCTGAGTTTCTCATTGTGCTTAGGCCTAGTTCCTATACCAGTGGTCACATGATGTTCAGAGAGGCAGATTATGTCAATTGGGTTGGGTGACTTTAGTTCATCAATGCAATTACCTAGGACTGAGATACAACTTGGTGGAGATAAAATTTCTGGTGATTGGTGAAAATTTATAATTGATAGCTGTGATTGGTGATCCAATGTGCTAGAATTGTGCTGTTGAATTTCTTTCCTAAGCTGAAGATTTGTTTCAATCCTGACCTCTCGTAGAACTTGACATCTTTCTGTCTTACCTATCCTAAAAAAGGTGCTGCTCCAACACCTGTAACCACTGGTATTTTACCATTCATGGCAGTGCCTCCCCCCCTTAAATTTCCTGCTATTACCCCAGCCAGTTTCCCCTTCCCTTTCCTGTTGAGATGTAGGCCGTGCCTGGTATAGTCCCACCTACTGAGATAATCAACAGGAACCACACCAATATGAGCCCCCGCACCCGACACAAGCAGCCGTTCCAACTCCAAATTAACTCTCCCAACAGAAGAGTTCAAATGAGGCCGGTCATGGCGTCTCAGGACAGATACAAATTCAACATTGGTGTGTCTCGATGCCGACGCAATCTTTACCAGGTCACACTCTATACTGTACCCAGGATCTCTGTCGATGCTGTTCCCTGGCCCTCCCACAATAACCACGGTGTCTTCCCTGGTAAATCCTTTACAGAGTGAACCTAAATCCTCTGTCACCTGATCCAGACTAGCACTTGGTTTGAAAAAATTTGTGACCTGGTATTCTGGTCCTAATTCCTCCTGCAGAAGTTGGCCTACACAAAAGTGCTCTACGAATTTCAGAGGAAGACACTAAAAGAAGGACGTTGTAAATCTTGGAAGGCCTTGCGCAAAAAATCCCTAGAGCCTACATTCGCAAATTATACAAGAAAGGTATTTCCTCGTTCAACAGATATCTCACATAAGAACCACAGCGAGAAATTAGAGAAATTCGAGATTATACGCTGGGGAGAGGCAAACCTGGTTTGGAAAATAATTTTTCATTTTCAATTGTCTTGACAGTGTTTTATGGACTTCCAACAGTTTACCAGATTTGACTCTTATAAGCCATCATCAGAATTAAAAAAAAAGAAAAACCGAAAAGACAAAATTCGAACATACTATTGTATTTTTATGTACCCTCTGCCACGTACCATACTGTAGACTGCGTTACATGAGCTTGCACCCACTGCATCTAAATAAATCTGTGGTGTATTCTCTTGAGTTCAGGATTCACTGATAAGACAGGATGAATGATTTGAAAGC
This sequence comes from Schistocerca serialis cubense, assembly GCF_023864345.2. Lineage (NCBI taxonomy): Eukaryota > Metazoa > Arthropoda > Insecta > Orthoptera > Acrididae > Schistocerca > Schistocerca serialis. Next base: position 387,475,940 of record NC_064640.1, read on the forward strand.
TAGAGCGAGTCCATATAAATGTTCTTTTGAATGCAGTGTCCTTTTCACATACTGCATAAAGACACATTGGCCAAAATTATCGTTCTGGTTTAGCAACTGTTCAGTTATGATCCGAATTTTTGGCACCGGTTTCATTCTGGTAATCTGAATATGCTATATCTGATTTATTCAGAAACATTGTATCTACTTGTTTCCCTGCATCCGGATGGAAAACATTTAGATTTTTTACGTTCGTAATTTATACTTTGCATCCTGTCATTCAAAACAAATTGTTAATTTTTCAGCCACCTACTTGTCTAGGAATATGTGCGGTCTTATATTCAAACAGGAATTAAGAAATAAGCCTAATGAAACTAAAAAATAACATTACCGTGGAATAAAAACAAAGCAATAACCAAAATGAAACCAGTCTGTTGGAAAATGTAAATCTTTGCACGTTTTTGCAATCTGCTGGGTAACATTCAATATCACATTGCTTCGCCTCGTGCATTCTAACATTCTTGGACCTGTCGTGACCTGTTGTCCACAAGATGGTCGAGATGTTGCAGCTCAAGACTGTTCCACCCTTCGACGATGGCCCTCCAGTGGGCGTCCAGGATCTCAGGAGCGTTCCTGCGACGACAAGATGCCACTTCAATTGCTTCAAAGCATACAAAATAGGTTATTGTCAGAAGCTGCCACAGGTCATTCCAGTCAGTTGATTCCTTCTTGCAGGAGGAAAATTTTCACTTGACGAACGCAGTGTGTTCTTGCATGGTCTTATAGGCGAAACGCTGACTGCACGGCATGACGATCGGTTGGAGGATCCAGCCTCGAAATTGTACAGCCTTCACTAATTACCCCCCGTAAATGTGAGACATGTCCGAGAACCCTACATAATACAAGCCCAAAACATGGTTAACCCTCCTTCGTGTTAAACACGTGGGAATTCTGGCCTAAGAAGTGCTTTGGTACCTGACCGCGTCTCACACTCTTTTATAACGATCATCATGGGTCAGACAAATTCTGCTCTCTTCAGTGACGAGAATCGCATTTGATCCAGGTTTCATTCCAGGTGTTCCCAGCGCTCAACTCTGTTACATTTTCCCCGGGATACCTGTTAGCCATAATTTTCATAGCTCTTAGGTAACGGCATCGCCTGATGTTGTCGACAGCAGACGACAACGACGAGTCAAATCTTCAGTATTTTGTATGAAACGATAGCTGAGTAAACGAGTCCGCAAAGGAATCACATACCTTGTCCCAGATTTTTGTTAAAATTAGCAAAACACCCCGAAACAGAATAGATAAGAAACGGCAGATGTTAACGATGACCTTCAGTGGAACTGAAACTGCGGAACTTGGTGGTGTCAGTAGCATGGAGTTGCATTCTACAGGTGAAGCAGGCTGCACCTTCATGCCCACGATGAAACCGATACCCACATCAGCCGAGCAACAGTAGATAATTTTTGCTGATGCCGTTTGATATCCATTCAGTGAGCGCCCTCAAAGTCTAAGCGCATCAGCAACATCACGACGGTGTTATGCATGACCTAAGGAAATTAAAACTACGATATCCGGTAGTCTGGCATGTACCTGTATACTGCCCTCGAGGCGCGGCCAGATCTTGATAGCCAAACTGGCCATGCGCGCAGCACCTGATGGACGACAATAGATAAGGATACAGGTCGAGGCAGCTCATACACACCACACTGGATTTGTGGCTCTTAGGCAAGCTAGCCACCTTGTCTTTTCATTCAGTCAAGCAAGTGTCGTCGAGGCAGTCTTTTTTTCTTGACAGTGATTGTCGACTCTTTTACCTATTTCTTTTACCTACTTCTTTTACTTACTTCCAGTTAAAACATACAACCTGAGAAAGTGTTCTGCATGCAAAGAATCTCTGAACGAACCAGTACGGTAAGAGATGATTAAAATAACGAGCAATTAAATACCAATATTAGGAAATTATTGAGTAAATGTAAAGAACCGCAGTCAGCACTCATAAGAAACAGCATACTGACAAAAGCAGTACATAAAATCGTTTTGGGATCTACAAGTAAACACTCCAATGATGTGAAATAGCCATTACAATTTTTTTGAAAAAAACTGAAATTTTAGGGTGGAGTCTCTCCTAAACGTCCACGTCAGCGTTACAGACACCTGAAAAAAAAAAAAAAAAGTTTCTTACTTAGCCAAACATTCCTCGAGACATAAATTTTTCTAATTTTCAGTTGAAATTTTTCCCGGATTACATGCCGCAGTACCTTGTTGCCGTATGCTGCGTATATCAAACTCCAATGACCACTTTTCATTTATCACATCGAGAAGTAGTTTCTCTATTTCGTCAAATATTTCTACTGAAATTTGTGGTAGGATAAGCTGGCGCATGTCCTGTTCTTACATCATAGAAATAATTCTCTAATTGTGTAAAAATAGTGATAGGATTCCAAGGCACTGTGTTGTATTTCTGTCGTTTTCAACCGCAACGAAAATATCCTGTACTAACCTGAAAGAAAGTTCTATAACATTTTTATCTAGCTTTTTAACTCAATACATCGTAGAGTCCTACTTTTCATTTCGCTAAAGGTTGCTTTTGTGTGTAGTATTTCTGTTAGCTTTGAAACAATTGCTCACACATAGATCCTTGAACGGGCAAGTTTTCTCGGAAATATTTGTTATAATGTTTCTTGGGTCTTGCGTCTTCCACATCCTGTATGGAGCAGACACTCAGATGTCAGTACAAGGTCTGATGACATCATAGTCACGTTCTATACCGAGCTATTTCATACAGTACACTGAGTCGACAGAAATGCTTCCTCTCCAGCAACGCAGTTGCCTCTTATTTAATAACTCGTCTATATACTTTACATCACGTGCAAGCCGCACTTTAGTTATTGAGGTGTGCATCCGCCTTCATTGTAGGTGGAGTTCACTGCATCTAGGTGCATGTCAATCGTGTGTGTGTGTGTGTGTGTGTGTGTGTGTGTGTGTGTGTGTGTGTGTGTGTGTGTGTGTGTGTAAATGTGTAGGAGGAGGAAGACGAGGTGGGCGGTGAATCCAAGTTCATAGAAGTTCACGATTTCTTTGTAATTTAATTTAAAAATAAAAAAAGAATCATATAGCTATTTATACTTCATATCTCACGGAAGACAAACCGATCTTCTGTCTTCGTAAACATTGTTACACTTCTGAATTGTGTCAAGAAAAGTTTGTAACATACTCTAACGGAAAATGATAAATGAATACCCTGAAGCAATAGTCTGTATGAATTAAGATCTATTGAAATTCAGAAGATATGATGTTCTACTGGCTGGTTATATCAGACGAATTCACTGTGATATGCTTAGTGACAAAGGCTGCGTAAGTTGAATACTTCCATATTTCGCAGCACTAGTATCAGGCTTGAGCCCATCACCAACGGCAGCGACAGAACGACAAAACCGAAAAGGTATTATACAAGGTATTGTGTAGACGTCACAAATGTGACATTGAAGAATATTGTCTCATTAAAATCTACCACTAATAATCAATTACAGGACAGTTAAAATTTGGGTTTCATTATTTCCATCCAAGCATCAGAATGAGATTTATGAAAATTCTGCTCTGTCCATCACACACCCATTTACAAAAAACGTTAAGCATCTGCAAGGAAAGAGGCAAGAACAATGAACCTTCGCACGTTGAGAGTTTACGAGGTTTATTAGCACTGATTAGAAGAAATGAAGTTAAATCAACAACAAAATCAGCAATGCAAGCGTACTGCTGATATCTTGTCAGTAGGATGTTGCATCACTACGTTCACGCATGCATACATGCATGTAAGATTAAATGGGAAATGGTTTTATACAGTCACTGTAACCTCTCCTTTGGCAAAATGTCTCAAAACTGTTGTAGCTTCCAGTAGGAGGTCTCTAGGCATTTGTCATATGAGATGAAAGCAATAGGCATTTTGGACCAAATTTGACCTTTGACCGGCGTGTTACTTATATGCAAGGGCAGAGGCAAATGCATGACGTCATCATGGCCCACTCCTCTCCGAAGCCAACCCACTTTCCAAAGCCAAGGCCTCGCCCACACCTGCCCTCTCCCTCCCCCTTTCCCCTTCCATTCCCCTTTTTTATTTAAGTTGTTGATCGAAAAATTTGATCATGTTTGCAACCTTATTACTCTTCCTGTGGAAAATAATACCGCCTTCCTGGACAGTGTTAATGTAAAAGAATTTGTCTTTTAAACAGAAATTACACTAGAGATCAGTCCGTTCCATCTGCACATGCACAGGTGAGCTTCCAATTGAAACACCAAACGGTCTCGTAAAGAGCTAGAAAACAGATGTAAGATAGGCAGTGTCCTCAAAACGTGTAGAAAGCTATCCTTGAAATTCTTTCATGGCCACAACGAAGTCTACAAAACTCGTGTTTCCTTTAACACCAGTGATATTAAGAAATGGGAAGTATTTTTTGTCAGTGACTTTGTTTTTAAATGCATCCCCATAAAATCAGAAATAAATTGTTCCTCATCTTGATGTGTCTTACTATGGACAGTGTCCAATCAAAGTTCACTTAAAATGCAAGCTCTGCAATCCATTCCAGATATTCTAATTGTCGTTCCTGCTTTCCTTTTTACTTCACAAATTCAACAATAGCTGGCTTTAAACCGAAATGCCCCTTGTCTTAACCAATGTACTTTGCAGCAATGTGTAAAGTCTCCACACTCCTCGTTCATTTACATTGAAAACTGTTGCAAATTACACTACAATAATGCATGCGATTTCAGAAAATTTACTATTCGTACCACTATGCTCCATGCCTGCAGATTTAGGACCAAGTACTTCTCGATGACAGAAAAATGAAGCCGGTCTGTCGGTAGTAGTAGTTTTTTGCTCTTTCATCGTCAAATAAATCTTGAAATTATTTCAGCATAGTGGTGTAATGTTATTTCATAGCAAATCTGCGGCACTCTTCGGTTAGATGACTGCATCATCTACATCTACATCTACATCCATACTCCGCAAACCACCTGACGGTGTGTGGCGGAGGGTACTTTGAGTACCTCTATCGGTTCTCATGTGTACTGGGAATTCTCATCCTTCTCTTCTGTCATTCCTGTTGCTTTTTTAAAGGCTCGTGACGATAGATGGCTAGGTCGCCTCTTTTGCGCAAACAACCACTGCATCTGTGAACTTCTTTATACCACGAACACATAGCGAAGGGTAAACAGCACTGACACCTCGATTCCGCAGAACTGAAGAATGGTGTGCTGGACGAAAAATGACGCACTGCAGTGCTAAATGAAATGTCGCGCTGTACCGAGTACCTCCGAGACGGACGCAGGAAGCAGAGGCAGACGGAGCCGTCGGCCCACACGCGGCCCACACATTAGGCTCGTGTGAGGTTTGGCACGTCAGGGCCGACCCTGCTGTAAGGTATGACAACATAAACAAGTGGTGATAAATTTAACGCACTCTGGTGCCCATTCTAGTCATTACAGATTTCTCATCATTTACATTCTCTCAATTAATACACTGTCTGATAAAACTATCCCGACACTTATTACTGGGCATTAATATGGGGTGTGTCCACCCTTCGCCATTATGACAGCTTGAACTCTGCTGGAGACTCTTCAGTCAGGTGTGTGAATGTCTGGAGGAATGGCAGTCCATTCTACTTCAAGAGCCGAAACCAGAGAAGGCAGAGATAATGGTCGCTGCGGTCTGGAGCGAAGTCGATGTTCTGACTCATCCCAAAGTTGTTCCACTGGGCTCAGTTCGAGACTCTGAGCAGGCGATTCCATTTTAGGAATGTTACTGCACACAAAGTATTGCCTTACAGATTATCCTTTATGGCGGGGTGTACTGTCATGCTGATACAAACCAGTCATCGCTTCCAAGGTGTTCCTTTACGATACGCAGTACACAATTCTGAAAAATGTGTTAATATCCTTCTGCATTCATTGTATTCTTAAATGCCGTAAGGAGATCAAACACTAAACACGAGAAACACCGACATACCGTAACACCAGCTCCTCTGTACCTCACTGTGGCACTACACATAATGGCCAGTAACACTGTCCAGTGACGTCCTTTTTTATACCACCTCAAGCGCCGCTTGACTGCAGGAATGTGTGGCTGATGAGGAACTGCTTCGTCCTTGTATCTCAAACCTTTTAAATCCATAAGCACAGACTTTGTGCACCTGGATCGCTGATGACATTTTGGAACTGTCGAGTGATTCTTTCTATTAATAGTTTACAATCACACACTACAATGCGCGATGTTCCCTGCTTGTCAGTACATGAGAGGTGGCTTAACTGTGGTTGTTCCTTCGTGTTTGGACTTCTTGTTACGGCGTAAAGTCAAGTGCCAGCACGCCAGTTGAGAACGACAGGGAGGAGAAGACAGTGAGAAGTGAGCCAATCGCACACTGACTGTCCTCCCTTCCAGGACAACAACGCAACAGCAGCGGCCCTTATGTGAAGAAGACATAGCGCCGCAACCGACTGGTGATGGCCCAGTTCCATAGCAGCTTTAAAATTAGCCACTTGGATAGCAGCATCAACGATAGTGACTTTGATATCAGTTCAGGAAAGACTTTCATCAGTTAGATGTCAACAGTCACTGCAAAGACTGATTATTTCGTATGTCGCTCGTTGCTTGCGACACCTCTGTGTGATTGCCAAAGTTAAGTATAGTGTTTGGTTAATTGTAATAAAACTCATTAATACGACTTGTTTGATTGTTTGTCTAGTGATCTGAGTATGCAGGCTTCCTAGACACACAAGACTGATGACAAGGCTGGACAAAACACTTCTTACATCTCCAACATTTTACTTGAGTTGCTTTATAAGGATTGAAATGTCCCTGATGGATTTGTTACTCAAGTGACATCCATTGACTACCCCATATTCGACGTCATAGAGGTGTCCCGGTCCATCACTTCTGGTGTTATTGCCTCTGTACTGACAACACTACACTCCCCACCTCTTTTTATACTAGCAAGTCTGCGCTCATGACATCTGGTGATCAACTCTGCATTAAATATAGGATATTTTCGATCATTGTAGGAAATTGTTTTTACATCAGACGATAAGCTCAAAATGTTTATCTTTTTTGTCAGTGAGTATGTTTCTACTGGATTATGGCACATACCGAGTCTTGTAGACTTAATTTTTCCTTTGACTTCTAAGCTAATGGAATAATATAGAAGGTCGCTAATATCGGTATGAAGTACCTTCCTTCATGCCATCAACAGCGGATTGCGGACAATACATGGCTTGTAATGGACATACGTGCAAATATTTTATTGGTGATTAAGGACAGTGTACTCAACAATATTACATCAGTATTTACATCACTTCCAGACTAACAATTATATCTCTTAGAAGTCGTATGTTTTCAGGTTGGGTAGTAGTACCTTCATGTACATGTGGCAAGAGTAAGCCATTAGTGCTTATTTTATCCTGGACGGCAGGTCAGATGTTGAAATGTGGACGCATGGACACAAAACGGTGAGTCTATACTGACAGGCGTAGTCCATTTAGCGGAGCAGTTACGACCATACAGACAACATCAAGTAGTAAATTATGTGACATGTTTGTGGGAAAACTGTTCGATGCACAGGCCAACAATCAACACACTGATATGTGTACATGTTACGGTACCACATATAAAAATATCTGCACTTACATTAGATGAATATGACGATTTGAGTCACTAACTTTGCTGATCTCTATCAGTGCCTCGTGAAAATCTGATATTTCTATGTCACGTTTTTGCGGGCGTTCACGTTTCATTTCCTACTCGTGTTTTATTGTACAGATTGACAACAGCTTGTTTCTCCATCCAGAAGGATGTTACTGCTGATCGTGCAGTTAGCCGCCTGCTCAGCGCCGTGGGCGTGACTGTCGCATCCCCGGAGCGGCATTCCTAGAGGTGGTGTCGCAACACCGGCCGGCGTGCAATGCGCAGCCTTCGCCGGCGCTTCCCGTTATTCTGCCGGCCGATTGCATCGACCGAGCAATCCTAGTGATGCACGGGAAGCAGAGGTGCGCCCTTGGAGCGAGACCTCGTCTCGGTGAGCTCCTCACCATTCATTCACTCCGGCTCTAATACATTACAAAAGCAAAAGGGCAAAATAAAACGCATCATTCACAGTTTCGGATTCCAAATTGGTCGCTGCGCTGCGGAATGCAACCGTATCGTATATCGCTAATGCACACTTGTATGATGAGGCTCGACTCGGATTTGAATCCTGGAGGTGAAACAAACTTTCATAGCCAAAGTATGGCCGGCAAGGGAAGAGAGGTGTTGGCCTACAGTTCCTGACCATCAGATTTTGCACCAGTGTGCTGGATTAAATAACAAACACCTTGCAGCATCTCGTGAACTGATTAAATCTGACACTGTTATTGATCATCATCATCTGTCAAAGGGTTGGGTATATTAAAAATGTGGGACTTCTTGATACAATTCGAAAGAAGTAGGCTATCTGCTGATACTGCGTTTCAATCTATCCCTTCTCTCTTATTGTCATTATCGTTCGACACGGCGCAGTTATCACCACATAGCATTCTCATTCTGCAAAGTGGTGGTTCAAATCCCCGTCCACGCATAAAGATTAGGTGTTCCACGGTTTCCCTAAACTGTTTAAGGCAAATGCTACGTTGGTTCCTTCTAAAAGGACACGACCAGTTTCCTTCCCAATCCTTCACCAATCCGAGCTTACACTCTGTACCTAATGACCCCGACATTGACGTTAAACGCTAATCTGTCTTCTCTCCTCATCAGCAACCATACGCACACATCACTGTCACCAGTACTCAACACGTACACACAATAAAAAAAAACACTTTTAAAGAAAGAAGGGTGTCTACGCGAGCGAAGGGAAAGGCCTTTCTGAGTAGGCAGCTCAACCAACCCTATCCAAGAATGTCACCCGTCTTTACTTTGTATTTAATTGCACTCAGAAATACGTTTCCACGTATTACACTGAAAGTCACTTGGGTTTCGAAACACCTTTTTTTATGTATGACTAACCTTTCTGTTACTGCCAAACGCAAGTGTCTGAGGCACGTCAATGGCTAACCAATAAACTGAAGACAATAGATATTTCATTTATGTGCCAAAACGGTTTGACTATACAGAAATGCGTAATTTCAGATACTACGCAGTTAAAATTGGTCTTCATTGTTGGCAAACCGAAAAACTACTAGCATGTTACTGTAAAAGTAAAATAATTGGTAAATCCTAGCATTAACCGGTGAAACCTAAGATTTGCCATCGCGATGTGATAAAAGTCCGTAATTTCTCATTATATGCACAGATTTCGAACTTTTACCAAGAGACATTGGTAAATCTGGTAAAACTTGGCTCGACGACTCCCGCCTCCGTCGTGCATATTCAGACAAGTTTCATAGTTGCCAATTTTGTGTTCAGATAAGTTTCTTTGTTGGAATTTATGATTCTCAGTCCGCACACCGCTGCGTAGTGTCGAGCATCGTGCGTACGATCATCTTTGCGACTCGTTTTAGTGGTACAGCTTTGCATCAGAATGAGTGATGTTATGTGTAACAGATTTTACGAACTTTTAAGTGAATCAGTGAACAAGAAGGACAACAACTTTTATGTAACTGCTGAACAATATAATATTCTGTTAAGTGAAGTGAAAAATGCAAAAATCGTTTCCAATAAAAAATCTGTTCACTAAAGAGGTTTGAAGCGATATGATGTTCTCAACATCAGAGGAACAAAATTTTGTTATAACCGGCTGGGACGACTCTTAGTGGAATATGTCCGCCGAGTACACAGTGGTGGCGTTGCCAATGTCAACAATCGGGAGAACGGAGGTGCAAACAGACAGGGAAATTACTGTCTCATATTGTGCGGGAGACAATGTCAGGAACATTTGATTCAGCACCTAGACAACAGTGCTGGCTAGATATAACGCTCTTCTGTAACAGGGATATGTGTAGTAACTGCACCTAGGGATGACACAAGAACGCCTTTTAGAGTGCAAACTTCGAATAAACGAACTCACCGGAGCTCTGAAGCTAAACATTAGACCACCCAAGAGCACTGACAATCAGATTCAGTCACCTATATGGTGGAATGACGTCATCGACTGCTATAAAATCCTCGCCTTCCTTCGACTCACTCTCAGAGTATGGTCACCCCACCTGCATCGCTGATACCGATGGAAGATTACCTCTTCTTGTTGCTGGATGTCTTAGTCAATACAACAAAGTTTTACACCCGCCACCACCTTGGAGTCCACTGCTATGAATCAACAGCCGTCTAGCTGTGGAGGGAACTTCAACCCCGTGAGCTGCATTCGTGCTGGTCACACCTGTAACTGCCAGGATCTTCCATGGATGAAGACCCAACCCACCCGACTCTGAGCTGTTCAACTTGGAAGCAGGGCACCTGTACCACTACTCCTGGGCGGCACAGTACAAGCACCGCCTTACCGTCTGTATGCTGGGACTGACTCTCAGGCTGTTCTTTGTGTCTCTCTTGGGTCTTCCGTTTACACCCAATCTCGAAGACCGACAATAGAGGCTGGTAGATTTCTGGAGTAGAGCCTAACCGCAGCTTCACTCAACCAGACTGCTGAGCCTCCAACAGCCTTTCACATCAATGCTAGGCTGTAGAAACGTCCCAGACGCTGGACCCTCCAACGATAGGGCCGCGGCACTGTCTTCAGACAACGCCAGAGCCTGCCCCTGCAGATTCCTCGTTGGGCGTTCTCATGCAACCCTGCGCCTTCATTCAACATGGGCTCAGTACAGCCACTGCTATACACAACTGAGAAGAAGACAGAGTGATTGTATAACTCTCGGAGATTGTCTGTTAAATGTATCGTGTCTCATTAGCAACACGGCACTCTACAGAATTCCATAATAGCATCTCCGCTCAGCTACCCTACACTCAATTATGAGGCCGCATTTGGAGGGCTCCTAAGTAATGAAGGTGTGAGCCACAAATGGTCATCCCACTGACATGACTGACTTCGACAAAGGGCACATTGTTATGACCCTACCCCTGCGGGCGAGCACCTCGGAAACGGCGACGGTGGTTGACTGTTCACTTACTGCTGTCCTGGGCATCTATAGGAGGTAAAGTGGCTGAAGAACGGTACAACCACGAGTAGGCAAAACTTGTTGCACGTCTGTGCCTCTTAACAGAATGTGGATTCCGGATACTTACGCACCTTGTAAAACAGGATTGGCGGCGATCTGTGATAAATATCACGGCAAAGTACAAGTCTGGTGCAGGCAGAAGTGTTTCAGAACACGCCGCTGAGTGTACATTGTTGAACGTGACGGTCTTGTAGCAGACGACTCATGCGTGTTTTCGTGCTCACCCAACAACATCGTTAATTACGACTACAATGAACATGGCATCGTCGCGACTGGACTGCGGATCAATAGAGATATGTCGCTTGGCCCCATGAATCACTTTTCTTACTATAGTAGGTCAGTGTTCGAGTCCATAAACGCCGTCATCCCGGCGGACAGCTGCTCGAAACATGCGCAGCACCTACACACAGGCTGGCGGTGACAGTTTTGTGATGATGGGGACATTTACATGGGCTTCAGTGGGACCTGTGCTAATAATTGAAGGCACCATGACAGCTGTGGACTATGTGGGCATTATCGTGGACGACATGCATCCCCTTACGCTACATGTCTGCCCAGACAGCAGTGGCATCTTCAATATGGGTAACTGTCCGTGTCAAATAGTAGAATCATTTTACGGTGCTTTCACGGGCATGATAGTGAACTGACGTTCATATTTGTCTACCAAATTAGCCTGATCATAATCTGACAGAACAAATCTGGGGTGCTTTTGGGACCAGTTCTGGGGCCACAAATCACAAATTACAGGAATTGTGCGACCAGTCTATAGACATCTGGTACCACACGCTTCTAAAAAACTACCATGGACTTGTTAAATTCATGACTGGCAGAATCGCTGCTGTACTACGTTCCAAAGTGAAATGACACGCTATTAAGCAGCTGATCATAATGTCTTGGCTAATCAGTGAAAGTTGAACGTAGTATAAATGACTTAGCAAAGAGGGTGGTGGGTAACAGCAGAACGTGGCATGGAGAAACCAGATTTTCAGTGAACTGCATCAAAGCACAATGCTTGCAGAATCCAACACAGGATTCTTCTAAAAGCAACTTCTCACAGTCACAAGATAATCGAATTATTTGCGAAATTGAATGTTTGAAATTTCTAATAATTTCAATAGGTAACTAGCTGCAGATATAATATGTTTAAATGAAAGCACTTTTCGCCATCAGCTGCATATACCGGATGGTTATAATTAGCTTTTACCACTTGAGCCAGTGTAGTCGGAAAACTATTTGCCATATAAGTACCCCACTCTATAGGAATGATGTTTAGAACGTATGCTGCGTGATTTGTATTGTTATCAGTGTTAGTATGATGACTTGTAAGTGCCGGTACTGGTACGGTGACGTGGGGTTGAAACAAAAGCATCAGTGTGCATTGCTGTTAAAGACAATCAATATGGATTTAAACAAGGTGAGCAGAGTTTGCGCCACAAATTGTTAATGAAGTTACTACTGCCGTGGCTGAGAATGCTGGAAGCAATGTGCGATCTTGAAGCAGTGCACTGGCTGTGTCACATCTGAACATTCCATGGTCCACCGTTCGAAAAGTACTGCAAACAATTGTAAAATGGAATCCCTAGTACGGTTCCAGGCTGCCGTGGATGCTAATGGTCGCCACATTCAGCAACGTTTGTAGCCTGGTATGGTTCCTTTGAAAGGGAACGGCCAGTTTCCTTCTCAAGCGTTGAAATGATCCGAGCTTGTGCTCCGTTTCTAATCACCTCGATGTCGATGTAATGTCAAACCCTATTATTCCTTCCTTCCTTTCACCATCAGAGAGTTACAGAAAAAGAGCACTTATTAGTTTAGAGATTTCATTATTATGCCATTGAAAATTTTAACTGTCAGCAACGTATTTAATTTCATTCAACGGTCAACGTTCTCGAGATTTCAAATGGAAAGCAGTGTGCGTGTTTAATATTATGGTTCATTTTAGGTACAAATGGCTGTTACTGTTCTTTATTTGGATTTTTTAAATCAAGCTCCGCATTCTTATTTTTAATTTTCTGCCGGTTGTCATTGCTTCCTGTTGGACGATAGGTCCTTCGTGTGCCGCTCCCACATGTCTTCATCAATCCCATCTGGCCCCAAAGTAATCAAAAGGGGAGAGAAATGTCTGCTCCTTTGGACGGCGGAGTGCCCTTTCATATACCATCAGCTATCCCTCACACATTCCTCTAAACTCAAACAGTAGAAATTTTTTACGTTTTCTAACATTTAACGCTTGTTCCGCTTTTGCCGCTGTTTAAACTGTCCTACAACAATCTTCTAAGAGATTCACAACAGTTTTCTTTTCAGCGGACTACGTAGATCTTGTTTTCTTTTACACTTCGTAATTCATTATGATAAACTTCATTAGTGTCGTGTACACTATTTCCAAATACTGGACACTAAAATCGGTGGTCGTTAAAATTCATCCTCCTTTTCCCACATGTTTTGAAATCTCTCTTGCAGTTGACTTTTGTGTGTTAATTCTTATGCAATCTTCCATTCCTTCATAATGAGATTCGTTGTCAGTTCTTTCAGCCACGCCTTAATCTTTGCCACGACACGCGAATCATCTGCATACTCCATTGTTTCCAGGCAGTCGACCTCTTGTCTGGAACCGCCGTGGCTTCATATTCTGTCAAAACTTTCCTAGATTATTAGAGACAACGGACAAGAGATATTACTAAAGTAACGTGTACGTTGTCATCTATAAGTTCTCTACTTTCACTTCTTCCCACGATCTAACATAATACTTACTCTTTAGACAACGTCATCTACTTATACGTGGTTGAAGCTATAATTCATCCACTAGTTTGGGAGAGCTAATTCTATCTGTAAAATTATATAATCGGAAGTTAGACTGTTACATGGCTTCTGACGCATACCTCGTTAGCGTTCTGACCTGGAAAGTCACCTCAGCTTTTTCATACATCGCTATTTTCTTCATGATTCTTTCAGTTAATGGTTTCACATATAAGGGCTGTTGGTCGGACCTGCCTTTTGCAGCCTCCACTTTCCATGTGAGCCTGCCTTATGGCTCATTTATTCATCGAAACTCAGCTAAAGGTTTTCGTCTAATGCTGCAAGACTAACATCCTATCGTTCAAGAATATAGCGAAGAGAACGACATGGACACAACCGCTGCGAGGTTGTGGTTGGGAATGCCACTCTCAAATTCCCTTTATTATGTGTAGTATTACACCTCGCTTGCCCACCGCTTTCCCTGTCAAATGACACGTAATGAAGGCGGAGCTACACTTTGTTGTCTCGGAAGCATCTAACTCGATTCTACTTGCAGGCGTGGATGACTTTGAATATAGGTTAATCGAGGCCAATCGTGAGGCTGTAGGAGAACAGTACCACAATAATAACAACAGAAAGAGTCCAAAATCGTCTCCATAACTGAATTGCAGTCAGAATTCCAGATTTACAATGTAACATAGAGAGCATATTAATCACTGAAACGGGAGTTTTCAATATAGAGAAGTAGTATTCATTACATGGCGCATCCGCAGCATCTCACCATGTTGTGGTGACAATGGATGGCAGTCGTCCACAACGCACCTCTGTGATGGAACTGGACGCTGCGGGTTGACTGCTCCAGAACACCGACAAAACAGGCCCCTGCTGAGTCCTGTTTAAAAACTTGGTCCCAGCAAAGAAACAGTAGACCGTCAGGTTGGGCACTACTTCCTATTTACACTCTAAATGGCCGTTCCTACAAAAAGGTAGAGACTTCTGAGGGGATCTCCGTATCTGCTAGGTTGCCATTACCTGAGTGCCAACTACATCCCAGGAATGTCTCCTTACGCTCCTGGCCTCCTTCAAACCAAGGAGCTTGGCGGGGGAGGGGAGGGGGGGAGGAAGTGCTGGCAGTGGTACAAGTAACCCGCTCTTCAGCCAGTAGAACTTAATCCTAACTTAGATTCTAAAAACAAAAAAACAAGGAGACACATGTACCACGAATTTAAAGTAATTGAAAAGGTGACATGAATGGGAGAAATATAAATAATAGACTGCTGTCTCCATGAATTATGATAAAAATGTGGACAGACAGCACAGTTAAAACACCTGAGAAGCACTTGAACACTAAACACTTGAAAAAACACTGAACACGACAGAAGTTACACTGACCACAAAAAGCAGAGCTCGATGCACTTTCACTAGAACTGGAAAAGGACCTGCCCTGGGACAGTGGACTGTGCATGAAAATAAGTGTGGGTATGGAGGGTGGTGATGAGGACAGAGAACTGGGAAGAGGTGGTGAGAAAACAGGGGTGGCCGTGGGGGACACATAGAAAGGGGTAGCTGGTATTGGGAGGTGTAGGCTGGAGAGTAAATGGGATTGGGGGCAGCAAGAAAGAGTGAAAGGATGAGGTATGGTAGGGGAGAGAGGAAAAGGATGGAACCCTGCAGAGGAGGGGGGACTGTGGATAGAGTAGGATGGATTTTAAGTTTTTAGGGCAGATCTATGTCGTGGTGGAGCTCAAGGTCTGGGAGAGGGAAACGGTTGAAATTTCCTTGGGAGAGGTTGTGGAGGGTGTGCAGGTAAAGGATTGGTGGGATGTGTAGGTAGAGGCGCAGCAGCACACCAGGACTGAAAAGGAAATGGGACTGTATGGAGGATTTGTAAGGGCTTCCAAGTGGGACTTCTGTAGCGTAGTTGAAACAACCTCTGCAACATGTGGTCGAGCATTATCCTACAACAGAATGATACCATCCGCCAACATTCCTGGGCGACTGGACGTCATGCAATCCTTCAATTTTTGCTAAGTGTCCACGTATCGCTGTGCTTTAATTGTGGCGCAGTGATCCAAAAAGTCAACGAGCTAAAGGCCCTTGTAGTCAAAGAAAAAGCTCATCATGACTTTTTTGGAGTTCAGTGTGTATTTATTTCGACTAGGCTGCAGAAGTTCCGCTGGGAATACCATAGACATCCCCCACACACTCCCGATCTCTCACCATGCGATTCCCATATTTTTGTAGTCCTGAAGGAAGACATTCGTGGTCGTCGATTTGCTTCGGACCAAGAGGTGCATCTACGTCTACGTCGAATCTTCTTCAAGTTACTTATCTACCGCTCCACTCTCGAACAGCGGGAAAAATGATACCTTAATTTTTTTCCGTGCGAGATCTGATTTCTTTTACTTTATTATAATTATCATTTGTCCTTATGTAAGTGGGCGCCAACAAAGTATTTTTACACTTTGTGGAGAAAGTTGATGATTGAAATTTTATGAGAATATTCTGCCGCAAAGAAAAACGCCTTTGTTTCAAAGATGGCCACTAGAATCCGCGCATCATATCCATGGCACTCTCTCCACTGTTTCGTGATAAGGTGTCCTTCTTTGGACTTTTTCGATGTCATCCGTCAGTCCTGTCTGATGCGCGTCCCACACAGGACAGCAATACTCCAGAAGAGGGAGGACAAGCGTAGTGCAAGCAGTCTCTTTAGCAGACCTCGTGCATTTTCTAAGTGCTCTTCCTGGAAATCGCAGTCTTTGGTTTGCTTTCTCCACAACATTGTCTATGTGATCTTTCCAATTGAAGTTATTTTTAACCGTAATCCCCAGGCATTTGTTTGAGTTTACAGCCTTTAGATTTCTGTGATTTATCGTGCCACCGAAATTTAGGTACCTATCTTGTCTAAATCATTTTGCAAGTGATTTTGATCATCTGATACAAGACGGTAAATGAGAGCATTATTTGGAAAAAATCTAAGGGGCCTCCTCAGACTATCTCCTAAATCGTTTATGTAGATAAGGAACAGCAGTGGGCCTACAACACTTCCTAGGGGAACGCTAGGTACTAATTCTTACTCGATGACTCTCAGTCAGTTACTACGAACTGTGATCTCTTTGACAAGAAAACACGAACCAGTCGCACAACTGCGACGATCCTCCATAGGCACGCAATTTGATTGGTACAATCATGGTTCCGCAGGCAACCACAAACATGTTTCCATGAAGGCATTGACCATCTTGCCTCACAGTGGGTTAATGTAGTAACATTTTATGGCGATTACTTTTGAAATTATAACCATTTTACTTACTTTTTTCCATCTGCCGAATTTTCATTTGACTGTCCCTTATGTACAGGGCTATTCCAAAAGAAGGAATAGATTTCAAACATTTATTGCTTACAAACTACGGAAGACAGGAACACAATTCCAACGTTCCTGGAAAGAGAAAAATTGATATTTTTATGTGTTCATTGTGACACAACAAATTCATTGTGTTACACGACAAATATCAAAACTGTGCCTCATTCCTCTGCCACACATTGAGCAGATGGGCCCTCGTTATCGGACTCACAACTTCAAAAATGCGATGACGCAGACTTTCAAGAGTGTCAGGCATATGGTCAATAAAAACGTGGTTTTTTACGTAACCCGACAGATAAAAGCCACAAAGTGTGAGGTCTGGAGACCTTGGAGGCCGCCGGAGAGGAAGTTCATCTTCAGTTCCTCCTCTTCCAATACAACGTCGTGTAATGGTGTCATTCAGTTAACGTCGGACGTGCTTAGAGAAACTGACTCATCAGGACCTACGTTACCTGAATGACACCATTCCAGGACGTTGGATTGGAAGATGATCTTTTATCTGCCGGGTGACGGAAAAGATCGCGCTTTAATCCCCCCTACGCCTGTCACTCTTGAAAGTCTGCGACATCGCATTGTTGCAGTGCTGAATTCGATAACGAGACACCAGCTGTTTCGTGTGTGGCAGGAAATGAGGAACCGTTTTGGTATTTAGCGTGTAACACATGGTACTCACATTGAATGCATACAGATTTGAACTTTTCTCTTTCCAGGAAGTTGGAATTGCGTTTCTATCTTTTGTAGTTTGGAAGCAATGAATGTCTGAAACCTGATCATTCTTTTTGAATAGCCCTGTATATAGAAGCGTCATCAGCGACTAGCCTCGCGACATTTCGGAGGTCAGCCAGGAAAGCATTTATGTATATATCCTGAATAGTAACGGTCCTATAACGCGCTCATGGGGTACGCCCGTCACTGTTTTCACATTTCACAGTTTCACTCCATTAAGGACAAGATGAGTAATTGTGTCTGCTAGGGAGTCTTGTATTCAGTGTCAAAGCTGATGGTACCCAACCTTGTCGAAATGGGACTGATGTTCATCCCATAGTGAGCTTCATATCGACTGACGCTCAACGGTAGCTGGCTTTCTTTCCATCGAATCCAGAGAACTTTTTTTACCATACTGGTGACTTTCGATGATGATCTTAACCTAATAACTGGGTTATAAGCAGGTCACTTGCGTTTCTGCAAATTAAATTAGACAGGTTTGGTAAATGGATCTGAACTGTGAATGACTGTTATAACACTGTTATAAATGAACTTAAATTCACCACATCGTGTCTATATACTCCCAAGTGGTTTTTAGTTCCTAGTTTTTCTGGTGTCTGTACATAATTTTTATATGGAATCAGATAGGTTAAGCCGCGTTATTTGTTTTTTCTTTTGTTGCATTTGCTTTCTTTGCAAAGAAAGCAAATATAGTGAAAAAATGAGGTTTCCTAGCAACCGAAAACCGCGAAGGGTGAAGATGCGACTAAGTTTTTCCGATTACATACTATACTAGCAAAGGGGGATCAACCTATCAACTTCAAAATATGTAAAAAGTATCAATACACGCCGTAAGTCTTGTGACAGCCAGAGCGAGAGCACCAGCAGCAGCGAGTACTGTTTGTATAAAGCGTTTTTGTACTTATTTGCTGCGCTTAGCTTTTAAATAGTTTTTCTGGGAAAACCTAGCGTAGTTTTCGCGTCTCGTATTTCAGTGAGTGTTTCTTGATTATCAGAGTAGCTCATCAGAAGATTATCTTGGGAATTTGTCACCGTATAGAGTAGGGTAAACATAGTCATGTGTAGGGACTGTGGTTGTTGTGAGCGGACGCAAGGAGAATTGGCCACTCTTCGGGGGCAGGTGGAGGCTTTGTCTGTTAGGCTCATCGAGCTCGAGGCGCAGGCGTCGGCTCGTAGTGGCGTTGGGGCAACTGTGGTGAGACCTATGCCTACTTCGGTGGCCTTGGAATCACATGGAACCCCTGATATCGCTGCGTCTTCCGGCAGTGAGCATCTTACCTGTCAGCCATCACTCCAGGGTGAATGGCGGACAGTGGTGGGCTCGCGCGTGCCTGGCCGAAAGGCGAAGGTGGGATCTGGCCGCGTGGCAGCTGCCTTACCCCTTTCCAACAGGTACGGGGTGCTTCCTAGTGGTGATGACATCGTTTCCGAGCCACCACAGGATGCCTCGCCTGTTGGGCCAGTGGCCGATTCTCCGGCAAGGTCCCGACAGTCACAGAGGGCGGGCCTATTAGTTATAGGGAGCTCCAACGTTAGGCGGGTTATGGAGCCCCTCAGGAAAGTAGCGGGTAGGTCGGGGAAGAATGCCAGTGTGCACTCGGTGTGCTTGCCGGGGGGTCTCGTCCGTAATGTGGAGGAGGCCCTTCCGGCAGCTATTGAACGCACTGGGTGTGACCGGCTGCAGATAGTAGCACATGTCGGAACGAATGACGCCTGCCGCTTGGGTTCTGAGGCCATCCTTGGTTCCTTCCGGCGGCTGGCTGATTTGGTGAAGACAACCAGCATCGCACGCGGAGTGCAAGCTGAGCTTAATATCTGCAGCATAGTGCCCAGAGTCGATCGCGGTCCTCCGGTTTGGAGCCGTGTGGAGGGTCTAAACCAGAGGCTCAGACGACTCTGCGACTATAATGGTTGCAAATTCATCGACCTCCGTTATTGGGTGGAGAACTGTAGGGCCCCCCTAGACAGGTCAGGCGTGCACTACACACCGGAAGCAGCTACTAGGGTAGCAGAGTACGTGTGGCGTGCACACGGGGGTTTTTTAGGTTAGAGGGACCCCCCCCCCCCCTTGGGCGAAACGATAAAATACCTGACGGCTTACCAGAGAGGACATTATCATCGTTGATAAAGAACGTCCGTCCTCAGAGACCAAAAACAGGAAAAGTTAACGTAATATTGGTAAACTGCAGGAGTATCCAGGGCAAGGTTCCTGAATTAGTATCTCTTATTGAAGGAAATAGTGCGCATATAGTATTAGGAACGGAAAGTTGGTTAAAACCGGAAGTGAACAGTAACGAAATCCTAGACACAGAATGGAATATATACCGCAAGGATAGGATAAACGCCAATGGTGGAGGAGTATTTATAGCAGTAAAGAATTCAATAATATCCAGTGAAGTTATTAGCGAATGCGAATGTGAAATAATCTGGGTTAAGTTAAGTATCAAAGGTGGGTCAGATATGATAGTCGGATGCTTCTATAGACCACCTGCATCAGCAACCGTAGTAGTTGAGCGCCTCAGAGAGAACCTGCAGAACGTCGTGAAGAAGTTTCGTGATCATACTATTGTAATAGGGGGAGACTTCAATCTACCAGGTATAGAATGGGATAGTCACACAATCAGAACCGGAGCCAGGGACAGAGACTCTTGTGACATTATCCTGACTGCCTTGTCCGAGAATTACTTCGAGCAGATAGTTAGAGAACCAACTCGTGAAGCTAACGTTTTAGACCTCATAGCAACAAATAGACCGGAACTTTTCGACTCCGTGAATGTAGAAGAGGGTATCAGTGATCATAAGTCAGTGGTTGCATCAATGACTACAAGTGTAATAAGAAATGCCAAGAAAGGAAGGAAAATATATTTGCTTAACAAGAGTGATAGGGCACAAATCGCAGAATGTCTGAGTGACCACAATCAAACGTTCATTTCTGAGGAAGAGGATGTGGAACAAAAATGGAAAAAATTCAGAAACATCGTCCAGTACGCCTTAGATAAGTTCGTACCGACTAAGGTCCAAAGCGAGGGAAAGATCCACCGTGGTATAACAATCATGTACGAAAGGTACTACGGAAACAAAGAAAGCTTCATCATAGGTTTAAGAGTAGTCGAATCATAGCTGATAAGGAAAAGCTGAACGAAGCGAAAAAGAGCGTAAAGAGAGCAATGAGAGAAGCATTCAACGAATTCGAACATAAAACATTGGCAAACAATCTAAACAAGAACCCTAAAAAGTTTTGGTCATATGTAAAATCGGTAAGCGGATCTAAATCCCCTATTCAGTCACCCGTTGACCACGATGGCACCGAAACGGAGGACGACCGAAGAAAGGCAGAAATACTGAATTCAGTGTTCCGAAACTGTTTCACTGCGGAAAATCGTAACACGGTCCCTGACTTCAGCCGTCGCACGGACGCCAAAATGGAAAATATTGAAATAAACGATATCGGAATTGAAAAACAACTGCTATCACTTAGTAGCGGAAAAGCATCCGGACCAGACGAGATACCCTTAAGATTCTACAGTGATTATGCTAAAGAACTTGCCCCCTTTCTATCAGCAATTTATCGTAGATCGCTGGAAGAACGTAAAGTACCTAGCGACTGGAAGAAAGCGCAGGTCGTTCCCATTTTTAAGAAGGGTCATAAATCAGATGCGAATAATTATAGGCCTATTTCGCTTACGTCAATCTGTTGTAGAATAATGGAACATGTTTTGTGTTCTCGTATTATGACGTTCTTAGATAATACAAATCTCCTTCATCATAACCAACATGGATTCCGCAAACAGAGATCATGTGAAACTCAGCTCGCCCTATTTGCCCAAGAAATTCACAGTGCCGTAGACACTGGCGAGCAGATTGATGCCGTATTCCTGGACTTCAGGAAGGCATTTGATACGGTTCCGCACTTACGTTTAGTGAAAAAAATACGAGCTTACGGAATATCGGACCAGGTTTGTGATTGGATTCAGGATTTCCTAGAAGAAAGAACACAACATGTCATTCTTAACGGTTCAAAATCTGCAGATGTAGAGGTAATTTCGGGAGTACCGCAGGGAAGCGTGATAGGACCTTTATTGTTTACAATATACATAAATGACTTAGTTGACAACATCGGTAGCTCCGTGAGGCTATTTGCAGATGACACGGTTGTCTACAAGAAAGTAGCAACATCAGAAGACTCGTACGTACTCCAGGAGGACCTGCAGAGGATTAATGCATGGTGCGACAGCTGGCAGCTTTCCCTAAACGTAGATAAATGTAATATAATGCGCATACATAGGGGCAGAAATCCATTCCAGTACGATTATGCCATAGGTGGTAAATCATTGGAAGCGGTAACGACCGTAAAATACTTAGGAGTTACTATCCGGAGCGATCTGAAGTGGAATGACCACATAAAACAAATAGTGGGAAAAGCAGGCGCCAGGTTGAGATTCATAGGAAGAATTCTAAGAAAATGTGACTCATCGACGAAAGAAGTAGCTTACAAAACGCTTGTTCGTCCGATTCTTGAGTATTGCTCATCAGTATGGGACCCTTACCAGGTTGGATTAATAGAAGAGATAGACATGATCCAGCGAAAAGCAGCGCGATTCGTCATGGGGACATTTAGTCAGCGCGAGAGCGTTACGGAGATGCTGAACAAGCTCCAGTGGCGGACACTTCAAGAAAGGCGTTACGCAATACGGAGAGGTTTATTATCGAAATTACGAGAGAGCACATTCCGGGAAGAGATGGGCAACATATTACTACCGCCCACATACACTCCTGGAAATGGAAAAAAGAACACATTGACACCGGTGTGTCAGACCCACCATACTTGCTCCGGACACTGCGAGCGGGCTGTACAAGCAATGATCACACGCACGGCACAGCGGACACACCAGGAACTGCGGTGTTGGCCGTCGAATGGCGCTAGCTGCGCAGCATTTGTGCACCGCCGCCGTCAGTGTCAGCCAGTTTGCCGTGGCATACGGAGCTCCATCGCAGTCTTTAACACTGGTAGCATGCCGCGACAGCGTGGACGTGAACCGTATGTGCAGTTGACGGACTTTGAGCGAGGGCGTATAGTGGGCATGCGGGAGGCCGGGTGGACGTACCGCCGAATTGCTCAACACGTGGGGCGTGAGGTCTCCACAGTACATCGATGTTGTCGCCAGTGGTCGGCGGAAGGTGCACGTGCCCGTCGACCTGGGACCGGACCGCAGCGACGCACGGATGCACGCCAAGATCGTAGGATCCTATGCAGTGCCGTAGGGGACCGCACCGCCACTTCCCAGCAAATTAGGGACACTGTTGCTCCTGGGGTATCGGCGAGGACCATTCGCAACCGTCTCCATGAAGCTGGGCTACGGTCCCGCACACCGTTAGGCCGTCTTCCGCTCACGCCCCAACATCGTGCAGCCCGCCTCCAGTGGTGTCGCGACAGGCGTGAATGGAGGGACGAATGGAGACGTGTCGTCTTCAGCGATGAGAGTCGCTTCTGCCTTGGTGCCAATGATGGTCGTATGCGTGTTTGGCGCCGTGCAGGTGAGCGCCACAATCAGGACTGCATACGACCGAGGCACACAGGGCCAACACCCGGCATCATGGTGTGGGGAGCGATCTCCTACACTGGCCGTACACCACTGGTGATCGTCGAGGGGACACTGAATAGTGCACGGTACATCCAAACCGTCATCGAACCCATCGTTCTACCGTTCCTAGACCGGCAAGGGAACTTGCTGTTCCAACAGGACAATGCACGTCCGCATGTATCCCGTGCCACCCAACGTGCTCTAGAAGGTGTACGTCAACTACCCTGGCCAGCAAGATCTCCGGATCTGTCCCCCATTGAGCATGTTTGGGACTGGATGAAGCGTCGTCTCACGCGGTCTGCACGTCCAGCACGAACGCTGGTCCAACTGAGGCGCCAGGTGGAAATGGCATGGCAAGCCGTTCCACAGGACTACATCCAGCATCTCTACGATCGTCTCCATGGGAGAATAGCAGCCTGCATTGCTGCGAAAGGTGGATATACACTGTACTAGTACCGACATTGTGCATGCTCTGTTGCCTGTGTCTATGTGCCTGTGGTTCTGTCAGTGTGATCATGTGATGTATCTGACCCCAGGAATGTGTCAATAAAGTTTCCCCTTCCTGGGACAATGAATTCACGGTGTTCTTATTTCAATTTCCAGGAGTGTATATCTCGCGTAATGATCACAACGAAAAGATCCGAGAAATTAGAGCAAATACGGAGACTTACAAGCAGTCGTTCTTCCCACGCACAATTCGTGAATGGAACAGGGAAGGGGGGATCAGATAGTGGTACAATAAGTACCCTCCGCCACACACCGTAAGGTGGCTCGCGGAGTATAGATGTAGATGTAGATGTAAAGTATACACCACATTCATAAGCAAAAACTGTATTAATCTATAAAAATCAAGACACAAAAACCTATTATGCAGGATAAATATTTACGGAACCCCCACAGACGATGATTTATCAATAAAAGAGAGCCGGCCGATGTGGCCGTGCGGTTCTAGGCGCTTCAGTCTGGAACCGCGCGAATGCTACGGTCGCAGGTTCGAATCCTGCCTCGGGCATGGATGTGTGTGATGTCCTTAGGTTAGTTAGGTTTAAATAGTTCTAAGTTCTAAGGGACTGATGACCTCAGATGTTAAGTCCCATAGTGCTCAGAGCCATTTGAACCATTTTGAATAAAAGAGAAAAGCGTCTCTTGTAACGCTTTCTTAAAATGCAGTAGTATTCTTAAGACATGAAAAAACAAACAATATTTAATACATAATAACTACTGCGGTCAATAGCCATCCGAGTAGATGTATTAAATAAATTTTATTGTGCGTAATTACGAAAAGTGAACTGTATACGGGCGTACAGACTTTGACGGCAGTTGTTTGATCCTCGATAAAGATTTTTTTTCCCATTTGTATTCTACCTTCTTTTTTCCACACAATGCTTTTAGACGAAACGAACATGAAAAGTTGACCACAAGTGTTATACCGTTCTCTCTGTCTGTCTCTCTCTGTCTCACTCTCCCTCTCCCTCTCTCTCTCTCTCTCTCCCTCCCTCTCTCTCTTTCTCCCTGCCTCTCCCCCCCTCCCCCCTGTATATTTTGACTTCGTGAAGTGACTGATAATGTTTCAGAAGTACTGCTAGAGTTTCTCTCTGTCTCCGTGTCACTCCTTTCATAGGAGCTTCTTTCGAATTATCGCCACCAAACACACCAAAATTCGAGGGTCACAGAGGCTGGCCTGTGGTTGTAGTACCAATCACCACATAGACATTGAGCTGGAAAAAGTTATCCGTTTCCAGCGTATATATTTGGTGATCTGAATGCTTCTACTTTGAGGAAGTGACGCGTTATTCGCTTTTTCGCCACATGCACCGCGGCCGTTTCCTGCCTGTTAAAGACATATTGGCCTCGCACCGAGGCCGGCGAGGCGTACACCAACGGGAGCATTACATACGCAATGCCGGTCATCCGGTTTGATGTCGAGGAAAGCGTGTCTACAAGCTGGAGAAACTGGCCGCGTCATACACAGCTTATCCCTGGTGACTCACCTGGGCGGGGAGAAGTGCAAGGACGCGCTGTCCGGACACAAGGTCCCGACCATTGCTCACGGTCGGAGCACATTGTCAAATTTAATAATACATGCCGAGTCACCTTGAAGTAAAAGGACAATAATACGCTGTGGAAGAGTGTCATGGGTATCCGGAAAACTGGCTGCTTCCGATGTCGCGGGTCTGTGCTTGCCTCGACATGCTCTACTCATCCCAATGAACTCAATTTCTCTGGGATTTATCTACATATTGTTCTCGTACGTCAAACCCAAGCAGTTGAAAGAGTGTAAGCATCACTGAAACCGGGTAGCATAGCACTTGATTTTCGAGATTGTATTTACGTCACTAAGCCTTCAGTTTCCGACGTAGTGAGGTGACTCAGAGCCTAAGACATAGGGCTTCTCGGTTCATCCTATTCTAAATGGGAAAGAAGGAGGGCTGGGGCGGGGGGTTAGATGGTTATATTTCTCTTTGGCTATCCAGATGTAAATTTTCTTTCGTTACCCTAAATCATTTCAATTCTTAAACAGTTCCATCGCCAGTCCTGTCTTTTACAACGTCCCTAATAACTTGAACGTGAACTGGACGTAGCTGTTCCCAGCTTCGACATTGGGTCTACATTCGAGACGGATGCAGTGGGAAAACCAAAGCTCTAAGTCACAGTTAGTGATCCAATTTTTCCCAGAAACACATCCAGAGCGTTGTTTTTTTTCTTCATATCGTTCTTATGAGGTGTAATTATCTACCTGGAAAAGTTTCTGGTGTCAGCTAAGAATAAACTACAAAACTGGCTTAAAGAGGCGTGTATCACTCACTAATCGGTATCAAACAAGCTACCGCTGGTAAATACAGGTGACATTATTCTCAAAATCTTTTGTGGAAACAGACAGATGAACTATGCTGCCAACAATATCCATTTTTTTCTCATAAATCTAAAATAATTGTAATTGTTACCCGTTACCTTGATCTGTTGTTATGATCTTTTATCAGTTACTGCCTTTTCTGCTGGTACTTACGGGATTCTGTTTTAATCGTTATTTATACCACTTACATAATATGGTGCCGGCTACATGGTAGGTTCCCCTCACACCAATAAATAGGTAGGTAAATAAACAGAAGCTATAAAGCACCCACCTGTTCAGGAGAAGAATTATGGAATTTAACTGGTTTTCTACTGTACTGTATAAATGAGGACGTCTTTAGCATTCAACTAACTGAACACTACCAAGTTCTCAGGGTCTACGTCTTTTACTGTATTTTCCTGGTAAACAAATAATTTATGTTTCAACAAAATCTACACAATAGTGATGGAGATAATTCCCGAATAGAGCAGATATTGAAGTCTCCCATTCTTCTCTCAGCATTTAGCTACATAAGTGTCTTGAAAAGATTTGTCGACCCGTTAGAATACACCATTTCTAAAGTACGGGCTAATGCGGCTGTATTCAAAGGATTTTTAGGGGAAGCATTTACAATGTTACGAAGGCGATACTAAATTAAAGTACCTTACGTGCGTATCAAACACTTTTAACAATATAGCAACGAAACCTGTAAATTATGATGTCTACAGCATCCATGTAGCAGAAAAAGATGTACTGAGCCGGATCCATTCGGATAGAAAAAATTGTAATCACCAATTTCTTTTTCTGCGCCTGTTTTGTTGTTTTCTTACCTGTGTGCGCAGCTAGATTGCTGGTAGTCTCCAACAAAAGTGAGCTCGACTGCAGCTCATTGTATATAACACGCGGCAAGAAGCGTATTCTTCGTACCAGCTCAAGCCATTGTACGGACCCGACAGACGGTATTTAACGGCTACAAATGTAAGACCGGCGTGACCGCACCGCGGTTGTTTTTAGTGCTATTTCAGGGGAGTATCGGCCGTTACCGACTTGGCTACAAATTATTCCTAACACAGTAAATTACACGGCTGTCTGTCTACTTAAATGAAATATTGTACCACGTTCAAGCAGTCGATGTGTAACTCATGATGATGCCGTACGCAGCAGAATCCAATAAGTGAATAGTGAATATTTCAAGTACGAGGAAATGTGGTAAGTTGCCTATGAAGAATATAGGCCATTCTGTGTTCAAATAATCTTTTCTTTAAGCGGCTGTCTGTTCTACATCTACATCCATACTCCGCAAGCCACCTGATGATGGTGTGTGGCGGAGGGTACCCTGAGTACCTCTATCGGTTCTCCCTTCTATTCCAGTCTCGCATTGTTCGTGGAAGAAGGATTGTCGGTATGCTTCTGTGTGGGCTCTAATCTCTCTGATTTTATCCTCATGGTCTCTTCGCGAGATATACGTAGAAGGGAGCAATATACTGCTTGACTCTTCGGTGAAGGTATGTTCTCGACACTTTAACAAAAGCCCGTACCGAGCTACTGAGCGTCTCTCCTGCAGAGTCTTCCACTGGAGTTTATCTATCATCTCCGTAACGCTTTCGCGATTACTAAATGATCCTGTAACGAAGCGCGCTGCTCTCCGTTGGATCTTCTCTATCTCTTCTATCAACCCTATCTGGTACGGATCCCACACTGCTGAGCAGTATTCAAGCAGTGGGCGAACAAGCGTACTGTAACCTACTTTCTTTGTTTTCGGATTGCATTTCCTTAGGATTCTTCCAATGAATCTCAGTCTGGCATCTGCTTTACCGACGATCAACTTTATATGATCATTCCATTTTAAATCACTCCTAATGCGTACTCCCAGATAATTTATGGAATTAACTGCTTCCAGTTGCTGACCTGCTATTTTATACTTTTATACTCTTCAGCCAGAACATTATGACCACCTACCTAATAGCCGGTATGTCCACTTTTAGCACGCATACCAGTGGCGACGTATCGTGGCATGGAAGCATTGAGGCCATGGTATGTCGTTGGCGGGAGATGGCACCACACCTACACACATACAGAATTCCGGGGAGGGGCACATCCCAGATGTGTTCGAACGCGTTCAGATCTGGCTGCTGTGGCCGAGTGGTTCTAGGCACTTCAGTCCGGAACCGCACTGCTGCTACAGTCGCAGGTTCGAATCCTGCCTCGGCCGTGGATGTGTGTGATCTCCTTGGGTTAGTTAGTTCTAAAGTCTAGGGGATTGATGACCTCAGATGTTAAGTCCCATAGTGCTTAGAGCCATTTGAACCATTTGAGATCTGGCGAATTGGGGGGCCAGGGCATCAACTGTAAATTACCATTGTGTTCTTCGAACCACTCCATTACCTTGTGACAAGGCGCGTTATCTTGTTGAAAAATGCCACTGCCAATGTCGGGAAACGCGATCGTCATGAAGACGTGTAGGTGGTCTGCAACCAATGTACGATACTCCTTGGCCGTCATCGTGCCTTGCACGAGCTCCACTGGAACCGTGAATGTTCCACAGAGCACAGCAGCTTGTCTCCGTCCTGCAGTACAGGCGTTGCTCCCCTGGAAGACGACAGATTCGCGCTCTCCTATCGGCATGATGAAGAAAGTATAGAGATAGACCAGACCATACAACGCTCTGCCACAGCTCGAACGTCCAATGCCGGTGGTCATGTGCACATTTCGGTCGTAGTTGCCGATGTCGTGGTGTTAACATTGTCACGTGCATGGGTCGTCAGCTGCGGAGGCCCGTCGTTACGAGTGTCCGTGCACTGTGTGTTCAGACACATTTGTACTCTGCCTAGTATTAAAGTCTGATGTTAGTTCCACCACAGTTAGTCCCCTGTCCTGTATTACGAGCCTGCCCAGCCTACGACGTCCGACATTTGTAGTGAAGGTTGGCCGCCCTGCCCCACGACGTCTGGACGTGGTTTCACCTTGGTTTCGCCACATGTTGAAGACACTCACCACAGCACTCCTCGAACACCTGGTAGGTCGTACAGTTTCGGAAATATTTTTGCCGAGCCTCCGGGCCATCACAGTCTCCCCTCGGTCTAACTCAGATAGATCGAGCGCCTTCCTCATTATACACACGGACAGCATACTCACTGAAACTACTCGTACCAGCACCGTGCGTGTGTCTGACCAGCAGTCTTTCCTCGCCAGGTGACGCTGCTATCGCCTGGACGGGTTTATATCGATAGCAGGTCGGTGAACGTAATGTTGTGGCTGTTCAGTGTATGTTTCGGACAAAATGGTCAAGGAAGTCGGACGCTGTACATTTAGGCTTTGGAAAGAATTCCATCAACACACAGGTAATCACACTGGCCAAGGCGGCGAAGCATCCGCTGTCATCTTTTCCTGAGAATCTGGAATGTGGTACCCGTGCCCCACCATCACATCTTTCAGCCTTCACCCCCGACTCCACTAGCGTACAACACACAATACTTGGTTTATTACCTGCGATACGAAGCAGCTGATGCTTCTGGAGTTTGTAAGGGAAGGATCAGTGGGAAGTGGAAATGAGGTGATGTTTTACGGCAGGTTGCTTTTGTTGTGACAGCATATCCAGGAAGTAGCAGATAAGCTGAAGTCGTGATTTTCGAGCAGGCTTTGTGTGGCGCCTTAATGAATCCTGGGAACCCAACCGCTGTACCAGCAGCCTTGATGATACGTCAACAGCCCTAGCTGAATTTTCTCGCTACTGCGAAAAACCCACGGTCAAGAGAACATAGGTAAAGGCATGGCCCGCACGTTGCACTAACAAAAGGGAAGGAAAACTAGGTGTAACGGCCCGTCGACATCGAGGTCATTAGAGACGGAACACTCAGATTGTTTCAAGGATGGGAAAGAACTCGGCTGTGCCCCGTTAAAAGAACGATCCCAGCAATTGCCGGAAGCGATTTAGTAAAACATGGAAAACCTAAATCGGGATGACCGGAGGCGGGTTTGAACCTTCGGCCTCTCGAATGCGACTTTAGCATGCTAACCAGTGCGCCATATTGCTCGGACGTAACTCGTAACTAATTGCTTTCTTCAAGAAACTGCAAAGCAGAAGATACTGGTAGTATGAGAAATTGTGATAAATTGTATGTGAAGAATGGAGGCCACTTTATGTACAAATATTATTTTCCTAAATAGGCTGCTTTTTACGTATTTATGTTTCGGATAATAACAGTCTGTAGAAATATAAACAAGAGCCAAACAGCCCATCCAGAGCTTTAACTACAGAGAACGGCAAACAGGCGATGATTCAGGGAAGGTGAAAAAGGATTGGGAGACAAGAGAGACTTGCTTAAGAAACGAAAAGTAGTGGGGATATACTCTGTACGTGAGCGGTGAGAGAATGGAAGACCGCGCGGGTACATAGGTGAACGAGAGCACGCATGGCCATCAGACAGACAAAACATTAAGGCTTTCAATAATTTATTATGTATCAGATGAGAGTGATAGGGTAGAAAACACAGTGAGATGCTTTGGCCCAAAGGTAGACGCAGGAATAAGTTACTGCTTGGAAGACTTTAGTGGAAGCAGCCAACTCAGTTTCTGTAAACAAACTGGAGAGGGTCACGTTGTTGCTAAAATACATTTCCAGTGCTGAAGTGGCGTTTGTACACATTGCGAAAACTTTATAAACTCTATTTTGATAGATGGACATGACATACATTTAAATGAAATTAAATAAATGTTATAATGTAGTTCTACGCTACTGTCCATTAAGACTGCGGCACCAGGAAGGACAGAAGGCGACGAAATTATATTTATTGTACTTATACGGTGATAGTACTTCGGATGCGTGATTAAATTTGTAGATATACAGAGTGCAAAATTTAGTACACAAAACTGCCCTCTGGTAGCATCAACGGTTGTAGCTCGATTGAGCAATGAGTCGAACTGACTCTCGATAGCAAATAATTCATTCAATTTTTAATCAACTCTATCGCAGAGGTAATCAGTCGTAGCTTATTGCGAGTGGTGGTGTGCAAATCCCTCGGCAACACAAGATGAGATGTTTTTGTTGGGTTAGATTTCTGTTGACTGGACCTTGCAAAGCAACAGTCGAACCCCCTTTTGTATCGAGGTGGGTCAGAAGAACACGGGCAACATGCAGTCTTCAGATATCTTGTTGAGAAATAACGCCAAGTCTGCAGCTGACTCTTGCATACTTGGAAGGGGGAAGATGGTACAAGTTGCAGACAATGTCTCTACCGTTCCACTCTCGAATACCAGGTGAGGAAAAAGAACACTAAAATCTTTTCGTGTGAGGTGGTTGCTGTTATTACATTTTAATTATAATTTCTATCTGTGTAGATGGAAGTGAATAAAATATGTTTCCATTTCTAGGAGGAAGTTGGTGACTTAAATTTCGTGAAAAGATCTCGAAACACCGAGAAACGCCTTCGCTTTAATGATTGTCACCCCAACTGCTGTATCATACCCGTGACACTCTCACCCGTATAATACACAACGAGTTGCCATTCTTTGCAATTTTTCGGTGTCCTCCGCTAATCCTATCTGACGTGGATCCCCTGTAGCACAGCAATACTCGTGAAGAGGACGGACAAGCATAACGTAGGCAGTCTCTTTAACAGATTTGTTGTGCCTTCTAAGTCTTCTGCAAATAAAATGTAGATATGAGTCTCAAAAATGGTTCAAATGGCTCTAAGTACAATGGGACTTCATCTGATGTCATGAGTCCCCTAGACTTAGACCTACTTAAACCTAACTAACCTAAGGACATCACACACATCCATGCCCGAGGCAGGATTCGAACCTGCGACCGTAGAAGCAGCTCGGTTCCGGACTGAAGTGCCTAGAACCGCTCGGCTACAGCGGGCGGCCGATTTGGATCTCTTTCCCCACAAGACACTCTAACGTCTGCTGCGCAAATTACTGGCTACGCGAGCCAGAGATTAAAATGTGTACCGAATAGCGTCGCGCCAGGTGCTGTCCAACAGTACGACGACAAGGAATATAATGTGCAGTGTTCATTTTCCTCAGGGAGCCGCGCGGAGGTGCCGCGTGGTTAGAGGCGCCATGTCACGGATTGCGTGGCCCTCCCGCCGGCGTTTCGAGTCCTCCCTCGGGCATGGGTCTGTGTGTTATTCTTAGCGTAAGTTAGTTTAAGTAGTGTGCAAGTCTAGGGACCGATTACCTCAGCAGTTTAGTCCCTCAGGAATTCACACACATCTGAACATCCTCAGGGAACGCTAGCCGCGCGAGGCCGTTGAGGTCCTTCGTGACTTCGAGTGTTGCCCTTGTGAACCCGTATATTGCATATTGACATTACGGTCGTGGAATACTGACCAATGGAAGCAGAAATATGCGGAACGATAGGCATCGATCCTGCCACTGTCGAGTTCCGGCGTTTCTCCTTCTTGCACGAGCTTAAGACGATCTTTTCAGAAACAAATAACATTCAAATGCAGTTTGCGAATGAGGAACCTGATGCGTAAGCTTTCCTCGTATACGAGGGCTGCTGAAAACTAATGATTCCGAATTTTTATATGAAAACTTCTAAAGTTTTTTACATATAACAAAAAACGTTATACACCTTTATTCTTCATGTCTTCACACTTGTAGCCCCCTCTGACGTTAGAGGGCTCCGAATTGTAGCGTGCAACATGGTGGTATATAATGAAACTATGTCGGTGCGTGAGAAACGGGGTGCTGTAATCGTGTTTCGTATTCGAAGAGTTCGTCCAAACATGGAGTACTCTCTCTTGCAGCGTGACAATACCAGACCACACACGAGCGCTGTGACATCTGCAACAATCCGGCGCCTTAGATTTACTGTCATAGATCATCCTCCACACAGTACTCGACTTGGTCCTATCCGATTTTCATCTATTACCAAAACTTAAAGAACACCTTCAAGGACTTCACTTTAATAGTGATGGAACGGTGCAAGTATAGGTTAGGGTGTGGATCCGTCAACAAAGTCAAACAGTCTACAGTGACGGTATCAACAAGCTGGTCTCTCGTTGGGAGAAATGTTAGTCGCCAGGGTGACTACGTTGAGAAATAAATATGTAGACATGGGGTCTAAAGAGGTAGAATGTTAATAACGTTTATTTTATTTAAAAATCTTTAAGAGTTTTCACATAAAATTCAGAGTCATTACTTCTCAACATATCCTCGTACATAATGTTGATGGCATTACTCACACCTGCTTTGTACGGTTTCACAGAGATGCTAATTGCTTTCGTAGCCAAGCATGTAGTTCACTTCATGCCAGTTTGATGTCCGTTGCACATCGCATGCATTGTGTTGTAATTTTGATGGCCATCAGTGTATTTCTAACCGTACTGTTTCGTCACAATACTTAGTATATCCTTTTGGTGGTTTTGAGTGTTCATATATTTTTTTGAGGCTGATCTTGCCTAAATAATAATCTAGCAGTATTTCACAAATACAATCAACTGACTGCGTATGTTATAGATAAAATTATTCCGAGGGCTAACAGCGTCTTCAAGATTGATAGCTCGTGACCTACGAGGGCTGACAATCCTAACGTAGATGTTATCGCGTATGGGGAGAACCAAACAGTAGACTGCATGTTTAATGTTGCATGTGACTGATGTCTCAAGTGCAAGCGGTGTTCGAGGAAGAGAGTCAAGCGAGAAAGTTCGTCTACACTACTGACATAAGACAAACAGAGCAATCTATGTCAACGTAGGTCCAGTTTTACATCTTTTGTATTTGTGTAGTATGAAGAATGTGAGAAGGCCTAGTAGTAGTAGTAGTATTGTGTTCTTCCATCTTTAAATTCATAACATGTATCATCGTTGGTTTTACATTGCCATATGCCAAACAACACGTAAAATGTATCCTCTAGTTTCTTAATTTTACGATTAAGGCAGAATCAGCAGCCTCATCTGTGTGGAATAATGATGTTTCTATCTGCAGTGACACTTAAATCTGCCACAACCAGAAGTATTAAGCTCGTATGGAAGCAGATATTCAAATGAGCTTAATTATGATAAGGGCAATATTGTACAAGTAATAGTGTGTATTAAATACGTAGTCAATAGTTTTAATCACTATCTCAAACTTATCCGAGATGGCTTACCCTTCTGTAGTGTTAGCCAATAATAACTGTAGTATTGTCCAGCCGAAAAATAAATTAACCTGATGTAAGGACTGTAAACTAACTCACATTGAAGATAAATGTAAGCATTAATCGTAAAATGTAGTATCTTGTGACAGGGCTGGCGTCAGGACCTATCCAGGTATCTAATAAAATAGAAATCAAATGCAAGTTTCAAAATCTGTACCCATGATTTTGAACAAAACGCCTGAGCGTTGGAGGCCCTCACAGAACCTGGGAAATGGTTTTAAAAAAATATGAGCTCTACATATCTAACTAATGGTTAACAATGCAGAACAAAAAATGTTATTATTACGTACAGGCAAGTGTTGTAATATTTATGAACGTATTTATAATTTCCATGTATTGATAACAGATTTTAATAGGAGTATAAGAAAAATTATTAATCAAAGTAACGACAATGTTTGAATTATCAAATAAGTTAATTTTATTGGCATATCGAACATGTATGTCATAAAATATATGATTGTGCATATACGAATTTTAAACTTCGCGCCCCTTGTCAAGTTTCTTTTCTGTATACTGACTGAACTACGGCCCTCGTTTTGATAAGTTTCAAGCTTTTTTTGACTAGTTTCATATGATAATAATGTAAGTATTTAAAGCCTATTAATCAGTAAAAAAATTACGTGTTTTAAAACCATTGTTGTGATGGTTAGTTTTTAATATACCCTCTAGTAAGCGTTAAATATATAAAAAGTTTAATAACTTTTATATTTATATTTCGTCATTTCGAAAGGATTTTCGCCTTTTAAAGTGTTAGGACGACATTGTAGATAAAAATGTTTGTTTCAGCCATTTTAAAAAGATTTACGCTTTCACTTTTGTTTATTTCAGAAGTCGGCCGGCTGGCTGAGCTACTGCCACCCGTCTACATATACATTTACACGTCTAACCTGCAATTCACACTTCAGTGCCTGGCAGAGGGTTCTTCGAAGCACCTCTACTGCTCCAATCTCTAACACTGCGTGGGAAAAATAAACGCTTAAATCCTTCTGTACGGGCTCTGATTCTCTTAGTTTTTTTTTACGAAGATCATTTCTCCCTGTGCAAGTTGGCGACAGTAAAATATCTTTACATTCAGAGGAGAAAATTATTGAGTGAAATTTCGTGAAAAGATCTCGCCGCAACGAAAGGCGCCTTTGTTGTAATGAATGCCACCCCAACCCGCTCAATATATCTGTGCCATTCTCTTCCCTATCTCGCCGTATTATAACACGAGATGCCCTTGTTTGGACTCTTTCGATGTCCTCCGTCAAACCTATCAGGTAAGGATCCCATGCTGCACAGCATACTCTAGCAGAGAACGAACAAGCGTAGTGTAGGCAGTCTCTTTAGTAAACCTGTTGAATCTTCTAAGTGTTCTGCCAATAAAAACGTAGTTTTGGTCAGTCTCTGCTACGACCGACTGCAGAGGCCCATCGATCGAAAGAATCTTTTGAGAGGCCGAGAGTGCAGCACCAAATTCGTGCTAGTGTGGAAAGGTAAAAGTTTGTTTTGCTGTATTTTGTTTTGTGTTGTAGCTTATATTACTCATAAGTAGTGTTTAGAAGTCAGTCGAGCTGATAGCCTGCTCCACGCTCTCCGTTATTTTGTACTTGTGTAGTAAGATACGTTTTTATATCGTTGCCTTGTACAGTTCTATGAGTTTTGTTATAATGGAAACGAATGTTCCGAGTGGAAAAAAGTGTTCATCAGACTATGAAAAAACGAAAGCGTAAAGCTGAGAACGATAATGCTACGAAAACGGGACACATATTGTTACCCTATGAGCCACTCGCTAAACTAGCAGTGTCGGGGGAATGAGAAGGACTGGAGATGACGTTCACGCTTCCGTAACGATAGTCAGTGGGATCTGGATTCTCAGAGATAAGGTACGCCGTTAGTTAGCTTCACTTGTAACTTATTAAGGTTGTTAGGGCGTCGGTAGTTAAGAACGTCCCTCTCGTACTAAAGTTAGTACTACTTCTCAAAACATTGCAGATGTTGATACGAAAGAAAGACGTTATTTAGATGCCTCTATAGCAACGGTGTTGCAGTGATGGGGTCCACGCCGATCAAGAGAGAGGCGACAGTAAGGATGACATTTGCGTTGAGAGGAGTGCACACAGAAAAGTGTAAATGATAGTATTAGAGCAAGAGAAAGACTCAGTGACGGAATCCTTTCAGAAACTGACCATGTTTTAATGGCTAGATCGACAGGAAATGAGAAGCTTTTAGATTCTGATATCGATCTGTGGAGTGAAAAAAAGGTCTTAAGAAATTTAGAGGTAGAAGAAGCTGTTAGGCGAGGGGCTGAGGAAACACCAAAAATACTGCCGCCGGACCGAAAAAGTAATCAATCTTACCCTCCAAATGTGTTTGAGAGAATCATTAAAAAATGGGGAAATTTCAAAAAGGGATTGGCTTGTTTGTAGCATCATACTGCTTTGCTTGCCGATTATTTTCGCGACGCAAGAATGTCACTATGTCTGATTTGGCTCTAGGCTACGGCTACGGCCAATAGGAGCCTGGAAGAAGCGAAAACAAAAAATGAGGAACATGAAAGCAGTACTTATCACAAAACATCGCACTTAGAATGATGCTGAGGAACATGAAAGCAGTACTTATCACAAAACATCGCACTTAGAATGATGCAAAATAGAAAGTGCGCTAAACAGCAGTTCAGCCGTAGAAAATCTTTTAGACCGAAACATTGTAAGAGAAGACCAATATTGGATAGAAGTATTCCATCGCGTGATCGAGGCTATTCTTTTTCTCGCGGAAAGAGTTTTAGCAATGAGTGACTTAGTCATAGACCGTCAAAATGGCAATCGTTTGGGCGTCTTGAATCCGCATGGTTCATTATCTATCACACGATGTTCAGAACGAATTTGTTGAAATAACTGGAGATTCTACTTGCCAAACTATTTCAACCAAGGTGAAACGTAACAAATACTTTTCTGTTATGATAGATGCGGCTCCTGATGAAGCCCAAAAAGAG
The DNA here is from genome assembly GCF_023864345.2 of Schistocerca serialis cubense. Classification (NCBI taxonomy): domain Eukaryota; kingdom Metazoa; phylum Arthropoda; class Insecta; order Orthoptera; family Acrididae; genus Schistocerca; species Schistocerca serialis. The sequence continues at coordinate 387,513,407 of NC_064640.1, forward strand.
CAAAATATTTTTATACAGCACTACCGTGCCCTCTGTGAAGAAAATCAATACAGAGTTAGAAAGCGTTTTCTCAACTTTGTTCTCTGTGACCAGAAGACTGATTAGTCAATCGCTAAACGTTATGGGTCACAGCTTTCAGAATGTTGTGGGCAGGCTTATGACAACGGGAGCTATCTGAGTGGCATCTATCAGGGGCTAAAATGTGTGTTACAAGGAAATCCAATGGAAATTTTTCTCCTTGTGGTGCTGACTCATTAAATCTCTTTGGCGTCCACGTTGTGGAGAGTTGCACGGATGTTTTCACTCTTTCGGAATTGTTTCGAAAACATAAGTTTTTTTCATTCTAGTCCCCTAAGATGGAAAGTTTTATATCGCCCCTTCACCAGCTATCGGAAACGAGATGGTCTGTGCGGATAGATGCCGCGTGTCCATGTGCTAAGCATCTGCCAGGGTTACAAATGGCGGATGAACTTGCTTTTAACTTTAATTTGAATGTGAAGCCACATACTGTACTGAAGCACGTTCAGAAGTATTTGAAATAATTTCATTATGTCTTGATGCCTTCAATGTGGTACGAAGTACTAGCTGCAATAAACGTATGTAGTGTTGTGCTTAAGGCAAGGGAAGACACAATAGATGCTGAATGTGGCAGCATTAAGATTTAGTTGAAGAATTAAATAAATTGAGAAATAGATGGGATAGTTTATAAATGAACACACAGCCATCTGACTGTATTGTTGCTTATTTAATTTTTGGCCCAGGTTTCGTTCTCCCTTTCATGCCATTTTCAAGTGATTAAGCTTATATCATTAACATATATTGCAGGACCTCAAGCTCAAAACTGGCCATAAATTAGGAAAAGTATTGGCTCCTTAATTTACGGCCAATTTTGAGCTTGATGTCCTGCAATACATGTTGGTGACATAAACTCAGTCACTTGAAAATGGCATAAAAGACCGAAACCTGGATCACAATTAAATAAACAACAATACAGTCAAATGGTGATGTGATCATTTAAAAATTATTGTATGACTGTTGCTCAGCAACATCAAAAACAGTTTAGGTGGGATAGTATTTACGCAGAAAGTTGTAACGTAGCAGAAGTCATTGGAAAATTACGTGGCTTGAATGTCGTGATTCATGGCAAAGGGAAACGAAAAGACAAAAGAAAACGCTTTGTAGATGAAATACCAGATAAACCTGAACTCAGAGGACAGTTTTAAACCAGATGTCTTCTATGTAATTCAAGAAACTGTTGTAGGAAACTTTACAAGGTATGCTGCCACAGAAAACATGATAGACACATTTGGTTCATTTTGTAACTACAGAAGCCTAGTCGATTCTACGCTATCAGAGCGCGTAGAAAACATTGCATCTTTGCACAGAGCAGACGTTAATAAGCAGGATTTGAAAGAAGAAATTTTGCACTTAAAAAGATTATGCAACTAATTTTGTGTCTGACCCAGTTACCCTATGCGCCTTCTCAATGGTCTTGCTGAATGCAATTTTAATAACACATTTCCAAATATAATGGTAGCCTTACAGATTTTCTGCTCTTTGCCTGTTGCTTTTGCTCAAGAAGAGCGGCCTTTCCACGTTCTTGCATGAGTCAAACATTGTCTGAGAACTACAATGAGGCAAGTGCGGCTTCTTGGATTAGCTACGATCCCATTAGAGTCAGCGTTAGCCCCTTCATTAGATTATACCTCGATTATAGAGAACGTTCGTATCTAAAAATGCTAGAAAGAAAGTATATTTCTGTAAAGCATCGAATTTATATAAAATGCTAGCATTAAAAAATTTCATAAGTAATATTGGCCAGGTGCGAGTAGGATGCGCGTACTAAGGGTTCCGTACAAACTTAGTTATGCATATAGGCAGTTCATCCGTTCTGGGAATATAGGATCTCGACGGTTTTTGGTTGTTATCGGCATCATTATTGGCGAGATATCGGTCCCAGGGATCCCAAAACTTTCGACTGTGTTTTGATTTCAAGTTTGAAGTAGAATAACAACTGACAAAAGATATTTTGTTTCTCGTGCGACACAATTACAAATTAACGATTTTCGAATTTTCTGCTTTGGTTGTTCTGTGAAACCTTGCTTCTTCCAAAATTTCATGATTCTAGGTCTATAGGCAGTATCCTGCAGGTTTTGATGAGTGAGTTTGCGAGTATCAAAATATATGACATAAATGGCCATAACTTTTGGTTGCATTGACTTAGAAACTTACATTTATCATACCGTCGAGTGACTGTAGACGTAGTACGTGACATAAATTTCAACTTGATACATCTACTCGTCCCTGAGAAAAAGGAGATTAACAGAAGAGCAGACACATTGATTGTCAGGTACAATATTACTCTTTTCTTTTTCGTGTGATATAATTACAAATTCACAATTATAGGATTTTTCCATTGATATGTACAGTGAAACCTTGCTTCTTGCCAAATTTCATGATTCTGACCAACGGGAAGCACCCTATAGGTTTTGATGAGTGAGTTTCCCAGGATCAAAATATGTGACAAATGGCCATATCTTTTCATTATATTGACGTAGAAGATAATGTTTAGTACACCCGCATCGGACTATACACCTTAGTATGTGACAAAAATTTCAACTTGATACAAATGGGTGTGATAACAAATGACAAAATTTTTTCGTGTGATATAATTACAAATCAAAATTTTCTGATTTTTCCCCTATGGTTGTACTGTGAGCCTTTGCTTCTTTCCAAATTTCATGATTCTGGGTCAACGGGATTTACCCTGTAGGTTTTGACGAGTGTGTCTGCGAGTTTCAAAATAAGTGACATAAATGGCCGTATCTTTTTATTGCATTGACTTAGAAGCGTCTCTGTTTCGCACCGCCAGTGGACCTTAATATCTGACACAAATTTCAGTTGATACGTGCACCAGTTGCTGAGAAAAAGGGTTTTGAACAGTCGAACAGACACACAGACATATGGACAACAAAGTGATCTGATAAGGGATTCGCTTTTACCGATTGAGCTACGGAATTCTAAAAAGGACTTTGTTTGATTTTTGTGTTAAAATTTTTTGACTTTGTCCAAAACACCAAAATTTAATACAAAAATATGTGGGGAGGGGCCTAAGAACGCTTACTCAGGGCCAGAAAATTCTGTCTTTTGAACATACGGAATACGAATCACGACCGGAGTCAGTCATGTCACACAAATACTGTTACATGAAAGAAACTAATGCGTGGAGCAATCAGCTAGATTCAGAAGCAGGTAAGGTGATTGACACTCCGATTCGTTGAAAGATATTCAGACAGTGCACTAAATATGTGGAACTTTACATTTATTAACGACTTCCAGAGTATGTCGTGAAATATTACACAAACTGGATAAACGTAAGATTTACGTGTCGTCACCATAAAGTTTGGTTTGAAGGCTGCAGTACTTTGCTAGACATGTTCGTATTGGAGGTGGTGTGCTGTTCCATTTCTTCGAACCTCCAATTGACTTATCGAGCCAGTTATATGGGCACATAGAAGTTAACGTGGTCATCTAACCACGGCACAAGCTATGTTTTTTATATTAACAAATCATTACCAGAGGCGGGGCTTTTATATTTTCCCACTTTTTCTTTTTTATTTCTTACTTTTATTTATTTTTTAATTAGCGTTTCCATCAACATTTTGAAGCCACTTTCGCTTTTCTTGACGTTACGTGACTTGAGTTTCCTCTAAAAATATTCTCTTTGGAAGTATTTCACTCTCGTACTTAAGGCTATATGAATTTCCACAGTTAAGCAGGCATAACGAAATATATAATCTTCCAGTACGATTATCGCGAAAAGAATTAAATAAGAAATTCATATTTATCTGTCGTTCTGTATTAAAATTCTGCATAGAAAACTAGTTCACAAGTCGTTTATTTTTGAGTTATTAGTCTTAAATGTGTACGGGACAAAGTGACTGGGGAACCAAGCATAAATGATGCTCTCGGCTGTCTACTCGTTTAAATTTGAATGTACCAGCATTAACTACCCAGCAACGCCTTACTCCTCCCGATCTAGTTTAACACCGTACATGCAAAGTTCTGAAGATCCAACACGCAAATATATGAAAGAAAATTCAAATTAAAAACGAAGGTAAGCATTTGTCATCGTAGCAGCAACTACTGTTTCGGAAGAATACGTGTGTCATAGCTGTATTCATATTTAGAGCAGTTACTATTAGTTGAACTTACTGAGATTTTATTGATACTAAGGTAAACTACTAACACATTTTTCAGTAAAACAAACGATCCAACGTTATATAAAACATACTTTTTCCCTTAGTTACGGGTATTATCTTGTATCTATCCACATTTAAAGAGAACTGCCTTTCATTATACGAAAAGGATTTTTTTAAGTTAGTCTACATCTCCTTGTGATTGTCCAGCTACGATACATTCCCACAGCCAACAGCATCGTCAAAGAGCAGCCTTATATTATTGCTACACATATGTGATAACTCGTTGCTGCGTACTGAGAACATTAGAGGTCCTATTATAGTTCCTCTGCCAATGTCTAATATTACTTTCTTCGCTGTTGAGCCTTAGGTATCCAGTACAATGTCTTGTGTTTCGTTAATCAAGGATTCATCGAGCAGTCACACATTTGTGTAGATACGCCGGAAGATCGTATGCTAGTTATTAATCAAAGAAGTGGTAGAGTGTCACACGACTTGCAGAAATCAAGGGAGACATGATTTACGTATTCAGCTGCATATAACATTTGAAATATATTAAACGTGAGTAAAACAAGCAGAACCGTATACAGGATCCATAGGCCCTAGGTTGAATCTCTGGTGTGGGCCCCATCCGGATGAAAAAGAAAACATTTATGAGCAATTTTCGATTTAAAAGCCTGTAATTCAGAATTTTTGGCTTATTATTTAATTGTGTAACAATTTACTGTACATTTTATAATTTAATGAACTGTTGAGATTAGAAAAAGACAAAGAATTGAGATCGTTATGATATTCGAAACGATTTATTAACATCTCTGTGAAAAACCATAGTTTTTCAAAAAATAATTAAGAAATAGAGATGTACATGCATAGGATATTGTAATTATAAACAAACACGTGTTTTAGGTAAATGCGAGATAGCAAAATATATGTATCAAAAAAGCAAATTTTACCTAATTCTTATCAAATTCATTAGTATCATAAATCAGCAGGCTGAAAACGGAAGTTTTAAGTATCTTTATTGGTTAATTGGTTTGCTGCAGCAGTTCATATTAATGAAGCAACTTAAAAATCTTCAAAAATTTGCTGTCTTAAAACACGATTTTCAGTACTGAGAGAAGTGAAAATGTTGACACTGTCCTCTAACATAGAAGTTAGATGCCTGTCTTTTATCAAATTCAATCTGGAAAATGACTTTCTTCCATTAATGTTTGTGTTCATTAGTGCTGTATACATTTTTAGAGCGATTACGATATTAAGAAAATACAGTTGACATTATGGTCTCTGGTTTGGATGTAATGTGGAACAGAAGAAATGGGCTTTTCACAAAATATAACTCAGGTAAACTAACAAACTTATGCTAAACGTTCCTTAAAGGACTTAGCGATTTTTCCAGTTGAAGTACCAGGCTCCACTGAAATTTTGACGCGAGGGACTGGGAGATAATGCTTTTACAGTTGTAAGGGAGCACCGCACAACAGTATTAAAACTAATAACTCACCCGGCTTCGCACGGGCAGCACTGAATTTCACGGCCGGAAGACTTGTCTGGCGCAGCGGTAATAAATTATGCACACAAACGTTCCTTGTGAATCAATATATTAGCAAAAACCGCATCAAATTCCCGACAGTAATTCTTGAGATTAGCCTTCAAGTGTAAAAAGAAAAATGCAGTGTGGTACTTTAAATCAACACAGCTCAGCCGATTTACACGAAATGTTCGTAAATTATGTACACAAACCGTTCTTGAGACTCAATCTATCTATTAGTGAAAACTGTATTAAAATACTTACAGTAGTTCCTGATATTAGCCTTCAGAGACAGACAGAAAATCGCGGTAGCCGACTTTATAATATGTACAGTAGATATGTATAGATGTATGGATTTCGCTGCTTTCTGGATTTGCGGCTGCTGTTTATTTTCCTGCTTTTCCTGCCAGAGACAGTTTTCCCTGTAGCTGAGCAGCTGGTAACCCACATAATTGCCACGAGATGTCACTCTAAACACCAATCAAATGTGGAACAGACAACAAAACATATAGGGTGATAGCGTGATGACGTTACAGACTTTCAGGGATGATAGAGAAGGATAAATGCAAGAATTTGAGGTAAGGGATCCTGGCCAGAAAACGAACGAGCTGAATGTTATAAGCGACAATCGTTCTCATACCTCTGACAGTGGAATACATATACCAGTACTGCTGCTGCTAATCTTGTAAGGTAGGCAACTTTCAGAGGTGATACCATGGACCAAAACCAGAGCAGGAGACTAGTAAACACGGGCTCTAAGATGCATACGTTAAGAGCTATGAGCACTTGTTCATCTTCGGTACTGTAGGACACATCTCTTCTGCTGAGCAAGTGCCCATAGCTTTTATGGTATACATTTTAAAGACAATATTTACCATACTTTTTTCTTGTTTTGATCCATACTACGTCCTTCAAAAATATGGAAACCAAAATGTTTGCGGTAGAAGTGACAAGTTTCACAGTATCGAAAACGAACAAGTAACCTTAGTCCTTAAGGTATCCATTTTGGAACCAATGTTTACTGCAATTTTTTTCTTGTCTTGGTCCATACTACCACCTCTGAAAGCTGTCTACACAACATTCTTGGCAACAATAGTACCGGTATATATATTCCACTGTCAGAGGTACCATAACTATTTTCGCATATAACTTTCGATTCGGTTGATACCGGACCAGGGTCCCTTTCCTCAAATCGATACGCTTACCCTTGTCCATCATCTCTGAAAGTCTGTTACATTATCACGGAATCATCCTGTATATTACACACTCATAATTAGCATCACTCTATCTATTAGTGAAAACCGTATCAAAATCCCTATATTAGTTCCTGAGATTAACCTTAACATGCAGACGGGAAAACGAGGCAAAGGACTTTAATCTGTGATATATATAGATTTTTAGGTGCTGGCTACCTTTGTGCAGCTGACCCCTAGACTGGTTCCTAGGTATCCTGCGCTTAAATGCGACCCTGAAAGCAAACTTTACTTTACGCGAGTGGCTTTTCCTGATCTTCTAGAGTTGGAACGGGAAGAAACGGTACGATGATTACTACTGCTTGTCACTCGCCTTCCAGTGACTGTCGGAACACAGATACACATGTCGGCTCAGTAGCGTTATTATCATTCAGAGAAGGACGGAGCAATGCGTGTGCGGACTGCGAATTGCGTTCGCAGCCTTGGCAGAAATGAGCCGTCCAACTAAGGTGTGTTCCGCAGTTTACGGCGGAGAGCACGAACCACATGGACGAAAGTGCTCCCGTGAAACCGTTAGGATGGGGTAGGCTAACCTTGCAGAGGTCACTCCAAGGAGAACGCCGCTGCCGACTGCCGTCTGCCCACCGGCCTCCAGACGCCTAGGCCCTCAATGAACAACTCCCGCTCTGGCCTCTGCGCTTTGCAGCCACACGCCGAACAGGTAGCAGTCGTCTGGCGGTTAACGTCGCGGCTAATTACCCACGTTTCCCTAACTCGACTGAATGCCGGAATTGTTCCCTGAATAAGAACACGGCTAATTCATTCACACATCTTCCTCCAACGGAGGTAGTACTTCTACTACAATTACCTCACGGCTGTCTAGAAGATAAAATAGAACATTCTTTCCTTATGAATCGTGTGATGTTATTTAGACGGAAGTGCATACAAAAAGTCAGTTGTGTGATTTTCCGTTACTGCATTTTGAGCCCTAGGAAAACATGACCATAGACTCCTACTGTGAGGCACTTTTGAATATCCCAGTGGACTAATTATCTTGCTAATCCATCGGTTTCATTTACAACGGGCCTCCAGCAGTCCTTAAAAATTTGAGTGTCGAAACTCAGGTTTTCGAATTTAAGATGAAAGGCTCCCTTGTGGCACTTGTCTTTTATTCTATACAGACATTCGCTGCAATAGTTTGGAGCCTTGGATTCTGACGTATTTTATATTGCATATACTTTAGTACATTGATTTTCTTTATTATAATTTTGTTGCTTTCGTTTTGTTTTTAAATTTTACTATAAACATTCCATAAATTTTGTAGTAATACGTCCGAACACTCAGTACAGGTGGCTTCGGCTCACATGGTTCCATGTAACATAACAAAAAATATATATAAATCACCGGAAATTCAATAATTAGTTATAATTTTGACTTCGGTTGCTAGTTTCTTTTTTTTTTTTTTTTTCAAAATGACTACTGGTGTCACTATGGTTAGTGACAAGGAACTCGCTAAGCTGTGGTAGAAAGGGTGAAAGAAGATGGGAAACTAGAGTAAGCAATTTTGTAAGAACTGCATCACATACAGAGTCTTTACATTTCTGGTTATAATAGTAATTACGGAAATGAAGAAGCTTGCAAAGGATAGAGAAGCATGGAGAGCTGCATCAAACCAGTATCTGGACTGAAGATCACAACAACGATACAATTAATATTGTTTGCTTTAACTTACAGAGAGAAAATTAAAAGTAGGGGTGTCAGGGATAGTGAGGATATTCCACAAATCAATTTATACAGAAACGTCTTGATTCTGCACGTCCTTCCCATTTTTTTCTGAAATTATGTATTACAGTTAGTGGCCCCTACCTGGTAGTCTAATATAATAATGTAACATGGTTTTGCTGAGTGCTCTCTAGGAATGCACACTAAGAGGGTTATGAAATTAGGAAATTACTCAATTTCTACGTAAGAAGTGCCCGTATATTTGCATCCAATCAGCTGTCACCTGTGTAACTGTCGACAGCATTACCTCTTGTCACTATACAAGTTTCTTTTTTGAGGAACTCAAATTACTGTGGTCTGCGGCTGACAGTATTATCAACAAGAGATTTAAAACAGTTCATTGCAGTGCGTAATTAAGAAAATTTACTTTGCATACAGTAACACTTGTGATCTCCTCTTATTTGCCTCTCAGCTAGATATGGAATTAAGTTTACGTATTTCATTTGGGCCTTTTGTAAAGATTTATCTGTTATTTCCGTTTTATAGCTTTGGTGATGTAATAACAGAGATATATAGACAAGAAAATTAATGTCAGATATACAGCTGACAGTTAAAAGTGGAAGCAGTACTGAGAAGTAGCTGACCAATAGGTGGAAAAACGCAGGACTTACCCTACGTAAGCAAACCTATTTCAACATCCTAAAAAATGGCGTTTTAGATCGAAACTGAATAAATTGGTTTCTTACTTATTTAATTATACGTTTCTTCAATCATTTGGCTATGATCATCTACTAGAGCAAATTCCTTGAACAGATCACAAAAAGTGCCAACCAATCTAATTTAAGAAAATCATTGTTCTTTTGAGACAATGGAAAAAATTCGTAATCAATAAAACGGATTATTTATAGAAAAAAATGCGTCGCACGCATGCAACGTCTATGAGAAGAGAATTCTGTATGCGTTCGTGTCTAGATACGAACCGTGCTAGCTACCTGAGTTTATTCTGTGTTCTAATAAGGGCAGTGTTCTCAGACGTTGGTGCCCATAGTTTCTTGAACCGATATAGAAAAACTGTTGCTGAGCGAGTTAAATATTTTATATTCATGCCGCAGTGCTCCTACGTACATCTGTCGGTATTTTCCGGAGATAACTCGCAGCTTGTTTGGTGTGCTGTTTCCCTAGAACTTCAGAGCCTGTACTTCCTGCTCGTTTCCCTTTGTTGCGGTCAGTGACCGCTGTCCGTACTTGGCGAAGCATGACGCCTTGCGCCCTCACATTCTCGCTTGTTTCATTCACCTCCTCTAAACCTATATTGGTGGACCTGCTTTCTCTACGGTACAAGTCATCGATGTAATCTTAAGAGAGATTTCATATACATTCTCCACTTATACACATTCATCGATTGAGCGCATGGATGACAAAACAAATATTCTGCTTCGCGTGTTTACACGAAGATCTCGAAAAGGAAGGAATTCTAGCTTTTAACGATCCGTCACCGTCAAAGTCATTACAGGCGGAGCACAAGCTCAGATTATCTAAGGATAGGGAAAGAAATCGGCCGTGTTGCTGTCAAACAAACTATAGCAGTATTAACTGCAAGCGAATTAAGGAAGTGTGCAAGTAACAGGCTTCAAACTCGAAGATTCACTTGACAGTAAGTTGTGGCGGAAATCAACCAAGGAAGCGGACACTGCATCAATGGGAGATATATGCTATGAAAACAAGGTAAACATGAACGCAAATGGCCGGACGGTGTTTTGAGTAGCAGTCTTAGCGAATGTGATTCTAGTGTCTTACCACTTAGTCCAAGATTTCGAGACAGCACATCTTTGGGCCAATGAAGCCTGTTTGTACGAGACAGAGCGACCTGAGGCATGGAATTACTTCGAACTCTTATTAGATATCGTAATTTTTAGGTACCTTTTAATGCCTCTGTTTTCAGATAGTTGGGAGGCAAAATGAGAAAGCCTCACTAGAAGCTCACACAGGCGGCAATGCAGGATATCCCCGTTGCCCCGAAACCTCATTGAAGAACATATGACTGACTTCTGTTCTTTGATACCTTGAACTAGTTATGCAATAACGTAATGTTGTCTTACGGGACATACGTCTATTGATCTGGTTCTTACAGGCTTAGAGCTTTTTTCGGTAATAATATTATTGAGCTCGCTTGGGGATATTTTATTTATTGCATTATTTCATTACATTTTTCGGCTACTGACACCATCAGACCCCAATTTAGAACTTCTCAAACAAAATTAAGTTTCAGCTTGGAATAAAACCAATGTTTTAATTAAACAGCATACTGCACACTGAAACTAAACTTTGTATCGGAAGTTTTACTTTTGGATCACATGATGGCAATTGCCTAAACAAGTCATGAAATAATGTAATACCAAGAAATACTTAGAGACCTAGGCAGTATTCTTTGCAGAAATTGATAATAATCACGAACCCATTCGAGGAATTTATTTCCTTTATTAGTGTACTTAGAATGTTGATGGAAGCTCGTCAGTCACTGTGGTCTATAATTATTAGTAGATCGAGTTTCGCGTGCCTCTTTACAGAAGAGCGTAAGAAAATTATGAAATTCTTTCTTGTGCTATAACTTCACTATTATTTGATAAGTGCATTACGAGCAACAGAGATTGACGAGAATCATAGAACACAAAAGCATATAAATATCTTACTTCCCTCAATGGGAGGAAACTGAGATTGATTATTTATTTATTTATGCATTTATTTTAGATGTCGGTTTTAGACTACGAATATCAATGTTTGTGATTCGCTCTCCGCTTGATATTAGGATCGTTTTTGTTTGGTCACTTACCACTTCTTGCACCTCTGGAAATTCTTTGTACACGTGAAAAATGTCAAATTACTTCGTAGTTCGAATTCCACATTAAACTGCAGACTTTCCATAGCTATTTGGTCAGTCAATTCACAACTCTAAAGGCCATATTAACAAGAATACCATGTTTGGTAATGCAATGCACTGTACTGTACACACAAATATTCAGTTTTTTTTTTAAATTTAATTTGGTTCATCAGGTTCAGTGGTACAGTTTGAGCCAAAGGTACTTGATCATGGAATGAGTCACTGCATAATTCACAGTAAACTGATACGAAAAGTTAAAAACCGAAAAGATGACAAAAATAAAAAAAACACGAAAAGATTTACAATAGCGTGTACAAAAAATAATACGTAACAGTGGAAGGCTCTAAGATACTGCGAGGAAATGCCGTACAGAATGAAAGACGTGTGCTACAATGAAGCTTTACATCTTAGATTTGAAAATGTGTGTGCTTAACATTTCAGTTATGATAAAAGGCTATGTCAGTCCAACAAGAGAAATGGCTTACAGAAAGAGGAAATCGGAAGCACGAGGACGCAAAAGGAATGGAGCTGGATGGACATGACATGACAACAATATTTACATCATCATCAATAACCATTTGACATCTACTGCTGGACCCCAGCGAAGGATAGTCCTATTTCAGAGATTTAGCGTCCCTGTCTATGCGAGCTCTTGATTTGTCCTACCTCCTTACCCAGGATTAACCATGGGCTTGCTACTGCTCCTAATCACTTCTACTTAGTCCTTTATATTTTCCTTTATATTTACAATCGACATGGGATGGCAACGGGAAACCACCCCAGTGTTTTGTTCCCAAGACATAAAAAGTCCCCCACTTGGATCTCAATGGAGGTGGGGGCTGAAGGTGGAGACAGTCACAAGCAAAAGAACGAATATCCAAAGGAATAGACACAAGATTACGACTTGGAATGTACAAGGATTATGCCAAATTGGAAAATTACAGATTGTGGAAAGGGAAGACCAGTGAACTAAATTCGAGATATTAGGATTAGGTAGAAAGACAGTGGGCGCTTCAAAACAGCTAATGGCAATACAGTACATTCTGGTAGGTCAGATAACCTCATCAGTGGTGTTGCCTTGTTAGTACACAAGGGATGGAATGCCGTAGTGACTGAATACAAGCCTGTCATCGACCGAATAATACTACTGAAATTCAAGACTAGACCTTGCTTGCTACGTTTAAAATAGGAGTATGCACCAACTTCAACAGCTAATGATGGAGAGTTAGAAGAATTTTGTGAGTCTCTTTCCAACTGCCTAGAGCCGATACCTAACAGGAAGTTACCACAGTGCAAGAAGATTTTAAGGGTATGGTAGGGAAGTAGGAATCATCGAATGAAGTAACTGGTTGTCATGGTTTAGGAAAACGAAATGATCGTGGAGATCGACTGATTCAGTTCTGTCAGGAAAAGAGATCTGTTACTACCAAGACCTTCTTCCAACACAATACACGTAGACTTTACACCTGTAACTCACCAGGTAGAACATACCGTAATGAGATTAACTATTCTTTCATTGGCTTAAGATGGATATCGTCGACTAGAAACATTCTTTTCCTGATGCCTACTGTGGTTCTAACCATCATCTTCTATGTCTTGAATTGAGAACGAAATTGTCAAAATGCTAAGGGTTCCTCCAAAAACAAGAAGATTAGAGCGAAAGGCTGAAACTGAAATTTTTAGGAATCGAGTCCAAGAAACTCTTTCGACTGATAAGACAGAGAATATGACATCTGCAGAAGAATGGAATTTGCTGAATGAGACATTAGTTAAAACAGTTGAGGGAGTAGTCAATGATAGCAAAAAAGTGAGGAACCAAAAATAACTGGCTCAGTAACGAAGTCATACAAATCATTGAAGACAGAAAGTACTGGAAATGAAAGGATTACACGGAACTTACAAGGGAACCTCCCCATCGCACCCCCCTCAGATTTAGTTATAACTTGGCACAGTGGATAGGCCTTGATAAACTGAACACAGATCAATTGAGAAAACAGGAAGAAGTTGTGTGGAACTGTGAAAAAATAAGCAAAATATGTAAACTGAGTAGTCCATGGGCTACATAGGTAACATCAAGGGAAAAGTGAGCTCAGGAGCGCCGTGGTCCCGTGGTAGCGTGAGCAGCTACAGAAGGAGAGGTCCTTGGTTCAAGTCTTCCCACGAGTGAAAATTTTACTTTCTTTATTTTTGCATAGTTATTATCTGTCCGTTCCTTCATTGACGTCTCTGTTCACTGTAATACGTTTAGTGTCTGTGTTTTGCGACCGCATCGCAAAACCGTGCGATTAGAAGACGAAAGGACGTGCCTCTCCAATCGGAACCGAAAATATTTGATCGTAAGGTCATAGGTCAACCGATTCCTCCACAGGAAAACACATCTGATATATTCTATACGACACTGGTGACGGCATGTGCGTCAGATGACAGGAATATGTTGTCGACCCACCTAACTTGTACACTTGGCGAATGGGTAAAAAGATTCTTCTGCCTTGCCCGATTTAGGTTTTCTTGTGGATGTGATAATCACTCCCAAAAAAGTGATGAAAACATAAGAGTTTGTCACATAAACTGAAAATAAAAAATTAAAAACCCAGGACCCTTCGTTCCGCATCTGCTCACGTTACCACGAGACCACGGCGCTCCTACGGTCCCGGTGTCCTTGATGTTGCATATCTTCCGATGAACTACTCAGTTTGTATATTTTGCTAATTTTTTCACAGTTCCACACAACTTCTTCCTGTTTTCTCAATTAATCTGTGTTCAGTTTTTCAAGGCCTATCCACTGTGCCAACTTATAAATAAATCTGAGGGGGGGTGCGATGGGGAGGTTCCCTTGTTAGTAGTACCGCAAGTTATCGGACTTAATACAGAAAAGCTACTGAAGGGACAAAAATAATTACATCAGTGATACATGTGAGAGAATGAGAAACTCCGAGATTGCAATAAGATCAGGAGCATGTTCAATGAACTAAAGAAATTAACAAGACCCATCAATCCAAGAACATGGGTTCTAGAAGACGAAGATGACACACCTCTAACCAATATAGAACTAGCTGCTGATCGACGGAGAACATATTAAAAGTTGTACATGGATAAGAATAATCGCGCAAACATTCCAGTAGACAAGGAACCTAATATCTTAAAAGAAGAAATCCGAAAAGCTATTGTCGCAAAAGAACCTGAGTAGCACAGTCACCGTGGTGTAGTAGTTATGATACTAGACTGTTGCATGGAGAGTCGTGAGTTTAAAACTCACCTAAACTGAAAAGTTTTAATTTCTATATTCGGTTGGAGTACATTCTAGAAGTATCCACAAATGTCAAGAATCATATGTTCTATAACTGTATATATACCGTATGTGTTCTGGCCGGAGACAGTTCGCTCAGAGCTCTTGTATGTACAAGTGCTGAATAAACCTTCGTTAAGTGAAGTTAGTGTTCGTCATTCATCTAATTACACCTTCTTCTACGTGACATTATTCTGGTGGAGACGCTGGGAATTGGAACTTGTGATAACGCATATTATCGACAACACAATGTCTCCCATCAGGCCATGACAGAGCCGCCGTTTACGTGGCAAGAAACCCGAGTTCGAGCCATATTCAGCAGATAGCCATCTATCGGAGACAGAAGAAGAAGAAGAGGACGTTACGATGACAGCAACTGTGTGCCACCACATGAGACATCCTTCCGGGTTCTCTGGTAACGATGGCCAAGATCCAAACAAGTGACTGAAGGTATATGAGCGTATAGCCAAATTTAACAAATGGGATGAAACCATGTGTTTGGCTAACGTATTTTTCTACTTGGAGGGCAGTGCCAAGCAATGGTATGAGAACAACGAGGAGACGTTCACAAGCTGGGAAGTATTCCAGGCGGAACTGCGCAAGTACTTCGGCGACACACAAAGACAGAAGTGCAAGGCTGAAGATAAATTAAAGTGCAGGGCACAGTGTCCAGGAAGAACTGGAGCATCCTACATTCAAGATGTCTTGGAGCTATGTAAAATAGTGGATCCTAGAATGAAGGAGGAAGAAATGTATCAAGCCCTACTCCTGAAGGAGGTTTCGACATTAGAGGACTTCATAAAATGGTGCCAGTATATCGAGACAATGTATTAAAAAAGAATTAGACGCAAGAAGATTGAACGGCTTGCAAACGTCGTATCGATGTCTGTGATGGAGAAAGAAACTGATTTCACAAGTGTTCTCCGTCAGATAGTGAGAGAGGAAATTCAGAAGGCACGGCGAGCAAAAAACCGAAACGCTTCAAGAGGTCGTAAGGGAGGAAGTGCAACAGACATTGAACCCAGTCTCTCGTCCTTCATTTCCCTTTAAAACAGTGCAAAAGTCGAGACCCAGGCGAAGTTACGTTCCTACAGCGCCGCATGGGAAACCTGTTTGGGCACCAAGGAAGACTGACGTCTGGAGGACCCAGGATAACCAACCAGTGTGTTTCTACTGCGGACGACTGGGACATGTGGTGCGCTATTGTCGAGAAAGGCGGCAGATATTTGATGACACCCGCGCCAGAAGACAGCAGACCGATCTTAGCCGACGGCAACTCCGGGACGACGAAGATGAACAAGAAGATGTGGGTGCAGGACGACGTAGGTCACCATCGCCGCAAGCTAGCCGCTGGAGAGGACGCTCTCCATCGCCGTTTAGAAGGTCCAGCCGATCACCTAGCAGCCACAACCTGGAAAACTAAAGGGTGCGACCTTCCTTGGAGGTGAGGCCGCTGAAGAGAAAAATACTCCGCCGTCGATCACTACAAAAATGATAGGAAACTACGTCGATATCCTTATGGATGACCGATCAGCCCAAGTTCTTGTGGACTCTGGAGCATCATATTCAGTCATTTCGGAGAAGTACCGTCGCCAGTTGCAGAAAACCGTATTCGTCGACAGCAAAAGATCTCTGCTGAAGGTGGCTAATGGAAAATATGTAAAACCTACAGGGAAGATGTGTCATTCGTGTGGGTGTAAGTGGCCATACACAGCCCTTAGAACTTCAAGAGCGTTGTCATGACGTCATTCTCCGATGGGACTTTTTGAAAGTTTCTCAGGCAATTATAGATTGTGGTCGCTCTAAGATTATGCTAGACGAGATAAGATACTGTGGACAGGAAGATGCGCATCCGAGTGTGTGGAGACTGTGTGTGCTGGATGAAGTGACGATTCCTGCAGTCAGTGCTAGAAAGGTAACTGTTACGTTAAGTGAAGTTGTGTTCGTCATTCAACTAATTACACCGTCTTCTACGTGACACTATTGCCAAATTGAAAAAGAACAAAGCACCTGGACCTGACCACATTCTTGCTGAAATGATCAAAATATCTGGAGATTTTGGTTCGAAAATCATGCATGAAGCATGTAACAGCGTATGGAATAAAGGTACATGGATAGAGGAATGGACTATATCGATAAAGAGTTAGTTTGAAAAGAATTTCACCACTCTCTATTTATTATTATGTCTGGTTAGGGTTTGAGCTTTCAAAATCACTGTCAGCTTGGATGCAGCATCCCAACACAGAACAATCCTACGTCCTACATCCTGGCTAGAGCCACCCTTTTTCTGAACCACGGAGCCCAAGCAGACAAAGTAATCAATTTCTCCATATTCAGAGAGTACATCAGTAGCTGGCAGTGACTAACCTGTCAGTAACCGTGATCTTGGTCGTTTTCTTATTTTTTTATAATCCAGGTTTCTCGCTTTCTCTCTTAACTCTGTCCAGTAGTTGCTTCATTTCCATTTGTGAATCTGCGCACAGTGTGGTGTCATCAGCAAATTTTAAATAACTGATTCTTCTTCCTCCAATTCAGATCCCACTAGTGCAGCAATGAAGACTTTTTCCCCTAACACATTCTCCATAGATGTGAAACAAAGCCGTCGATAGACTTCATTCCTATTTAACTCCTTTACATGGTTCAAAAGGACAAGAAATAATCTTAACTAGTCTGATTATTGCCTTACTGCCAGAGTAGAGATTTCTGATAAGGGTAATAAGATGATCTGGAACGTCCATTCCTGCTAGTGTGCTCCACAGTCGAAAGCCTTGCCATAGTCCATGAAACAAAGAACTAATGGGGTACTTAATTCCCTACATTTTTCAATTAGCTGTCTGACAGTGAGAGTCTGCTCTCGTGTTCCTGTGAAGTAAAATACAGCAGCTACTTGCGATAAAAGAGATTCTCGAACGGAAGATGTCACTTACTAATATTAGTCTGAGTGTCTCCTCAGAGCTAGGGATGCATTCTTATAATTTTATCAAATATTTGTGGATTTGTTCTTCAACTCTCAAATTTTTTAGACTGGTACATTGTTAATTGCAAATGCATTACTTTATCTGTGGTGCAGCCACATCCTACAAGTCACAACTCTTTCTCCTTTATCATCATCATCTTCGTAACCATCATCATAATATCATCGTCATATCATCGTCATCATCATCATCATCATCAGCAGCAGCAACAACAACTCGCAATGGATCAACATCTTTAATTCAAGTGTTCAAGACATTATCTTGAATATTTTGAAGAAGAGAAAAGTGAATGCAAAGTTTGTCCTACACACCGTGAGTGCCACACAAAAACAACGGGGCATGGACGCCTGCCACGACTTGATGAAATGCAAAACTCGGGTAACCCTTTTTTGGAATTTTGTGGAAGGAAATTGTCAGAGGTGACGGGACTTGGTGCTAGTACGAACCTGCCACAAAACAACAAAGTGCAAACATTCAAATTATGCGTCAACGATTCGACGAATAACAGATATTCAAGTCAATGTGACGCGCTAGTTGAACAACATTCCACTGAAGAACTTTCCTGACAATTTCACACGTGTGTACTCAGGTGGGGGGTCATCTTATCAAACCAGTCTTGATATTTTTTGGTTTGGAGGATAAAGATCTACTATAGACTTTTTATGCATGATGACATTCAGGTATACCTATCTGTGTTATTCCTACATTTTTTCTAATGTAAATTGTCCACCATGTATTACGTCATTGTCTCGGTCTTTTCTTATCTCTTGAAAACCAGGAAAAAGCTTCTTTTCTTACGTTCCTCACCCTTTTCCGTTTCATTTTGATTATAATCAAAAGTGTGTGTTCCACTCCAGTCTGTTGGTTGATCCATTTGTTTGTTTTCGTGTCTTTCCTAGTAATACCCAACATGCATGTCTCAATTGTTCGTTAACCAACCATCAATTTTTGAATAGTTTTCGTATTTTCAGTCCTAGTTGTAAACTTCTTTTCAGTCGCATTGGAAGCTTTAATTTTAAAATCCTATTTTATTTACCCAGTACACAGAGGTTATTTCTTACTCTACTGTTTATTTCTTCTGTTGTTCATCCAGTCGTTGCTTCAACTGCCCTAAAAAACAAAAATCCAGCAGTTTGCTCCATTACGTTGGTTTTAATTTTTATTATTTTGTTTTCAACGTGCTGGTTAGATATTTTTTTAGTTTTGTTGTAATATGTTTTCGGGCTACTGTCGAACTTGCTCTACTACGTTTTTCCATTACTTGTAGTTTATCGGTGCTAGAGGCAACAGTACAGAGTCATCAGCGGAACGAGAGGAAAGAAAATTAGAGTTTAACGTCCCATCCTCATCGAGGTCATTAGAGACGGAATTGGTAAGACGAAGGTGGCTCAGACATGCTGCACTCCTTCGGCATCTTTTAAGTCTAAGTTTCGGTGATGTGGAATCTCTATGCTGCTTCCCCTTTTGATTCTGCTACTCTGATTGTCTCAATGAAGTCTGAGGGAAGTAGCAACATTGATGCGTATATTTCTCAACATAATAACGTAGATCGAATGAGTGTATTGTTTGTGAGAGCCTGTCAGTAAAGATTTTTGTGAAACCGATTGAATGAATTTGAAATTTTTGCACTCATTCAGTGTTATTTTTAGCGTATATTTTGTATATTACTGGAATAAGGCCGATTGATGTAGACGTTTTTAGTTCTTGTCTACCCCGTTTGTTGTAAAGAAGAAAAATTAAGGAGTTGCTTGTTTTGGGAATCGTCATCTTTCGCAACATTCTGTAAACAATTTTGCCACTTTTGTATAATTTCTCTTCCTACGTTAATTATTTCTGCAGAAGCCTCATTATCACCCAACATTTTCAACTTTTGTAGTCCTGTCGTTCTCGGTTGCATATAATATTACGGTATAATTTCTACTTTTGGATCGTCTATTACAACTGAAAGAAACACAATTTTCGTGCCATACATATTTTGCGTTTCTTCTTTGCAAGGCATCTTAAGTGGCAGCTTTTGTGGCTGTTGTTCTACATGTTGTGCTTTTGTTCCATTTTTGGTGCTGTTTTTCTTCTTCTAACTGCCATTTGAAATTTTATTTTTCAGACATAGCATCAAAATAAGTTTTCAGTTCCTAGTACAGTGAAGTCTGAAAAACAAAACTTCTAATGGCAATTATAAGAAGAAGAACAGGAACTCTTTCAGTGCAGGGACGCATGGTGCAGGGAATGGCAATTGAATCTCAATGTAGACAAGTGTAATGTGCTGCGAATACATAGAAAGTAGAGTGCTGCAACGCTCAATGCTCGACCGGTCACTGCTCGCCTGTTGACGGGGGGACCGAGCCGCTCGTGTCCGGCCCCACACGACTCGGCTCGGTCACGCACTCGCCCCATGTCTGATGTCCGGATTCCGGACACGCGGATAACCGAGCATGACCGGTCACCGCTGACGTCTCACCTCGCCTCGCCCCGGCTCGCTGCACTGTACTGTGCAAATCCAACGCCTCTCTCTCTCTCTCTCTCTCTCTCTCTCTCCCTCTCTCTCTCTCTCTCACACACACACACACACACACACAAACACACACACACACACACACACACACACACACACAATGTATTTATCTCTGTCTCTCTCTCGTGTAACACAAAAGTAACGTCTACTAGAACGGCTAAATTCATAAAGCACTTGGAAAGTAAAATGATATACAATCGTGGATAGAAGACGAGTGTCATTTCCAAACAGAAGATATATTTTTCCTTTCATTAACAGGAAACACTGAATAAGTGTTGTCCCTGTAATCTAGAAGACAACCATCTTCACAAAGAAAGCATACAAAGAACATTCAATATTTACAGACGTAACTTGTCACACTTTTCACTTGTTTGCAACAGAAACAAGTTTATAGTTATTGTTGATCAGTAAATCACTAGCGCGTTCCGGATTTAACTGGCTGACTTCTGCCACGTTATCTTCTCCATAATGCGCACCTAGATGTATTAATTCTTTGCCTACTTCTCTGAAACCTTCACCGGAATCAGCATTAAAAGGTCTCATATCGTTAGCACACATTGCAACACACTTTGCTGTAATACTATTTTTATTACTGCCGGTATCCCTGAAGGAGCTGCATCTTTGTGAGGTTTCTTGCAACTATGTTTCTTTAAATGAGTGGTTTCCGACTGGAAACACACTAATGTGGAGCAGTTTATGCACGATACGTATCCAGTATACGCACTGTTTTCGTCTACAACTAACAGAAATGTAGTCCATACTTGGCTTTTTAGACCTTCCCGTGTAAACATTGGTTTCAATCTTACGTCTTACTGCACTGGCTTCCTCGCGCTGCATGATTACAGAGAGAAACACACACACCACAAATGAGAAGCCCGTACTGGCTGCAGTCCCACACGGATAATGACACGCGTAATGTGTTTGAAGTTAGGTGCTACGTATTCGGTCACGGCTTCCATGCTCGGTCACGAGAACTAGTGCGGGCAGCCTATCCAGTTAGGGTGTGCTCGCCCCATCTCGTACTTTGTGCTCGCTTACTCGGTCATGCTGGACTCTTAATAGAAAGATAGATGCCTTATAATTTAGCTACAAAATAGCAGGTCAGCAACTGGAAGCAGTTAATTCCATAAACTATCTGCGAGTACGCATTAGGAGTAATTTAAAAGGGAATGATCATATAAAGTTGATCGTCGGTAAAGCAGATGCCAGACTGAGATTCATTGGAAGAATCCTAAAGAAATGCAATCCTAAAACAAAGGAAGTAGGTTACAGTACGCTTGCTCGCCCACTGCTTGAATACTGCTCAGCAATGTGGGATCCGTACCAGATAGGGTTGATAGAAGAGATAGAGAAGATCCAACGGAGAGCAGCACGCTTCGTTACAGGATCATTTAGTAATCGCGAAAGCGTTATGGAGATGATAGATAAACTCCAGTGGAAGACTCTGCAGGAGAGACGCTCAGTAGCTGGGTACGGGCTTTTGTTAAAGTGTCGGGAACATACCTTCACCGAAGAGTCAAGCAGTATATTGCTCCCTCCTACGTATATCTCGCGAAGAGACCATAAGGATAAAATCAGAGAGATTAGAGACCACACAGAAGCATACCGACAATCCTTCTTTCCACGAACAATACGAGACGGGAATAGAAGGAAGAACCGATAGAGGTACTCAAGGTACCCTCCGCCACACACCGTCAGGTGGCTTGCGGAGTATTGATGTAGATGTAGATCAAAAATGGAAGAAAAACACAACATGTAGTAAACATCCACGAAACCTGCCACTGAAGATGAATTGCAAAGAATAAAGGCTAAACGCGTATGGCACGAAAATTGTGTTTCATTCAGTTGCAATTGGACTGCCAAAAAAGTAAAAATTATCAACATACCGTAATCTCCTAACATTTTTACTTATTTCATAACTGGAATACATTCAAACGCCTAATCTGGTATTACATCTGCAATGTCATTTTAATTTTGAGCTACCTAAATTTCCGGTTCGTCTCTTAAAGTATACAAGTATTTAAAGAACTTTTCGAATGATTTTTCCAATCTTACTCACGGTGGAGAAAATATCACTAAAGAGAAAAAATGTCTCTTAATTTATGATGGTGTATACATTCCGACGGAACGCTCCAGTAGGGTCCAGTAAGCTGTAGCGCGAGACTAGATCTGGTTTTGCATGGCTGTGTCTTGCCTGACTTCCTGAGCGACGTGTAAGGAAGGCTATTACTGTCAATTTACTGTATACTCCTTTACTAAAAGAGAAAGCAGATCTGTAGATTATTCTCCTACGTTTTCACCGTATTTTCACTTCCATACATTACCCTATTTTGCGATAATTGTTACATAAGAGGACATGTAAATGTACAGCGAAATAACGATCAGGGCCACACTGCGTTAAATTTCCTATTCGCTGAAATACGCTAACCACTTGAAGATAAATTTTGTGCATCTCTGTCCTGTTTATTTAAACTTTAGTTTCATAGTACATGTTGGGAAAAATGTGATGCATTGGTACACAATTGCATACCGATGTAGTAGTAGCGTCTCATTCCAGTATAATATATATATTTTTGATATCGCATCAGGGTATAATCGTAAAGTGCGTGTTGAGTGTTGAAAACTTTTTTTGTTTAAGGGGTATTGGTGATCGCACCTCGCGTGATGTTACTACTGTAAACACACGTCTGAACAATGGCTTTATTAAACATGAAAGTGTTGCAGAATTCTGCCTAGCGGCTTCATGTTTCGTTTCTTTTCACGTTCTCCCACAAATTTTCTTCTCTTACTTTTCCCACTATCGGAATGTATTCTACAATCTGCCATTGAACCTCGCTAATGCTGGCTTTTTAAATAAAACAAACTTTATTAACTTTTTCATCTTTATTCTTCACCTCTACATATTTATATCTCAACATAGTCACCTTGGCGGCTAATGAGAGAACAGTTTGTCGATACGATCACTGTAGAATGTCTGGCTTTGTTGCCAGAACCACAGTTTCATCCCTGCTTGCACCACTTCATCACTATAAAAGTGAAGTCCTCGAAGGTGTTCTTTAAGTTTTGGAAACAATCGAGAATCGGATGAGGCTAAGTCGGGACTGTACGGAGGATGATCGACTACAGTGAATTCAAGGCCTTGGATTGTTACAGACCTCGTGGCGCTCGTGTGTAGCCGGCCATTGTCATGCTGAAAGAGAGGTAGCTCCTTGTGTGGACGAACTCTTCGAATTCGAAAGTCGATTACAGCATGCTGTTCCTCAAGCACCGACAAAGTCACTTTACGCACCAGCATGTTACACGCTACAAATCGGAGCCCTCTAGCAGCAGAGGGCTCCAAATATGTAGTCATGAAGAATAAAGGCGTAGAATGTTAATAACGTTTGCTTTATGTAAAAAATATAGGAGTTTTCACATAAAAATTTTTGAGGAATTACTTTTCAGTACACCCTCGTACAATTGATTTACGCGAGGCGTCACACAGCCTTGGCTTGTGTGGGGCGCGGGAACATAACTACTGAATAATGTCGAGGAAGCCATTTTAAATTAATTGCAAGTAAAGACGGCACAGCGTCATGTTTGTCATTTTACAAAAGAAAACTAAACGACTAAATAAAACAGTGCAGAAGGGTAATCAGGACTTGTAGGTGCAAGAGCGTTACGTCAGAAACTGTTGATGAAGAGAGGTGGTGTGTGGCGGTAGGTTTACGCGTAGGTCCGCATGATGGGCAGTGGGCGAGCCATGGCACGCGGCCCGGAGACAATGGCCCAGTAGTCAAGGTCTGATTACACCGTTACTCTCGCCAAACAAGCTTTCCTCCAGCCGTAGCTCAGCGGGGAAACTCACGCAGCCAAACTGCGGCACGTGGCGTCTTCTTAGTGGAGCACTCGCATTCTCGACTAGCTATGCGCCGTTTCCTACTGGACCAAAAGCTTATCCCGGAGATGCGAAATTTAAAATGACAATCGAAATGCGAAAATTAGAAATGTAATGTTTAGTTACAAATAAATGGCAACAAAAATACCTCGTGCTTGCTCCTTACTAGCAAGGAAAACGCTCAACCAGTTATCAGTAAATGTGGGATTTTGGCAGAACAGTCGTGCAAGAAGGTAGCAACTTATTGATTATCTGGCGATCAGATAGTGGAAACACGACAGTCATTCGTAAAATAAAAAGAAAAATGCTTCGTCAAACAAAGTAATTTATATCTGATACTGCTACATTTGATTTGCTACGTCTCCACATAATTACCTGGGACATTTAGATGTTTGCCATACTTCAGCAAAAGTATAATTACTCCCTGTAGATTCAGAACATGCGGATTGTTACTCAACCAGTTGTATATTAAACTCTTACAACATGTGTTCGCAGCCTGTACGAATTGTTTAAAGGACGACGTTTACCGCTTAATGCTGTAGACTTTTGTTCTGCTATTGAAATTTTGACGTTACGCCATTGTCAAGTACCTACGAACATACAACACAAGCTATCGACAAAATGAAATGGAGACACAAGAACAATATGAACAATATACTCCGGACTTCAGTGCGAAGACTGGGGTGATACAGCCCTCCATGTTACTCTATCTTGTTCGAGCCTCTTCATCTCCGAATAACTGCTGCAACCTACATCCTTTTCTGAATCTGCTTACTGTATTCATCTCTTGGTATTCTTCTGCGATTTTTACCCCCAGCACTTCCCTCCAACACTAAATTGGTGATACCTTAATGTCTCAGAATGTGTCATATCAACCGATCCTTTCCTTTCGTCAAGTTGTGCCACAAATTTCTTGTCTCTCAAATTTATTCAGTTCCTCCTCATTAGTTATGTGATCGATCCATCTCATCTTCAACATTTTTCTCTAACACCACAATTCGAGAGCTTCTATACTCTTTTTGTCCAAACAGTTTATCGTCCATCTTCCACGTTCATACATGGTTACACTTCAGAAAATACTTCCTAACATTTAAATCTGTATTCGATGTTAACAAATTTCTCTTCTTTAGAAAAGCTTTTCTTGCCATTGCCAGTCGGCATTTTATATTTTCTCTGCTTCGGTCATCTACTGCTTTAAGGGTCTCATTTCCTAATCAAATTCCCTTAGCATCACCTGATTCAATTCGACTACATTCCATTATCCTTGTTTTGCTTTCGTTGGTGTTCATCTTATATTGTCCTTTCAAGACACTGCCCATTCCGTTCAGCTGCTCTTTCAAGTCCTTTGCTGTCTCCGTCAGAATTACAATGTCATGGGCAAACCTTAAAGTTTTTTTATTTCTTCTCCCTGAAATTTAATTCGTACTCCAAATTTTTCTTTGGTTTCCTTTACTGCTTTTTCAGTCTACAGGTTGAATAACTCGGGAATGGGCTACAACCCTGTGTCACTCCTTTCTCAGTCAGTGCTTCCTTTTCATGCCCTTCAACTCTTATCATTGCCGTCTGGTTTCTGTACAAGCTGTTAATAGCCATTCGCTCCCTATATTTTACCCCTGCTACCTTCAGAATTCCAAAGACGGTCCTCTAGTAAACATTGTCAAAAGCTTTCTCTGCGTCTACAAATGCTAGAAACGTAGGTTTGTCTGTCCTTAACCTATCTGCTACGTTAAGTCTTAGGGTCAGTATTGCGTCTAGTGTTTCTACATTTCTCCGGAATCCAGGCTGATCTTCGCCGAGGTCGGCTTCTACCAGTTTTCCCATCTTTTTGGTAAATAATTCGTGTTAGCAATTTTCAACCATGACTTATTAAACTGATACTTTGGTAATTTTCACACCTGTCAGCAACTGCTTTCTTTGGAATTGGAATTATTACATTCTTCTTCAAGTCTGAGGGTATTTCGCCTGTCTCATACATCTTGCACACCAGTTGGAAGAATGTTGTCATGGCTGGCACTCTCAAGGCCATCAGTAGTTCTGACGGAATATCGTCTACCCCTGGGCCTTGTTTCGATTTAGATCTTTCAAAGCTTTGTCAAATTATTCTCGCAGTATCATGGCTCCCATCTCATCTCCAGCGACGCCCACTTCTTTTTCTATAATATTGCCTTTAAGTTTATCGCCCTAGTATAGAACCTCTATATGCTCCATCCATCTTTCAGCTATCCTTCTTTGCTTAGGACTGGTTTTCCATTTGAGCTCTTTTCTCTTTTCCCCAAAATGGAATATGCTTCTAAATCCTTACTTTTCCCCTCTAGCTGTTCCTATGTAGCCGTTTTACACTTCCTGTCAATCTCATTTCTTAAACGTTTCTATTCCCTTTCACCTGTTCATTTGCTGCATTTTTAAATTTTCTTCTTTCATCAATTAAATTCAGTATCTCTCGTGTTATTCAAGGATTTCTAGTAGGACTCGTCTTTTTACCAGTTTGATCCTCTGCTGCCTTTACCATTTCATCTCTTAAAGCTACTCATTCGTCTTCTGCTGTATTCCTTTCCCCTGATCCAGTCAGTTGTTGTCTAATGCGCCCTCTGAAACTCTCAACAACCTCTGGTTCTTTCGACTTATCCAGGTCTCATCCCCTAAAATTCTTACCTTTTGCATTTTCTTCAGTTTTAATCTACAATTTAGATTCTGCATCTGCCTCAGGAAATGTCTGACAGTTTAAAATCTGGTTCCTAAATCTCTGTCTAACCATTATATAATCAATCTGAAACCTTCTGGTGTCTCTAGGTCTCTTGCACGTATACAGCCTTCTTTTCAAGTGTTAGTTATGATTAAATTATGCTCCGTGCAAAATTCTATCAGGCGGGTTCCCCTGTCATTCCTTTCCCCCAAGACCACTTTCATCTACTAATTTTCGTTCTCTTCCTTTTCTAACTATCGAATTACAGTCCACCCATCACAATTAAATCTTCGTCTCATTTAACTATCTGAATAATTTATTTTATCCCATCATATATTTCTCCAGTCTCTTCATCGTCTGTGGAGCTAGTTGGCATATAAACTTATACTACTGTGGTAGGTGTGGTCTTCATGTCTATCATGGTTACGATAATGCGTTCACTATGCTGTTCGTAGTAGCTTACCTGCATTCCTATTTACTTACTCATTATCAAGCCCTCTCCTGCATTACCCCTATTTAACTATGTATTTATAACACAGTATTCACCTGACGAGAAGTCCTGTTACTCCTGCCACCGAACTTCACTAATTCTCACTATAGGCTTATCGAATTTCAACGTATTCATTTCTCTTTTTAAATTTTCTAACCTACCTGCCCGATTAATGGATCTAACATTCCACGCTCCTATCCGTAGAATGCCAATTTTGTTTCTCCTGATAACGACGTCCTCCTAAGTAGTCCCACCAGTTAACAAATCATATAGCAGCCGTTATATGATTAGTGAATCTGCAGGGATCAAGATTCATAGATAGATAGCACACATAAAATAGATATCTTCTGACACAAAATTTCTGTCATTTTTACCTTAAATTTTCACCTATGCAAAATACTGTAACACAGAATTAACTTTCGACTATAAGATAAGACTGCTTGAAGTTCCCTATTTGTTTCAATGCCAGTTACTTTACCCACGTTTAGTTAATTACTTGTCAACATATGATTCAAATTGTAACTTTTGGTTTCCTTCTTAGAAATTGTGCCTAACGTCTCTAACATTTATTAACAGCCATAATTGCTTCTTATTCGCATTGACATATTATGGTGGAGAACAGCTCCCTGAGCTAATGCTACTATATCTGTTGCGAGAACACTGTTTTCGTTTCAGATACTTCTTAGAAATAACACTTTTGAGTAAATGAGCTATCTCGATTAGAGGAGGAGGTCAAAATACCACGATAGCAGTACGCAATTTCACATACATAACGATTCTTATTCCCTACATAGAAGGACGCAAATGCAACGTGTACATCGTAAAGCACGAGTCCGATATTTACCAAACTTTGTTGGGACGTTCTTCACGTAATGGATATTAAATATTTTAACTTCCATTCCATTCGGAACTGATGTCCCTCATCAAGATCAGTATGACTTGTGACCTCCATTTGTAGAAATACAGTCTTTTATTCCTTGTGGTATGGTTGTAAACACCCTGCGATTGTCATGTAGAGTACTTCTTTCGCATGCCTGTAACACAGGATGTGTCAGCTCGTGTAGATTGCTGGGTGGAGCCTGGAATGAAAGTATACGTCTTCCCATGGCATTCCTTACATTCTCTGCGGTTGACAAGTTGGAGGACCGAGTAGGTCAGTAAAGATCCGTACATTCGTCGAGGCGTTCGAGATGTGAACTATAGTGTGGAGTCTAGCACTATCCCGTTGGGATATGCCATTTGGTATTCCGGTCATCAAGGATTTCACAACAGGATTAACAATTCTGGCTACATACTGTCTAGCTTCCAGTCCCGTTGGTATTTCCAACAGCTCCTCACACTATGATTCTCGCAATTGCAGAGGTGAGAGCCTTGAGAATGGCTGCTTCCTTTTACCTATCGCCAGGTCGTCTTCGGATGTACTGTCGACGATCTGACAACCGCAGACTGAAACGAGACTCATCACTGAGCACCACAGAATGCCATTCAGTGTACCAGTTCACTCTCGCTCTACACCAAGCAAGTCTCCGTTGTCTGAGGTATGGAGTCAACGGTAAACGACGTACAACAACTCGAGATCTCTACACAGTTTCCAACAATATGTTCTCGATAGTTTGTAGTGACACTTTACCACAAATCCTAACCCTGATTTCAGCGGTTATCATCCGTCTGTTCGTCTTAGCCAGTCGAACAATTCTAAGATCTTCTGTGGTGTAGTCCTCCTCGACGGACCCGCGCCTACTCTTCTTGCAACACTGTTTTCCCGCGTCTATCGTATTGCCGCTAGTTCTGCAAACATTGAACTACAGCTAACTGTCTGTGCGATCTGTCGCTATGATTCTCCGACGTCCCTCATGCCAACGATTTTACATTTCTCAGAGTCCGAAAGATAGACATAAGCTGCACGTGAACATCCTCTGGGAATGTCGGGTCGCGATCTCCACCTGAAAAGTTTGAGTGTCCTTGGACTCACCCAACAGGCATCATGTACTCACACCATTCTTCACCTGTACGAATCGCTTTTTTCTATAGTGAAAATGAGCTCGCAAATTTTAATCAAAATACCCTACAGGCAAAGGAAATACAGGGTCCAGGCAAATTAATGTGACCACTCATAGTTGGCAGGTGGCAGCACTAGCAGTGGAGGGTATATATCGTGTATTGGGGTGACGCGGAAAACAGTGCAGTCATTGTCCTAATTTGTCGCACGTCCAAAAGGGCATGATCATTGGCTTTCGGGCCAAGAGTGGAATCATTTCCCAAATGGCTAAGTTTGTACGCTGTTCTTGTGCCGCCGTGGTTAAACTATAATGTGCATGGCAAAATGAGCTATCCGAAAGCGGCTCCGAAGCAACTGTGGTGCACCATGGACCGCAGATTACAGAGATGAACGACAGCTGCGGAGATGTGTACGTGCTGCTGGTGAGAAGCTGACCAACCAGATGAACGTAGGGGCTACCAACAGAATCTCCTCAATGACCCTTCAGTGAACGTTGCTACGTATGGGCCTCCGTTGCATTCGCCTTGTTCATGCACCCATGCTGACTGTTGTCCATCGGCAATGAAGGCTGGGATTTGCAGGTCAGCTGGACGTCCAGTGAGTAGTGACAGGTCGCATTTTCCAGTGAACCACGTTTTATGCTTCATCGGCATGTAACGTCTGAAGTAAAACCCTACAAAAATCGTCGGAAGGGCCCAGGCCGGAGGAGGGACAATTATTATCTGGTGAATGTTTTGGTGCCATTTCCTGGGTGATCTCGTCATTCCGGAAAGCTCAATGGATCAAAAAAAGTATACATCAATCCTTGGGGACCATGGACACCCATACATGCAGTTAAGTTTTCCTCGGCACGATGGCATCTACCAGCAGGACAATACAACGTGTCACACGGCTCGCAGTGTAGGTGCGTGGGTCAGAGAGCACGAGGGTGAGATTACCGCACTTCCCTAGCCACCAAAACCCCGGATTTAAATACAGTCGAGAATATGTGGTACCTCCTCGATCGGACTGTTCCCTCCATTGACCTTCAACCGAGAAAACTATCGCAGCTGGCCACGACTGTGGAGTTGGCATGGCTCCACATTCCTGTCGGTACATTCTATAGCTTCATTAACTCTCTTCCTGCACGTCCGCGCTGCAGAAAATGTTTATTCACGCTTTTCACTGGTGGTCAAATTAACGGGAGTGGGCGGTGTATTTCAGTATCAGTTTGGTAGGTGTTCATCTGGAAACGTTTCCTTTTTCGGTCAGTGCAAATTGCTATTGTTTGACATACATGACGATAACATTCCATTCAATGTTCATGTTAATGCTGTGGCATGTTGTAAAAATGTTTTACATGCACGCAAAACGAGCACTAAGTGAGGTATTCTCTTTTGCATTATGAATCATTAAACCGTAAAGGTAATTGGCCTTCAGTCTAAATAGACACTAATAATCATGGAGTAACGAATAGTAGCAGTAGTGTGACGGATATATCGTTTTAGATTCTAATGATAACGTCTCTATCGGCTCATCTGAATGTTGGCAATGTGTGGGGTTGTAGGTGGAGACACAATGCGTCTCAGAAGCACCAATTGTCTAGCTGTGAACTCGCTTGTGACTCGCGTATATTATGCAATCAGTACTGATTTTAGTCTCATATAAATGTTCATAATATGTCAGGTGCTATTGTTTGTTTCTCTTTGGAAGTATAAGCTAGAATATTATCAAAAATATTAATTTATCCGTGATATTGGTCGTTGAGGGTGTGTATTAAAGTACTGGAAGAAATACACGCCCCAGGGATGGAAAAACCAACTGCGGTCGAACAAGTTTTCCGTTGTGTTGAGCATAGAGATAAGTTCAGCGAGACTCACAATGGAACATTATGCGTGTGCAACTCGGAGAATCATTAGGAAATATAAGCTTAGCTCTATCAATGGGGAAGAGGAAGCACTAAGAATTAACGATGTATGGAACCCACGACTGCAAAAACAACGGTGTCAAAACTCAATGCAGAGCGGCAATACACTGCGCTAAAGCCAACCAATCAGACAGGGTGAAAGCCAGCGAACAAGGAAATGCAAAACCGGCCAAACACGTTGTGGCGCGAAAATGTAAATATAAATTGATGTGCAATCCAGTACTGCAATCAGTGCTAGGTAACCCTCTGGAATGCTCGCCACAGGCGCAGGTGGCACGGCGGTAATAAGAAATGTTAGCTTAGCGGACGACGACCAATGTGCCCGAGAATCAACCACCAGGTGAATTCTGCATAATTGCTAATGATGACTGTCATTGTTCCACATATGTCAAGCTAAATTTACCCTTAACAGCTGAATAATTCCGACCGGCTACATTTCACGTCAGTGCCCCCTTGACATCGAATTCTCCTCGTACTCTACCCAGCACTTAACATAAAAACTTTCGGCTGAAGACGTACAGTAACGAGCAAGCAGATCACTAGCCTAAGACTGGTTGGTTGGTTGATGGGATTAAGGGACTAAAAAGTGAGGCCATCAGTTCCACGTTCATAAGGTAGTCGGTTTGGGGTCAGTAACGTCAGTCAGAAATTCATTCGAATTTTGGTAGTAGGAATGAGTGAAAGTAATTTTGATGCTACAAATGGGAACAAATTTAAAGAGAGGGAAAAGTATATGGCCTGGGTCGGTATGCAGGTCAGAGAGCAGACAAGAGCTCCACCAGGACTTCTCCACAGCGAGAGATACTTCACTTACATGCGATATCCCACCAGTACGATGCAGGCCTCAGACAGCAACGGAATAAATAATGCCTTCTAGCCGGGAAATTCCTAATAGTATAACTGAGAAATCTAGAATAGTAAAATAAGGACAGAGAAATAATTGTGTTAGTGAGTGGGTCGGCGCAGTCTAGTATCTCCCTGGTTCAGCATGTGATGGGGCTGCTCTCACATAATCGTTCCGATAGGTTATAGTAAATATGTTAAAGGTGGGAATGAATCTGTTCTCTTGAAGGAAGCATAAAAACATCAAGTGCTACTTTGTTATTAGCTAGTATCAAGGATAAGGGATCCTTAATGTCTTGCCTTCATCGGAATGGTGCTCCTAACCAAGTAAAATAATGTGCGACAGAAAAAAAACTGGATAAGAGATTCTTAATGCCTACCCTTCATCGGAATGGTGCTCCTAAAACAGTAAAGTAATGTGTGACAGAAAAAAAACCAGCTAATCGCATTTAAAATAATTAAAACAGAGTCAGAGCGGGCTGCCTGAGGCGGCTGGCGGAGGGGGTAGGATCTCGGGCAACCCAACACAACATGGCCAAGTCTGTTTCCAATCTCCAGGGAAAGAAGGATGGAAGGTTAGGGATTAAAGTCTCGTTGACTACGAGATAATTTGGGACGTAACGTCAGTTCAGATGGAGCAAAGATAGGGAAGGCAATCACTCGTGTACTTTTCACAGGAAATGTCCCAACACTTGCCTCAACGATTTTGGGAAATCACTGGAAACGTAAATGTAGATGGCTACACGGGAATTGAACCTGGTCTCCTGACTGCGAGTCCATTGTATTACTGTACTCTCATAGTGACACTGACGTCGTTCATCGTTCGACAGTCATGATCCGATAAGACCACGGTGCCTCTGACTGCCCTGATCTTTTGTCAGCACAATTAATCCACAGCATTTATACAGTTAGGGACATGTCCTTCATTGCACTTTTTCAAATTAAGTATGTTACGCAGTCTTTAAAAGGAACATACGTTTCTCGACATACAAATGCATTTTTCTGAGTCATTCGATTAGTTTTACGAATACATTGTTGTTGTTGTGGTCTTCAGTCCCGAGACTGGTTTGATGCAGCTCTCCATGCTACTCTATCCTGTGCAAGCTTCTTCATTCCCAGTTCCTATTGCAACCTACATCCTTTCGAATCTGCTTAGTGTATTCATCTCTTGGTCTCCCTCTACGATTTTTACCCTCCACGCTGCCCTCCAATACTAAATTGGTGATCCCTTGATGCCTTAGAACGTGTCCTACCAACCGGTCCCTCCTTCTAGTCAAGTTGTGCCACAAATTTCTCTTCTCCCCAATCCTATTCAATACCTCCTCATTAGTTATGTGATCTACCCATCTAATCTTCAGCATTCTTCTGTAGTACCACATTTCGAAAGCTTCTATTCTCTTCTTGTCCAAACTATTTATCGTTCATGTTTCACTTCCATACATGACTACAATCCATACAAATACTTTCAGAAATGACTTCCTGACACTTAAATGTATACTCGATTTTAAAAAATTTCTCTTCTTCAGAAACGTTTTCCTTGCCATTGCCAGTCTACATTTTATATCCACTCTACTTCGACCATCATCAGTTACTTTGCTCCCCAAATAGAAAAACTCCTTTACTACTTTAAGTGTCTCATTTCCTAATCTAATTCCCTCAGCATCACCCGACTTAATTCGACTACATTCCATTATCCTCGTTTTGCTTTTGTTGATGTTCATCTTATATCGTCCTTTCAAGACACTATCCATTCCGTTCAACTGCTCTTCCAAGTCCTTTTGCTGTCTCTGACAGAATTACAATGTCATCGGCAAACCTCAAAGTTTTTATTTCTTCTCCATGGATTTTAATACCTACTCCGAATTTTTCTTTTGTTTCCTTCACTGCTTGCTCAATATACAGATTGAATAACATCGGGGATAGGCTACAACCCTGCCTCACTCCCTTTCCAACAACTGCTTCCCTTTGATGTCCCTCGATTCTTATAACTGCCATCTGGTTTCTGTACAAATTGTAGATAGCCTTTCGCTCCCTGTATTTTACCCCTGTCACCTTCAGAATTTGGAAGAGAGTATTCCAGTCAACATTGTCAAAAGCTTTCTCTAAGTCTACAAATGCTAGAAACGTAGGTTTGCCTTTCCTTAATCTATTTTACCTCCGGAATATTTTACCCAAGAGGATGCCGTCATCATTTAACCATACAGTAAAGCTGCATGCACTCGGGAAAAATTACGGCTGTAGTTTCCCCTTGCTTTCAGCCGTTCGCAGTACCAGCACAGCAAGGCCGTTTTGGTTAGTGTTACAAGGCCAGATCAGTCAATCATCCAGAGTGTTGCCCTTGCAACTACTGAAAAGGCTGCTGTCCCTCTTCAGGAACCACGCGTTTGTCTGGCCTCTCAACAGATACCCCACCGTTGTGGTTGCACCTACGATACGGCTATCTGTATCGCTGAGGCACGCAAGCCTCCCCTCCAACGGCAAGGTCCATGGTTCACAGGGGGAGGTACGAATACATGATAATGAAGAAAGAATCATTCTAATCCATAATTGAGATGCACGCTGTATAACGCCTTTAAATCACATTCACGTATTCATGAACGGTGACAGATGTAATTGTTATTACGAATTGAAAAATTTTTACGCACCTTCAGTAAAATACTGTAACAAATAATGGATAGTATAAAACTAAACTGTCATAATCGAGCCAGGTGGTAAGATACTGACTGGGCTTGTATTCTTGGGGACGGCGCTACAAATCCACTTCCGGTGACTCATATTTAGGTTTCACTTGATTTCACTAAATCTCTTAAGGCGAATGACGGTACCGGATATTTCAAACGGTATGACCGATTTCCAACCTCATCCTTCCGAAATCGGTGTTTATACTCCGTCTTTAATCACCTCGTCGTCGACGGGCCATTAATGCCTAATCTTCCTTCATTTAACGACTATGCAGGCTATGGCATTTTTCGTTACTGTATTAGTGAAGCACCTGAGAGTGGTTTACTAATATGTAAAAGTACCACATGTAAGACAATCAGATTTTGCAAGAGAATACTTTCTTTCAGTTTCATGTTAGGAACATTCTAACAATTAAAAGAAAAATAGTTCAGTTTTTCCGCGCTATATCTGAAGAATTTATTGAAAGCGACACACCAAACCTACATGCAACTTACTTTTATTTGCTAAAATATGTTTTTTACAGCAACACGTTTATCGTAATTCATCTGCTGGCAGGAGGTAACGTTGCCCGAATCGGCAGAAGAAAGGAAACACGTCTGAATTCTGCCGAGGACCCTCAGAGGTCGGAAATTTGGGCCAGTAGTGTCGTTTTTACTCAGACCGCGCATTTGCTACATTGCAGGTTAGGGAAGATGGCCGTCTTTGAGCGATGTCAGCAACCAGAGTGACCGCAGCCTTAAATCACTGCGGCACCTCACTCACTCCATGCAATGCAAGTGGCTATCTTCCATTCCGTCGTGCGTCTGAGAACTCGTGTACCAAGCTGAAGATGAGCAGCGCCATCAACTGGTCACTGACCCTACGTTCACTTGGCAGTACTGGCAGTAATCCAGTACGCGTGGCCGTCTCGGCATTCCAACAACTGTTGCGTGCACCATCCGGTAGTTGTTTGTAATGCGCACTCTGTCGACGATGGAGCATGGAGTGACTCAAGACACGCCATCTGAGGGTTCAACTTTCACTACTTGTAGGCCGTTCATATATATATGGTGAGTCAGGAGGAAAGGTTCGTGTTTTGACGGGTGATAGCATTACTGATTCTGAAGAAAAACTTGATGTGGACCTATGCCCTATTCCGAATGGTTTCCGAAATAGAACACTTGTAATGAACATTTCTATTTATTTTCTGTATTATCCGTTGTCATTGTTTACAACGTACCACAGTATTATAGAGGAAGATGAGACGAACATATTGATACAGGACGCTTGTGGTCTATAAAGTCGGAAAAGTACCTCAAACTGGCCTACAAAAAGCATCTAAGCTACAGCGCACGCGCGTCGCGCGAGTCAGTATTCTCGCGACTTTTCCGCGCAAACTGTTAGCCCTAGTCAAAAAATAAATAGGACCTTTTTTAGCAAATTTAATTTAGTCTGCCGGCCGCTGTGGCCGAGCGGTTCTCGGCGCTTCAGTCCGGAACCGAGCTGTTGCTACGGTCGCAGATTCGAATCCTGCCTCGGGCATGGATGTGTGTGATGTCCTTAGGTCAGTTAGGTTTAAGTAGTTCTAAGTCTATTGGACTGATGATCTCAGATGTTATGTCCCATAGTGCTTAGAGCCATTTGAACCATTTTAATTAGTTTAAGTGTGCACTGAGACACGTTTTCGTTGGCATGTGCGGTTTTCGAGTTATTAAAGAAAAACATACAGAAGTGATATTAAACGTGTTCTATCTCGGAAACCATTCGGAATAGGGCATATGTCCATATGTCCATATGAAGTTTTTTGTTCAGAATCACTAATGCTATCGCGTCTCAAAGCATGTACCTTTCCTCCTCACTCACCCTGTATATATACCGGGTGGTTATAATTAAACTTTCCCTATTTAACACGTTATAACACGGAAACTAATAACAGTACTAGTACCAAAATTGGTAGCGTTAATGTCAAGGACATGGGGAAGAGAGATAATACAGAATCAATTTAATTGAAACACTTTTCATGTGCTGCTTCG
Source organism: Schistocerca serialis cubense (assembly GCF_023864345.2). NCBI lineage: Eukaryota > Metazoa > Arthropoda > Insecta > Orthoptera > Acrididae > Schistocerca > Schistocerca serialis. Next base: position 387,550,192 of record NC_064640.1, read on the forward strand.
GTACATCATACGATTACATACCGGTACCATTACTGCTACAAAAGGAGCTCAATATGGCGCCCATCAGTGTAGAGAGGAGTCTGGAAGCGCAAGATGACATCCTGCACAGCAGAACGAAGCATGTCCGTAGGTACGCTGGCTACCTCTCTAGATATTCTGCGCTTCAGATCAGCACATGTGTGGAAGTTCCCCTGGTAAACCCTGTCCTTCAGGTGACATGCTGGCGAAGCACATAGCAACGCTGGCCACTCACACTGTACGTGCGCCAACCTGGTCGAAAAAGAATGAGCCAATGATGGACGTAGCCGTGAAGCCACACCATACGGTGACACGTTCATCATACAGAGGAACTTCATGCACAGTGACTGGAGGTCAAGATCCTCACACTCGGCAATTCTGTGTGTTCACCTCACCTGTCAGAGAAAAATGAGCTTCGTCTGTCCACTGGATGGTCCAGGGCCAGAACTCGTCAACTTCAATCCTTGGTCCTTGCGAGAAAGTGGAGAGTGAAGTCAACACGTCATTGTGCGTCCTGTGGTGGAAGCTGCTCTACGATATGGATCTTGCACGAATACCATTTGAGAACTGTTTGAAGCACCTTCCGTACAGTGGACTACGGGATGTTCAACTGTTGTGACACAGCATGCGCACTGCCGGACGATTGGGAATTGCCCGCAGCGTTGTCTGACATAGCAAGAGGGATTTCAACAACAATCTGCGGTGCAACCGGTCGTCGGCCTCTTCCTGGAGCGACGCCCAGTTCTCCAGTTGATTCGAACTTCTTCATCATGCTCCGCACAGCAAGTGGAGAAAGAGGACCGTTTGGTAATCCTTTCAGCCGGCGATATTCTCGAAGTGCAGCTGCAGCATTACTGTTGTTTTAATAACAGAGCTTCGCCAATAATGCCCTGCTCCTTTTGTCCAAGCTCGTGTCGACACGTCAACAAGTGCACTGGTACTGGTCATGTGTGTGAGGCTATCAATCACGATGACTGATCGCGGCACCTGGTAGCCATAGTGCCGCGCGGGAATAGCCGAGCGGTCAAAGGCGCTGCAGTGATGGACTGTGCGGCCGGTCCCGGCGGAGGTTCGAGTCCTCCCTCGCGCATGGGTGTGTGTGTTTGTCCTTAGGATGATTTCGGTTAAGTAGTGTGTAAGCTTAGGGACTGATGACCTTAGCAGTTAAGTCCCATAAGGTTTCACACACATTTGAACATTTTTTGGTAGCCATAGTTGGAACTGGATAGTGGCGCAATGACGGATGGAAATCACGCACCCCATACTCTAGACATATATAGTTGAGTCACGTAAGACATAATACCTTTTATTTTGAGAACGGTTACACATACCGAACGCTGTTTTCGGAAAATTTTAGAGCGTCGAGGGGCGCGTATTTTCTTGTTTGGTTAATGTTTTTACCGCTGATATCAACGGAGATATTGAAGTAAGTACTTTTTTTAAAAATGGAACTGTATACTTTTTATAACTGCATTCGATAGCTCTCGAGAAGACGATTACAGTGACATAGCGTTTGTTAATGTTGACGTTGAAACTGCCGTAAAAAAATTCGAAAAAGTCCTAGAATTTGAGAGCACGGTGACCGGAATCGGCGTTAGCAGTGCGAACACCGCCAAGCAGAATTCTCGCGCTATGCTGTGTGAGAATGTCAAAACATTTACATATTTACTTGTCTACACTACGGGCAGCTCATTTCTGCTTCAACATTCATTGCGTGCAGACATTTACACCAACGAGGAGAAGTTGGATATACTAGTTTCATTTGGTGAAATGAAATGTCGTGTGGCTAGGGTCTCCCGTCGTGTAGACCAGTCGCCAGGATCAAGTCTTTTGATTTGATGCCACTTCGGTGACTCGCGCGTCGATGGGGATGATCTGATGATGAAGACAACTCAACACCCAGTCCCTGAACGGAGAAAATCTCCGACCCAGCCGGAAATCGAACCCGGGCCTCTTTGCACAGCATTCGGCCGTGCTGACCACTCAGATATCGGGGCGGACGTCTCATTAGGTGAAAGTAAAAGAAATGCCGTAAAAACTGTACAATGGTATAGGGCTATCTATCCGGATCGCCAATGTCCGACGACCCAGGAAGCTGCACGAATTATTAAGCTGTTAGTGCGTACAGGCTGCATGAACGTCAAAAAGACGTCAAGAAAGAAGACTGCAAGTGGTGGACAACACGAAGAAGCTGTTCTGGCTACGACGCGAAATAATCCGCACAGTAGTACAAGACATATTGCGAAGGAATGTAGGAATGTGGAATCCGCCAGACAAGAGTCATTCGCATCCTGCATCGACAGAATTTCCATCCCTACCATCGGGCACTCGACGACCGTGATTTCGAAGGTCGTGCAGAATTTTGTCGGTTTGCCCTTCAGCAATTGAGAGACGACCCTACGTTTTTATAAAATGTGCTCTTTACACATGGAACAATGTTTACTAATCACGCTAACGTAAAAATGGCTCAAATGGATATGAGCACTATGGGACTTAACATCTGAGGTCATCAGTCCCCTAGAATTAGAACTACTTAAACCTAACTAACCTAAGGACAGCACACACATCCATGCCCGCTAACGTAAATTTACATAACATGCACTACTGGGCAGCCGAAAATCCACACTGGCTTCGCCAGATGCAACATCAACGGCCGTGGCGCTTAAACGTGTGGTGCTGCATCATAGGAAATTACAATGTAGGACCTTACTTCATCTCAGGCGTTCTAAATGGACATTCATACGCACACTTTCTGACGAATCTTCTGCCGGTTCTTCTAGAAGAAGAGGTATCATTGGATATTCGACAGTGTATGTGGCTGCAACACGACGGTTGTCCAGTGCAGTCGGCCTGTGTGGCCGAGCGGTTCTAGGCGCTTCAGTCTGGAACCGCGCGACCGCTACGGTCGCAGGTTCGAATCCTGCCTCAGGCATGGATGTGTGTGATGTTCTTAGGTTAGTTAGGTTTAAGTAGTTCTAAGTTCTAGGGGACTGACGACTCAGATGTTAAGTCCCACAGTACTCAGGACCATTTGAACCATTTTGTCCAGTGCATTCGTCCCGTGTTGCAATGCAAACACTGAATGAGCAATTTACTCGACTTTGGATAGGACGAAATTCTGTGGTCAAATGGCCTGCGAGGTCCCCCGATTTGACTCCTCTTAATTTCTTTCTTTGGGAACACTCAAAGATACAGTCTATGACGAATTTCCAACTACGCCAGCCGAATCGCCAGTGCATGCCCTAGCACTGTAATTACAACTGTTCATCGTTCTTTCGAACAGCGATTGCAAATGTGCCTTTCAGTCCATGGTCAACAACAGTTTGAAGACATGCTTAATTAAAGTTATTTTTCTGGAAGACCAAATTTATGTTACGTGGTTTGGATGGTTACCAAATCATTGTTAGTAAATTGTTTATTTCATTTACGTGGGTGCAAAATTGCACTGCAATGTCAAATAAATCGACAGCTTGTATAGTACTTAGCTGGGGACGCTGTCATTACGCGCTTACGTGCAGCATGAAACGACTTTACGCAAAAAAGAATATTTATTTTGCTGTGTACAATTGGTCACAAAGTATTTTTAATAAAATGCTTATTTCAACGAATGTATCCCGTATGATATAATTTAGAGCAGTGTAGGTAGAGAGAGTTGTCCGACAGCATCTATTTTACGTACAGGAAAAGATGGATTAAATCTTCCTTCTAACATTTAGATATTTAATACAGTAGTTGATTTTTGCTGCGTGAAAATCTCTTTATTTTTTAAGAATGAACAGTTTATTTCTCTGTCTCAAAACACGTAAATGTGGGAGGATACACAAATGTGATGTAGTTTTCCTAAGTCATTTGTGATACGCTGGATTCTAGTCTATGTCTTATTTCGATATACAGCATTCCTAAGCGAACCTGCATGTAGGTCGTAAGTTGGTTCAAGGATAAACGTAGCTTTAATCTCGTAGCGCAGACCTACCTTACAGTATACAACTACGTAGCCTGATCAGAGACACCCACTTGGCAGTGTTTGCACTACAAATGCCGTTTCCAGCCACCGCGCTCTCACACTCTAGTACATTTCTCGAATTTTTAGACAGGTTTCAACGTCAACATTATCAAACGCTGTATATATATAATTGTAATTGTCTTCTCAAGAGCTATCGAATGGTATTATAAAAAGTATACGGTTTCATTTAAATACCGTACTTGCTTCAATATATCCGTTGACACCAGTGCTGAAAATATTAACCAGACAAAAAGATAAAAAAATTAAAAAAATACGTGTCCTTCGGTTCTCTAACATTTGCCGAAAACCGCGTGTAGCGGGTATAAGTATAGGTATTTTTACGTGTGGTACCTTCATTTGTACATACATCGGTGTGTTGGTTGTTTTCCCATAAGCACGTCACAATCTTTACGACTTGATTTTCTCTGCACAGTCGTACTGCACCACTAAGTGCACTCCACTTGTCAACCTGTCAGTATAACTACTCGTTTTGCGTCCACTCGTCCGTACTTCAAGGCCTGACCTGCCGCCCTGGGGAAAATAAGCGTCAATGGCTTGCTATTGCCACATGTACACGGAGGTACTAACGAGGTAAAAAACATGGGGCTAGTAATTATTAGTCTGCAAATGACGTAAATACTCAGTTACGTATAGAAATATACGGGCTGCATTCTATGTTAACTGCTGTAAGAAAAGAAATTTGGATTATTTGTTGGGCGACCCTTGTAAGCAGTGAATTTTGTTGTGGTAACCAGCGCTGCGCCTAATTTTTTTATATTGTTAGTCTCTAGGTTCCATTAAACATATTGATTAAAAATTATCTTTACACCTAATGAAACTATGACACTCATCAGCAATTTTTTTCATTATTTATCAACAGGGACAAACATTTCAGGTACTTGGCCGTATTTTTGGGGGCTATTAATTCTTGGAATCGGTAAAACGAGAAGCAGAGCGAACTCTAACAGCCACTGCAGGTAAACCAGGTTTCAGAAACGTACCCCACTGAAAACGGCGTTGTTCAGATCCGACTTCTCTTCGAAATCGCAATAAAAAGGAAGTCTTAAGTTCGTACAACAATTTATGGCCAAGTATGGATTCGATAACCCCGGCCTACGTTTAAAAAGAACTTCCAAACCAATGTTCACTAACGTCCGACTTCATGAAATTAGAAATCGATTTCTTATTTGAACATGATAAGACGTCATAATTATAAATTCTTCAATCGCCATCTGTTGATGTCACGTTTGAAACTAATATTTAGCAAAGTATTGTCATTTGTGTGTTAATTTATCTGAGAAATCTTTCCCCTAATTTTAAATCCATCTTCTCTAGAGAAATCTATTCCTCGGCAACCTGAATAAAGCATCCTTCTCATAAGAACTTCTGACATACCATTCATTTGTCGCTATATTGTGGATCGTGCAGATTTCCTGGAAGTCCACCCCGATACAGAATTTCGTGTGTGTTCCACACAAAAAGTATCATTCTCGCTCTGGAGCCAGACTGATAATTTCAGATGAATGAGAACACTTAGTCCCTAAAGCCCGTTTCAGCGGGGTGCGAGGAGCAAAATGAAAAGGAGCAAAAAGTCATCGCTTTGAGCAATATCCGATCTCTCCGTGTTATTTGGTCTTTGAATTTTGCAAATGAGTATACGTCGGACTCCGCAACGCGCCGTGGCAACTCGGTCATCTCTAAATAAAAAAGTCGTTTTGCTAAACTGCTATAAGCTACATTTATCTTACAAGGCAAAGGAAAGTTAGAGTTTAATCTACATAGATTCCTCAGTAATGTTTTGTAGTTCAAAATCCGTTTTATTTTAATGAGGTCTTTGGAACTAGATCAACATTCTTTGCAGGTGCGTCAAAATTATTAATTACATGACAATAGCGGTATCTTTAGAGGCGCGGAAGATCTTTCATTTATCCTCTTCGCTAATATTAGACTCCTGTATACAGTAAACCAAATTAAACTTATTCATTACGGATGTTTAAGAACCTGACTATTTATTCAGTATAAATACAGAGAGCTTCAACTAGTCACTTTTTTGAAATATTTATTTATTCCATGCACCGGTTTCCAAACCTTTTGAGGTTCATCTTCAGATGGTGCGCAGGAGCTTACATGATTATTTCAAAGCGTGATGCTGGGTGCTGGCTCTACGATAAGACGGTGGAACATGTTTTAATGCATTGCTATGAGTGGTGTTTATGTGGCGATTTGGGTCCAAATATGACTTTTGTCACAGTAAATACAGAATTCGTTCTTGGATCCAAATCGCCATACAAACAACACTCATGGTGATGCATGAAAACATGTTCCATCTTCTTGTCACAGTGACAGCATCCAGCATAACGCCCTGAAATAATCATGTAAGTTACTGTGCACCATCTGACGATGAGCCTTAAAAGATACGAAAACCGGTTTATGGAATAAATAGCTATTTCAAAAAAGTATCTAGTTGCAGCTTTGCGTATTTATAGTGAAAAAAATGTTAGACAGGTGTAATATTTATTTACGTAACAAGATAGATGAAATTCTTGAATATGAATTTGATTAGTTTCCATTCGGTATCTACAGTCGACTCACGCCATATGTGTGTCATTAAATTTAGTACAGTCTAAGCACTATCTCTATAAAATCTACAAACGAACATCGGAATCCAACTGCAATTGCCTTTGTATTTGCCGGCCGCGGTGGTCTAGCGGTTCTAGGCGCTCAGTCCGGAACCGCGGGACTGATACGGTCGAAGGTTCGAATCCTGCCTCGGGCATGGATGTGTGTGATGTCCTTAGGTTGGTTAGGTTTAATTAGTTCTAAGTTCTAGGCGACTGATGACCTCAGAAGTTAAGTCGCATAGTGCTCAGAGCCATTTTGCCTTTGTATTTGGAGTGCAGAAGGTACAACACATCGTTCGTTCTGACAAAACAATTTACCTACTGCTGTACCATCTTCTGATGTGAATGTCTATAACATTATGGCTTGGTAACTTTTTTCAACCGGCACTAAATAACAGAAGCAGAAAAAAGGTGGATGAATAACTGAGGATGTCCGATCATTGGTCTTCTTTGTCTCTTAATTAGTCACCTACACTCGCTTTGCACGGGTAAGCGCTAAGTATCTAAGGAAGAACACAGCAGTAGTATATTGTGCAGAAAACTTCCTCGTTAGTCAGTTATCTATTAGTGAAATCTGAATCAAATCCTTACGGTTGTTCCAAAGATTAGCTTCACATACAGATAGAAAAAGGTGGCGGAGGACTTTCATTTATAATATTTATAGATGTGCAGGTTCACTTGGTGGAAGTTGCTTTCATTTAGTGAAGTATAAAACTGAATCAAGAGTACCTTACATACTAGCTATAACTGTTATAAACAAGTTTTATGAGAAACGAAATCAGGAGAATACTAAGTATCGTTGTCTGAATTCCATATTCTATCACTTTTAAGTCTTCACAAAAATGGGAATCTTACGACGGTATAGTAAGATACAGAAAGGGCTGCACTTAGCCACTGCGATGCGGCTCAAACGAATATATCACAGAAAATTCTTTAAATGTCAGTAGAAATACACATACAAAAAGAAAAGAGATAAACGGTGTGATGTGTAAACGCCAGCAATTGACGCTTTACCCTTTCATGGTTGATGGGACACATGTGTCCCACTACGCAATTTCTATACCTCGTATCTGTCTAAGGCTAGCAAGTAGCGAGATGCTTTTGGAACTTGGAGAAAAATTCTACGGATCGTGGGGTGGATATATAGCAGGCTGTTAGCCTTTAAATGGGAAAGTATGTCTTTATAGTATGTATGTTTCACGAAAATCGGATCAAATCACCATCTTCTCCATTCCAATAATGTCAGAAGTAATTAACTGTCTTTACTTACACACCGCAGACTTTGTTTTGAAAAATTACTATACTCTTCAGTAATTCAGCTGGTTTCTACATAATCTGTATGTAGTGGGACGTATATGCCCCACAGAACTTCTTAGAATGTAGAAAACAGTGATATGTGGTAAATCAAAGCCATCTTGATCTTTTATGTTGGAAAAGTATGTGCGATATTTCACTGCCATGAGAATAATTGTGCTTTTATACTGATTTGCTATACTTTTTTCCATATCTGACATCCTGATAAAATCATTCTACAAACAAAAATTTAGCTTTGAAAATCTCAGGTTCACGTGAAAACATGGATCATGTTTCCACTTCACTGATTTTGTAAATCGGTCAGACGTAGACCTCAGTTTAGCGACGCATAGTTTCCAACCGTTTGTGATAGTGTACTAACAGTGACTGAAGACAGACACTTTTCTGGTATATTCCTGATATAACTGTGTAAATTTCCTCATAGAAGTCATCCTGACTCAACCAATTAGCTAAATCAGAATAGCGCTTGCTCTGGTTTAATTAAAGGCAGCAACCAAGTTATTGTCTGACAGAAACAGTGCTCAAATTTTTAAATTTCTTTTCGAATCAGAAAATCCCGAAAATCGAGTGTGCGGGAGGTTTCAAAGAGTAGTGATGAAATTCTACTTTTAACTGAGATGGACAAGTACAATTTGGAACACTACAAGCCAATCGAGGCAGTCAGCAAGAGTTTGCAACAAGTCAGAAAAACTGATCAAACGAATGAAAAGGAAGTCAGTATCGTACATCTCATATCCCGTCGAAATCGCGGGCTTTAGAAATCGAGCATTTGCTCTGATTTAGGACCGTCAGTAGCAGAATTCTGGCGTCCAATTGTTGGAGAAACCATTCCGGAATTCACATGGAATTATTTGGAACATCCACAGGAAAATTAAAAGGGAACGAACACCCAGGGATTTAAACCATGTTCATACCAAAAATTAGATCAGTGACTTTACGGAATCACTACGCCATGGACGGTATTGAACTGATATACTTGTGGAGATTACAGACAAATGTTCCCTGTAACGACACGGGGAACGGAAGGTCATACGTTTTGTAAGCGGGTCAGCTTATGACCATAACGTAACGTTACGAGGATGTCAGCTCAGAATACGTCTTGTTGATTTTTTTAATGGATAACTGAGCTACGCGACATTAATTATCCGGAATATTACCACGTTGTAGACTTTGTTCTTTTTGTGATGTTCAACAAAATGGTTCTGGGCACTATGGGACTTAACATCTATGGTCATCAATCCCCTAGAACTTAGAACTAATTAAACCTAACTAACCTAACGACATCACACAACACCCAGTCATCACGAGGCAGAGAAAATCCCTGACCCCGCCAGGAATCGGACCCGGGATCCCGGGCGTGGGAAGCGAGAACGCTACCGCACGACCACGAACTGCGGGACGATGTTCAACAACCTGCTGACAATGAAGCTATTATAGAAAACTTATAGACGGGACTTTCGGTGTGGATGTTACAGGGCACATTTTGACGTTAGCCTTCGGCGATTTTAGGAAATGACACGAAAACCAAGTAAAGACGATTAGAATAGGATTCGAAGCATAGACTTTACTGTTGACACTCCGGTTACGCCAAGTCAAATTTCATTTTATCATTACGGGTTACCTCGTCACAAACTTATATCCCGTAACTAAGCATCTTTCAGTGGTCAGAACTGACGTGAATACGGTTTTAAAACTGAAACTTCCTGTCGTATTATAAAAATGTAATCCGAAACTGAACTTGAAACCAGTACCGTGCCTAACACAGTCTTACTCCGCAAGAAGTTCAAAACAGTGACAACTTCACTGTAGAGTGAAAGAGTTAGTCTGGAATATTGACTAACACTGCAAACATAGTAATTCAACGAAATTTTAGTACTTATGCATTTTTCGTACAGAGTTCACAATTGTGACCCAAATATTTTAGCTAAATATTAAAAGGCTTACACTATTAGGAATACATTACTATCAGTAATGGAAATCAAACATAGATTTTTTCGAGAGTGAAATTCGCTCATATATCTGCTACAGGGACTTTATAATTATAGCTGTTGTGAGGTTATTTGAAGCGTACGTGTTCTTCACTTATCATTATAAATATCGTCCAACGTGGTGTAGTAACATAATCTTCCACACGAAGTGTTTAGCAGAATGATAAATAGAGCAAGTATATCAGACGTTGAAAGTACTTTGGTAACCTGTGAAATAAAAAAGTGTTGCTTATATAATACTTTGTAACGTCTGCTGCTCGCAGCCACTGTAGCATTCGTCGTAATTACCCGTACAAAAACATCAGGTCGTATAATGCTGTCTCATGAGAAAGTGATGAACGGTACAGTCCATTAGGAAACTGACACGGCACAACAAAACCACAAACTCACAGTTCATCGTAAAACATTATCAAATCTTCACCCTAATTTCTTTATATAATCCACAGATAAATAATGTATGCTCATGATGTTCGATTCTTGTTTAAAATTCACGTTTATCGATCAGTCCCAGTTTTATCTCCCTATTGTGCTAAAACAATTTTTTCCAGAAGCAGCGATATTAAACTGAGGCGCTCTGTTTTCTGTCCATTAATTTTTGCCACGATATTTAATTTAAAACGTTGCTCACGAGAGATGTATACAAAAACTGGATTGAAAATAAAGCACTGGCTCACGATCGGTGGTCTGACAGTTTTTCCTTCTGCGTTAAAAGTGAATTTTCGGTGCTACTCAACAGTCTTTTAAGAGAATACTAGAAAAGTACATTCCCACAGAAGATAAAAAAATGCAAACAACTTAAGAAAATACAAGCAGAATACAACTTTTCGATACGTGGCTAAATGACGCGTGAAAGAATGTTATGTGTCAACTGATGCCATAAGACTCAGGCATGGTATCATTCTGTAGTTGTGTAAAGATAGTAGGAAAGTGAAAAATTATTTAGAGATTAATTTAGTGTTGAAAAATTGATGATTCGAATAGTGAAGAAAGGTTAGAGTTTAGCGTACCTATGATAATGAAATTATTAAGGACGGAGCACAAGCTCGTGTGCGGGGAGATGGTGAATGAAATCGGCCGCACCCCTTCAGTGGAATCATCCCGACATTCGTCTTCAAAGATTTAGGGAAATCACAGAAATCCTAAATCTGAATGACTTGACAGGAATTTGAACCGCCGTCCTTCCGAATGCGAGTCGTGTGTCTTACGTGTCCTTCACATTGTTGGGTTTGAAGAAAGACAGGAAGAAGGAAATATGGAGGGAAGATTGAGATTTAACGACCAGTCGACGGCGAGATCGTTAGAGACGCAATGTAAGCTCGTCTAGGGCTGGGAAATGGAGTAAATATAACCCGACCACGGTTTTACTGCACTTGGCCTCCCGCGGCCGTTATCGGAAACACGTCGTGATGTTACAGTAAACAAGTACAGTGGTGACTGAGGACAATGCATCGAATTATGCATAATTTCAAGACAATTATGCACACACTATCAAGTGTTTCAGCGTGTCCTCGTGAAGTATCACAATAGAAACTCACTCCCAGGTACAATAATACAGTATTGGGGTCGACTAAAAAGGCGTATACTTTTCAACATAAAGCTCCCGGAATTCACCACAGTTGATCTAGGTACCCACGGAAAACGTAATTCTGAAAGGACAGATGCGGATTTGAGGCCAACACCCCCTGAACGTGAGTCCACAGCGCTCGATTCCACGATTAAAGGGACCTGCATTGATGGATCCCAGATGCACGCGGAAGTGTGCAGTGTAATAATATACATCTAAAGAGTTGGAAAGGTGCCGTGAAATGTGAAGTCCTGTCGCAGTGTTGAAACATCTGTGCCGCTACTTGTTAGCCGTGATAGAAAGGCTGACATTTTCTGCGGGCGGCAGCTCTCAGCATTAGGCCTCATCTTCGCGGCACTTAACTGCAGCTCAGCACGACCTTTCAGCAAACCCTCTCACTGAGCACACACCATCCTGTTTGACAGAGTTCACTCTATAAACTCGCACTAACTTTCCTCATCTACTAACTGTTGTATTATCTGCTACTCGCTATCACACAAATAGAGAAAATGAGACTTAACGCTGATAATCTAACAAAAGCAATTTAGTCTTCTAGAGGAAGCACACGATTTTCCTAATTCAACGTTTATATGCAAAACACAATGTTAGTAGATAATGAGACATATTTTGATGTCGTAACTGTTGCGATGTAAACGGCATCGACGAAGCTCTGCTATAGTATTCAAGTGTTAGAGGGATATTACATAAAAGCATGTACGACTGTATCAATTGCTTATATATCTACATAGATTATAGAATCATCGTATCACCTGTAAGACATTTATGTTCGTAGTCTATCACTTGCTGTCTTACAGTAACTAATTGCAGGTAAGGCACACACAGACTGAGATTCGTCGGAAGAACGCTTAGGAAATGTAGTCCACCTACAAAACAGGTAGCTTACAAAACCATAGTTCGACCAATACCTGAACATCGCTCGTCAGTCCAGAATCCGTAAGAGATAGGATTGATAGAGAAAACAGAGGAAATACAAAGAAGAGTAGTGCGATTCGTTACAGGTATAATTAGAATACACGACAGCGCCACGGATAAGCTCAGCCAACTCCAATGGCAGGCGCAGCAAAAGAGGAATTCTCCATCACGGTGCACTTTACCATTGAAGTACCGAGAGCGTATGTTCGAAGAAGAAAGTGAGCTGCGTATCTATGGCGGTAAGATCCTGAAAGTGAAATTAGAGAGATTCGAGCACACACGGAGACTTACCAGCGATCGTTCTCCCCTCGAAACATTTGCGATTGCACTAGGAAAAAGAGGAGATGACAGTGGTTTACAAAGTACCTTCTGACGCCGTAAAGTGGCTCTCGAAATATAGATGTAGATGTAAGTTTTAATAGACGTGACTGATTTAAACGGCATACCATTAATACGGTACTCGTTCATAACAGGATGTTTCTCCCCACATTAGCTAACATTTAACCATATTTACAGTAAACTACCCATTTATGTCAACAAATAGAGTTCTGCCCAGTTGGAAAACAACGGAACCTGAAATAAATTTCGTTGATCGCACTCTATATCATGGGTGCAAAAACAAAAGAATTCTGAAGCCTGATTTAATACTTTCTACTACCTGTCCAAAACGTACTGAAACTCTACAGTGGTAAGACGCCGGACTGAGCAGAGGCTGAAATCTCATTTGGCGATACAAATTCAGATAGTCCGTGCTTTCCTTAAATCGCTTATGGCGAATGCCAGGGTGATTTGTTTGAAAAGGACACGGCCTTTTCCTGATGCTAAGCCCGCAATACCACTATCTTTGCTTGAATATTTTAATGTACAAAGGCGGTAATTAATTCCTCTCAATATATGGTAGTTTCCGTTGCGGTATACTTCCACAGGAACCATTATCAAACAAAACACTGGCTGAACAAAGTAATTCCGTAAAATACCAAGCACATTTTAAACTGACGAAACTAATGTGGACAAAAACATGCCCATATGCTGCATGGGTCTTCAGAAGCAGTTATTATGTGTATCTTGCGGTTTTTGTACAACATGCGCTGCGAAATTAAGTCATATAAACAGAGGTGTCTGCTAACTGTGATGTTTAGGCACCGTTGTTGACGTCAAGGTGATGCAAGCTGCACGTCACCGCTGCGGGAGAGGCGTTGCACAAACTGAAGGTTGTGTGCGTCGCTGTTTACGGACGTCGTCCTGTGTTTGTGGCTGGAGGCGCGCTTTCTCAGATACTATCTGCTGTTTGTAACGAGTCTTCCCCACAAGGCCATTCGGTAGACTGCCACAGTGTCACGCCTCTTCGACAAGTGGTTTAAAGTTCTCAAATACAAAAACAATGCTAATCTAAACTGTTCAACAAAAAAATGGTTCAAATGGCTCTGAGCACTATGAGACTTAACTGCTGTGGTCATCAGTCCCCTAGAACTTAGAACTACTTAAACCTAACTAACCTAAGGACATCACACACATCCATGCCCGAGACAGGATTCGAACCTGCGACCGTAGCAGCAGCGCGGTTCCGGACTGAAGCGCCTAGAACCGCTCGGCCACAACGGCCGGCAACTGTTCAACAAGTAGCATCCTCAGCACTTGTAAGGGCCGTGAATTATGGAGAAAACCTAAAATAGTTATTTCATGAAAGTCAGGGAGGGATCACAGCTACTCTAGGTCTGCATAGTTCCTCTGCAATCTCCTGAAATTGTATGAAAACAAAATACTACAAAAATTCAAGCTTCACATTGTGTTACAACTAAAAATGCAGCAGGATGGTTTCAGACACACAAAAAACTGTTCAAGTAAGGTTCTGACCCTTATGAAACATACAGAGAAAGGTTTCAAAACTAACTTAGTCTCTGGTGTTGCACTGCCGGCCGCATATGACACTGTTGTTCTTGTTCCTGTGGTCATCGATCGGAAGACTCTCTGCCCGTACAAAGGAATGTCTCAGACACAGCCAACTGAGTCGGCTCGTATTTGGCAGGTTGCTTGAGTTCAACCGAAAATGAAAGTCTCTAAGATATTTTGGCTCAGTACCCCCTCTACCCGTTTCTGAGAAAACAGTCCCTGAAGTTCATGATACGCAATCGACTCCAAAGTAACAAGATCAGTAGCTAATTGAAAACTGAGCACTTTTTATCATCTATATGGGATCCACAAACGCATATTTTCCTATAAATTGAGGCGAGAAACTTTTTTGACCGTCGCCTATGTAATCATAAAGTAAACGCAATACGTTGACAGCGTCGTTGGCGTAGTGATCAACGCATTTGACAGGGGTGCAGAGAGCCTGTGCATTCCTTTTTCTCATTTGCATTGATTGGAATAGAAGAGTTAGAAAATAGGTATATGAATTAGGAATAATAACAGCGCCGGCAAATAAGTTTCTCAAATGATTTTCATTGGTAAGGAAGTAAAATTTTAAGCCTCGGTATACGAAAACAATTCCGAGTAAGAGTGCTTCGAAGAAGAGAAATTTATTTGTTTATCTTGTCATTAATTCTTATTGATTTACTTTCCTCATTAACCCTTCTATTCTTACCAGTTTCGAACAGGAAAAAATACAAATAAGAAAATGCAACGCACTTTGCAATCGAACACAGGTTCTCTGCTCCAAAGCTAGATGCCTTGGTCGATATGCCATCGGTGCTTTCGTTGCTCGGAAATGCGTTTGCTGACCCCATATACGACCACAAAAATATTCAATTTTCAATGATTTTTAGATGCCGTCAATTCTGACAAGGGAACCTCCCCATCGCACCCCCCTCAGATTTAGTTATAAGTTGGCGCAGTGGATAGGCCTTGAAAAACTGAACACAGATCAATCGAAAAAACAGGAAGAAGTTGTGTCGAACTATGAAAAAAATAAGCAAAATATACAAACTGAGTAGTCCATGAGCAAGATAGGCAACATCAAGGAATCTCTGAGCTCAGGAGCGCCGTGGTCCCGTGGTTAGCGTGGGCAGCTGCGGAACGAGAGGTCCGTGGTTCAAGTCGTCCCTCGAGCGGATACTTTAACTTTTTACTTTCAGACAATTATCAAAGCTCAGGCACTCACACATAAGCAACTTCGCTCTCCAAAATTCCAGGACATGTTCAGATTTGCTTCGACATATGCAGGATTTGACGGTCTGCACACGGAAAAATTTGAAAACGTTAAAAACATATGTTTTGACAGAGCACAGGGAAAACTGTGCGACTGTGAAACTGTTGCATTCATTTGTTGCAGTTTATGTGACAAACTCTTATGTTTTCATCACTTTTTGGGAGTGATTATCACATCCACAAGAAGACCTAAATCAGGCAAGGTAAAAGGATCTTTTTACCCATTCGCCAAGTGTACAAGTTAGGTGGGTCGATAACATATTCCTGTCATGAGACGCACATGCCGTCACCAGTGTCGTATAGAATATATCAGACGTGTTTTCCTGTGGAGGAATCGGTTGACCTATGACCTTGCGATCAAATGTTTTCGGTTCCTATTGGAGAGGCACGTCCTTTCGTCTATTAATCGCACGGTTTTGCGGTTCGGTCGCAAAACACAGACATTAAACTTATTACAGTAAACAGAGACGTCAGTGAACGAACGGACAGATCATAACTTTGTGAAAATAAAAATTTTCACTCGAGGGAAGATTTGAACCTAGGACCTCTCGTTCCGCAGATGCTCGCGCTAACCGCGGGACCACGGCATTCCTGAACTCAGAGTTTCCTTGATGTTGCCTATCTTGCACATGGACTACTCAGTTTGTATATTTTGCTTATTTTTTTCATAGTTCCACAGAACTTCTTCCTGTTTTCTCGATTGATGTGTGTTCAGTTTTTCAAGGCCTATCCACTGTGCCAACTTATAACTAAATCTGAGGGGGGTGCGATGGGGAGGTTCCCTTGTGAGGCTTCCGCTCGTCATGAAGTTTGAGGGTGCTTTTCTCAGAAACGGCTTGGGGTGGAGGGGGAGGGAGGAGGAGGAGGAGGAGGAAGAAGTTGGAAGTGTTGAGCCAAAATAGAGTCTTTCATTTTAGGTTGTACGCAAGCGACCTACCACATATGAGCCGAATCTGTTAGCCGTGTTTGAGGTCTACCACTCGTTAGTCTATCCTACGCCAGTCTCTCTATTTCTGCGTATCTACTGCCGCCTACATCCATTTGAACCTTATTACTGTAGTCAAACATTAGTCTGCCTCCACAATTTTTACACCCCTCTCCGACCCTATTCATTCCCTACCCCCCCCCCCTCCCCCCCTTTCGTCCTCCCACATGCACAAACTCCCCTCCAGTTCCAGTTAACTATTCCCTGATGTCTCATGATGTATCCTGCCAATCTGCCACTACTTTTATTCAAGTTGTACAGTATCTATTTACTAGTTATCCGATCTATCCATATAATCTTCAATATTATTCTGTATCATTACATTTCATAACTCCTCCTCTCTTCCTGTCGGTACTGTTTAAATTCCACGTTTCACTTCAATATAAGGCTACACTCCAGTCAAATACTTTCAGAAAATGAAATGAGACAATTTCAGAGACGTTACTGGTCACACACAGATTTGATTTTAAGTATATACACTGAAGTGGCGAGTGAAAATTTGTACCAAGGCCGGGAATGGAACCAGGGTCTGTCGCTTACCAGGCAGGCGTGTTAGCCACGAAGCCACCTTGGCACAGCGATTTACACACCTGCACGAATTACCCTGGCACGCCTCCCTCCTGGATCCCAATTCTCACTGACGCCTAAGTCTACTTTGAATTCCCCCTTACACACGAACAGAATTGCTGAGGCTCTCCCTGTTCTGGAACAGCATCTCAGCATCAAACGTAAATGTGGGATGCAGCCTGAAACCCATCTACAGATACCTACACAATATGATCTGGGATGCGTTTGACAGCAGGCGAACTCTCTAGGTTATCCCACGTACGTCAATCTAGTAACTCGATCTGCTGTGCTGCCATTCATGAACAGCAATCCAGGCGGTGTTTTACGACAGCATAACGCTATTGTAGTCCAAGATGGCCTACAGAGTGTCGACACGCCGCGTTTGCCTGCGTGATCAACAGAACTATCTCCAGTCGGTGCATACGGGACATCATCGGACGGCACCTCCAGAGTCATCCTCAACCTACGTTAATCGTCCCTGTATTGATCCACAAAGTGCAACAGGCATGGAACTCTATCCCATAAACTGACATCCGGCACCTACACAACCCAATGAATCCACGTTTGCATGCTTTTATTCAAAATTCTGGAGGGTCCACCGGTTATTAACGCACCAGCATTTCACATTTGTAATGGCTTATCTTTCGCTTACATTAACCCGTGAGCTTTCAACATTACTCACTTAAATATATTACCTAGAGAAATGTATTCGCAAAATTTCACTACTCTCATTTAATTACTTTTTGGTGTAATGACTTTTTTCCGTTAGTGTATTTTGGAGTACCCTGATCCTCCATTCCAGTGTACCATTGATGATTTGTGGGAAACAAATAACTATAGCAATGATGTAGCTCAGTAGAGGGACGACAGACTGTAGAAAGTGGACAATTGCTACACACGGAAAAGAATCAAAAACAGGCAGGCAGGCAGACAGACAGGAAAACAGTAGATACAAAACTTCTTTCGGAGCCGCCAGAGTAATCTATTGTCCTCTGTATTTTTTGAGCAACGGTTATCAGTGACTAGAAACAGTTAGCGAAGGAAACTTCTGGAATTGAATCATTGATAGCTTGGGCATTTGGATACCCATCGGATTGTGTAGCAGACAGCTCTTCACTATGGTCCTGATGTTTGCATACCTTATACCGAATCACTCTAGTAACACCTGATCTCATCCCCTACTAAAATTACTTTAATGAAAGATGAATCTCTCAGATATGTCACCAAAATCTACAGTAGTTTCCAAGCGTGTTACCTCTTTTTCTTTGCTATGGCTTAAATCGGGAACAAGTCTTCCAAACAACAAATATTTATCAAGGACACTATTAACTCAACCACCCATACTCACCACTTCCTCGCATATCAATCTTATGAACAGGCGCCGGATTTGTGCCTGCTAGGTGCGATCACTACTATATAGATGGAATTATCCAAGAATTGGTTTAAAGTAATTTAGGGCAACCACGGAAAACCTAAATTTAGGTGGCAGGATACGAATACTATTCGATGATTTTACTTACTTATTTATTGCTATGTTTCTTTAGACCAACGGCCTTATCGCAATTGTAACACGGCTTCCCGCTAAATCACCGAAGTTACTCGCTGTTGGGGTTCGCCAGAACTTGGATGGGTGACCATCCGGTCTGCCGAGTGCAGTTTGGCAACGGGGTGCACTAAGGCCTTGGGAGACCAACTGAGGAGCTACTTGACTGAAGAGTAAAGGCACCGGTCACGAAAACTGACAGACTGGGAGAGCAGTGTGCTGACTACATGCCCCTCTGTATAAGGATCGGGTGACGCCTAAAATCTGAGGATGACGCGTCGGCCGGTCGGTACCTTTCGGTTCAAATGGCTCTGAGCACTATATGACTTAACTTCTGAGGTCATCAGTCCCCTAGAATTTATGACTACTTAAACCTAACTAACCCACTGGACTTGGCGACTTGCAAACCTAAGGTGTGGTACAGGTACGTCGATGATACTTTCGTGGTGTGGAGCCATGGTGAAGAACAGCTCGGTGACTTCCTAAGGCACTTGAACAGCCTCCATGCCAACACAACATTTACCATGGAAGTAGAAAAATACAAGAAACTGCCATTTCTAGATGTGCTGGTCACAAGGGACGGCGAAAACCTGGGACACAGCGTGTGTCGAAAACCGACACACACGGACCGATACCTGCACAAACTGTCAAATCACCACCCGAGCCAGTAAAGAGGCATGATTAGTACGCTCGTAACGAGAGCAGGACGAATATGTGAGCCGCAAACCCTCAAACGAGAAATGCAACACCTGGAAACTGTTCAGTACTCCACAAATTATATTACAAGTGTAACAGAGCCAAACACTCGGCGAAGTAAGGAACCAGAAGAAGAAATGTCGGGTACGGCCTTTCTGCCATACATTCCCAGAGTGACGGACAGAATCGGCCGTATATTGCGCAAACATGGCGTAAAGACGATTTTCAAACCGACAAGGAAGATCAAAGAGTGTCTTAGATCGACGAAGGAGAAAAGAGACCCACTTGCAATGTCGGGAATATACCGTATACCATGCACATGCGGAAAAGTTTATGTCGGAATGACTGGACGATCCATTAACACCAGGATCAAAGAGTATAAGCGACATTGCAGGTTGGGGCAGGTTGAGAAATCGGCCGTGGCAGAGCACGCACTGAATGAGACCGACCACGTAATAAAATTCGCCGCCACGGAAGTTCTGGCTGTAGAGAAGCACTATCACACGCGCTTGTTTAGAGAAGCTGTAGAAATACAAAAACACGCGAACAGTTTCAACAAGAAAGAGGAAAGCCTTAAGGTAAACGGATCCTGGCTTCCCGTACTGCAGCGAACGACCGTCGCAAGTAGCAAGAGGAGAACCGCACCGGAAATGACCGCGGAGAAGCCCTCGGACGTTGGCGCGCCAGGTACATATAGTCTGCGGCCGCGAGCTCGGCTCCAGTTCACCAACGGCAATGGAGGGTGAAGCTTTGACAATGCCAGCCACTTGTGCTGGCGAAACGTCAGAAAAATCATTAGATGAACGTCGGCCGAAGAACCCGAGACAGAAGCCAATAGGCAGTTTGTTAACCTAAGGACATCACACACATCCATGCCCGAGGCAGGATTCGAACCTGCGACCGTAGCGGTCGCGCGGTTCCAGACTGTAGCGCCTAAAACCGGTCGGTCACTCCGGCCGGCGTATCTTTCGGCCTTCACGGCCTGTTTTTATATTTCTTTAGCCCCGTCACGTAGTACACCTAAACGAGTTGTATTTACAGGGTGAGTAAAATACATATGAATTTGTGAATGTCTTAAAAATTCCTTCCACTATGGAAGTAACAGATACGGAAAACGTGGGTAACTAAAACAATAGCAAACGCAGAAAAATTATCAAGATGAAATACAGTTTAAGTGTTACTGATCACAATAGCAAAGAAAATAGGAAAACAGAAAAATCCATTTCCACTCCACCCTTGGTGTAGTGTTAATCTCGGTATAAAGACAATCCTAGTCATCCCAATGGCAGAGTACACCGCCTAGTCCTATCGCTTCTTGAGACATTTGCTTTTATTTGAAAGCTACAATACAATTATATAATATAGTAAAACGCTATTAAGCTATATGGTCGTGCACAGTGCATTTCTGCAGGGTTTATTGACTCAACGAATAATAAAATTGATTCATTACGTTTCTGCTAGCAGAAAGACAGGAAGAGTGGTTGACCGTTGAGCATTCTGTCCTCGTTTATGTTCCACGAAATCTCATAAACGCTTTTGCATGTCTTTTTCTTAGGCATGACGGATGGTCAACATCAGAGAGCTCTTTTACAGACGTTTAGCGTTTCCATGGTGACCATTAATTACCGTCAGACGCAGCGTTCAGTCCTGCTACGTTGAAACAACTTTTTGCAGTTACAAATCCTCCAGAATAGGTGTTACCTTTCACAGTCTCTAGGTGATACAGAAATGCCTTACCTTAACAGCATGTGCTTTGAATCTGTGTGAATTTTATCATTTCGTGAGTAATCTATAATTAATTACTGACATAGCGCTTCGAGTATACCAATATAATGACGAACTAAGTTGCTGGAGATTCTTGTGTAATGAAGCTAATTTTGCTAATGAGATTCATCTACGAGGAAACCATGGCTGGCAAACAGCTGGTTGTATAACCGTTAGTCTAGCTACCAACTAATTCACCCTGGCTCTACTTCGGTGACTGTTCAACTACTTTAGCAGTCCCATTCGCGCTCGCCTTCTGTTTTATGAGTTAATTTTTTAAAGTGCTATTTTCAGTTTAGACATCATTGATTGACCGTGGAGTTGAGCACAATGTCTCTAGTGATGCGTAGCCCAATATTGTTTATAAATAACCTGTATCATGACGTCCAACTTTGTACCAGCTGTATCAAAATTCATCGTGACACAGCTCCTATCCTAGTATTTCGTAAAGAGCCAACTGCAACGTAGGTGGTACTCATCCAGAAACTTGGTCTGAACACCACAGTGTTAGACTAGAAATTGTCCTGTTGGAGCGAGTGTGTATGTCCTTGCATTCCTCCACGCTTTGAACTGAATTACCCAGCCAGTTATAGGGGCATCTACATTTTAGTGTAGACTCTGAGCCACGGAGCTAGTTAACTTTTTGACGCACACGAATTGTTGTCTGAGGCAAGAAACGAGAGGATTCAACCCTAGACCTTGGCATTTCTAGTCTG
Organism: Schistocerca serialis cubense; assembly: GCF_023864345.2. Lineage (NCBI taxonomy): Eukaryota > Metazoa > Arthropoda > Insecta > Orthoptera > Acrididae > Schistocerca > Schistocerca serialis. The sequence continues at coordinate 387,572,051 of NC_064640.1, forward strand.
ACAACTGCCCACCGAGTCACCATCATCGTAAACTGAAAATTTTTAAGATTAAAATTTCTGTTTACTTTGCGTCCTCGAAACTACGAGTATTATGTGAGAATTCTCTTATGTACATTGTGATTTAACTGGACGGAATCATACTCTCATATTATAGTATACATCACGATACACACTTTTAAATTACTAAGCGATTCAGGAATATTTCTTGCATAATTTAATTTTTCACTTTTATTTGCATTTATAAGGATGTTGGGGTGTTGTTTGTATGCATATTAATGTGAAAGAGTTGTTTCTCATTCTAACGTAGCAATTACAAAATTATAAAACTTATTTACTATTTTTAAAAACCAGTTACATTATTATTATTATTTTCGTTATTGTTAACACTATAAATATTATGTATTAAAATTACTGAATTAAAATCATAGATTGTACAAAGAAGTCATTTTTATATGCAGCCACCGAAATTGATTTTAAATGGTTTCTTTGCTATTACCTTTGGGCCTCTTTGGCGGAAATATGATGTAGGACATGTTTGTTGGATGGACCTATTTTTATTCTGTGTATATTGTGAGCTGTTGTTCTAAAAGGTTAATAAAATATCCAAGGAAGGAAGACTGGGTTCAACGTCCCTTCGACATCGTGGTCATTAGAGACGGAGCACAAACTTGGATTGTGTCAAGGATGGGGAAGGAAATTGTCAGTGCCCTTTCAAAGGAACAATCCCTGTATTTTCCTGGAGCGATGTAGGGATGGCCGGATTCTGGGTTGACCGTTGTCCTCCCCAATGAGAGTCTCGTGTGCTAACTACTAAAGTCAAGACAAAATTCATCGATAGTAATACAGATAACCTAACATGTCCCTGGATTTTCCCCCTAAAAGCAGTAAATACCGTACCTCATGACATACTGTGCCAAAGCGAAACATAGAGTAATTTACGGAAAAGAGAAAAAGTTAAGTTCTCTAGTCTCTCGAGGTACTGAGAATCGTTTGAGACAACCACATCACTGTTCCAGCGAGGTTAGCTGTACGCCATTACAATTATAATTTTTTTATGCTAATAGAAAAGAGATGGTTCGAACATCAACTGTGTTTTATAGTATCGACTATCGGTAAACATATCTTCTTTTATTCCAGAGAAATATTCCACAGCTTAACGTCACATTAAGCCTTTTGCTGCTATTCGTGTGCTTCTTAAGCCAGCAAATGGATGAGAGCAATGAAACGAAGGTGAACCTGCGAAAAAATAATTTGTAACGTCTATCAGATGACTTCATAAATTGAAGAATCGGAATTTTATCTTGTGGGAAAGAGCGTCACTCAGCTAGTAGCCTAATAATTTCCATTTTTCGTGATTAAAAAGATTTTATTTTATCCCTGTTTTAAAATTATCCAGATATCGGAAAACCGGTTGAACACATACATGATCAACTTAACGAGGCATTTATTTTCTTCTTCCTTTTATTTTTATAGCGTTCACTGCAGTTAATATTCGGACGGCAAACTCATATCCTGAACGTAGCCATTGAATTTTCCGTCAAGTTGTGTAACTTGATTTGACTATCTCTTCACGTTACTTGGCCGATTTGATTAATTACTACTTTCACAAGAATTTATTTCAAGTCTTTAAAATTCCAAGCGGTTTTTTAGTGGTTCTCTTGCAAATTTCCTGTTCCACAGTTCCAAATTTGTGCATAATTTTGTTTTGCTAGCGTAAATGGAATCATTTCACTTCCATCACCCCACGGACGGTATCGGACACTGTGTGAACACACAGCAATTTTTGCGATAGGGATTTGGGACATCCAATTTGTATAGAGCAGAGGAGGCGGTCTCCCCATCTGGCACAATGTCACGACTTCGATTTCATACACACTGGTACATGTTTCGCGAAAACTGCGAAAACCTAAATAAAGATCAGTAACTCCACTACTTCCGAATACAGTTAAATAATTTCGCAACTAAGACTGATTTTATTCTGAAACATTTCTACTATCTTTCGAGTAAGTACCATGCCATTATTCTTTTGTACGTTGAACGCCCATAGGTGTATAGAGGTTTTGACATGCTTTCCGAAAGACTGCATCTTACCAATATGATTCGCTTTCAAACTCATCGCAAGTATATCTATTAAAACATTCACTAGCATGGTTAACACAGTAGAAATATTAATAATAAAACTTAAAGCTGGTGTTTTGCGGTTAGGAGGCCGTCTGCCGAATCTTCACGAGCAACAGTAGTACACACAGCAAAAAACTCGCAAACACACTAACTGCGTATTCAGTGTGTGCCGCAATGTTGAAGCGAGCGACACCTCACTCCTTGTTGGGTGTATCACTCGCGAAAGCATCACTGCAATATATGGCAACTTCAAACAAATATAGTGTCGTACGTATTGATAACAGGACACATGCTAAAATGACTTTTTCTCTGAAATTATTTCCTCGAATGAAGAACTGTTCCTTTTAAAATACGGTGTATACGCCGCAGCAAAGAGTATCTTCGTTAGTAACTAAACAAATACCGACACACCACGATAGTTGATAGAATCCACTGGCAAAATATTATTCTGGTTCCAAGGCTTAGCCTTCAGCTTGCAATAACTTGCAATAACTATTTTTTCTCTAGACCAAAATATGAGTACATGGCTCTAAGTTCTGATAATGTGATACTAAATTACACTGACACATTTTCATCTAGTCAAAGAACAGAGCAAAGTATTAAATACTGGACCTTACCGACAGACTACGAGTTAGTAAATACGTGAACGGTTCCATCAATCTAGTAACAATTCATTTCAAACATGTACTAGGAATGTAAAGAAGTAAATAAACGATCTAGGAGATTTAAAAGTTTTATGAGAAGAATGCTTAAATGTTTTATCGTAAATTATTAAGTTTTTGCATTGGACAAACAGACAGTATGATGAAGAAATGTACTTAAAAACGAATCGGTTTGAAAATGTGTGTGCTAAGCGAGAAGTACCTGAAGGGATTTCCAGGAACACCTGCAGCAGCCACTAGGTGAAGAATGGAAAACGCGACGTTGGTTGGAAATACGATCTTGGAAGAATTTGTAGCGTAGGATGTAAACTCAAAATGACCTGACTGGAACATCTCCGAAGATCAGCGGTAATTAGATCGCATAAGACGCACAATAGTGAGATTTATGAGAGTTCAGAGGATACATAAGTTCTGATCGGCTCATTAATAGTAGTGAGCTGCTCGGTGCTGACTGAGATCTAAGTGAGAATGGAAATCCAGCATTCTTGATAATGTAGAAAGTAAGAGATTTTATAAGACAGACTGATGTGTTACACTCGCGACCACTGGCGCACATAAACTACTAGCGGTGCCAAAGAAACAGAGTTCAACGTTCCGTCAGTATCTAGGTCATTAGGGTCGGATCACTAACATAGTTCAACAAATAAAGAAGATGGGGTTGGGTTGCTTTAAAGGAGGAGGAAAGGAAGTCAGCCGTGCCCTTTCGATGGAACCATCCCGGCATTTGCCTGGAGCGATTTAGGGAAATCATGGAAAACCTAAATCAGGATGGCCGGACACGGGATTGAACCGTCGTCCTCCCGAATGCGACTCCAGTGTTAAAGAAGATAGCGTCCGCGTTAGGGATAGAACCATACCACAGACTAAGGGAAATCGGTCCACTTTGATGTCGTGTATCGGCCTGGTGACGGAGACAGCATTTTCACTTCGAAAGGGGCAGGTCATACTTAGATCAAAAGTAAAGAGGAACGTTACGCATAAAATATTACAGTAAGTGCCTTCCTCCATTGAAGGACATAAAAGAGAACTGAAGAAGGGTTGTCACCTATCCCTCATGTTGTTAATTTCTACATAAAGCCGGCAGAGGAGGCCAAGCGGTTCTAGACGCTATAGTCTGGAACCACGCGACCGCTACGGTCGCAGGTTCGAATCCTGCCTCGGGCATGGATGTGTGTGATGTCCTTAGGTTGGTTAGGTTTAAGTAGTTCTAAGTTCTAGGGGACTGATGACCTCAGAAGTTAAGTCCCTTAGTGCTCAGAGCCATTTGAACCATCTACATAAAGTAAGCATTGAAAAAACCAAGGAGGTATTTGGGAAAGGAATTAAAATCTGGGAGAAGAAATTAAAACTTTAAGGTTTGTGAATGATAAATTGTAAGCGAAAAAAACCGACGCACGACGAAGGAATTATTCGAATGGGACGGAAAGCGATAGATGTGATGTACATACCCAGAAAAACGAATGATTACAACTTCAGAAAAAATGGATGGTTTATTCAAGAGAAAAGGCTTCATAAAATGAGCAAGACAGTAACCCATCGGTTCACTTCTGGTCCTTATGTAACCAGTTACTGGGCTTGGCATTGATTGACAGAGTTGTTGGATGTCCTCCGGAGGGATATTGTGTCAAATTCTCTCCAACTAACGCGTTAAATCGTCAAAATCCCCATCTGGTGGCACGGACCTACCCATAATGTTCCCAACGTTCTCACCTGGGGAGAATCCAGCGACCTTGCTGGCCAGCGAAAACTAGACGTAGAAACTCTCGTTGTGTGCGGGCGGGCATTATATGGCTAAAATGTAAGCCCAGGGTGGTAACCAAAACGCGACGTAGAATATCGTTGACGTACTGCTGTGCTGTAAGGGTACCGCGGATGACCTCCAAAGGGGTCCTGCTGTGAAAAGAAATGGCACCACTCCTGGTTGCTAGGCTATATGGCGGGCGACACTCAGGTTAATACCCACCGTTCCCCGGGGTGTCTCCAGGCTCGTCTTCGGCCTGGAATCTCATTGACTGGAATAGAATTGTCTTCAGCGATGCGCTCCACTTCGAAATAAGCGCCGATGACCAACGAAGTCGCGTCTAAAAACACCCGGAACAGCAACGAGATTATCAACATAATTGTCGCCCCGGGGACGAGGTGTTTGTGTTGTCCTCATCATTTCATCATCATCATCATCATCATCATCGTTCGTGACAGTGGCTAGATTGGATTGTGTAAAAGCTATACTTCGTAAAAACTGCGACTTTCTATGGGCGCTGATGATCGCGCAGTTGAGCGCCCCACAGACCAACCACACCATAATCTAACTGTCGCCCGCTATACGACCCGACTATGGGGTGCCTTTTTTATCACAGCAGAACCCATTTGGTTGTCATCCACAGCACCCTTACAGTACAGCCGTACGTGGACGAGATTCTACGTCATATTTTGTTGCCCTTCACGGCAAGCCACCCTGGGCTTACATTTCAGCAAGATAATGCCCGCCCGCACGCAGCGAGAGTTTCTACATCCTGTCTTCCTGCTTGACAAGCACTACCCTGGCCAGAAAGTCGCCGGATCTCTCCCAAATTTAGGCCATTTTTAGTATTATGGGCAAGGCCCTCCAATCAGCTCGCAATTTGGACGATCGAAAGCACCAATTGAACAGAACTTGGCACGAATCCTTAGGATGACATCCAGCGACTCTATCAATCAATACCAAGTCGAATAACTGCTTGCACAAGGGCCAAAGGTGTATTAACGCGTTATTGACTTGGTCAATTTGTGGAGCTCGTTCTCTTGAATAAATAATCCATTTTTTCTGAAACTGCAATCACTTGTTTTTCTGTACATATAGATCACATTTACCGCTTTCAGTCCGATTGGAATTACTACTTCGTGGTGCTGTTTTTATTTCTCTTAGAATGTATTTTAATTCTGTCAGACACAGCAAACGAATGATAAGATCACCTCAGCGGACTGATAATGTCGTGGAAAGAGGTTCCATTATGAAAAATAATGATAGTAAAACGATAGTAAAGAAATATAACCGAATTAAATCAGGTTTTCAATTATAAAACGAGATGATAAATTTACTAGACGAGTTTTGCCCGTGAGGCAGCTAAATAACTGACGACGGCAGAGGTAAAGAGGATCTAAAATGCCGACCAGCAATAGAAAAAAAAAGGTTTTCTAAAAAAGAAATATTTTAACATCGAATATCAGTTCAAATCTACATCACCATAGCTATTCTGAAAATCACACTTAAGTGCCTGGCACAGGGTTCCTTCGACCACCTTCAGACTGTTTCTGTAACATTCCACTCTGTAACATCGTTTGGGAAAAATGAACACTTAGATCCCTCCTGTTGTTGTTGTGGTCTTCAGTCCTGAGACTGGTTTGATGCAGCTCTCCATGCTACTCTATCCTGTGCAAGCTTCTTCATCTCCCAGTACCTACTGCAACCTACATCCTTCTGAATCTGCTTAGTGTATTCACCTCTTGGTCTCCCTCTACGATTTTTACCCTCCACGCTGTCCTCCAATACTAAACTGGTGATCCCTTGATGCCTCAGAACATGTCCTACCAACCGATCTCTTCTTCTAGTCAAGTTGTGCCACAAACTTCTCTTCTCCCCAATCCTATTCAATACTTCCTCCTATGTTATGTTATATACCCACCTAATCTTCAGCATTCTTCTGTAGCACCACATCTCGAAAGCTTCTATTCTCTTCTTGTCCAAACTATTTATCGTCCATGTTTCACTTCCATACATTGCTACAATCCATACAAATACTTTCAGAAATGACTTCCTGACACTTAAGTCTATACTCGATGTTAACAAATTTCTCTTCTTCAGAAACGCTTTGCTTGCCATTGCCAGTCAACATTTTATATCCTCTCTACTTCGACCGTCATCAGTTATTTTGCTCCCCAAATAGCAAAACTCCTTTACTACTTTAAGTGTCTCATTTCCTAATCTAATTCCCTCAGCATCACCCGACTTAATTCGACTACATTCCATTACCCTTGTTTTGCTTTTGTTGATGTTCATCTTCTATCCTCCTTTCCAGACACTATCCATTCCGTTCAACTGCTCTTCCAAGTCCTTTGCTGTCTCTGACAGAATTACAATGTCATCGGCGAACCTCAAAGTTTTTATTTCTTCTCCATGGATTTTAATACCTACTCCGAATTTTTCTTTTGTTTCCTTCACTGCTTGCTCAATATAGAGATTGAATAACATGTCCCTCGACTCTTATAACTGCCATCTGCTTTCTGTACAAATTGCAAACAGCCTTTCGCTCCCTGTATTTTACCCTTGCCACCTTCAGAATTTGAAAGAGAGTATTCCAGTCAACATTGTCAAAAGCTTTCTCTAAGTCTACAAATGCTAGAAACGTAGGTTTGCCTTTTCTTAATCTAGCTTCCAAGATAAGTCGTAGGGTCAGTATTGCCTCACGTGTTCCGATATTTCTACGGAATCCAAACTGATCTTCCCCGAGGTCGGCTTCTATCAGTTTTTCCATTCATCTGTAAAGAATTCGCGTTAGTACACTCCTGGAAATTGAAATAAGAACACCGTGAATTCATTGTCCCAGGAAGGGGAAACTTTATTGACTCATTCCTGGGGTCAGATACATCACATGATCACACTGACAGAACCACAGGCACATAGACACAGGCAACAGAGCATGCACAATGTCGGCACTAGTACAGTGTATATCCACCTTTCGCAGCAATGCAGGCTGCTATTCTCCCATGGAGACGATCGTAGAGATGCTGGATGTAGTCCTGTGGAACGGCTTGCCATGCCATTTCCACCTGGCGCCTCAGTTGGACCAGCGTTCGTGCTGGACGTGCAGACCGCGTGAGACGACGCTTCATCCAGTCCCAAACATGCTCAATGGGGGACAGATCCGGAGATCTTGCTGGCCAGGGTAGTTGACTTACACCTTCTACAGCACGTTGGGTGGCACGAGATACATGCGGACGTGCATTGTCCTGTTGGAACAGCAAGTTCCCTTGCCGGCCTAGGAATGGTAGAACGATGGGTTCGATGACGGTTTGGATGTACCGTGCACTATTCAGTGTCCCCTCGACGATCACCAGCGGTGTACGGCCAGTGTAGGAGATCGCTCCCCACACCATGATGCCGGATGTTGGCCCTGTGTGCCTCGGTCGTATGCAGTCCTGATTGTGGCGCTCACCTGCACGGCGCCAAACACGCATACGACCATCATTGGCACCAAGGCAGAAGCGACTCTCATCGCTGAAGACGACACGTCTCCATTCGTCCCTCCATTCACGCCTGTCGCGACACCACTGGAGGCGGGCTGCACGATGTTGGGGCGTGAGCGGAAGACGGCCTAACGGTGTGCGGGACCGCAGCCCAGCTTCATGGAGACGGTTGCGAATGGTCCTCGCCGATACCCTAGGAGCAACAGTGTCCCTAATTTGCTGGGAAGTGGCGGTGCGGTCCCCTACGGCACTGCGTAGGATCCTACGGTCTTGGCGTGCATCCGTGCGTCGCTGCGGTCTGGTCCCAGGTCGACGGGCACGTGCACCTTCCGCCGACCACTGGCGACAACATCGATGTACTGTGGAGACCTCACGCCCCACGTGTTGAGCAATTCGGCGGTACGTCCACCCGGCCTCCCGCATGCCCACAATACGCCCTCGCTCAAAGTCCGTCAACTGCACATACGGTTCACGTCCACGCTGTCGCGGCATGCTACCAGTGTTAAAGACTGCGATGGAGCTCCGTATGCCACGGCAAACTGGCTGACACTGACGGCGGCGGTGCACAAATGCTGCGCAGCTAGCGCCATTCGACGGCCAACACCGCGGTTCCTGGTGTGTCCGCTGTGCCGTGCGTGTGATCATTGCTTGTACAGCCCTCTCGCAGTGTCCGGAGCAAGTATGGTGGGTCTGACACACCGGTGTCAATGTGTTCTTTTTTCCATTTCCAGGAGTGTATTTTGCAGCCGTGACCTGTTAAACTGATAGTTCGGTAATTTTCACATCTGTCAACACCTGCTTTCTTTGGGATTGGAATTATTATATTGTCCTTGAAGTCTGAGGGTATTTCGCCTGTCTTATACATCTTGCTCACCAGATGGCAGAGTTTTGTCAGGACTAGCTCTCCCAAGGCTGTCAGTAGTTCTAATGGAATGTGGTCTACTTCCGGAGCTTTGTTTCGACTCAGGTCTTTCAGTGCTCTTCACGCAGTATCATATCTCCCATTTCATCTTCATCTACATCCTCTTCCATTTCCATAATATTGTCCTCAAGTACATTGCCCTTGTATAGACCCTCTATATACTCCTTCCACCTTTCTGCTTTTCCTTCTTAGCTTAGAACTGGGTTTCCATCTGAGCTCTAGATATTCATACAAGTGGTTCTCTTTTCTCCAAAGGTCTCTTTAATTTTCCTGTAGGCAGTATCTATCTTACCCCTAGTGAGATAAGCCTCTACATCCTTACATTTGTCCTCTAGCCATCCCTGCTTAGCCATTTTGCACTTCCTGTCGATCTCATTTTTGAGACGTTTGTATTCCTTTTTGCCTACTTCACTAAACTGCATTTTTATATTTTCTCCTTTCATCAATTAAATTCAATATATCTTCTGTTACCCAAGGATTTCTACTAGCCCTCGTCTTTTTACCTACTTGATCCTCTGCTGCTTTCACCACTTCATCCCTCAAAGCGACCCATTCTTCTTCTACTGTATTTCTTTCCCCCATTCCTACATTTTTTCCCTTATGCTCTCCCTGAAACTCTGTACAACCTCTGGTTTAGTCAGTTTATCCAGGTCCCATCTCCTTAAATTCCCACATTTTTGCAGTTTCTTCAGTTTTAATCTACAGTTCATAACCAATAGATTGTGGTCAGAGTCCACATCTGCCCCTGTAAATGTCTTGCAATTTAAAACCTGGTTCCTAAATCTCTGTCTTAACATTATATAATCTATCTGAAACCTGTCAGTATCTCCAGGCTTCTTCCATGTATACAATCTTCTTTTATGATTCTTGAACCAAGTGTTAGCTATGATTAGGTTGTGCTCTGTGCAAAATTCTACCAGGCGGCTTCCTCTTTCGTTTCTTACCTCCAATCCATATTCACCTACTACGTTTCCTTCTCTCCCTTTTCCTACTGGCAAATTCCAGTCACCCATGACTATTAAATTTTCGTCTCCCTTCACTATCTGAATAATTTCTTTTATTTCATCATACATTTCTTCAATTTCTTCGTCATCTGCAGAGCTAGTAGGCACATAAACTTGTACTACTGTGGTAGACGTGGGCTTCGTATCTATCTTGGCCACAATAATGCGTTCACTATGCTGTTTGTAGTAGCTTACCCGTATTCCTATTTTCTTCTTCATTATTAAACCTACTCCTGCATTACCCCTATTTGATTTTGTGTTTATAACCCTGTAGTCACCTGACCAGAAGTCTTGTTCCTCCTGCCACCGAACTTCACTAATTCCCACTATATCTAACTTTAAGCTATCCATTTCCCTTCTTAAATTTTCTAACCTACCTGCCCGATTAAGTGATCTGACATTCCACGCTCTGATCCGTAAAACGCCAGTTTTCTTTCTCGTGATAACGACATCTTCTTGAGTAGTCCCCGCCCGGAGATCCGAATGGGGGACTATTTTACCTCCCAAGAGGACGCCATCATCATTTAACCATACAGTAAAGCTGCATGCCCTCGGGAAGAATTACGGCCGTAGTTTCCCCTTGCTTTCAGCCGTTCGCAGACCAGCACAGCAAGGCCGTTTTAGTTAGTGTTACAAGGCGAGATCAGTCAATCATCCAGACTGTTGCCCCTGCAACTACTGAAAAGGCTGCTGCACCTCTTCAGGAACCACACGTTTGTCTGGCCTCTCAACAGGTACTCCTCCGTTGTGGTTGCACCTACGGTACGGCTATCTGTATCGCTGAGGCACGCAAGCCTCCCCACCAATGGCAAGGTCCATGGTTCATGAGGGGGGGGGGGGGGGGGGAGATCCCTCCTATGAGACCTCATTGCCTTATTTTATCGCGATGCTCAATTCTCCCTATGTAGGTTGCTGACTCTAAATTATTTTTGCATTTACAGAAGAAAGATGGTTATTGAAAATTCGTGAAAAGATCTCGTCACCACGAAAAACGCCTGTGTTCGGGATAGCATAATACGAGCTGTACTTCTTTGGACTTTCTCGATGGTCTCTGTCAATCATACCTGGCAAGGATACCATACTGCACATCAATACTCTGGCAGAGGACAGACATGGGTAGTGTAGGCATTCTCTTTAGTAGACCTGTAGCATCTTCTAAGTGCGCTGCCAGGAAAATGCTGTCTTTGCTTTACCTTGCCCACAACATTATTTATGTGATCGATCCAAGTAAAGTTGTTCGTATCTGTAATTCCTAAGTATTTAATCGAGTGGAAAGACTTACGATTCGTGTGATTTATCGTGTAACCCAAATTTAACGGATTTCTTTTAGTACTCATGTGGATGATCTAACGCTTTTCCTTATTCAGAGTAAGTTGCCACTCTTCCCATCATACAGATATCATGTCTAAGTCATTTGCAATTGGTTTTGATTTTCGGATAATTTTATTAGACGGTAAATGACAGACGCCACTGCAAACAATCCAAGAGGGCTTCTCCGATTGATTCCTAAACCGTTTATGTAAGTTAGGAAGAACATAGGGCCTAAAACACTTCCTTGAGGAACGCCAGACATTACTTCTGTTTTACCCGATGACTTTCCGTCTGTTACCATGTACTGTGACCTTTCTAACAATAAATCACGAACGCAGTCGCACAACTGAAACGACACTACACAGGCACGCAATTTGATTTGAAGTCTCTTGTGAAGAACGGTGTCAAAAGCCTTCTGGAAAGGTAGATATATAGAATCGATTTGAATCCCCTATCGATGGCACTCATTACTTCGTGTGAATAAAGAGCCAGTTGTGTTTCACAAGGACAGTGTTAGGAAGTCTTTTCTGAAGAGCAACCTCATATGGAAGTGAAACGTGGACGGTAGCAGTACAGACAAGAAGATGACATATAGTGCTATTTAAGAATGCTGAAGATTAGACAGGTAGACCTACTGAGGAGGTACTAAACAGAACTGGGGGAAAAAGAAATTTATTGTACAACTTGACTATGAGAAGGAATAGGATGATAAGACGCATCTTGATACAACGAGAAATAGCTGACGTGGTAATGAAAGGAAGTGGGATTGGAGGGTAAAAATTATAGACTGAGACCAGGGCTTGACTACAGTAAGAAGGTTCAAGCGGTTGTAGGTTGCAGTAGCTATGCAGAGATGCAATTTGCACAGGATAGATTAGCCTTCAGATTTGAATTAAAACGGTCTTACGACTGAAGACTAAAATAGCACTATTTTCCATTCTATGAGAGGAGTCTAAAAGGGTAAGGAACGAAGACGACGTGAACATACTGTGCCTCAAGTAGTATCGAAACGAGCCACTGCCCTGCGAGGCATGCTCTTACGTTGTTACGGCTATGTAGATCTATTACTGTGGTTTACGTACATTTAAGGAAGATGCTAAATACATCACAACCCTTTAAAGCTTTTTTTCTCAGTTTGCATAGTTCCAGTTACCGCGTTTTTTTTTCATATTCTATTACGGAGAGAGTTTTGAAATGGTAACGTGTGGCTGTTTGCAGATCATGGACGGAATGGAAACGTGTAATGGGACACATGGCAGCTACAATAGACGATAAGAAACAGTCTGTCCAGATTCGATCCCTTTGTGTAATTTCACGCATCAATGTTTGTTTCTAAATCTGCATAACTACTTCTTAATTCACACACAAGTGCTTGGCGGAGGGTAGAATGATGCCAACTTCAAACAAAATCTCTACCATTTCACTCTAGTGTATAGGAAAAATGTAACAAGTTTTTTCGTGCAAATTTTGATTTCTCTTATTTTATGGCTATTGTTCTTCCTCACGGTGTAGGGGGCAGTGATGTACCATGAAGCACTTTTGAGACTTTCGCCTCTACCCAGCCCTATAACAGAATTTTAATACATTTTCTTATTCCATTTTGAAATGATAGCATTAACTTTATTTGTGCTATAGTTGTGGTGACACCGCCAGACACCACACTTGCTAGGTGGTAGCCTTTAAATCGGCCGCGTTCCGTTAGTATACGTCGGACCCGCGTGTCGCCACTATCAGTGATTGCAGACCGAGCGCCGCCACACGGCAGGTCTAGAGAGACTTCCTAGCACTCGCCCCAGTGGTACAACCGACGACGATAGTTAGCATAGTCTTCAGCTACGTCATTTGCTACGACCTAGCAAGGCGCCATTACCAGTTACTATTGATACTGAATTATGTACAGTCAAGAGCGACGCTCATCATTAATGGATTAAAGTTAAGTATTCCACCCGCTACGTCCGTTTTTCTTAAGTCTAATTTCCTTGTCCTGTTCCAGACCGCACGCCAGCCTGCGTGAGCTAAAACGCGTGCCTTTCGGCTTCCTCTAATAATACGGTGTTGGCTCTCCTGCCAACCCACAACAATAGTCTTCTTCTTAAATTAGATAAACTACAGTAGTTCCAAGGTACAACACGGTTATGTACCTAGCAACAAGTATTCTATTCAAATTTGGAAAGATTTTAATTGAGAAATGCGTATCAATCTTAAGTTTTTCAGGAAAGCCACAAGTCACACGCAGTAGGTTCAGTTGTTTGAAACACAGTAGTTGGTTGGTTACATTTCTGGTGCCATCTTATCAATCTTCTTCTTGTTGTGTCTTTGGCTCGTACAGGCGCACGGTCGACATGGTTGTGAACGGACATGGCACGGTTAATTTAAGCGGTGGCCGGATGCCCTTTTTGTCGCCACTCCTTTACCCCAACGGTCTGCGTGTAGTGTTAGTGATGTGAAAGTGAGGGAAAATTTTCGAAATTTTTGCGAATCGCATAAATGAGGCGGTAATTTCCCTGGATTTATCTAGTGAGATGTGGTAAAACCGCCTAAAAATCACATCCAGGTTGGCCGGCACACCGACCCTCGGAGCCGGCACAGCTTTGTGGAATAGAAAAATAATTTACAGCTTCAAGACAGGGTAAGATTGTTACGACATGAAATAAACTCAGTTCATTTACACATATCACATGTTTCATAGGAGAAGAGCTTCTTCCGTTTCAACGTATAAGATAGTGCAACATCGACGAAGTATGGCTGTTACGCTGTGTAGCTAGTTTTAAATATAAAAGTCGCTAACTGAAGAATTAACTACATCCCTCAAAGAGCTTTAATATATTATATAATATATTAATATGCAGAACTCGTAATATTTACAGAGGCTGCGCAAAACACGACCTCATGTCTCACAAAAATAAAAATTGAACAAAATGCTGGAACCTGCTTAAGGTGGTGTCTAGTGAGGATTCCTTCATGTGATTCTAAAATCAGTCACTAGATTAAAACACTGACCGGGAAACATCACTTGTTCCTAGGTGAACTATCCTCCAGGTACAACACTCTCCGCTAGGTGATCACTCCACCATCGTGCGACAATTGCATGCAATGGGGAAGATTCAAAAATCGCATGTATAGGTACCGCACGCTCTAAGACAAACACACAAAAAACTACGGGTGCCCATATGTGCATCTCTGCTTGCTCGCCATTAACTGGCCCGTGAACAGCACTGACTATTCCTATCATGTATCGTTACTGGTGACGAGAAATGGTGTGTTTATGCTAACATAAGAAAATGAAAGGAATGGTTGAACCCAAACAAAGCAGCAACTCCCCGAACAAAGACCTGCGGGCATCCACAAAAGATGATGTTACGAATCTGGAGGAACAGAAACTGTGTAGTGTACTGCGAATTGATTCCCGGAGGTGTAACCATCATTGATGTCATTTATTGCCAACAACTGAGACGTCTTGCAGACGCAGTCAAACAACAACGACCATTAATACCGCTCAAGTAATCCTACTTCACGTTAACGCCCGCCAGTTTTCTACTAAACTGATAAGAAACGGATCTTCCTTTCTGGAGGAAAATGCGCACCGATCATGGCTCGACGAGTTCTTCACCTCGAAGCTGAGTGATTCTTACAGTCACGGAATCTAGGAAAGTTACCCCCGTTAGCAGACTGTTGTACATAGTGAAGGAGAATATGTTATTGGTGACTGAAGTCTGTGTTATGTGTAGCTGTTGTGTTTATTAAGCTTACAGGAGAACGCTAACAACTTATGTACAAGCCTAATATATGATAAACTCGGAAGCTTCGTGAGCTTGGTAGAGATGCTGTTGTCTATAGTAAGGCTTCAGTGCTAGCTACAAGAGTATAAAAATTCAAGGAGATCTGCAAAGGATCGACACCTGGTGCAGGGTTGGCAGTTGATCCTTATCATAAATAAATGTAACTTGTTGCGCATAACCAGGTGGAAACATCCATTAATGTTCGATTACACGATTGGCGACAAGTCACTGGAAGCAGTAACAACCGTCGAGTATGTAGGAGTATCGATCTAGAGCCACCTATTGTAAAACGACCATATAATACCAGTTGTACGAGATGTAGATGCTAGTCTGAGGTTCACTTGAAGAACGTTAAGCAAATATAGTTCTTTCACGAAAGCAATGGTTTGCAAAACACTCGTTCAAGCTATTCTTTAGTACTATTGTTACTCAGTCTGGTACCTGTGCCAGATTTGTAGAAGAGACAGATAAAGACCATCGAAGGGCGGTGCATTTCATCATTTGTTCGCTTAGTAAGCGCGAGAGAATTGCGGAAATATTCAAGAAACCCCAGTTGCAAACGTCACAGGAGAGGTGTTGTGCACAATTTAAAGGTTTATTTTTATAACTTCGCGAGCGTGCAGTCCAATAATATTCTGAAAATATTCGAGTATTTCGTCCTTTCTTATACATCTGGTGGAGAGGCCTCAGAACGTAGAGATCATACGCTGGCTTTCCTCAGACATTCATACCATGCACCATTCGCGAATGGAACATGAAGGAGATTGGAGCCAGAAGTTCAGTCCGCGACATGCGGAAGTAGCTTGCGTCATATGGGCCTAGATGTAGTATTTCTGGAGTTTGTTAGAATCGACAGCCTCTAAATTTGTGTCACTTATCATGTAACTCGACTTTAGCGGAACTGTATAATTACTCACGTAGAAATCAGAGTTTATTGTTGAAGTTCAGTTGCCACATTTCGCACATTCAAATATCTCGTTTGCGTATCCCAGGTTGCGAAGTGACTCCAGGAGCCTGGTTGCTGTGCGACCAACGCGGGTCGCGGTTTGGATCCCGCTTTGGACATGCCTGCCTGACTGTGTCCGGTTTTCACTCTCTGTGCTCTGTACATGGCTGCTTGCTGTCGAGAAACTCCGTCAGGCTGCAGGTCCAGCCTTCAGCATGCGCTTTCAGCTTTTTTTGTCGTTCACATTCCCGTTTAAACATGCAATGGAGCACAGGTGTATCGCAGAAAATTAGTTGAACAGTCATACACTTAGACGCTTATTTTGTTGTATGTTCTGTCGCGCGACCCATTAATTCGTCTAGCGTATGTTGTAATCTTCGAAGGGAAGGGAAGAAAATTACAGTTCATCGTCCCGTCAGCGACGAGGTCATGAGGGACAGAGCGCAAGAGCATGTTGGGGAACGACGGGAAAGGAATCGTCTGAACGTTCATATTACACAGTTTAGAGAAACCACTGCATTCTTGGTGTAGTTAAGAATACGATTCTGCGAGCAAGTATTCAAATTAACTAAAGTAAGAAGGTGACGTTCATCGAAAAATAGAAATTTTATCCAAATTGGAAGCGGTTTCATAGGCGTTAATCGACTGAAAGTAACAGTAGAACCTGATTAGGGACTTAGGTAACTGATACAATAGCATCAAACAGCGAAGGATTTTTAAGTACCAGTAAATGAAAAGAAAATACCCCAATTTTCAGAAAAAAAATTGCATTGGGGTCACTGCCGTAATACCAGAAAAGCAGAGCTCGATATAAAATACACGCATATTCGTTTTCTCAATGAATTAAGGCTTTAATGCTAGGTTCTTTTGTGGGTTCAACGTTTCCTCAACAATCTCTTAAACTAAAACAGTCTCGTGTTGCTGAAAGTAAATTAGGGTGGAGAAATTTTTAAACAAACATTTTGTAACACAAAAACGTGAAGTAACATACTTCTGGAACTGAGAGTACGAAATTAGTTCAAGAAGTATGTGCATCATTTACGGGCGCAGAAAAAAAAAACATGTGTTACAATTACAGGCACCAACTTGTGCAAATTTTTATAACTGTTATTTGAAGATACTTTTCGAAATGCTTCCATCGAATGACCAATAGCATATAATGTATTCGCCATCTCGAGTGTATAAGAAATGAATAACGTGAATGAAATGAATGGATCATCACTTATCAAATTAATAAAGATATGAAGGTGAAATGACACGAAATTATATGAGTGTAAACTGTTCATATATTATGAACCTGCCACGTGATGAATACTTAGTGACAATTGAAAATTGTCTAGCCCAGAACTACCTTAGGTAATACTGTTCGAAAGTCACAGAGGGAAATGTCAGTGCCAACGGAAGTGCGGCGCGGGCTTGGTGAGTGCTCGCGAAAACCGGGAAATCTGGTTTCGAGTCCCATTTTGTCGCTATAGGTTCATGTATAATATAACAAGGGAATGCTCCTATCGAGTGGTTCTCGGCGCTTCAGTCTGGAACCGCGAGGCCGCTTCGGTCGCAGGTTCGAATCCTGCCTCGGGCATGGAAGTGTGTGATGTCCTTAGGTTAGTTAGGTTTAAGTAGTTCTAAGTTCTAGGGGATTGATGGCCTCAGATGATAAGTCCAATAGTGCTCAGAGTCATTTGAACCATTTTTTTGAATGGTCCAATCCGACATGGCGAAATATGCCCTGAAATTTTTTACACTGGAAGAATACACCGAAAGAAAGACCCTGTCAAAATTTCAGCTGCTAAGATGTACTGCAAGTATTTTTTAAAAAAATTGAAAATTACCAACTAAACAGATAACACTACTCGACGAGATCGTAATTTGTAATGCGAATCAGTTGTTGTTTGCAGTTTCTCTGAGACAATTGTCCGCAGTTACTGTTCACTCAGATATGCAACACAATTAATATCCGTAATAATTACAATTTGTTTTTGTGGTAACGTTAATGTTAAGAATGGAGATAAAACTGAATTAATATTCACTGTGTTTAACGCCTAGTAGTAAGCAGTGTGAAACTCTGATTTGCTTCGTAAAATCTAAATGTAAGCTGTATAAATGGAAGAAGCACATACACGTAGTAATAAATACGCGCGAAAACTAAACTCGCAAACCTGTGAAAGAAATACTATCCGAAAGATCCCTCCCATAAACAACCAACATAAACCCCTTTAAATAAATAACATGAGCAACTGTTCCTTGGAGGAGTTTTCTTGAGATATGAACCATGTAAAGCTGCTCGTGAGAGACAATGCACAGTTACCGATGGAGATCTATGAGGCTGGCCTTCCGTATCGCAGCTGAGATGAACGTTGCTGCTTTCAGGTCTTCCTCGACCTAATTACGCAGATTCAATAAATCACACGGCATAGGACGCAGCAAAGCAACGAAGTTTACTTCAAGTAACATTGTATAGGTGATGCCGTTATTTCATAGCTGATGTGAAAACGAAGCTTCCTATTATCCTCACATCTACTGTAACACCGATCAGTCAGGCTTCGTGAAAGAATGGTGAGCAAACAGCAGTTTATCATTTCGAGGCGAAAACAGAGACAGTCTGTTGTGCAATCGAGTCATTCTATGACACATTGTTATGCAACAATGATAGTGATAAGCATGAGAGGATTACCGCTTCTGTAGCTTTATATTTGTTTTCAGGGATCTCAGGGCATATTAGGACCAAAAATAAAAATCTTATAACCGACCAATCAAAATGTGGAAAAGTAGAAAAGAATAATTTTTAATATTTCATTCGAAATGTTTTCTAACCAGTTGCAGAAATTAATCTCTTATTTTATTGGACTCTTGCCCTTGATATGACGATACCTCTGTCTTTTAGGGGGCTGACGAAAGGAAATGTTCATGTAATTCAGATTCCACTGGAACAACCAACGTCACTGCGGAAAGTATTTTTAAGGACAATATAATTTACGATAGCTCCGTGTCATTTGAGGTTTATCATGAGAACAGTATTCTTAAATTGCCCATTATTAGTTCGCATCGGCACATTTTATGAATTGCTGTAAGTATGCTCGGTATGAACACGAAAAGCAGAGCAACGACCAAGACCATTACTCACCCCACTGCAATTCTGTCTAAATAAAACAATTCTGCGATGGCGTGCCTGAAAGCATTAATTTTTCTTTCGTCAGATGCGCCTGGAGTAAGGAAAATGTTTGTTTTTGTCATTCAAACGACGCTTCGCTTTATTGTGAAGACCGAGGGGAATAAACAAGAAAATGTTTCACTGCTACCAAAATATACATTATACAAAAATTATCATAAGAACTGTGCTACAGCAATTGCAATACAATGATGTACGTGTAATAAATATTTCATTTCAATAAATTAAAGTCACGATTGGTGGAAGTCGTCTGTAATGTAACATAAAACACTGCCTTGATTTATTTTCCTCTGCTAGTCACCTTATTCAAAACATTAATGATACATGACATTTTTGTATGGTTTAGGTGCTTCAGATTCGTTCATGGCACTCTGGATATTAGCAGTACGTCTATTGTTACAGCCGATCACAAAGTAGGCAGAAGAGCTGTACAAATCACTGTCATACGTAGGTCTTCGTGCAACAAAATTTCAATCATTTTTTTAAAAAACTACTTGCAGTGCGTCATAGCAACCAAAATATTGACAGTGCATCCCTTTTATTGTATTTTTCCAACATGAAACATTTCAGGGCGAGTTTCGACATGTCAGACTGAACCATTCCCTTGAAAGACAGACCAAAAACTATCAATTAATATGATTAACTTCATTATTTGTGTTGACAACTGTTCTCATAATAACTTGTCAGATGTAAATGATACAATAAGAAGTAGGCATAGAAACTGAGAGCAATATATTTTGATATTGATTGTTCCTGAACTGATGTAAGAAAAGGCCTTACAACAGTGTCTGATCGGATTAAGTAAACACCAAACTAAAATAATCAAGAACATTTAGAGTTAATTTTTCTTGGAATGTATAGTACAGTACAAAAATGAAATCAAACTACTACTTCGCAAAGAAATGCACATAGCTATACTATACATTACACAAGCAACAATAACAGGAGATAAGAATTAGGGATGAAGCATTTAGGCCTCCTAGAATCACAAAAATCTGAATTTTACGAATCAGTGATGAAATACATCAGAATACTGCAAAGATAAAAGAAACAAATTGGTATGTGAATACCGATGCTTTCTGGGCCATTGTACAAAACGAATGTGAACATGTTAACGAAACAAACTAAGTTGAATGCTGGAAGTTAAAAGAAATCTAGAAAAATACAAAATAATAGGCACAAAAGGAAAGTTTCCAGAATGAAACTTCCGAAAGTAGGGTTCCAAGCAGACACAGTAAGAGAACGGGATTACAATGGGCAGAAGAAAGAAAAAAAAAAAAAAAGAACAAGACGAGTCGAGAAAAGATGGAATAAATTTTGAAGAAAAAAGAAGCAGTTGCAGCAAATCAAAATGGAAAACGAAAAATTAACAAGCTAGACTCCGCTCGTCTGGCCATTCATATTAAAGTTTTCCAAGGTTTCTCTAAATAGCGGGTCTCATGGGAAGAACAGAAAGTGTCACTGATAGTTAGATGACTAATGTCAGTAAAAATAGTATGCTGCACGAACACCCGTCTCCTTCAAGAAGTTTAAAATCTTGACAGTGTCTATCTGCCAAGTAAACTCGAGGTGCGAAACGTTATTCAATAAGAGTAACGAGACGTCTATGATATACTGTGAAGCCTAATCTCGTTATAGGAAACCGTATGTTCCGCTGTTTCCAGACGAAATTCTATATACAGGGTTATTACAAATGATTGAAGCGATTTCACAGCTCTACAATAACTTTATTATTTGAGATATTTTCACAATGCTTTGCACACACATACAAAAACTCAAAAAGTTTTTTTAGACATTCACAAATGTTCGATATGTGTCCCTTTAGTGATTCGGCAGACATCAAGCCGATAATCAAGTTCCTCCCACACTCGGCACAGCATGTCCCCATCAATGAGTTCGAAAGCATCGTTAATGCGAGCTCACAGTTCCGGCACGTTTCTTGGTAGAGGAGGTTTAAACACTGAATTTTTCACATAACCCCACAGAAAGAAATCGCATGGGGTTAAGTCGGGAGAGCGTGGAGGCCGTGACATGAATTGCTGATCATGATCTCCACCACGACCGATCCATCGGTTTTCCAATCTCCTGTTTAAGAAATGCCGAACATCATGATGGAAGTGCGGTGGAGCACCATCCTGTTGAAAGATGAAGTCGGCGCTGTCGGCCTCCAGTTGTGGCATGAGCCAATTCTCCAGCATGTTCAGATACACGTGTCCTGTAACGTTTTTTGGCAGAAGAAAAAGGGGCCGTAAACTTTAAACCGTGAGATTGCACAAAACACGTTAACTTTTGGTGAATTGCGAATTTGCTGCACGAATGCGTGAGGATTCTCTACCGCCCAGATTCGCACATTGTGTCTGTTCACTTCACCATTAAGAAAAAAATGTTGCTTCATCACTGAAAACAAGTTTCGCACTGAACGCATCCTCTTCCATGAGCTGTTGGAACCGCGCCGAAAATTCAAAGCGTTTGACTTTGTCATCGGGTGTCAGGGCTTGTAGCAATTGTAAACGGTAAGGCTTCTGCTTTAGCCTTTTCCGTAAGATTTTCCAAACCGTCGGCTGTGGTACGTTTAGCTCCCTGCTTGCTTTATTCGTCGACTTCCGCGGGCTACGCGTGAAACTTGCCCGCACGCGTTCAACCGTTTCTTCGTTCACTGCAGGCCGACCCGTTGATTTCCCCTTACAGAGGCATCCAGAAGCTTTAAACTGCGCATACCATCGCCGAATGGAGTTAGCAGTTGGTGGATCTTTGTTGAACTTCGTCCTGAAGTGTCGTTGCACTGTTATGACTGACTGATGTGAGTGCATTTCAAGCACGACATACGCTTTCTCGGCTCCTGTCGCCATTTTGTCTCACTGTGCTCTCGAGCGCTCTGGCGGCAGAAACCTGAAGTGCGGCTTCAGCCGAACAAAACTTTGTGAGTTTTTCTACGTATCTGTAGTGTGTCGTGACCATATGTCAATGACTGGAGCTACAGTGAATTTATGAAATCGCTTCAATCATTTGTAATAGCCCTGTATAAAAAAAAGAAACCAATACATTTGGTTAAGATACGTAACATATGTTCGTAAGACTGCTCAGGAATAATAGTCAACGACCATGTCTACAGACTACCACTAGAGACAAGGAAATTCCTCACAGAGATGATACTAAACTATATCAAGAATTGTAATCAAGAGTACACTAGGAAAAGTATTTAAAGAGTGGGAAAGCAGGTGCAATAAATGAAACAGTGTAGGAGGCAAAAGTTATATATCTACATCTATATGACTGCGCAGCAAGTCACACATAAGTGCTTGGCAGCGGGTTAATCGAGCCTCGTTCAGACTATTTCTCTACCGTTCCAGTCTCGAACAGCACGCGGAAAAAACGAACACTGCGAGTTCTGATTTCTCTTATTTTATTATGAAGCTCATATCTCCCCATATAGGTGGGTGTCAACAAAATATTTTCTTTAACGATTAATAAAAACCACTTCATCTGTATTATTACACATTTACTGTGATACGACCGGTTTCGTTCTTTGAACATCTTCCGGTTGCCAAGTTGTGCTACAGTGCTATAAATGGTTTCGTGGTCGTAGGTAATACTAAAGACCAAATATAAAAACACAGATCATAGATACTCTGCCGACCGATTGACGGGAGTATAGCGAGCAGACACAGCATGCTGCATACAGTTTCGGAAATTTAACAGTAACGAAAATTTAACGGATTGCTTTTAGTACGCATGTAGATGATCTAACACTTTTAATTACTTGGAGACAGTTGTTACTTTTCGCACCATACACGTGTTTTGTCTAAGAATTTTTGCAGTTGCTTTTGTTCTGGCGTTACGCAAAAATACAGGTAGTTGTTCCCTGAATACCTTCATTTAGACCACACGCTGAAAATATTTGTATAAAATATACGTATACGATGAAACCACGGTTCATTTCCCAACAATCTGCATCGAACCAAATTCCTTGGATCTTCATATTATGAGAATGGTGGAACATCAGTCGGAAGAGCCTATCGCAAATTTTTGCTTTAGGCGGTAGAACGACAAAACAAAAACACCTTCTGAACCTCTCACAAAAGTTCGACTAACATCTACCAACAGCGATAGACTATTTGTTATCCACATACAATATAGCAGAGTATAGAATAGTAGCTATATACTTAAGTAAATGTTCTATATTTATAAAACTTATAGTATAATCATGTAAAGGCAGCCTTGTAATATACTTACGGGACGAAATTTCTTAACATTAAGATAACTATTTGGTAGTACGATCAAAGAAAACTTGGAAAAAAAACAGAAAAAACTAGATGATTCCTTTAACATCTACATCTATATCTACATGATTACTCTGCTATTCACCATTAAGTGCCTGGTAGAGGGTTCAATGAACCACCTTCAAACTGTCTCTCTACAGTTCCACTCTCGAAGGGCGCGTGGGAAAAACGAGCACTTAAATTTTTCTGTGCGAACCCTGATTTCTCTTATTTTATCGTGATAATCATTTCTCCCTGTGTAGGTGGGTGCAAACAGAATATTTTCGCAATCGGAGGAGAAAATTGGTGATTGATATTTCGTGAGAAGACCCCGTCGCAACGAAAAACGCATTTGTCTTAATGATTGTCACTGCAACTCACGTATGTCTGTGGCACTGTCTCCCCTATTTCGCGATAATACAAAACGAGATGCCATTCTCTGAACTTTTTCGATGTCATCCGCCAGTCCCACTTGATGCGTATCCCACACCGCACAGCAATACTCCAGACTAGGGCGGACAAGTGTAGTGTAAGCAGTCTCTTCAGTAGATCTGTTGAACCTTCTAAGTGTTCTGCAAATGAACCACAGTCTTTGATTTGCTCTATCCACAACATTACCTATGTGATCGTTCCAATTTAGGTTATTTGCAGCTGTAATCCCTAAGTATTTAGTTGAATTTACAGCCTTCAGATTTTTGTGACTTATCACGTAATCGAAATTTAGCGGATCTCTTTTAGTACTCATGTGAATAACTTCTCACTTCTCTTTATTCTGGGTCAACTGCCACTTTTCACACCACACAGATATATTATCTAAATCACTTTTCAAATAGTTTTGGTCATCTGATGACTTTAGAAGACGGTAAATGACAGCGTCATCTGCAAATAATCTAAGAGGGCTACTCAGATTGTCTCCTATGTCGTTAGTATAGATCAGGAGCAATAAAGGGCGTATAACACTCCCTTGGGGAACGCCGGATATTACTTTTGTTTTACTCGATGATTTTCCGTCTATGACTACGAACTTCGACCTTTCTGACAGGAAATTACGAATCCAGTCGCACAACTGAGGCGATATTTCATAGGCAGGCTTGTGAGGAACAGTGTCGAAAGCCTTCTGGAAATCTAAAAATATGAAATCAATTTGACATCCCCTATCGATAGCACTCATTACTTCATGAGAATAAACAGCTAGTTGTGTTTCACATGAACGATGTTCCTTGAATCCGTGCTGACTGTGTGTGTCAATAAATCGTTTTCTTCGAGGTAATTCATAATGTTCGAACACAGTATATGT
This sequence comes from Schistocerca serialis cubense, assembly GCF_023864345.2. Taxonomy (NCBI): domain Eukaryota; kingdom Metazoa; phylum Arthropoda; class Insecta; order Orthoptera; family Acrididae; genus Schistocerca; species Schistocerca serialis. The sequence goes on from NC_064640.1 coordinate 387,596,744, forward strand.
TCCAAAACCCTACTGCAAATCGACGTTAGTAATGTAGGCCTGTAATTCAGCGGATTACTCCTATTTCCCTTTTTGGGTACTGGTGTGACTTGAGCGATTCTCCAGTCTTTAGGTACGGAACTTTCTGTGAGCGAGCGGTTGATACAATTGCTAAATATGGACCTATTGCGTCAGCATACCATGAAAGGAACCTGACTGGTATAAAATCTGGACCGGAGGCCTTGTCTTTATTAAGTGATTTAAGCTGCTTTGCTACACCGAGGATATCTACTTCTATGTTGCTCATCGTCGCAGTTGTTCTTGATTGGAATTCAGGAATATTTACTTCGTCTTCTTTTGTGAAGGAGTTTTGCACCGTTATCGCACTGTGAAGGTATTGATTGCGTCTTGCCAATGGTGTACTTTATATATGACCAGAATCTCTTACGGTTTTCTGCCAGATTCAGAAACAGAGTTTCGTTATGGAAATTATTAAAAGCATATCGCATTGAAGCACGCGCTACATTTAGAACTTCTGCAAAAATTTGCCAATCTTGGGGATTTTGCATTCTTTTAAATTTGGCATGCTTTTTTCGTTGCTTTTATAACAGCGATCTGACCCGTTCAGTGTACCATGGGGGATCAGCACTATCACTTATTAATTTATGTAGAATATATCTCTCAGTTACTGTCGATACTATCACTTTGAAATCATTCTACATCTTTTCTACGCTTACTTGATCAGATTGGAAGGAGAGGATACTTTTTCTTAAAAAGGCGTTAAGAGCATTTTTATCAGATTTTTTAAATAGATGTACATTACGTTTCTTTTTGATGGTTGTGGGTGTTACGGTATCAGCCTAGCAGCTACTGCCTTGTGGTCGCTAATCCCTGTATTCGTCATGATACTCCCTATTTGCCAGGATTATTTGTTGCCAAGAGGTCAAGTATGCTTTCGCAACTATTTATCCTTCGAGTGGGCCCGTGAAATAATTTTTAAAAATCATTTTCTGAGAAAGCATTCAGTACAATTTCGGATGATGTTTTATGCCTGCCGCCGGCTTTAAACGTATAATTTTTCCAGTACATCGAGGATAGAATGAAGTCACCACCGATTATAATTGTATGTGTGGGGTACCTATTTGAAATGAGACTCAAGTTTCCTTTGAACTGTTCAGCAACTATATCTTCTGATTCGGCGGGTCGGTGAAACGATACAATTAATAATTTGGTCCGATTATCAAGTATAACCTCTATCCATACTATTTCGCAGGAACTATCTAATTCAATTTCACTACAAGGTAAACTACTTCTGACAGCAATAAATATTCCACCACCAACTGTATTCAATCTGTCCTTTCTGAATACTGTTAAGTCGTTTGCAAAAATTTCTGCTGAATTTATTTCCGGCTTTAGCCAGCTTTCCGTACCTATAACTATTTGAGCTTCAGTTCTTTCTACTAGGGCTTGCAGCTCTGGTTCTTTCCCAACACAGCTAAGACATTTTACGACTACAATACCGATTGTTTCTACAACTACATTGATGAGTTTTACCTGCCCCCTTCTAGACGGTCGCCCTTTCTGTGGTTTCCTGAGACCCTCTAACCTAAAAAACCGCCCAGCCCCTTCCACATAGCCCCCGCTACCGGTGTAGGCGCTTCCTGTGTGTAACGGACTCCTCACCTATTGAGTGGAGGCCAGAAAACGACCACCCGATGGCACAAGTCAAGGAATCTGTAACCTACACGGTCATAGAACCGCCTGAGCCTCTGATTCAGACTCTCCACCCGACTCTGCACCAAAGAACCACAGTCGGTTCTATCGATGACGCTGCTGATGGTGAGCTCCGCCTTAATCTCGCAAGCAAGACTGGCGGTCTTTACCATTTCCGCTAACCGCCCGAAACCAGAGAGAATCTCCTCTGATCCAAAGCGACACACGTCATTGGTACCGACATGGGTCACCACCTGCAGTTGGCTGCACGCTGTACTCCTCATGGCATCCGAGGCACCTGTTCCACATCTGGAATGACTCCCCATGGTATGCACAAGGAGTGCACACTGGATTCCTTCCCCTCCTTGGCAGCCATGTTCCTAAGGGGCCCCATTACGCGCCTAACGTTGGAGTTCCCAACTACCGGCAAACCCACCGTCTGTGGATGCCCAGACCTTGTGGACCGAGAAGCTTTCTCTGGAACAGGGTGGACGACTGCATCCGGCTAAGAGACTTCGTCAACCACAGATAACTCCCGAAACCTGTTCGTCAAACGAACTGGGGAGGCCCTACGATCAGCCTCTAGGAAAGTCTTTCCCCTGCCTGCCAGACTTTGGAATGATTTCCCACTCGACCACAGGTGAGGGGTCAGCCTCGGTGCAGGCACTGTTATTTCTCTAACCAAGCTAGTTCGTTGCCTCTAATGGCCTCTGTTTCCATGAAGGCTAAATTATCACATCTTCATGCTAGAAACGCACCATAGGGTTAAGAGCTACAGATTCCCAATAAGTGGAACAGCAGTGCATTACACCCCATAAGCAGCTGTCAGTATAGCTGTCTGTGCATGGAATGGTTGGTGTGCTCTCTGTCCATTCAGGATAAACATTGCAACAGATGGTACTATTACACTTGTATGCTGCAAATAGATACTAGTGATAAATTCTCAAAAAGTGCCAGAATTCGTAGGCCAAATAATACTCGGAATAGAGGGTTGGTCACAGCTAAAGATTGGTAGCACTGAGACCTTCGTGGTAAAAATGAGTATTTACAGTCGACCGCGGTGGCCGAGCGGTTCTAGGCACTTCAGTCCGGAACCGCGCGACTTCTACGGTGGCAGGGTCGAATCCTGCCTCGGGCATGGATGTGTGCGATGTCAAAAAATGTTCGAATGTGTGTGATATCTTATGGGACTTAACTGTTAAGGTCATCAGTCCCTAAGCTTACACACTACTTAACTTAAATCATCCTAAGGACAAACACACACACCCCTGCCCGAGGGAGGACTCGAACCTCCGCCGGGACCAGCCGCACAGTGGGTGATGTCAAAAATCAAAAACGGTTCAAATGGCTCTGAGCACTATGGGACTTAACAGCTGTGGTCATCAGTCCCCTAGAACTTAGAACTACTTAAACCTAACTAACCTAAGGACATCACACACATCCATGCCCGAGGCAGGATTCGAACCTGCGACCATAGCAGTCGCGCGGTTCCGGATGTGTGATGTCCTTAGGTTTGTTAGGTATAAGTAGTTCTAAGTTCTAGGGGACTGATGACGTCAGATGTTAAGTCCCATAGTGCTCAGAGCCATTTTTTGTGTTTGCAAAACAGACAGGGTCCATTACATTAGGGTTGGGGGGGGGGGGGGGAGGGGGAAATGGGAAGTATACGAATGTTAAGTCAATTGAAGTAGAACATGAGTTGCATGTGGACTGTCTATGGCAGGAATAAAAATCGCGAACCAGATAAACGTTATAATTGGTTCCTTCCATCTGACAGCGGATTCGGCTGTGGACTTAACATAACTTCGGAGAAAAGAATTACACAAAAGTAAAAGAATGACATTCTTTGGCTACAGGATTAGTGAGTAACAAGAAGACAGTCATATTATAAAAATATTTCGGAGTGATAAGTGGTAGATATATGAAATTGATCGATTTCACTTTTTAGTATAGCAAATGGCAGGCAATCGGGATGTTAGGATACTGGTAAACTGCAGCTATTGTGCAAAAGAGATTACATATAAAATAGGTGTACAGTCAGTTGATGAGCTCTCCTTAAATACGTGCGACCTACTTTAGATCGGACTAACCGGGATATAGAGCGTATACAAAGAAGGATGGTGCAAATAGCCACAGGTTTGTTTGTTTGATGAGAGAGTGAAGTAGAAATATTGAAAGATTTGTACTAGCAGACACTCGAAAATGACGTCGTAGAACTCGCGAGAACCTGCTTGCAAAATTTCAATAACCATCAGTCAGGGCAGAAAATACAAATATTATTCAGTCCCCTACGTGTCTTCTCCGTAGAACTGATACAAATAAGGTCAAACAAGTAACGGCTTACACACACTATCCTTGAATGAAACAACAAGAAACTTTAATATGCGTTTGAATAAACAATACCCTATGCCGCATAATTCATAGTGGTTCGCCGGCCGGAGTGGCCGTGCGGTTCTAGGCGCTACATTCTGGAGCCGAGCTACCGCTACGGTCGCAGGTTCGAGTCCTGCCTCGGGCATGGATGTGTGTGATGTCCTTAGGTTAGTTAGGTTTAATTAGTTCTAAGTTCTAGGCGAGTGATGACCTCAGAAGTTAAGTCGCATAGTGCTCAGAGCCATTTGAACCATAGTGGTTCACGGAGTGGATATGTAGCTACAAATGTTAACGTAAACTTGTATTAAAAAGTGTCATCTGCTGTAGAAACTGTTTTGATATAGAACTTCTTAGTATACATCATCATTTGGTTTTTTTAGGTAACACCAATTTTTATTTCCATTCAGTTGTGCACGGTACATTGAGGAAGTGCATGCCTGAGGTAGCGAAGTTGTCCCGAACTTGTAAGCCGCTGCAGTGGGCTATTCCGATGAAAGAGGTATTACGTAAGTGAGGCGTAAGGAAGCGGCAGAGGGCCGCCCTCCAGACCCGGACGCTGTTAGTCGCGTCTAATAATACTGCCGGCTAGTCTTGACCTTCAGCTCTGCAATCGAAAGTGCCTCACTGCTGCCGTTCCGCGAACTCGGACTGTTAGCGCACGCTTCTTTTTTATTGCGGAATCTTTGAGCTGTGAATCAGCAACTGCGTTTTACGCTGCGTCTCTCTCGTATTTCACATTCGTGAAACACAGAGACTGCAAATGGAGCGATCAGCTATACTTGTGGTGTGTCTCGTTACATTGTTTTAAAGGTAAGGTCTTAACAACATCTATGTTTTTCTTGCTGATACACTTCTTCATGGTTGCGACAAACTGCTGTTTAATTGTACTTTCTCACGTTAAATGATGTTACTGAGAGGAAAGCCATTAACTTCATTCTTAACAGCAACCGGAGATAACTTATTGCTCCCAGCAACGGTACAACGTGTTTCTCTGAATGTTACATATACGAGAGCCCGTCAATATTATATGTAATAAGTTACAAAAGGGGTTCAGTAAATGTTACTAGTCACAGGGCTACAGTAAAGCAATAAGTGATGGCCATTACAGGGGTCTCATTAATGAAATTACCAGTATGAGTTGTTCTTAGATCTGAACTACCGCGAGGGGAGAACTGAATTATATTATACTTCCTCTCCTTTGAACATGTACTGTATTCACCACACTTCAAGTAAGTTGTTTGAATTTAAGTTGAAGACTCACTGAATACAAAGCACGTTTATGAGTGCTCTTCCACTTTTCTGATTTTAGGTCCCGGAATCTGGAAATCTTCGAATCTTCGGGACTCCTGAAAGTGGACAAATTCACTACAAAAATACGAGAAGGATTTCGACCGACATGAACCCCGGAATTTTCTCACAAGTAACGAAAGTTCAACACACTCTCTCGCCTAAGTTATTAAAAGTAAATATTTGCTGCATGTTCTACCATCAGCGGAGTCACATCAATTACTATACTTCATCAATTTACAACACGCATACTATGAGGGTTGTTGAGCAAATAATGTCTCATTTTTACAGCCGTTAATGTATATATGAAAACGTCCTTTTAGGTGCTTTCTTTTCCACGTGTGCGAGCAATTCCGACTGATAGTAGAGCAGTAGTGAACCATCAAAATGACCTCTACCCAAGACACTCATCATAAGCAAGGTATTGTAGTTTAATTCATGGTTGCCGATAAGGAAAGCGTGATGAACGTCCATAAACGTTTGTGTTAAGTTATAGTAATGATGCAGTTGATAGAAGCACTATTAAGCGATGGGTAATGAGGGACGCCCTGTCACAGCCACTGCTCCCGACGTGGTGAAACGAGCGGATGCCATTATTCGTAGAGACAAGAGCATAACAACTGGCAATTGACTCTGCAGCTATCGACGAGTATTGGAAGCTCATGTGGAGTGACTGAGACTCTTGGATATTCAAAGATATGCACAAGATTGGTTCCACGAAGGCTCATGACAGACCACAAGAGTCAAAGAAAAGACGTTTCATGTGATTTTTGGAGTACTTTGAGGCCAATGGAGAGACCTTTTTGTCACAGATGACGAAACGTGCATGTACCACTTTGATCGGGCTTTTGGGACAGGGATGGTGTCATTCTCGTGGATGTGTTGGCAAAAGTGACAACCGTTAATTCAGAGGCATACGTGAAGAGTCAATAAACTCAAGAACCACTTGCGATACTTTCGATTCGACAGTAATCTAAAAGAAATGTAGCTCCAACATGACAATGCACAGCGACACAGAGGTCTCAGAACACATCGCCAAAATGAGTTGGACGTCATTTCCTCATCCACCCTATAGCTCAGACCTGGTGCCCTCGGACATCCACCTGTTTGAGCCGCTTCAGGACTCTCTACATGGGGCACATTTTGAAGCGGATGAGAGCGCAATTCATGCAGTGAAAACATGGCTACGAGTACAAAACAAGAGCATTTACCAACAGAGAATACATGCTCTTACAAAACGCTGACGTAAGGTTACAAAACACGATGCAGAGCACGCAGAAAAATAGTAAATGTAAAACAAGCATTGACTGATATTGTCATCAGATTCTAACTCTTATGAATAAATGTTTGGCGAAAAAATTTGTGGAGCATTATTTACTGAACGTCACTCATAACAATTGGAGATGTATTTGCGGAGAAAATAGAAAAAAATTACAAAATTAAATTACACAATAAGCGCATAATTGATTCATAGCGAGAAAGTTCAATACTACTTGCATCAAACGCTGTCCCCTATCTGCGGCTGTTAGAAAAATGAGTAGACCCTAGGTGAATCGTTTTTCTGTTGTGACTAACAGGGAAAGGCCTCAGACTGGGTCAACCGAGTCGGCTCATCTTTGGCTGGTTGATTTTGTACCACCTAAAACAAAGGACTCATTTTGGTTTACTTCTCCACTCCAGTCGTTCATGAGAAAACCATCCCTAAATTTCGTGAAGCACGTGCGATGTAGAATTGACAGGATTGACAGAAAGTTGAATATTCAGCATTTTTCATCACCGTATATGGGATCTGCAAACGCTTATTTTCCAAGATATCGAGAAAAGAAACTTTTACGTCTGCCACTTATATACCCATAATTGTAGCGCCCTTCAAGGAAAGCAGCGGAAGCCCAGAGGCGTAGGAAACTAGTTGGCTTTTCTTGGAAGTATTTTTCTCCATACTGGAAGTAGTGGCAATAGGGGGGTTAATAAGGTAAATAAATCAATAAGCAATAAAATCATAGTAGGTAAATATATTTCTCAAGTAACTTGTATTAGTAAAGAATTGAAATTTTAATCCTGTTAGTTTTAGAATTACTCTTTTACTCTCTCCGTTACATATCCTCACATTTCTCCGAACAATTACATGTACATAAACATTCGAAGCAACGACATCGTTCCTTCCCAAGATTCGGCGTAAAACAGGCTTCGTTTACATTTTAAAATATTTCTTTTTCGGGAATTAATTTTATTGCGTACCACGCATACGATAACATCGCCTGACAAATAGGTGCTCTGAAGCTGAACATGAATGGTGCTTGTGCATATCCTATTGTGTTTCAGCAGCTAATTACAATTATGAAGCCACAAAATAAAGCTGTCCGAGGTCCCTCCTGACAAATTCGTAGCAGTCCTTCTCAAAGTTATTTTCATTCAGCGAGAATTAAAACTTTAATAGCCCAGTAACCCAAAACGTATGAGTAGTTAATTTACCTACATTATTTTTGTTCTTTATTGATTTATTTTCCTTCTAAACCCATCTACTTCCACAAATTTCGATATTTAAATAAAAAAAGCAGGATGCATGTAAGAGCCGAACGAATGTCCTACGTACCGTTGGCACTTGGCTTCGTTGCTCGGTCACAGCCCATTTATTTAAAGGACGTTAACCTTAAGAGTACGTAGGAGGCAGTCGTAATGGTGTCTTTCCTTGATTTCTCCGAAACTAAAAGTTTGCAGACCCCGTATTTGATGATGGAATCTACTCTATTTTTTAAAGTTAGCCGAATCTGTTGGTTGGGTCTGAAGCCTTCCGCCTGCAAGGCAATATTAATGAAGTTTCCAGCGAACCGCAGTTTACAGTGCCACAGCTACGAGCAAACAGGAGAAAAGGAACAGCAGGAATCGCTTGTCTCTGATAGATTTTCAGAATCACAGGAACCAATATCAGATATAGTTCACCGTCCTGCGACTGCATCATAGCACACACTCAGTAGCTGCACACTTTCCACAACGTGCGTATATTATACTTTTGAAGACATCATATCGCCAGAGACAGTTGTTTTACTTTTTAGCCAAACTGAACCCCCAATTCTATTTGTTAGTTGTTCAGTAATAGTTGTGAAATCTGGGCTTCTCTTCTTCTTCTTCTGTAGTGGTCAATCCAAGGATTGGTTTGCAACAGCTACAATGGCAGCTTGTCTCCATTCTGTGCGTCTTTCACCTTTTCTCTTCATTTCTTTATAGCTGTTACATCCCACATCTTTCACGATTTGATCCATGTACCTCAGTCGTGGTCTTCCTCTTGGTCTTTTTCCCTCGACATATCCCTCTATGATTGTGTTCAGGAGTCCTTTATGTCTTAATAGATGGCCTGTAAATTGCACTCTTCTTTTAACAATGAAACTCCAGAAGCTTCTCTTCTCACCTGCTCTTTCCAGAACCACTTCGTTTGTGACCTTGTCGAAATCTGGGCTAATGGTTCAATATTCTTATTGCAGACTTCAACCGAATTGTGCCCACTACACAGATACGACCGATTTTCTTTTAACTTCTTTTTGTTTCTCTCGTCGGGTAGCGATCTTCTCCGTGAATCATCATATAATTTGTAGTTTGAGTACTGTTTACCTAACGCTTGACTCCATAAGTCAAAACAGAAATCCTTTTTACAGCTAAAATTTACCAGCGCAGTATTATATACGAATGAAATGAGCGCTCTGTAACCACAAGCAGACATATTCCATAATTTCAATGTTGATTTATGGACTCTGCTTACATGTGTTTAACATGTTATTTGTATTAAATCCTTCAAATATAGAACGTTAAGTGGATAGCGTGCCACGTTTTGTACGTGCAAGTCCTCTTATTGATTCTCGGTATGTAGAAATATTCCTTCTTTCTGTAAGCTATGGAATATACAGAATGTATAAATTTTGGTGTTCTGTAGACTTTTTTGATAAATGCATTTCACCTTGCTACGAATTACTTCGTTGTCGACTGTAGCATATTGGAGGAGTTTTAATTGTTGCTACAATAAAAAAAGATCATCAATAAAGTACTGTCAACGAACTAATAATTATAATATACAGCTACCCGAAGCTTCGTTTCCTGACACCAGCTCAAAACAAATTACAGTAATTCTAAAGGGTACGGTCGCAGGTTCGAATCCTGCCTCGGGCATGGATGTGTGTGATGTCCTTAGGTTAGTTAGGTTTAAGTAGTTCTAAGTTATAGGGGACTGATGACCTCAGCAGTTAAGTCCCATAGTGCTCAGAGCCATTAGCCAATTCTAAAGGGAGGCACTGCCTGACAAATAAGAGAAGCTTGCAGAAGGAGAGGTAGAAACGAACTGAAACTTCACACATTGCGAGGGTATATGATGTTATTTCCTTGATTCTTAAATCGAGTCAAACTTAGAAAAAAACTTGCCTTTATGAATCCACTTATCTGTACGACGTTTCACCTATCTTGCCCTGGATGCACGCACTAATTCTGTCGGGAAGGGTGTCAAACAGACGTTGTATTCTATCCAGAGGCAAGCTACCCAACAACTATTGTAACTGGACCTTGAAATCCTAGATAATAGACCGAACTGCTCCCACACATGTTCTATCGGGGATATATTTGGGGATCTTGATGCTAACGGGGAACCTCAACATTACGCAGAAGGTTCACAGAGATACGTGCCAAGTGTGGAAGATCTTTGCCCTGTTTAGAAATGGCACCACGATACTATAGTATGAGGGGTAAAACATCCAGATGCGAGATGTCTAACGCACCGTTGTGGTGTCAGAATTTCCTCAATCACTAAGAGCCGCGACCTGGAAAAATTGGACCTTTCTCGAGGTCTTCACCACACTCAACGACGATGGTCATCCAGGGAACCAGTGCAGAACCACGATACATCTCTGAACACAATCCGGTGCCATTCATCAGCAGTCCATGCTCCCCAGTCATGGCACCACTCCAAATGCAGTCGTTTGTTTTGCAGTGTTAATGGGAGCTTGGGCGTGGAAGGGTAATTCCCTAATATGTCTTCCGTTAGTCTACGACCATTGACGTAGGACGACAGAGGATGTTGCAGGGACCCTATTACTTTTTCTAGTATAGCAGGCGCAGAAGTGAAGGGGTTACAATGTACTTGGTGCACAGTGCGGTGGTCCTCCCTTGCTGTGGTTAGACGTGGTCCATAGAAACCTTGACGCCTGTCCTCACGTCCCCATACAGTCCAACACTGGGCCACTGTCACATCGGAACGCCCCACACGAACAACAGTTCGACCAGCCTGCCAAGAGACCCACAACGAGCTCCCTATAGAAATCCGCCAGGTGCTGATAATGCTGTCTCACATGAGTACGGGGCATCTCCGTGTCCTTCACATTGATCACAGAACATCTACCGTACTATACCAGGGTAACACACTAAACACGAACAACACTAATGCACTCTTGTGGCCGCTCTACCTGTCATAAGAAACTGCAACTTTAATTGTTTACATACCCGCCGATGGTGTGCACCTGTACCAATTTACATTCACATCCCACTATGCCTTCTAGGTAGGCAGCGTGGAATACATTGGATGACATCCATGTAACTTACCACGTCTGTAGTGAGTAGGTACATTCAGCAGTCTTTCACAAATGGTTAAACCGAGTGATGTTGGTAGTACTCATCCAATTAAAGACGTGTGTAGTTTCGTTTATAATGTGAAAATAGCCGCAATATGGAGGAAGACTTATCACACAGAGCAATATCTCACTGTGCTGTTCGTGAACATTTCCAGACTTGGGTCAGTTCAAAGCAACTGTAGCAATATAAGAATAAAGGATAGGTTGATAACTTTGTAAAAATATTTGATTATCTTCAAAAAAGAATAGTTTTTTAAACAAAGAACTTTATGGAGTACTCCTTCCGTGCACATTTTTTTTTCGTTTCAGTTTTCACACATTTGCTTGTCGAAAACCTAAGAAAAATGTAAACTGACGATGACAGTCGTAGAGTATTGATATGCAAGAACACCAGCATATGGCAAACGCTTGGTCCAAGGACTGGTAGCTGCCCTTCCCAGCCCCAACCCAAACATAAGTAAATCTATACAAATTATAAAAGTGGATGTACTGTATAGTACATACACTACTGGCCATTAAAATTGCTGCACCAAGAAGAAATGCAGATGATAAACGGGTATTCATTGAACAAATATATTATACTAGAACTGATATGTGATTACATTTTCACACAATTTGGGTTCGTAGATCCTGAGAAATCAGTACCCAGAACAACCACCTCTGGCCGTAATAACGGCCTTGATGCGCCTGGGCATTGAGTCAAACTGAGCTTGGATGGAGTGTACAGGTACAGCTGCCCATGCAGCTTCAACACGATACCACAGTTCATCAAGAGTAGTGACTGGCGTATTGTGACGAGCCAGTTGCTCGGCCACCATTGACCAGACGTTTTCAGTTGGTGAGAGATCTGGAGAATGTGCTGGACAGGGCAGCAGCCGAACATTTTCTGTATCCAGAAAGGACCGTACAGGACCTGCAACATGCGGTCGTATATTATCCTGCTGAAATGTAGGGCTTCGCAGGGATCGAATGAAGGGTAGAGCCACGGGTCGTAACACATCTGAAATGTAACGGTCACTGTTCAAAGTGCCGTCAGTGCGAACAACAGGTGACCGAGACGTGTAAACAATGGCACCCCATATCATCACGCCGGGTGATACGCCAGTATGGAGATGACGAATACACGCTTCCAATGTGCGTTCACCGCGATGTCGCCAAACACGGATGCCACCATCATGATGCTGTAAACAGAACCTGGATTCACCCGAAAAAATGACCTTTTGCCATTCGTGCACCCAGGTTCATCGTTGAGTACACCATCGCAGGCGTTCCTGTCTGTGATGCAGCGTCAAGGGTAACTGCATCCATGGTCTCCAAGCTGATAGTCCATGCTGCTGCAAACGTCGTCGAGCTGTTCGTGCAGATGGTTGTTGTCTTGCAAACGTCCCCATCTGTTGACTCAGCGATCGAGAAGTGGCTGCACGATCCGTTACAGCCATGCGAATAAGATGCCTGTCATCTCGATCGCTAGTGATATGAGGCCGTTGGGATCCAGCTCGGCGTTCCGTATTATCCTCCGGAACCCACCGATTCCATATTCTGCTAACAGTCATCGGATCTCGACCAACGCGAGCAGCAATGTCGCGATACGATAAACCGCAATCGCGATAGGCTACAATCCGACCGCTATCAAAGTCGGAAACGTGATGGTACGCATTTCTCCTCCTTACACGAGGCATCACAACAATGTTTCACCAGGCAACGCCGGTCAACTGCTGTTTGTGTATGAGAAATCGGTTGGAAACTTTCCTCGTGTCAGCACGTTGTAGGTGTCGCCACCGGCGCCAACCTCGTGTGAATGCTCTGAAAAGCTAATCATTTGCATATAACAGCATCTTCTTCCTGTCGGTTAAATTTCGTGTCTTTAGCACGTCATATTCGTGCTGTAGCAATTTTAATGGCCAGTAGTGTATATACACACGTCAAAAAAAGTTTTGCATCACCTTGGTTCCGAGAGTTCCGGAACCTGTACAGAAAATTGGAATAGAGATCAACATAAACATCATTTCCGCCCTTCTTATTGCTCATGAATACCACACATTGCACGTTATACCACCATACTGCGAGACCTTCAGAGGTGGTGGTTCAGACTGCTGTCCACACTGGTACCTCTAATACCCAGTAGTACGTCGTCTTGCATTGATGCACGCCTGTATTCGTCGTGGCATACTATCCGTAACTTTATCAAGGCACTGTTGGTCCAGATTGTCCCACTCCTCAACGGCGATTCGGCGTAGATCCCTCAGAGTGGTTGGTGGGTCACGTCGTCCATAAACAGCCATTTTCAGTCTATCCCAGGCATGTTCGCTGGGGTTCATGTCTGGAGAACGTGCTGGCCACTCTAGTCGAGCGATGTTGTTATCCTGAAGGAAGTCATTCACAAGAGGTGCACGATGAGGGCGCGAACTGTCGTCCATGAAGACGAATGCCTCACTAATACGCTGCCGATATGGTTGCACTATCGGTCGGAGGATAGCATTCACGTATCGCACAACCGTTACGGCGCCTTCGATGACCACCAGCGGCGTACGGCGGTCCCACTTAATGCCACCCAAAAACAGCGGGGAACCTCCACCTTGCTGCACTCGCAGGACAGTGTGTCAACCTTGACCGGGTTGCCTCCAAACACGTCTCCAACGATTGTTTGCTTGAAGGCATATGAGGCACTCATCGGTGAAGAGATCGTGATGCCAATCCTGAGCGGTCAATTCGGCATGTTGTTGGGCCTATCGGTACCGCATTGCATGGTGTCGTGGTTGCAAAAATGGACCTTTCCATGGACGTCGGGAGTGAAGTTGCACATCATGCAGCCTATTGCGCACAGTTTGAGTAGTAACACGATGTCCTTTGGCTGTACGAAAAGCATTATTCAACATGGTGGCGTTGCTGTCAGGGTTCCTCCGAGCCATAATCCGTAGGTAGCGGTCATCCACTGCGGTATTGACCATCTGGGCATGGTTGAACTATAGACAACAGGAGCCATGTACCTCCTTCCTGGTGGAATGACTGGAACTGATCGGCTGCCGGACGCCCTCCGTAAAATAGGAGCTGCTCATTCGTGGTTGTTTACATTTTTGGGCGTGTTTAGTGACATCTCTGAACAGTCGAAGGGACTGTGTCTGTGATACAATATCCATAGTCAACATCTAATTTTAGGAGTTCTGGGAACCGGGGTGATGCAAAACATTTTTTTTTATGTATGTATGTAGTTATAGCGTATATGTACGTATGTTCCGCATCTCCTTCTAAACCATTGGACCGATTTCAATCAAACTTGGTACACATCTCACTTACTGTCTGGAGCTAAGAACCACCCACCTGTCACAGGGGTGGGGATTGCATTAAAATCAGTGTAGCCCACGACGTGAGCTTTAGCTATCCAGTATTTGAGACTGATAGCACTTACAGACTTGCAAAAACTTTACACATACTTTTAAACCTTTACGAGAATTTTTCTCGCTGATGACTCCTACAAAATGATGAAAGGAAAAAAGTTTGTCGTATACTACATTCTCGTTGTTCATGCAGTAAAACTACCACATGAAGGATGACGTTTCAATTTATTACTTCTTTGTTACTAACTGTATTCGTGACACATTTTGCAGAGGATTCTTACATATATCACTGATTTTACCAGAAATATTACATCATTGTACGAATGTAGTTCAGGATATATGACGTCATAAACACTGAATGCGTGGAAAATTAACTCATCAAGCAATACGTGTAAATTTATCATTTCTTTGCTACAAATTCTATTCGCATCACTTTTCGCACACAATATCCACATATGCTGCTGACTGTATCTACAAAAACGTGTCATTGTACGACACATATCTCAGAAGTTATGAAGTCAAATACTGAGAAGCGGCAGAAACTGACACATCATGCACGGTGTTTTAATTCATTACTGATTTGGTACCAACTCTATTAGCAGTGCTTTCCGCAGACAGCATCGGCATATGCCGCTGACTAAAAGATGTATCAGTTTACGACACATAGTTCAAGAGATATGATGTCATAAACACCGAGATGCGTGAGAAACTGTCGCATCACTCTAACGTTTTAATTTATTACTTTTTTATTACTTCAGATGGACTGATAGAAGATTGGAATGAATAAATACGTGGGCAACGCCGCGTTTCTCAGCTAGTGTAATATATAAGGTGCAGTCAAATGAAAACGAGACAGTTGGAAAGGTAAGTAAAATGTTTGTTCCAAAAGTAATCGCCCTAGCTTCTAACACATTTATCCACTGTGAGACAAGACGGGCAATCATGCTTGTACCAAGGCGTGTACCTCTTCGTCCACAGGAAATCAACAGCCGCGAGTGTCTTTCTTCGGGGATTCCAAAAAAAGTGGAAATCTCTTGGGTAGAGAGCGGAACTGTATGGAGAATGTGTGAGGGCTTCCCAGCGAAACTTCTGCAGTGAAGTTGAAACAACCTTGGCAGCAGGTGGGCCCACTTCGGATGAAAAGATGCACTTCGGTGTACAGTCGTGGTTCCAAACCCAGTTGCAAACAGTTTGCACGAAGGCATTGACCACCTTGTCTCACACTGGGATAAATATATTAACAATTACGGACGTTACTTTTGAAATAATACATAGTTTAATCAGTTTCCTTACTTTTTTACATCTATCTTGTTTTCATTTGAATCCCCTTTACAATACGCACAAGTAAGCAAAAAATCTCGTGTATGTTTGATTATGATATCACGCGCAGTTACTACTCTCAGCCATAACATAAAAAGATTCGGACCTACCACTTGTGGAGATATTTTCCTGGGAAAGACCGTATAAATTTAGTTCAAATGGTTCAAATGAATTTTCCTACATACATTGGGTTTAAACTACGGAAAATTGAGACTTACAAGAAGAAGTAATGCGCTAGCCGCTACATGGAATAGGTTGAAGGAAGATGTGGGACTACATAAAAGTAATATAACGTTGACTGCCAGTGAGGCCCTTCTTCAGGTGGTGCTGTTGTGCATAGGAATGTCACAACGTCAAAAAATTGTAGCGAGGTGCTGAAAGACCATAGAGGGTCGACTTTTTGTGCAGGGACTGGCATCTGATGCTCGACGTATGTCAATGTAACGCATTGCGTATAAAATTGGCGATAACTTATCATAGACGTTAACAGTCGTAAGTATATGAGACTAATCGTCAGGGGCTAGCTAATGTAGAAAGATTACATAAAACTAATTGTGGGAAGACAGGTGGAGGCTGAAGTTTTGTGAAAAAAAATACTACAAAATGAATTCATCCACCAAAGGGATAGCTCACAAAAGCTTCGTTTGACTGATTCTCAAGTAGCACTCGTCAGTTTGGGAGGTTTAGGAAGTGGGTTTAATAGAGAAGACGAAAAAAAGAATGACCTGTTTCTTAACATGTTGGTTTAGCAGCAGCGACAGCGTCACCGAGATGCTTGCCGAAATCCAGTGGCAGACTCTACAAGTGAGGTACTGTGGATCACAGATGCGTTTACTGAACAATTTAGAGACCGTATGTACCAAGAAGAATCAGACAAATTATAATTTCCTCCCATGAATATCTCGCGAAATGATCACGACTGGAACAAACAGACAAATTAAATCTCGTACGGATGTATATCGACAGCTGTTCTTCCTTCGGACTATCCGTGACTTTGATAGAAAAGGAGTGAATTGCAGTGGTGCCAGAGCACCCTCTGCTACACTCCAAATGGTGGCTCGCGGAGTACAAACATAGGTATAGATCCTGTCAGATCCACACGGTAGAGTTGTTGAGTAAATATATAGAGGCAGGTTCGTAAAATGAGATCAGTACAGGGGACTGCAGCAATGTGACGTCCAATAAGTATTTCGAATCACGTCCTATAAAGAAGAAACCGCAATTCTGTGTCTCCATAAAACGGATCAGATTAGCGCGAAGCTTAATATGTAAGGGCAAGAACCTTTTCGCAGAAATACTCTGATGGAAAGAAATCTGCAACATAGAGATGTAGGTACAATGTGTGTAGCACACAGACAGGTTGGTTGGAGGCCCTCAACTGGCCTCCTCCTACCGACACACAGCCGTCACTGGTACCGGGGTAAAACCAGCTTTCATCAGAAACCACAACAGACCTCCACCCTGCCCTACAATGAGCTCTCGCTTAGCATTACTGAAGTCTCAAATGGCAGTAGTTTGGGATCAGTGGAATGCAAGTTACACGAAGTCTTGCTCGGAGTAACTGATTTGTAACAGCGTTGTGTTACTGTGGTGCCAACTGCTGCTGAAATTGCTGCTGCAGATGCAGTACGATTAGCCAGAGCTATACACCGAATACGATGGTTTTCTCTCGGTAGTGGCACGTGGCTGTCCGGAGCCCGGTATTCTTGCGACGGTACATTCTCGTGATCGCCGCTGCCAGTAGTTACGTAACGAGGCTACATTCCTGCCCAGTCTTTCTGTAATATCGCAGAAGTAACCTCCAACTGCCCGCAGCCCTGTTACAAGACGTCGTTCAAATTCGGTGAAGTGTTGTTTCTCGCCTTACAGGTATTCTGAATATCAGCTCACCATGTTCAGTCTCAAAGGTAACAAACGCT
The DNA here is from genome assembly GCF_023864345.2 of Schistocerca serialis cubense. Lineage (NCBI taxonomy): Eukaryota > Metazoa > Arthropoda > Insecta > Orthoptera > Acrididae > Schistocerca > Schistocerca serialis. The sequence continues at coordinate 387,614,276 of NC_064640.1, forward strand.
CACTACAGTTACGGCGTATGTTTAAAGTGAACCTGATTTACATCCTCATAGTGGCGCTACTAGCATCACTAGCAATGGTCTTTCAGATCATGTTGCGCAGCTAGTTACAGTACATGACATAGCTCCATGCAGTATATCAAATCAGACTTTCAAAGCAGTGCGTTCAATTAACAATATAAATATTGCAAACTTTAGGGAAAGCCTACAGCAGCTAGACTGGGATGAAGTGTATAAGGAACCTGATTCAAACTTGAAATATAACTTATTTCACGATACATTTTTAAGGGTATTTGAAAATTGTTTTCCCAAGAAAATAGTTAAACATAATTCCAAGAAAACATATAAAAAACTTTGGCTAACTGAAGGAATAAGAATATCTTGCAACCGTAAAAGAGAACTGTATCTAACAGCAAGAGGGAGTACTGACCCCGAAATTGTTCAATATTATAAAAACTATTGTGCGGTACTAAGAAAAGTTATTAAAAAGTCCAGAAGCATGTGTATCATGTCTGAGATCAGTAACACTGATAATAAAATTCAAGCAATTTGGAATATTATTGAAAGGGAAACAGGGCAACCAAGAGCACAGGAAGACTTTAGTGCCATAAAACTGAATGACAAGTGTACTAACAAACAATCAGAAATTGAAAATATTTTCAATAATCATTTTTTAAATGTTATGGAGAAAATAGGTTCCAGATCTTCACTAGAATAGGCAAGGCTACTAATAGAAGAGGCCATACCTGTGAAGTTTGAAACAACTGTAATTCCACCAACCTCTCCCTCTGAAATCAGTAAAATAATAAACTCATTGAAAAGTAAAAGCTCTTACGGAATTGATGGCATTTCCAGCAAGGTAGTTAAAGCTTGTTCCCCACAGATAAGTAGGATTCTCAGCCACGTACGTAATAGATCTTTGGAGCAGGGTGTTTTCCCCGATAGACTGAAATATGCCATTGTAAAACCATTACATAAAAAGGGGGATACGTCGGATGTCAACAACTACCGCCCAATCTCTCTTCTGACAGCTCTAACAAAAAATTTTGAGAAAGCAATGTATTCAAGATTAGCCTCCCATATTTGTAACAATAAAGTACTAACAAAATGTCAGTTTGGTTTTCAGAAAGGCTTTTCAACAGAAAATGCTATATACACTTTCACTGATCAAATATTAAATGCTCTGAATAACCGGACATCACCTATTGGTATTTTTTGTGATCTCTCAAAGGCCTTTGATTGTGTAAATAATGGAATTCTTTTAGATAAGCTAAATCATTATGGTTTGAGGGGGGGCAGTGCACAAATGGTTTAATTCATACTTAACTGGAAGAATGCAGAAAGTTGAAATAAGTGGTTCATGTAATGTTAAAACAACAGCTGATTCCTCAAACTGGTGGGGCTATCAAGTACGGGATCCCACAGGATTCAGTCTTAGGTCCTTTACTGGTCTTGATATACATTAATGACTTACCATTCCACATTGATGAAGATGCAAAGTTAGTTCTTTCTGCTGATGATACAAGTATAGTAATAACATCCAAAAACCAAGAACTAAGTGATGTAATTGTAAATGATGTTTTTCACAAAATTATTAAGTGGTTCTCAGCAAACGGACTCTCTTTAAATTTTGATAAAACACAGTATATACAGTTCCGTACAGTAAATGGCACAACTCCAGTAATAAATATAGACTTTGAACAGAAGTCTGTAGCTAAGGCAGAATTTTCAAAATTTTTAGGTGTGTCCATTGATGAGAGGCTAAACTGGAAGCAAGACATTGATGGTCTGCTGAAACGTCTGAGTTCAGCTACGTATGCTATTAGGGTTATTGCAAATTTTGGTGATAAGAATCTCAGTAAATTAGCTTACTATGCCTACTTTCATTCACTGTTTTCGTATGGCATCATATTCTGGGGTAATTCATTGTTGAGTAGAAAAGCATTCATTGCTCAAAAACGTGTAATCAGAATAATTGCTGGAGCCCACCCACGGTCATCCTGCAGACATCTATTTAAGGATCTAGGGATCCTCACAGTAATCTCACAGTATATATATTCACTTATGAAATTTGTTGTTAATAATCCAACCCAGTTCAAAAGTAATAGCAGTGTGCATAGCTATAACACCAGGGGAAAGGATGATCTTCACTATGCAGGGTTAAATCTGACTTTGGCACAGAAAGTGGTAAATTATGCTGCCACAAAAGTCTTTGGTCACCCATCAAACAGCATCAAAAGCCTGACAGATAGCCAACTAACATTTAAAAATAAATTAAAGGAATTTCTAGATGACAACTCCTTCTACTCATTGGCTGAATTTTTAGATGTAAATTAAAGGAAAAAAAAAACAACAACAACAACTTAAACATTAGTGTCATGCAATATTTTGTGTAATGTAATATCTTGTACAGACATCTTTTATTAACCTGACACGTTCCACATCATTACGAAGTGTCGTATTCATGACCTATGGAACAAGTATTAATCTAATCTAATCTAATCCTATGCGACTGGTGCGAAATTTAAACAGATATCATTTTTCAGATGTATAAACATTCCTAACAACTTTCGTTTATGTCGTACAACTCCTTCTTGGTGCTGAGATATTTTCTCCGTCAGTGTAGTTAGCTGTGATGCAGAATTCCGTTGAAGAGTGAAGACAGAGCAAGAGCAAGCCTTGGGCATTATGCTGAACAGAGGCGGAGGCGGGGTCCGCGTTCCTTTCCTTGACCGACGGCATTTGAGTAGACATTCAGAAGCAAGCGTGCTCCTTTTGGCTGCCTCAGACCGACGCTCCGATAGTGTCGCGACCGCGCGCCTGTGACACGCGGGCCGCCGGCCGAGGCAAGGGCGCTCCTTCAAATGGGTTCCTCATGCTAAGCAGGCCACACAAAACTGGTCACGGATAGCTTCTCGTAACCTTTACCCAGACCGAGCGGCTTTACGCACTCAAGCTTACAGTAATTACGGCATTTGGCTCGCGTAAGAAACGTTAGCTATTGTTGAGCAGACACCGTGAATAGAAGCAAAGCGGGGCTAATCTACCTGCTACTCTTAAAGAACTAAATTTTTTCCCTGTCTTGTATTTGAAACTATTTATACTCACTGAAGTGTAGACAGTGAGTAGTGAAAAACGCCAACGTATTGTTCATGTAATGTCGTTATCCATGTGACAATTTACAGTCAGCTAGTTATAATGTTATATTTAATTTTGTCTGGAACCGTATTTATTAAGAGAAACTGTTAATTGAAATTATTACAACTTTCTGTAAGTTTAAAATCCGAGTGAGCTACACATTAGTTTTGAGTTGATTGCACCACTCGTTAGAAAGACAGATGCCAACAATCTGGTATCTATCAGCTCAGTTGAGAGACTGTAAAAAGATATACATTCGAACGACTGGCAGGACATTCGACACAAGATATAAAGAACACATCAGAGCATTTAAATACGGTACAAACCGTTCAACATTTGCAGATCATCTTAAACAAGAACACCATAGACCAAGCAATATTGAAAAAGATATGAACACCATAAGAATCAGTAAAGACAGATACTGAAACATCCCCTTGGAGAAATTAATGAATTACTGTGCTGATAAATCTCTTACGTTATTTGATTTCCAAACAGTTGAGCAAAACTAAACGTACTCAGACATTTCTTTCTTTACTTATTGTGATCAACACTAAACTGACAGACAATATTTTAAGCGCAACGCAATCTGACTTTCAATAATCCCTACAAAAGAATGGCCCTGACCAACAATAACCTATACCTTTCATGAATCACTTACCTCCCAAAAATCTTCATTACTCGAACTACTGCAATACAGTGAGCGCCAATACTGCGAGCTAAATAAAAGATTCTAACTACTGAAGGCACTAACTACTGAAAGGCATAGTTAGCAACTGAAAGATTTTGATAGAGAACAAACAATGTACTTACCTTAATAAGGTTAAAATGTCATCATATATATATATATCAGTTCATGATATCCAGTATCACAAATTTACTCTTTCTGATGGACACACGTCCAGATCGTCCGATCTCAAAATTCTGCCATCTCTCTCCTCACATCCACCACTGCTGGCGGCTCACCTCCAACTGCGCAACGCTATGCGCTGCTCACATCCAACTGCCCAACACTACAATAGCGAATATTCCAACAATGCCAACCAGCCACAGACTGCACACAGCACAGCCAGTGATTTTCATACAGAGCGCTACGTGGCGTTACCAACATAAAAATCTAAACTGCCTACTTACAATACCTCTTCCCTTTCCAAGAAGATTTCCACATACGCAAAGCATTAACACAAAATAAACAGTTGCTCAGTAACCAAATAAATATTGGAAACCAGACTCTATATAAAATAACTGATGAAATTACATGACAAAGGAAAGAGCTTTTACCACATTCACCCTCTTCCACTCTCACACCCAACGCCCTTCCCAATTTCATTTCACTTCTTGCTCCTCACCTTCTCCTCACACTACTTCATCACACTACTTATGTCCACTCATCATGGCTCCCCCCCCCCCCTCACCCAAAAAAAAACATTCTCCATCACGTTTCCTTCCATACTATTACACAGTATATAAATACACAGCAACATAATTAAATAGAATTACACACAAACAATAAACTAAAAATAAAAGAATATACGTCAAAGACAAGCTAGTGGCAAGGTTATATTGGCAACACTATAAAACACAAACCAAAATACATATTTAAAAGTATAAAAACTAAGAGAAAACAGTGGTCTGCGAAACAGCATGTTCCTAAAACATAAGAAATGCATAGTGCTGCAGAGCAGTTAAGAAATTAGACCACAACTATCAGTGTCTAAAGAAGGAACACATCAACGATGTGCTAGCAGACGGTATTTCGCGATGTAGGCGAGAAATCAAGCGGAAATCACCGTAAGTAAGAACTAACATATTGTTAACGAACTATTTTTCGATCTTAAAGCAAATAAAAAGGTAAATAACTTAGTTACAGGCCACTGATGAAGCTTTACCTCAAAACGAAACGCATCTGGTGAAAGAAACACACATTTTTTTGTAACTACAATGACAGAATGAAAATACCCTTAAGGATTGTAAAGCAGCTACGAACAATATGGCCACATAAATGAGAGAAAGTATTGTGAAGTTTTATACTTCTCTAAACAGATGTATTTTTAGTTAACCCAAATCGTTGTTGGGACTTGTAGATCATTTACTCTCTTAAATCTTCACCCAGCAGTTTCATAAAATAATATTTAATATCTGGGTTCTCAAAATATCATTAAAACAGTGCCGCGCGGAGTAGCCGCGCGGTCTAGGGCGCCTTGTCACGGTCCTTGTGGCTCGCCCCGTAGGAGGTTCGCGTCCTCCCTCGGGCGTAGGTGTATGTGTTGTCCTCAGCGTAAGTTAGTTTAAATTAGATTAAGTAGTGCGTAAGATTAGGGACCGATGACGTCAGCGGTTTGGTCCCATATGACCTTACCACTAATTTCCAAATTTTACAGTTAAGCCAGTCTTTGCATACTACTTCCCAATCCAACAACAGTCAGTCGGTGGACTGTAAACAATATGTTATCGTCATGTAATAACTAGTATTATCTTTTATTAACCTCTGTGAGTAACTTTCATTCCGGTCTCATCTTCGTGTCAACAACATCAATATCTGTCATATATCAGGAAATCTGGAACGCTAACTGACTATACAACTAAAACCACTGTCATATACCAAGAAATCTGATGTGTTAACTGACTGTGTAAACAAAAATCACTGTTGTTATATTCTTAAGTCATAACTTGATCGTGAAATACACTGTAAACATTTTGTCACTGTCGTACTGGTTCGTAGGTTATAAAAAGTGACTGATTGCCTGTGGGCAACATTGTATATGAAGTCTGAGTCCGGTCATCGTATTGCTGCCAGTGACAACAAATGTGGGAACAAGTCAGATTAACTGAATACTGTGTTGAATGCATTATTTGAGAATTCCCAATAAAATATATTACTGCAATACGACAGACGTCCGATATCTATCTATCGAATGCAAACACAAAATTTCAGTAACACACGATTCAGCCGTCATGCCGCTTGCTCTTTTATTGTGCACGGATCGGTATTTGACTGTAAGTCATTTGAGGCATAAACTTAAATAAATTGCAATGACGCAGAAGAAAAATATTTCTGTTCGAATCTGAAAAACGTTTAAGCCATTCAAGTACATCAAATCATCAATTATTTATTTCTTAAGTTTTTCTCTGTCTTTGACGCAGGAATGTCGTCAGTTAGATTATAACGTCTCTTCTAAGAGTATTAAGTAACTTATATTTCACTTCATATAACTGGTCTTGGTTAAGTAGCCTTATTTCAAGTAACTATAAGCGTAATCGAAATAAGAGCTCGTGACCTTTCGTAAATTTTCAGTACCTCAAGGAGTTTCATTTAACCTTGAGTATAGCCTACTTTATCTAACATATTTTAATAAACATTTCTAGAACTCAATACAAACAAAAACTTGTCGTACTTATATATTTATGAAGGGCACTTTATTTTATAGAACGAGTTAATACGTGGCAGTATACTCAGTCTAAAATAGTTTTCTACTTCGAAGCAACAGTGATGGATCATCAGGTACAACACAGATTTACAGCGCTTTACACAAACCTCAGCGGTGCTGTAGACCAGAACTACCGTTTGGCGACCTGAATCGGTAGCATCAACTTTCTACACCGTCTAGTAGAAAACACAATTTGAAACAATGGGCTAGCCACAGGATTTCTGCTAGTAGTATGGGTTAGGAATTTTAAACGAACTCAATGTACTAGGAGAAGAAATTAGAGATTAACACTCTGTTAACATCGATATTACAAAAGAAAACACCAGAGGTGATTACATCACGTACACACACGTTTCTGGATGTAACTTCAAACATAAAAAAACGATGCGGCAGGAGATCTACCGTGCATTGTTCTGTGGAATATCCTAACATTTGCTGTAGACAATACAGGGAAACTCCCGTGAAACCTAAACCTGGATGATCAGATGTGGATTTGAATCCGGTTCTCGCAAATGCAAGTACACTGGATTAGCCCTCGGATCATCTCTTTCGTAAAACCAAAATATTACACACCTCAATGCTTGATTGAAGGAACAATCAGCTTTTGTTTTGAAATAGTAAAAACAAGAATACTGCTTTATTTATGAGATTTTTAGTACGAAGCTGTCCATTATATGAGAGATGGAGTTTCTATGTGCTTGTAGTATTAGTTAAAAGATGACAGTGACTTTTAGGAATGTGTGTTTGGCGAAACACGATAGCCTGCGCTACATAGTTCCGGTATGATTGATGCAGATTAATATCAATCTGGTCTGCAGAGGCAGGGTCCATTCGTCTGGAGAACCTCCAGCGGCTACTGACATTTGCGCGGCCTTGCGTTATGCTGCCATTCCAGCCGTTGTTCCAATTTCCTGAGACTGACAGACGGTTTATACATCGACTGTGGGCACGTGTTTGCATTGTCAGGTAGGCATACTAGAATCTTTTAGATATAACACAGAAAAACGTGACATATAGTGTGTGTGTGCTCACACTTGGAATATGGATTGCACTTTTTGAACCATTTACGTGTGAATGTATTTTATTCCGCCACTAATCGGGTACATGGACGCCGTATCATGTTGATACATCCCCTCACTGATTGTGGATCATGAAATACTGGCAAATTAAAGATTATACTGTATATTTTGTGTGAAGTTACTTGATAGCTCCACAGGGGCCAAATTAACTACTCGCCAATGATATAAAATATTTGTTTCAAATAAAAAAAAAACTCTTGGGTCAATATGAACTCTTTCAAGTAATTTAAGGCACCTGCGGACCCAAGAATAAAAAAGACTATTGAAAAACTGATTCTCCCAGATGTATTTCTGGAAGCCGAGGATAACAAACACTAATTTATGCTTCTCATTGCTGAAGCTGTATCTTGTAATTGCTGAAGTGACTTTAACTTACGGAAGAAATAGATTGGGGACGCTCAGCACAGTTTTGTTAACAATCACTTGAGCCTTTCTGGATAAAATAATGTGTGTAAGTTTCAAATCCCATTCAGGCAGCTCTGTATATCATATTATTTTCAGCGAAAACGTGTTTGGTGCAGACAGGCACAACGCTACGTGTAATATTACCAACATTAAGTGAGGAGTCTAGGAATACAATACAACCTCCTACGAATCGTTGTTCAAGGGGCCACAAATAGATTATACTACTTACAGCGCGCAGAGAGGCATACACCATAATTATTACCGCTCTCCGTACACGAATGGGACTGGAAGAAGCCATAATAAGTGGTACAGTGGGAAGTACTCTCTCCCATTCAAATAACATTGGCTTGTTGAGCATAGGTGCAGATGTATGTAACACACCATGCTGTAAGTTACTACTTAAGTTATCAATAGGTTTCCCTAATATTGCGCGAGTGTAAGTGAAATCTATGTTGTATCACCTTTTATACGAACTGCTCATACATAGTTACAGCATTCACTCGTCCCACGTCATCGAGTAATTCCTATGACGGTTGGCCTGACTCATTTCGCAGAATGCCCGCGTAACGGTTTCGCTGTGGGAGGCCATTATGTGGCAATTTTTGCGTCCACTCAGTGTCCGCGCAACCTCCGCCGCGTAATCTGAGGAAAGTCACGCGACCGACATGTAGCTACTTAGAGTTCTACATTTGAAAGATGCCTGTGATCCTATATCTAACTCTGCATCTATACTCTGCAAACCGCAGGACACGTCGTAGCAGTGTTAGCGTATTTCTGTCCCATTCCATTCGCTCATCGAGCGAGGGAAAAATAACCTTATACATCTCCCTTATCTTAACGCCATGATCCTTGCGCTGGATATATGATGCTGGCAGCTTAATTATCGTACAGTCTTCCTCCGTTACCGGTTCTCTAAATTTTCCCAGCATCGTCTGCCGCCGTAGCCGTGTGGTGAGCGTATTAAGTCTCATGCGGAGTATTCCACATACTGCCAGTGATTTTTCCTTGGAGGGATGACTAGAACTGGGTGCACTCAGCCTCATGATACCAGTTTAAAAGTTGTGAGAATGAGAAGTATCTGCTCTAAGATCTGAAAAGTCGACAACGGCCGGGAGAGTGGTGCGCTTACCTCACGCAACACCATACCGCATCCGTATAACGCCGCGGGGCAGAGGACGAGACCCACGAGAAAGAAAAGCCGCAGGATGTACGTCACAGCACGTGACACTACAGGTCTTACGAATGCCAGCAGTAGTCTTCGGCGGAGAGCAAGTAACTATTTCAGACGATCGCGAAGTATGGCGGACAAGGCGACTAGTGTGACGTCACAAGTTCATTGCGGGCCCTGTACATCCCTTGGACCCCAGCAGAGGATAACACGACGGCCACTCAACATCGTGTCGTTTTCAGAGGGCCTGATTGCAAAGTTGTTCTTTTCTTTGTTTCCCGATAACAATGTCATTTTCGTTCCAAACTTTGTCATTTAAGTACACAGAGGATTTCTCTGTTACACTTTCAGTGACATTTGTAGACCCATTACAATGCTAGCAGTGCGGGTCTGAATTAGTTGGGTGTCTGTTGTCATGTCGACTTGATAAAGACTCCAAATGCTGTATCACTTCTCCAGAACTGGTTTTACTAGCATTTGCCCTTTCCCAGGCTAGCCTAAAGATTCATTTTTGTTCAGTTAGATGCGACAGGATATATTAGGATTTTTTTTTAAATGTGTGTTTAACGTCAGGAAAAGTTCCCAGGTTTTATGGCGCTCCTAAGAGATGTCAGGCGCGTTTTATCTGGTGTTTCGGCAGGTATGTGCAATTTCGCTTTTGGAATGTGAAGTTGGAGTCATCCAAAGAAATATCGCTAGTCACGTCGTACATGCAACACCCAGCATCGATGGAAACTGACGGTTTGTACCCCGTTACAAACTAAATTATATTTAAAGCGGAATTATAGGTGACCATCCGACAGAGCGGTCCTAAGTTAGTCTAATACGATATTGGTTCCGTCGATATGTGTTAACAAAAACATTAAAGCACTGTGAATAATCAGTAGTCCAGCAGTGACTCGCGTGCCTCCCTGGCTCGCACTAATCTGCTATACCTGTGTAGCAGCGCCTCTTATTCGCTGCTGGAGTACTGGTTATTCTTCGTGTTTTAATGTTCCTCTTAATACATATGGAGAAAGCGAATATCACACTAGATAAATCTGGAACCGCTCTATTAAACAGGCATGTAAAACTCCGATTTAAATATAGTTTTAGTTGTAATGGGAAACAAGCCGACGGTTTCCATTGACACTAGGCGTCACATGAAAGACGTGATGAGCAACAGGAGCATATTTGTTTGGAACGACTCCATCTACAAAATGCAGAAACTAAATTGCAAGTATCCAAATGTCTGCCATAACACCAAAGAAGACGTGCTGACGTCCGTTCGGAGAGAAACCCGGTATACGTGATTAAAAATCGGTATGTCTTATTTTAGTGCAATAACCTCGAATGTTATCATCCAATTCCACAAACTGTATTTTTAATTATTTACCTCTTTTTGGAATTGTAGCTGCTACAGCATGCAACAAAAACTTTCTTGCTTATTAAATAGCTAAATATCGAGATCCGGCAGTGGTGTCTACTTCTGCATCACTAACGACATTATTAAAGTGTCTTCCGATGGAAATTCACTGCGGAAAGCTTCGGCGAACTGCTTAAGTTCCCTGTATTTGTTGTTACTTGTATATGCTCGTTGACTCCTCTTGGTCCATCCCGTTTCTTCGACAATTGGATTCGATTGAATTTTTGAGTTTATCACGCTTTCGTATCGCTTATTTAGTTCGATCATGTTGAGGATCTAAATAATAAGAAAATAATTAGACTGTTTTAAACGCACTGAAACGAAATAAACAGGTACGATTGGGAATGAAATGAATGAAGATGCAATGACATGAAACGATATCAGTGGACAACGAGAATAAAAGGGACGTCCACTGTTACGCATCGTCATGATGATGCCAGTAGGGCACAAATTTTATGTTTTCATATCAGATCCTCGCCGGCCGGTGTGGCTGAATGGTTCAGTCTGGAACCGCGCGACCGCTACTGTCGTAGGTTCGAATCCTGCCTCGGGCATGGATGTGTGTGATGTCCTTCGGTTAGTTAGGTTTAAGTAGTTCTAAGTTCAAGGGGACTGATGACCTCAGGTGTTATGTCCCATAGTGCTCAGAGCCATTTGAACCATTTTATCAGATCCTCCCAAGTGACACTGCCTTATCGAAGGTATCTTCATTGGTTTGCGTGCTCTAGCGAAGTTGAGGGCTATGCCGGCGGTAGCGTAGCTACTGGCAGGGTCACCCAAGCCGGACAGGTCTCAACAGAGCAGCCAAACGAAATGTGTCCCACCTAGGGACGGGGGCTCTCTATAGGCGTGGTGAAGCCAACCCTCCTCGGGGAGTAAACCCTGATATCAAATCCTGGTCCACCAACTTGGGGGTTGGGTCAATGGGCCAGCACTCCATTACCCACAAAAAACTTCTACAAGCTCGAGAATCTAAAGCGGAGCCTCGGAAATCAGATAGAAACTCCTTACGACAATTATTGGCAAGGAAAATGACATTGAGAGTTGGTACGTGGAACGTTCAAAGCCTGACAAATAAACACACCAAAATAGAGAATGAAATTAGTCGACTGAACGTGGACATAATTATTCTATCAGAAACAAAAAAAGGGACAAGGGAATGAGAAATTTGGAAATTTAATCCAATTTTGGTCTGGAGTTGATAAACATAAACGAGCAAAAGCAGGCGTTTCTATTCTAATTAACAAAGGTCTGAGCGCTTACATCAAGGACTATGAATTTATATTCGAAAGAATTTTCACTTTTACCATCAAGTTATATGGCATTGAAACACTTATAATAGGGGTGTATGCACCAAACGGCGATGCGAAACAGCATTTCTACCAGAAATTAGACCATCTACTCAACCAAGTCAAAAAGCACCAAGAAGTAATAATAGCAGGAGATTTTAATGCGAGGTTTGGCTCACAAGTAAATCATGCAGTAGTAGGAAGATATGGAGAAAATGTCATTAATAGTTCTGGAGAAAATCTTGTAGAATTCTGTAATCAATATGACTTGAAAATTCTGAACACACACTATTCACATAAAGATGTCCACAGATATACGTGGGAGAGGCCATCATTAGAGCAGAAATCTATAACTGATTACGTTATTACCAAGAAACGACCAAAAATGGTAGTTCAAGACTGTAGAGTCAGGCGGGGAGCCAACTGTGGGTCTGATTACTTCTTAGTTTTAGCAAAGCTGACATACCCATTCAGGAGAAAACCATCAACAACTGGACAAGTGGCTAACCACAGCAGTCATGAAAAATTAGAGCAGGCAAGGTATAAGCTTTTTCTCCTGAAGCAGTTCAACATCAAGGATTTATTTCAACATAAATTAGAAAATGAACTAAAAACTATTCCAAAAGACGACAATGTTGATTTAGAATATGAAAATATTAATAAACCACTTACAAAAATTTCTCTAGAGGTACTTGGGACTGAGAGTAAGAGTCTAGGTAAACGGGATCCTCCATGGATGTCTGATGACCAGTAGATGTTGATTTTGGAAAAGAAAAATCTCTACAAAAAATGTTTATCAACTAAATCACTACAGGACAGGCAAAACTACCAGACAACAAATTATGAATTCAGAAACAGAATTAAAATAGAAAAGAACATGATGTGGGAACAGAAATCTATTGAAATTGAGAGTCTGATAGGTGGATTAGAAACAACAGAAGTATGGAGGATAATTACAAGTATGAAGAAAATACAAGTGAACAAAGCAGTAGACACCTAATTCCCTTAAAGGAATGGAAAAAGCACTGTGCTTAACTGAAGATAGGCCATATTACATGCAAGGGAGTGAAGAGAAGATGGAAGTAACCGATCGAAATATAAACATTACGATAGAGGATGTGAATTGTGCATTAATTAAGATGAAGAATGGCCAGTCGCCTGGTTCAAGAAACATTCCTGTTGAATTATTAAAGGGTGGAGGAAGATATCTGAAGAAACGAATAACTTGCCTGATGAACAACTGTTGTAAAAGGATTGAAATTCCCTCAGAATGGAAAAAGTCATATACAGGTTCTATTTTCAAGAAAGGAAATAGAAAAGACACAAACTGCTATAAAGGCATTAGTGTCAACTGTACAATGAGCCGCTTATTTGGCAAGATAATGTTTGAAAAAATTAGACAAAATGTTGGCTATCATATTGGGAAGACCAGAGAGGGTTAAGCCAGAACAGATCATGTACAGATAACCTATTTATTTTACAACAACTAATGGAGAAATTTATAGCAGTAGGAAAGGAGCTACACATTGCCTTTGTAGATTTAGCAAAAGCTTACGATACAGTCCCTAGATCTAAACTGTGGGAAGCTATGAAAGATATAAGTATCGATGATCAACTCTTACAAATTATTATTGAAATATACAGGGATAATGTCGTACAGATTAAACAATGTTCAAAGTTATCACACGCCCGGGTTCCCGGGTTCGATTCCCGGCGAGGTCAGGGATTTTCTCTGCCTCGTGATCACTGGGTGTTGTGTGATGTCCTTAGGTTAGTTAGGTTTAAGTAGTTCTAAGTTCTAGGGGACTGATGACCATAGATGTTAAGTCCCATAGTGCTCAGAGCCATTTGAACCATTTCATCAAAGTTATCAGAACCTATGAATGTCACTGAAGGTTTGCGACAAGGTTGCAGTGTGTCAGCCATCTTGTTCAATTTATATATAGAAGTTGCTCTACGAAATTGGAAGAACAGCTGCAGAGGAATGGGAGTCACTGTCAACGATGTACAGATATTTTCTTTAAGTTTTGCTTACGATCAAGCTATTATAGTGCAAGATGATTACGATCTTGAGTTCATGATACGTCGATTATATTAGGAATACAACAGATGGGGACTACAAATGAGTCTACCAAAAATAGAGTACCTGGTGGTGAATAGTGATGCTAAATTTAAAACACACATCAATGAAAAAGCAGTTATGAGACAGGTAGAGAACTTTAAATATTTCGGGGTACATATTGATAAAAATGGGTTGGGGCTATGCAGAAGTAAATGTAGAACACAGCAAAGCAGAAAAGTGTTAGGGGGTATGAATTCTTTTTGGTCGGATAAGAATCCTGGAGATACTAAAAGGTATCAGATAGATTATATAATGGTAAGACAGAGATTTAGGAACCAGGTTTTAAATTGTAAGACATTTCCAGAGGCAGATGTGGATTCTGACCACAATCTATTGGTTATGAACTGCAGATTGAAAGTGAAGAAACTGAAAAAAGGTGGGAATTTAATGAGATGGGACCTGGATAAACTGAAAGAACCAGAGGTTGTAGAGAGTTTCAGGGAGAGCGTAAGGGAACAATTGACAGGAATGGGGGAAAGAAATACAGTAGTAGAAGAATGGGTAGTCTGGAACCGCAAGACCGCTACGGTCGCAGGTTCGAATCCTGCATCGGGCATGGATGTTTGTGATGTCCTTAGGTTAGTTAGGTTTAACTAGTTCTAAGTTCTAGGGGACTAATGACCTCAGCAGTTGAGTCCCATAGTGCTCAGAGCCATTTTTGAAGAACGGGTAGCTCTGAGGGATGAAGTAGTGAAGGCAGCAGACGATCAAGTAGGTAAAAAGACGAGGGCTAATAGAAATCCTTGGGTAACAGAAGAAATATTGAATTTAATTGATGAAAGGAGAAAATATAAAAATGCAGTGAATGAAGCAGGCAAAAAGGAATACAAACGTCTCAAAAACGAGATCGACAGGAAGTGCAAAATGGCTAAGCAGGGATGGCTAGAGGACAAATGTAAGGATGTAGAGGCTTGTCTCACTAGGGGTAAGATAGATACTGCCTACAGGAAAATTAAAGAGATCTTTGGAGAGAAGAGAGCCACTTGTATGAATATCAAGAGCTCAGATGGCAACCCAGTTCTAAGCAAAGAAGGGAAGGCAGAAAGGTGAAAGGAGTATCTAGAGGGTTTATACAAGGGCGATGTACTTGAGGACAATATTATGGAAATGGAAGAGGATTAGATGAAGATGAAATGGGAGATACGATACTGCGTGAAGAGTTTGACAGAGCACTGAAAGACCTGAGTCGAAACAAGGCCCCGGGAGTAGACAACATTCCATTAGAACTACTGGTGGCCTTGGGAGAGCCAGTCATGACAAAACTCTACCATCTGGTGAGCAAGATGTATGAGACTGGCGAAATACCCTCAGACTTCAAGAAGAATATAGTAATTCCAATCCCAAAGAAAGCAGGTGTTGACAGATGTGAAAATTACCGAACTATCAGTTTAATAAGTCACAGCTGTCAAATACTAACGCGAATTCTTTACAGACGAATGGAAAAACTGGTAGAAGCGGTCCTCGGGGAAGATCAGTTTGGATTCCGTAGAAATGTTGGAACACATGAGGCAATACTAACCTTATGACTTATCTTAGAAGAAAGATTAAGAAAAGGCAAACCTACGTTTCTAGCATTTGTAGACTTAGAGAAAGCTTTTGACAATGTTAACTGGAATACTCTCTTTCAAATTCTGAAGGTGGCTGGGGTAAAATACAGGGAGCGAAAGGCTATTTACAGTTTGTACAGAAACCAGATGGCAGTTATAAGAGTCGAGGGGCATGAAAGGGAAGCAGTGGTTGGGAAAGGAGTGACACAGGGTTGTAGCCTCTCCCCGATGTTATTCAATCTGTATATTGAGCAAGCAGTAAAGGAAACAAAAGAAAAATTCGGAGTAGGTATTAAAATTCATGGAGAAGAAATAAAAAGTTTGAGGTTCGCCGATGACATTGTAATTCTGTCAGAGACAGCAAAGGACTTGGAAGAACAGTTGAACGGAATGGACAGTGTCTTGAAAGGAGGATATAAGATGAACATCAACAAAAGCAAAACGAGGATTATGGAATGTAGTCAAATTAAATCGGGTGATGCTGAGGGAATTACATTAGGAAATGAGACACTTAAAGTAGTAAAGGAGTTTTGCTATTTAGGGAGTAAAATAACTGATGATGGTCGAAGTAGAGAGGATATGAAATGTAGACTGGCAATGGCGAGGAAATCGCTTCTGAAGAAGAGAAATTTGTTAACATCGAGTATAGATTTAAGTGTCAGGAAGTCGTTTCTGAAAGTATTTGTATGGAGTGTAGCCATGTATGGAAGTGAAACATGGACGATAACTAGTTTGGACAAGAAGAGAGTAGAAGCTTTCGAAATGTGGTACTACAGAAGAATGCTGAAGATAAGGTGGGTGGATCACGTAACTAATGACGAGGTATTGAATAGGATTGGGGAGAAGAGAAGTTTGTGGCACAACTTGACTAGAAGAAGGAATCGGTTGGTAGGACATGTTTTGAGGCATCAAGGGATCACCAATTTAGTATTGGAGGGCAGCGTGGAGGGTAAAAATCGTAGAGGGAGACCAAGAGATGAATACACTAAGCAGATTCAGAAGGATGTAGGTTGCAGTAGGTACTGGGAGATGAAGAAGCTTGCACAGGATAGAGTAGTACGGAGAGCTGCATCAAACCAGTCTCAGGACTGAAGACCACAACAACAACAACAAGAATATTTCCAACAGCAATAAGAAAAGAGTAAGTAAGACAATGGTTGAATCAGTGCTATTCCATGGATCTTAAATGCGGATCTCAGAAGAAGACTAATAGCTGTGGAAATGGATTATTTGCGTAGGAGTGCCAGAATATCAAGAATCGAAAGGAAAACTAATGATGAAGTAAGAACTAGAATGAAGGCAAATGATACAGCGATAGATAGAATTGAAAGAAAATCATTAAAATGGTACGGACATATGATGGGAATGCCAGATCATCGGTGGCCAAAGAAGGTTTATGAATGGAAACCACCCGGCAGACGTAAGCGCGGAAGACCACAGTGTTCTTGGACAGACCACGTAAATGGAGTAATGGAACATCGCAGCATCGACAAGGAAGATGCGCTGGATAAAAAGGCTTGGCGGAGGATAATAGGAGTACAACGAGATGTTGAAATTAATTAATCTTTGAATTGATTAATCGTGTAATAATAATAATAATAATAATAATATCAGATCCATTCCTCTACCCCATCATGCAGAAGAGCTGACGTTCGTAACTTCTAGCTTACACGCAACTCAAATAATTTTTCTAATGTTACAGCTTTATTTAAGTAATGCAGACAGCGAGGATTTAAAACTGCCCCTTAATATGTTCTCACGTTAGCCTTTTCTAGTGCATTTGAAACTTAATACAGAACTACTTATTGCGACTTGTTCGCCCGCTAAGATGGCAGGAAAGAAACGTTTCCTTTACTCTCCGTGAGCTACTCTCGACCTGGGTGGAAATTTAACAGTGCCTACCAGCGCTCACTAAATAAGAATACTATCAACTATTATAACGCTTAATCAGTGTATCCGTACACGCTCGGGTTCCGAAATTGCTTCGAAGTAAACGGAAACGTTTCCGACGGGGCCAGTGTAAATCAGCTTGATTTCACAAAGACACGTATTTATTAAAGAGAATTCATTGTAAAGGATTACAAGTGTTAAAAACGGCATGTATATATTTTTTTTTTTTTTTTTTTTTTTTTTTTACATCATGGGACTGTTCATCGATTAAGCCGTTAGAGACGTTGTAGATACTGTCTGAGAAACCTCACATCGAAATATGTTGTGATTTTTCTGTACATACTCCATTTATCTGCGAGGATTATTTCATATTTGGATGGACATAAATTATGCCAACAATTCGACAGACAAGTGAATCAGAATGACTAGCAGTGTCCACCCGCTGCTTTTGGGTTGTGGTCTCGACCGCTGGACCTGAAGTTTCGGTTTTCTTGTAGGAGGGGTCCCCCCGCCCTAACTCGCCCAACCGGCCAGGCGCGTGCTACGCGGAGAAACCAGCTCTGCCGCCGATTTCGTAAATACAGCGGGGAATCTAGTTTCTCGTTCGTTGCGATGCGCTCATGACGAAATGGCAGTTAGGCAGCTGATCTAAAAAGTTACCTTTCTGGTGCGAACTCATGGTACACTTTGACGCATCTGCTCCCAACTACAAGGGATATTTTCGCTGACGCACTGAAGCAGTCATCCAGTTGAGATAGGAAAAATTTCCTAATACAGTGAAACATCATTTAAAGTAGATGATGAAAACAGATTAAACGAGAGATAAGCGTCTTTGAACACCGACTTAACAACACAATAAGCTTTCAAACCATTCTGGAGATCGAAGGTTGACTGTCGGAGTAGGCTATGTGCGGGTCCATAGCCTATTCCTCTCGAATACCGTCAAGGGGGCCGCCAAGCATGAAGTCCCCATCCCAGGATGTATCACCATTAATAATGTCATATGCCCTCATTTCATGGGACACTTCGGAGAGGTTTGGAATCTAATCCTGGACGTTGACTCAAAGACTCATTATGAGGAACTTCACGCAACCACATCTTCTCCCCTTGCCAGCCAAATACTGGCCTTGAAAATTTCATCCACCACCAGGATTCGAACCAGCATGACTCAGTGTCCAGATCCCCCACTCAGACGTGTGTTATGGTTGCCTGATTATTACGCGACACACTCACAACACATATTCTCCACAGAACATCTCACGTACCACATAAGCTTCTAATGTTTCATAACGAGCTTGCAGACACCGATAGAAGGTTTTCTGATAGTGTTGGTGGGTGAATATTTCGCTGTGTAGTTAATTCGTATATCTTTTCATCCAGTGAGATACTGAAGTAGCAGTGGTTATTTTAAATAGAATGATACACTTCTTGATTTTATTTGAGAGCACTTGGAAAAAAAGACCGTGAAACTTTCTAAAAAAGTAGTTAATGCTCTAATTAGTGGATTACGCCATGGCCGGTGCGACCGTGCGGTTCTAGGCGCTTCAGTCTGGAACCGCGTGACCGCTACGGTCGCAGGTTTGAATCCTGCCTCGGGCATGGATGTGTGTGATGTCCTTAGGTTAGTTAGGTTTATGTAGTTCTAAGTTCTAGGGGACTGATGACCTCAGAAGTTAAGTCCCACAGTGCTCAGAGCCATTTGATTACGCCATGTAAACATCAGATAATAGCTCTCATTCCAATGCACTAGCCATCAGAATCGTACTTGGTTAAGCAATATTGCGGGAAGTTTCACTCCAAAAATAAACGACTGTTGTAGTACTTACTGGTGATTCCTATTTAAGGGTGTTCGAATTTTGTTTATAAAAATTTCATTACACGCTGCAATAGATTATTAGTTCAGTATGTGGACAAATAAGAAAGATTCAAATACTAAGTGGTCCGAAACGTATTCGCTTCTTTGCACTTGTTTGAAAACTTTTTAAGTATTTTGTAAAATACTAGGAGTGTCAAAATGACGTGGGAGACTCAAAATTTAAATTCTTTCAGTGGGATATAGTCATGAGTTCGATGTTGTTCAACTATTGCCGATAGTTGCTGAGACAGTAATGCATTAATTGTTTCTTGATGAGGCTGTATCATTTACAGTATCAACCCGGTTTATTTCGGAAGTAGCCGGAGGAAAGATGATCAGTGGGCGTGAGCAGTAAGTTACCAGTCCGGTTCTCTGTGCTGCTCGCCTATAAAGGCGGATATGCATACATGCACACGATCTAGCCTTGATCCCTGGCTGCGTTACCCACTACGTAACGAAAATCACCTTCACCTAACGACACTGAAACACCTGTCGGCTTCTTCAGGGCCGGAGCTTGCATCGCAGAGTATACGCTAAACGTGGGGTATTTCTGCACTGGACCTCTTACAACAAACACACACACACACACACACACACAATAGCTACCTAACCACATGCCTACTTACAATATCAACCTACAAAACGAATTTTCATTTTGCAGCATAGTGTGCGCTGATTTGAAACTTCCTGGCAGATTAAAACCGTGGGCGGAACAGGAGTCGAGCCTGGGGTCCCACAATCGAGTCCCGGTCCGGCACACTAATTAAATCCGCTAGGAAGTTTCTACCTGCCTACATACATATATACAATAACTATATGCATACACGCAGTTCGTTATGCTTTACTCGGCTGGTGTAAAAATAATCGTGCATTTCGGCTGACTTAGATTCTCGCATTTAAAGTCGATTACAACGTTCTGTGTTGTTAAACCTGAATGAATTTCAATTCAAGATGTGGTACTAAAGAACACCGTACACTGAATCTATGTACATTGTATGGGAAGTACAAGGTGTTTCAAAAAGAATATACAAATTACGAAGTATTATGTTCCCAAAATCGATCACTGGGCCACGGCTAGAGGAACGAATACACTGTCTAGTTTATATTCATTTCCGATACACGTCTGGCGTCTTCTGTTCGCTTGGTTACCGTCACATGTTGTAAAATTGCTACTCCACAGCAGAAACCAGTTTGTGTTCTCGAGTTTGCGAAGTTTAATTCCGTCATTACAATGCAAAGACGTTTCAGTTTGAAGTACCAAGCTGGTCCTCCGATTGGATAGAACATTCGAAAATTGCATCGGCACAGAATGTGTATGTGAAGGAGAGACTCCTCGCTGCCCTCGTAATTCCGATGAAAATGTCGCACAAATTCAACCTCTTTCCGACGTAGTCCTACAACAACAGTCAAAAAAATGGTTCAAATGGTTCTGAGCACTATGGGACTTAACTGCTGAGGTCATCAGTCCCCTAGAACTTAGAACTTCTTAAACCTAACCAACCTAAGGACATCACACACATCCATGCCCGAGGCAGGATTCGAACCTGCGACCGTAGCGGTCACGCGGTTCCAGACTGAAGCGCCTAGAACCGCTCGGCCACTCCGGCCGGCAACAACAGTCTGATGTGTTTTGAGACGTCGATTTCTTATGAAGCCGTGCTAGCTACAGTTGTTACAAGGCCTACGTCATGACGAAAAACGAAAATGCATGGCGTTTTCTGACGACCTACAGAATGCTACTGATAATGCTAACACTTTCGCACATTGTATCGTCTGCAGTGATGAAGAGACGTTTCACCTTAGTGGGAAAGTAAACAAACACAATGTTCGAATTTTGGGCCTATAGAACCAGCATGCACACATTGAAAATGAACTAGATTCACCCAAAATCAATGTGTTTTGTGCGATATCCCACTCATCTATTTACGGCATAATCTTCTTTGATGGAAACACAGTTAACGGTCAGCAGTATTTGCTATATTACAGAACTGGTTGTTTCCGAGGCTAAACGAAAACAGTTCCATTTTTCAACAATACGGGGCGCTCCCTCTATGGGATCGCCAAGTGCGTGAATATCTGAATGGAACTCTATACCGAGGCGTTGGATTGGTTGTCCAACAGCTGGCAACTTATCACTTCTCAGCTGGCCTCCACGGTCCTCGGATTTGATGTCCTGCGACTTCTTCCTGTGGCGTTTGATTAAGGAAAATTTTTTATGAACTGACACAACCACAGAACCTAGAAGAGTTGAAGAACTGGATCTGTATTGCCATAACATCAGTGATGAATGCCATATGTACCCGAGTATAGGAGAAATTCGAGGATCGATGTGATATTGTTCGTGTCGCTGGTGTTCTCGAGCCTGTAATGTAAACTTGAGATATCCGTAAATACGTGTCCCATTTCTCACAGATGTATGTCTACATCTACATCTATACTCCGCGAGCCACCTTACGGTGTGTGGTTTTCATAAATATATGCGTGTATTCTTTTGAAACACCCTGTACTTATTACTGGTATCCTACAGAAAAATCAATATCAAAATGAATATCAGACAGCACGAATGAAGGACGAGTCTGATTGTGGAAGGATCTGGAAAGAATTCAGCTATATCTCTTTCGAAAGAACCGTCGACTTATGGAGACCATGGAATGCGCAACTAATGATAGTCCTATGAGAAACTGAACCCCTGCCCTTACGATTGTCATTGTCTTACACCTTGCTCACAGTTTGGCTGAAAACTATGTTATAAACCTATTGGACCATACCGATTAATGTAATGAAGCTAATGCTCTATTGTTTGCTTCATAGTTACTGAGACGCACGTTAACCTTTTTGAAACATTTGACAACACTATAGCTTTTTATTTATTTTTTGTTTTTGTAACAACCTGATGGCTTTTAAATGAAATACTATCCACGTTTGATAGATTACTTAGAAAATCAATATTAGGAATGAAAAATGGAAAATATGCTAAAGGTCTTTACTTTCATGTGTAACCTAGGTGTAACTAAAGATTAATAATGAAATAGGAGAAGGAAGGTCAACGGCCTTGCTGCAGTGGTTACACCGGTTCCCGTGAGATCACCGAAGTTAAGCGCTGTCTGGCGTGGTCGGCACTTGGATGGGTGGCCATCCAGGCTGCCATGCGCTGTTGCCATTTTTCGCGGTGCACTCAGCCTCGTGATGCCAATTGAGGAGCTATTCGACCGAATAGTAGCGGCTTCGGTCAAGAATACCATCATAACGGCCGGGAGAGCGGTGTACTGGCCCCACGCCCCTCGTATCCGCATCCTCCACTGAGGATGACGCGGCGGTCGGATACTCCCGGTAGGCCACTCGTGGCCTGAAGACGGAGTGTTTTAATGAATGAAGGAAACAGGTTACAGGGCATTTTATAACATATATAATTTTCCTTGATATATTAGGAAATTTGCACCTGTTTGGTTGAAATTTTATTTGAAATAAATGTACAATCGTTACTGAAAAAGGAAATATACGAGAAATGTCAGTCCTCCAGCTTATCAATTATCATCTAGAACTATTTAGTAGTGGATGAAAGTAGACCAATAATTTTAAGTTTCAAATTCACAATAAACTATTCTTACGTACAGCTTACGACGTAGTAAAATCGTAGTGTTATCCACACGAGATACTTATATTTTGAGCTAGAATCGAGTACTGGGTTCGTCTGAACAATTACCTGTAGCCTTGTACATTATTATAAGATGCACTCGTCGTCATTAAGAACAGTAACTCTCCCGTCATAGAGGAGTTACTAATTACCAATCAATAAGACCACACAGATGATGCTAAACGAGAACCTACACTGATGAGCCAAAACATTACGACCACTGCCCACCACGACGTTGGATGCCGTCTGGTAGCGAGGTCGGTACGCGACGTTTCAATAAAATTACGTCAGTGGAACACACACGGACGCGGTATCACCCTAGCGAAAATATGGGTTGCAAATGGAGAAATCCACTGAGATAAGTGACTTTGACAAAGGGAAGATTATTATGACGCAGAGCCTGTGAACTAGTATCTAGAAAACGGCGAAGCTGATCGCATTGTTCACGTGCTATTGTCGTGAGCATCTATAGAAAGATGTAGAAGAACAGTGAAACTACCACTAGGCGTTAAATGGTTGGATGTCCACGATTCTTCACAGAACGTGTGATTCAGAGGCTTTTCTGCTATGTAAAGTAGGACAGATGGTGATTTGTGGCCCCTCGGCCGAAAGAGCACAATGCTGGTGAACGCACAAGTGTTTCGGAGCACACCGTTCATCGCACATTGTTGAGCATGGAGCCCCGCGGCAGACCAGCCCTACGTGTTCAACGTCATTGTAAATTACGGTTGCAGTGGGCACGGGACCATCGGGAATCGACCGTCAATCAATGGAAACGTGTCGGCTCTTCGGGTGAATCACAAAGTTACTACACTGGGTCAATGGTCGTCTCCACAGACGCAGCCATCGAGGTGAACGGCAGCTCGAAACGTGCAGCGCGCCACGGACACAGGCTGGTGGGAGCAGTATTATGCTGCGGAGGCATCCTCCTGCGCTTGTCCGAGACCTATGGTAGCAATCGAAGATACGTTGACAGCTGCGAACCACCTGCATCCCTTCATGCTTGATGTCTTCCCTGACAGCGATGTCATCTTTCAGCAGTACAATCGTCCGTGTCTCGGAACCAGAACCGCGCAAAAGTGGTTTGTGGAGCATTGTAGTGAACTCACGTTTTTGTATCGGCGACCAAATTCGTCTGATGTAAACCGTATGGAAATCATCTGGGTCGCAATCGGGCGCCATCACCGCGTACGCAAATCAGCGGCCCGTTAATTATGAGAATTACATGAACTGTGCGTAGACATCTAATGCCACATACCTCCACAAACACGCAGAATCTGTGATGTTCCAAAGATGGACACTCTGTAGAAAACTGGTTTCTGAGTGTCACTATCATCTCACTTCCGTGGCAATGACCGCTTCGCTCTTTACTTTGAAAGACTGAAAATACTAACCCTCTGTTAATGTTGTGGTTTTCGTCCTGTAGGTTCTCAATTAAAAATACGGAAAAGCTGTGTTAGGGACTTGTGTTGTGTATCACATTGCTAATTAAAAAAAATGGCAGTGAATAACTAACCGGTAACATTTTTCCCCAAGGAGCGGTGATGCGCCAGTGGAACACTCGGGGCACAAAAAAGCCGGCCAACTCTCACTTTGCGTTATTTGGCGGTCTAAGAAAGAAGTCCTAGCTAATGTGGATTACATAGCCAAGAGACCAACTGCTAGTTCCATTGGCAATCGGCAACTGGTGGTAGAATAAAGCTATGACTTAAAAAAAAAGAGAAAGAATAGTACCCATGCCAGCCTTTAGTATTTCGCGTGGCTTCCCGCGTCGGAGTTTGGTGTCCTTCCTCGAGCATGGATGTGTGTGTTGTCCTTAGCGTAAGTTAGTGTAAGTAAGATTAAGTAATGTGTAAGCCTAGGGACCGATTACGTCAGCAATTTGGTCCCATAGGAACTTACCACCACCAATGCAGTAATGACTTACGTCTGGAAATAGTATTGCATTAAAAATCATCAACGATTAAGATGGTAAGGTACACAAAACAAGCACTAAATAAATTTTGAAAAGCTGAAATTTTGGCCTCAATATCAGGCAGCAATTATAGTTCTCACTATATTGTACAATAAAATGTCTTCCACCATATTCCTTGGTCCTCTAAAGGGTAGTGAAAACAATATGTGTCAGATCTCCAGTCCCTAGAATTAAGCTGAACTGCGAAGCAGAGCAACATTTCACGGTTCTCAACCCAGAATGAAGTGGGGGCGTGCTGGGACCCGAGGCGTATAATTATCGTCTTCCACGTGCCACTTCTCGTGACGGCTAACTCACGCCAGCTCTCTAGTGGCACACATACTCGTCTGCTGTACACCTCGCGCTACTGTTTGTTTACCAGAAAGTGGCCAAATCTTAGACGTAATACTGTTGTTGGCACGTAAAGATTTCACGAACTTCAAATCATAATTCGAAATGTCCAACAGGAAAAACTCCGTGAGACATGCAGTAGGTCTAAAAAATAAGCAATTCCAAATTAATCGCAGACACAGATTTTACGTGAATCAAGACGCAATTATTTTACAAAGATTATTACCTGATACCGCGATGAGTAATAAGTTTCGTTCACACCGCCTATAAAATGTTCCTCATTTCTGACTTCCCACTTTTCTGACCGTTCACTAACGGTAATATTTAGTCAAAAACACTCACTAAGTGGGTAAAAGTCAAGCCCATAAAAGTAAATGAGAACCATGCAGGAATCATACAATGCTGTCGTTGGCAAGGTCACAACACTGATGGTTTGTGTTGCCTTCCTTCGAGATATTACGAGGAGTCAAGTGCGTACCACTACCGTGTTTCTGCTATATATAGTTGTATATATTTTCTGACAGACGGGTATAGAGTGAAATGAAGCGTAAGATGAAACCTGATGCATTACATCTGAAATAGCATCAAGTGACCTTCCGAATTTAGCAGCTCCTATTGACGGTACGAACACCGTAACAACACACTGGCACAAAGTCTCATGGTAAGAAGCGTAGCGCCGCCACACCTCTTGCTTGTTGTTTCGGATATCACCACTTAAGATGGCGTCTGTCCTCTTCATTTCAGAGCAACCATAGCTTTCCACATTACCGGCGATCTGCCCTATGTATTCACATCTTCGTCTGTGCTTGCATAAAATGGAAACAATAATACGGCTCCAGAATGAGATTTTCACTCTGTAGCGGAGTGTGCACTGATATGAAACTTCCTGGCAGATTAAAACTGTGTGCCGGGCCGAGACTTGAACCTAGCAACTGAGCTACCCAAGCACGACTCACGCCCCGTGGCAGAGCACTTGCCCGCGAAAGGCAAAGATTCCGAGTTCGAGTCTCGGCCCGGCAAGCAGTTTTAATCTGCCAGGAAGTTTCATATCAGCGCACACTCCGCTGCAGAGTGAAAATCTCATTCTGGAAACATCCCCCAGGCTGTGGCTAAGCCATGTCTCCGCAATATCCTTTCTTTCAGCAGTGCTAGTTCTGCAAGGTTCGCAGGAGAGCTTCTGTAAAGTTTGGAAGGTTGGAGACGAGGTACTGGCAGAAGTAAAGCTGTGAGGACGGGGCGTGAGTCGTGCTTGGGTAGCTCAGTTGGTAGAGCACTTGCCCGAGAAAGGCAAAGGTTCCGAGTTCGAGTCTCGGCCCGGCACACAGTTTTAATCTGCCAGGAAGTTCCAATAATACGGCTGTATACCCGGAAGCCCACCATTGATCACTCGCGCCGAAAAAACCTGAGCGTTCGTAGCAGTCTGGGTGCATGGGTGTTTTGGCTTTGTAACATTAGCCAAGAAAGCAGTGCTGGTACTGCGAACGGCTGAAAGCAAGAGGTAATTACAGCGGTTTTTTTCCAAGGTCACGCGGCTCTAGCGTATGGATAAATGATTATGTTTAAATTATGATGGCATCCTCCTGGGTAAAATACTTCCGAGGTAAAATAGTTCAGTGTTCGGGTCTCCGGGAGGGGACTACTGAGGATGATGTTGTCGTCACAAAGAACAAAACTGACTATGTACGGATCGGAGTGTGGAATGTTAGATCCCTTAATCGGGCATGTGGGTTCGAGAGTTTAAAAAGTGAGATGGATAGGCTGAAGTTAGATATAGTGGGAGGTGGGTTACATAATTTAAAAAGTATATAAACCACAGCCTCTACTTCGCAGATAAGTAGCTTCTCAATTGACCTCACAAGGACTCAGTGCACCCCGACTGCCAACAGCGGTCGGTAGACCCGGACGGTCACCCATTCAAATATTTACCAGGCCCGACAGCGCTTAACTTCGGTGATCTAACGGGAACCGGTGTTACCACTGCAATAAGGCGTTGGCCATGAACACTATAGTGAACGCATTATCCTACCCAGGACAGACACGAAGCCAACACAAACTACAGTAGTACAAGCTGTTTATGTAAGGTAGTTCTACATATGATGTGGAGGTTCAAAGAACGTACGATGACACGAAGAAAAATGTTGAGATAGTTTAGGGACACAAAATTTTAATTGTGACGGGTGACTGTAAAAGCAAGAGAACAAAATATATCGGGAGAAAATGGACAGTGGGAAAAGAATGCAAAAAGCATAATTAAAAATTAGCGAAAACTTGGTTTAAGAATCGTATAAGAAGTTATTTACGTGAAAGAGACCTGGAGACACCGGAAACTTTCAGACTGATTATATAATAGTAAGACAAAGATTCAGAAAGTACTGTAAGACATTTCCAAGGGCATATGTTTATTACAGACATAATTTATTGATTATGAACTGCAGATCAAAATTAAAGAAATTACGAAAACGAGATGGGACCTGAATAAATTCAAAGAACCTGAGGTTATTTTGAGTATCAGAGGGAGCGTTAGGCAACGATTGACAGAAACAGGGGAAAGGATGACAACAGAAGACCATGGAAAGCTTTGAGAGATGAAATGGTGAAGGCAGCACAGTATCAAATATATAAAAAGCCAAGGCCAAGTAGATATTCTTGTAACAGTTAGGAGGTATTAAATTTAATTAAATAAATTACATAAATTAAACTTAATTAAAAGAGAAAACATATAAATGAAGCAAATGAAGCATGTGAAATGGGATACAGACGTCTAAAACATGAAACTGACAATAAGTACAAAATGGCTAAGCAGGAATGACTAGAGGACAAATGCAAAGCCTTAGAAGCTTGTATAATTAAGTCCAAGATAGATGTTGCCTATAGGAAAATTAAAGAGACCTTTGGAGAAAAGAGAAGTAGTTGTGTTACTATCAAGAACCCAGATGGCAAGTCAGTACAAAACAAAGAAAGGAAAGTTGAAAGGTGGAGGGTATATATAGGACTAACGAATGTGAAAATAAAGTCATTATTATAGAAAGAGAACAGTAAATAGATGACGATGAAGTGGGAGATATGATAATGCGAGAAGAATTTGGAAGGGCACTGGAAAGCATAAGACGAAACAACGCGCTGGAGTAGATGACATCACCTTAGAATAACCGAAATCCTTTGGACAGGGAGCCATGACAAAACTATTTCATTTGGGTGAAAGATATTTGAGACAAGACAAATATCTTCAGACTACAAGAAGAATATAGTGATTCTAATTCCAAAGAAAGCAGGTGCTGGCAGGTGTGAATACTATCGAATCATCAGTTTCACAAGTCATGGTTGCACTATACTGACAAGAATAATTTACAGATGAATGGAAAAATTGGTGGAAGATGACCTCGGGGAAGATCCGTTTGAGTTCCCGAGAAATATAGGAACATAGGAGGCAATACTGACCATACTAATTATCTTACAAGACAGACTGAAGAAAGAGAAACATACGGACTTACAGAAAGCTTCCGACCATGTTGAGGTAGCAGCTATAAAATACAGGAAGTGATAAGTTATCTACAGCTTGTGTAGACCACCAGACTGCAGTTTCAAGACTCGAGGGCTACGAAGGGTGGCAGGGATGAGAAAGGAGCGAGAAAGGGTTGTAACCTATTCCCTATGATATTGAATCTGTAATTGAGCGAACAGTAAAGAAAACCAACGAGAAAACTGGAAAGGGAATTAAAGTTCAAGGAAAGGAAATAAAAACTCTGAGATTAGCCATCGTCGTTGTAATTCGGTCTTAGACAGGAAAGGACTTGGAAGGGCAGCTCAATGGAATGGGTAGAATCTTGCAAAATCACGGGTAATGGAATCAAGGCGAACTAATGCAGGCGATGTTGAGGCAGTTAGGTTAGGGAAAAAGATACTAAAAATAGTAGATGAGTTTTGCTGTTTGGGCAGAAAAATAACTGATGGTGGCTGAAATAGACAGGATATAAACCAAAGACTGGCAATAGCAAGGAAAGTGTTTCTAAAAAAGAGAAATTTGTTAACATCTAATGTAAATTAAATGTTCGCAAATGTTTTTGAAGGTTTTTGTCTGGAGTGAAATGTGGTTAATAACAAATTCAGACAAGAAGAGAACAGATGCTTTTGGATTGTGGACCTACAGAAGAATGCTGATCATTAGACGGTTATAACGAGCAACTGATAAGCATGTTCTAAATAGAATTGAGGAATAAAGAAATTTATGGCAAAACTTGACTAACAGAGCAGCTCTCAACTATACACTTTGAGGGAAAAGATAAATCTGTGTTATAAAAGGACTCGGAACTAAATAGGAAGACTTTTGTTCCCTCCAGGGCTCCTGGAACATTTCAACGCAACATTACTTCCGTGCTTAGCGACTCCATCCAGGTGCGAACGTAAATACTCACCATCGGGTTCAAAGGTTTAAAGAAAACTTGAGTTTCATTTCAAGCACGTACCCGACTCACACGATTATAGTTGGTGGTGACATTAATTTATCCTTGATATGTTGGCGAAAATACATGTTTAATTCCGGTGGTGCGCATAAAACATCATCCGAAATTATGCTAAATGCATTCTCTGAAAATTATTTCGAGTAGTTCGTTCATGAGCCCACGCGAATAGTAAACGGTTGTGGAAACACACTTGAACTATTAGCAACGAATAATTCTGATTTAATAACGAGTATCAGAACGGATACATGGATTAGTGAACACAAGGTTGTCGTAGCGAGACTGAATATTGTAACACTCAAATCCTTCAAAAATAAACGAAAAATATACCTATTCAAAAAAGCAGATAAAAATTCACTTGTCGCCTTCCTGAGAGACAATCTCCACTCATTCCAAATTCATAATATAATTGTAGACGAGATGCGGCTTGAATTCAAAGAAATAGTATCGGCAGCAATTGAGAGATTAATACCAAATAAATTAACAAACGACGGAGCTGATCCTCCTTGGTGCACAAAACGGGTCAGAACACTGTTGCAGAAACAACGAAACAAACATGCCAAATTTAAACAGACGACAAATTGCCAAGACTGGCGATCTTTTACAGAAGCTCGAAATTTACGCGGACTATAATGCGAGATGCTTATAACAGTTTCCATAACGAAACTTTGTCTCGAAACCCGGCAGAAAATCCAAAGAGATTTTGGTTGTATGTGAAGTATGTTAGCGGCAACAATCAATGCCTTCTCTGCGCAATAGCAATGGGGACATTATCGAAGACAGTGTTGCCAATGCAGAGCTACTAAACACAGCCTTCCGAAATGCCTTCAGAAAAGACGACGAAGTAAATATTCCAAATTCGAATCGAGAACAGCTGCCAACATGAGTAACGTAGAAGTAAATATCCTCGGAGTAGTCAAGTAACTTAAATCTCTTAATGAAAGCAAGTCTTCTGGTCCAGACTGTATACCAGTTAGGTTCCTTTCAGAGTATGCTGATGCATTAGCTCCATACTTAACAATCACATATAACCGTTCGCTCGACGAAAGATCCGTACCGAAAGACTGGAAAGTAGCACAGGTCACACCAATATTCAAGAAAGGTAGTAGGAGTAATCCACTTAACGTCGATATGCAGCAGGATTTTAGAACATATATTGTGCTCGAACATTATGAATTACCTCGAAGTAAACGATCTATTGACACACAGTCAAGATGGATTTAGAAAACATCGTTCTTGTGAAACACAACTAGCTCTTTATTCGCATGAAGTGCTGAGTGCTACTGACAAGAGATTTCAGATCGATTCCATATTTCTGGATTTCCGGAAGGCTTTTGACACTGTATAACACAAGCGGCTTGTAGTGAAATTGCGTGCTTATGGAATATCGTCTCAGTTATGTAATTGGATTTGTGATTTCCTGTCAGAGAAGTCACAGTTCGTAGTAATTGACGGAAAGTCATCGAGTAAAACACAAGTGATTTTTAGTGTTCCTCAAGGTAGTGTTATAGGTCCTTTGCTGTTCCTTATCTGTATGCATATTCGGCAAGCTACCTTACGTTACATGTCAGAGGATACCTTGTACCACAGCAGTATAGATACAGAGCTTCTGGCATACTATGTATGCATTCTTGACGTCACACATGGTCCATTGACCTCACCTGCCTTACGTCACGTGTGGAATACCTACATGCAGGGACGAAAAGTTTTGTCAGCTGTAAACCGACATGCCGGCCGGTGTGGCCGAGCGGTTCTAGGCGCTTCCGTCTGGAACCGGGCGACCGTTACGGTCGCAGGTTCGAAACCTGCCTCAGGCATGGATGTGTGTGATGTCCTTAGGTTAGTTAGGTTTAAGTAGTTCTAAGTTCTAAGGGACTGATGACCTCAGATGTTAAGTCCCATAGTGCTCAGAGCCATTTGAACCTTTTTTTTGTGTAAACCGATATACAGGTTTGACAGCAAAAATTCTGCCTCTTCAGAAAAAATTTTGCCTTGTCAGTGTGTTTCATCTAACATGTGCACACACAGCATCAAAAATACGTAAATATATTTACGGTTCTGTGGCACAATGTTCAAAAGAATATGAACGAACTGAATTTTGTTTAAATTGGGTCCATGTATAAGAGAATCTTAAAAATCTGAATTCTGTTTAAATTAACGTCATGTTCAAAAGGATCTGAACGATGTTAATTTTGTGTACGTTGGCGTCCTGCTTAAAAGTATGTGAATGATTTAATAAAAATACATAAAGCTATTGTCAATGTTGTTGTAACTTACAGTATTTCCACATCTGTATTATTTATCGAAAAACGTAAGCATGCATGCGTGTGTGCACGTGCGCGTACTTGTGCAAACACACAGAAACACACAAACATACAGTGTATATGTCAACGATATTTCGACTTATAAAATATGTAAAGATATTGACAATACTGGTATAACTTACAGTATTTCTACGTCTTCAATGTCTATATTATTTATGAAAATTATGTTAGCGACATAAACAATGCTAATGTCAACGTTATTCCCACATCTAAAAATTTTGTTAAAAGTGTGTAGTGTAGCTTACAGCATTTGCACGTTTAAAATATATGTCAAAGCACATATTACCAATATAACTTACAGGTTAAGCTGCACTGGACAATGAGCGAACTTTGGTCATTGCACCACACTTTGTACAGGGTACAATGGAGTCCTAAATAAATATTTCCACTTCTAAATTGTTTCTATTGTTTCTCTACAAAGAAATGTTAGTTAAATAATATTTCAGGTACTGGAAGAGTGCAATTATTACGTCACTTACAGGTTATGATACACGTGAGGCCTGAAACATAACAGTGGACTCTCAGGTGCCACAATGCTATTTCAATGTCTAAATTCTTCTACAACACAAAGAAACACATGTGGCTAAAATAATGTGCGAAGTAGACAAAATTATGTCTTTGTACTACAATAAAATTGTCTATATTATTTATCTAAATACGCGAAAATTTGTACTAGAACCACACAAACACAATTGTGCCACTACTGATATAACTCACAGATTAAAGAGCACTTGTCGATTAGAAGAGTTTGATCCTTGTGGAACACATTAAATAATTCAAAAATTATCTGTATCATATACGAGATGCCTAAAGATTTGTTTAACAACAATATAGAACACGCAAGGCACTAATGATCTAAATTACAGGTTACTTTATACCTGTCGACGAGAATAGTTCGATCGTTCACATTACTTTAGAAAAACCAAAAATTATTGATATGATTTATTAAAAATAAGTAAAAATTTTTTTCGGTAACACTACAACCAAATGTGATCCTACTGATCTAACTTACAGGTTAAGGCTCACTTGGTTAGAACTGACTCACGATGTCACACAAAGGAAACTACATGACACTTCGATGAAATAACATACTGAACAATAGTTTTAACATCTGAATTTTATGTACATTTGTGTACGTAAGAAACGGAGATCGCTATGCTTTCAACTATTCACTTTCAATTAATTTTCAGACGTACACCAACATTATAGTGACACAATGATTTGGTACGGTTGCTATGCTTACAACTACACAGTATCAACTACTTTTGAAAGGCAGCCAAACATTATAGAGAACTATGCTAGGATAGAAACTTTATCTCGCAGTACAAAATGTTTATCATCGTCTGCTGATAACGTTAACTCATCATATGACACACTGGAGGCTACATAACGCTTCGCAGTTGCCATTTTATATAAAAATTAACATTAAAATAAACATTATATATGTTGCTGATATAATTTTAATAAATAATACAAACGAGTTGGACCTGGAAATACTTGATGTATCTGTGACAGGCATTTTAGACATGGAAATAACATTGACATAAATATTGTGCGTGTGTGTGTGTGTTTGCGTGTGTGTGTATTTGCGTGTGTGTGTGTGTGTGTGTGTGGTTACATATTTTTGACAGACATTTTGTATGTGGAAATAATGTAAGCTACAACGATATTGTCTTTTACGTATTTTTGACAGACTTTTTAGACGTGGAAATCTATAACGTCATCTAAATCTACACGACAGCTCTGCAATTGACACTTAATTGCTTATCAGAGGTTTCATAGAAACAATTTCAGATCATTTTTTGACCATTCCACACATGAATAGCTCGTGGTAAAAATGAACGTATAAATCTTTACTTGCGAGCTGTGATGTCGCTTATTTTATTACGATGGTCATTTCTCCGTAATCCGGTGAGAGTTAACGAGATATCTTCGCATTCAGTGCAAAGTGTTGGGGTGATTTACAACTTTACGAAAATATATCGCCGCAAAAATTATTATCACACCAACTCGAGTGTCATAAACGTGACCCTGTCTCCCCGATTTCGATACAATAAAAAAAAATGTTGTTCATCTTAGAGCTTTTTGGAAGACCTCCGTCAATCCAATCTGGTATGGATCCAATACTGCGCAGCAGTACTTCAGGAGAAGACGGACAAGTGTAATGCAGCCAGTCTTGCAAATTTTTTGCAGCTATTAAGTTTAATGCCAATAAAAGGTAGTCCTTGATTCACCATTCTCACGTCATTTTCTATGTGCTGGCTCAAATTTGTTTGTGATTGCTGTCCCTAAGTTTTAGTCGAATTCACAATCTTTGAAGTTGTATGATTTATCGTGTAACTTTAAATTATGTTGAGTACTCATGTGGAAGACCTCATCCTTTTTACTGTTTAGAGTCAACTGCTGTTTTTCACACTCTTCTCTAAATCACTTTACAATGCGCTTATAACTTTTAAACCCTGGGGATGGAGGTGGTAGTAGGTGTGGATGATGTGTGAAGCATAACTTCGGAAAGTGAATCACTTTGCCACAATCTCACGATAACTTCGCGAATTGTCACTTTAGAATTTATGTAGAGTATGTCTCAAATGCTCGCTGTCGGGATTCCAGCCACACTGTCAATGGGCAACCAGTCTCATACATTCCATAGTAGTGATTACGCATTTCAAAGGAAAGTGCATTCTCGAGAACATCAGGAGAATGCTTGTGAAATATTGTTACCAAAATATGCCGAACCCTTCAATAAAACTAAAATTGTCTGTTCTGTATAATGGTGGTCTAGGCCTTCGAGAATGTGTTGCAGTATGTATCAAATATTATATCGGTGTGTCAGTGCAGTATTTTGTCGAAGTATGGGTGCAAAGAAAACACGCTCTGCACCTGACTCAGCTCTTACGGAATATTGTCACATCTGTGAGCATGAAATGAAATACAAAGCCTAAAACCACGGTGCAGAAACCAAATTCTTTGAAAGAGTAATAAAGGAGACGATCAGTATTAGACCGACGAATAATACTATGTACAACCAGCAGGGAGGATGGCTTTGTTTAAGTCAACAGTGGTAACTGGTGCTGTTGCCTTAGATCTTGTCGGGTACGTCTGTCCAATATCACCTCTTGGCAGTGGACAAAATTAGATGCAAAATTGATGAACTTCACCTAGGTTTCTGTGTTCGCCTAGAAAGTCTAATAGTTAGTAGAACATTTTTTGCTTCCAGATTCTAGATGGTGGCCGGTTTACTTTCGGCCACAATTCTTTTTTATTTCTTTATTTTTTAACCATTGTTAGAGATTTCCGTAGCATTGTCACGACACCATAACTAGCCATTATCTTGTCACACGATTCCTATTTCGTTCTTCCCTCCTGGCTAGAAATTCAATATAACGGGGAAATAACGTTGTGTGTATGCTTACATATTTTTGATGAGGAATACAGCCATTTTAGATGTGGTAATACTATCAGTTACACCAGTATTGTCAATATTTTGACGTGTTTTAGACGTAGAAGTAATATTAACATAAACATTGTGTGTGTGTGTGTGTGTGTGTGTGTGTGAGCTCGCTTACCTAATTTTTCACAGACGTGAAAATACTGTAAGTTACTGGAGTAGTGTCAATATCCTCATGCATATTTTATAAGTAATTCAGGTAGTCCGTATACTTTTAAACGCAGTGCCAATTCATGCAAAATTTGATCGTTTGAATATTTTTGAACATGGCGCCACAGTATTGTCACTATCTTTACATATTCTTGATGCTGCGTGCGCACACGTGAGATGAAATTTATCGACTAGGCAGTATTTTTGCTGAGGAGGCAGAATTTTTGCTGACGTAACTGTGTATTAGCTATTAATGACAACCCATCTCTCACCTGTATGTAGGCAACCCCGTGTGACGTTATGACATCGAGGTCAATAACCCAGATATGACATTCTGAAGGTAAATCAAAAACGGTTCAAATGGCTCTAAGCACTATGGGACTTAACACCTCAGGTCATCAGTCCCCCAGACTTAGAACTACTTAAACCTAACTAACCTAAGGCCATCACACACATCCATGCCAGAGGCAGGATTCGAACCTGCGACCGTAGCTGCAGCTTGGTTCCGGACTGAAGCGCCTAGAACCGCTTGGTCACAGCGGCCGGCACGAAGGTAAAGAAAGTGTGCTGAAGCCCTGTAGCGCCACTACTTACCACTACTTGTCATTCCCATTCCTATTCCACTCGCAAACGTAGGAAAGTAAGAAGGGCTGTCTATACGCCCCTGTACGAGCGCTAATTTCTCTTATCTTGTCTTTGTGGTTCTAATGCAAAACGTTTTTTGATAACAGTAGAATCGCACTCTAGTCAGTCGCAAATGTGGGTTCTCTAAATTTTCTCAAAAGTGTTTCTCAAAAAGATAGTCGTCTAATTCCAGGGATTCCCATTTGAGATCACGAATCATCTCCGTACTACTCGCAAGTTGATCAAACCAACCAGTAACAAATCTAGGAGCACGTTTTTAATTGCTTCGATGTCTCCTTTAATCCGATCTGGTGGGAATCCCAAAATTCGAGCAGTACTCAAGAATGAGTCACATTAGTGTTGTATATGTGTTCTCCTTTGCAGATGAAATAAACTTTCCTAGAATTCCCCCTATAAACTGAAGACGACCATTCGCCTTCCTTACGACCGACCTTACGTCTTCTTTCCATTTCATATCGCTTTGCAACGGTACGCCTAGGTACGTAATCGAAACGAACGTGTCAAGTGGCACAGCGCTAATACTGTATTTGAGCATTACATGGTCGTTTTTCCTACTCATCTGCAGTCACTTACATTTTTCTACGTTTAGAAAGTTTCCATTCATCAAAGCAAATAGAAATTTCGTCTGAGTTATCCTGTGTCCTCCTACAGTTACTCAACAGCACCTTTCAGTACACCACAACGTCATCAGAAAATATGTGCAGCGTTTAAGAGCCTTTCAACATTCCGTTGACAAATATTGCACCTTGACATGAAAGACGTATCACTTTTATCATAGAAACTTTGGCTGTTGACAAACTCCTTGAAGAAGGGTTTCTGAAATTATTATGCTATGTAGTATTGTCGTTTAGCGGGCATTAAGATTTTTCATCATTTTATCACTAGATCAATATTGAGGAGAGGAATCAGTGACAAACACGCGGTTGAAGACGTCTGAAAATGCTTGTGTGTTCAACTACCTAATTCAGAACATCCACCCCTTATGGCACAATCAATATTTCTAAGACTGTAAACAGTGTTGTAGGTTCTGGTAAAACTTAAGTGGAACTGTTCCTTTGCTCCGAATTCCTTTCTAATCAATTGTAGGGGAGAGCCGCAGTAGAGGAAATTATATTTTCCCCCAAAATTCCTTTATAGTCGTTTACTTTTTTGAATTCGACGAGTGTTTTCAGTTATCTGTTAATAATGCCTTACCTACATGTGTAGAAATGAATTGTCTAAATGTAATCGCATTTATAGTAGGTCTCTGAATTCGTTCACAATATTGTTTCTTTCGTAACAGTCTCCATTACTGAAAAGAGTCGTTGTCCGCGTAATTAATCTGATTTGTCTTTAGTGTTACAGCTTCAGGCTCCCCGCTTCCATCTCAACATTATCTCGTACCTCCAGCTGATTTAATTAACGTTACAAGTATTTCCCGATCAACGTAACAGATTATATAAGCATAATGTTTCCACTTAAAGGGGAATTTTTCAACTTTGTTGTCGGTATTATTAATTTTCACTCCAATTAAGCTTCTCGAAAGACAGCGTTCCTGGAGATTTCTAATGAAGTAGGAGCATGCCTCCCTCACATGATCAGAGCACTAGGTTTATCCAGGAGCGGCTGTTAGCACAGTCTGTTGCCTTCGCATCTGTGGAACCTCTGCAGCCGATGCTTCATGTTTCTCTACCTCTGCACCAAAATGGGTGCAACGCACTTTTTGGTGTTTTCCTCCATTTTCCAGTATGAGACTTGTATTAAGCTCGTTTCTACCTAATTCGCTTGGATTCAACGCTTCATCTGTCCTTCATTTTCTCCATTTTAAGTTACCCAACATGGAGTGATGCACATTTCCGAATTATGCACGGGAAGCACATCTTTTACCGTTTATGGAAGAGACTGTCCAAACACTGCTGTTTGGGTGTTTGAAGACACTACTGAAGATACCACACGAGCCATATAGGACTATCATTCGGTAATACAGACGAACTGTGCACCTTATAAATGCTCTATGTGGCACGTTCACCTTCAAGATTCTTGATTCTAAATATGAAATCAGATCTTTAAATAAATGTGAAACATTCAAAAGACGCTGTACTGTTTAAAATAAGCTCCTTATTTAAAAACAATATTATTTACTAGCACTTTCAATCGCTCAAACCATCTTCACGTATCAATAAATATGAAGCTAGAATACTTGACATACTCGTTCATGATACTATGTTGTCAGTAATAAAACGTCTGTCCATCACTTCATCTTTGCATCAGTGTTTCGTTCCCGAAATTACTTGCAAATATTTTGTACCTCGTTATAACTGTAAACTTCTGCGAATGGTCTTTGAGCGAAAAATTATCATTTCGTAAGAATGCACTTACTATAACATCGAGGTTACCAATAAAATAAAAAACAAATAATACATGTTTACTTATTATTGCTCATAAAACAAACTTTAGGAATGAGAAACTTATAAAATCAAGTAGATCTGTTGTTCCCGCAATACAATGTATATTTACTAGGTGCTTCAAACATATTCATCTTCTTTCACTAGACTTGATCTTCTACACTAGTGAATATAGAAACTAAGGATAAATTTTATCTTACGCATAGTTTTTTTATATTCGAGAGAACTATTCAATTGGACAAGGATATGTATGTTACATGCATCACCATGCAGACTTGGTGGACCTACTCGTATTACAATTATGTTGAAATTTGACGTTCTGATTTACCTTAATTTCTCGTATCTGCTGTTGACAGTCACGTAAAATTTGGTAAATAATATCCTGGTCGTTTTCGTCTGTAAAATTATTAATTTATAAAAGCCATTTTGCAATTTCGAGAGAGGTGCAACCAGTGGATATTGTATTACTGATAACGGCCAGACGGTAGCAAGGCCAATAGTAGGTTTTATTAATAAATAATTTTTCAGTCAAAGACCACCATGATGTCATTAATAAATGTTTACATTTACCTTTTACAAATGTACAATGTGAAGTTGTAGCAATTAAATTCTGTATGATTTTAAACACAAACGTCGGCGCAAAAAATGCCAGACTGAAACAGGAGGAATGCCTGACTCGTCTGTCATGACGAGTACACATCTGCAGACTAAGTGTTGAATTCGCCTCATGCCTTGATCAACCGTAAAAGGGACGAGCGTTGGATTTCGCCTTACATAAACCACCAGTGTCTTGAAACTGCTGATGCCTTCGTTGAATGTTTCATCTGTAAGAGTTGCCGCGCCGTACTCTCGACGAATCTTACACCGCACAGTTAAATTTGAATTGCAACTGTTGAAACGGAGAGCGCACAACGATTTTTGTTCGTGTTTCTTCGTTATCTTGGTTCGACGCACACTGAGTAATCAATGGGCGAACTAACTACAGTCTGACACGTTCGAACAGCGTTAAACCATGGTTTTCGGGACGAGGAGTTTCGCCGGCCCCGTTTTGAATGCAACCGGCGATTGTACGAGGAGGGTCGGTGTGCCGACCAACGTGGGTGTGGTTTTCGGACGGTTACCCACAACCAAGTAGATGAATACCGGCGTGGTAGCGAAGTCCAGGCTGATTTACAAGAATCGAAAACAGCTCGAAAACTTTTGCTAATTTTCAAATGAGTAACACTACACGGAGGCAGTTGGGGTACAAACATTCCTCCCGTAGGTTAACGGGGTGGCGCCAGGAAGAGTATCCCGTCACTTCTTAAGCTAATTACGCCAAGTCCATTAATAAGCATGCCGACCCTGCGCCGATACGGGACGAAGACACAAGGAAAAGAAGAAGAAACAGTTGCCCCAGGGAGACCGCTACCGGCAACCACATGATGTGACCACTTACAAATGGCGCCAAGGTAACATTTTGGTTTCGATGCGTAAGTTAAAATTCACCCAACATTTCTATCTTTATTCACGTAGAAGATATAGCCTTGTGCAATTGGATGGAACGTATATAAAATGATGTATTTGTCTGTGTATATATCTTCCAACATAACTCTTGGAACTCTTAGAGAAACTTGAACCAAAGCCTGGAAAAAGACCCTTTTGAGGTAAGACACCCCTGACATCCTCAGAAATTTGGTGAAGGTGTGAAGGCGTGACATGCAAAAGCAACTGGAAATTAATTATATTAGTGCCGAATCCATAGTTCAGCGCAGCTGCGCATTGTTAGCTATGCCGACGACATTTAAACCTTAGGTCATGAAATAGAGGATGGAAGAGTGTTATAGGTAGGTATAATGTTATATAAATGGATGAATGTATACGTATATGTATGTATGTTCCACGTGTCCTCCGAAGCAACGGGACTGATTTGAACTAAACTTGGTACAAATGTCTCTTTCTGTTTGGAAAGAATAGCCGTGGAGGTAAGAACCACCTGCCTATCAAAGGGGAGGGGGTGAAAAAGCAGCGCAGCCCACGTCACGCGAACACACTTACTTTATTCATCCAGTATTTGAGAAAGAGAGCGTTTAGTGACTTACAACAAACTTTACACAGAATTTCAAACCTTTACGAAATCTTTTCTCGCTAATGACCTCCCCCCCCCCCCCCCCCCCAAATGATGAAAGGAAAAAAGATCATCGCTTGCTACATTTTCGCTCTTCATGCAGTATAATGGCAACATGATGCATTACTTCTTTACTATCAACGTTATTCGTGATACATTTTGCAGACAGTATTACATACATCACTGAATGTACTAACAAAATTATATCATTGTACAACATATAGTTCAGGAAATACGGCGTGATAATCACTGAGATTCTCGAAAAAGTGCTGCATCGCACATGAAGTTTTAATTTATTATTTCTTTACTACTAGCTCTATTCGCAACACATTTCGCCTACAATATCCACAGATGTCATTAAATGTACGTACAAAAATATATAATTGCACAGCACATAGTTCAAGAGATACAAGTGATCTCGCTGGTGGCTGGGGCTTGACTACCTCGTGTATTGGCCCTGAGACGAAGACGCTGTCGTTTACAAAAGGAAGGAACCAATCAGGATTTATCAAAGGCGTGGGAAAAGTTTATAT
This sequence comes from Schistocerca serialis cubense, assembly GCF_023864345.2. Lineage (NCBI taxonomy): Eukaryota > Metazoa > Arthropoda > Insecta > Orthoptera > Acrididae > Schistocerca > Schistocerca serialis. The sequence continues at coordinate 387,655,583 of NC_064640.1, forward strand.
CGCGTCAGTAGATGAAACTGATTTAGTGGAGGTGTACTTACCCTATTTATGAAGATCTTTATTTTAAATACTAATCGAAAATTTCACGAACGCTATCATGGCTACTAACTGCCCAAAGAGTATTAGTTCACTGTATGTTGGTCAAAACCGATATTTTAGGTTTGACGTTGTTCGCGTAAATACATTCATTTGCGCAATTGTCAAGAAGTGCCTTAGTCAAAATGTTTCGAGATTTGTGTCAAGTGGGAGGAACCAGAAATAGCTATGGGGACAATGCACTGTTGGCACTTGAAGCAAAAGCTATAGCTGGGCATCTGGTACTGTTCTGCAGAGCAGTTTTCCACCTAATAAAATAGTGGTGACTTTGGTAACGTAACCCTGGTGGCCATGCATCACCCACACTCTCTTTCAAACAGAAGTCCATCATGTCACTTAACTTGTAAGCTACGCACCTGGCGAAACAGGTGTGACAGTCAAGTAGCTTATAGCCAAAAAAGGTCTGGTGGCTTTATCAGTCAGTTTGCACACCACTGTGCGGCTGTAGTGTGCAGGAGCTTCGTTAACAGCATGAGACTAAGAATCCATCGTGGATGTTGCCCGTATCATACGGTACCGATAATTGTACGGTGTCGATCAAATGCATCGGAAAGAATGCGGACCTTCGGCGTCCGTACAGGATCGTTAGGTTGATACGTGACATCGTGGCTCTGTAGCGAGTTGGGTGAACCCGACATTATTGCTACGACGGTGTCTTTCAAACCGGATTGACACCGAGACTTTGCTCATATTCCATTGATGAAGTCTTCGGATCAGCACCTTGGTAGCCTACTAACTCAATAGATCTGAATCCTACTGAACACTTTTAGAACGTAATAGAAAGGCACATGAGGCCACTGGGTACGCCCCCTGTCTCCAACTCAACCCTGAACATCACATATTACACGCCGTGCTTGACCATACTATAGGGTGAGCTAAAGAAAACTGGCCCAATGCATCTTAAAATAGGCAACCCAACTGAAATGATCTGCCTCAGGTTCGAATAATGTAGGTTGGATTGCCTGTGTTATGGTGCACGATGAATTTTCCAGGGCAGTTTTATTTTGTCCACCGTGTTGAAAAGCAAAACAGGCATTTCACTGTCATATCGGATTTCTGCTTTAAGATATTCAAAAAAGTCTCAGATTTGTGGTCATATTTCAGTGATTATACGGTTTACATTTGGGCAATATTTATTACAGTTTCTACATCTACATTCCCTGAGGACGAAAGATTGTCGCAACGCTTCTGCATAAGTGGGAACTCCATTACGCAAGTTGAACGTCGTAGAAAGTAAAATGTGTGTAGCCCTGTTTCGGAGCGTGGACTCTAGGAAATTTTAAATAATAGCTTTCGACAATCACAACGTCTTTCTCGTAACATCTCCTACTGCATATTTGAACATATCTGTGACACGTTCGCCCTGACATTCAAACCCTTGACGAATTGTGCAAGTCCTATTTGTATCTTTTCCAACACTTATGTTAATCCAACTTCGTAAGAGTCCCAGACCTCCGAACAGTAATGGAGAATTGTTACATCCAGAGTTTCATAAGCGAGTTCTCTCACGTGTGAATTTATTTTCCTTAAAATTCTTCCAATAGATCTAATTATAGCGTCTGCTTCCCCACAACTAGGTTCATGTGGCCGTTCTACCATAAATCGCCCCTGACGGAACACTATAGACATTTGAATATTGTAATGGGTTTCACTGATTAATCGTCCAACACGAATTCAAACGAGATCGGATCGTTTCGTGCATCACATTACGTTTATTTATTTTTATAGTCAGCTAACAGTCTTTGCACTAGGCACTAATCAGGTGCAAATTTCTTTGCCGTTCATTGAAATGTTCTATGATGTCACCTCCTTGCATACAACTACGTCGTCTGCGAAGAGCTTCATAAAGTCTCAAATGGTTCAAATGGCTCTGAGCACTATGGGACTTAACTTCTAAGGTCATCAGTCCCCTAGAACTTAGAACTACTTAAACCTAATTAACCTAAGGACGTCACACACATCCATGCCCGAGGCAGGATTCGAACCTGCGACCGTAGCGGTCGCGCGGCTCCAGACTGTAGCGCCTAGAACCGCTCGGCCATTCCGGCCGGCTATAAAGTCTCAGATATCCACCTTATATTTATGTATCTCGTGAACAGCAGTGGCCCTACAACGCTAAAAACACTGACTTGAGACGTACTGAAAGATACATTTGTTTCTGACAACACCTTTGAATTAAGTAAGACATGCTTATTTCTGTTTGCTTCGATTAACACGTTTATGTAGTCGTATATTTCGCAGTTTACTTACTAGGTGACGGTGTGGAGCTATATAGAAGATTTGACAGAAGTCAAGGAAGAAGATATCAACCCGAAATGCACTATCTGGTAGCCTCCAGATCTTATTAACGAACAGGGTGCTCTGGGTTTTACACGATCGGTGCTTGCAGAAACTATTTTTATTCATTCATGAGAGAAGGTCGGTCTCCACAAAAGTATTCCTAAGTAAGCACAATGTGTGTTCAATAATTTATAATGATCTGAAAGGCCTCAGCAACAGTTTTGATAAAAATCTGGCTTTCACTAAATATTCACTGAACGCTGAATACCTGCTTCTGATTCACCAACGGCCTTGTGATCTCAAGTTTCCAGGGTGACTAACAACTGCGCACTCGCCCGCTACGAGAGATCTGCCTATGTACTTAGTCTCAGTCTTTTATTTCTCACGATCATTCTGAATGCTCTCTCTGATAATAAGTGTTATGCCAACAAGAACTGATTGTGTTCGTGCATTCGACTCGTGTCGTTTATTTGCAGGAATCCTACTCACAGCCTCTATGCCTCAGAGCACAATTCATTTTACAGGTTTTTCTCTCATTTATATCGACCGATGAAGCCACTAGATATGACGCAAGTAACATTAACCGTCATCCGCAACACTGGAGTCTCGTAGAGGACGACAGTACCGAGCAACGAAAAAAACTATCTATCCGCGTGACTAATATTGCTGTCTCACTTTTCGGTATCATTTCGTACTTTCATCAGGAAATAGTTTTAATAATAAATATTATGCATACAAACATTGTTTTCATTTATCCATTTCTGAAGTTTATTTGTGGAAGACATGGACAGCTGTTACGTAAGACAAAACCTTATTTTACAACACTTCATATCGATCCGTTTATCCGTAAAGTGTATCGTAAGTAACACTAACTGTCAACCACAACATCACAGGTTGGCAGCAGATGCTATATACACATGAACATGTAAGGGATGCACTGTCTGTAAAATTATTCCCAGTCAAAAATAAGACTTCAAAACAGCGAATTACATGAACAGCAAATATTGCTCTATCCTCGAAAGGAGTAAAAAGGTGAGTAGTACTACTGATATCACAGTCGACCAAGACACAGTGTATCCGTGACCGAAAACTGGTTTCAACAGTAATAGTTTACTATAATATGACCCCGTACCGTACCGAGAGAAGCAATGTTGAGGATATCAGCTATACCCAGAGAACTTTTGTGTCAACTGACTCTTAATGCGGCAGCCTAAATTTATATGAGGTTTAGGTATATCTAATTTTGCTGAAGAACCTGTAGTGCGTAAGCCGTCAACATCGAGGTTATAAGCGCTAAAGAACTTTACGTATGTGCAGATACTGAAATAACTAAGATGAATTGAAAATTTGATTCGACGGTCTTACCGGAGAAGACGTTTCTTTCTGACGTTTCGTGCTTATTGGCACGCCTATACTAAATCACGAACATTAAACTTTGTACCTATCTTTTCATAAGAGAATCTTGTATAATTTGCCGTTGTGTGCTTCTGGAAGCGTTTTGCTCCCATCCGCATACGTCATAAACACGGCTCAGAAAATTAAGAAGAATTAGAAATCCTTAGACGTGTGTCGAGCGCCAAGTAGTGCAGATACCTTCTATCGGCTGCTTTAAGTAGGCACTATTATAAAGTACATAACGAAATAAGCGCCTTTAGGGAACTATATTGGAACATAATCTGACTTCCGAAGAATACTTCTCGAGTGTATTATGATTGACTTCGATTCGGCTAACGGAAGCCTCAAACCGCGTGAGATGGCCCACTGGTAAGACGCTGGACGGCCATTCGGAAAGGCGGCGGTTCAAATCACTGTCTATCCATCCAGATTGAAGTTCCTGAGATTTCTTTAAATCTCTTAAAGCAAATTGTAGGACTGTTCCTTTAAAAAGTACACGTGCTTGGATTGGCGAACTGTTGGGAAGAGAATTCCCCATCGTTCTCCAATCGGAGCAGGTGCTGTGTCTCGAATGACCACGTCGTCGACGGGACGTTAAACCGTAATCTTTCCTCCTATCTTTTGAAGATTAATTGAATTCATAATTCTGTGCAGATGTGGTTCTTCAGCTAAGTAGGTAGGTGTCACACCACTCATCCAAAAGTTTAGTCCGTCTCCGATCCCAGGATTCTTTTCTATTTTAGTAATAGATGAGATATTGTCATGAGAGACGCCACAATGTATAATGTTTTACAATATTTATTCTAACAGTCTCAGTTGCAATCAGTCACACTTTATAACTAGTTTCGATCTCATTTCATGATCATCTTCAGATCCGATTGATCTCGGGTTGTGAGGAGTTAAATTTATTTCATTTGCATGTACAACGACATCTACATCTACAGACATACTTTTCAAACCACCGTACGGTGCATTGTGGAGGTTTCCTTGTACCACCACTAGTCATTTCCTTACCTGTTCCACTCGCAAATAGAGTGACGGAAAACGACTGTCTAGGACCCTCTGTTCAAATGGCTCTGAGCACTATGGGACTTAACTGCTGAGGTAATCAGTCCCCTAGAACTTAGAACTACTTAAACCTAACTAACCTAAGGACATCACACACATCCATGCCCGAGGCAGGATTCGAACCTGCGACCGTAGTGGTCACGCGGTTCCAGACTGTAGCGCCTAGAACCCTCGGCCACTCGAACCGGCCTAGGACCCTCCGTACGAGTCCTAATTTCTCGCACCTTATCTTCATAGTCCTTATGCGAAATGTACGTTGGCGGGAGTAGAATCGTGCTGCAGTAGGCCTCAGATTCCGATTCTCTAAATATGCACAAAAATACCTTGCGAAAAGAGCATCATCTTCCCTCCAGTGATTTCCATTTGAATTTACGAAACATCTCCGTAATATTCACATACTGATCGAACCTACCGGTAACAAACCCAGCGCCAAGCCTCTGAATTGCTTCAGCGGTTTCCTTTAATCCGCCCTGACGGGAATTCCAAACATTCGAACAGTACTCAATAATGTATCACACCAGCGCTCTACACGCCGTCTCCTTTATGGATGAGCTACTCAAAATTCTCCCAATAAAACGAAGTCGAGCATTCACCTTCCCTACTACCTACCTGACGTGCTCATTGCATTTCACATCGCTCTGCAGCGTTAAGCCTAGATATTTATAAGACGTGTGTGTCAAGCTGCACGCTGATAATGCTGTATTCGAACGTTACGGGACTGTTTTTCCTACTCATGCGCATTAACTTACATTTTTCTACATCTACAACAAGCTGCCATTTATCACACCAACTAGAAATTTTGTTCTAAAATATCTTGCATATTCCTACACTGACTCAACGACGATATCCATCCGCACACTACAGAGTCGTCAGCAGACAGCCGCAAATTGCTGCTCACACTATCCATTAGGTCATATATGTAGATCGAGAATAAAAGCTATCCCATCACACTTCCCTGGGGCACTTCTGAGAACACTCTTCTCTCTAATGAACACCAAAAGTCGAGGACTACATACTGGGTTGTATTACTTGAAAAGTCTTCGAGCCACTCACATGTCTGGGAATACAGTCATAAGCTGAGGAATAAAAGGAAAAGCATTAGAGAATAGTTGTGACAACAGTCATTGGCGTCCAATATACGACTACGTTCCTTTTAAAGAAATTTGACTTTTCATCCCCAGAGATCAATCAGATCTGAAGATGATCATTAAATATGATCGAAAGTAGTTACGAAATACAGCTAATTTTATGTCTGACAGTTAAGGTATAAATCTTTAAAATTTCTGCCTCTTATTGCCTATTTCATCTCTGGCAATGATATGTATCCGCGCTAAATGGGTGCCTATGCGTCCACGTGTGTATGTAAGTATCCGAAAGTACTACGCTTGTCAGAATCGTTGGCCCTTTCCCGTTTTGTTTATTACTGTCTTGCAGCCATATGCTTATAAAAAGCTGCTTCAGTAGTTATAAAGCATTGTGAAATGTTTCATAGGAAAGTATTTTAGCTGTTGACTACGGCAGGCGATTTAAAGTACTGATACCGAAAGTTTCTGCCTGACTTGCCCTTCGAGAATTGAGTTTCAGCGCGAATAGCCACGATGTTGAATTCCCTAATTACAAGCAGCCACCAACAACACATGACCGTTTTCTTTCACTACGTTTTAATTTTCCTTCGACATAGAGATTATTGGGGAGGGGAGGGGACGCTATGAACTACCCTTATGCTCATAAATTAAGGATAATGCTGATGCATGGTGAAACAACGCTCTGGTGGGCGGTTTGCGGGATTAAATCACCTGCGGTCGTCGCACGGTGGCGCTGGCAGCAGTCCACATACACAGAAGTATGTTGGTGCATATCAGAGTACGGTGCAGCGAGTCAGTGTGCAGACGTTTTCAGATGTGCTAATGATGACTGTGTGTCGAAATGGCTCAAAGACCACATACTGATGACGTTATGCGGGGTGGAAAACTAGGGCGACTGGAGGATGGTCAAACACAGCATGTGTGCCACAACGTGTGATCTCAAGATTATGGTAACAATTCCAGCAGACAGGAAACGTGTCCAGGCGCTACAGTACAGGACGTCCACAGTGTACAACACCACAAGAAGATCGATATCTCACCATCAGTGCCCGCTGACGGCCACGGAGTACTGCAGGTAGCCTTGCCCGGGACCTTACCGCAGCCACTGAAACAGTTGTCTCCAGACACACAGTCTACAGACGACTGAACAGACATGGTTTATTCGCCCAGAGATCTACAGGGTGCAGTCAACGGACCCCCGGTCACAGGAGAACCCATAAAGCCTGGTTTCAAGAACACAGTACATGGTCATTGGGACATTGGTCCCAGGTTATGTTCACGGACGAGTCCAAGTATAGTCTGAACAGTGATTCTCGCCGGGTTTTCATCTGGCGTGAACCAGGTGCCAGATACCAACTCCTTAATGTCCTTGAAAGGGACCTGTATGGAGGTCGTGGTTTGATGGTGTGGGGTGAGATTATGATTGGTGCACGTACACCCCTGCATGTCTTTGACAGAGGAACTGTAACAGGTCAGGTGTATCTGGACGTCATTTTGCACCAGTATGTCCGCCTTTTCAGGGGTGCAGTGGGTCCCACCTTCCTCCTGATGGATGATAACGCACGGCCCCACCGAGCTGCCATCGTGGAGGAGCACCTTGAAACGGAAGATATCAGGTGAATGGAGTGGCCTGCCTGTTCTCCAGACTTAAACCCCATCGAGCACGTCTGGGATGCTCTCGGTCGCCGTATCGCTGCACATCTTCAAACCCCTAGGACACTTCAGGAGCTCCGACAGGCACTGGTGCTAGAATGGAGGCTATACCACAACAGCTGTTCGACCACCTGATCCAGAGTATGCCAACCCGTTGTACGGCCTGTGTACGTGTGCATGGTGATCATATACGATACTGATGTCGGGGTATATGCTCAAGAAACAGTGGCGTTTTGTAACACATGTGTTTCGCGACGGTTTTCTCAACTTATCACCAATACCGTGGACTTACAGATCTGTGTCATGTAGGTTCCCTATGTGCCTATGCTGATAGCGCCAGTTTTGTGTAGTGCCACGTTGTGTGGCACCACACTCTGCAATGTCCTTAATTTATGTGCATGAGTGTATATTATGCAAAGAGGAGTAATTGTCTACACTAGGCCAAAGAGATTTATCAAAACCACGAAAACCTAAATTACGGTGGGTAGCTGTAGGAAACATAAAACTCCTTTATCTCATTACCGTAACAGCTGAGTCTCCAAACTCAAGGGAAAAATGCAGTTGTGTGTCGACTATCTTACCCAGATACCCTTGTTTGCAGTACTTAATTCTCAACGACTGCTAACATTACACTTTATTCAGCAGGATTACAGAAATATATAAAATGTTCCTTATGCGCGAATATTAGTAGCTACCTATTGTCCGGTGCTACATAACGCTGAAGTGGCATCTTAATGAGTAGGTCAACAAACTTCCTCCAGCGATATTCTCAGAAGATTTAACATTGACATTGATCTTTTAGAAGCTAGCTTACGATAAACACGGTGTGTGAACACGGTAAGTAGGCCTGTGCGTGTCATGCTCTGTAGCATGAGAAGTAGCCTAAGCGTTGAAAGTGCAGGAGATGCGCTTTCACGGGAGCCGCCTCAAGAAAGCGGTAGTTCTTCACAGTCAAGCTTCCAACACGTAGTTTTCAATTGGAATTCTCAGAACTTCGGATTTTAGCTACGTATACCACCATAAAAATTCGTAATTTTTTTGTATAGTTAGGGAAAAGCATTTAGAGCACAATTCAATCTTTACTGTAACATGAGCAGTTCGCCGTGGAATGTTAAATTTGTCATACTTTATCCAGATAAATATAAGCGAAAGTAAACGAGATTCCTCATGAGTGATGCGATAAAGCTGCGAATCAACTCAAAAATTTCTTCAGAGATCAAACGGTCATGTTACAGTTACTTTCTGCGTTTTTGTAATTTGATAAGGAATTATTAAATCATCAATTGCTGAGCGTAAAGAATTTCTGTTACGAGTCGTTTTTAAATTATTGTAATTTTTTCCTTACTTGCAGTGTTTACATACCAGTGACTATAAATCGAGAAAAGAATCTAATTATACATTTAAAAATTTATATTTAGCTTTTACGTACAGCACATCAGCTTTTTGAACTGCACGAATGTGTTCATGATCATCATTGTTTATTAAGAAAGAATTCTGAGTGATACATAATCAGACAGAGATTATTTTAAGAATATGGATATCACAGTTCCTTGACAGAACTCAAAAGCAAATTGAACCCAGTATCTGGAATGTCGAACAGGATTTAGACCCAGCAGATCTTGTCCGTGGAAGAAATCTGGTATGTATGTTTCTTGACTTTAAAACAGATTCACAATTACAATGATTTCAATTTTTATTCCTATTGGAACCAGATACACGCACAAGACAAATACTGAATTTTATGAAAACAGAATCAAGCAAAAGTACACTTTATAAAATGGATAGGGGAAATCCAAAACAATCTAAAATTACTAGTACTGATACAAGAATATATCCGAAACGAGGAAATATTTCGATAAAAAATCAAACAGTGGCAAACTGGTCAGTAGAAAAAACCGGAGAAGAAGAGCTGAGTAGCTTCGTCTGAAGCGATGAAATAAGCTCACAGGAAAAGATTGAAAAAATTGTGGACTCAGATGAAGACAACAAATACTTTGTTCACGTCTAAATGACTTCATTCGCATAAAATAAACACAGTAGGCAACTACAAAAGCAAGGCAAAAATTTCTTGGAATGGCAGTGAAATGCTGTTCATTTTATTTATTTATTCATTGATATATTTATTTCGCCTAGCATGAGAAGGGTCTCCCGGTCCTGACTTACATTTAACCAGACATGCTTAGTGAGTGAACACTAAGCATAGTACATGAGCAGTACAAAATAATACTACTACTAATAATAATAATAGTAGTAATTATAATGCTTAAAAATTGAACTACAATGCTTCTCGGCTTTCCAGTAGCAGTGTCAAAAGGTAGTATTGTCACATGAGGACCATTGGCACTGATAAAATACCCATCTGCCGAATACAGCAATTAACTTTGCTGGAATCTACAAGAATTATCCACCGATATATCACGCTCGGGAATTGTCTGGCCAGTGTGGAAGTACGGGATCCAGCACAGTGATCTCATTTACAGTGTATACCGTTGTAATAATAATTATTATAACAAATTATTACAGATGTTATATTTATCTTATGGATAAGAATAAAAACTATCCATTTTTACATGAATTTTTCATAGTGTTTTTAATCAGGCATTTCACTAATTGTATTAAGCGTATTCAGTGGCCTATAAAGAAATAAAAGAGACAGTTTCTTAATTTAATTTAATTATAAATATTCTTAGTGAGATACATTGTTCCCTAGCAACATATTTCGATTCCGGAATGAAATTTTCACTCTGCAGCGGAGTGTGCGCAGATATGAAACTTCCTGGCAGATTAAAACTGTGTGCCGGGCCGAGACTCGAACTCGGGACCTTTACCCTTCGCGGGCAAGTGCTCTACGAACTGAGCTACCCAAGCACGACTCACGCCCCGTCGGGTAGCTCAGTTAGTAGAGCACTTGCCCGCGAAAGGCAAAGGTCCCGAGTTCAAGTCTCGGCCCGGCACACAGTTTTAATCTGCCAGGAAGTTTCATATATCGATTATTTCAGAATATAAGTTATCTACAATTATAGGAACACACACAGTAGATACGAAAAAAGCATTCTTAGACACGATCAAAATCAGAATGCTCATGAGAGACGTCTTATAAAAGCGAGGCAACCGTTTGACTTTCTGCCGCAACCTTGCCTAACACGCAGGAACTTGTTTCTCGGTTGCTAAAGGTCAAAACAGGTCGGCCATCCTGCGCATCAGTTCTCTCGTCGCGTCCCTCTTTGTGAGAGATTAAAATCTGGGAAGCGCTTCCTCCTCGGTAGTACTGACGCTAACGAAGAGACTGGAGACGCAGCGTGCGATGGGAAGTAAATGTCAGAGGATGGCTGCAGGACGCGGATGAGCGAGCGGCCTCAGAACCGGTGCTGCCAGCTACCAAAGGCGAACTGCTTCTGCTTTTCCACAGCTGCGAGCGATTCTCAACTCGCCGGCACTGCAAAAAGAAAGAAAGGGTAGAGTTTAACGCCCCATCCACATCGAGGTCATAAGAGACTTGCTCTATAGGCCAGACGTGGGACCCCTGAACGGATGAAAAAGGCGTGGGAAATCTACATCGAGATGGCCAGGCAGGCATTTGAAACCTGCTCCATCGAAAACGAATTCTATCAGGTAAAAACTGTAGTAATAATTCGACAAAATATCAGCCTGTTGCAAAGACCTGAATGATCTTACAATATACAAAAATTAGAAGTTGTATATTTCATCTACATCTACATCTACATCCATACTCCGCAAGCCACCTGACGGTCTGTGGTGGAGGGTACCTTGAGTACCTCTGTCGGGTCTCCCTTCTATTCCAGTCTCGTATTGTTCGTGGAAAGATGGATTGTCGGTATGCCTCTGTGTTGGCTCTAATCTCTCTGATTTTATCCTCATGGTCTCTTCGCGAGATATACGTAGGATGGAGCAATATACTGCTTGACTCCTCGGTGAAGGTATGGTCTCTAAACTTCAACAAAAGCCCGTACCGAGCAACTGAGCGTCTCTCCTGCAGATTCTTCCACTGGAGTTTATCTATCATCTCCGTAACGCTTTCGCAATTACTAAATGATCCTGTAACGAGGTGCGCTGCTCTCCGTTGGATCTTCTCTATCTCTTCTATCAACCCTATCTGGTATGGATCCCACACTGCCGAGCAGTATTCAAGCAGTGGGCGAACAAGCGTACTGTAACCTACTGCATTTGTTTTCGGATTGCATTTTCTTAGGATTCTTCCAATGAATCTCAGTCTGGCATCTGCTTTACCATTTTAAATCATTCCTAATGCGTACTCCCACATAATTTATGGAATTAACTGCTTCCAGTTGCTGACCTGCTATATTGTAGCTAAATGATAAGGGATCTTTTTTTCCATGTATTCGCAGCACATTACACTTGTCTACATTGAGATTCAATTGCCATTCCCTGCACCATGCGTCAATTCGCTGCAGATCCTCCTGCATTGCAGTACAACTTTCCATTGTTACAACCTCTCGATATACCACAGCATAATCCGCAAAAAGCCTCAGTGAACTTCCGATGTCATCCACAAGGTCATTTAAGTATATTGTGAATAGCAACGGCCCTACGACACTCCCCTGCGGCACACCTGAAATCACTCTTACTTCGGAAGACTTCTCTCCATTGAGAATGACATGCTGCGTTCTGTTATCTAGGAACTCTTCAATCCAATCACACAATTGGTCTGATAGTCCATGCATTCTCACTTTGTTCATTAAACGACTGTGGGGAACTGTATCGAACGCCTTGCGGAAGTCAAGAAACACGGCATCTACCTGGGAACCCGTGTCTATGGCCCTCTGAGTCTCGTGGACGAATAGCGCGAGCTGGGTTTCACACGATTGTCTTTTTCGAAACCCATGCTGATCCCTACAGAGTAGTTTTCTATTTTCCAGAAAAGTCATTATACTCGAACATAATATGCATCTTGCGATAACACGATTGGAAAACTCCAAGAGCCGTATTTCTGGGCAGAATCTAAGAATATTCTTCTGCTCTATATTTCTAGTCCTTAGAGATAGTTCATGAAACGTAAATGTGCGATATATCTTTGCTATAGTATTAGTGAGTCTCAGCGAGAGTCTGTTATGTTATACGAATACTTTGGTGTAACAGCATATAGAGGTACGAAATGGAACGATCACACAGGCTAGATGTGGGTAAAGAAATTGGGAGGCTACGATTCATGGTTAGGGTACTGGGAAACTACACCTTGTCTACAAAAGAGTTTTATTTTAAACACTTCTAAGGTCCATTCTTGAATGCTGCTCAAGTGTATGGGACCCATATCATGTTGGATGAACGCAGGACATTGAGCATATACAAAGAAGGGCGATCTCAGTGGTCACAGGTTTTTTTTTTATTTGCGAGGGAGTGAATTTCAAATGTTGAAATGCCCTAACTGGTGAAAACTCAAAAAATTTGCAATGCATCTTGCGATAACCTGATTGGAAAACTCCAAGAGCCGTATTTCTGGGCAGAATCTAAGAATATTCTTCTGCTCTATGTTTCTAGTCCTTAGAGATCGTGTAGAAAAATCAGGTACATAGCAATTCGCACAGAAACGTACAATCTGTGAATAGAAAAAGAAAAGTTCTTAATGTATAGAACAATAAAAAGTATGTTCCGTCGCACACTTGAGAGTAATCTGCGAGGAATAGCTATAGACGTAGACTAGTTTCGATAATCATCCCATTATAACCGTTTTATCTGTTGAATCAGCTATGATCTAGTGCATCTAAAAGCCTGTGCCTTAAGAGAAGGGTTAATTTCTAAATGACTGTTGTACTTCACATTCACTTACATAAAATGTGTCACTTGTGTCAGCAGTAGATTTCCTTACAGGCGTTATAACCATTCATATGGACAGTAGATTTTACGAGCAGAAAAACGGTGACTCGCCAGATACAGCAGTGTTCAGAATATGGAATGTGAGTCCTCGGAGACGACTGTTAGTAATTAATACTGCTTTGATGTAGCCTCCTTTATAATTTAGCTGACAAACATGGATAGAAAAGTAAATTGCTGATCAGATCGGTCCAAATTTGTCACAATACCGAGTGCCATTAGCACGAAATTCTATAATTTTCTATTATGCTGTATAGTTTCTGTTGGATTATTTTTTTTAATGTGGGCGAAGCACTGTTGGAACTCTAGTATAAATTAATGAAGAGACACATCAGTTTCATTTAGATAAACATATGTTTTCTTTTATGTCTTCTTATGCTTGTAAAAGTCTACGTCTACTTTGGCACTTTTACTTATTTATTGCTACCTCATCAAGACCTGCCATCCTAAGTCTCTATTACTTAAAACACGAAGTGGCATTATATTGGAATCTATTGCGGTAAAGTCCACAATCATAAAACCGTTAGCATCAAAAAGAAAATATGTAGCATAGTGTAAAACAAAATGAGGAATAACCCAATTCCATCTGCATACTATAAATTTATTTCTATTCTATAATTCAAGGTTTCGTAGTTGGCCTGAATTGTCATCGAGTCTTATCAGTGACTTGTCGTGCGTCCTGTCCTGTTGACTGAACTAATTTGATCTGTTCGGCGCCTTCTCGCTGTTGGCGCCTCGACAGTTCTCGAGCCACTGAAAGCGCGTACGGTTTCCTGCTCTTCTGATATTAAATTGTACACACTAAATATCAACACATAAACATATTAACATAAACACATAGACTTTACAAACAGACAAGATGAGCAAAGCAAAGAACTTTGTGTATTAAAATTGCAGCCTTCACCTTGCTGTGAGATAAGACACTCTTTGCCCGTCCAGTTCTGCAGAAGCTGCCGACCAAAATGCGTCGTAGGTCTCGGGGTTAGGACACTGACTTGTAAAGCAAGGGGTCACCGCTATACTCCTATCTCTGGCATTCTGTGAGCTTTAAAGTATCGTTACAATGTGTGTTCATTACTCTGATAAGTTTCAACGGTTATGGAAAATGCGTATTTGCGAAAAAGAAAAAAAATTAGAGGTAACTGAGAATTTCCAAATCATAATTGAACATGCTGTGTTAGCAAGTTTCCGAGTACGAATATACTTTAAAAAAGAGTTTTAAATTTGTCACATATCTCATAACATCTGCGACATGAAAATTCCTAATGAATGACCAAATGAAGGAAAAGTGACAATTTTCTCACAAGCGAATGACAATGTACGCCTAGGTTGAAACTAGATCTCTAACTCTCATTTAAATATCTTACATATCCGTCCTACGATCAGGCACCCGAATAATGTAAGAACTTCAGTATAAACGTCTTAAACGTTACTGCCCACTTTCCCTGAACGAACAGCTCATTACAGTGAAGGAAACAATGAAACGTGATGTAAGTAAACATCCAAGTACCGATTTGAAAAGACTTTCAAACTTCTTGCCGGATTTTATCTTGAAACTCATGCGTTATTTCGATAAGATAACTACCCGTTAATTTCATACAGTTTCAAGAATTTATCTTCGCAATTGGTGCATGTATTATCGATGCTACTTGAGAATAACAGGCGTTTGTCTCGTAGGACTACCATGGGGCTATCGAACAAAAACTTTCGACGTGAGTTCAGCGAGCGTTGTAAACATTATCACGTCTGATTGTCGAATGCTTCACATCCATGTAGTATTGAAAACTAAATTTCCAGGCCTCCTTCGCGTTCCGAAATGGACATGACTTTCATAGGAACTAAAAACAAGTGTGCGTATGAAGAGATGTACAAATTGTGTATAACGAGATTACAAGCTAGAAACTAGTACCAGGGCCCATAAAACATGAAGCGCTATTCAACAAAAATCACACGTGGATGGTCGGAGCGTGTAAAAGATGTTTCAAAAATATCACGCCATTATGCTGGCAACACATAACATGTGACAGGCCGGTTTGCCACTTTATCTGTGACAAAAAAGTGTAACGAATAATCATTGTGACCTAATTATGACGATCTCTACCCCTAAACATGTGTATTCAGCTATCTTGACCATCTCTCGCATCCTCTTCTCTGAGCATGTTCATTTCTCTTCCTTCCTCACTTACTTACGCTGCACTTACAGAGGTTTATCTTTGTCATTGAAAAGATAGATTAATCAGAATCTCACTTGGCCGTCGATTGTCTCCAAGCCGATGGTCAAAAGACTAGTCTCCTTCTTTCTGTCCCCTATGTCATCACTGTCATTTTATTTATTTGATCACTTATGTCCTTGACTGTACGTCAGGAAATTCGTAGTGTTCCATGAGCCTTTGTCGGGTGCTCCGGAGACGCGGAATTGTGATTTTTTTCTTCCCGTTTCATGTTGATAAGCCTCCTCAGTCTTCAATTAATTACCTTCTTGTGCTAGTACCAATATGTTATCACACATGACTTCTGAGAATGTTCAAATTTCTTCTCATGCGAAGCAGATGCTAGTGCACGGTGAAAAGTAATTTTCCTGGCTCGGGAATGGTGCTATCCAGCTTCTGTTCCCAAATCAGCACGGATTTAGAAAGGATCATTCGTGCGAAACTCAGCTTGAGCATTTCTCGCATGATATCCTGCGAACCATGGATAAACGGCAACAGACAGATTCCATATTCCTGTACTTCCCGTAAGCGTTTGACACAATGCCCCAATGCAGACTCTTAAGGAAGGTTCGAGCATACAGAATAGGCTCTCAGATATGTGAGTGTCTCGAAGACTTCTTAAGTATATTGTCCTGAACGGCGAGTGTTCATGAGAGACAAGGGCGGCTTCAGGAGTGCACCAGGGAAGTGTGATATGAGCGCTCTTGTTCTTGCTACACAAAAACGAAGTGACAGATAAGGTGAGCAGCAATATGCAACTGTTTTCTAATGATACAGCAGTGTATGGGAAAGTGTTATCGTTGAGTAACTGTAGGAGGATACAGAATGACTCAGACAGAATTCCTACTTGGTGTGATTAACGACAGCTTGTTCTAAATGTAGAAAACTTCAAATTAATGCGGATGAATAGAAAAACAATCCCATAATATTCGAATACAGTATAAAGGGTGTGCTGGTTGACACAATCACGTCGATTAAATTTGTAGTCGTAACGTCGCAAAGCGATATGAAATGGAACGGGCGAGTGAGGTCGGTACTAAGGATGGATGATAGTCGACTTCAGTTCATGCGGAATTTTAGGAAAGTGTAGCTCAACTATAAAAGAGACTGCGTATAGAACACTAGTACGACCCATTCTTGAGTGCTGCTCGAGAGTTTGGGGTCTCTACATGTCTGATTAAAAGAAGACTGCGAAGGACTTCAGAGGAGTGCTGCTAGATTTGTTACTGGTGGATTGGATCAACAAGCTTCATAAACGCAAATGGGAATTCCATAAGGGAGGACGAAGTTCTTTTCGCAAAACACTTTTCAAAAAATTAAGAGAACCGTCATTTCTGGCCGGCTGCAGAACGATTCTGCTGTTGCCAACGCACGATTGGCGTAAGGACCACGAAGACAAGATAAAAGAAATTAGAGCTCGTACGGAGGCGAATAGATAGTTGTTATTCGCGTGCCCAATTTATGAGTGGAACAGGAAATAGTGGTACAAGGTATCCGTGACCATGTACCGTATTGTGAATTGCAGAGTATGTATGTAGATGTACATGTTCAGAACTTTTCTTGGCCAACTGGATTGAAAAAATACATGAGAGGATACCTAACTTGCAAAAGACATGTCATTTTCGATATGGACAGCAAAGCTGTGCACTAAGTTCTTTCAGCAAAGAAGAAGCAGTGGAATCTGAAATGTTAACTGATGGAAACTCCAGCGAATTCATGAGATTTGTCACCCGTTTTCAATCTTATCCTACATCAAAGTAAATCTGTTAGTCTGATGAAGAGATCATCCAGAATCGTTGTTGGGGAATGGAATTTAGTCACTGAAAAAAGACTTTGGACCATGAGCACAGACTAAAGGGACTAAGCCGAAAAATATTTGCATTTTTTATTTAAATGACAGTATTTCCCTGCGATACATAACAATTTTGTCCCTGGCCTAGTAAAATGCTGATAATTTTAACTAGGTAACATACTTCAACAATATTTTCATATAATTCTGTTTGCAGCAACAATGATAAATGTTCGAAATCACTTTTTAGAAAGTCCTCAGTCTTCTGAAACTGGGATGCAAGCAATCCTAGCATCATTTCATTTGGGGATTACTGTAAACGAAAATTTGAAAATATAAAAAGAAATCGTGTTTCATAAATGCAATATCGTAACGCAACAGTTGGTGTACCTGCAGCTGCTAAATATTTAGACCGTTAGGATCAATGGAGTTAATTTACATTGAGCCAAAAGCCGATTTTGCGATGAAGTTTAGTGCTAGAAAGGCAACACATGCACAAAGGAGACAAACACATTAAGAAATTAATGGCTTCCTGAATAACACGTACCTGTGGGCCTTGGGGCAGGCACGTGGGACGGTATTGTTCTCCACGGCCAAGCGTTATGTCATCTACCTGTCCTTCACAGCAAGGGGGTGTTATTTCGGCTACGGCCTGTTTATGTGCACTCTTCCAAGGAGAGTGATGATTTGTTTTAAATTTACCTCATGACAATATATTTTGGTTCCCTGGGACAGGATATCATTTCGAAGGCCAGATTTCCCAGTTTAGTTACAAACCCTTTGGAGAAGACCCTAGTTATCTTTGTAAAAGGTTTTTGGGAGTATGTAATGTTTACTATAAAGTGTACATCCTCAGGATCACGTAGAGAGATGTGGCTCGTGGAGAGAGGTGTTAAGGTCAGGAATTGAGAAATAAAGTTTGGGGTATATAGATAATACAATGATTCATGATTGCCATAAAGTGTAATACGATGAGCTACAGGGATGTAATTCTGCTATGCTGATGTTATACACATTAGAGTGGAAAGAAAGATTAGGTTTTAACGTCCTGTCGGCGAACAAGATCATCAGAGACAGAAAAGACAGAGGAAGAGAAGAAATATGTGAACTCCGAGAAACTGCAATATGACTTTATTCATCTGTATTTTATTGAATGAATAAAGTCATATTGCAGCTTATACTTGGCCACGTATTCCTTTTTCAAATACGTAGTAACTGTGGAGTGCCACCTGCAGAAAGTAGACCGGAAGTTTACAAGGAAGAAATAATTGTGAAATCCTTCACCAAATTTGAACTCGTACCATGATACGATATAGCATAATATTTTCGTGCAAATCAGCTCAAGAATAGATGACATGTTTAGTTGGAACTTTACCGTCCGGTTACTATGTAGCGCTAATTCACGAACTTATCGTAGCAAATCCTATTTAATAAGCTTGTATTCTTGTATTGAATCTCATGATATTTATCGTTCACAACATGACCACCTGTAAAGCGAAGAGTAACATTCATCCTTGAACATAAGGCTGAGATATGCTCTTTATGCTGAGAGAACGTTCTCGTATTACATTGCGCTTGCTACGTTTCATAGAATCGTGAAACACATTGTTTCAATTCAATAAGCGAATAACAACTAAATACCTAGAATAATTGTACTAGTGATATTATGAGAGCATGGTATGTTACACTTGAATAACCGAGACCTTCAGTCACAAATATTAGTGTATTATTATGATACACGATGCAGTTCCCTCCCTGCCGGTCCACCGACAGGTGTAGATAGGTTCATATATCAGTCCTAGCGCTAATGGATGAGGTAAGGTCATAAAAGTGTGTATTCCCGTTATAAGAAGACTGTGTGTCAAAGTCTTGAAAATACGTATTACGGGAAGGGAAAAACAAAGGAGTCTAAAATAAGGAAGTGTGGGAAACTTACCAGATAAGTTGAGAAATACATTACTTGACGTAATATTGGCGTTTAATGGCTGACAGCTATACTCTACAATACGTATCACTTCATCCAAGGCTCATGTGTTTACGTATCCACAAAAACAAAAAAAACAAAAAACAAAAATGGAAATATAGAATAGTGGAATAGTAGGAGTCAACCAAAGTTGCAGCTTATTTGATGACAGAGTTAAACCATATGTTGCAATATGGATTGCGGTTACATAATATCGTGTTTCTACCTTCTACTACATTTATAAAAAGTCCTTACATTCACCACGACGGAAGGTACCTAGACCACCTCGAGCAAAGGAAAATATACCTCCATAATATGTAAATATGAAGTATACTATGTAACATCCTCCCCTAACAATACTATTAGTCCTGCCGCGAGACAATGCATGTATGACAATACATTTATTAAATCAAACAATTGTTGCAAAACTTATAGCTGTGCTTCATATGTACTGTTATAATAAAATGGAATGCAAAAGTTTCTCAGCAACTAGTATGAGGTCCCAGAAACTATTCTATCAGTGATGAAGAGCAAAGATAAATAGTTTTGTTTCAACATAATACGAAAAACACATTTAATTACTAACACACGAAAATTTAAACATTATCGAAAACCTGTACAGTAATTATTCCTAATGCTGGCCCTTCAGTTTTACCAGCCAGTAACCGTTCTGAATTATCCCAATTTTGTTCATGCAACTTTAACACTGTACTGAGATTTCAGTGACAACATCCAAGCAAAGCACTTCAGATCATTCCCTTGCAACTGTAAATCTCGTAAAGCTTTAACTATTCTTTTATGAAAAGCACGTGGAGTATTTCAGAAACAAGACTGAATGAATGATAAGAACTATATTACTTCACAAATGTTACTGAATGTTGTTACCAAACTAAATTACTTTTCACATGAATGAAATAGGATACTTGGAAATATCGCAGCACTTTGAATAGTATCCTGTCTAGTTAAATGACTAATGCTAAAATATGGATAGTCAACACACAGTTTAAGGAACACTAACTTATCATTGAATAAGATACCACATAACCGATCCATGGAGTTATATAGTACTCAACTGATTATGTGAAACGAAGGTGGTGGCTATGGTGGTTTCCTAAAGCTGCTCAAAAATGCGACAAAAGTATCCACGGCTCTTGTTGTATAACAAGCTATGAAAATTCCCTTCTTAGCGTAGGATTTTCATAGGACAGAGCTAACCAATGTGTGCCATGAATAATGAGCCAAATTGTTTCCACATCCGAGGCTACGCTAGATAATCTTGTTGCTCCTCTTGCCTCATTCGGCACATAAGCTACGAATACTCTGCGTGCTAGCCACTGACTCACTCTTGCCACACAGGAGTCTTGCAGTTCGACCGCCAAATCCACCTTTTCTATTACCGCCATGCGGATTTCGTTGCAGAGGTCCTCCCCCCAGCTTTTACA
Organism: Schistocerca serialis cubense; assembly: GCF_023864345.2. Lineage (NCBI taxonomy): Eukaryota > Metazoa > Arthropoda > Insecta > Orthoptera > Acrididae > Schistocerca > Schistocerca serialis. The sequence continues at coordinate 387,676,414 of NC_064640.1, forward strand.
TAATTACAATTCTAATTGTCCTATAGATGAACCAATGCACCAGGTATAGTTTTAACATTTAAATCATTTTACAGAACAGTGCTTTCAAAATTACATATTTCATTGCGGAGGTGTTCCCTCCAGCTTTTACATGACTACAATCTTAATTGCCCTATGGATGAACTACTGCTCCAAGTATAGTTATAACATTTAAATAATTTTGCCGAACATTAGTTTTAAAATTACGTATTGAGGATTATTATACTGAAATACATTATTAGAAAATTTTTACACTGATATTACATCAGTGATTATGGGTATACAGATGTCACATTAAGTAAAGTCGGACAAACAAGTTATTCAAATAAGTGTGGTGATATCGATATTAAGGTGACAACTTAATGCCATTTATATCTTTGTTTCATGCCACCTTCTTGATGTTACAATTTAAAAGACCAGCAATGTACCCTGAGGTGACAAAAGTCATGGAATACCAGCTAATACTATGTCGGACCTCATTTTTCCCGGCATAGTGCAGCAACTTGACGTGGCATGGTCTCAACAAGTCGCACTTCTGCCTCTGTAACCGTCCATAATTCCGAAAGTCTTACCGGTGTAGAATTCTGTGCATTTATCTCCGATAAATGTTCGACGGGATTGATGTCGGGTGATCTGAGTGGCCAAATCATTCGATCGAATTGTCCAGAATGCTCTTGAAACCAATCGTGAACAATTGCGGCCAGGTGACACGACATCGCTGTTTGGGGACATGAAGTCCATGAATGGCTGCAAATGGTTTCCAAGTAGCCGAACATATCCATCTCCAGTCAATGATCGTTTCAGTTGGATCAGAGGACCCAGTCCACTCCATGCAAAAACAGCCCACTTCATTATGCAGCCACCACCAACTTGCACAGTGCCTTGTGGAGAACTTGGGTCCATGGCTTCGTGGGGTCCGCACCACACTTGAACCCTATCATCAGCTCGTACCAACTGAAATCGGGATTCATCTGACCAGGACACGGATTTCCAGTAGTCTAACGGACAACCGATATGGCCACGAGCCCAGGGAAGGCGCTGCACGCGATGTCGTGCTGTTAGCGAAGGCACTGGCGTCGGTCTTCTGGTATCATAGCCCATTAACGCCAAATTTCACCGCATTGTCCTAATGGATACCTTCGTCGTCGCCCCATATTGATTTCTGCGGTTATTTCACTCTGTATTACTTGTCTGTTATCACTGACAACTCAACTTAAACGCAACGGCTCTCGGTCGTTGAGTGAGGGTCGTCGGCCACTGCACTGTGTGTGGTGAGAAGTAATGCCTGAAATTTCGTATTATCGGCACGCTCTTGACATTGTGGATCTCGGAATATTGAATTCCCCAACGATTTCCGAAATGGAATGTCCCATGCATCTAGCTCCAACTGCCATTCCGCGTTCGAAGTCTGTTAATTGCTGTCGTGGGGCCATAATCATGTCGGAAACCGTTTCATATGAATCACGTGAGTACAAATGACCGATCTGCCAATGCACTGCCGTTTTATACCTTGTGTATGCAATACTATCGCCATCTGCATGTTCATATATCTTTTGCCCATGAATTTGTCACCTCGGTGTATATAGTAATAATAATAGTAATAATGATAATAATAATAATAACAGACTAGGTCGTGTCGTGGTGGGGCGGCTCAGTATCCAATGACACAGACGACAACGCAGGGAAATTTAGCTTGCTGCCCTGTAAGAGGACAACGGAAGCTAACTAGTCCATAGTGTAGGATGCTCAACAAGATGGAAGCGGTTATGAAGACCATCAACACGACAGAATTGGCGGAAGAGACATCCTGCGAAATCCACTTCGAGTTTGACTCGTAGCAAGCGGCACAAGCGGTCAGTATCTGGCCACAACAGGTGCAACTGGGATTCCTTTTCTGGAACTAACACTTCTGTCCTAAAAAGCTGGACTTCGTCCAAAACTTGAGATAATCAATTATCACTAGGCGTGGCAGCAAATAAACCTTTACCCCAACGGTAATCAATGCACTGCTATCAAGAACAGTATGATCAGGCTGTCACGCTCTGGGCATCTGGACTCACACGCTAACAGAGGGAGTCGGAATCCTCTAGCTAACTCCGCCCAAACATCAAAATATTTAAAGGTTTTCAGTCACATTAGCCGCATTTGGGCATTGAAACGGATCAATGGCAAGGGGTGAAAATTTTGCACAAACCATGACTCGAACCAGGATTCCCGCTCAACGCGAGCGGTCGTCTTAACCGCTGTGGCCACCCAAGCACTCTTCCTAGCTGACCCAAATTCCCAGTCTATTGCACACTACTAAAGTAGTGTTATCTACACATCAACGCCTCACTCGCATTTAGGATTCCCTCAAGAATGGTGGGCACCCGCACAGCAGGAGGGGATTTTTGGCCGTCGCACCTTATAGCGTCTGTGTTTTCGGACGCCTGTTGCACGCTATTATTGTAGAGTCACTTGCCCATGAGCATCTCACTCGCCACTTCGGATTCCCGAAAGATAGGACGTGGTGGACAGCAGGTTAGGAATTTGCGTTGGATGGGAAGCGTGCTCGGATGGCCGGGGCTGTTAAGGCGAGAACTCACGTTAAGCGGGAGATCCGGGTTCGGATCTCAATCCGGCACAAATTCTTACCCTTTCCCATTAATTCATTTCAATGCCCAAATGCGGCCAGTGTCATTGCAAACCTTTCAACAGTGTTTGTATGGCCACTGGACCACATAAGGTGACTGTTCTTTCAAACATGTCCGAACCACTTATATACCGTTTGGTTATAATTAAACTTTCCCAATTTAACACGTTATAACACGGAAACTACACTCCTGGAAATTGAAATAAGAACACCGTGAATTCATTGTCCCAGGAAGGGGAAACTTTATTGACACATTCCTGGGGTCAGATACATCACATGATCACACTGACAGAACCACAGGCACATAGACGCAGGCAACAGAGCATGCACAATGTCGGCACTAGTACAGTGTATATCCACCTTTCGCAGCAATGCAGGCTGCTATTCTCCCATGGAGACGATCGTAGAGATGCTGGATGTAGTCCTGTGGAACGGCTTGCCATGCCATTTCCACCTGGCGCCTCAGTTGGACCAGCGTTCGTGCTGGACGTGCAGACCGCGTGAGACGACGCTTCATCCAGTCCCAAACATGCTCAATGGGGGACAGATCCGGAGATCTTGCTGGCCAGGGTAGTTGACTTACACCTTCTAGAGCACGTTGGGTGGCACGGGATACATGCGGACGTGCATTGTCCTGTTGGAACAGCAAGTTCCCTTGCCGGTCTAGGAATGGTAGAACGATGGGTTCGATGACGGTTTGGATGTACCGTGCACTATTCAGTGTCCCCTCGACGATCACCAGTGGTGTACGGCCAGTGTAGGAGATCGCTCCCCACACCATGATGCCGGGTGTTGGCCCTGTGTGCCTCGGTCGTATGCAGTCCTGATTGTGGCGCTCACCTGCACGGCGCCAAACACGCATACGACCATCATTGGCACCAAGGCAGAAGCGACTCTCATCGCTGAAGACGACACGTCTCCATTCGTCCCTCCATTCACGCCTGTCGCGACACCACTGCAGGCGGGCTGCACGATGTTGGGGCGTGAGCGGAAGACGGCCTAACGGTGTGCGGGACCGTAGCCCAGCTTCATGGAGACGGTTGCGAATGGTCCTCGCCGATACCCCAGGAGCAACAGTGGCCCTAATTTGCTGGGAAGTGGCGGTGCGGTCCCCTACGGCACTGCGTAGGATCCTACGGTCTTGGCGTGCATCCGTGCGTCGCTGCAGTCCGGTCCCAGGTCGACGGGCACGTGCACCTTCCGCCGACCACTGGCGACAACATCGATGTACTGTGGAGACCTCACGCCCCACAAGTTGAGCAATTCGGCGGTACGTCCGCCTGGCCTCCCGCATGCCCACTATACGCCCTCGCTCAAAGTCCGTCAACTGCACATACGGTTCACGTCCACGCTGTCGCGGCATGCTACCAGTGTTAAAGACTGCGATGGAGCTCCGTATGCCACGGCAAACTGGCTGACACTGACGGCGGCGGTGCACAAATGCTGCGCAGCTAGCGCCATTCGACGGCCAACACCGCGGTTCCTGGTGTGTCCGCTGTGCCGTGCGTGTGATCATTGCTTGTACAGCCCTCTCGCAGTGTCCGGAGCAAGTATGGTGGGTCTGACACATCGGTGTCAATGTGTTCTTTTTTCCATTTCCAGGAGTGTATTTACAGTACGAGTACCAATCTCGGTAGCATTAATGTCCAGAGTGTGGGATGCATGTTTTCCATTTATCAGAGCGCCACCGTCCAGTTTCAACTATGGCCACCAGGTGCCGTGATTAGTCATCGTGATTCATAGTCTTACACACCTGATCAGTCGCAGTGCACTTGATGACGTGTCAACATGAGCAGGGCATTATTGGTGAAGCTCTGTTATCAAAACAGCTCTCATGCTGCAGCTGCACTTCGAGAATATCTCTGGCTGAAAGAATTACGGAAGAGTCCTCTTTCTCCGGTTTCAATCAACTAGAGAACTGGGCATCGCTCCAGGAAGAGGCCGACAACCTGTTGCACCACAGGTGGTTGATGAAATCGCTGTTGCTATGGCAGACAACGCTGCTCGCGATTTCCGATCGTCAGGCAGTGCTCGTGCTGTCACGGCACTTCATAATCCCGTGGTCCAATCTACGGACGGTGCCTTGAACCATTCTCATATGGTATCTGGACAAGATTCATATCGTAGAGCAGCTTGGCACAACAACGTGTTGACTTCGCTCTCCACTTTCTCGCAAGGATTGAAGTTGATGAGGGCTGGCCCTGGAAACATCCTATGGACAATCGAAGCTCAATTTTCTCTGACAGAAAAGGTGAACACACAGAACTGCCGAACATGGGGATCTTCACCTGCTGTCACTGTGCATGAAGTTTCTCTGTATGGTGTATGTGTCACAGTATGGTGTGGCTACACGGCTACGTTCATCATTGGCCCATTATTTTTTTGAACAGATTGGCACTCAAGGGCCAAAGATGTGCAGTGTGACTGGCCAGCGTTTTGCGATGTGCTTCGCTAGCATGTCATACCGCCATACAGGAGAGAGACGCTCTGAACTCAACAGTTTCATGCAAGATGGGTCCCCACCGCACATCGTTCGTGAAGTTCATCTACTTCTCTGAAAAACATTTGGAAACGATCGAATTGTCAGCCGATCGTTTCCAAATGCTTGGTCGGCTCGATCACCTGGTCTCACTCCCTGTGATTTCTGGTTGTGGGGCTACCTGAAGGACGGGGTTTACCAGCGGACACTCACACATGTGATGATCTGAAGCGCAGCATATCGAGAGAGGGAGCCAGCATACCTACGGACACGCTTCGTTCTGCTGTGCAGAATGCAATACTCGGTATCAGACTCTTCTGGACACTGATGGGCGACATATGAGCCACTTTTGTAGCAGTAATGGTACCGGTGGGTATTGGTGTGATGTACTGTAGCAGCACATTTAAAGTGTTTCAATTGAATTGATTTTGCATTATTTCTCTTCCCCATGTCCTTGACGTTAATGCTACCAAGTTTAGTCCTCGTACGACAAATAGTTTCCATGTTATAGCGTGTGAAATATGGAAAGCTTAATTATAACCACCCGGTATATGCCAAAATATTTTTCGACACACTAAATACAAATACCCTTATACTTGCAGGAAATTTCTATGAACTAGAGCAAATCCCAAACGAACGAAAAATACAAATACTGAAACTTAAAACAACCAGACTGACTGACGAAAATGCAGTGGATTTTGCGAGTGAAACAGACAAACGAATACTGAAAAACACGCTATTTCTAGGGGTCGCTTTTGCAGTCAAGGTAGACGTACTCACCTCCATAACAAATATGAAGCATGTGAGCAACAGATTAGTGACGATCACAACGAAGTGTTAAAATAAAACATGCACAATGATCAATTCACATATCCTAAACAATGTTGGAAATAAAGCTAACTGTTGAAAGGTACACACATCTTGGGAAACACTAGAAGAAATGGTATTTAAAATTCCAGAAAACCATGTCAAAATCATACTAGGCGACTTCATTGCAGATCTAGGCAAAGAAATAAAGCACAGGAAGACTTCCTAGCACATAAATGAACCAACTAAAACGAATGAACATTAGCTGAACTTTGGAGGATATTCAACTTTAAACTCTTGTAATGCACTGCAAAATGAAACCTTCAAAACAAATGACATGGAGATCACTGAACTCACTCATCGGCAAATTCCAAATTCAACATGTGGTAATCACTTATTCAAACCACAGAGACGTTATAAATGTCCAAATCGGAAAGGGTACGTACACAGACTCAGACGATTACCTGACAAGAATGGTCCAAATGGCTCTGAACACTAACGGACTTAACATCTGAGGTCACCAGTCCCCTAGAACTTAGAACTACTTAAACCTAACTAACTTAAGGACATCACACACATCCATGCCCGAGGCAGGATTCGAACCTGCGACCATAGCGGTCGCGCGGTTCCAATTTCAAACCTCAGAGGTTTACGAATAGAGGACACAAAAAATGGTTCAAATGGCTCTGAGCACTATGGGACTTAACTGCTGAGGTCATCAGTCCCCTAGAACTTAGAACTACTTAAACCTAACTAACCTAAGGACAGCACACACATTCATGCGCGAGGCAGGATTCGAACCTGCGACCGTAGCAGCAGCGCGGTTCCAGACTGAAGCGCCTAGAACCGCTCGGCCACCAACGGCCGGGTAGAAGACACAAATCACCAAATATAACGCTTGCCGGATCCAACCATCTCTCACGGAAGAGTTAGAGAAAAAGTATTCAAACAGTTGGCAACAACTGAAAAGCAAATTGATAGAAACAGGACTAGCACCAATTCCTCTGCAATAAAAGAGAAAGCACCAATGATAGAAGGAGGAATATGAACATGAAATTGAATCTCGGCAGGATGCATACAACAATTGGAACGGCGTATGAGAGAAGACAACTAAATATTCCTGACAGTGAAGGAAGAGGCAGCGAAGTTAATCAGAAAGATCAAAAGGAAATACGAAAAGGATTATCTAATTGAAATCGAGAAAGATTTCAAAAGGAACAACACGCGAAACTTCTATAAGAATATCAAAACTAAATTCATAGGATATCAGCCACTACGTCCCTGTTTCAGGAACGAAAATGGGTAGTTAGGTCTAGGCAATCAAGATAACAGCAAGGGACCTACCAGATGTTTCAAAGAGCTACTTAATTCCCCAGAACCAACACAATGAGTCCCACCACAAGAATCAGAGTTCGCTAATTCAAATTCACTATAAACACATGAAGAATAAATTTCTGGATAGATAAAAAGAATCAAAAACAACAAAGCATCTGGGGAACATGGACTCATAGTGCAAACCCTCAAATTAGAAGTCGAAACACCATAAAAGAAATCACCACAGTCCTACAAAACATTTCGCAAACTGGACAAATTCCAGAAGATGGGCAAAATGCGTTAATCCACACGGTACACAAAAAGGGAGACTGAACAGTTGTAAGTAACTTCAGGAGCTCACACTAACATTAGATGCATTCAAAACTGTATCCTAGGATCTTTTCGATAGAGCACAGCAACAACTTAAACAAAAAAATGGAGAATATCACGCAGGACTCAGACCATGCCGGTCGTGTGAAGAGCAACCTAAAGCTAATCCTAAGACATCAGAGAATTTCTAGCAAAATTTTATTGATTAGAAAAAGCCTATAACTCAGTTGACCGCGAATCACTCTTCCAAATACACTCCTGGAAATGGAAAAAAGAACACATTGACACCGGTGTGTCAGACCCACCATACTTGCTCCGGTCACTGCGAGAGGGCTGTACAAGCAATGATCACACGCACGGCACAGCGGACACACCAGGAACCGCGGTGTTGGCCGTCGAATGGCGCTAGCTGCGCAGCATTTGTGCACCGCCGCCGTCAGTGTCAGCCAGTTTGCCGTGGCATACGGAGCTCCATCGCAGTCTTTAACACTGGTAGCATGCCGCGACAGCGTGGACGTGAACCATATGTGCAGTTGACGGACTTTGAGCGAGGGCGTATAGTGGGCATGCGGGAGGCCGGGTGGACGTACCGCCGAATTGCTCAACACGTGGGGCGTGAGGTCTCCACAGTACATCGATGTTGTCGCCAGTGGTCGGCGGAAGGTGCACGTGCCCGTCGACCTGGGACCGGACCGCAGCGACGCACGGATGCACGCCAAGACCGTAGGATCCTATGCAGTGCCGTAGGGGACCGCACCGCCACTTCCCAGCAAATTAGGGACACTGTTGCTCCTGGGGTATCGGCGAGGACCATTCGCAACCGTCTCCATGAAGCTGGGCTACGGTCCCGCACACCGTTAGGCCGTCTTCCGCTCACGCCCCAACATCGTGCAGCCCACCTCCAGTGGTGTCGCGACAGGCGTGAATGGAGGGACGAATGGAGACGTGTCGTCTTCAGCGATGAGAGTCGCTTCTGCCTTGGTGCCAATGATGGTCGTATGCGTGTTTGGCGCCGTGCAGGTGAGCGCCACAATCAGGACTGCATACGACCGAGGCACACAGGGCCAACACCCGGCATCATGGTGTGGGGAGCGATCTCCTACACTGGCCGTACACCACTGGTGATCGTCGAGGGGACACTGAATAGTGCACGGTACATCCAAACCGTCATCGAACCCATCGTTCTACCATTCCTAGACCGGCAAGGGAACTTGCTGTTCCAACAGGACAATGCACGTCCGCATGTATCCCGTGCCACCCAACGTGCTCTAGAAGGTGTAAGTCAACTACCCTGGCCAGCAAGATCTCCGGATATGTCCCCCATTGAGCATGTTTGGGACTGGATGAAGCGTCGTCTCACGCGGTCTGCACGTCCAGCACGAACGCTGGTCCAACTGAGGCGCCAGGTGGAAATGGCATGGCAAGCCGTTGCACAGGACTACATCCAGCATCTCTACGATCGTCTCCATGGGAGAATAGCAGCCTGCATTGCTGCGAAAGGTGGATATACACTGTACTAGTGCCGACATTGTGCATGCTCTGTTGCCTGTGTCTATGTGCCTGTGGTTCTGTCAGTGTGATCATGTGATGTATCTGACCCCAGGAATGTGTCAATAAAGTTTCCCCTTCCTGGGACAATGAATTCACGGTGTTCTTATTTCAATTTCCAGGAGTGTATTAAAAGAGCAAGGTCTAGATCTGAAAACACATGCAATTATAAGGCAGACAGAAACACACAAAAAGTCCAAGGATAAATCTAGGACTCAAATCATAGATCCTTTTGAAATCAAAACGGAAGTAAGACAAGAAAATGGGTTGTCCCCATTACTTTTCAAATGTGTCCTTGAGAAAGTGATACAACAACGGTTCAAACAGAAATCCATCCTCAAAATTTACCTACCAATTACTTCAGATTATCTACACAGGGTATCGCAGGAGGAATGGTCAATATTCAGGGATATGACAAGAATGATCGTTCGAAATAAGAATGTATAGTAAACATGGGCACTAAAATATGTACTTTAAGAGCTATGAGCTCTTCTTTATCTTCGATACTTTTAAACAAATCTCTTCTACTGCAGGCTCCTTGCTTTCCACATTTTGAGAGGTGTTAGTATGAATTGAAACAAGGAAAAAATGTCAAATAAACATGGTTTCAGAAGTGCATACCTTAAGAACTAGGAGCAATTTTTCATCTTGACTACTGTGAAATACATCTCTTCTACTGAACAAGTGCTCATAAATCTTAAGGTATGCATGTTAGAGCCCATGTTTACTAGACTTCTTTGCTTCGAATGATCGTTCCTGTTATATCCCTGAATGCTGGCCGTTTCCCCAGGGACACCCTGTATATTGCCTAGCATTTTCAGACGATTTCTCCATCTTAACAAGGGGCATTTCATCGCCCCAAAATCAGACTGAGCTACTTAAAGGAACTGCAGAGAAATTAGGTTTCCAGCCATATTTTAAAAGGACAGAATATATGACATGAAAAAAAAAACAAGTAACAGAATTCGTGGAGACGGAATATAGTAAAATTAAATGAGTTTCATGAGTTTTATACCTCGGCCAAACCAATCAGGTGAATTTAATCAAAATAAAAGTAAACTAAATTAGATGCTGTAAGATGGAGACCGCATATCGACATTCCCAAATACACGACGGAAAAAAATCACAACACCAAAAAATAATTAATTTAGAATAAGGAAATTTCGGGACTACATTTGTCTAGGTAACCTATTTAAGCGATGAACATTGCAAGTTCACGGGTTGATCTAAGCGCGAGATAAGCCATTGCAAATGTGAAATGCTGGTACATTAATAACCGGCGTTAGCACCAAAATGTTGAATGCAACCGTGCAAACGTGCATGCATTGTGTTCTACAGGTGCCAGATGTCAGTTCCAAACCCACTGCACTTGGTCGGTCAATACAGGGACGGTTAATGCTGTTTGTGGATGACGCTGGAGTTATCGTCCGATGATGTCCCATATCTGCTGAATTGGAGACAGATCTGGTGATCGAGCAGGCCAAGGCAACATGTCAACACTATGTAGAGAGCGTTGGGTTATAACAGAGGTATGTGGACGAGCGTTATCCTGTTGTAAAACGCCGTCTGGAATGCTGTTCATGAATGGCAGCACAACAGGTCGAATCACCAGATTGACGTATAGATTTGCAGTCAAGGTACGTGAGATAACCACGAGAGTGCTCCACATGTTATATGAAATTGCATCGCAGACCATAATTCCAGATGTAGGTCCAGTGTGTCTAGCAAGCAGATAGGTTGGATGCACGCCCTCTATTGGCCTTCTCCTAAAAAACTCACGACCATCACTGGTTCCGAGGCAGAAGCAGCGTTCATCAAAAAACACAACAGACTTCCCTCCTGCACTCCAAAGAGCTATCGATTGACGCCACTGAAGTAGTAAATGGCGGTGCTGTGGAGTCATTGGAACACATGCTACAGGGCATCAGGCTCAGTTCGCTATGTCACTGTGGCGCCAACTGCTGCTCAAACTGCTGCTGCAGATGAAGTATGATGCGCCAGAACCATATGCTGAACACCGTGGCCTTCCCTCTCTGTAGTACCACGTGGCCTTACGGATGCTGGTCTTCTTGCGACCACACATTCTCGTGACCACCGCTGCCAGTAATCACGTGCAGTGGTTAAATTCCTGCCAAGTCTTTCTGCAATATCACCGAAGGAACATCCAGCTTCCCACAGCCCTGTTACACTACCTCATTCAAACTCAGTAGGGTGTTGATAATGGCGTCTTTGTCGCCTTAAAGGCATTATTGACTAATATAAACTCACCACGTCCAATCTTAAAGGTAACTAACGCTCACCACCGTCAGAGCGTGTATTTAGAGCAAGCCTTATTGCATTCTCATAGTCTCGCTACTAGCACCACTCTTATGCGACTGACGCGAACTTTGAATAGGCATCATGTTTCAAATGTAGATACACGCAAACGAACATTCGTTTATGTCGCACAACTCTTTCTTGGTGCCAAGATTTTCATCAGTGTATTTACAACAAGAAATTTATCTACAGGCACACAAAACTAAGACGTTGTAAACAGTATATAAACTAGAATGGCTCTGTGGGGCCGCGCGGGATTAGCCGAGCGGTCTCAGGCGCTGCAGTCATGGACTGTGCGGCTGGTCCCGGCGGAGGTTCGAGTCCTCCCTCGGGCATGGGTGTGGGTGTTTGTCCTTAGGATAATTTAGGTTAAGTAGTGTGTAAGCTTACGGACTGATGACCTTAGCAGTTAAGTCCCATAAGATTTCACACACATTTGACCATTTGACTCTGTGAGACACAAACACTTATTCTGAATAGGAAAACAGACATTGAAACACAGAGAAAACCGAAAGTTAAGTCGTAAGAAATTCTATTGACGAAAAACTTGTAGACGAACAATTCAAACTCAGAAGCAATCAGAAAATCAAACAAGACCCAAATATTCAGAAAATGCAGGTTAAGAGTCTATGGACACACAAACAAATAGTCGAATTCTTCGAAGACAGGAGTAAAGCGAAAAGGACACGGTGAAGTGGGCTTGCGAGATAAAATCTGATCTGAAATCAATCAAATTCTCTCACTGTATTATTTATTATTTGCTCATGAGCCCATTAGGACAACGTAAAGTACTTAGAGGTGAGCATTAGCCCCTCTTTGTGCCCGTATTTCATTCATCCTCTTCATGCGGCTTCCTTTCTCTCCTCCATCCATTTTTCTCCAGTCTTCCCTTTTTTTTTTTCTTTTCGCTGTTTTGTACCTGTCCTGTGGTATCAACTTACCTTTGGTCAGAAATATTGTCCCTTATGACATTACACTGTGAGTTTTGTTCCCGGTGGGGTCATCATACTTAAAATTACTAATATAACCGTGGCTAGCAAAATCTGCCGTCTCATTTACTAAATTAGTATTTCAGTGGAACTGCACCAAATAGGCAGTAGGTAACGTCATCTAAATTCTGCATATAAAGAGAGATTACGCAGTGAGTGTTCCATTCATAAATCGCATTTAAATGTTCGTTGTTTTGGGGAAGATCGCGTAATTCCTCGCGTAACAAATGGGGAAGTGTCTACCAGGACGTATCAGAATTCGACAGCGTCGGGATCGTGATCCATCGAAATTGCGGTTTCTCTTTCGGCAGTACTGTTGCTCGTGGTTTGTTAGGATTCAACCTCTGTCACATGAATACGGAATGAACGGATTCAAGAGGGCCGTACTCAACAGCATAAATGATATCAGTGGCCCCAAGCGAATAGCTCCAGAGAGGACATATTGTTCGCTCGACAGCGCATGAGCGTGCAGCCACGCCGCACATCTTCCGTCAGAAATTGGGCGTGTTTGCAACAAAACAAGTATGCTCACAGATGGTGTAACGACGTTTGGAGCACCACGGACTGTCATAATAGCGGCCATTGTGGCGGCTGTCCGTTAATGGAGACAGGCGCTCCGACCGTAGTGCGTCCAACGAAAAATCTGGACACAAGAATGTCACCACTTATTCTTTTCAGTTTTGTTAACAGCATCACAACTGAGTATCCGTATGTAGAGACTTCATAAAAAACGAACATTGTCAGATTGCAATTGTCTTTTCCATATGCGCTCAACACTTGGCGTGACAGTATGGGGTGACATTGGGTATACCACTTGATCACCTCTGGTTTCGCATATCTGGTAATCTGCACAGCAATTGTTACATTTCTTAAGTGTTAAGGCCAGTGGATGCGTTCTATCTTCGACGTCTCTGTAACGTTATCGATCAACAAGATAACGCAAGACCACATGTACCCCATGCTGTCCTGACCTAATTTAAGTTCGAGTGCTGCTTTGTCAAGAACGTTCTCCAGATCTCTCTCTCACTGAGTACATCTGTATATGAGCTGCTAAGAGACTCCAACGGCGCCATTCACCAGCTACCACAGTTGATGAAACCTGACACAGAGCTGAAGCTCATGGAATGATGTACCTGTTACCTGTCATCCAAGTTCATTTAAACGCTAAACCCAGCCGGGTTGCAGCCATTGTTGCAGCAAGAGGTGACATCTCTGTGTACTAAATTTAGCATCCTGTATACCTCAGATCACTGTTAATTACACAATGCATTCTTTCTATTGTATTGTATACACAGAATAAGTAAGATTTCGTTATTTGCTATTCTTTTTGGCTTAGAGATCTTAATGCTCAGCAGCGTACACTACCAGTCAAAAGATTTCGATTATCCGTGATAAAGCTATATACTTTATTTCAAGGTACAAATCAAATAGCCCAACAAACCAAATATATCCTCTCTGCATTATTAAATACAATGCAAAATGGTTTAGATTTCAGCCTCTTCAAAGTATCCATCCTTTGCCCTCAGAAAAGCTGCACAAGCTCCTGGCATTCCGGAGGGAAGATATTTTTGTGTTTCTGTAGATATCGCAGTCCAGCAAGTCTGTAAATCATTCTACACATCTTCAACATAAGACGACCTCAGTTTTCTGACCTCCCTGAAAAGTTCATTCCAGGAGAGTTACATGGGGTTTAAGTCAGGTGAATGACTTGGCCAAATCACATTCTGAAGTTTCCCACAACTCTCTTTTCTATTGCCACACCCTCTGCACAATCTAGAACCATTTTTGGGATGATTTTCCTGCTTAAGAACGAACCCACGATCAATACGTCTTTTGCCAGATGAGATTGAATTGTTGATCAGTATCCCATGATATCCTAAAAATCCCTACACTATGCCCGACCTTCCACCATGGTTTACCGTTGGCATAACACACTGACTCTTTATACGTTCTTCGCGAAGTCGACGAACAAGCATCCAACGGTGGCTTCCCAGTACTTGAAACTTAGATTCGTCCGTGAATAACAGCTTGAACCATTACTGCACGCTCCACTTCTTATATTGCTGTGTCCACTGCAATCGTTTCAACTTATTTTGTTTGCGTCCCAAAGGTAATTTTGACCGTTATGCGCCCCTTTAAATCTTGTTCCAAGACGGCATTGCAATGTTGAGACAGAAATTGGAGCTCCTCGCGTACTATTTACTTCCTCGTGAATTTCAGGTGGAGTAAGAGCCTCTCACGTTTTAGCTGGGCGCATATCAACTGATCTTCCCTGTATGATGTTACTTGGAGTCTTCGAGATCGAGAAACACTTGCGTCGGCACAAATTTCCTTGAACTACTGCAATGTGTAAACCACTGTGAATTGCACTACGCCAACTTTGGTTGTACTAGAGTAGCCTTCTTGATGCAGAGCTACAATTACAGCACGTTTCTGAATTACAGTCTCCTACCAGGTTATTATAATGAAGGTGCAGCTTCTCACAAAGGTCCAGTGTGAGCTGTAACTATCGTATGGAAGCGCATCGAAACTTAGTAGATATTCTTATGCGTTAATGCAGAACCGGTTAACATTGGAAAACATTAGTTTCAATTTTGGTCGGCAGGTGCAAATCTGGCGCTGTGAATGCAAGAAAGACAAATTGAAATGTTTCCATACGTAATGGATTAGGAACAGGACATGTGTAGAAATGGTCAAACAAGTGAGAAAGGCATGATGTACCATTAGATGGTACTCTGGTATAAACCTGATCAGGTATAAAAACACACTACTAGATGAAGGCAATGTAAACTAATGTGAACTGATTGAAACTCAGATAGACAAAGAAATGAGGACCATTCAAATGGAACCGAACCATCTTAGGTAAAGGCAAGTCACTGGCGTAAGTACCCATCTGTGCCCCTCTATGCCAACAACCAGTCAAATACACAACAGAGTCGCATAATCTTTGCAAGGTTATACTTGTTTTATTATCAGAGCAGGGATATGATAGTATATTTTAAAAAAAATCCCTGTTTTAACCACAAATACGTGGGTTTGAAAGGTGATCGAAAATTTTTTACCTTTATTTTATATTCCGTAGCTCATAGAACGAAGTAAAGTTTCCACATGTATAGAATGATTATGTTGTCTTGTACGCGTTAAATGCGGCATGCTGCCCATTTTATGTTATTTGGCTTTACTTATTTGAAGGATTTAAGTAAAGAATGTGTTAATGTGCATGTGCAGAGAAAACGAAAACTAACTTTAAATGAAAATATGAAATGTGATGAGAGTTTGTTCTTGCAAAGGCTAACAGAATGTGCTCATGTCGTTAGCGTATTTCATTCCTTTTTTAAATGTTAATAATAGAAAGGAATGCTATGCTGATTTATAGCGTTAAATTGTAGGTAAACAGTACGCATATATGACACTTCACAGGCATGCTCACTGTCCAATCAAGGAAAAAAAATTAGTTTCTAGAAAATCGATCGTATCTGTGGACATGCCACACTATTCGGTTGAAGTTAATAATCTGAAATAAGAATGTTGAAACATTCGTCTGGATTTCACAGTTATTAATGAATTTGTGGTATCAGAACTTCTCTGAAACACTAACAAATAGAATCAGTACGGTAGTTAAATTATAAGACGATATCATATCTTGAAAACTATTTGTGATGACAGTTTTTCCGCAGATAATTTACGCACGCTGTGGACAGTGTAGAGCTAAGGAACGTGTATCTTAGATGTTCATTTTTTCTATATTCGCACCGCAATGTTAGTTAAAAGATTCTGATCAGACCTATTGTTTCAACTGTATCTGGTAGAATGTCCTGTGGACCTTAGAATATATTGTGATCATGTTTTAGATAAACGTCTTCTTTTACTAACTATCTCAATTGGGGAAAAGGTAACCACTTTTTCCATAGATAAACGCAGAAGAGCGAGCATATGATGACTTTTATTTAGCAAATTGTGTTCGTGTGTGTGTTTCGTACGTAGCAATTTGTTCTTTCTCGTTGCGTGACTCATAATGTTCTTAGTAATAATAGCGAAAGGCAAGAGACAGTATATGGTGGGCAGAAACTTCTGTCTGCCTTCTCTAAACAATGGATTTTGCCTTGAAGACTACCGATCTCATTAGAGCTTGAGAACTCATCATGTATTAAAGTAGCAACTTGGTTTTCTACTTCGCGCAGTCTTGGATACGGTCGTCCAAGGTCATTAAATTTGTCAAGCAAGCCTGTAACTTGTTATTACTGTATTCTGTGTCCCCTTAAACAGAGAAGCTTCAAATGACTCCATCGAACTAACAAAGTCTTGGAGCATTGTGTTCCTCTTTTTCGTTTCAATTCCTCCTGGAGGAGATAAAATGTGTCGCAAAAACTCACTAACATTATTATACTAGTAGGTAGGCGAAGCAGCGTTCACTGTTTGTGGTAACAGCACATTGTATCACAGGTAAGTATTTATGGTTACTTCGCCTGTTCGTGAGATAGTGTACTGGTGCCAAACTATTCGGCTCTTGTCTAGTTTCGTATGGAGAAGTATATTATGTTGTATCTGAAAGAACATCTTGTTCCGTAGTGCAACTGTAAAGATTAAATCTTGTTCATTCTCTAGTTACTTTGGCAATTTGATCATTGCAATATCACGTTACACGTGAACCGCTTACAGACATTCTCTATTGCTATGTTTCCTTACTCCTCATGTCTGTTATTTCATTGTTTAGTTAGCATATGATGCTGTTGAAACAGTCGAATCCAATAGACGTTGTAGTATACATAAAACACAGAATATATTTATAACACTGATAATACAGTAAAAGATGGACGGCTTCGAATTCACCGTTGGTTTCTCACAGGTGAACGCCGAATACTTTCCATCAAACGAGTGTCTTAGGGAATACCTGTTTTACCTCTGCCATTAAACATGAGGATGGTCATGGAGGCCAATCCTTCGGCATCACAGTCACAAGCAGAAAATACTAATTAGTCCCATTGATGTAAAGGAGATGCAATTACTTCGTCATCACATAATATCCAATTATATTAGCTCACGTGAAGGAGGTGAGCTGAAACGAACTAGTGACGTTAAGGGTTTGTGGATTTGATTGGGAGCCGTCTTGTATCCACGATCCATCTGGTGTAACATACTCCTTTGGCCGTCTCCTAATCGGTTGAAGTGATTTTAGTCTCTCTGAAGCGCTTTCTTCTGTTTCGGCGTGGGTTGCAACAGAGCAGTTATTCCGTATCCTGTGGAATAATCTGGCAACGACTGCTTTGGCGTCAGATATGAGGGGATAGAATGTTGCTCAGTATAGGTCACCATTGGACGTAAGTAGAGAGAAAAGTACTGTACCTAATATGATGCTAGTGGCGTGCTGTAGTTGGACAACTATGATCCATACGGCGAGAGGAGACGTCTGACAGTGAACTTGGCGCAGTTGCTTCGCACGTCCACCACGAAAAGTCACGTAAAGCGGTTCTGCTTACTTTTCCATGGGAACATCTAGGTATTTCTCAGTGTTAGGTAGGTATGACTTTCGTATCCATTTGCACTTCGTGGTTGAAAACTGTCAAGGATTTTCTCTCGCTATATTGTGTATAGTCTTGTGTGGGAGGTATTCAGCCACACAGCAGACAAATATTTCACTTGTGAATATACTAATGCTACAGCTATTGTTCGTTGTGTGTTTGTCTCTGCTCCCCATGCAGCTCCATCCAGTCTTCTGAGTAAGTAATTACAGTTATTAACTCCACTAGTCAGTTTCTAGGGAGAGGTGGTTTAAGAATCTGTCTAAGGCTACACCCAACTATTTAGAGGTGGAATTGTACCGTAATGTGTGACTCCAGAAACTGGCCGTAGGCTTTTACTAATGAGGTAGAACGTAGTTATTTCTTTCTGCAGTGGACTACATTGCAGGAGCCATTTTATAAAGTAATCATCCATGTCCCCAAGTGATGTCAGCGGAGGCCGCCTGTAATGACCTCGATGTCGACGGATGTTAAACTCTAATCTTTCGTCCTTTTTGCCAGCAGAGAAACAACAACTAGATGCCGCAGCACTCCTGCCTCTCACGACTGCGAAAATCTAATAACAAATAAAACTGAATATGTCTCTTAGTCAGTCGCTAATGGCAACGACATACACGAACACTCAGAAAGGAAGGAAGGCCAGCGTATAACGTCCCGTCGACGACAAGGTCATTAGGACTGGAGGACGAAATATGCCGTATCATTTTCATCGAAACTTGTCTACCATTTGCCTTTGAAGATTTAGGGAAACCAAACGAATATTCAAATCACTGTCCAAGTGACAATTAATAGCGATTTGGTTATGGTACATTAGCCACTTTTTTCCAAATACTTTTAAAAGTTCGAAAAAAGAGCACGAATCTAATCACTGATAGCCCAGGTTTCGGTTGCTGTGGATGCTTATGTTTATGGTAACGTCAAAGCCGATAACGAATTCTACCGACACAGGTAGTTTGCATTTCAGTGACGCAGTACGCATGAGCTGTATAAGTATGCACGAGGTGTAAGCCAGTCAGCATGGGAATGAGCTCTGGACGCTTTCCCACGCTCATTAGCAGAATGTACCTAGGGTTCACGGAGTTCATCTGGAGCGTGTGCAGTTCATTAAATACAACTTGATGTGTTACAAGACACACTGAAGCAAATATATTTGATCAAAAAGAATGGGATGTTGTGTCCCTTCAATGCAGTAAACGTTGAAGTCTGTGAAATGCTAGTACTAACGATAGTAATGGACGATTTATTCTTGTATCTGTTCGATATCATTCATCTATTGTATTATTTCTTTGCGCTACAGAGACATTACTACAAGAGCTAAAGACTGCAAGCTACGATCCGTTTTTTTACACTTAACATCTACCACGGTTTCCCTAAACAACTGTAGGACACAATCGACACAATATTTTAAAAGAATGATACTGTCATGCGTGATGAACCCTGGCGTGACAACCGAATTCTGCTGCAGTTTCTGTCTATCGCGTTGTTGCATGCTAGTGTTCGCAAATGAATGCTTTAACGTCCCGTCAACGAAGAGTTCATTAACGTCGGAACACAACCTCAGATGGGAAAGGAAGTTCGCCGAGGAACTTACAAAGGAATCATTCCTAGCATTTCAATTAAGCGAGGTAGAGATAATATGTAAATCCATATCTGATGTCCGGACGAGGATGTGAACTGTGAATTCAGTGTCTTACCACTGCGCCATCTCGCTCTGTTCTAGCACTTATCAGTATCGCACTCCTGTTGCACGTGGTTGTGTGTACCCCTTTCGAGATCTCTTAGCAACAAAAAAATCTATGGCGGTACTGGGGAAAGAACCAGCTGACACACATTGGTTAATGAATTAAATTCGTACTTCGTAGGATCGAGTTTCCAGTCATGTGATTTGGGTTCTACGTAATCTCCTTAAGGGTCTAGTCTCCTCAGTCAGCCTATAAAACAAGCGTTTTTTTAAATGAGACAATCAACGTAAATCTTTTTGCACATTGTTTATTGCTTCATAGACTTCTTTTATTTTTTAAAGAAATTCAGTCATTATTAAGCCAGCCATACAAGGAGTTAAGGTTGGTCTTTCCAAACCGAGCTGTCTCAATGACGGAAGTCCTGCAGTCTTATCTGAACTCAAAAGACAAACAAATTTCGTAACCTATAAGATATTTCGCACGGTATAATAGCAGAGTTTTTTGAAATACAGTGTATTTCAAGCTGACTGAGTGGATTGTGGGCACACTAACAAAATGTTCAAATGTGTGTGAAATATTATGGGACTTAACTGCAAAGGTCATCAGTCCCTAAGCTTACACACTAATTAACCTAAATTATCCTAAGGACAAACATACACACCCATGCCCGAGGGAGGACTCGAACCTCCGGCGGGATCAGCTGCACAGTCCATGATTGTAGCGCCGAGACCGCTCGGCTAATCCCGCGCGGCGCACGCTAACAAAGGTATTAAAATTTGAAATGTGGCTGAATTACTCCTCAGACATGTCTGCAAGGAGTAACAGATAATTTGTTTAAGTTTTAACTTGTACATCAGTTATTTAAAAAAGTGACCAAAAATACACGACAAAACTACATCTTTGTTTCAAATGTCCGCCACTTTTTTTCAGATTTGAAGACACTGTGCTATTACACAGTGTGCAATATCCTATAAGTTACAAAACTATTTGTTTTTTGATTTCAAGTAAGGTTTGCAGACTGCAGGATTTCGGTCGTGGACACACCTCATTTTGGACAAAGCAGCTTTAACTCTTAGGATAGTGGTCTTAATGATGACTGAATTTCTTAAAAAATCAGATAAAGTTGTCCAAGAATTAATAAATAATATACAAAAAGATTTACCTTGATTGGTTCATTATTTTTTCAAAAAAAAAAAAGTAAATCTTTTATTTCATGGGTTGACTGATGTGAATGGGCCTAAACCACTTCAGGTTCTGTCAATAAGACTTCTCTTGTCCTTGCCCATGCAAGCTGGGGTCCGGCTCAGTAAAGACTTCGATCTCGCCGTGAAGTTAAACTGTTAACTACATTTCGTTCGGACATTCCTCAAGATATTCAGAAACAGTTTATTTCAGGTCCGATACGTTTTTCGTCCCGAAAGATAGGGATGACTATCAAACGTACCCTAATTCATAGAATGAAATGCCAAATATGCCGTTAACAGTTCCTTCAAGTTTGTAAAACCCCAAATCACTATCACTGGAGTTCAGTTTCGCAGGTAAGTGTGTCGCTCAAGCCACTGTCTAATAATTATTTCACAGCCAATAACAGTAGTTTATACAGTCTTACTTGTGATATGGTCCCTCCATTCGAAAACCGAAAGTATTTCACATCTCCCAATTCACGAATGAAGTCGTCTATCTGTGACTGTGCTTGAAAAGTGATCAATTAACAATGGAGACACTGTGTGACAATTCTAACAGTTTGCGTACAGATATTTTACTTACAACAAACTTCAATTTTTTAAAGCGTGGAATAGGGAGGTGTGAATTAGGTTGTAATAGCACAGGTCAAATATCTGTCGCTACGTATTCTGATGATTGGCATACGGGTTCTGATATGAAACTGGAAATATTCATTATGGACGAATTCCATATTGATTTGTAGGGGCTACCATACAGTTTGTTACGGATGACAACCATAGAGTATGCATATCTCGGGATGCTTCCTTGGAGGATACGGCCGATGTCCGTCCCATATGAGCCTGTGCTCCGCCTCTAATGACATCATCGTCGACGGAAAGCTCAGCACCAAAGTTTCTTACTTCCATTATTGATATCATAATGCCAGTGACGCCAGTCATCTGTATTTACTGCAAAATAAGAGTAGAGATGTAGGTCACAACTGAATTCAGTAACCGAAATCCCTGAAGTTTCTTTTGTCTTACGTAACACATGAAGTTTTGTTTGTTGTTTGTACAAAATTTGGAAATTTGTGGTAAAGACTATGGGACCAAACGGTTGACATCATCGGTCCCTAGGCTTACACACTAACTAATCTAACTTAACCTAACTTACGCTGAGGACAACACACACAGGACTCGAACCTCCGACGGGCGGAGCCGCGCGAACCGTGACAAGACGCCTAATACCGCTCGGCTAACCCGCGCGGCGTTTGTATAAATATTCCGTCGATTTCAGAAAGGACTCATACAAGCCACGAGCCACATATTTCAGACGAATCGACAAATCTTATGTATATATTACCTTGGTGGTATTGTTGGAGTCTAGTATTATTCAATGTTCAAATAATATGCGCAACTACTTTTAGCATGGTACATATTCTTCAAGGTTTCCAGAATATTACTCCAGTAGTCTTTATCTCCGGTCACGTAATGCAGAAACGAAGAATAAGCTTCAAGAAATTTTCTCTGGTGCTAATTCTCATTATGATGACAACTTTCTAAACCAAAAGTAATGGGAAAACAACAAACAGCGGAAATCCTGTCAGACAATTTCTGCAAACCACGACGGAAGTGAAAGCGAATTCACGAAGTCATTTCATATCAGAAATAAGAAGAAAGCGGTTCCGTGCCGAAATAAAGCTCTGCTGCACTTGGCTGTTAGACCTTGTGCTGAGTTGCGTGACGTTTCACCAGCGGGATAGTTAAGATGCCGCGCATTCCGAGCAAATATTGCCCATTTGCTGATTGCCACTAACCGTGCGCAGATCCGGATATCAAACTGTGGCAGTGAACTTTCGTGCAGCAACGTGGTTCAGTTACCTGCTTCCTGTTTACATTGCGAAACGACCTCACGTGAACATTTCACGTCACTAATTGAGCTGGTTCGTGTTCTAAAGTGTGTCAGCTGAAAACCAGTTGCCCAACAAGCCATGTTGAATTTCTTACTCTGCATTAGCTGCACCGTGCAAAGAGTGTCCAACAAAGGTCCTTTATCACACTGCCAAACTTTTGGGGGTAGAGCTGGCTAGACATAACGTGTCATTATGAGTTCACGCCATATTTTTAGAACTTTTCCTCTTGAAAACGTGTAACAGTATTTAATAAGAAAAAGAAAAATCTAAAAATATTGCAGCCCATTTACATCACATGAAAATTTATATTGATTATGTAGATTACATACATATGTCACACTGCACTAAGCTCTGAAACGAACCACATTTTGCAGTAACTTACTTATATCTGCAGCTGATTCCACAAGAGTCGAAACCGAATACCACCAAAACGTTTTGTGTAATAAAGACAGTATATAATGTTGTAATGAATTCCATTCTGACCACGGTTTTGCCGTGGCATCATGTCATGTTTCAAAAGAATAATTTTTTTTTAACTTAGTAATTTGGTAGTAGCTAGAACTGAGTTGACTATGTCCCAAAACTTCTTAATAATTTTTGAAGAAATTAGTCAGGAGGAGGGAACAATCTCTTTGGAAAGAATCATGCGTCTTAAGGGGTGACTGTCCAAGAAATTTGACCAAAAGATGAAAATAAAAGTGTCAAAGGCTGCGTGATATAGATTAAGTTGACGCAAGTTTCGTCTTTCGATCAAGTTGAATGAAATGTTACGCATTGTTCCTTTATTTATGATTCAGATGAACATCTGGAAATAAGTTTCTGATTTCCGTTAATGTAAAGATTCTACATTACGTATCTGCCTGTAGAAATAAATTCATATTTAGAAAACTAGACTTGTGAAACAATAAAAAATGAAACTGATTTTATACAAAAACTTAATTATTATTCCTATGCGTTTACATGATGGTGAAAACGTTCCCTGATTCATCTGCTTGTATTAACTCGAATAAAACAAAATTAGCACTGCTGATGACAGGAACTTCGTATTTCTAGAAATATTGGGAAACTGTATATGTTCAAAAAATTTTAATAAAGTATACTACGGAAATTAGCAACGAAAAATACCATAAGTAATATTCTGTGGCTAAACTGTGATTCTTGATTGTAGTAGTAGTATTTGTAGTTTTATTCATCCGTGGATCACTTTTACAAGGATGTTGAACATTTCTCGGGTTACAATTTAAGAACACCAAACTCGGGTTACAATTTAAGAACACCAAAAATAACGTACTTCATATATGCATGTATTTACAGATACAGGGTGATCCATTGATCGTGACCGGGCCAAATATCTCAAGAAATAAGCGTCAAACGAAAAAACTACAAAGAACGAAACTTGTCTAGCTTCAAGGGGGAAACCAGATGGCGCTATGATTGGCCCGCTAGATGGCGCTGCCATTGGTCAAACGGATATCAACTGCGTTTTTAACAAAATAGGAACACCCATTTTGTATTACATATTCGTGTAGTACGTCAAGAATTTTGTATCTTTTAGTTGACCACTTTTTCGCCTTGTGATAGATGGCGCTGTAATAGTCACAAACGTATGACTCGTAATTTTAGACGAACAGTTGGTAACAGGTAGGTTTTTTAAATTAAAATACAGAACGTAGGTACGTTTGAACATTTTATTTCGCTTGTTCCAATTTGATACATGTACCTTTGTGAACTTATCATTCCTGAGAACGCATGCTGTTACAACGAGATTATCTCTAAATACCACATTAATGCAATAAATGCTCAAAATGATGTCCGTCAACCTCATTGCATTTGGCAATACGTGTAACGACATTCCTCTCAACAGCGAGTAGTTCGCCTTCCGTAATGTTCGCACATGCATTGACAATGCGCTGACGCATGTTGTCAGGCGTTGTCGGTGGATCACGATAGCAAATATCCTTCAACTTTCCCCACAGAAAGAAATCCGGGGACGTCAGATCCGGTGAAAAATGGCTCTGAGCACTATGGGACTTAACTGCCGTGGTCATCAGTCCCCTAGAACTTAGAACTACTTAAACCTAACTAACCTAAGGACATCACACACATCCATGCCCGAGGCAGGAGTCGAACCTGCGACCGTAGCGGTCACGCGGTTCCAGACTGAAGCGCCTAGAACCGCACGGCCACACCGGCCGGCCACATCCGGTGAACGTGCGGGCCATGGTACGGTGCTTCGACGACCAGTCCATGTGTCATGAAATGTGCTATTCAATACCGCTTCAACCGCACGCGAACTATGTGCCGGACATCCATCTTGTTGGAAGTACATCGCCATTCTGGTATGCAGTGAAACATCTTGTAGTAACATCAGTAGAACATTACGTAGGAAATCAGAATACACTGCACCATTTAGATTGCCATCGATCAAATGGGGGTCAATTATCCTTCCGCCCATAATGCCGCACCATAAATTAACCCGCCAAGGTAGCTGATGTTCCACTTGTCGCGGCCATCGTAGATTTTCTGTTGCCAAATAGTGCATATTATGCCGGTTTACGTTACCGCCGATGGTGAATGACGTTTCGTCGCTGAATAGAAGGCATGCAAAAAAATCTGTCATCGTCCCGTGATTTCTCTTGTGCCTAGTGGCAGAACTGTACCCGACGTTCAAAGTCGTCGCCATGCAATTCCTGGTGCACAGAAATATGGTACGGGTGCAATCGATGTTGATGTAGCACTCTCAACACCGACGTTTTTGAGATTCCCGATTCTCGCGCAGTTTGTCTGCCACTAATGAGCGGATTAGCCGCGGCAGCAGCTAAAACACCTACTTGGGCATCATCATTTGTTGCAGGTCGTGGTTGACGTTTCACATGTGGCTGAACACTTCCTGTTTCCTTAAATAACGTAACTATCCGGCGAACGGTCAGTACACTTGGATGATGTCGTCCAGGATACCGAGCAGCATACATGGCACACGCCCGTTGGGCATTTTGATCACAATAGACACACATCAACACGATATCGACCTTTTCCGCAATTTGTAAACGGTCCATTTTAACACGGGCAATGTATCACGAAGCAAGTACCTTCCGAACTAGCGGAATATTACGTGATACCACGTACTTGTACGTTTGTGACTATTACAGCGCCATCTATCACATCATCATCATCATCATCATCATCATTTAAGACTGATTGTGCCTTTCAGCGTTCAGTCTGGAGCATAGCCCCCTTATAAAATTCCTCCATGATCCCCTATTCAGTGCTAACATTGGTGCCTCTTCTGATGTTAAGCTTATTACTTCAAAATCATTCTTAACCGAATCCAGATACCTTCTCCTTGGTCTGCCCCGACTCCTCCTACCCTCTACTGCTGAACCCATGAGTCACTTGGGTAACCTTGCTTCTCCCATGCGTGTAACATGACCCCACCATCTAAGCCTGTTCGCCCTGACTGCTACATCTATAGAGTTCATTTCCAGTTTTTCTTTGATTTCCTCATTGTGGACAGCCTCCTGCCATTGTTCCCATCTACTAGTGCCTGTAATCATTCTAGCTACTTTCATATCCGTAACCTCAACCTTGTTGGTAAGGTAGCCTGAATCCACCCAGCGTTCGCTCCCATACAACAAAGTTAGTAGAAAGATTGAACGGTGCACAGATAACTTGGTCTTGGTACTGACTTCCTTCTTGCAGAAGAGAGTAGATCGTAGCTGAGCGCTCACTGCATTAGCTTTGCTACACCTCGCTTCCAGTTCTTTCACTATGTTGCCATCCTGTGAGAATATGCATCCTAAGTGCTTGAAACCGTCCACCTGTTCTAACTTTGTTCCTCCTATTTGGCACTCAATCCGTTTATATTTCTTTCCCACTGACATTACTTTCGTTTTGGAGATGCTAATCTCCATACCATAGTCCTTACATTTCTGATCTAGCTCTGAAATATTACTTTGCAAACTTTCAGTCGAATCTGCCATCACAACTAAGTCATCCGCATATGCAAGACTGCTTATTTTGTGTTCACATATCTTAATCTCACCCAGCCAGTCTATTGTTTTCAACATATGATCCATAAATAATATGAACAACAGTGGAGACAGGTTGCAGCCTTGTCTTACCCCTGAAACTACTCTGAACCATGAACTCAATTTACCGTCATCTCTAACTGCTGCCTGACTATCCATGTAAAGACTTTTAATTGCTTGTAAAAGTTTGCCTCCTATTCCATAATCTCGTAGAACAGACAATAACTTCCTCCTAAGAACCCGGTCATATGCCTTTTCTAGATCTATAAAGCATAGATACAATTCCCTGTTCCACTCATAACACTTCTCCATTATTTGCCGTTAACTAAAGATCTGGTCCTGACAACCTCTAAGAGGCCTAAATCCACACTGATTTTCATCCAATTTGTCCTCAACTAATACTCGCACTTTCCTTTCAACAATACCTGAGAAGATTTTACCCACAACGCTGATTAAAGAGATACTTCTGTAGTTGTTACAATCTTTTCTGTTTCCATGTTTAAAGATTGGTGTGATTACTGCTTTTGTCCAGTCTGTGGAACCTGTCCCGACTCCCAGGCCATTTCAATTATCCTGTGTAGCCATTTAAGACCTGACATTCCACTGTATTTGATGAGTTCCGACTTAATTTCATCCACCCAAGCTGCTTTATTGCACTGCCATCTATTGACCATTTTCTCCACTTCCTCAAATGTGATCCTATTTCCATAATCATTCATATCCCATTCTACCTCGAAATCTGAAACATTACTGATAGTATTTTCACCTACATTGAGCAACTCTTCAAAATATTCCCTCCATCTGCCCAAGGCATCCACAGGATTCACCAGCAGATTTCCTGACCTGTCCAAAATACTTGTCATTTCCTTCTTACCTCCCTTTCGAAGACTGCTAATTACACTCCAGAATGGTTTTCCAGCAGCTTGACCCATAGTCTCCAACCTGTTTCCAAAGTATTCCCAAGATTTCTTCTTGGATGCTGCAGTTATGTGTTTGGCTTTGTTTCTTTCTTCACCATTACTTTCTCTGTCTACCTGAGTTCTAGTATGTAGCCATTTTTGATACGCCTTCTTTTTCCTTTTACAGGCTGCCTTGACTGTGTCATTCCACCAAGCTGTTTGCTTCATCCTACTTTCACACACTACTGTTCCAAGACATTCTTTAGCCACTTCTAGTACTGTGTCCCTGTACCTTGTCCATTCCTTTTCCAATGACTGTAATTGACTACATTCAACTAACTTGTACCTTTCTGAGATCGCTGTTATGTACTTGTGCCTGATTTCCTTATCCTGAAGTTTCTCCACTCTTATCCTCCTACATATGGACCTGACCTTCTGCACTTTCGGCCTCACAATCCCAATTTCGCTGCAGATTAAATAATTATCAGTGTCATCAAAGAATCCCCTGAATACACGTGTGTCCCTCACAGCCTTCCTGAATTCCTAATCTGTTATTATATAGTCAATGACAGATCTGGTTTCCCTGCCTTCCCAAGTATGCCGGTGAATGTTCTTATGTTTAAAAAAGGAGTTTGTGATTACTAAGCCCATACTGGCACAGAAATCCAAGAGTTGTTTCCCGTTCCTGTTGGCCTCCATATCCTCACCAAATTGACCCATAACCTTTTCATACCCTTCTGTTCGATTTCCAGTCCTGGCGTTAAAATCACTCATGAGCAGAACACTGTCCTTGTCCTTTACTCTAACAACTACATCACCGAGTGCCTCATAGAAACTATCCATCTTATCTTGATCTGTCCCTTCACAATGCGAATATACTGACACAATCCTAATTTTCTTGCTAGACACTGTCAAATCTATCCACATCAGTCGTTCGTTTACATACCTTATTGCAACTACGCTGGGTTCCATTTCTTTCCTGATGTAAAGCCCTACACCCCATTGTGCTATTCCTGCTTTGACTCCTGACAGGTAAACCTTGTATTCTCCCACTTCCTCTTCTTTCTCACCCCTTACCCGAATGTCACTAACAGCTAAAACGTCCAGCCCCATCTTACTTGCAGCCTCTGCCAGCTCTACCTTCTTCCCAGAGTAGCCCCCATTGATATTAATAGCTTTCCATCTCATTACCATTTGTTTGCCAAGTCGTATCTTAGGAGTCCCTGGTTTGTCAGTTAGAGGTGGAACTCCGTCACCTCCAAAGGTCCGAGGCATTTTGCTCTGACTGTTGCCAGCATCATATTTAAAGTACCAGGGAGGTAGGTTGCTAGCCTTACTTGCCCCGGGTCCCATTGAGTTTTACCCCTAACGGTTGAGGGACTAACCGGTGGATTTGGTAGTCTTTGCCGTCTGAGCACAAAGGTGACCACGACTCAGAATATGTCTGAGATGCCCAGCCTTATTCCAAAGTAACTGGTATCCCGACTGTCGGGACCACTTACTTGGCCACTCATACGTTGCCCGTGGTTCATGAACTAGGACATGACTACAGGAACCCACACCATGAACCACTATCACAAAGCGAAAAAAGTGGTCCAACTAAAACATTCATATTTCTTTACGTGCTACACGAATATGTAATAAAAATGGGGGTTCCTATTTAAAAAAACGCAGTTGATATCCGTTTGACCTATAGCAGCCCCATCTAGCGGGCCAACCATAGCGCCATCTGGTTTCCCCCTTCAAGCTACGTGAGTTTCGTTTTTTGTAGTTTTTTCGTTTGATGCTTATTTCGTAAGATATTTGGTCCGGTCACTATCAATGGACTACCCTGTATTCTTACAGGTCTAGTTTGACAAGAATCGGACAGGTAGTGGGTCGTCGCCTTACAGAAGGAACTATCTCCGTATTTGCCTGAAGTAATTTAGGTAAACCACGAAAATTCTGAATCAGTATGGCCAGATGAAAATTGAAGCCCCAGCTCTTCCGAATATAAGATGGGTCTGTTTAAAACAGTGTTACCCCATTCTGCTTATGTCTTGGGTACGATACTGTTTTACAAAGAAGTTACTTAATAATGTAAAAGACATGTGCTACAATGTTCATTAGTTTCTCAGCCCCAGGCACTGACCACACTACACACACTATGCACAGATTTTTCATACCATAACACTACGCACACAATCAGCGGATGTGCCGCCTTCTTTTTTCCCCTAGCGTTTATTTCTTCTCCTATGAGGTTTGCTTTTTCAGTATGGAGCAAATTTTTGCATAATATTTTTACTTTGTGGCCGGATGCCCTTCCTGACGCCACAGTCGTCAAGGTAACCTGAGGGAAGGAAGACATGTGCGCCATATGTTTGTGAATTGAGTTCTACTTTGCTTGCTCTGTAGTTTCTAACTTCCTTTCTTTTCTTTCTTTCGCTTACGCCATGGTCCTGCAGCGATCGCAGGGTCGGCGTGGTTACAACGGATTGGGCAGTGTTAGTGTTAGGGATGCCCTTCCTGCCGCCACCCCGTACCCCCCAGGACGGAATCAGTGTACCCCAACTGTCTGCATCTAGTGGAAATCGCGAAACAGTGCGGACGTGTTTCAAATGTCTGCGACACGTGTAACTGAGGCGGAACGTGGGGACCAGGCCGGTATTCACCTAGCGGAATGTGGAAAACCGCCTAAAAACTACATCCAGGCTTGCCGGCACACCAGCCCACGTCGTTAAACCGCCGGGCGGATTCGATCCGGGGCCGGCGCACCTACGCGAGCACAGGAAGCAGCGCGTTAGCGCGCTCGGCTACCCTGGCGGGTCCTCTGTAGTCTCTAACATATGTGATTACAGCTCTTATTTACACTATCCCGTTTCAGATAACACATGTACGGTAGGTAACAAACAGTACTGGACCTCTTGCATATGTAGCAGAGTGGTCAGCACGATTGACTGTTACACGAAGGATCCGGATTCTATTCCTAGTATTGCCTGGAATTTTTCTTGGGGGAGGGGGGAGGGGGAAGGGGGAGAGGGGGTGGGACTAGAATGGGGTGCACTCGGCGTCGTCATGCCAACTGAGGAGCTACTTGACCGAGCAGTAGCGGCTGCAGGTCACGAAAACTTGACAACGGCGGGGAGAGCGGTGCACTGACACCGCGCCCCTCCATACCGCATCCTTTGCCACCATCGGTAGAGGATGACACGGTCGGTACCGATAGGTCTTCTGGTGCTTGTTGACGGATTTTGCGTTTGCGCTACTGGATCTTCTACTGAAAGGACAGCTAACGATAGATTTTAAAAGAACAACAGACAATCGGGAATATTATGAGTTGACGGATTATTTAGTTGTCGAATGTTTAATGCAAGTATTTTAGTGCACCGTTGCGTTTTATGGGATAGTTGTGGATGGTGGGGTGAAAGTGGAGGATGCGGCATTGGCAGACGATTAGTCCTGTTCTTATTTTCTAGGTTTTGACGAGATTGAGTGTTATGTACCAAGACTTTCCTCTACGTATTGTCGCCAAAATCTAGCATACAGTGTTTGGCAAATGGTAATTCGTAGCTGTCCTTGCCCTGTTGTATTGTAAGTAGGCTGTTTAGGTTTTTATGTTGCTAACGCCACGTAGCGCTCTGTATGAAATTCACTGACTGTGCTGTGTGCAGTCTGTGGCTGGTTTGCATTTTTGGAATTTGCTATTGTAGTGTTGGGCAGTTGGATGTGAACAGCGCGTAGCGTTGCGCAGTTGGAGGTGAGCCGCCAGCAGCGGTGGATGTGGGGGGAGAGATAGCAGAATTTTGAGAGCGGAAGATCTGGACGTGTGTCCATCAGATAGGATAAATTTGTAATACTGTATATCATGAACTGATTTATATATGATGACTTTTGAACATTATTAAGGTAAATACATTGTTTGTTCTCTATCAAAATCTTTCATTTGCTTAGTATGCCTATCAGTAGTTAGTGCCTTCAGTAGTTAGAATCTCTTATTTAGCTGGCAGTATTGACGCTAGCTGTTCTGCAGTAGTTCGAGTAACGACGATTTCTGTGACCTAAGTGATTCATGAAAGGTATAGGTCATTGTTAGTCAGGGCCATTCTTTTGTGGGGATTATTGAAAGTCAGATTGCGTTGCGCTAAAAATATTGTGTGTCAGTTTAGTGTTGATCAGAATAAGTAAAGAGCGAAATGTCTGAGTGCGTTCAGTTCTGCTCAGCTGTTTAAAAATCAAATAATGTAAGGGGTTTACCAGCACAGTCATTCATTAATTTTTCTAAGGGGACGTTTTAGTATCTACATATGGAGAGAGGTAGTTATTAGTTATACATGCTTCCTCAAGCGTGACACTCTCTCTTATCTCTTTCTCATAATACGATGGTAGCAGTAACATGGTAGCACAGTATGAAATGATATATTTCAAGGTGATATAGAAGGAACTTTGGGAAGACTGAAGGGTTAGCTTGAGTAGTGAGTGGCGAATTGAAACAGGTGATATCGAGAAGAGGGATTGAGCGTTAGGTCAGTGTAAATTAGGTATAGCAATGGGATACGAGGAATCCCTGCGACGTTACCCTTCCTGGAGAGACTTTGAAACGAGAAAAGCTCATTTAAACACTCTCTGATCAAAAGTACCAGGATACCTATTAGTGGAGATAAGTATAGGATCTGCCACCCTTTGTCTTTATGACGGCCTTAACTCTGCTGGGGTCACTTTCAATGAGGTGCCAGTATGTCTGTGAAGGAATGGCAGACCAACCTTCCTCAAGAGACGATACCAGAGATGGTAATGGTGTTGGACGCTGAGGTCTGGAAGTAAGCCACCGTACTAATTCATCCATAAGAAGCCTCATTGCTTTCAAGTGGGGACTTACGGCAGGCCAGTTCATTTCAGGAATGTAACTGTCCACAAAGCAATGCCTCACAGATGCTGCTTTATGACAGGTTGTTTTGTCCTGCTGATACAAACAGTTACTGCCTCCGAGTTGTTCCTCTACTGCATGCTGTACAGAGCTCTGTAAAATGTGTTCATATCCTTCGGCATTTAGCGTTTTCTTAGGCGCAATAAGGGTGCCACATCCTAACCACGAAAAAAACCCGAAATTTAACACCATCTCCTTTGTACTTCACTGTTGTAATTGCACATTATGGCTGGTAAAGTCTTCCAGGCATTCGCCAAACCCAAGCCCTTCCATCGGACAGCCACGTCATAACTTTATTTATTACTCCAAATTACTCGTCATCCTCCGTCGAGTGCAGCCGCTCTTTACATTCCCTGTAGCATCGGTTAGCATTGATTACAGAAATGTGTGGTTTATGAGGAACTACTCGACCATTGTGCCCCTTCTTTTTAACTCCCTACGCAATCGTTGTGCCGACTAGACTACTGGGTCTTGGTTTAGATGTCGATATTCCCTCGCGTTTGCACTTCACAGTCACATCACCAACAGTCGATTTGGACAGGTTTAGAAAGGTTAAAATATTCTTGATGGATTTGTTATTCAAGTGACATCCCACGACTAGCTCACGTTCGAAGTCACTTAGCTCTCTTGATCTTCCCCTTTCTGTTGTTACTGCATCTCTTCGCCTCCTTTTATAAGGATGTGTCCTTACCTTGTGGCATCTAGTGGTCAATTCCGCATTACATAGGGGTCAGACATACATAGCTTACGAGGAAGCTTTCTTTGTCTGAGCTAATCTAGTTCCAATACACTGGCCGGCCGAAGTTGCCGTGCGGTTAAAGGCGCTGCAGTCTGGAACCGCAAAACCGCTACGGTCGCAGGTTCGAATCCTGCCTCGGGCATGGATGTTTGTGTTGTCCTTAGGTTAGTTAAGTTTAACTAGTTCTAAGTTCTAGGGGACTAATGACCTCAGAAGTTGAGTCCCATAGTGCTCAGAGCCATTTGAACCATTTTCTAATACACTACTGGCCATTAAAATTGCTACACCACGAAGATGACGTGCTACAGACGCGAAATTTAACCGACAGGAAAAAGATGCTGTGATATGCAAATGATTAGCTTTTCAGAGCATTCACACAAGGTTGGCGCCGGAAGCGACACCTACAGCGTGCTGCCATGAGGAAAGTTTCCAACTGATTTCCCATACACAAACAGCAGTTGACCGGCGTTGCCTGGTGAAACGTTGTTGTGGTGCATCGTGTAAGGAGGAGAATTGCGTACCATCACGTTTCCAACTTAAAAAAGGTCGGATTGTAGCCTATCGCGATTGCGGTTTATCGTATCGCGACATTGCTGCTCGCGTTGGTCGAGATCCAATGACTGTTTGCAGAATATGGAATCGGTGGGTTCAGGAGGGTAATACGGAACGCCATGCTGGATCCCAACGGCCTCGTATCACTAGCAGTCGAAATGACAGGCATCTTATCCGCATGGCTGTAACGGAACGTGCAGCCACGTCTCGATCCCTGAGTCAACAGATGGGGACGTTTGCACGACAACAACCATCTGCACGAACAGTTCGACGACGTTTGAAGCAACATGGACTATCAGCTCGGAGACCACGGCACGGGTAACCCTTGACGCAGCATCTCAGACAGAAGCGCCTGCGATGGTGTACTCAGCAACGAACCTGGGTGCACGAATGGCAAAACGTCATTTTTTCGGATGAATCCAGGTTCTGTTTACAGCATCATAATGGTCGCATCCGTGTTTGGCGACATCGCGGTGAACGCACATTCGAAGCGTGTATTCGTCATCGCCATACTGGCGTATCACCCGGCGTGATGGTATGGGGTACCATTGGTTACTCGTCTCGGTCACCTGTTGTTCCCATTGACGGTACTTTGAACAGTGGTCGTTACATTTCAGATGTGTTACGACCCGTGGCTCTACCCTTCATTCGATCCCTGCGAAACCCTACATTTCAGCAGGATAATGCACGACCGCATGTTGCAGGTCCTGTACGGGCCTTTCTGGATACAGAAAATGTTCGACTGATGCCCTGGCCAGCACATTGTGCAGATCTCTCACCAATTGAATACGTCTGGTCAATGGTGGCCGAGCAACTGGCTCGTCACAATACGCTAGTCACTACTCTTGATGAACTGTAGAATCGTGTTGAAGCTGTAAGCTCTGTTTGACTCAATGCCCAGGCGTATCAAGGCCGTTATTACGGCCAGGGGTGGTTGTTATGGGTACTGATTTCTCGGGATCTATGCACCCAAATTGCGTGAAAATGTAATCACACGTCAGTTCTAGTATAATATACACTCCTGGAAATTGAAATAAGAACACCGTGAATTCATTGTTCCAGGAAGGGGAAACTTTATTGACACATTCCTGGGGTCAGATACATCACATGATCACACTGACAGAACCACAGGCACATAGACACAGGCAACAGAGCATGCACAATGTCGGCACTAGTACAGTGTATATCCACCTTTCGCAGCAATGCAGGCTGCTATTCTCCCATGGAGACGATCGTAGAGATGCTGGATGTAGTCCTGTGGAACGGCTTGCCATGCCATTTCCACCTGGCGCCTCAGTTGGACCAGCGTTCGTGCTGGACGTGCAGACCGCGTGAGACGACGCTTCATCCAGTCCCAAACATGCTCAATGGGGGACAGATCCGGAGATCTTGCTGGCCAGGGTAGTTGACTTACACCTTCTAGAGCACGTTGGGTGGCACGGGATACATGCGGACGTGCATTGTCCTGTTGGAACAGCAAGTTCCCTTGCCGGTCTAGGAATGGTAGAACGATGGGTTCGATGACGGTTTGGATGTACCGTGCACTATTCAGTGTCCCCTCGACGATCACCAGTGGTGTACGGCCAGTGTAGGAGATCGCTCCCCACACCATGATGCCGGGTGTTGGCCCTGTGTGCCTCGGTCGTATGCAGTCCTGATTGTGGCGCTCACCTGCACGGCGCCAAACACGCATACGACCATCATTGGCACCAAGGCAGAAGCGACTCTCATCGCTGAAGACGACACGTCTCCATTCGTCCCTCCATTCACGCCTGTCGCGACACCACTGGAGGCGGGCTGCACGATGTTGGGGCGTGAGCGGAAGACGGCCTAACGGTGTGCGGGACCGTAGCCCAGCTTCATGGAGACGGTTGCGAATGGTCCTCGCCGATACCCCAGGAGCAACAGTGTCCCTAATTTGCTGGGAAGTGGCGGTGCGGTCCCCTATGGCACTGCGTAGGATCCTACGGTCTTGGCGTGCATCCGTGCGTCGCTGCGGTCCGGTCCCAGAACGACGGGCACGTGCGCCTTCCGCCGACCACTGGCGACAACATCGATGTACTGTGGAAACCTCACGCCCCACGTGTTGAGCAATTCGGCGGTACGTCCACCCGGCCTCCCGCATGCCCACTATACGCCCTCGCTCAAAGTCCGTCAACTGCACATACGGTTCACGTCCACGCTGTCGCGGCATGCTACCAGTGTTAAAGACTGCGATGGAGCTCCGTATGCCACGGCAAACTGGCTGACACTGACGGCGGCGGTGCACAAATGCTGCGCAGCTAGCGCCATTCGACGGCCAACACCGCGGTTCCTGGTGTGTCCGCTGTGCCGTGCGTGTGATCATTGCTTGTACAGCCCTCTCGCAGTGTCCGGTGCAAGTATGGTGGGTCTGACACACCGGTGTCAATGTGTTCTTTTTTCCATTTCCAGGAGTGTATTTGTCCAATGAATACCCGTTTATCATCTGCATTTCTTCTTGGTGTAGCAGTTTTAATGGCCAGTAGTGTACATTTCTTGTTTCGCCCACTGTGTGATCTTGCTTCTTAGATAGGCGAATTATCTCACATCTACAGCTACATGTTAGAGGGCTTGGTAAAAAGTAATGCCTTCGCATTTCTTATGCAAAAAATCTTAATGCTTTTTAAAAAAAGGAAAGTTAGTAACAGTCTTTATCATTATTCTTAATGTCTTCATATCTGCAGCTCACTGCCGCTAGGGGGCTACGAACTGTAGTGTGTAACGTGGCAGTGTGTAATGTTACTACGTCGGTGTTTTAGAGACCCTCAGAAAACTGAAGGCACGAATTCTAAGAGTTCGTCCACACATGGAACACCCTCTCCTTTAGCATGACAATGCCAGACAACACACGAGTGCTGTGACATCTGCAACAATCAGACGCCTTCGGTTCACTGTCATCGATCATCATCCATTCAGTCCTGACTTGGCCCCATTCGGTTTTCATGTGTTTCCAAAACGAAAGGAATACTGTCAAGGACTTCACGTTAATAGTAAAGAAGCGGTGCAAGCTGAGGTGAGGTTGTGGCTACGTCACAAGCCAATCTTTCTTCAGTGACGATACCAACAAACTGGTCTCTCTTTGGGAGAAATGTGTCCGTCGCCAGGGTAACTTTGCTCAGGAATAAATATGTAGACATGAAGAATAAAAATGTGGAATGTCAATAACGTTTGTTTTATTTAAAAAGCGTTAAGAAGTACCACATAAAAATTCGGAGACGTTACTCTTCAGCACGTACTCGTTTATTCATCATACCAGTGTAAGGCACAGAACAGAGGGTATTTCCCGCGTTACCGTTTGCTAGGTTTTCTTTCCGTTCCACGCACGTATGGATCGTGGGAAGAATGAGTGCTTAAATGCCTCTGTGAGCTCTGTAATTATACTAACCTTGTTCTCGCGATCCCTACGGGTGCGATACGTTGGGGGCTAACGTTTATTCCTAGATTACTCACTTTAAGCTGGTTCTTGAAATTATGTTAGAAGTCTTTCGTGTGATACTTTTGGTCTTTCAGTATAGTTTTTTCAGTATTTCCGTTACGAACTCGCGTCAGTTAAAAAACTTTTAAGACCACTCTTACTGCTCTTTTTAGTATAAGTTCACTAACACATGTTAATCCTGTTTGGTAAGGATCCCAAAGCCTTCATCAGTGATCTAGGATGGGTCGCACGAGCGCATTGTAGGTAATCTCCTTTATAGACTGACTATATTTTCCCGGTATCCTATCAATGAATCGAAGTTTGCCAGTTGCTTTGTCTACAAATGAGCCTATGGATCTTTCCATGTCATATGTCTACAAACTGTTACACCTAGGTATTTGTATGAGTTGACTGAGTCCATTATTGTGATTCAGTGATATTGTACCTAGAACATACTATGTCTCTTCGTTTTATGAAGCACACAGTTTTACATTTCTGAACATGTGCAAAATATTTCCAGATGCAGATGTGGAGTCTGACCATACTTTACTGGTTATGAACTGCAGATTAGAACTGAAGAAATTCCAAGAGGGTGGGAAATTAAGGCGATCGGAAATCGATAATTTGAAAGGAAACCTCAGAGAGAGCATTAGGTAACAACTGACCGAAACAGGAGTAAGGTACGCAATAGAAGACAAATGGGTAGCCTTGAGAGATTAAATAAGGAACGCAGTAGATGATCAAGTAGGGAAAAGGAAAAAAACAGCAGAAAGCTTTGGGTAACGCACGACATGCCGAATCTAATTGACGAATGGAGGAAATATTGCAAATGAAGTAGGTAGAAGGAATGCAGTTATTTGAAAAATGAGAGTGAAAGAAAGTGCAAAACCGCTAAGCATAAATGGCTAGACCATAAATGCAAGGTTGTAGAAACAGGCATAACTAAGGGAAAGACAGACGCCGCATACTGAAAGATTAAAGAGACTTCAGGAGAAAAGAAAAGCAGTATCAAGAGCTCTGGTGAGGTCTATTTGTTCCTATTAGATCCAGTATATTCCCATCATGAGTGATCCTCCGAAAAACCTTTTGTAATTAATTATCAGTAATAATTTTTCGTGATTAATAATTTTTCGCACGACGTCTTGTCACACCCACTACTTCTAAACTGTAATTTTCTCAATTGATTGTTGAATGATTTAAGTTTCTTCCAATGATAACAGTATGATTAGGGCACTTCTGTTCCAGTAAACATAGGTTTCCTCTAAAGATTTAGGTTACATCTGAAGGAGAGTCTGTTGGTCGATCTCATTTATACCCAATGCTGATACTGAGTCCTTCTGATGATATCTTGTATGCAGTGTCAGTTTCCATCTCGGTGGAGTTGACATTCTTGTTTACTGTAACAAATACACATTATTCATTTATCATTAGCCTAGACTTTCCACTATATGCGCTTAAATTTCCCCAAGAATCTGAATGCTATCAGTTTCGAGTTTTATCCAAGTTTCTGTATCTGGTATGAATACAAGAGGTGATTAGTTACTGGTTTACAAAACATGATCGGAATGTCGAGAAATATTAAACATTTTACCTGTACACAATTAAATTTAGTACGTAGTTAAAATATCTTTGAAATGAATTGGTACAGAGTGACTGGCGGCTGCATCAAGTATACTGAACTGTTTGGAAGCACTCGTTTTCAATTTCCATGTGAACCTTCTCATTCCGGTTCTCCACAGCTATGCTGAATCATATTATGCAAATGCTTAGATGCTCCCTTAACAAGGATACATCTGCTTTCCAATACCAGTCCTTATTTAACCGAGGGAATGCTCCTTTTTTAATGGCTTCGTGGTCTACGACGTTTGCATGTACATGTTTTGAACTGATCTGTGATTTGTGACGTTACATTCTGAGAATGAGAAACGTCACTGAGATTATATGTAGACTTTTTTTATAGCAGACAGATCGTACTGTGTCCCTGTTGATGGGAATCTACATTTAATTCTGACAATTTTCTAAGAAGGTGATAATTTCAGGATGAGTTTTTAAAGAGGACTGGTTCCAATGTTAGTCTTTTTCTTAACGGCATACAGGGAGAAGACCTGTTCACCTTTTTCAGTACCGGTTTGAATTTCTGCCACATTTTCCTCGTGATAATGTCTCGACTGTATGCGATTGTCAGGTAATGCGTTTCATAAAAATGTTTGGAAATGCCTCTTCAGAGGTTGTTCATAAAAATTTATTTCAGAAGTAACGGTATTTGCTAGTGATGTGTTGTATTTTGGCAACTCTAACCTTTTCGAGCGGCTTTCGTAAGCGTTGTTCGCACTGGTGACGTAACAAGCTGCTCTCCATCTGACTCGGTTTTCCCAATCAGCTCAACCTGATCTGGACGCCAGACACTCGAGTAGCTCTCTCAAAACTCCAGTTGTCGCTTGCTAATCTGAAATGGTAAACATTAGAAAGAACTACAGAGAAATAACAGCTTTTGTGCCGTTGTATTGTATTTACAGGGAATACCAGGACAGGGAGGGGGGGGGGGGGGCGAGGAGAGGGAAACAATTGTGCTACACGATGTAAGTTCTGTGACACTCCTCAATATTGCTCTGAAGTGCAAATGCAAACTTACATGTAGATGTAGACCTGCGATTATTTTATACCACAAGTCTTGAATAATTAACGCTAATGATTCTGTATGTATTAGAGCTTCCGATATGTGTTTCGTTTCCTTACTTCTCAGTAGCCGGTAAACAGATGAAGTCATTTCTTGCTCCTCAGTTTCCTCGGTTATTACGTACCTGCAAAGGTGATATTTAGTGCTCACAGGGGATCGTTAGCGTGTCTCAGATAGATTCCGCAGCCCCATATTGCTGTTCCGTGCTTGTCAGAATTCGGGGTAGTTTCATTTCTTTGAACAGAAACCCCATCTTATAACAGAAGTAATGCAGTTGTAGAATGGGTCAACATTAAGGATATTCCGCTTTGCGTGAACTAATCGATATCAAGCACAATAGCACGTTCGCACAAATTTTATAATATTGACAATAAATAAATTATTTTGGTTTCAAAAGATTAAAGCAATTAGATATTCGTACACGGAACACAAGAACTATTACGTAGCAGTTAATGCAGAAGGAATGTGAAACTAAATGGAAAGGGAGGATAAGGCTTTAAGGGCCCATCGACGACGAAATAATTGAAGACGTATCACAAGCTCGAACTGGAGAAGGTAATCGGTCGTATCTTTTTTTAAAGGACCCATATCGACCTTTAGGAAACAGTAGAAATCGGAAAACGAGATAAACAAACCTAAAATGTGGTTCCCGTTTCGTAAAGGCTACCGACAACGTGTCTCATGCCGTCCGTCCCTGATGCCCTCGTCGTCGGTGGGACGTTGAACTCTAACATCCGTAGTTCTTTTCCTTTATTTGTGACACCGTATAGATTACAATAACAGACACAGTATACCTTATAATAACAAATATTTTGCAGTATGATGCGATTGGTGTGTTTCGTTACTTGTGTTATAAGTGCTAAACAAAATATACACTAGAACAATCAGAAAGAGTTGTGTAGCTGTAGCAATGGTACAGAAGTGATGTCCGTCCTAAGAGTCGTCAGTGCTTGCTGTATGTGGGTTCCCCGTGGTTTTTTATATTTTAATGGGACAGGGCGTGATAGTTTCTGTGTACATTATGCTTCGTCTGTAATGACCTCGTCGTCAAATGGAGATTAAACTGTAATCTTCCTTCACTTGTTGTGTTCACGATCACTATCGTGCCTCTGTAACTTGGGCTACTAAAGCGGGAATTTATGTGGTGGCTGTCAACTAAAAGCTACACTCACTGTATCTATTGATGAAGGCCGCGCGAAATCAACTGCAATACCGAAGACTTCAAGACTACCCACGTCGCCCTTTTCAGATTTTCGCTAGCTGATAGCGATCAAAATGAAAAGTCGTATGGCGTTGTTGGCTGGTATATCCCACGGGGTGGATATAGTTGTCTGATCGGATTAGATAGTCTTCCCCGGTGGCCATTCTACAAATACGTCTACATAGCCACACCGCAACTCTCCATACGGTGCGTGGCTGAGGATACTCTGTACCACTAATAGTCATTTCTTTTCCTGTCCAACACGCAAATATTGCGACGGAAAAACGACTGTCTAAATGCCTCCCTATGAGCTCTAATTTCTCGTATCATGTCTTCGTCGTCCTTACGCGAAACGCATGTTGGCGGCAGCAGAATCGTTCTGCAGTCAGCTTCAAATGTGGATCGTGTAAATTTTGTCAGTAGTATTCCTCGCATAGAGCGTCGTCTTCCCTCCAGAGATTCCCATTTCAGTTCCCGAAGCATCTCCGTAACACTTGCACGTTGTTGAGATCTACCGATAACAAATCTAGCAACCTGCGTCTGACTTGCTTCGGTCTTCCTTTAATCCGACTGTAGTAGTACTCGAGAAAATGTCGCACAAGCATACTGTTTGCGGTCTCCTTTACAGATAAACCACATTTTCCCAAAATTTTCCCAATAAATCGAAGTCGCCTTCCCTTTCCTTACGGATGTGTGAGAGTTGTGTCGTGCGTGTATTTCTCGAGTGTAAGTGAGTGTAATGAATGCATCCACAGTGGAGTGTTGTGGTTGTGTGGAATGATGATGATGATGGTGAGAGTGGAACTCGATGTCGGCAGATAGCCAACTCTTCTCGAACAGCACCCAGGGAGCCGCCAAGCTTAATGTCCCCATCCTACGTACAGATCACCATCGACAGTCTCACATGCCCTCTCTTCACGAGACACCGCTGAGAGCTTGGAATTTAATGAAGGACATCGACGCAAAGACTGCTTATCAGGAACTAATACGCCACCAACCCTCTTCCCATTGCCTTCCAAATACTGGCAGCGCAAATTTCATCCACCACCAGGATTCGACACGGTTGCCACAGAGTGGAATGCCACTGCAGAAGTGTGCGCTAGTGACTTCTGCTACGGAGGTGCGTATTGGTAGTGATTATCAGGTTGCAGCTTGCAGAGTTTCATTCGAGATTCGAGTCCCCACAGAATACAGTACTGCATGTCACTAATATGCTCTTGCATGAAAATCATAGGATCTCACTTGCATAGTGTCTCCGTACGTTGTGGTGAGTTATATGTCATGGCACTCCTCCTTCTACATCTATTCCTGCACTGACATCCAAATCTGGAAGTAATCTTACGGTATGCCGTGGAGGGTACTTCTAATAACACTATCACTTCTCCCCCACACTGTGCGCCGATCGTCGGTGAGCCTCCGCATGAACAATAATTTATCTAATTTTCGCATTGTGGTCATTTAACAAGATTGAGGTGGGAGGAAGTAAGATATTGTCTGAGTTGTTTATGAACACAGGCTCTCGCAACTAGATCGGTAATCCTCTCCGTGGTGCACAACAATCCTCTTCTACCATCTGCCACTGGAATTTGATGAGCACTTCCGTAAAACTCTCGCACTTATTATATAAACGAGTGGAAAAACGTGTCATTTTCCTTTAGATCGCCTCTGCCTCCTTTACCTGCTAAGAGTAAATACCGTGCAGCCATGCATTTCCGCGGAGAAATCTAACGTTCGATGCTGGTACATAATTTGAGTTTCTTGCGCCCTCTGAATGACTCCGTCGTCATACACGTCCAATTTCATAGGCGCGCAGGCAGCCAAATAACACGACTTTGACGTACTGCACACCGCAACGGTCGTATAGCACTTACATCAATAAAAAGTTACGGAGCTTGTCACAATGTTCCCCTATGCCCTTACGTGAATAATAGAAAGTAACGACGTTGTCACGCTTTCCTACTTGACCCCCGATACCAGGCGGTTGAATGTAATCACGCGTCTTGCAGTCAGATTATAGTTGTGTTGTTTAAATGTCACCGGCGGACTAAAACGATTTTGTGCTGCTAGAACGTTTTGTCATCTGTGTGTCAATTTGAGGCGATGCTCCATACGGACTCAGTTGTAGGTAAAGCAAATGGCAGGCTACAATTCTTTGCTGGGATACTAAGAAACTGCAGTTGGCCTACAAAAAATATTGGATAAAAAATACTTTTATGGCCCATGCTTCAATACCGTTCAAGGTTATGAGTTTCATATTTGGTCGAACTAACAGGAGACATAGAGCGTACACAAAGAAAGGTAGCGCCAACGGTCAAATGTTTAATCACACAGTGTAGGCTTTCACTAGCGTTATTTACGATATTGCTGATGGTTTATTTATGGGCGTACGGTAGTGGTCTAAGGCATACATCTCTGCCCCACTGCTGGAGACTTCAGCAGCTGCGTTACCGAGTCAGAAAGCTGTTGCAAACTCAAAGAAGCTCAGGAATTCGAACTTTTTATACGTATCCACGTAATTGTCGTTTCGTGGCGTAAGATCGCGGAGTCGCGCCAACATGCTACGGGGCTTGTAGTGGGGAAGAGTTTGTGCTGCTTTTTTTATTTAACACTAGGGCCAAAACTTTGTCTATTTTCAACCCTTTTTCTTTCCCGTTGAAACTGTATTTATGCTTCTGAATTTCTACAATCTATGGTCTCTCTCTGTAACCCCTAGCGTAGCAATTATTAGATCTTGCTAAAACCACAGAGTCAGAGAAATGAATTTGGTGGTTTCCCGGTCCTAGTGTGCGTTCTGCTACTGCTGATTTATCCGTCTTGTCCTGGCGACAATTGTTCTTCTGTTAGTGCTTCTTTTTATAGTTCCGTGTATACTTGGCCTCAAGTGCATAGTATTTCATATACCCGTGTTGTGACAAGCGGCGAGCGTAGGTCCTTTTAAGCGTTTAAATATTCTCGCACCTGTCTTGTTGGTTTAAATACTGTATCAACACCGTGTTTTTTGAGTACTTCGCTGATGCGATCTGTGGTAGATTTTACAAATAGAAGCAAAACTTTCCCTCTAGTTGATTCTTTTCCATTAGAAACTCGTGACTTATCACCTCTTTTCTGCTTGGAATGGTGACTGGAATTTTTGTGAAGGTATCGAGGTGTATGTGTGGTCTTCCTGTAGACTTTGTGCCCTAAAGTTGAAAAGCAGAAAAACAATTTCAACAAAAAGAACAAGGATTGAAATTAGACAGTGTGTGGGCCCTGGTGCTAAGTAAAACAAGCAGCGCAAACTGTTCCCC
Source organism: Schistocerca serialis cubense (assembly GCF_023864345.2). Taxonomy (NCBI): domain Eukaryota; kingdom Metazoa; phylum Arthropoda; class Insecta; order Orthoptera; family Acrididae; genus Schistocerca; species Schistocerca serialis. The sequence continues at coordinate 387,720,846 of NC_064640.1, forward strand.
ACTACAAGCTGCAAGGCACAGGTCGGTGCGACTCCGCGATCTTAGGAATCGACCGTTGTGTGGATACAAATAAACAGTTCGGCTTGCTGAGCTTGTCTGGATTTGTAACAGCTATCTGATTCGTTAAAGCCTCTGATGAAGCCTCAGGCTGTGGAAGAATTATGCCTTGGACCATGGCTTTACTCCCACAAATCAAATATCAGCAATATCGATCACATGTTTGCTTGAATGACGAGAAAATGCATCAGAAATGTTGAAGGTAGACGCCTAACAAGCACCCCTTATCGAACTTCACGAACTGTCTTTCAGGGCAAAAACTATGAACATTCTTCAGCCGCTTATGTATCTACCTGATGGAACACATAAAGCTAGATAAAGAACAGGTGATAACCAGAAATGTAACTTAAATAGTCAGAGAAAAAAGCAAAATTAAAGCTATGTTTTTCAGTAGTTGACACTGTCAGGGCTCCGTGGCTGTATTATAAGATATTTCACAAAAACAGCTATCAACCAATAATTTAAAGATTTTGTTGTTTCACACATTTTATTGTTCCTTGCCATTATCGATTTGGAACTTTTGTTCACCACCAGATAGCTACGTAAGGATCGACTGCTAACGTTGTTTTGCGTTTCATGGCTCTGAGCACTATGGGACTTAACATCTATGGTCATCAGTCCCCTAGAACTTAGAACTACTTAAACTTAACTAACCCAAGGACAGCACACAACACCCAGCCATCACGAGGCAGAGAAAATCCCTGACCCCGCCGGGAATCGAACCCGGGAACCCGGGCGTGGGAAGCGAGAACGCTACCGCACGACCACGAGATGCGGGCTGCGTTTCATGACACCGTATCATGAAAAATAATGACTATAAGTACTCGTAAAAGAAATGAAGATAAAGATAAATAAAATTGGGAAACTGAACATTAGCTGTGCACATGCACATGCACTTGAAATATAGCTTTGAAGGTTTGCGTTTTTATCGTTATCGCTGTAACACGCAGTAGTACCATAGTAAGCATGTCCTGTTGTTTTAAACACAGTGATGAAAACCTAGACAAAAAAACTAGGTCACCAGTGGCACTTTTACAACGAACTATCTGATTTCAAATAAATTTTACGTGTTCAACATGTTCCGATAGCTTACAAAGACGCTGCAAAGTAGAGATATACATTGTTTACATAAGGCGTCAAAGATGAGGTGAGAGCTACGACATTAACATCGATAAGTTTTCGGTAATAATAAATAATTGCTGTGCAACAGAAAATAATTAAATATGATTCTTCTTTAAAAATACACATGAAATCATGTTTTCAATAAGAATAGCCCTTATACTTTACATGTGTTACAGAAATAATTTATTATTAATATATGAGGCATACGTTGTATTAGCAAGTGGCGGAATTTATTTTTGTGTCCTGTGAGAGAGTAGATTTTGGAAGATTTTTGAGAAAGCTACTGGTAGCTGGTTCAGTTTGTTCATTGAGAATGTTGTGTTGTGGTATGCTTTTATTTGTAACTATGCCTTTTTCTTCAATCACGGTTGCGTTCTCGCTTCCCGAGCACGGGGTCCCGGGTTCGATTCCCGGCGGGGTCAAGGATTTTCACCTGCCTCGAGATGACTGGGTGTTTGTGTTGTCCTCATCATTTCATCATCATTCATGCAAGTGGAAGATTGGACTGAAAAAAGGTTGGGAATTTGTACGGGCGCTGATAACGGTGCAGTTGAGCGCCCCACAATCCAAACATCATCATCATCATCATTATTCTCTTCAAGGGTACCCACAATACTGTACTTGTCTACATAGTAAAGCATCGACTGTGTGGCTGGTCCCGGCGGAGGTTCGAGTCCTCCTTCTGGCATGGGCGTGTGTGTTTGTCCTTAGGATAATTTAGGTTAAGTAGTGTGTAAGCTTAGGGACTGATGATCTTAGCAGTTAAGTCCCAGAAGATTTCACACACATTTGAACTTTTTTTTTTTTTGAACATTTGAACAGTAAAGCATCAGTTGGCTGATTTCAAAGCGTTTTACGGAATGTTCCTCTTCAGCATTGTTAGCTGCAAAGGTGGATTTGCTTAAACTGTTTAGCACCTTTCATTGAGGGGCTCCTTAAATCTTATCTCGAAGCTTCTGTTTGACTGACTGGACAGGACTAACATAATACCTGAAGAGCCAAAGATATTGGTACACCTGCCTAATATCGTGTAGGGCCCTCGCGAGTACGGTGAAGTGCCGCAACACGACGTGGCGTGGACTCGACTAATGTCTGAAGCGCGAGAGCGTTACGGAGATGCTGAACAAGCTCCAGTGGCGGACACTTCAAGAAAGGCGTTACGCAATACGGAGAGGTTTATTATCGAAATTACGAGAGAGCACATTCCGGGAAGAGATGGGCAACATATTACTACCGCCCACATATATCTCGCGTAATGATCACAACGAAAAGATCCGAGAAATTAGAGCAAATACGGAGACTTACAAGCAGTCGTTCTTTCCACGCACAATTCGTGAATGGAACAGGGAAGGGGGGATCAGATAGTGGTACAATAAGTACCCTCCGCCACACACCGTAAGGTGGCTCGCGGAGTATAGATGTAGATGTAGATGTAGATTGCTGGAGGGAACTGACACCATGAATCCTGCAGGGCTCTCCATAAATCCGTAAGAGGACGAGGGGGTGGAGATCTCTTCTGAACAGCACGCTGCAAGGCATCCCAGATATGCTCAATAATGTTCATGTCTAGGAAGTTTGGTGGGCAGCAGAAGTGTTTAAACTGAGAAGAGTATTCCTGGTGCCACTCTCTAGCAATTCTAGACCTGTTGGGTGTAACATTGTCCTGCTGGAATCGCCCAAGTCCGTCGGATGCACAATGGACATGAATGCATGCAGGTGTTCAGACAAAATGCTTACATACGTGTCACCTGTCACTGTCGTATCTAGGCGTACTTATCAGGGGTCCCATAGCACTCCAGCTGCTCACGCCCATTACAGAACCTCCACCAGCTTGAAGAGTCCCCTGATGACATGCAAGTTCCATGGATTCATGAGGTTGTCTCCATACTTGTACACATCCATCCACTCGATACAATGTGAAGCGAAGCAACATGTTTCCAGTCATCAACAGTCCAATGTCGGTGCTGACGGGACCAGGTGAGGCTGCTTTGTGTCGTGCAGTCAGCAAGGGTACACGAAAGCCCATATCGATGATGTTTCATTGAATGGTTCGCAATTTGACACTTGTTGATGGCCCAGAATTGATATCTGCAGCAATATGCGACTCACGTAAATCTTGATAACCTGCCATTGTAGCATCAGTAGTCGATCTAACAACTGCGAAGGACAATTGTCTTACATAGGCTTTGTCGACTGCAGAACCGTATTCTGCCGGTTTATATATCTCTGTATTTGAATACATATGCCTATACCTGTTCCTTTGGGGTTCAGTGTAGTTTGTGTATAACAGACGTATTATGGGGAGGCAGGAAAGTGCCTATTTTAGGACCAGGTTGATGGTGCAAGAGAGATTGATTTGTGAGCAGCCAAAGAAAAAGAGACATTCCAGAGGACACAGATGCAAAGACACTAAAAGACGCAACATACATGCCGAATCATGAAGATGAACTGACCAAGGAAAGCTTCGAAAGCGGCTTTACAGGACGATTCAGGACAGGATCAATTTGAAGAAAAGTGTTCTATCAAGTCACTGAAGTGAGCCCTGAAGTTAGATCATCTCCCGCGAAGCGACAAAAAATGTATCTTCGATTTCGTTCGGTTTCAGTGAAAGACTAACTAGTAGTGAGGTGATGTGTTCAATGACAACACCTTGATCATTTGGCAAAACATTGTGATAAACATGTAGTAATTTTTGGACATTGTGGCGAAGAAGACACTATCGGAAAAGACTACAATAAACAGGAGGCAGCGTGTGTGCCATGTAAATATAGGGGTAAAAAGTGCACAGGGAATAGAGATGAACGTACACTTATGAAAGCCTCCTACCAGGATTTTAAGAACGGATTGTGGCTAAGCGTCTCGTAACACCAGTAAGCAATTACGACTCTAATGACACCATCAAGAGCCGTCTATGTAAGAAACATAAATCACCATCGAGGAGGAGGGGGGCCGCCTAAAGAGCAAGTTATTTCCGGCAAAAAGTGAGCAGTAAGTACCATAATAAAGATCATGTGACAGACCGTAGTAGAGCGCCATGTATTTACGAAAAGGAAGGAAATTCTTAGCAAAATTCAGAACTATGTTGTAGAACAGAGAAGCAAGATCGCAAGCGGATGTAGGGGTGGCATATGATACGGGCGATCAGGATTTTGTGACACAAACTGGGCAGCTGTACGTAGAATGCGACAGCACATAACCTGAGTAAAATGCTGCGCTACCTACAAAAGTAAAAGAAGATTCGCAAACGCAAGGATATGAATTTGCAACAAAAACAGCACGAGACTCACAGCCAGTTAGTACAGGAAACAAACACCTACTACAGAGAAGGAAACAGTAAAACACAGACTGAAAAAGAGCCGCGACAGATTTATGAAAGCACAGAGAACGCGATGCAACTCATTAGACTGGACGAGGCAATGACGCTTACTTCAGCTCTGGGACATCTGGTAAGGAATATGCATCCAGAAGGGTAGTATATTACTGATTTTGTAGGCAGACTCCGCCTCAAAGTGAACAATCTGCCAACAGAAGTGGAAAAACTGTAGAACTTATCGAAATAGGTTTGCGTCAGAAGGAATGTGATATTCTCCTCAGGCACGTTGTACAAGAGCTATGTGATGACGCATGATCGTATAGCACGGGATTACAGACGAGAATGGCAAGATTGTCGAATATATTCCCGTTATCCCTAATGAAGATGAAATTAGGACAGATTAATGCCACGAGAAGTGTCAACGTGTTGTATGAGGATGTAAGAGTGGCGGAAGAGTTGTAGTTAGATTATTGTATCTCCAGGAATCATATGCTAAGGCAGGAAACGTCCCACTACGTCAATAACTGCCCAGATAGTCACCCAAGGCAACGTCGTATGACGGCAATAATAGTATTCAACAAGGCCATAACAGTGACAAAAATATCAGAGTATAGTTCCGAACACGTAATATGTGCGCTAATGTTAACTAGAAAGGAGAGTTGCATCCTGGTTTCCATGTATTTTCGGGTTAGTGATGAGATCGACGAGTATCTGCTAACAGTAAAGGATATTAGTCACCTAAGACGAATTAAGCCTCTTGTGTACTCCACTGATGCAAATGAAAAGTCAGTTTTGTGGCGTATGCACCTCGAAATCCGCCAACCTACGAAGGGAGGATCGGTGCAACGTCAAATATTGCCCTCACTTTAGCAAATACGGCAGCGGCGCGCCGTGTGAAAGGCTGGAAGGTTGAGAGTGGAATGACATCGAGTGATCACAATGTCATACACTATACCATCACTGGAATGGAAATCCAAGACGCGACAGAAAACGTGCACATAAGGCCCAAATACAACATCGAGGAGGTTAAATGGGAAGAACTAAGAAGGGTCTCTCACTGTCCGCTGAGTCGATCGGTGGGTGGTAATGTAGATGTTAAAGCTCAAGAACTGACAGTGGCTACACACAGAGCAATGGAGGTATCGACACCTGTCAGGAAAGGTCGTTCTTAGGAGTACCTTGCATCTGGACTGAGGCACTGCAGAAATTAAGATATGAAACAAGAAGAGCAAGGGAGCTATACCAGAGCAGCATGACCCATTAAGCAAGAGTCGGAAGGTTACATAGATAAAGGTATGTTAAACAACGTTATAAGGAAGAGTTATTGAAAACAAAAATGGAATGATGGAAGCAATTCGTGGAGGCTGACTTGGAAACTGATCCCTGGGTATAACATATAAAATAATCTGAGAGAAAATACCATCACCAACAGTCTTATCCACGCTCAAAAGGAATGGTGGGACGGTAACAGGAAGTTGGGAACAGTCAACTGCCCTGCTAATGGAAACACTAGTTCCTGACGACGGAAAAGAAGGCGAGACAGAAGATCAGGGTGGGTTACGAAAATTGTTGCGGGAAAGCTATAAAAACAATTAACTTGTTCACCCCTTCGCATAAGATGAAATTAGACAAATAATTTTAAAACTGAAAAAATCTTCAAAACCGGATGGGACCATGCCGATGTGATACAAGCACTATGTAATCAGTTAGATAGTTACTTGTGCGAACTGTACAACGAGTGTCTCTCGCAAGTAATGGTCTATGCACCGTGGGAGAATATTGAAGTGGAGATAATTAGTAAAGGGGAAGACCAGAATTCGATGATATACAAATCCTACAGAACAATTTGTCTTTTGAACTCTCTCCGAAAGATGTATGAAAAACCATGAAGCAAGAGATTACAATATTATAGACTGGTACACGGGATGAGCCCCACCAGAATGGATTTACAAGAGGCAAGTCAACTGAAGACGCAATTAATAAGGCGATTTCGCTAGCGACCGATATTCATTCTACATACGCTATGGTAATAATGATAATACAACTGGCGCTTTCGATAACCTATCGTAACCGTCTTTCTTTGGTTGTCTTATGGAGGTGGAGTGTCCAGAAGCGCTGTACAACTGTCTCAAATACGAGTATTACCGCTGCGGGGGACATGCCTCTTTAGTACGTCCAGGAAAGAAAATAACGAAGATAATAACAAAAATGTAGTCTGCAGGGACCAGTGATTTGACCAGTGTTTGGGGATGTAGCACTTGCGCCCATACCGCGGAAGTTAAATGACAGTGGCAGCATAAGCGGACAGGTAGCATTTGCAGATGATGTGCTGTTTGTTTACATGGTGATTTCAGAAGAATTATAGAAGGCAAATGTAATGCGGCACTTAACAAACTTGAGGACTGGTGTCAAACTGCTAACTTTTCACTAGCACCTCACAAAACAATGTACCTCCTGTTGAAAGGGAAACTAACAAGAAACCCTGAAATTATATGAAGTAACGATCAGAAGAAGCACATTCACGATTTATCTAGGGATATTTCTAGACGAAAGTCTAAAACCGCTAAAAAATTCCTAAGAGCATTATTACATAAAGGAATATTTTCTGTCCTCCAGAAAAGGAATTCAGGTCTGAGGGGGTTAAGTATAAGATATAAATTGCTTACATATAAATTTATTATTATCCAAGGAAATGTGATTTTTATGGCCTATATTAACTTTTCAGATAATAGGCAACAATTGTGTAGAATAAATCAATAAATGAAAATAGCTTGATGTGCCTTCTTGTTGTCTGTGAAGAAACTTATTCTGATGTTGGTATTTTTGAAGATATAGGCTATCTTATAGGACAGACGTATTTGAAGTCGTTTTGTAGCATTTTTATTGATGAATTTAGCAAAAAGGAGGTGGCAGATATTTTTAGTTTCTACTTTATCCGGAAGCTCACTAACAAGGGTATCTAGTAGTGTGTTGTAGACAATTGATGTTTCCATAGGCTTTCTAAATCATTTCACATGAATACAGATGTCCTTCTTTTGACAAGTATATTTGTGTAATAAGTCTAGCTGACCAAGGTTGCAAATATTCATGATGGCAAGAGTCTGCTGTTACTACTTACACGCACACCACATGATAGTTCAGGATAGGTAGCACATCAGACATGTTACATCGGATTCTTCTACGTTTTCAGTGGTATCTGACATCGTATGTTTACACACAGATCTTACACATTGTGGGTGTAGAGCCGACGTCCAATTGTGTCCCAGATGCGTGCAGATCAGACGAAATTTATAGCTACGACATCAACATAAGTGCTCCTCAAACCACTGTAGCACGATTTGAGACGTATACCACAGTCAATTATAAGGTGCTTGTGTGGAGAAATGCCCTATAATACTCCCTAAAGATGTGATGTCGATGTTGCACAACTGGTAGAGGACTAATGGCTCTTGCAGTAGTACATTCAGTAGATACACTCCTGGAAATTGAAATAAGAACACCGTGAATTCATTATCCCAGGAAGGGGAAACTTTATTGACACATTCCTGGGGTCAGATACATCACATGATCACACTGACAGAACCACAGGCACATAGACACAGGCAACAGAGCATGCACAATGTCGGCACTAGTACAGTGTATATCCACCTTTCGCAGCAATGCAGGCTGCTATTCTCCCATGGAGACGATCGTAGAGATGCTGGATGTAGTCCTGTGGAACGGCTTGCCATGCCATTTCCACCTGGCGCCTCAGTTGGACCAGCGTTCGTGCTGGACGTGCAGACCGCGTGAGACGACGCTTCATCCAGTCCCAAACATGCTCAATGGGGGACAGATCCGGAGATCTTGCTGGCCAGGGTAGTTGGCTTACACCTTCTAGAGCACGTTGGGTGGCACGGGATACATGCGGACGTGCATTGTCCTGTTGGAACAGCAAGTTCCCTTGCCGGTCTAGGAATGGTAGAACGATGGGTTCGATGACGGTTTGGATGTACCGTGCACTATTCAGTGTCCCCTCGACGATCACCAGTGGTGTACGGCCAGTGTAGGAGATCGCTCCCCACACCATGATGCCGGGTGTTGGCCTGTGTGCCTCGGTCGTATGCAGTCCTGATTGTGGCGCTCACCCGCACGGCGCCAAACACGCATACGACCATCATTGGCACCAAGGCAGAAGCGACTCTCATCGCTGAAGACGACACGTCTCCATTCGTCCCTCCATTCACGCCTGTCGCGACACCACTGGAGGCGGGCTGCACGATGTTGGGGCGTGAGCGGAAGACGGCCTAACGGTGTGCGGGACCGTAGCCCAGCTTCATGGAGACGGTTGCGAATGGTCCTCGCCGATACCCCAGGAGCAACAGTGTCCCTAATTTGCTGGGAAGTGGCGGTGCGGTCCCCTACGGCACTGCGTAGGATCCTACGGTCTTGGCGTGCATTGCGGTCCGGTCCCAGGTCGACGGGCACGTGCACCTTCCGCCGACCACTGGCGACAACATCGATGTACTGTGGAGACCTCACGCCCCACGTGTTGAGCAATTCGGCGGTACGTCCACCCGGCCTCCCGCATGCCCACTATACACCCTCGCTCAAAGTCCGTCAACTGCACATACGGTTCACGTCCACGCTGTCGCGGCATGCTACCAGTGTTAAAGACTGCGATGGAGCTCCGTATGCCACGGCAAACTGGCTGACACTGACGGCGGCGGTGCACAAATGCTGCGCAGCTAGCGCCATTCGACGGCCAACACCGCGGTTCCTGGTGTGTCCACTGTGCCGTGCGTGTGATCATTGCTTGTACAGCCCTCTCGCAGTGTCCGGAGCAAGTATGGTGGGTCTGACACACCGGTGTCAATGTGTTCTTTTTTCCATTTCCAGGAGTGTAGATTTAAACAGTAGGTCTCATGTTGAATTCAGTAAGGTAGTAGCAGTAGAGTAATATTATATATTGAAATAGGTTCCCAACCAGCTGTAATAGTAGTAGTAGTAGTAATAGTAGTAGTAGTTGTTGTTGTTGCTGTAGATGTAGTAGTAGCAGCAGAAGATTCAGAACGTAAATTCTCAACTAGTTTTACCACAATGACCACACACTATTTTTTGATAGATGACAATATTATCCTTTATTGAACATTGATTTTCGCTGAAGGTATGCGTTGGTGTAGACAAATCGCTAAACGCAAATCATCCTTCGTATAAACAGAAAGCGATATAATGTTCATGCTAGCACTGCAATTTAAGTGATTTTTAAGCAGTTACTCACATACATTGTGTTACATTGTACATAAGACATCTAAAATTCCCAGCAGATTTATAAATGTTGACAGTCGAATCTGAGGTGCGAGTCATACGTGAAAGATTTCCATGGTCATAATAGATTGACAGGTTGGTGAATTACTATTAGTAAGCTTACATGCTTCCATACGATTTCTAAATAATTTTCTGATGAATACTTGTATAACTCCTTCAATAAGAGTGCTTGTGTGGGAGGACATTTGCTGCTGACAATAGCAAGTGTCAGGAGATGTGACATGAAACAACTGCAAGTGTGGACACAGAGACTTTTACAACCCTGCCAGGTTGTAGGACACTGAAATATGTTCGACTAAAGTTAAATAGTTCCGACAGTCATCAAACTTTGAGTTATTCAAGGTGTTGGGGACAATGATTTTATAAAGGCTACTCTGAAACAATTCAAAGTTCATGCTTCGAATTTTTTATATGTAGCAGGAATATAGTGAGAAACTGAACAGTTCATGTGTTGAGACTAAATAACATTTCACCTCATACATCTACACGCTACGGTAACATCGTAACATAATGTTGCATGTTGGAGCAAGAACCGTAACAAATTGTCCCGTGTTACAGTGAAATTGCAACAAATTGCTCCTACAGAGTAAAAATTGTAACAGGAAATCCCACGTTTCAGCAGAAGCTGTAGCAAAATACACAATTTTATGTTGAAATTTTAACAAAGCACTCCATGATAACGATGAAAACTGTCACAAATTATGCAATACACCTCCATGTTACAGCAAAATTCACTGAAAGAAACAGTAGAGTTCCGCAAGAGCTTTACATTAGGCCAAAGACAGAACACGACTGCTCAGCGCAATTTATGCGTCGCTTACATAGCAGTTGTGATGATATGGAGGCTATTAATAGCTTTCATGAATGCTTGGTGCTGTTACCAAAGACCTCTTTGCTCCAACACAGTCATATCCTAACGGATTTTTTTCCTTGACGACAAGCGGTGTAACAGTTGCAGGATCTATTTACAGCTCACAAACATTCCATAGCTGGTGCAGTCTGCATGGTTGTCAGTTTTCCCATATCCTACAGGGCCTTTCTCTGACATCACAGTGGAAGTATGTCACTTGTGCTAAGTATAGAATGCAAGGGAGACACTAAGCTAAAATCCAAGACAGCAATTCAGAATGGCATATCTATGGTGTTAAAATCCAAGATAACTCTCTAGGACACCATCAGTGACATCAGAATCCAATGTGGCGATTCAAGATGGTTGATCTGGCTCTATGAGCGCAGCCAGGAATGTTACCAGTCCAAAATAGTTGTTCCAGTTCCTGTGCTGCTACATTCACCATCCCCCACCGCCGCTCTTCGGTGTGCAGGCTTACAAGCCATGAAAGGAATTCGCCACTTGTGCTCTGTACACCATAATGAAAGATTGATCATCACCATATAGCGTCATCTACCAGACAGAAAAAACTGACACTTACAGACTTTTGAGTTTCCACCGTGTCCATCACTGCACCACTAAGTCAGCACGCGATATACAGACTATGATTTTCTACTACATCCAGTGCCTGGGCACTTGTTGAGCCTCAGCTAAATCGCTTCAGCAAGCTGCTGCTCAACACTACGTATCAGTTGGCCACCACAGGATCAACGCATATTAATGTTGGTTTAACACCTGACATAGGCTTTGAAGTTGCAGTAGAAATAGTGAATGTTTGCTAGGGTACAAAGGTGCTGTTCCCTGATATGATGTAGGAGCAGTTGTGCATCAAGATGAAATACATCGAGAATAGCATGGCAGTTGAATACAATCCATTCCCTTAAGACATGTGTCTCTTCAGTAGCAACAGAGCATCCCTCATCAACATGTTTGGAGGTGATATAACATAATTAACATCTCAAGACAGTGTATGTATTTAAAGCGACACAGTATTGTGAGCCTGTGCAGCTTTTATGCTGCAATATGGATCACCATGCATAGACTCACTCTATGGCCGACATATACAGGGTGCCCCATATAAAACCGATTCACTTCATGCCTGAGATTCATGTAACAATGAACTAACTAAAAAAGAATAGATAACAATAACGTTAAAGACATGTTGTTACCTATGTATAAGAGATGCTGAAAGTCTTGAGCATGGGCATCAAGGCATCGATGGCTTTGTGTGATGACGTTACCAGCAACACAGTGTAAATCCGCAGGTGTTATGTTAATTTCTCTACTAATGTTCCGTTTAAGATCGTCTGTTGTGCGAGGACTGTCAGCATACACTTCGCTTTTTAGTATAGCCCATAAATAAAAATCACATGATGTTAAGTGTGGGGACCTTGGAGGCCAGAGGCATCTACTGACAAGTCTGTCCTCAGGGAACACATTGATCATGTGGGCCGTACTTTGATTGGTTGTGTTTGCATTTGCTCCAACTTGTTGGATTGCCACATACAGTTTTGCTGCATCTGTTAATTGTGCATAGAAAGAGTCAAAGGCCTCTAGAAATCTGCCATTGTTTAAGGCGTAATTAAGAAATATGGGGCCAATGATGTGCATGCCAGAAACATGCACCAGACACCTATCTTCTCTGATTGGAGAGGTTCTTCATGCTGAATATGTTGGTTGTCCTGCGAACAGTATCTGCAATTCTGGGAGTTTACATAAGCTGCCAAATAAGATCAAGCCTCATCTGATATGAAGTAAAGCAAGGGGCCCAAGTAATCGTTTGTTAACAGCCAGTTACAATAATGAACTCTTTTTTCCTGATCCTCAAATTCCAACTCTTGCACCAAACGCACATGATGGGCTTTTAATTTCATACCTTTAGTATACAGTGACACAATGTATGAGATTGACCAACCTGCTGCAATAACCTCCTTACCAACTTGTGGGGACTTCTTGTAATGTCCATGCGAATTCTGTCAATAGCTTCAAGGGTCCTCATTGTCGGTAGCCTGTTCCTCTGCACATTCTGAACTGATCCAATGGACCTCCATTTCTTGTACAGATCTTGAATATTGCTGGTCGTGGGGAGTTCTCAACCAGGACACTTCCCTTGACACATTTCATTACATTCCTTGATGGAGCCTGTCTTTCTCTAATACACCCTAATATCAACTTTCTTTTCTAATGCAAACTGCCCCCTTTCTCTAACAACTCAACAGCAGGAACTTCTCCCAACATATGTTGCACAAATACACAGCTGTACACAACCTTACGATAAAATGCCGTGTAGCCAACTTTCGACACAGTGTTGCCACTTCATAAGCAATTCGACTAGAGATGATTAACCAGTACACCAAGCATACCGGTCTTATATGGGACATACGGCATTAAAAACTCTCTGAAGAAATTGTCAAGTATATGTTGGAACACAAAGTTTACAATAAGGAGGAGGGGCTACACAAGTGTATAAGTGTGTGAATGTATGCTATATGTAAGTCAGCTAGCATTACTCCTATAACATAAATTCCATACATGCTGAGTTTACAGATCTCATGACTAAGTGTATTAGTGCTCAAATTGGTTTGCATGAAATAAAAGCTAACTTTAAAGCATATAAATATTGTTCTTTGGAAAATGTTGCAGAGTGATGAATATGGTTGATGTAGAAAAAAGGGAATGACAGTGTTTTATCAATAGTGATTTATTTTCTACGGTTAATAAATTACAACAATGTATAAGCTTATATCAATACATATATTTTTTTATAAGTTACAGTGCGTTGCATTTCATCATAAATATATCCCATGAGACTTAACAGTTCAGTTGTTGGAGAGAGAGTCTCAGTAGTTCATACATTTACAGTGTCAGAGAATCCGTACAGTTAAGTCGTTGCTATTTTAAACAGACTTGGCACATGAAAGTTAGCAGATTAGTTTTTGAAATTGTAGAGAGTGAGACATGGCAGTTCATACATTTCTAAGTTTTTGTTGGACTTAGTAGTTCATTATTAGAGCATAAGGAATGGCGAATGAAACTAATGCGCTTACACATTTTACATGTGAAAATTATTCGTTTATACTAATTTCATTACGACAAAAATGCTTTGACTCTGTCTAAATTAGGATTCTGAGACACATCACATGATGAAATGGAAGCTATACATTTAACACAAATAGCAATGTCTCTGCATCGAAAGAATAACACTCCCATCTCTTCAGGGAAACAAAGCTTACATAAGTGAACATTGCCAATAACCCTCGTAGTCACATGCTGTTCAGTAGACAATGAATGCACTTGGTACCTTACAACTAACAACTGTTATAGCTTCCTGAAGTTGTATGTTAGCGTCATTCTTTGCTGTAATTAATAAGAATTTGTTCTGACATATAGTACCTACAAAATATATTTTTCATGAAATTTACTCCTCAATTGAGTTCTGTGTCATTCATTCAGTACACGTGACAAAATTTTGCACAGGTCGCCGATGTGTCCATAGAAGCGACTACGATAATGGGCAACCTTTTCCCATGGACCAACATGTGTTGCATGATAGGTAAAATCCCATGCTGTTATTTTATGAACTGATCGACTGTTTTTCTGCCAACTGAAATTTATTTTTTTTGGCATTAGATGAAGCAAAATGTGTGTTCATTATTTAAGGATTCTTAAATATACTCCAAATTCCAAGTTGGTAACATCTCCTGTGGCAGGTTGTTGATCCTATATACACTTACCCGATGTATGCTATATACCATGTGATAAAAGGAACCACAACCATGCATAACTGAAATTGTACATGTCAAACTAATTGCAGTTAAAGATATACAGGGGGACGAAACAAATTGTCTGTGTGAAGGAGGGAGGCTGACTGACCAGCAGGCATCATGTGACATCATGTGGTGGTGACATGCCTGACTGGTCAGACCAGCAGCTATAATGTACGGAGTTGTCAGTCAGACACAGCAGTCTACAGTCACCCAGGGCGGTATGAAGCCTAGAGTTGGCCTCTGTCGACACAGGAGCGACAGCTGCAAACCTTACAAGACTCAACAGGAGCAGCACAAGATCTGTGAATGGATTGGCGCTGCATGTTTAAACAAACTAAACACAAGTGCATACCTCTCCCATTACTACATATGACAGTGGCAAGTGTTTGCAAACCATTAATGTCAGACCAGTGAGGTACATTACTTTAAAGTTTGGACAAGTGGTATAGTTCTAACAACCAGAAGGCTTCCCATCATTCAAAACTAAGGGTAAGTGGATTTTTGAATTAGTAACCAGAGTGGGTGGGGATTGTTTAAGCATAGCACAAGTGGACTCAAACTCAGAGCAAGTCAGCTGTTGCGTTTCAAACTTAGGGCAACAGTTGTTTGAACTGTGATGTAAGAGGGATGGGGGAATCGATTAAACATGTGGGCTGCACTGTTTTTAATCTTAAGGCAAGTGAACTGTAACACCATAAAAGTGCGGAAAACCAAGGACATTTTTATTTCCTATTTTGTAGCTAGTATGAGGTTCTAAACTTAGAACACGCACGATATCTGACAACCACACAGGCTGGGCCCACATCCCTAGAAGTGTCATCTTCGATTCTTTGTGCCATAAGGAGGGCGAGGGGGAAGACCCAGTGGCCGTGCAGGACTGACATCTTAGATTGTGATACCATCGGGCCAGAGAAACCTAACTCTAATCTCGTAGGAACAGGGAAATCTGAAAGCCATCCAGCCTGAGTTCATACCCCTCAGATTCACCATCTTAGATTCTGATATCATATGGCTGAGTAAATCTGACAATCATGAAATTTGAGGCCATATCTCTATGTCCACCAGCATGGATTCTATATTTAGCACAAGTGACCTGCTTGTTTTCAACCAATAGTATGGTTGACCATCTCAGATTTTTGAATTTCTCACCATTTTACACTCAGTGCATTTGGACTGTTTAGAAATTTCCTGTCAATTTTTGAATTTCATGCCATTTTATATATAAGGCAACTGGAAAATTTTGAATTTCCTACCATTTTATACAAAGGACAATTGGCTTATATCAGAGAGGTGGTGATATGGAGAATCTGGCAACCTTGTATGTCATCATTGGGGGAGGGAGAGGTGGGAACCTTGCAACAATTAAGAGTGGACTTGTAAGAGAATAGCACCACTGCTGATGTAACACCAACTTGTGTAAAATGTAACGCTGTAGACTTATTACATCCCGTTTTAGGTACATGACTTATACGTGAAAATATTTTTTTAAAATGAAGTCAAAGAAAACAGTACCGCCTGAACAGCAACCGATACCAATTGGAGATAAAATATCGATAAGTTGTGTTTTTAATCATCGTATTCATAACAGGTTACAGATGGTATTAAGAAGCTGTAAACAAAGAAGACAAAATGTTAAACATTTCCACCACTGTGTAAAGAAAGTAACAGTTTGACAATACTTTCATCTGGAGTGTGCTGCTGAATACTTGTGAAAGATGTGTGCTACTGGCAACAAATAAACCGCATTTAGCGGAATCGGAGGAATGGCTTTGGAGAATACCAGCCAACAGAAGAAGAGCCGCCTATCTCATCGCAGGTTATTTCGTTTAGTAAGTGTGATAACGTCGCGGAAGTGTTCATCATGCTTCACCTACAAAAGTAAACCGCAATCCACTTTACGGTGCATGTCGGAGGGTGCTTTCTTTCAAACCTATTCTTTAAATTCCGTGTTTCACTCACAAATAGGATTCTCGGAACGAGTCCTTAATTCCTTCTTTTCGTCAGAATTTACTCCGTCTTCTATGGGCTCTTTTGTACTCAAGTTTTGGCAAATTTATTTTATTTCATTTTGTGGCATGAAGCCCTTCCTGCTGCCACAGTCCTCAGTCACTTAAGTGAGGGAAGTCGTGTGCGCCACCTGTCTGTGAATTTTTTAGCCCGTGTTCTGTGGGTGATCGTATTTCAACTGGGCTTGTGCATCGTATTCGCTGAGGCGGAAAACGGGTATCGGCCTAGCATTGCACTAACGAGCGAGGCAAACCGATTACAAACCACACCCAGAGCGGCAGGTGCACCAATGACGGTCGTTAACACGCCACGCGGGTTCGATCCGGGTCTGGCTCACCATCCTGTCTCGCAAACTAGCGAGCTACGCGTTACGGTATCTGAACACGTCCCTCTGCGCACGTCCTAATCTCGCTTATTTTATCCATATGGTCTTTACGCGAGACTAACGTTGGATAAAGTACAATCGTCCAGCAATCTGCCGCAAACACTAGTTCCCTAAACTTCCTGGATACCGTTTCACGAAAAGAGCGTCTTCTTCCCTTCAGGGATTCATATCTAACCTCACGCAGCATTTGTACAACATATTCGAACTCATCGAAGCGACCCGTAACAAATCTAGCAGCACGCTAGATACGCCAGTTGCATAAGTTACAAGACAGGCGTTTTGTGTCGTAGAGAGGTTTACTGCTAAGGTTCCGAGAACGTACGTTTCAAGAAGAGTCAGTTCATATACTATCGAATCAGAAGTATACGGACACCCCTACGTAATGCAGAATTGACCACTAGATGTCAGGTGAGGCATACCCGCCAATATATAAGAAGGTGGCGAGTATTTGTTGTCAGGAGAGATTCGTGAAAAGGAGAATGGTTCGTTCAAGAGAGCTCAGTGACTTCGAACGTCGACTAGTCATCACATGTCATCTGAGCAACGAATAGATCAGGGACACTTCAACCAATATAGAACTGCCAAAGTCAACTGTTGGTGACGTGACCGTGAAATGGAAACGCCAAGAAACAACCACAGATAAATCAATACCGGGCAGACCTCATGTACTGTCGGACAGGGACCGTCCAGCATTGTAATGGATATAAAAAATGAAATGTAATCAGTGGGAGGAATCGCTCTCGCGTCCCAGAGTGCCACGAGCAGTCCAGCTAGCACAGTGACTCTGCGTAGCGAATTAAAAAGAATGGAGCACAATGGTTGAGGATCTCCTCATGAACCGCGCATTTCTGTAGTCAACGCTGAGCGACGCCAGTGGAAATTCGATGACTGGGAACGAGTGATTTCCAATAATGAATTACGCTATATCCTGTTCAATCCGACAGAATGGTTTGGGGTTGTCATATGCCTGGGGTACTTTACCTGCCAACATGTGTAGCGGCAACAGTGTTGTAGGGGTGGCGTTGTTAGCGTGTGGAGGTATTTTCCGTGGTTATGTTGTTGACCTCTCATTGTGCTTAATAAACACTAAGTGCTTATGTTGTGGACCTCTTATTATGCTTAAGAAACACTAAATTCGGAGGGATCTGTACACGTTTTCATGAGTGTGTACTGCGTACAGTAGAGGAACAGTTCGAAGAGGATGACTAACAACATGAAAATGTTTTCTGTCATAAAGCAGCATCTGTGAGGCAGTCATTTGTGGACGATAACATTCCTGAAATTGAGTACCTTTGGGATGAGTTAGATCGTCAACTTCTCTCCATACCGGAGCCTCCAATATCACTACTTTCTCTGGTTTCGTTTCTTGCGGAAAAGTGGGCTGCCGTTCCTTCACATGTATCAAACAACTCACTGAAAATGTCTCCAGCAGAGTTTAAGCCGTCACAAAAGCTAAAGGAAGACACACCTCCCATTAATGACCTCTAATAAGTGTCCGGATACTTCTTAGCAGATACTGTACATAAATGCATCCATCATCCATCTCGAGAAGCAACTGGAGAGGGAGAAATTGAACTATTCGATCTACTATGGAAGCATAAAAGTGGCTTTGGGCACACCACAAGGAAGTGTTATGGGGCCGTGCATGGAGACCTACAAAAGGGGGATGGCGTCTTGAGGTATCCAGCCCCATGATACTTTCACCGTAATCGCTTTTGGTCATAGGATGTTAGTGGTACACAGACAGGATCAGACACTGTGACCTTATACCAAGTATTCTCAATAGTGAAAGGTTTGATGATCGTGCTCACCACAGGAGCAGTCGGTAATCTCCTCCAACTGGAAGACCTC
The DNA here is from genome assembly GCF_023864345.2 of Schistocerca serialis cubense. Classification (NCBI taxonomy): domain Eukaryota; kingdom Metazoa; phylum Arthropoda; class Insecta; order Orthoptera; family Acrididae; genus Schistocerca; species Schistocerca serialis. The sequence continues at coordinate 387,739,544 of NC_064640.1, forward strand.
AGAGGGATGGACTGGATGATATTACGTTATTTCCTACTCTGTTCAGATTTTTATCACCAACACCACAGGAGAAATAACACTGTAGGACATGGTTCGCCAAGTCATAACTTATACTTTTCTTATTTCGTTGCCTGATATACTCTGGTAACGACCATTCTCCTGACCCATGGTGTATTCACAAGCGATATTGAATGATGCAAATTCAGAATCTGTTCTCATCAACAAATGTGTTGTTGGGCCACCAATCTACGCACTTCATTATACGTGTTTGTCACTACAAAAAGAATTAAATTTTTCGTCTTTTAATGAGTTACGAGCGAATCCCTTCTACTTCTGACCCACACTCCGGCTCAATTTTGTGCATCGTGTTAAATTCCAAAAATTGCTTTTAACTGTAGTATTGCCAATGTTCAGATGTCTCTGTTCTACAGTTTTCTATACATCATTGTAACACGTTTAGCGCGTTTTTACTTCTGGTTAAGTACGCCGTTCCACATGGACCTGTTTCGCGAACGAGGGACTGATGACCTTGTACTTTTGTCCCTTAATCCTCATACAGCCATCGAATCATCGGTCACCTTTTATTCTCGGAGGAAGACTGCGAGGTGATGAAGTGTGAGAAGAAGCTTGGCGAGTGGAATTCTTCTTCTCATACCCGATCCAGTGAACGCTTTCTGATGGCTCTGTCTGATGCTGCACATTCAGCTTTGAGCTGTGGACAGTAAGATCGAGAAATTCTGGTAGTCTGATGTGGTGTCTAGTCGCTTAACTATAATCCGCTTGCTGCCGTCGGAATGTAGGATGACGAAAATACGGACCTTCCTTGGAGCATCAACACTAGCAACGACAAAAAAACAGACTCGGCACTTCCATTATGTGGGGCAGTTGTTTGGAAGGTGAACCATCTTTGACGTATAATAGCTAAGTCCAGCATCAACGCTTATTAACAAAAGCATGATCATATGGGGTATCAAACTAAATTTCTGAATCGACTGATGATTTCTTGGTAGTGAGAATCGCAGCCATGTTATCGTGGATGGAGAGTCTACGACAGAAGAAGAACTTTAGGTTTGCACTATGGAGGTATATTTGGGCTCTTGCAGTTCATGTTGCACGTTAATGACTTGTTAGATATATTAACAGAAAAGTGAGGTTTTTCGAAGACGATGCAGTTATCTACGAGGCTATTCGTTTATTAATGTCTGACCAACGTCGAAATGGAAACCGCAGTGAAAATGAAAACTGTTTTGTTTGCAACAGTTAGCTACACCATCCAGCTACTTCTCTACATACTCGCCACTCCAACTTCGACATTTATCGCAGCGTTGTGCCCACTTTCCAATACCCTAGTCACTGAAGCGATCACCTGTGCTTTCCGTCAATTTTCTAAGTATGTCTGAAACCCGTTGTTTGTGCCAAAATGTGGTCTTCACAGCCTTCGGTCATCTGAGCAGAGATGAAGCACAGAGTCTGGGCTGTATGGTGGGTGATCAAATACGTCCCATCGAAAACGCTGCAGGAGGATCTTCACAGCCCCTGCAGTAACCGGTTGAGAATTTTCATCAAGAAGGAAATGCATGACAGTTTCATTATGTGGGCTGCATAAGATCAGGCGAAATCCCTCAGTAGGCACTTGGCGGGAGACACTATTTTCTAGGCATCTTTACGTATTCACTGTGTGCTCAGAAATGAAAAGTGCGATGTGACGCGATCAAAGGGCATGCCAGAGAAGTAGCGCAACATATCTGTGCAAAGCTTCATCAGATTTTCACTGCGGTTTCCATATCTCGACTTACTGCACCTTAATAAACGTACACAACTCGTATAATGAAGTACCAACTAAAAGAAAGCTGCACAAATACCCGTGATATTCTGATAACATTTAAAAGTGGTGCTAAGATTGGCGAATTTTTAAACGTACATAAATGTAAAATTATGAATTTCACAAATATGCAGTAAACTGGTATGCTCCGAACACAATATCAGTAAGTCACAGTTGACATTGATCAACTGATACAAGCACCTCAGTGTAACAGTTTGTGGGAATACTGCTCAAGTGGTTGGGACCCATACTACGTAGTACTAATAGAGGATACTGACCGTATGCAAAGAGAGGGAACACGAATTATCATACGTTTGAGTCACGCGAGACTGCAAGGGAAGTTCTGAAAAACTGAATTGGCTGTGGCTTGAAGATAGACGCCAGTTATACCGCTAAAGTTTACTTACAATATTTCAAGAACCAGCATTAAGTGAAGAGTCTGAGACCATAGTAGATCGCCCTACGTATCATTCCAGTAGGGACTACGAAAATAAGCTTAGATTAGTTACAGCGCGCAAAGAAGCATTTAAGCAGCATTTTTTCCCGAATAGCATACACGAATGTAACGGGAGGAAACCCCAATATATGGCATGATGAGAAGTACCCTCTATCACGCAATTCACAGTCGTTTGTAGAACAGCTGCAATTCGTCATATATTTGACGCTACAGGCCCTAAATACGTCATTGGAATTATGTACAAACAAATATACACGTACAGGCTACATAATTTTTATAGATTAGTACAGATTGGTTTGTAAATAACGATGTGTCGTTAGATGATTTCTCAAATGTATCTGATAACGTTTATATCCGGCAAATTTTGTTCCCAGAAGGGAGATGTCTTTGCAACACTGTGAAAGACATCAGTCACCAAGGGCTGAAAGTAGTTACAATAAATATGAAATGCAGCTTGTTTCTCATGAGACATACGCAACGCGCTAACTTGCGAGACAGGGAAGTGATCCAGACCCGAATGGAATTCGTGCGACGGATTAACAATACTTCGGCCTGCCTGAGTTAGGTTTCTATGTGGTTTTACGATCTCCCGTAGGCAAAATCTAGCCTAGTCTCCAATCGCTGCCTTAGGAAATATGTGGGAGAAAGTGAGAGGGACATGGACAGATAGAGAGAGAACCACCTATCATGTACCATTTTGCAATATCCACAGATACCATACGTTCGAGGGCTGTATGTGTGCCCAGTCGGTGTCACCCTTTCATATGAATCAGTTGCATAACGGTTCTGATTTACGGTTCCAGTTTTGTGATACTATACGATAAGCTTGTTAATACGAAATAAGCGTATGAGGCCTGAAGATGGCAATATTGAATTGCCGAAACTGGTAGCATTTGATATATGAAATAAAATAACCCAAAATATACGGCTGCTGGTAAAGATTTTTTGAATCGAGATATCATAAAAATCCTGATGTATGTCCTCCACATCGTAATACTGCCAACAGGCGTTTGTGCGTCCCACACAGCCCGCTTCAAGCAGCTTTCTCTTGGCAGACGGCGAATGCTGACATGATAATCGACGTTATATAACAAGAAGCCTGCTTCATCTGATAAGTCATATCGTTCCCATTGTTCCATAGTTATATCAAGATTTTCCAGTGCATACTACTGTCGTCACTGACGATAGTATTCGCTTAACAATAGCACCAGTAGGAAAGTTTCAACAGCAGAAACTCATCCGCCTTAATGTGCGGTGAACGATAACATTTGCGCGGTCCCTCTGCAATCAGGTGCAGTGAAAGGGCGGTCCCTGTAATTATAAGACAGCGGGATCAGCTAAATTTGAATCAAATCCGCTCATATGAATAACGACCGTTGGCCTGGTACCCAGAAAATTTTCATATCTCGCATTCTGACAAATTAGGCGAATTCCATGCAGGTTTTCCAGTCTCACCGCAGAATCAGTATACAAACTATTAACACACGAAAACTCACAGAAAATACTTTCCTCAATCCTCGGGCAGGTAACGTACACAAGATTTATCTCCTCGGAATATGTTGACGTTACTGCGCGAGCAATGACGTCTACAAACAGAATCAAGTACCAGATCTTAAACAAGTAGACATTTAGTAGGTGTTGATACTGAAATACGACTAACGTCATGTAGGATTACTGCCGAATTTGCTGTAGAAGTTTCTCAGGTCTCCGACGGCTAAACTGCAAAATGAAACATAGACGTCTCATCGCTTGACCTCTGTTAACTATGTGTCCCCATTTTTGTAATACTTAACCCTGACACTGCAATCTAATCCTGCATTTTGTCAAACTAGCATAAAGCAGCAACTTTCCTCATTCCATTTGCAGACTGTCTAAATGAATAACATTCCCGTGTGCATGGTAGCTGTCATCTATATTATTGGAAGAAAAATTGATGCACTCTTTTAGAGGTTTCCATTTCACTCAAGATGTTTTGCTGCAACAGTGCATATGGAGTACATGAAATGATTAAATTATCAGACCAATAGCACAAGCGGCTCAGAGGTACCGGGCGTAGACCCATGTTGAAGCACCCTATTAATACGTGGTGTAGCCTCCATGGGTGGCAATGCAGACGCTGACTCTGGCATCCAGTTATCGTACAGTTGGTGAATACTGTCCTGCGATACGTTATACCACGCCTGCTCGACGTTGGCATAGCTCTAGAAGAGTTATTGGTTGACGGCTCGCACGAGGCACTTCTCGTCCCATCATATCCCACACGTGCTCGATTGGAGACAAATCGGAAGATCGTGCTGGACAGGGAAGTTGCTGAGCGTCTCACAGAACACGTTCAGTTTCACGGGCAATGTGTGGACGAGCATTATCCTGTTGGAACAATACGTCACCTTCCTGTTGAACGAACGGCAAAAGAATGGGTCTAACAACATTCTGCACGTACTGAGCGCTGGTTAGTATCCCCTCCAGAAACACCAAAGGTGAACGAGAGTTGCAGCTTACCGCACCCCAGACCATAAGGGCTGGTGTGGGGCCTCTGTGTATTGGACGAATGCGCTCTACGAGACAGCACTCACCTGATCTACGTCGTTCGCACAAATGGCCATCACTGGCTTGCAGGCAGAATCTGCTTTCATCACTAAAGACCATGACGCGCCATCCCATCTTCCAAACGATGCTCTGACAGCAGCAGTCGAGTGTACACGTCCATGCTCTAGCATGAGTGGTAGACGGGCTAGAGGTGTGCGTACCTGTAATCCTACTGCTAATAAGCGCTTCGCAAACAGTTCATGTTGACACGTTTTAGTTCACACGCCCGATTATCTGCATCGTGGTATCTGTACGATCTGCCACTGCTGCCCTTACAATACGACGATTCTGGCTGGCGTCTATGTTGCATTGTCGTCCAGAATCTCGTCTACGAGTATGAGAATTTTCGCGTGACCACTGATACCAGCATCGTTGCACAACTGATGCAGCACGTCCTACTTGCGTGACAGTTCTCCGAAAGTACCAACCCACAACTCGGAAGGCAACAATTTGATACCTTTAAAACTTTATCAGTTGGCTGTAGGAAGCACGAGAACGTCCTCAGTGGCATGGTCGCCTGCTTGCTTCACACATTTGCACCACACTCAGCCTTCTGACTGTGATCATTCCTTATTAAACGGTAGAGACGCAGCTGGGGCTCTGGTAGCTATGCCACAACTCTATCTGTTGGCAGAAGACATTATACCATATTCTGAACATCTGCTATGCCCCAAGTGACATATGCTGTCACCGGATCAAAATCGACTACGTCTTCCCAGGTTTACGAAGTTTTGACCGGTAGTGTCTCTTTCGTGAGTGCTCACGAGTGTGCCACATAAGATCTGCATATTCATTTGACGCAGCAAAGAGGGAGAGGGAATCCTTACGTCGTGAATCTCGGCTTTGATATCGCTGTCTGAGTTACATAACACATCAAGCAGTGGACCTTCAGATGCAGTTGGTGTCATTATTGCATGTCCGAATACGACCTCCATTTCGCTCAGTGCTTGTCCTGTCTATAGCATGGCCAGCCTATTATTGTTAGTTGTCCATCCATTATTTGACAATTATATTGATTAAATTTAGTTTCCAGTCAAACTTTCCCTCGTAACACATCGTCTGTTACGTTGTGGCCATTGTCATCAGCTGTCGGTGTTTTCACTGGTCTTTGTTCGGTAACTGTACGTACGGTGTGCGAAAGATATAAGTTGCGCGGAAAATGTTTCATGTGCCTAAATATAGGCAACCGAACTTGCATCATCCGCTCTGGGTATGGATTATGTAAGCTAAGTTTCCTATTTTAAGGTGCATGAAACATGTTCTGGGCAACTTTTATTTTGGCCACCTTGTATTTTAAATTTGTGTATTGCTTCAGTGAGGCAGAGTTGGAGAATCATCAGTAAACTTGCCTAGAACTGCGTAGAAAGCTCTCTGAAAGTCTACTTTAGGATATCCAGTGTTTCAAGCAGTCGTCCTAACAACGCATGTGTCCTAGGAAACGTAACCAACATACGTCTTGAGCCATCAACCAGTCTGGGCCAACTTCACAATTTTTGAAGTGTTTTCCAGCATCTCTCCAAGAAGTACGACAGTTGACCATCCTTTTCACTCCTAAGTCTGTTGCAGAGTCGAAATACTCCCTTATCTTGGTCTGTCTTTTCATTTCTATCGTCTGCCATCCTACCGTCTACCTACAGCATTTGGCAACGACTTGTAGGGCCGAAATTGGCCCGTATGAAACGTAATAAAGTAAATACTCGCTACTTAAGTAATAACAGCCGAGGTGCAAGCATGACACTTTGCTTTACTAGACAACAAATCAAGACGTCCAGGTTTCAATCCCTGTAGGTTCTAGTATTTTATTTCTGCTATTTTCTCTTCAATAGACTATGAAAATGATTTGGAAAAGTGAAAAATATCAAGCTTCATCGAAGTTCAGAGTCCCTGTTAAACAATAGGTCCACTATAACTGACTGACTAAGTCATTTTTTCAATGGTCGGAGGAAGACAGAGGAATTCCACAACCATTAGGACCATACGTTGTAAAGCACTGAGGTGTTCAAACCAACTTTCGCGTTTCTTAACTTTTCTTGCATCTTAGTCTGAGTTATTCTGCTTATAACATCCATTCTAATACGCCCATCTTTTGTTCTTCTGCCTTCCAAAGAGACAGAATTTTGTACATTCTCCAGATTCGGCCCGTTCTGTGATCCAGTTGCCGCCACATTGTGTGATGGTATGGGGTGCTATTTTTCTTCACAGCAGGACCCCTCTGGTTGTCATGCGCTGTACCCTTACAGCACAGTGGTACGTCGACCGTATTATACGCCCAGTTTTGTTGCTCTGCTTGGTAAGCCATCCTGGATTTACATTTCAGCAAGATAGTGCCCGCTCGCACACGGCGAGCGTTTCTACTGCTTGTCTTCGTGCTTCCCAAACCCTACCTTGGCCAACACTGTCACTGGATATCTCCATAACTGGGACCGTTTTTAGCATTATGGGCTGCGTCAGCCAACTAGCTAGGAATTTTTACTATCTAACTAGAAAAATAAACAGAATTTGGCACAATATCCCTCAGGAGGACATCCAACAAATCTATCAATCAATGCCAAGCCGAATAACTGCTCGCATAATGGCCAGAGATGGACCAACACGGTTATTTACTTGCTCAGTTCGAGAGCCCTATCTCTTTAATAAATCGTCCAATTTTTTCTGAAACAGTAATCATCTGTTTTTCCATACATGTAAATCACATCTATCGATTTCCGTCCCATTCGGATAATTCCTTCATGGTGAATGGTTTTTTGTTTTTTATTTTAGTGTATTTAGGAGTCACCCTTGATTGAACTCTAACACTTACAGAACCCATTGCTTGAACACCAAAAGGAAGGTATCAGCAAGAACTAACACCCTCCGTAAACTAGCTGGTACAACGTTGGGACACAGCCTCGTGTTCTGAGAATATCAGCGTTAGCCATCTGTTACTCTGCAACACAATTTGTCTGTCCTGTCTGGTAAAGTTCCAGTCATGCTACTAGCCACGTTGACGTTGTCCTGAACGAGATCTGCTGAATCATCACGGGCTGCCTGAGATCAAGCACACTCTAAAATGTCTACTGTCTAGGATGTATTCCCCCAACCGCCCTCCCCCCCCACTCCCACCCCCTGGACATCCACCGTGAATCTACAGCCCGTCTAGAAAACAATAGGGCAAAAAACGTAGAGACCTATTCTCTGTATGGGTACCCACCAGTAACTGCCCGACTCAAATCAATCCTCACTAAATAACCTTCACCACTCATACTAATTCCCTGAAGTAACTGAGACCGCAAAATCACCCGGTACCTTGTGGGAGCTTACCTTCTGGCTATGAAGAAAGTTGGCCGACATAGAAAACGCTCAACAGGCTACGATCTGGAGTTGGCACGTGCAGTACAAATCTGAAGAAGTAGGGACTTTCTTGCGACTCTAGCCTGTGCGAATGCGGAGAAGAGCAGACGATGAATCATCTCCTCATTTGCAAGCTGTGTCCAACTACATGCTCTCTAAAAGAACTGATGGCAGGTACACACTAAACCTGTGGGGTGGCTAAATATTAGTTACAGGGCATTTAAAATGCGCGCTTTATGTAACATCTGTTTTTAGAAAGCTGGTAATGCCTATAGTGCCAGACTGAAATTATTTATTTATTGTTTGACTATGTGCTGTGTGTATTAAATAAAATAACGATAATGAAACGTCTATCATTTCACATAACACTTTTACACTACTTTTTTCTTTTCTTTCTTTTTTTTATTTAATGGAAAATCTTACTCCCAATGCTATGCGATGAATAACACTATCACGTTACCCTCTTTCTGAGTTCACTCATCATACTGGTGCTCATATACTGCTTTTTAGGTTAGCGAATGAGGAGTTGCAGTGCACAAAATGGAACCAAAACATCGTCGCTATGATCCTGGCATCAGCTGATAATTTGTGTACTGTTTCATTATAAAATAATGTGTATGTGGTGTGTTAAGTGACCGGATGTGAGAAATTAAAGAACGTTGTAGCACTAGCCTTTTACCTTATTATATAACTTCTTTGCAAAACTATTATACAACAACGAATAACTGGATGAGGTAGCGCTGTTTTAAACAGACTGGCCTTGTGTTTCGGAGGGTGGAGGCTCCAATGTTCATCCGGCCATCCTGAGTTAGCTTTTCTGAAACTTCACTAAATTATTTCACTTTAATCCCATCCTACTCAAATTGGACCAGTTAAAATGTAAATGCCTTTATTTACGAATTACGTTATTTTTGTTGTTCTTAAAATGTAGTACCCGGATGTGTTCAGTATCCATGTAAAAGTGATCTAAGGATAAATAAAACTACTGTTGCTACTACTACTGCTACTACTATTACTACTACTAAAGCAAGTGATCGCTAAAAGATGTCTCTTCTTCGTAAGTGCAACAACAAAGACCTTAATGGAAACAGGCTGTTTTCGAAGAGAGCCTGATGTATTAGAGAAGGCTGCACTGGGCATCTAACAACGAATTGCTGTTTAGAAATGAGAACGGAAATGTCTGGCTCAAGTGCAGCGTTTCACTCGGGCAAGTGCATTGCCACTGAGAAGAACAATGGGAGCAGCGCACAAACATAAAGGAGCGGGGTGCAAGAAGTGGGCGTGTGGCAGGAAAAAGCGGCGGCGACCACGCCCAGCGCTTTCCACTGATGCATATGCCGGCCCGGCTACTGGCAGCGGCAGTGGCGGCCGACCTTGGCTCACGACCGTGGCACCTCGCTCGGGCAGGGAAAGTGCTTTCTTCTAGGGGCGCCTGCCAAGAGAAATTGCTTTCCGCCTTCCATCCACTATTCACACATTTCTTTGGCCCGGCCGGTACTGCTTCCAGAGTCGGTTCCGGTCGAGCTGGTCGATTCACAGAAGCTAAGCGCTGGCGCAACCGCCGCTCACGTCTCCAGCCTCAGACGATTTCCGCGTTGTTTCTGGCGAACAGGTTTCTTTACTCGTTCCCGAATACAGCGACGCACTTGCTGCGAAATAATTTTAGGATATAATCGAATCGTTTATTTCCAAAAGACAATTTCTAACACCTTTGGAAACATATTTTATTGTGGTTTATGGTTCTCCAGGACTAGAAAACTCTGACAGTTGGTATTGACACAGGAAAGCAAAAGTATTTGTGCTCATTTCCGAAAAGCAGCTTAGCGGGGAACAGTCATTTTCAACTATGCCATGAACAGAAAATTTACGGTCCACGTTGTGTATACGGGAGAAATTCTAGATTTTAAAAGGCGGTAGCCTAATTTCTACAAGAAATGGGGACTCTGGAATTTTGAAAAAGAGGAGTGGAACGTCAGGTAAAACTCAGACCTGTTTTAAAATCCATGTACAACTCAGACAATTTACGTATGATGGCTACTTTTGATTTCATTGTTGGGCTTGTAAAGCACATTATCGACTGAAGTTTAGCAATAAAAATACGTCTGTCTGTTCCCTGGTGACCAGTGTACAAGTGAAGAGTTCGAATCAAACAAAGTAAATGAGGTGACATCAAGAAGATTATGAAAAATGTCCTATAAAAAATATAACGTGTTATGCAGATATACTGATAGTCTCTGAAGATAATGAAACATTATTAGAATCGCTGTACATCTCAGCTGCAGTTTCATATATGTTGCTTGCACGCCTACTGTATAGAAAGCACAGAAGAAGTGTTAGTTTAAGTTTATAATGCTTACACCTGTTTTTAAAAAGACAGAACATTAAATATTCAGTGCATAACAAAGCATTTTTCTGAAGTCATTTTTAAATAGTCGTCATTTCTCAGTTATCCACCCTTGAAGAATTGGTGTAAACTGACAGAAGACTGTGCGAACCACTGTTAGTATTTAGTGTTTCGGAAGAAAGTGAAAGTAGTGCATCGGATGTGCGGAGATCATTACGTTGGGTGGAAACACGTGACAGTTACATAACGACTAGTAAGTTCTACTCTGCAACTCTGTACAACTGTTACCTGTACGCTTCTAATAATAATAATAATATTTGTAAAAATCTGATATGCAATCGTTTACTGCACTACTGAAGACAACACGATCACGGGTGGTTAGAATAATTACTACAACAACGTAAGTGTAATTAGTCAACTTAAAATTACGTAGTGATGTATAAAGGTACAGCATAAAGAAATGTGTAGTTCCAGACACTCTATTTACTGACCAACGATGTGTCCACCATTAGACATCCCACAGATCTGCTCTGTCAGAATCTAGCCCTGGCAGTGGCAACAGCACTATGAAGCAGCTTCAAACTGAATGACGATAGATTTTATACCGTATGTCGATCGCTCACTTACTAGCTGCAGTCCATTTCAGAGAAGTTCAAGTACGGAAGAAACCTACTTTTCTAAGCCCAGCTTGGAAAAAACTTTCTTTTCTAAGCCCAACTTCTTACCTGACACCAAAGATCTTCCTAATTTCAGGCTAGCGTTCCTTTATACAACTGTTTGTGCACATGAAGAATTTGAGTTTTCAGATGTGCTGCTACTGTATTTTTTTTATTTGGGCTATGAGACACTCAAGAGAAAACATGTATGGCTTCTTCCTTCAACTGACACATGGTTCCGCTGAAATTGTAGTAGTGTTTCGTCTATTGGGGCCACAGCGTCACTGTAATTCTCTTTAATAACGATGGCAAGCGTTTAACTAATACGGCTCTGAACACTATGGGTCTTAACATCTATGGTCATCAGTCCCCTAGAACTTAGAACTACTTAAACCTAACTAACCTAAGAACATCACACAACACCCAGTCTAACTAATACGTCCGAGAAATTTGGACCAATGAGAAAACGATTAAATCGGCGGTTGATTACGTTTACCTACTCAGTTTAACAACAATAGCCTCTCTGTTCAATAGCTCACAAGAACATGTTGCTACAATCTGGAGCGTTGAAGATCTGTTAAGTGTACAAATACTGTAATACAGTGTCTGAAGCCAGCAGAGAATGCCATAACCGCCTGCAACGTAGGCCACTTTGCGAACTGCACCGCTGTCCACCACGCCTATCTCCCTCCCGATACATTGCATCATCAACAGTTCTACTCTTTCTCAATATAAACTGATTCTGGTGAAGCGTGTAAGGCTCGCCGAGTGCCTGCAAGCTAACACACGGGAATCTCATCTGGAGATCTTGTATCGGCAGAACGCGTTCAAAGGCACATGGCTGTAAGTCAAGACAGAGATGGCATTAACTCCACGTCACATTTACAATCTGCAAATCACCATTAAGAGCGTGGCAAACAATAATTTTTATTTACTATATATTTAAATTTCTGTTCGTTGCGCTAATGGATGGGACGTGGGAAGAAAAACTGATAGTACGACTCTTGTAGACTATTATTTTCCAGATTTTATCTGCATGATCTCAGTTTCATGGACATTCACAGTTTTTGCGCTGAAAGACGGTTAATGGTGTTTTCGAAACAGGTTCTCGCGGGATTTGTGGCGTCTTTCATAGAGTGTCTGCCAGTTAAAATTTTACTTCGTTTATATTACACTCTCTCACCAGTGAAACAAGCCTATGAGCTTGCACGGTCCTTCTTGCTATTGATGTCCCCTGTTACATTGACGTGATATGGATCCCACCCACTTGAGCGGTATTTAGGAACGTGCCGCACAAGTGTTTTGTATGCAATAGCTCTTCGTTGACAAACTTTAGTTTTCCAGTATTTTAGCAATGAGTTGGAGCCTGTCATTTGCTAATCCTGCAACTGTCATATGTGATTGTTCAGCTACATATCGCAGACAACTAAAAAAATGCAATACTTAAAAAAAAAAAATTATAAAACTTACACTGAAATAGTATATGTTCTTCTTCAATTTCAGGTAAGTACAGGGTGATTATAATTAAAGTTACACTTTCAAAGCGCTCTAGAAATAACACCACTGGTCAGAACGGCGACAAATTGCAACGGAATATTATCGGAGAAGTGGGAAAACGTATGGCAGGAGAAAAAAAAGGTGTAAAAACTGATCAATAGATGGCTCTGTATGTGTCAGAATACGTAAATGAAAACACCTGCCATGCGCACGACCCACTGAAGATGGTATAAACACGCCGGGAACAGGGCTTTTTCTCCTCTCGCGTCTGCGACGTTCGCCATGACTATCTCAATGCAGGATCGCGCTCTGCTTGTAAAACTGTATTACAAGAATGGTGACTGTGCACACGCCGCTCTGCAGAAGTTCCGGACACTGAAGGCTCAGAAAAAAGGCGTTTGTCCGATGACTGCCGTGAGTCTGGAGAAAATGATTCGTAAATTCTAAAAGACGGGTTCTTTTGGTGTGCAACCTGGTAGAGGGAGGAAATGAATTGATTCGACGTCAGTGGAAGCAGTGGCGACAGCTATGCAGGGGACGAGTGGTGGTGTGCAAACGTGTAGTACACGAAGAATTTCTCTAGCACTGGGCATATCCGTGAGCACAGTGCGTAAAATCCTACGAAACATCCTTCCTTGCTATCCGTTCAGAATTACCAACGAGCACGAGTAGCTTCCTGTTGATCTACCAGCAATAGAGACCTTTGCCTTAGAATTTCTTGCTCGCATGGAAGTGGACAATGATTGGCCGTGGAAGATATTGTGGACAGACGAAGCCCACTGCCATCTGACAGGATATGTCAATACACAGAATTGTCGAATATGGGCAACGGGAAATCCACACGCAAATCAACCAGCCATATTTTTTTGAAGAGACAGGTGCTTCCAGTCCTGTTATCTGTACTGTCACTGCTAACCGCTATGAGTATCTTTTGCACAACCACGTCATTCCACCTCTCCAACAGCGTGGATGGGATCATTTTTATGCAAGATGGCGCACCTCCGCACATTGCAAATCCAGTTAAGCAGCTGCTGAAGTGCCATTTCGGAAATCCTAGAATTATCAGCCGCCATTTTTCTACAGTCTGGCGGTCCCGATCACCTGATCTTAATCCGTGTGACTTCTGGCTGTAGTACTATCTGAAAGATGTTGTGTTCAGTGTTCCGATTGCAAACCTAGCTGCATTGAAGGTACGCATTGCGCAATACATTCTAAACGTGACCCCAGAAACGCTTCGATCACTTATGGAACATGCTGTTTTTCGATTTCAGCTTGTAGCAGAAAACGGTGGACAGCATATTGAATATGTTTTGCACCAGTCACACGGAAATTAATAATCCGATTTGATTTGGATTGATGCTTTTTGTGACGTTTTTGGCCTCAGGACAGTTAAAAACCGACGTGATTGATGCTTTTTATGCGATTTGTGGCCTCAGGAGAATTGAAAACCGATGTGAGTGATGATTTTTAGCGGTTTTTGCCTCAGGGCAATTGAAAACCGATTTTTCCAGTCCAATGTGATACGACCTTGCCGTGGTGGATGGGCTTACGTAACTAACAGTATCACACCTGTACACTCATGCACACCGAGTAGTGCAGCTTGTTTAACGTCAAACGTACACCTTAGGCATTGTTGGATGATTCATTTGTCATTTGTAGTCGACTGCTATTAAATTATGATGCTTACAGAGACTTCTATTGCTACATTTTGTAACTATTTGTTTTTCTTCTGGAATACGTTTTCCTCCTCCTCCGATAATATTCCGTCTCAATTTGACGTCATTCTGACCAGTGGTGTTATTTCTACTGCGGTTTGAAAGTGTGTGTGTGTGTGTGTGTGTGTGTGTGTGTGTTTGTGTGTGTGTGAATTCTTAAGGGATCAAACTGCTGTGGTCATCGGTCTCTAAGCCTACACACTACTTAACCTAACTTAAACTAACTTACGCTAAGAACAACACAAACATCCATGCCCGAGGGAGGACTCGAATCTCCGACTGAGGCAGCCGCCCGGACCGTGACAAGGCAGTTCAGACCGCGCGGCTACCCCGCGTGGGTTTGGAAATAAAACTTTAATTATAATCACCCTGTATTTTTGACAGTAAATTGCATTATATTCTATGCATCAGTAACGTGGAGATGTAGTTCTGTTCTCGTCCACTGTGAGGGGTATCTTTTTTTATTTTTGTTGTGACATTTCATGTATTACTTTGGCCACTTTTCCACCCCATTTTTTCTTTTTTCTTTCTTTTTTTTCCTTTTTGCTGTGATATAATGTCACATTCGGACCTCCATCAGGCAAAATTACTACTTAAGTTAAAATTTTAAAAAAGCTGAAATTGTTTTATTAGAGAATTACAAAATATAAAACTATTATTTACGAAAATTAATACAACTTAATAAGGAACACCAATTAGCTAGAATTTAAAGAAAACAATTTACAGAAATATAGAATCATAAATGGGCTTATATAACTTTTCGACGAGAAAAGGGATTCAATATGAACTCTTTACAGCAGAAATTGCTATATTTTTTTCTTGCACGCTGCAACGCAAGAAATTTCGTAATATTTAGAACAGCTGTAATCATCAAAACGGTGTCTGTTCCTTCAGATATGCATGAGCTCTCTGAAGGAAATTTTAATGTAAGATACACACAAAGTATAAATACAGACATTGTAATAATCAATGATATTAAAATTTACATTTAACTTGCCTTTTACATGAAAAGTGCCACAACTCAGAATGTGCCACTCTTCTTGAATGACCCACACACAATTGCCAGTAGCAATGCAGAAGTGACACTGCTTTTGACGTGACGAATCATCAAGCAGCCTACAACAAAGCTGACACAATTTGCTCTGAAGTGGACAAATTACGAGATAGTATTGTGACATTTATCGTGCACGTTGCGGCACTTTACAGGTGTTTTTAGTGACATAATCTAAAAATTGCCGTTTTTTGACTTGTCAGTTTCTTTGCCGGGTTGCGATGTCTCTACACATACTTACTCACAAATATTTCAACTATGTAACTGACCCTGGATGTGATTCACTAATCCTTCCGAGCGCCGTAGTGCAGTGGTAAGATACTGGATTCGCGTTTGGGAGGGCGATGGCTCAATGCTCCACCCAATCCTTCAGATTGGGTGTTCCGTCGTTTCCCATAATAACTTAAGACAAATGACGTGATGGTTCCTTTAGAAAGAACGCGGCCGGTTACCTTCCCCATCCTCCCCAAATCTGAACTTGTGCTCCGTACATAATGTCCTCATCGTCGACGGGACATAAATCTTCTTTCCTGTAAACAAAGAACACCACGTTTTTATGTTTTGTGAAGTGCATCATATTGATTTTGTATGCGTTATAAACCAGTCGCGTCTTAGCACCAAGCAGGAGGTTGGTAGGAGTCCCATCGACGACGAAGTCATTAGAGACGAAGCAAGAACTCGGCCGTTTCTTTTCCAAGCGATCTATTTCGACATTTTCCTAAAGCAATATACGGAAACCACGCGGAATCTAAATCCGGATGGCTGGAGTGAAACTTTAACCCCTGTCCTCCCGAATGTGAGTCCAGTGTCTTAATGCTGCATTGCATTAGAACGATATTTTGTCGATGTTTTAATGGATATTGCTACAATTTGCTACGGACATGATTACTTCATATGTAACTGCTTCAATTACAAGAAGCCTGATACAGCAACTAATACTATCCGCTAACGATCTTAAAGATATTATTCTAATTTTGGAGCTCGCTGAGAATCCAAGTCCGGCCTTCTGTGTTCATTTGGTGCTCAGAAAAAAAC
Organism: Schistocerca serialis cubense; assembly: GCF_023864345.2. Lineage (NCBI taxonomy): Eukaryota > Metazoa > Arthropoda > Insecta > Orthoptera > Acrididae > Schistocerca > Schistocerca serialis. The sequence goes on from NC_064640.1 coordinate 387,756,037, forward strand.
CATACACAGTTACGCGTCACGTTTATTATACCATAATATTTGAGTTATTCTGAAAGAATGCAAGTGCATAAACAGACAGCAGACACGAAGAAACTACTCTCTGTAGTCTCTGAGGTGGCCAACTGCAGATTCATAACCGTCATTATGTCTATTGGGTCTGTCAGCACAAGGCACGAAACTACTGAGTACGGACGTTGTGATTTTGTTTCCAAGCTTTCCATTTTTTCCACTTTAGCGTAGGATGACTCGTAGGGCTAGGAGTGACTATTTGACCGACCCCGCCTAAGTAGGCCTGTGTTTGTGACGTAGAGCTAGTCGGAATCCGTTGTAGAAGCAAGATGAAAAGCAGAGGCGGCGCGCGATTCAGGTCACTGGATAGCGTGGGAAACACCGCCACCAACGCCCACGCTGCCGGATCTGCCCGGATACTCACACACACACACACACACACACACACGCACGCAGGTACTCACACACAAGAAGTTTAACTCATGGTATGACTGTTTCCATAAGGAATTGTCATTATTTAACACTTGACAGTGACGTCAGTGGCACATGTGAAATGTGTATTCATCCCAACATTGTGGTCCGCTTCTGTGGATAAAACTAATTACTTAAATGTTCCACGCGTCACACAAAAAATAGGTATAAAAACAGAAGTAAGTATGTAATATTTTTACCGCAAATAAGCCCTGATTCTAAATACAAATAATTATGTGGAATGCACCTCCATCTATATATAATGTAAACAGTAACAAAATCCCAGTCCACATATTCCAAATTCACAGATTTTCAGTCACTTTATTATCAGAGAAGATAAATAAACGCCCACTGAGGATGTCACCACTGCTATGAATCATATTTGCGTGATGACAAACATTTAACTGTGTTTTGTTGCAAGATGAACGCTGTTGTTCAAATTATGCCATTCGTCTGTAGCTGCCAATGTTTTTTGACTTCTGTTCATTTCCATTTTCTGAATCTTCTTCTAAAGTAGCAACGGCGTATGCAGTGGACAGCTTCTCCATTTATTTTAAGTCGCTTTGTTCTCTCTCTTAGATGTTAATTCAGATTCAATAAACATACGCATATGAATGGAGAAAAGGGACAGCCTTGTCTGAACCATTTCTGAATTTTAGACGTTCTTTTAGTTCCATTATTATTTACTTGAGTGCACTGCTCCTTATGAGGTTCAGCCGCAATTTGTGTCGTTCCAGTTTATTCTTAATTTAGTCAACGAATGAAACATTCGTTTTCAATTTAGTACGTCAAAGGTGTTTTTAAAATCAAAAGAAGTTATTTAATTCCTTCTATTCGCGTCCACTCTTATCCCCAGTACTATCCATGACCCCCAAACTGCTTTCCTAGTGCTCCTACCTAGCCTAAAACTAAACTGACCTTCCTTTAAGAAAAATTTCATCTTACGTTTTTATTTTGTTCCTTATTATATGTACTAATACCTTTATTGCATGGTGTAAGAGAGGTATTGTATTGAAATTGCTACAATCTACCACAATTTCTTTTTTCGGTTAGGCAGTTGTTTTCATATTGTAGAAATCTTCAAGAACATCCACTTGCATATAGCAGTATGTAACTCCAGTGAACAACGAATTCTTTGCCATAACACCAACATGTCTTTTTTTTTTTTTTTAAGAATTAAGGCACTACAACATGATGGCACTGGTTTTTTATCCCTCAGATTCTTCAGAGATTGTTCAATTTCGTCTTTGTTGATAGAGGGTCCCGCTTCATTATTTACGTCCGACAGTTCTTCAATTGCTTCAGTTTCATTCGCAGTGTCTTTATGATTTTACAGGTCTTCTGTATATTACTTCCGACATTCACACACTTCCCCACTATCTGTTGTTAAGTTCTCATTTTTGTCTTTTACCATTGTTAATTTCGTTTCTGAAGAAGTAACTATATGTTCAAGACTGTTAAATCGTATTTCTCATGTTTGTGGCCATTTCATATCATTACTAATATAAGTTCTTTTTTTTTTTTTGCTTGTCTTCAGTTCCTAATAATATGACTTTTTTGTTTTTGTTTAAATCCAAGCTTTCAGATAAAACTCTTTTCTAAGGTTTGTGTTGGCCCATATAATATCCAGTATCTCTTCTGTCATCCAACGTTTTCTTATTTGTAGTTTTTTTCTTCCCTACGGCCTCATCGGCAACTTTCACTATTTCGTATTTTAACTGTTTCCATCCAAACACCTCTTCTTCATTCCTTTCTGTAATTTCATTTGCTTTTCCTTGAAGTTTTGTTTGATTTCTTCTTTTCCATAATTTTCAAATTTCATTTCCTCCTAACATTTTTTCCGATCATCTTGAATTGACTCTACACACTAAATTCCAGTGGCAGGTGCTACAAGAGAGCCATTGTGCATCATGGAGAGGCTTAGTGTTAACATTGCGAGAGTGTTCTTTACTGAAAGTGTCACATACATCTTACGACATGATGGCAGCTGAAAAGTCGGAAACATTGTAGTTCATACTGAGGAAGATCGAGAATTGTTCTTTCTGTACACCATTTGAGAATAGGAAAGAGGTTCAAATGGTTTAAATGGCTCTGAGCAGTATAGGACTCAACTTCTGACGTCATCAGTCCCCTAGAACGTAGAACTACTTAAACCTAACGAACCTAAGGACATCACACACACCCATGCCCGAGGCAGGATTCGAACCTGCGACCGTAGCGGTCTCGCGGTTCCAGACTGTAGCGCCTAGAACCGCACGGCCACTCCGGCCGGCTAGGAAAGAGGAAATAATAGTGAAACACGAAGCGCCATCCGCCGTACAGCATTAGGTCTATTTCGGAATATAGAGTTTTGATCACCTTCCTACCTGAATCCTGATAGAAAAATTTAAAATTGTTTTTTACATTAAAATGTCCCTATCTACATCTTTCATGTTCTGCCTAAATTACTTCACGAAAGAGCCAGGAAGATTCCATGACAAGACACAAACATAAGTTCCTCCTCTAAACTATATCGAGTGTGGACAAAACATACTGCGTTCAATTACGTAAGCGCTGACGATGTATTAAACGCAGAAATGTGAAGTACATGGTGGTGAAGAAAATGATTACATGCAATAATACAGAAGAAGTTCACTTTTAAATCTCTTGTACTTTAATTCAGCATCCTATAAGAAATATAGTAATGACACGACACAGAAGGACCAATAGAAAGAATGTTTACGACTGGAAAAGTAAGTTTTAGGATGAAATTGTTCAAGTAGTAGTAGTCAGTGGTTAGAAACCGACAATAAGACGTACCATTCGTAGAAATTATATAGGTATCGAAGGCGCGTTAAAAAGTCTATTCCTCAAACTACATGCATGCAAGACTACGATGTATAATACGTTTCGGAATAGTCGAAAGTTGATACCGTACGAAAACGTACCTGTCCTCATGAGAATTCTGCATAAAATTATGAAATAATATTAGGTAGCTTGCAAATTAAATCTCTTATGATAATGTAAGTTGTTTTGCAGATTTTTATGAAGAAATTTATTAATAATGCATCAGATAAATCGATCGATAATTATTGTAACCAAAAAATGGCTAGTTTACGTTATTATCATGTACAACTTGATAACATGTCATCTTCTGAAAGAGATCACTTATGAAAGTAGCTCTAATTAAAGTCGCGATACCTGCACGAAAAGGGACTTACGTTGTTGCACGATAATTGGTAGTTATCCGTGATGTCGGGGAATTAAGGCGGTGTTTGGTCGTATTTATACTTCAGGATGGGAGGTAAGCCGATTTAGTATAATCGAGGCACCCAGCGAAGCTCCGCACGGCTGCAGCTGCTACCTGTCCGCCCGCGGGCGCTGTGATGTTCGTTCACCTCACCTCGAGGACGACAACATGCAGGCAATGGCCTGCTGTGGCTGAAGAAACACCGTGGTAGAAAGAGCTCCACCGACCTCTGTTATTATATCTACATCTACATTATGTGAAGTGCGTGGTAGACGGTATTTTTTATTCTAACATATATTGATGTTTTATCCTATTCCACTCACGGATGTAGCGCAGAAACAATGTTTGTTTTTAGACCATTGTGCAAGATGTCAACTGCTTACTTTTATCTGTCCGATATCTAAGGAATAGATACGCAAATGGCTGAAGAATATTCATAGTTTTTGCCCTGAAAGACAGTCCTTGAACCTTCCCAAGCAGGTTCTCGCAAAGAGTAGGGAGTTTTTTTTTTTTCTTTTTACTATCTGCTAGTTAGTATTTTTCAACATTTCCGTCACATTCTCTTGTCAGTCAAACAATCCTGCGATCATTCGCTTATCTCTTCTTTGTGTACGCTCGATTTTCCCTGACAGTACGACTTCATATGGATTGGGTTGTTTTGAAAATCAGCCTTATGCAAACACAATTAGTTTATTTTTATATTTACCCACACATATTTCGACACTAATGTGTCAACTTCTGTGGGTCAAATGTTCATTTCTGTAAAGTAAAATACCATATTTACAATAATTTAACTGCTGTAGGCCTAAGAATTACAATATGTGCAATTTGCTTTGTTTTGTTTAGACACTCACCTTAAAATTACATCGCTTACTAAACTGCTCGTTTCCGTCGTTTTTCTGACAGCATGTCATCTGCAAACTAGCCACGAAGAAAATTATTTCGTATTTGTGAAGAATTCTTTCGAGGGTAGAGGTTGTGTACGTTCCTGTACTTACATTTTTCGTCCTGTTTGGTGTCTCTGATTGGTGTCTCCATCAACTGCTGTTTAGTGAATTGTTTTCACTCAGTTTCTCACAAATTTCCGCCCACCACTACTTCGCCTCTCATACACTTTCCCAAAATGTGGCGAAATGTGATTTGAGCAGACACTTCTGACAACAAACTCAGTGAGAGGTGCTATGTTACTGTCGTTGCTCACTTGTTCATCGTAGGTCTTGTGTTTGTTGTGGCGCTAGTTTTGAAAGTTCCGTCAGAACTGGTGTGGTGTGGTGTGGTGAACCTGCAGTTCATGCCAGTCGGTCTAAAAAGGCCAAACATGCAGAAATTTCAAAACGAGATACTCCAAACACCTCAGAGTCCTAAGAAGTAATAATATACACTCCACTTTTGCAGACCATGTGATACAAGAAAACCACCACCCAACAACATGGAGACTGATCTTGAGATCCTCAGAGAAAGCAACAGTCTGAATCAAAAACTCACAATAGTGGACAACTATCACATACAAAGAGCAATAATACAGAGAAAGAGAGTCCTGAATGAAAAAACAACACTGTGCAACAAAACACTGTTTGGAACACTCAATGAACTATACAAAGGCGACTCCCCACAAAAAATGTAACGGTCAAACAGACAAAAAAGAGAGGCTTCTGTTTTCTTGGTTTCCTCCCCACCTCTCTTTCCATCTCTCTCTCTCTCTCTCTCTCTCTCTCTCTCTCTCTCTCTCACACACACACACACACACACACACACACACACACACACACACACAACACAAACACATTACATACATTCTGCCCTCCCCAGCGGTCACAGCGCACCAGTTCTGACAGAACTTTCAAAAATAGCGCCACAACAAGTAAGCAACGACAACAACATAGCACTTCTCACTGGGTATGTTGTCAGAAGTGTCTGCTCAGATCACATTTCGCCACATTTTGGGAAAGAGCATGTGAGGTGAAGTAGTGAGCGGAAATTTGTGAGAAACTGAGTGAAAACAATGCACTAAAAAGCAGTTGACCGAGACACCAATCAGAGACACCAAACAGGACGAAAAATGAAACTTCCTGGCAGATTAAAACTGTGTGCCGGACCGAGACACGAACTCGGGACCTTCGCCTTTCGCAGGCAAGTGCTCTACCATCTGAGCTACCCAAGCATGACTCACGCCCCGCCCTCACGTTCAGGAAGAAAAATGTAAGTACAGGAACGTACACAACCCCTACCCTCGAAAGAATTCTTCATGGCTACTTTTCAGATGACATGCTGTAAAAAAAAAAAAAAAAAAAAAAAAAAAAAAAAAAAAAAAACCGACGAAAAAGAGCACTAAAACCGGGGTATAATAATACAGTTTATTTAGCGATGTAATTTTACGGCGAGTGTCTCAACAAAACAAAGCAAATTGCACATATTTTAATTATTAGGCCTGCAGCAATTATATTATTATAAATGTGATATTTTACTTTACAGAAATAAAAATTTGACCCACAGACGATGACACATTGGTGTCGAAACATGTGTGGGTAAACATAAAAATAAACTAATTGTGTTTGCAAAAGGCTGATTTTCAAAACAACCCAGTTTTTAAATCGCAAACACGGATTAACAAAATGAGCACCTTCAAACCTTAGTAGAATGAGTATTCATATGGATTCTATACACTTTAGCATTATTAAAGTATATGTGATCCTTAGATGTAATCCCTTTCCCAGTATCCTACCAGGGACTTGTGGCTTGGCACTTGCTTTACTTGTCACTGAAGGAAAGAAGGAAGATAAAACTTAAACGCCCAGTCGACGACGAGGTGATGCGAGTCGCACAAATTAGAACTGGGGAATGATCTTTAAGGATATCGTCCAGACGTTTCTTGTTGAGCGTACAAGGATTTGAAATTTCGTCCTCCGTAATGCGAGACCAATATCTTACCACTGCGTCGTTTCGCCCTCTTCCTGCAAGTGAAACTTTGTTTATACTCATATTAATCTTCAGTATAACTTCGAAACATTAGTATGACATGGTAATCAAAGGATACCATGCTTTTAAGTTTTCTGAAGTGTTTTATCGATACTAAAACGTATATTACTGTAATTTTTAGTGGCTTTGGTTTCCTAGTTAATAACTGTATCATTTTTGAAATGTCTGAGAGTGCAACTGATACATTAATTAACTAATTAATGTATCAAGTGAGCAGAAACGGTCCTATTGCACTTCCCCCGGGCACACCAGATTTTACTTCAGTGTCTGTCGATGACTCTCCATCCAGAATAATGTACTGCACCCTGCCTCTGAGGAATTTCTAATCCTATGATACAGGTATGCAGCGCTCTTAAAACAAACATTTTTTTGACGGTTGCCGACGCGACAGCGCAACTTCTTATCCCAGGTTTTCAATGCTAATCGCAACTAAACGATTCGTGGCCCCTGTGGTGTGGGGGTTTCTCGATTAACTGGGTCGTAATGGGAATGCATATTTTACGATATCGATGACGCCACAGTGGTCGTCATTAACCATTTCTTCTTTTCCGCCCACACATGTTTCGGTCAAATTTCACAGTCGTGGTGGTTTCATTTCATTTCCTGGAGAGCAATAGATAAAAATTTGCGTGTTAATATGTACTGTTTCGGAATTTTGTTCATTACATTCACAGTGTTTACTTTACGTTATTCGTCTAGAAAAGAAACACTTTGTTAACGAGTTCATAACTTGTCCCATAGATCATATTCACGATGAACTTTATGATGTGGAATGTGTCAACAGAACAAACACAGAACAAACAAAATAGGGAAAAATATTTAAATGGCTGCATGCTAACCATTCACAGGTTTATTTCTCCGAAACTGACTAATTATTTCAGTTCAAGAATTTCTCTATGTTATAGAAAGAATCGATAAGGAAAATGCCTTATAATCAAAATTTGAAAACACTTCTAATATCTTTCAGACTTTTGTTTATATCGGTAGAACGACAGTGCATTACAGTTGCATATTTCACCCCTTCATCTTTCAAAGTTAGATTCATCAAAGAGTAATGAGGATCACTGTTCATTGATTTCATTCTATTGCCTGACCTGTCAGTTTGAGACAAGATTTGTGTAGTATTTGACTTATGACACAAGTCACACCCGATCACCTGACCACGTTCGAAGTCCGTGAGTTCCGCGGAGCGCCCCATTCTGCTCCGTCACGATATCTAATGACTACTGAGGTCGCTGATATGGAGTACCTGGCATTATGTGGCAGCACAATACACCTAATATGAAAAACGTATGTTTTTTGGGTGTCCGGATACTTTTTATCACATAGTGTATCTTCACTCATTTCAGGGGCATCAAAGTGGTTGCCTGTCACTCCGGTGCCTAGGGATCAACTACTTGCTGTGTCTGTACACGTACATTTTTAAAGTGCTCAACGAAAGCGCACGGCTGGCAACGAGGGTGTTACTTCAATGTGGATCTTAGAAGGTGGCGACAGAAATGGCATCCCGCCACCCCTTGCATTAACTATTGCAAATCCGTTATTAATAACAGCGATCCTGACCCGAAGCATGACAAAGGCACTTGTAAAAGAAGAACAACAATATAAGCATGTATTTAATTAAACCAAAAGAGCAATCTATTGAGATTAGTTTCATCGAACCACAATGAACACAGAGCCAAACGAATGGCTGATAGATTAATTAGAAGAGTACGCCAACGTCATACACTGGTCGTCTGGATTACACGCGTAAGAATTGATGAGATCTTCTCTTTGGATGCAATAATGCACGACGTTATCAGAATCGCAAGTTGCTAAAAGGTATCTAATACCAATTCTGCTCAACGTAATTTGAACCAGCTGACAAGGCAAAGAAGTGCTGTGTTAAGACAGTCGACTCGTATTCAGAAAGACGGTTGATCAAGTCCACAGTCGGTCATACATATTTATGTATCCCTTGGTTTACGTAAATCTTTTAAGGCAAACACCATAATAGTTCATTTGAAATGGACATGGTCGATTTCCTTCCAGATCTGAGCTTGTGCGTTGTCTTCCATGACATCGTCGTCGACGAGACGTTTAATAGTAATCTGCCTTCGATGTGGTGGCCTTCACAAAATCTTCTCAGAGAGAGGTTGGCTACAGAAGTGCAGTTCGATCCACGTCAGGCCTTTTGATCCATATTTTGCACGTTTTCACTACATCACTCAATGTGAACGCACAAATGGCTCTCCAACAAAGGAATGGCCATTACATTTCATCTCCTTTCTGGGAAATGGATACAGTCGGCCACCTCGTCAAACACCATCTTTGACAGGACTTTAATATCTTATAAAACGAAAAAAATGGAATAAAGGTGACGTGCTGGAATACAGTATGCGCTTAGGAGCTAATAATAAGTCTCGATTTCCAAGAGCAGCACGTTTTTGCATTTACGTTAGCGACAAGCTCTTTCTCATTAACGGTACACATTTTCTCGGACGTAACGGCACTTTTTATGGACGTAGTTTACCAGTGGTTTCCGGCAATGGCCTTCTGGCCGAAATATACTACTCTGACACGTTCTGCTTACGACGGTAAGACAAAAAGAAGCCCAATTCTGGCAGGAGCCGCGTAAGAAGGCTGGTTGCGGTCTCGCAACCATCGTCACGACCTCCATCCAAAGCTCGGAAGTGGTGCAGGCCTGGTGGCAATGGCCATTCATAAAACACGATTTTACAGAACTGATAGGAGAACTATGTCTTTGCTCAAGGGAATCAGCAAACATGTTGTCGCATAGTATGGAACACCGTTTTAAGATTCTATTTTTTAATTAATTAACGTCATGTAGCACAAAATATATCATTTAAAATACGATAAGAAAAATCCAAATTATTTATCTGATTGTTTCCATGCTGTCCAACACTGCACAGAAATTGTGCAACGCCTTTACGTCAGCTTTTAGTTTACAAGGCGCGACTAAACCTAAGTGTCAAAATTATACAGGTAGCAGGGCACTGAAAAATTTTCGATAAGGAGCAAATGATACCTAAATGAATATTAAGTTTTTTTCTTTTTGAGTTAAACAACTTAACTTCATATCAATTGGGCTCATAATCATTTGGTCCCATTGCTTGAAAATGTCTGTACTATTCTGGGGATGTACTCGTAATCCCTGCTCCACCAGCAGTCACTGTTGTATTCTTAGCAGAACCGGTATGCGTTTCAGGGGCTAGTACGTCCTAATTAATTTTCTGCCACATCACTGAATACCATCTCCTCAACTTCTACAGTGGGCATAATACTTAATCGAGAACCTTAGACATCTCTCTGTAAACTGAATTACCCAGTTTCTCATAAATCTACCGACGGCGCTATATTCCTTACAATGAAACTACATCTGTTGCAAGCAAGCCAAATTAAACACATAGCTGGAAATTCTTTTAAACCGCCATACATTCATGAAAAGTAAACAGTGGTATACTCTACCGTGGGCACATCATACACAATTATCCGTTTTTCTTAAGTTAGCACCACCAATTTCGAAGCTTCAAACAGTTACATGTTACCAAAAATAAGCAGTTTACAAACGTTGCGTAATACGTATTGCTCATTCAAGACTTCGTACCGCCTAAAACATACATTTCGTGCAGTAGGTTCCCTGTCTCAAAATATTCTTTATATACATGTACGTCAATATTCTGCACGGCACCTCGCTGTGCATGGCGGAGGGTACTTTTTGTACAACTGTGACTTCCTCCTTTTCCTCTTGCTGTCGTGAATGGTTCGAGGGAAGAAGGATTGTTGATAAGCCTCAATGTCGCCGCTAATCTCCCTGAATTCATATTCTTGGTCTTTTCGCTAGATATAGGATGGAGGAAGCAATATCTTTGTTCACACCTCCAGAAACGTACGCTCCCTGAACTTTAACAGTAAACAACACTCTGATGCATAACGTCTGTTTTGCACAATCTTTCACTGGACATGGCTGAGCATCTCCGTGACGCTTTCACGTTAACAAAATGAACCTGTAATGAAATGTGCAGCTCTTCTTTGGATCTTCTTTATTTCCTCTATCAATCCTATTTGGTACGGATCCCAGACTAATGAGCAATGTTCAAGTATTGGTCGAACGAGTCTTTTGTAAGCTACCTCCTTTCTTGATGGACTGCATTTCTTGAAGATTCTTTCACTGAACCTCAGTCTGGTATCTGCCTAACCTACGGTTAATTACGTGGTCGTTCCACGTAAAATCGCTCTGTACGCTTACTCCTAGATATTTTCCGTTACATTTGTTCACGTTGAAGGTTAATTACCACTCCCTGTCAATCCTCTGCAGGTCTTCCTTCTAGTTTAATAACTTTTATCTGTTCAACAGTATTAGCCACGAAAAGCCTCATGGAGCATTCGAGATCATCTACTAGGCTATTTATATAAAGTATATTGTGGAAAGTAATGGTCCTGTAACACTCCATTGGGATATGCCAGACGTTTCTTTAACGTCTGGAGGTTTCCTTCATTTAGAATGACGGAGTGTGTTCTGATTGCTACCAACTCTTCAATCCATTCACACAGTTAGTCTGATATTCCGTATGTTCGTATTTTGTTCGTTAGGCGGCAGAGTGAAACTGTATCGAACGCCTTCCGGAAGTCAAGGGGCACGGCATTTATCTACTGCTGTCTAGGACTCATGGACGAACAGAGCGAGCAGGGTTTCATACGACCGTTGTTTTCAGAACCGATGTTGATTCCTACAAAGGAGATTTTCGATCTCCAGAAATGACATAATACGCGAGCATGATACATACCCCAATTTTCTATAACATACCTACGTCAGATTTATATGCCTATACTTCTGTGCGTCTTTCAACGACCTTCCTGAAAACAGTATTGATCTGTACTTTTTTACAACCATTAGAGACACTTTGCTCCTCAAAATACCTACACTACACTGCTGTTGGAAGAGGGGAAAGTTGAATTAAGATCGCCAAGTCTCTACATAATTTCGACCGTAAAAGTCTGAGACACTTCGATTGATGTTCGAAGTATTGTCCCTGTCCACGGTAAAATTTGTATAAAGGGCCGGAAGGGACTAAAGCGGGAATCGGCCCTATATTTTAGCTGGCGGAGAGATTTGTGTGTGGTAAAACATTTGACACTGAGCACAATTTTAGTTTTTTTCTGTTAGATTTCTCGGTTTTATAGCTGACAGTTAACACGATTTGTGTGTCTGAGCCTCTGTCTGTATGTGTGTGTGTGTGTGTGTGTGTGTGTGTGTGTGTGTGTGTGTGTGCGATGGTTTTTAGAGTAATAATTTATTTTGATTTATTTGAAGTCTTTCATCTGCGCGCGCCTCGTAAGATTTCGGTACAAGCTCCAGAGACCTCACTTCAGTGCGCACAGACTCACATAACATCATCATCATCATCATCATCATCATCATCATCATCATCACCATCATGGTCTCCATCACACCATCTTATTCATCACCATCACCATCATCACTGCAAGAACCATCTAGCCATCGTCTAAACTGAAAGCACGGAAAGCCTAAATCAGGACGGCCGGATGGTGACTCGAGCCCTGTTTATAGTGAATACGAATATATACTGAGTGTAGTTAACGCCTGTACACAGTTCAACCCATTTCATTCTATGAACAACGGCCTCCTACAGGTGCTGTTCACAACCCTCCGACATGTCCCCAAGGAGGCACTTCGCAGTTCTCTAGCGTTCTCCGTGGGTATCAAGATAGGCACGCAGATTTAGATTTCCATTGTTGCCGAACCTTCAAAAGTAAATGGCGGAATCGTCACGTCAAATGATCCAGGACTAGTATTCTGCCTTTAACGCTTTCATTCTCTCCTATACGTTAACATGGGGTTGAGCCCATCTTATAAAATTCCACTCAGTTTTCATTAGGTTTTACAATAGTCATTCTATGATACACGTATCGATAAATTTATCTACCTCACTTATCAGAATGAGATTTTCACTCTGCAGCGGAGTGTGCGCTGATATGAAGCTTCCTGGCAGATTAAAACTGTGTGCCCGACCGAGACTCGAACTCGGGACCTTTGCCTTTCGCGCGCAAGTGCTCTCGCAGGAGAACTTCTGTAAAGTTTGGAAGGTAGGAGACGAGGTACTGGCAGAAGTAAAGCTGTGCGTACCGGGCGTGAGTCGTGCTTCGGTAGCTCAGTTGGTAGAGCACTTGCCCGCGAAAGGCAAAGGTCCCGAGTTCGAGTCTCGGTCGGGCACACAGTTTTAATCTGCCAGGAAGTTTCTTTACCTCAGTTATATTTGCGTCCACTTGTGCACATCTCAACATCTGACCTTCTGCCCAGCGGAAATTTAGCATTAATGGCTTGCTGTTACCAAATGTACTTGGAGGTACTGCCAAACCTAAAAACACATGATTTGTTATAGCTACAATTATTATTCTGAAAATTATGTAAATACTAATGTAAATTTGTTCAGTACATCGTCCTCAGTCATCAACATAAACATCTGCACTTCAACCCGTTGTACCCTGTATAATAATGCAAGTTGATTGCGCTTAATTTAAAAACAATTCAGTAATATTGTTTAGTTTTTTTCTCGTTCATTTTGTGTTTAGCAACGCCACCTACTCCATGGAAGAATAGCTTTACACAAAATTTTAGAGATAATGTTTTAGGCTACTTTATAACGAGTATTAGCACGTTTATGCACGGTGTTTCGAAATAATTCGTCTGATTTCTCAAAATTATATCTTCTACATAGCAGATAATAGAAAGCTGGGGTAGATTTTAACTTATGCGAAGGGTTACTTTTTGTCCTAAACGAAACATCCGACTTTTACAAGGGTGTATCGCTCAAATGCGTACACATACTTTCCATAATTACGTTTAGGCTCAAAGTTTTCATATACGTTTCATCGTCCCACCGAAAGCACATCAAATAAACAGATGATAGTACAATAAATCCCATACTTATATGAGCACCTCTGGATTTGTTGCATTCACTGCTGAGGTTATGTAGCGTTGCAGTTCACCCAAATTTGTTGGAAAAGAAGACACATAGACGAGCCTTTAACAAATCTCATCAAAAAATAGGGGATGGATCCTTGGTTGAAGAAGCTTATTGCTAAGAACTGCTCTTACTTGCAGAAGCCAGTACTGTTGAAAATTTGTACACAGTCCAGTAACATTAATATGACCACCGCCCGTGTTCGAAGTCAGCATTAAATATCCACTAAGAGACAGCAGGTGGCAGCACTAGCTGTGGAGGTATGTAAAGCATGTCGCGTGGGAGGTGGGGGATGGGGGGGGGTAGGAGCGGGAAAAGTACAGTCGTTGTCGTAATACGGAAAGGGAGCGCTTTATCTGACGTCCAAAAGGGCATAATCATTAGCTTTAGGGCCAACGGTGTAAGCATTTCCGAAACTTGGTGTGCTGCCGTGGTTACAGTATACCGTGTACGGCAAAATGGCCCCTATTGGAAACTGGTGCCGAGGCAACTGCGGTGCACCACAGGACATAAATGACAGGTGTGAACGACGGCTGCGGAGATGCATAAGGGTGATAGACAAGCAACTGCTGAGCAACTGACCACTCATATGCGCCAAGGGGCTCTCCGCAATAGACGCCTGGTTCGTGGCCTGTGCGGCATGAAACTTCCGAGGGTCTGGGGAAAGGTTTTTTGGCATTCCGCGGGTGATCTCGTCATTCTGGAAGGCACAATGGACAACACAAGTATGCATCTATCCGTGGGGCATATCTCCATCGCTATAAGCAATTTGTTTTTCCTCGGCAGGACAATGCAAATTGTCATACATCTCGCAGTGTACGTACGCGGTTCGATGAGCACAAGGTTGAGTTAACCTAGCTCCCGCGGCCACCAAACTCCCCGGATATAAAAGCGGATTATCGCGATCAGGCTCTTTTCGCCACGTATCCTCAACCGAGGAACCTAGCGCAGCTGGCCACGGCAGCGGAGTCGGCATGGCTTCACGTGCCTGTTGGTGCCTTCCAGAACCTCACTGACTCTCTTCCTGAATGTCTCGCAGCAGTCTGTGCTGCAAAAGGGGTTTCGACAGGTGGTCACATTGATTTGACTGGACAGTGTATTTTAAGCATGTTCTCTCAGGTTGGGAAACAGTCAAGTCTCCAGCATATGCAGTTACGTAATTCCTGTAACTATCTTCATAACTCGCTCTAAATCTTTTCTCCGGAAATGTCACAAGACACTTCTTGCTTTGAAGAATACCTCTCGTGCTCGACTTTGGTAGGTGTCTTCTCTATTCCTCACAGCCTGATATTTGGCGGCTTACTTACCCACTTGAATTAAACGTAGACTCATCACTGAACACGAAACGTGCATGGAATTGTTCTCTTTCATTACCATAACGGCTGGCACGACGAACAGACTTCTGTGAATTACGCACAAAATTCTGTTGAAAGCACTCTGCGTCTTGAACGCGGGGGCGATCTGTGGTTTTTTCCCTTACATAAATTATCAGTGTCTTTAAACTTCTGTGCTATCGTCGAATGCTTTGAGCTGCAGGAATTGCTAGCCGTACTCCTGACGAAAATAACGCTGCGCAGTTGTAACTGAATTGCATCTGCTGAAACGGGTTTTGTTGCCGTATTATCGCCATGTCGACTCGATGCATTTCAGGTAATGAACAAAATAACGAGGTAGCTTGATCAGGAAGACACCTTTCAGCAAGTAAATGGACCAGCAGCCTACAACTGGCAGCAAGGTAAGCCTGTAGCTTCGTTGCGTGAGTTGAGATGTACCCCAAGTTTCTATCTTCTTTCATGTAGAAGATGGAATCATGTAAAATCTTGTTTATTTCATAACATTAAAGCATTTCTTCATTGTTGTTGTTGTTGTTGTTGTGGTCTTCAGTCCTGAGACTGGTTTGATGCAGCTCTCCATGCTACTCTATCCTGTGCAAGCTTCTTCATCTCCCAGTACCTACTGCAACCTACATCCTTCTGAATCTGCTTAGTGTATTGATCTCTTGGTCTCCCTCTACGATTTTTACCCTCCACGCTGCCCTCCAATGCTAAATTTGTGATCCCTTGATGCCTCAAAACATGTCCTACCAACCGATCCCTTCTTCTAGTCAAGTTGTGCCACAAACTTCTCTTCTCCCCAATCCTATTCAATACCTCCTCATTAGTTACGTGATCTACCCACCTTATCTTCAGCATTCTTCTGTAGCACCACATTTCGAAAGCTTCTATTCTCTTCTTGTCCAAACTGGTTATCGTCCATGTTTCACTTCCATACATGGCTACACTCCATACAAATACTTTCAGAAACGACTTCCTCACACTTAAATCTATACTCGATGTTAACAAATTTCTCTTCTTCAGAAACTATTTCCTTGCCATTGCCAGTCTACATTTTATATCCTCTCTACTTCGACCATCACCAATTTCATACAGTAAAGCTGCATGTCCTCGGGAAAAATTACGGCTGTAGTTTCCCCTTGCTTTCAGCCGTTCGCAGTACCAGCACAGCAAGGCCGTTTTGGTTAATGTTACAAGGCCAGATCAGTCAATCATCCAGACTGTTGCCCCTGCAATTACTGAAAAGGCTGCTGCCCCTCTTCAGGAACCACATGTTTGTCTGGCCTCTCAACAGATACCCCTCCGTTTCTACATATTGAATTGAAATGAAACTTACATGCTTGACTTCTTTCTACATCACGGAGATCCCTGCAGGATCCATAGTATACGAGTAACATTAAGTCAATCTAATTATGCACTTAAATGTGGGAACAGAGGTTTTTCGCCAAATATCTGTTCAAAGCATATTGATTTTGCTGCAGTTATCAATCCAGCAATATAGTTTGACACAAAGTTTTCAAAACAAAGCAGACAAATTTTTCTCTAATACTAAGCAGAGCAGACGCCATGCTGACGTTGCCAAGCCTGCGCCGTGAGAAGGGTGTGGCGTACCTCGCCAGCTTCCCGATTCAAGTTTTGCTTTCAACTCTGGTTGGGTGTGGCACTACCTCGTCGGAAGTTACATCACATACCAATACCTCAGATATACTTCACGCATATTAGTTTTTTTTCCATGATCTGCGTTTAATATCCGTATGCGGATAGTCGATAATACAGCACTACAACCGATCATTCTATTACAATTAACCTATTTATTCCTTGAACACATATTTTTATAATTTGCGAATTTCTTTCTACGGTACTTTCACTGGCAGGTCCATTATGCAGCTGTCTTACGTTCCTTGTGCCTACGACTTAGGTCTGTTAACAGAAATTTATTCATTTTATGTATAAGATAAAGTCTTGGGGAAATAAAGGGGACATCAACGACGCACTATTAATATAGGCATTAGGCAAATCTTCGAACTTAAGAATACTGTAGCTATTTGATATATATTTTGTTTCCAGCTTTTATTTGCGGAAAACCCAGCTTGCGTAAAACTTCTTTGCCAAATCAAAGGGATGGTTAGAGACAGACCTTATGTGGCGTGACATCACTGAGCTGATTTCATTGTAGGAATATGATTTGCTCTTACGTTCCTTGTGCCTACGACTTAGGTCTGTTAACAGAAATTTATTCATTTTATGTATAAGATAAAGTCTTGGGGAAATAAAGGGGACATCAACGACGCACTATTAATATAGGCATTAGGCAAATCTTCGAACTTAAGAATACTGTAGCTATTTGATATATATTTTGTTTCCAGCTTTTATTTGCGGAAAACCCAGCTTGCGTAAAACTTCTTTGCCAAATCAAAGGGATGGTTAAGAGACAGACCTTATGTGGCGTGACATCACTGAGCTGATTTCATTGTAGGAATATGATTTGCTCTAGTTTGTAACAGTGTTTATTCTGTATTGACGTTTCGTATAGCGACAAATAAAATGGAAGTTTAGGAATCCCAAGATCGTTCTGTTACATTTACATTTCCTCTCTTCAAAATTGCTACCTACGAAACCTCGACAATCTTCACTGAACGAGTTGGAATAGTGAAAAGACATTGGACTCGTATTAAATACTCGTTCAACCATCCAGATTTAAGTTCTTTGTGCTATCTCTAAATTACTTTAAGCAAATGCCGTGATAGTTCCTATGAAGAGGACACGATCAGTTTCCTTCTCCATCCTTCCCTAATACGTGGTTCGCTCCGTATCGAATGACCTCACCGTCGATGGGGCGCTAAACCCTAATCTTCTTCCCTTCCTTCAATATCTTGCACATTTACGGTAGTGTATACGGATGCTGTTAACCCCTTCAGCATCAGCTAAGGCCTGACGATAGTGCACTGAAGTACGCGGTTCATACCCAACCCTCTTACCATTGAAACTGGTAGCCACACAGTAAATGACATCAGGAGAACGGCTATAGATGTTTCATTTTCTTACATAAGTGAACGGTCGAAGTTGGAAACTGCTTCACTCTGCTACTGCAAGTATATGAGGAAAATATCTGGCATCCAAGCAGTATTTACAATGTGGATAAATGCTGTCTGCAGCTGAGTAATGATCAAGGAAATGTTCTTACAATGATGGGCTCTGTCATATCTATCACGTCACGTCAGCTGAGAAGGTTGAGTCCATCACCGTAGTGGCATGTTGCAATGCAGAAGGGAGGTTTCTGCCTCCACACTGTATTTTTAAAGGTCAAAGAAATATAGCTTAGTTTGAAGATGGGATGCCTCTGGGTTCCGTCGTTAAGATGAACAAAGAATCAGCGTATGTCAACTCAGATGTTTTCTTTCACTGGCTGTGGCCCCACTTTGTCCAACGGAAAGAAACTGGGAAGGTGTCCCTTATTTTAAATGGTCACAGATCACATTGTTCTGCTGTTACTGTGCTGTCTTCTGCATGCGAATATGAAGTGATATTGTTATGCCTCCCAAATAAAACAACTCAGTATCTGCAGCCTCTGGACCTGTCGTTCTTCAAGCCATTGATGACATTTTACAGCAGACCCTAAACAACTGAATCCATTCTAACCCGGGCCGCAGAATTATCAGACTTTATTTTTGGTCTTTGCTGAGCGCTTCGTGAAATAGGGCAGTTACTGTTGAAATTGGCAGCGTCGGATTATATGCGTGCGAAATTTGTCCATATGATCTATATATAGAAAATTACAGAACATGCGTTCACCTTTTCTGAAAATATGAGTGGGAATCTGACTGACAACCACGAGCTCAATACCTCTCCGGTAGTTGGTACAACAAGCAGCAGCGTGCCACAACTTCCTTTGCGGAAATTAATCCTATCTCCAGACTGTAGACACCCAAGCAAACTAGAAGAAAGAAGCAAACTACGGAAGTCCTTACGATGGTGGAGAAACGGGATGTGTTGCGACGAAAGGCTGCTCCGATGACGAAGAAAGGAGGAAAAATGCCGCAGAAGAGGAAGAGGAAGGACAGTTCATCTTCAGCATCTTCCGCTCCAGAAGAGGACGATGATATTTATGTTGTGTTGAGGAGAAACTTTTGCAACTCTAATATCCTGAATATTGAATTTAATTTCGTTGTTAGATTTCGCACCTCCCGTTCATTGTATATGGGGACTCTGTTGCCATAACTCTGTTACTAGGACATAGATTTTCATTGAATTAATTTCTTAGCAGTCAAGTTACTTGATAGCATTTCTGTTGGGTAGCACTTTTCCCTACAGCCTGGTCGTTCAGGTCACCTGATATTAATCCGCGTGAATTATGAGTGTGGCGTTATCTAGGAGTTGTTGTGTTCAGTGTTATAATTATTAACGTTGCTAAATTCAAGATACGCTTTGCACCACGGATTCTGAACGTGACCGCCGAGACACTTCAATCTGTTGAGTAATCTGGTGTTTCTCGACTTCAATTAGTGGCAGAAAACGGTGGACAGCATATTAAACATGTAAGAAAATGAAACACCTACAGCCATCCTTATGATGTCATTTATTACGTAGTTACCAGTTCCCTTGCTTATGCTAAAGGGTTAAACACCATCCGTATACATGATGCATCAGTGGCCAACATAACTGGTTCGCGCAGACTACCTGTAACTGTGATGTTTTCTCTCCGACCATCAACAATAGCTGAACGGAGAGAAAACATCACAGTTACAGGTACTCTGCGTAAAACAATTATGTTGGTCACTGATGCATCGTGTATACGGATAGTGTTTAACCCTTTAGCATAAACAAGGGAACTGGTAGACACGCAATAAATGGCATCGTAAGGACGGCTGTACGTGTTTCATTTTCTTAACGAGCGAACGGCTGAAGTCCCCCAAACCTCCGATCACACGAATGAACATACAAAAATCATATTAAATATGTCCGGCGCCACTGTCACAACTATAAATCTTTGTCATTTAGCTTTTCATGTCGTTTTTGGTCTCAGGATTATTCAAAAATGCGACAACTGGTTGCAGGGCAGGGTGCAGGTCTGTTGGGTTTTCTGATGAAAACTGGTTCTGCCTCGGTGCCAGTGATGGCCGTGTGTTGGTTAGATGGAGGGCAGCTGAGGGCCTGCAACCAACCTGTCTGCGTGCAAGACACACTGGACCTACACCTGGAGTTATGGTCCGCGGTGCGATTTTGTATGACAGGAGGAGCACTCTCATGGTTATCCCACGCAGCTTGACTACAGAATTGTACGTCAGTCTGGTGATTCGGCCTGTTGTTCTGACATTCATGAACAGCATTCCAGGGGGTGTTTCCCAAAAGGATAACGTTGGCCCACATACCGCTATTGTAACCCAAATCCTCTACAGTGTCGACGTTGCCTTGGCCTGCTCGGTCACCATATCTGTCTGCAATCGAGCGCACAGGATCAATATCGAACGATAGCTCCATCGTCATCCACGGACAACATTAACCGTCCTTGTATTGACCGACCAAGTGCAACAGGCACGAAGTCCATCATATAAACTGACATTCGGCACCTGTGCAACACAATTTATGCACGTTTGCATTCTTGCATTCAACATTCTGGCAGTTACGCCGGTTATTAATGTAACAGCATTGGAAATTTTCAATGGCTTATTTCGCGCTTACATCAACCTTTGGTATTGTCATGTTAAACACTTAAATATGTTGCCTAGACAAATGTATTCTCGAAATTTCATTACTCTACATTAATTTTTTTGGTGTTGCGTTTTCATCCGTCAGTGTATGTTGAGCCTCTCTGGAAACGGGCTTTTCCATGTGACACTCTCTCTGTTGGCTGTGTTTCGTATATTTTGGAGAACATAGCACATCATTATCGAGGATAGTCTGAGGTGTTTGCAGTATCGGTACATGACACTCCAACCTACTGTCTAGATCTGTAGCCAACATGTCGTCTGTGAGTTCGCCTTTCAAAATGATGATGCACTGCCACGTGGCGCCAGCCATGGAATACCATCCTCCAGGGGCAGGGATCATTTGAATGGAATGTCTGCGGTGTCTGCTGCCACAAATCGGATTTTGCGTTCTTGAAACCAATAGATCAATTGAAACTTGCAGTGCGTCTTCACAGAAACACTTCTCGCATTCTGGATTACCTCGGGATGGTCTCCGTTGTAGACAGCGCGTCGTGGAGGTTCGAACCACGTTACAATGCGCAGGGTTATGTAACACGATACAGAATATTAATCTGCAGCTGATTTTGATTTCACAGATGAGACCTTTTGAAATGACTGCCTTTAGTTCCCCAAGGCTTCTTCTTTCATCCGCTGCACGTCGTGTCTCGAATGTAAGGGTGCACACGTTCGAATATATGCATGCTGTGTAAAACTTCTTTATATTTAAGTCTGCATCTATACTCGTCTAACAGCACTACGCTCTCAAACTGATGAGCAGTACAGAGGAATCGGTGGAACAACTGTTTTTAGGCCACTATGTTTTTGCATGAATTACATTTCATTAGGTTTCTTCCAACGAACATCAGCCTGGAACTACTTTTGCTTCAGTTTATTTCATATTATTGTTGCACTTTATGTCGCTCCGGGCTGTTACTCGTAGATATTTCACACTTGTTACTACTTCCAGTGATTTATCGTAAATAGTGTAAGCGAAAGGTTTTGTTCCTGATGATGATCACTAACAATCAAAACTGATAGCAATATTACAGATTTTCGGGGTAGCTGACGGTGCTAAAACATGATATTCAACAAATAATTCAATAAGTTATGGGTCTTTACGCAATAAATTTCATTTATTTACATTGAGGGTCAGTTGCCAATTCTGCACCAAGCGTAAATCCTTCGCTGGTCTTCCTGCATTTCGTTACGGTTTACTACCGTTGTAACTTTTCTATATCCAATGGCGCCGTCTGTGAACGGCCTCACTGAGCTTCGAACCCAGACCGTTTACCATTATCTTGTGGCGTACCTCCGAATTCACTTATACATTTGTAAATTTCGCCTAATTAAGAAAAAAGTGATACCACTTGAAAGCGCTACTTGAATTACGTTAGCTCAGGCTCGTGAAGTCGCAAATAAAACAGTCATTTATTTTTATACTACTTCGGGTTTAGTAGTCTACACCATCATATGCAGGCGGTGCAACACTTCTTTATATTTACGTCTGCATTTATAATCGTCTAACAGTATTACGATCTCAAACTGACGAGCAGAACAGAGTAATCGGTGGAACGAATGTTTTTAGATCACTATATTTTTGCATGAATTACATGGACATTTACGGAGTCATATTCCTGGTATTAGTGAGGAGCACAGTCGCCTTTTGACAGTAGCTGGACAACTGTGAAACAGATTACGTTTCGTCTTTCGAGGTAAAGGAAAACCAAAAAGATTCATCGTACTGTTTCAAGTTCCCTGTCGTATACACGAAGACAACTGACAAGTTGTATGACGGCTGTGATTTCCAAAACAAACATCAATAGCCATGACAGCAATCTTATAACACCCTAATACTGTTGTTCAGTTACTGTTCGCGGGTTCAGTGGGCTACAGAACGTTAGTAGTGTGTAATTTAGTTTAGTCAACTACTTTGTATACTTTTCGTGAACCTAACGTTTCCTGTGAGTATGCCATGCGGCTTTTCGCGGATGATGCTGTAGTATACAGAGAAGTTGCAGCCTTAGAAAATTGCAGCGAAATGCAGGAAGATCTGCAGCGGATAGGCACTTGGTGCAGGGAGTGGCAATTCACCCTTAACATAGACAAATGTAATGTATTGCGAATACATAGAAAGAAGGATCCTTTATTGTATGATTATGTGATAGCGGAACAAACACTTGTGGCAATTACTTCTGTAAAATATCTGGGAGTATGCGTGTGGAACGATTTGAGGTGGAATGATCATAGAAAATTAATTGTTGGTAAGGCGGGTACCAGATTGAGATTCATTGGGATAGTCCTTAGAAAATGTAGTCCATCAACGAAGGAGGTGGCTTACAAAGCACTCGTTCGACCTATACTTGAGTATTGCTCATCAGTGTGGGATCCGTACCAGGTCGGTTTGACGGAGGAGATAGAGAAGACCCAAAGAAGAGCGGCGCGTTTCGTCACAGGGTTATTTGATAAGCGTGATAGTGTTGCGGATATGTTTAGCAAACTCAAGTGGCAGACTCTGCAAGAGAGGCACTCTGCATCGCGATGTAGCTTGCTGTCCAGGTTTCGAGAGGGTGCGTTTCTGGATGAGGTATCGAATATATTGCTTCCCCCTACTTATACCTCCTGAGGAGATCACGAATGTAAAGTTAGAGAGATTCGAGCGCGCACGGAGGCTTTCCGGCAGTCGTTCTTCCCGCGAACCATACGCGAATGGAGCAGGAAAGGGAGGTAATGACAGTGGCACGTAAAGTGCCCTTCGCCACACAGCGTTGGGTGGCTTGCGGAATATAAATGTAGATGTAGATGTAGATCAGCACACGAATCACAGAATCACTTGCTGGATGTTTAAGAATTTGTGATTTTCTTTCAGTAATTACCTGAGATACTTGTCGTGTCATTGGCGAATTGATTGTACGAACACATCTAATGTGTTGTTTTGCAACTTGCTTGGAAAATGTTCATTGTATTTGCATACGTACTTTAATATTTGATTTGCCCTGCAACGCATACTGATTTCAGTCGATTATCTTATGAGACACTCACTTCAAACCTAACATAGGGGTGTGCTTCTATGCTCATCAGCAGAGATATTATACTGAAAGTGAGAAGCGAAGCAGTGGAGAAGCTTCAGAAATATACTCAAGGCGAGACACGAAAGAGAAAGTTGTTGTCACACCCAACAAGAGAGGGCTGGAACAAGTCAAGCCAGCACCGAATCGGGAGGAGCCGTTGTAAGTCGTAAGTTGTGAGTTGTAGGGGTCACGAGAGAGCAGAGAGCAGACATTGCCCGCAAGAAAGCGAGAGCCGCTGTCACCACCTAACGTAAACGCTTCCCAAGTGACACAGCCACCACTGGGACACACTCCGTGTTGTCCGCAGCTCGTGGTCGTACGGTAGCGTTCTCGCTTCCCGCGCCCGGGTTCCCGAGTTCGATTCCCGGCGGGGTCAGGGATTTTCTCTACCTCGTGATGACTGGGTGTTGTGTGATGTCTTTAGGTTAGTTAGGTTTAAGTAGTTCTAGGGGACTGATGACCAGCGATGTTAAGTCCCATAGTGCTCAGAGCTATTTTTCTTTGAACACACTCCATGTTTCATTACATAACTCTTAACCAAACAAATTACTCACACTAGATGTGATGGATTTCGATTTAGCATCCTACCAATTGTATCGTTATGACTAGAACAAATATGGTACTATGTAGACTGAATGTCCTTTACTTAATAACATGTTTTATAGCGGATGGCCACAAACTGCTTCGAGTACACATCTCCTATGATGTGCGCTTCTTCATTGTCATTGTTTTCAAATGGGAGCAACGCGTCGCGACTAAGTTTTGTTTTAAAAGTAAAAAACCGAGACTGAAATATACTAAATAATGCAAGAAGTGTATGAAAATTATTTTCTGACTCGAAGCAAGATGTTCAACTGGCGTCTAAGTTTTACAAACAGTGTAAGCCCTATAAGACGATCCTCTTGCTGGTAGTCCGATAACTAGCCCAAGTGAAGAAACTGCGAAGCCCTGACGGTAGCTGTTTCACGGTAACCGACGAAATAGCATCACAGGTGGACTCGATACTGTGAACGCTGCCTACAGCAAGACTATGTATGACAGACGAGCGGAAGATGTGTGTGTGGTTTTTTCCGCACCAGCAGCCGTATGAGCAAAACGCGCAGCGCGTACAGGCTACCAGCATTTCGTTGAGATAGCCTGTATAGAGGCGGGTTTATTGTTGAATAATGTCATAGTGGATATAATATAATACTTTGAATTCGATCCACCGACGAGGACGCTGTGATAGTCACCTGAAGGGGGCTGCCAATGACTTTAGGCGCGTCGAAATCAGAGATGAAGGACATGATAATCTCATTTTTCGATTATCGACAGACTTCATCCTCCCTGGTCACACTATGGCAGGGAGATTCTATGCGTAATTTCTCAGACGCCTTCTCTTTAGAATCCTCTGTAAACGACTCGAAAGATACGAATCCGAGAAATGGTGTTTGCACGACAATGTCACGGCCCAGAATAGAGTTTTTGTGTGTCAGGTATCAGCCAAAAGAAGGATAAGAGTCCTCGAACATCCCCATATTCCCCCGACTGGACTCCAGCAGGCTTCATACTGTTCCTCAAATTTGCCTTTGATGGGGAGGATTTTGAATGTGTTGAGTCTATTCAAAGGAACGTGAAGTCGATTCGAACACCAATGCAGACGTAGTTTTTGCCAGGGTGCATCAGAACCTCTATGATTGGTTCTGCGAGTTTATTACAAGGGAAAGTACCCATACCGAAAGGTAATACGTTAATAACTTGTAGTCAGACAATTTTTTAATATATCATATAAACATAAAAGCGAATAACATTAACCAGAAAAGGAATAATATAATGGAAGCACTAATTACGGCAGTAACAGATGCACTTGGCACATGAAAGAAAAGTTTTTTTCAGAAGGGGCCTGCAATACTGGGATGATAAAATATGTGGTCTAATTGAAGATAAGAAACATACATACTTAATAATGATCAAGATCTGAGTCTATATTATAAAAGAAAATCAGCTCTATCCAAAAGGAAAGTCAGGCAAATTAAAAAGCATAGTTGGTAAAAGTATACATAGATACTGAACATGATTTAAGAGGAAGACAAAAGACAAATCATACAAAATTATGAAACACTTAAACAAAGAAGATAAGGAGAAACGGCAAATAGACACAATATCACAATATCTATATCTAATTTGTTGTAACAATATAAAACACTGTGGACGGATGTGCAAGATAAACAGATGGTTCCAGATAGCGATATAGACTTTATAATGTTCGAGGAACTACAGGCTGCAATAACGTCTAGCGAGAACAGAAGGGCTCCAGGATGTTACAAAATTCGTATAGAACTGATAAAATATGCACCAAATATTGCACAAATAAGAATACTCGATTTGATGAATATGTGATGGCAAAGTAGCTTGTACTTGAATAACGGAACATAACCCAGATATGCCCAGTTTATAAGAAAAGAAACAGACATGCATGTCACAACTAAAGACATATTTACCTTCTGAATTCATATTATAAATTGTATGCTAGAATTTTAACAAAAAGTCCATCGCCAATCGCTGAAACTGTATTATCTGACCAACGTGGTCTTCAAAAAGGCAGATCATGTTCGGACTGTATCTTCACCATGACACAACTAATAGAAAAACACCGACTACGAAAAGGCGTTTGATAAAGTAAATCGAAATGAACTGTGGGGGATTTTAAAACATAGAGAGTTCCCATCTGCAGGCCGGTGTGCCCGAGCGGTTCTAGGCGCTTCAGTATGGAACCACGCGACCGCTACGGTCGCAGGTTCGAATCCTGCCTTGGGCATGGATGTGTGTGACGTACTTAGGTTAGTTAGATTTAAGTAGTTCTAAGTTCTAGGGGACTGCTGACCTCAGATGGTAAGTCCCATAGTGCTCAGAGCCATTTGAACCATTTCTGGTTCCCTGATAAGACCTGTATAGGGTTTAGATATGAATAACAAAATACAAATAAAAATAGCAGACTGCAGATATAACATGACTGAAATAAACCAAGCAGTTAGACAAGTGTGTCCCCTCTTACCCACCCTTCTTAATATACATATCGAAGATGTAACGAAAACTTGGGTGCAGAGAATAAAACATTATAAAATTAATGATGTGTATGTTAGTACGCTACTTTTTTATCAAGACCAAGTAGTTGTTAGCCAGAATAAAAATGACTTACCAGAGGCTGTCTTCATTTTACGTAAAATAGCCAGAGAATACAATCTGAACCTCTGTACCACAAAAATAAAATCACTGGAATTTTTTGGTCACCAGCTCATGCAAGTTGGGATTGAAAATGACAAGAAGATCATAGAGCAAGTTAATACATTTAAATATTCAGGGGAGCAGTATTACATACAGGGTGCACAACAAAACAGACAAAAAGGCAGTGCTATCTAATTATTCCTGTGGGACGTTACGCAGAACTTTGAGAAAGAAAGTTCATAGAGATTCTCTACCACATTTCTAGAAGTTAATGACTGCACCAGAACTGCTCTATGAATGTGAAAACTGGACCATTAGCCAAGATGTAACCAGAATAGAAGCATGTGAAAAGAATTTCCTGAGATACTTTGCTGGATACACTTTGATGAATAAAAAGAGGTATGTTACATCTGAGCCGAACTGAATATGCAAAGTATAATTGTCACAATAAAACAATATCATTTAAGATGGAAAGAACATATAGACCATGTGCCAGGTGCAGGAATCACTAAAGCCATAAAACAATAATTTGGAAGGAGATGGAACGGACCAGAACGTCTAATCCTTGTTGTATATGATGATGATGACGATAATTTTGTAACTTCCTGCCAGATTAAAAATGAGTGCCGGCCCAAGGAGTGGTAGTCCCGCAGGTTTTGTATTGCAACTACTGTGAAGTCTGTAAGTTCGGAGACGAGCTACTGGTAGAAGTAAAGCTGTGAGAAGGGGTAGTGGGTTGTCCTCAGGTAGCTCAGTTGAATGGCTGGCTCTGAGCACTATGGGACTTAACATCTGTGGTCATCAGTCCCCTAGAACTTAGAACTACTTAAACCTAACTAACCTAAGGACATCACACACATCCATACCCGAGGTAGGATTCGAACCTGCGACCGTAGCAGTCGCGCGGTTCCGGACTGCGCGCCTAGAACCGCGAGACCACCGCGGCCGGCAGCTCAGTTGATAGTTTGCCTCTGGCAGCAGAGCAGCTCAGATATGCTGCTTATGTCCTGGCTGCGCACGGTTGTGGTCGAGGTTGTCTTCACTGCAGCCAGGTCTGCATGTGTGAATTCTGACAGACTAGCACTACGGCACACTTTTTCAGAAAGAGCACGCTCAAGTTCGCGTTCTTTGACGAATATGAGAGACCTAAGGCCCGTGAAATGGAACGCTTTCTGCGAGACGAGGTTCACGTTAATTGCAGCGACCTTATTCTCCTCCATTTATCGATTGTGAGCAGTGTCGTCTATGTCAAGGTTGTTACAGAAGCGGCATGTGAAAAGATGCTGAACGATGTCAAATCGGATTAAAATTTCGACCGTCAGATGGCCACATAGGAGAAGTGTCAGTGTCCAGGTTTAGGTATCTGCGCCATAAGCATCTTTGAACTGCCTTCGAGGTAACAGACGCATAGCGTCAATATGGTACAGTGATTAGCCACACCGCTGAAAAATGGGCGTGATTCACAACTTATCCAGAACTTAACGGTGTCTGACAGGTACGAATTGAGTTGATGAAACATGTACCCTCATATTTGTACTTCTGGGGCTGCAGAGCCAAAGTAATATGCGACGGGCAGCGAAGGACCTGTTCAGGATGAGGCAGTGAGGGGCATGTTCGTTGGAGTGCCTCCATAGGAGAGTGACCCAATTGCCTAGGGGCGATTGACAAGGTACAGATGCAACCACGTCTCTTCAGTGGCAGCACTTTAGGACGCGCCGACGCCGACGTCGACGCCAAAGCCATCTATCGATCCGCCGACTCAGGAAGTGGCGGCAATGGCGTTGCATACTGTCGAAGAGACACTGATCGCTGTTACGCCCGACACAATACCGCCAATGCCAGCGGCGATCGAAGGAAGACTGAGCAGGGTGTGAATGTAAAGACTATGACGTGACACGCGACGAAGTGGCTGATGCACACCAGGATGAACCCCTCACTAAGGACGTCGACATATGTACACGTGCCGGACGTGGTGGCCGAGCGGTTCTATGCGGTTCAGTCCGCAACCGCGCAACTGCTACGGTCGCAAGTTCGAATCTTGCCTCGGGCATGGATGTGTGTGATGTCCTTAGGTTAGTTAGGTTTAAGTAGTTCTGAGTTCTAGGGGACTGATGACCTCAGATGTTAAGTCCCATAGTGTTCAGAGCCATTTGAACATGTACGCGTAAACAGCGTTCGCCGAAAAGACGTAAAAAGCGCCGACTCAGTCAGTATGATGTCCATTTCCTGCCGTCTGAGATCAGTATTGATTATCACATCTTGGATTATTCGTCACGAGAGATGCAGCATCATGATGACGCCGACCGTGCACTTTCACGTGTGAGAGGATGTCATGCTTCTCTGATGACTATTCCCCTACGGATTCCGTACACTCGTCCAGATTCCAACAGGATGCGACAGAGGAATCGCGGAAACCACCTGAAAACATGAATCAGGGAAGGGTTGCGGCTCCTGACACACTCGACTGTGGCGACAAAGAAGACGACATAAAGGGGCTAACAAAAAGATTGTTGGGGACGTAATTGTGGCGCCTACCTAC
The DNA here is from genome assembly GCF_023864345.2 of Schistocerca serialis cubense. Classification (NCBI taxonomy): domain Eukaryota; kingdom Metazoa; phylum Arthropoda; class Insecta; order Orthoptera; family Acrididae; genus Schistocerca; species Schistocerca serialis. The sequence goes on from NC_064640.1 coordinate 387,785,540, forward strand.
TCAGATGATTGATGATGTCGGACTCCTACAGGAAGGCAACTCCACCGTGGAAACCATTGGAGCCCATGCTGTAGATACACTCCTTATTAAATTTCGAAATTGTATGACGGAAACCAAACCGCTAGCTTAAAAAATTGGGACTGTCAATATCAACAACATTGGTTCGACAATGAACTTGCAACTCTTTCGTGATATAATATACGCATCTGACGTTGATATCCTGTTGGTGTAAGGACTGCGGCTCAACGCAGTCCCTGATATATCTGGTTATTTCACGCACGAATCATCTTACTCAGCCAATAACAGTGGCACGATGATGTTGATACGGGAAGGGATATCGGCAACCGAACCCTCATTCCTACCATCCGCACAATGTCTGGCGGTTACAATTGATGGGATCAGTGTTATCAACATTACGCTCCCTCCGGCACAGACCACCGAAAGGAAAGAACTTAGTTGTACGCAGCCCGTATTGCTCCTCTTTTCCCGGCAGGTACGACCACTTTCTCCGCAGCGGTGACTTCAACTGCTTCCTGGCTCCGTAGGATCGAACTCCCAAACTCAGTACCTGCAAGAAACTACAAGTGATGTGCCACGACATGAATCTGTGCGACACATGGGATGGGATCCAAGGGAATACGGAAGGTTTTACACATTTCACCGTACACGGGGCGAGCCGAATTAACCGTATTTATGTCTCTGATGGACTTCAGGAAGCGACGATTTCTGCTGAAATATGGCCCACGATTTTTAATGATCATCAAACATACTTTTGCACCATCAACCTAGCAAGGCAGAGTGTGTGGTGCAGTCGAGGAACTTGGAAATTAAACGTTTCGCTATTGTCAGAACGAGATTGTCATGAGAGAATTGGGAAGGCGTGAGCCATATGTGAGCGGCGACTCCCAGCATACGCAACGGTGACACAATGGTGACTGGGATGTGCGAAGCCGGCTTTCTCATCGCACTCTGATTACTTACATGCGAGGCAAAATGCAGTGTCACTAGGACACAACAGAGTATTACTATACAGTGCTTCGTGATCTGTCATTGCAAGCCCCAGCTCCTCACCGTCAGGATGACGTCAACCATGTTAAGGCGCAGATTATCATGCTTACGCGGTGCAGAACGAAAGTCCTGCCAACAACGACCAAATGCTTGGATGGTACTGCCTGGGAACCTCCATCAGTGCATCATGTGATACTCGAAAAATGATTTCGCCGAACGCTGATCGACACAACCCACACTGCGGATGATCGTCATCTGGCGTCACGAACGGACGTAGCTTCAGCATTTCAGGACAGATTTTGTCGGTTGTTCACTGGTGCCCAGACAAATCCTTGGGTAAGGGAGGAGATCTTACAACCAATAAAGGCGAGAGTGAACCAGATGGTTGAGGAAGTGGTCGTGGAAGCGATCATGGTAGATGAAATGTTGGGGGTGCTCAAAAAAGGAGCAGCAAACAAATCGTCTGGACAGGACGGCCTACCCCTACAACTTCATAATGGCTTTTACAGACCTCATGATTCCCTGATGGATAACAATGTACAACGAGCTCATGCAGCCTGACGTGTACATGTCGCCGGTCTTCCTTGAAGGCTACGTTCCCCCTATACCGAAAAGGGCTGGAGGTCACGAAGTGGATCAATACCGACCACTCACCGTGCTTAATAGTGACTGCAAGATCTTTGCTCGACTGATGGCAACACAGCTCAAGACGGCATTGTCACACAATATTTCTCCAGATCACATGTGCCTTGCAATAAATCGCAACATACAGTCGACGCTCAGCGACTATAGACACGTGATAGCACTAGCCACTGCTTGTCGACGTAGAGCGGTTCACATCTCTGTCGAAGCTGATCAAGCTTTCGACCGTTCAATCATGAATTCTTAGTATCAGCCATTCTCTGAGTGGCATTTCCATCGAAATGGTTCAAATGGCTCCGAGCACTACGGGACTTAACATCTTAGGTCATCAGTCCCCTAGAACTTAGAACTACTTAAACCTAACTAACCTAAGGGCATCACACACATCCATGCCCGAGGCAGGATTCGAACCTGCGCCCGTACGGTCGCGCAGTTCCAGACTGAAGTGCCTAGAAACGCTCGGTCACAGCGGCCGGCTCATTTCCATCCGTTTTTGTTCAGATCATCATGCGGCTGCTAAGGGGTGCGCTCTCCAGGGTGATGGTGAACGGCCGAGATACAGGTCCTATACCGGTATAAGCTCGGTAAGGAAAGGTTGCCCTCTGTCAGCGATCCTCTTGACGATAGCGCTTGAACCACTCATTAAAGGGCTATGGTGGTCGCTCGCCGACATGGAGCTGAGAGTTAAAACCTTTATCTATCGAACACATGCAGACGACCTTCTGTCTTTCGTGTGATTGACAGAGGAGGTGCAAAGGTCACTCTACTGGCTAACATAGTATGGAGGCGCGGTGGTCAGTGTTTTGAATATGGTGAACCCGGGGATAATACCAATTGGGCGAGACCTGGATGGGACCAAGGCCCATTACGATTGGTGGAAACTTTGAGGTGCCTGGGGATTCCGTTCACCCGTGACCTACGAATGACGGCGACGGTGAGTTATAGGCACCTGCTCTAGATGATTCGCGTAGGGGTGCGAGATAATTCAGTCCTGGACATGATACAATGCGTGCAAGATGTCAACGTATATCTTGCATCGCGGTTGCCACATACTCCACTGATATTTCCACAGTAACTGCAGATCGCCTGCTGACGGCCTTCGAATATTTTGTCACCCATGTGATAATACTCAAGATTCATTTTGCCACTCTAATCCTCTGCACGTGTGACGGTGGCCTTGGCCTTATAAACGTCCACTTAAAGTTCCGGTCCTCCTCATCTGCTCATGAGGGCGATGCTCAGAATACGGCACCGCCGACGGAAATAATAACGTCGGCTCTGACTGACGAACTAATGGCACGGTATTATGTGCAGCCTGTTTATGTCAGCAACATTTCGCGAATACTCGCTCGCATTACAGTCTATAGCCATGAGCTGCCACATCCAGAGACCCGACGGTGCGAGCTGTTTATCGTCTCTTAATGCGGTATCATGACAGGAATGTGATGGAACGGCGATACGCGATGAGAGCTTGGTCCACCCTATGACGTTCTGTGCACCCCCCGTACCTTAACTTGGCGGCTCGATACTCGTAGTACGTTCAGTTTGATCACAAGTATATGCCACGTGCCAGACTGCACGTAATAGACATGACTGACTTGCTCCTTTGCACATGTTGCGGATTGATAGACACGGATGAACATCGTGTAGTGTATGGAAAGGCGATGGAAGTGTGTACTCTGACACGTCGTATCGTAACATTTCTTAGGCGTACCACTTAAACAGAGATCACACCGGCGGTAATTCTTTACCCTGATGTGACATACTTCCTCCGACAAGAAACGAGTGCGATCTACTGGATCGCAGGGATGGCAGTGAGTTACATATATGACGACAATGAAATGGACAAACCGCAGTTTTAGATGCACTTACACGCTCAATACGAGAAGATACAGCGTCAAACAAAATATGGAACACATTGCGCCAATTTCTTAAGATGAGTATTAATGAATCCTCCCAACAATTTCGATGTCCCACTTTTGAGAAGTTTAACTGCATAATTAGATTCGACTGCATATACGACGAACCCTTATGGAATGAGGACTGTGAGAAGACGACTGGTCCTCTTCTGCTCGAGAGCTGGAGACTCGGCATAACGTTTCAGATAAGTTATTTTCATTTATTGCAGGAGTGTGAACTTCATTATTTTGTTACAATTTTCTGCCTTTTGTGGCACTTTATAATTTTTTTCATGTGTGTCTTTGTGAAAAGTGTGGAAAAAACTTCAAACATGAACTACAAAAAAAAAAAAAAAAAAAAGTGGCGCAGTGGGTAACGCATTATTCTTCCATTAAAGCAACCGCTCGCGTAAAGCGGGAAATCCAGGTTCGAGTAAAAAAAATGGTAGAGCACTTACCCGCGAAAGGCAAAGGCCCCGAGTTCGAGTCTCGGTCCGGTTCACTGTCTTAATCTGCCAGGAAGTTTCATATCGGTGCACACTGCACTGTAGATGAAAATCTCATTCTGATAATTTTATTTTATTTTGTAGTAGTCCCGGGAGTAACTGAATCTACTGTGGTGTTTCAGATTCTTCTACATTTTCACACTTTGCTTACTTCTACCTTAATTTCGTTTTGTGTGCATCGTTTCATAAATCAGGCATCAATGGAACTTGTCTTGGCTACCTTAATTCCGTCTGCAATGTAAGCTGACTCTGGAAGATTGCAGAACGTAACACGACTATTTTCTGACGTACAGACAGCTCTTTGTGAAAATAGCACTCACGGTAGGACGCCCGGGGTTAGTTTTTCGGGAATCATATGTATCCAAGCTGTCCCTGTTATTTACACAGTGATTTATCAATGCCGACAATCGAGAACAACACAGTATACGCCAACAATACTATTGTTCAGGTATTTAAAAGCCCCGTCAAACCTTAATTTTGGAGCTTCGAGACGGTACAACCAATTGAAAAAAAATTATTCATGCTCAATACGACGTGTTTAACTTTAGCATACCATTTTTCATTTCTTCTTAGCTTTTAATCTTTTAATTTCTTTTTTTCCTTTAATTTGTTTTCTAACGTTTTGGAAACAATAATAATCTATTGTGGCTGAAAGGCCCGGCGCACCGAATGTATGTCACTTCAAAGACTTGGGTATCCGTAACCTACACTTTATCCAACCTGCGGAAAGGGTTTACAGTTTAACGTATAACCCCGAGCCGCATGTCGTTCCTGGCGACTTCTCCCATCGTTAAGAGGTCAATGCTAGATTAAAGGTAGGCTGAAAATTTCCGTGATCCGATAGGGATTCCATACCGTCACGTCTCGGTTTCCAGACACGCGCTTTGCCACTAGATCACCAGGTCCGACAATCTTTATATTAAAAGGTATTAGTTTACGTTGCTAATTGATTTATGTTGGGTTTGCTGTAAGTCCTATCTTTGCAGAAATTTCAGACGAAATATTACTGACAAGCAGACATTTCTTAGTGATAAATGGCAAACGCGGTAGCACTCTCAGCGTTATTTTGGCTGCGTTTCAATAGGCTTCATGCTTCCCTTTGTGTTTTATTCACTTTACCTGATGATGGAGAAGGGAGATGCCACCCACATGAGAAAATCACCCACATGTCAACTGTATGATTTATGGAGTAATTTTTACTGCTTCAGCATCTGTTCACACGAAGAATTTCTGTAGTATATTGCAATCATCAAATTTGGCCCAAAGGTGCCTACAGCGAACTGGCATCTGAGGGGTATCAATGGAGTGCCAGCCTGCAGGCGCATAGAACTACTATACAGGTTCACTCTGTTTGGAGTAATTTTTAAAATTCTCATTGATGGTGCTCAAGAGTCACCGAGAGTTTTCCGGACTTGGGGGTCTTAGAGGGAACCTTTGCCACGTTATCCACGCCGCAGCCTCCAGTGATCACGCCATAGGAGGACACGAAACACGAAATCAGAAAAAAAGCATAAGCACTCTTTGCTGCTTCGGATCACGTTCAAATTTCCCCAAATGGTTTTAAACGGTCCCTAATGGTTCCATACTGTATAGAGAGTAAAAATTGCGCTACCTTTGCGCTCCAAAGGTTGAGACCACGTTAAATGGGCATGCAGCGTAACAGTGTCCTTAGAGAAGTGTTGAAATGTCCGAGGGTGTCAACAGTCTCAAAGACTGTCAAGAAAGTCTTCCTGTTTTCCATCAGACTATCAGACTGTGAACTGTCGTTTTCGACCACAAAATGTGTGGGAATTAATGCCCTAAGGAAAGGAGTGGCTTCACTGATGCCATTTGTACCACCCTCTCACACCCTTCCGTGTCGATTCTTAGCGGCGGTGAATCTGAAATATTTTCCTTGGGCGCTCATAAGAAAACCGCTTGATTTCACCGCTGGGCGTCACGGTTCTGACCTCCATCGCAGAGGCATCAAAAAAAGGGCGAAATGTGGGTAAGAACGCCCGTGATGGCACAACCATCATGTGACATGTCCGCGGCGATGAAATTGGTGCCAGTGTGACATCATTAACCAGCTTTACACGTCACATGAACTTTTGAGCTCCGACCCTTCTTTCGTGTATGTCGACACCTTACTGTTTGAAGCGTCGCCGAGCCCGACCGTGAAGTCGCAGGGCGCCACCCTTTTGAACCATTACAGTGAAATGTTGTAGGCACTTTTGAACCAAATTTTAAACTTCCGCAACACCATGGGAGACAATTACATGGTTTCGAAAAAGTGGTCCTTTAATTCTGTTGCGCAGTTATGAACAAAAAATGACTTAAATAGTAAAAAGTATTTCATAAATTTATAACAGAGTTGTAATTCCATACAACATGGATAAATTTCACTTCAATCATACTATTGTAAAGGTATTTAACAGTCACGTTAGCCTTACTTTTGTAGCTGGAAGCATTCATTAGCGACAAGACACAATCACCAACTTTTGTACAGGATGGAAAATTAACATTAATCTCAATCGGTATGATTCTATTTTTTTCATCCTAATTTGAGAACAACCGACTATTAAATCCCATTTGGGAGATGTAACGTAGAATAGGGTGATTCCGCGATTTGTTTATAACTAGGGCTAGATAGGAAGTCAACATTTAGCAAGTAAATAAACAGAATTTTAAACACATTCGGTAAGGAATGTTTAACGTTTATCTCCAGACAATTTTATCTACAATATTATATATAGACATGAAGTACTTTGTTCGACGTCACGTCACAATCTCAAGTGCTGCAGCCACTGCAAAACACAACAGTACACATTTTAACTAGCGATTTTAGAGCCCATCTGCATTCAAGTGTTCTTAAAAACAATAATTTTATCCATGTAGATGAAATCTGGAAATTAATCTGAGCAGATCACTATTTCGATCTCCGAGCACATTCATCATCAGGTTTTCGTTGCGAAGCAGTTTCTGCCTAAGAACTGTTTTCCTGATTAACCGGAGAACTTGGGGACTAACACAGCTAGAGAGTTTATTCAGACAGCCCAAATATAGAATCGATGATAAAAAAGGCATCTTGAAATTCATCACGATAGCATGATGGCATCTACCAGCAAGACAATGCAATGTGTCATACAGCTCGCAGTGTACGCGCATCACGATGACTTTACCGTACTCCCCTGGCCACCAAATTTCCCGGATTAAAACCCAGTCGAAAATCTGTGGGACCACCTCGATCAGGCTGTTCGCGTCATGGATCCTCAACCGAGAAACGTAGTACATCTGCAACGGCACTGGACTTGATATGCCTTCACATCCCTATCCGTACACTCCACAACTTCATTGACTTTCTTTTGCACGTCTCGCGCTCCAAGAGATAGTTATTCAGGCTTCTGAGGGATGGTCACATTAATGTGACTGAGCAGTGCGTATAACTGTTGAATAGTAATATGTACAGGTGTTTTGTTTTCACGCCTTCCTGTTCCGAAAATCTATCGATGAGAAACACACACATCAAAAAAAGTTTTGCATCACCTCGGTACCGAGAGTTCCGGAACTTGTACAGAAAATTGGAATAGAGATCAACATAAACATCATTTCTGCCCTTTTTATTGCTCATGAAAACCACACATTGCATGTTGTACCACCATACAGCGAGACCTTCAGAGGTGGTGGTCCAGACTGCTGTACACACCGGTACCTCTAATACCCAGTAGTACGTCCTCTTGCATTGATGCATGCCTTTATTCGTCGAGGCATACTATCCACAAGTTCGTCAAGGCACTGTTGGTCCAGATTGTCCGACTCCTCAACGGCGATTCGGCATAGATCCCCCAGAATGGTTGCTGGGTCACGTCGTCCATAAACAGCCCTTTTCAATCTATCCCAGGCATGTTCGATAGGGTTCATGTCTGGAGAACATGCTGGCCACTCTAGTCGAGCGACGTCGTTAGCCTGATAGAAGTCATTCACTAGATGTGCACGATGGGGGCGCGAACTGTCGTCCATGAAGACGAATGCCTCGCCAATATGCTGCCGATATGGTTGCACTATCTGTCGGAGGATGGCATTCACGTATCGTACAGCCGTTACGGCGCCTTCCATGACCACCAGCGGCGTACGTCGGCCCCTCATAATGTCGCCCCAAAATAGCAGGGAACCTCCACCTTGCTGCACTCGCTGGACAGCGTGTCTAAGGCTTTCAGCCTGACCAAGTTACCTCCAAACACGTCTTCGACGATTGTCTGGTTGAAGGCATATGCGACACTCATCGGTGAAGAGAACATGATGCCGATCCTGAGCGGTTCATTCGGCATGTTGTTGGGCCTATCAGTACTGCGCTGCATGGTGTCGTGATTGCAAAGATGGATCTCGCTATGGACGTCGCACAGTTTGAGTCCTAACACCACGTCCTGTGGCTGCACGAAAAGCATTATTCGACATGGTGGCATTGCTGTCAGGGTTCCTCCGAGCCATAATCCGTAGGTACCGGTCATCCACTGCAGTAGTAGCCCTTGGACGGCCTGAGCGAGGCATGTCATCGACAGTTCCTGTCTCTCTGTATCTCCTCCATGTCCGAACAACATCGCTGTGGTTCACTCCGAGACGCCTGGACACTTCCCTTGTTGAGAGCCCTTCCTGGTACAGAGTAACAATGCGGACGCGATCGTACCGCGGTACTGACTGTCTAGGCATGGTTGAACTACAGACAACACGAGCCGTGTACCTTCTTCCTCGTGGAATGACTGGAACTAATCGGCTGTCGGACCCCCTCCGTCCAATGTGCGCTTCTCATGCATGGTTGTTTACATCTTTGGGTGGATTTAGTGACATCTCTGAACAGTCAAAGCAACTGTGTCTGTGATACAATATCCACAGTTAGCGTCTATCTTCAGGAGTTCTGGGAACCGGGGTGATGCAAACCTTTTTTTGATGTGCGTACAATATGAGGCAAAAGAACGATAGTGAAAGGAGATACATCGGTAATGGAACCGAGATATACAGCCTCGAATGCAACAAAATTATGCAGTTACGTAGTGAAGTTCTCTAATTTTTCTGCAATGCTCCGTAGCTCTGAAGCAATGAGCTCAATGGAAACAGCTATACTATTCTTCTGCCGGCGATTACGAGTCACCGTGCATGGGCGGATTGTGTGATGAAATAAGTAGGCTTCAGTATTAGCACTGTCTCACTCTCTCCTCCAACTCACCAGCATCTTATGGAAAAGTATCTGTCTGCCTTCGTACTTGAGCGGTCAGCGTGGCTGATTGCGATGCGGAGGAGTCGGGTTAAATTCCCAGTACTGCCAAGTATTTTTGCTTGGTGGGAGGACTGGAACGATGTCCTTTCGGCCTTGTGATGCCAACTGAGGAGTTACTTGATTTAAAAGGTGCCACTCCAAGGTCTGCAAAGACGATAACCGTCGTGAGCGTTCGCAGCTCGTGGTCTAGTGTCTAGCGTTGCAGCCTCTGGATCATGGTGTTCCGGGTTCGATTCCCGACTGGGCTGGGAATTTTCTCTGCTCCGGGACTGAGTGTTTGTGTTGTCCTCATCATTTCACCATCATCATCATCACTCGCGAAGAGGCTACACTGGATTGTAAAAAAATAGGAGTGTGTAAATATTGGGATTCTGTACGAGCGCTGATGATCGTGCAGTTGAGCGCGAAACAAACCAAACATCATCATCATCACCCCGTCGAGAGAGCAATGTTCTGATCCCCCTCTCCTTCATAATGCATCCAAGTGACGCCACTGGCTGTGGATGACACAGCAGTCGGTCGGTCCCGATTGGACTGTCTGTGACCAGAACGGGAGAGGTACGTAAGTGAAACGCTTTTACCTGTTAAAGTCATCTAGTCTATTAAAATTTAAAGTCAACCATTGTTTTCGTTGTTACTTCTTCAGTTAAGTGCCATTCTAAAAGTTAATCAGTTACACACTGCAAATTATTCCTTTCAAATATGTCATGTTGTGTGTTGATGCGAATGGCTTTATTAGTGCAGTATTTTGTTTGTTTTTACGTCAGAGAAGTTAGAAGTGAAATTTTTATAGACAAGATTTATGACGAAGGTGTCGTTTCTTCTGACTGATGATAAGTGACGCATTTATTGAAATATACATTAACGTAAGATAACAGTACTTAGGACACCACAATAATATTTCCTAGCGGTTATTTTTCCTGTACCTACAAACCATAGTTTTATAAAGTTCAAAACTAATCGGAATCCCTAGGTCCTCTCCAGCATATACCGATAATACAATATAACTGAGAAACTAAAGCAGTTAGAAGTATTAGATCGTAGTTCATCTCACGGTCCTTGTGTTGAATCTGAAGAAAATTATCGCTTATAACCGATCGGCTTGAAGTTGCCTGTGTTTCCTCTCGGAATGCCTACTGTATCTATTTAACGTAACCTAAAAGCATACAAGGAATTAATATAGGGTGGAAAAAATGAAACTGACACGGAAAATATTTAATGCACCGTAAAATAGGAAACCGAGCTTACAGGGGTGGACAAAAATTCGAAAACACCGTGAAAAATGTATGACTGACTATAAATGGAGATGCTAGCCAAGCCTACTAGTTGCTATGTTGTATTGGACCAGGAACGGTACATGTGCAACATCCTCAATATTTTGCAAGTGTCAGTCGTGGTTAGAAGAGTGTTCTGTGAAGTTGTGAATACATATGTCGAAACCAATGGAATTTGAACGTGGGCAAGTTAGTGCTTGTATGGTGGGAGCTTCCGTCGCCTGGGTAGCGGATGTGTTTGATGTCCCAGGAGGCACCTTAGCGATGATTTATACCGAATGCAACGAAAATGGAAAAATATCATATGGTAAATCACATCGCGGACGAAAGTGTGTGTTGAGTGATCATAACAGACGGTCACTGATGAGGATTGTGACGACAACTAAGAAGGTGACAGCTGTAAAAGTCACTGCAGAATTGAATGTCGCAGTCGCGAATCCAGTCAGCTCCAGGGAGCTCCAGAAGCAAGGAACTGCAGGGCAAGCTGGAATTCTAAAACCGTTCATCAGTACTGAGAATGCCCGTAACAGCAAAATGTGGGGCCGAAGTCATAAAATCTGAACTATGGAGCAATGGAAGAAATTCATTTGGTCGGATGAGTCTTGTTTCACATTGTTTCTAACTTCTGGGCGAGTTTACGTCCCAAGAGTGAAACATAGTGAGGTTCGGTAATGATTTGGGCAGCCATATCGTGGTATTCCATGAGCCCCATGGTTACTCTGCTAGGTCGCATTTCTGCCAAGAATTATCTAACCACTCAGGCGTATTAGGTCCATTACATGGTACAATATTTGTTGCCCAATGGTGAGGCTGTGTTCCAGGACGACATGGCCCCTGTTCACACACCTCACATCGACGAGGACTGATTTCGTGAGCAACAAAATGTTCAAATGTGTTTGAAATCTTATGGGACTTAATTGCTAAGGTCATCAGTCCCTAAGCTTATACACTACTTAACCTGAATCATCCTAAGGACAAACACACACACCCGAGCCCCAGGGAGGACTCGAACCTCCGCCGGGACCAGCCTTTCGTGAGCACGAGGATGACTTGTCGCATCCCGCCCCCCCTCCCCCCGGTCGCCAATCACCAGATCTCAATGTTATTGAGCATTCGTGGTTTACTTTGGAGAGAAGGTTGAACGATAGCTTTCCATTTCCCTTATCATTGCCTAAAATTGCTAAAATTGTCACTATTTTGCAGCAAAGGTGGTATAATATATCCTTGAAAATCCTAAATTACCTGTATTTATCCACTTCGAGACGACTGGAAGCTGTTTTGAATGACAACGTGTATCCCACAACGTGTCAGGATGGTAATGTGTTGTGTTTTTGGTGTTTCCATCTTTTTGTCCAACCACTGTACATCACTGGCAACCTGAGCGGAAGAGTTTGGTTGCCTAGATTAAGGACCGTGAGATATGTTGTGGGCCAGTTCTACTTTGCCCACCCTGCTGACATCTCCCTCCACTATTCATCTCTCGTTTCCTTTGTTTTATGCCGGCCGGAGTGGCCGTGCGGTTCTGGGCGCTGCAGTCTGGAGCCGAGCGATCGCTCCGGTCGCAGGTTCGAATCCTGCCTCGGGCATGGATGTGTGTGATGTCCTTAGGTTAGTTAGGTTTAAGTGGTTCTAAGTTCTAGGCGACTGATGACCTCAGAAGTTAAGTCGCATAGTGCTCAGAGCCATAGCCTTTGTTTTATGTTTGCGCTAAGCGAACATTATCCAATCAACTTGCAAAAAATTCATTTTCAATTTCTTTGAAAACTGAGACGTTGCACTAGTCGAAGTGTGATAATGCGTAACAAAATTTGGTTAACAGATGTCAAACAAGAAAGTGGCGACACAACATGTTTGTTGAATTAGCGCTAGAACTTCAAGAAAATGCTACACAAACTCCAGTGGGAGGTGCTATAGTAAAACTTGTGCATTAATGTCAAAAATCCGCTAGATGATTTAAAAGATATACGAGGGCTATTCATAAAGTAACGAACGATCGATTGCGAAATGGAAACCACAATGAAAATTCGATAAATTTTTGTACAGATGTTCGCACAGTGAGTGCTTAAAGATGCCCTCAAAATAGTGCCCGCATCTCGTGGTCGTGCGGTAGCGTTCTCGCTTCCCACGCCCGGGTTCCCGGGTTCGATTCCCGGCGGGGTCAGGGATTTTCTCTGCCTCGTGATGGCTGGGTGTTGTGTGCTGTCCTTAGGTTAGTTAGGTTTAAGTAGTTCTAAGTTCTAGGGGACTTATGACCACAGCAGTTGAGTCCCATAGTGCTCAGAGCCATTTGAACCTCAAAATAGTGTCTCCAGCCAAGTATGGGTGCCTGCCGAGAGAGTTCACCTGATTTTATGCGCCCTCATATAACGTAATTGTCATGCATTCCTTATTCATGACAGTCCTCTCCGCACATTGCAGGGGCAATAAGGACGCTCCTGCAGCGTTTTCGATGGGAAGTGTTTCATCACGCGTCATACAGCCATGACTTGTCTCCCTCTGATTTTCATCTCTGCTCAGATGAACCGCTGGCTATGGAGACAACATTTTGGCGCAGACAACGAGCTGCAGTTCGGCGTTGAAAACTGTCAGAAAGCACGGGAGGCTGCCATTTGCGACGAGGGCATTGGAATGTTGGCACAGCGCTATGACAGATGTCTAAGTCGGAGCAGCAGCTACGTAGAAAAGTAGCTGGAAGGTGTAGCTAACTGTTGCAAACGAAACAGTTTTCATTTTCACTGTGGTTTCCATTTCGCGATCGATCGTTCCTTACTTTCTGAATAGCCTACGTGTACCGTTTTAATCCAACACATTTCACGTAATAGTCAGGATGATAGAATGAAACATGGGCTGTAGTAAACACATACTGTCTGTCATTCTTTCTGCACGTCATCCATGGCTATAGTAGTTAGTGAGTGACATATTGCTATTCTGTGCATAAGGGCAATAAAGTGTTATCAAACTAAATCAGATGGAGTTCTCAGAATAACGTCAGGAAATCACACGCTGAAAGTAGCGAATGCGTTTCGCTATTCGGTCAGCAAAACAACTGACGACGGAAGAAATAGCGAGGCATTAGGAAGAAAAGCCCTTCTGAAAGCAGTATAAAGGGTGATCAAAAAGATTCCGCTCGAAGGCCGCAGTAACCTCTTGCCTACATATCGATGCTTATATACTCACATCGGAGCCGTGCCGGGTTGCATATACGCTGCAGAAACGCCCTGAAACGGCAACTTTTTGATCGTCCGTTATATCTTCAGCCTACACACCAGGCCCAAAATCCATCGATCGGAACGAACCCTCGATAATCAGAAAATTTATGCCATCTGTAATGCGAGAGTCTCCCAATGCTCCGTAGCGTTGATAATTTGAGGCGATAACCAGCCGATTCGTGACACCGGGTGTCCGTGTCTGCCACGAGACCACCGGTCCGTTGTCCCATTCTGTAAAGCGGCAGCTTTACGTTGCGCGGTCTACAAGTTTTTACAGCTCCTGCATGACGTGAAAATGCCGTAGGAACGTGACAATGTCGCTTTTAATTGATACGCGAAGGTCGAAGGTACAACGCTCCGAAATCAATCTGTTTCTTTTCTTTTTTATTGTTCTTGTGCCCATAGAGCTAGTACTGAGAACTCGTTTGCAGAAAAAGAAAAAAAGCTAAAAGATTCAATTGAAGAATTTCAGATTAAGATGAAGATAAGGGCTCAAGTACCCGCATGAGGTTATTGGAGACGGAGCTCAAGCTCGGATAGAACAAAGACAGGTAAGAAAATGTCCGAACCCTTTTCAAAACAATCATCTTCAATTATACGCTGAGAATAGCTTTGAATTGTGTTGTGGAGGATACTTTGTGTCGTGCAGTATACTAAGTTTTTCCCGTTCGATACACGAATGGAAGGTGGGAACTATGACTGCTTGCAGGCTTCTGTGCCTAATTTTATCTATGCGAGCTGTACCGGAAAGTTATCAAAGGGGCAGAAGAATATTCGTAGTTTCACTCCTGAAAGACGAATCTTGAAGTTTTCTAAACAGAATCTCAGTTATGGACGGTGTCCTTCTGTGAGTATGTGATAGTTGTTTCATCACTTTAGTTATATTCTCCCGTCCGTCTAAGACGCCTGGTAGCATTTGCGCCGCCATTCTTTGGATACGCTCGATGTTCACTGTTAGTCTGAACTTATACTATCTGATCAAAAGTATGCGAAAACCTATTAGTGGATGTTAATATGACGTGTGTCCATCCTTCGCCTTTACGACCGTTTGGACTCTCCTCGGGACAATTTCGACGAGATGTCTAAATTTCTTTGGAGGATTTGCAGCCCATTCTTCCGTAAGAGCCGCGCGGGATTAGCCGAGCGGTTTAATGCGCTGCAGTCATGGACTGTGCGGCTGGTCCCGACGGAGGTTCGAGTCCTCCCTCGGGCATGGGTGTGTGTGTTTGTCCTTAGGATAATTTAGGTTAAGTAGTGTGTAAGTTTAGGGGCTGATGACCTTAGCAGTTAGGTCCTATAAGATTTCACACACATTTGAACATTTTTTTCTTCCTTAAGAGCCGAAACCAGCGGAGGTGGTAGTATTAGGCCCTAGGGTCTGGTGCGAAGAGAATGATCTAACTCATTCCAAAACTATTCCACTGGGTTCAGTGCGAGACTGTGGGCAGACCATTCCATTTCGTCAATATTACTGTCCACAAACAATTGCCTCATAGATGCTGCTTTTGGACAGGGTACATTGTCATGTTGGTACAAAAATCATCGTCTCCGAACTGCTCCTTTTCTGAATACAGTGCTGCAAATATGTTCAAATCCCTCCGCTTTTAGCGGTTTCTTAAGTGCAGTAAGGGAACCACTTTCTAATTACAAAAAACAGCCCCTTACTGTAACATCATCACCACCTCCTCCGTACTTTACTGTTCGTGCTACACACGTTGGCAGGTTACGTTCTGCAGGCATTCGTCAACACCGAACCCTTTCATCGGATTCCACAGGTTATGGCCTGATTGATCACTCCAAACGTTTCAAGTCGTCAACAGCCCAGTGGCGTCGCTCTTTAGACACCATCTCAATGATCGAGTAGCATTGACTACAGAAATATCTGACTCATGAGGAGCTAATCCAATCTTTACAACTCGCGACGCGCAGTAATTGTGCTAACTGGACTGTTAGTAATACTTTGGAACTCACGAGTTATTCTTTCTACTGAACATGCGAGTTTTTGCAACATCCTTTCGCAATGCTCGACGGTCCCTGTTCGCTAGTACATACAGTCCGTTTGCTCTTGGTTTAGGTATTGTTCTTCCTTCACGTTTGCACTTCACAATCATGTCACCAACAATCGACTTGGGCAGCTGCAGGAGTAGAAATGTGCTGATGGAATTTTTACTCATGTAACATCTAATGACCAGTCCACGTTCGAAGTCACTCTTCTGTTACTGCTTCTCTCTTCTCTACTGATAACACAGAACGCAATACTCTCCTGTTCTGTACTGGCGTGTCCGGTTCTCGTGACATCTGGTGGTTAATTCCGCATTACATTTGGATGTCCGGATACTTTCATTCAGATAGTGTACATGGTAAATGTGTATTACATGAAATATACTTTGTAAACAAACTGCAGTTCCCCAGCAGTCTACCAATAACTGACTCATTATTGCTATACTCGGAGGATACCACGTTTCTTCGTCTCGTAAAGTGCATAACATTGTATTTCTATGCACTAAGAGCAAGCAGCGAGTCGTTACATGGGGATGATATTTTGTCGAGATGTAAATGAGAACTGGGGAAACCATAGAAAACCTAAATATAGATGTTCGGACGGGAAGTTAGCTCCCAGTCTTCATGAATCCGATACCTGTGTCTTAACTGCCTCATCGTTTCGTTCAGTGCCAAAATGAAAGAAAGACGTGACGCTCGGGTACGTCATCTGCCGATGGCGGAAGCGGAAGAAAGGCAAGTCGAATGCGGTTCCACAGCAGCCCGTTCCGTATTTACAGCGGTGAAGCTGACAATTCTTCCTGACGAATTGAGATCAATAGCTGGAACTCTATTTGGCCCCTGTGTGTGTGTGTGTGTGTGTGTGTGCGCGTGTACCTGTAGCGATGTCTGTGGTCTGCTGTGTACGACAGCAGAAATGTGACGGAAAGCGGAGCAGCGCTTACAGCTGGTCCCCGTTAAATTATTGTTTTCCGCTCGAGTCGGAAATCCAATAAGGAAGCAACTGGTTCCACAAACTTCAAAGTGAAAACGTGAAGGGACCTAATTGCAAATGCATGCCCCTTTGCTTCCTTATCCCCCGCGTTTCACGGGAAGTGGCACCAAGTTATGCGAGCAAAATAGCTCCGCAGTACGCCAAGGTTTCTGCTCCGCTGCAACGCTACGGGGGCATTGGACGCAGACCAGCTTCCGCTGTAGTAGCATCCTCGGCTGTAACGTAACAGTTTTTCCGCGCTAAGCTAGTGTTTTACTCGTTCTCAGCTGCTTCTACATGCTTTTCACGAATATAATAGACGTTCCAAACTTGTAACAAAACCCATTACTGCTATCAAGCGAGATGACATTTTCTCCATTAATAGTTTAAGTACGGATCTCATAACTGTCAACAAAAATAAAACATCTGTTAAATTTAATATCCTCTCAGAATCGCAGTTATTATACTGTTGAAAAGGACGTTGTGCATGTCCTGTGGAGTGTGTCAACTATAACAAAACAAGGGCGGAAACGCTACAAAATAGCTGATTACTTCCCGTTTCTGATCATTTCTAAGTCTTCTGGATACACAAGTCTTTAAATATATTTATAAATTAATTAGCTTTTGCAAATAGGGTATTTAACGTAATTTAAATTTCTGCTTGTGACCTTCTTGGTTCTTTGGTTTAGTTTACGCTAATATTTTAAGCTTACAACTAATCGGTTTCAAAAAGTCTGTGTCCTCCCAGAATGGCGACCGTTTGTATGCCATGTAAACTATAACGATACAAGGAACTAAAACAGAATGGCAAGGGAAGAATGGCGCGGAAAATATTTCATGTCCCTTAAGACAGGCAACTCAACTTACGTCATCTGCAAACATGGTTGCCTACCTTAAGAAGCATGAAATCTTTTCCGGGCAAGATTTATTTTGCTAATGTAACTTGATTATAATCTTGGAGCATGTTTTTTAAATTGTATACTTGTTTATCTGGGCCACTCACGACACTATTTGAAACAAATACTGATTACGAAATTTACCGTCACGAAAGTGCAACCGCCATCAGAATTACTTAAAGCTTTACAACAAACAGAAAACACCACCAAACGGTCATCAGACCAGAATGCCTTCATGGGATGGAACATTAATTTTAAACAGGCAGAAAAACAAAGAAAAATCCAAAAGATGTAATCAAAAACAATCAGGATGATTTTAGATAAAAACATATTAAAGAATGGAGATACAGACCAAGAACAAATAAGGAACCTCAAAAGTACATCAATACTTAGCCGAACAAAAATCGCATGCTAAAATTCTGTGGGTGTGTTAAAAGTATGCGGCCAACCAGATTAACTAGGCAAGTTTTTGAAGTAGTGGAGTTCTATAGTTCTAGTAAAACTAGAAAATGAGACAATTTGGTGGATCACAGCAATAAAAGAAGTTCTCAAAGAAAAGCGGAGACACAACAAGAAGTAAATCAAAAAAAATACAGTTAGCTGGACAGAAAAAACACAAAAAGGTTGGAAACAGTGGAGCTATTGGCAGGAAAACAGCCTATTCTAGAGAATGAAACTAATGTGAGCGCAGAGAAAGGCGACTTGTCACGGACTGCGCGGCCCCTCCCGCCGGAGGTTCGAGTCCTCCCTCGGGCGTGGGTGTGTGTGTTGTTCTTAGCATAAGTTAGTTTAAGTAGTGTGTAAGTCTAGGGACCGATGACCTCAGCAGTTTGGTCCCCTAGGAATTCACACACATTTGAACATTTGAAAGACACAAAAAACACAGATGGTGGAATGAACCGTGAGAAAAAGCATTACTACTTAGAAAACAGGCCTGGCAGAAATAATACTCCTGCAAAAGAAGTTCAGACTTTATTAGCTTCAAACAACGAAGGTAAACATAAAAAACGATAAGGGCCGTTAAAAAGAAATTTGAAAGGAACCAGCTATCACTAATTGAAGAACGCTTCCAAAAGAATAATACCAGGAACTACTATAAGACTATAAAACAAAGGCTTCAGATTTGCCAACCACCTAAGATGTGCTTCAAAAATGAAGACTGAATATTAGCCCTAAACAACCAAGGAAATTGTTAAATAATTAGCAAACCATTTCAGGAAGTTGTTGAATTAAAGGAACCAAGAATAAATTTCTATAACAAAGCCCAAAGCTCAAAATTCAGAACCTCCTGCGTGGCCGAAATCCAAAATACAATTAAAGATTTGAAAAGTAACAAGGGCCCAGAAGAAGGTTCATTAAATGCTGAAATGTGGAAAACTGCAGGTTCTAGAACAACCAAGAAGCTACGTGCCATCAATCAAAAAGTCTGGGAAACAGAAGCTATACCAGAAGATGGACAAACGGCATTAATTCACAAAAAGGAGACAAAACTAGTCGCAATAACTATACGGGAATTTGCCTCCTTTCAGTGATTTACAACAGTCTTTCAAAAGTATTAGAAAACAGGCTGTAGAGCCAACTGGATCAGCAATTAGGAGAATACCAAGGAGGATTCAGAGAAGTACGATACAGTCTGGAACAAATTTTAAATCGGAAATTTATAATCAAATATAGAAGAATGAGAGCTAAAAGCATGTATATAACATTTGTAGACTTCAAAAAACAATATGATTAGACTGACAGGGAAACATTATTCATCACCTTAAAAGGGTATGCACATTGGTGGCAATCATAAAAGACACACTAACAAATACAAAATGCCAACTTAAGCTTTTAGGCGCAACCTCCAAGCCTTTTGAGATTAAAACTGGTGTAAGACAAGGAGATAGGTTGTCCCCATTGCTGTTCAATTGCGTTATAAAAATCAGTATTAGGGAATGGAGGAAATCAAGAAAGAAGAAGACATTTAAAAATCGTAATTGGGAGGTAGGGGGATAATGTGAGAACTGGTTATTTGGATTTTGCAAACGACCTTGTCATCTTAGATGAATCTACAGGAGATGCAACACAGTGTTGCAGGACTATGTACATCTGTTGAAAAATGAGAGTATATGACAGAAAAATATAACGAATATTCGATTCAATGAGGACACACTAAAACACTTCATGAAAAAAGAGTAACAAAAAGAATTCTTAACTTTTCTGACAGAAAAAAATGTGGCACAAATAAGTTAAAGTCTGTCTGTGAGAAAATGTAAATAACGAAGGAGAAAACAGGAGAAAGCGAAATGCTCAGAGTGAAAGTAAAAAGTTTCAACGGATTCCAGAAGAAAATAAAGGAAAAGGTAGGCGCAAAATGGACAGAAAATGATGAGAACAATGTAGGGGAAAAATGAGAAACTACTGGAAAGAAAGAAAGGAGGTAAAAAAGAAGACATAAGCTATTTCGTGTGATCCTCAGTAGGCCAGACCAAAAAATAGTAATAGTAATAATAATAATAATAATAATAATAATAATAATAATAAACTTACAATCTTTAAAAAACATCACTGTTTAAATACAAGGAAGAAAGCTCCAATTCTTCTGAAATTAAAAAAGGCTTTAAGTAAAATAATCGCCTATCTCCACTTATTTTCAGTCTCGTACTAGCTGCGAGCATCAAAACATGGCACAAAGAAACACTTGGAGTAATTGATGTAACAAGAAGTAAATAAATCAATATCAAATCTTTGCCTTTGTTGAAATCCAAAGAATAATTCTCCGAAGTAGAGAGGCCAAATACGACCTAGATAAGTTTCATGCGATTGATACCCAAACCAGCTTCCAAATTTCTTACGTAAAACACAGTACATATTTTATTCCATGCACGCAGATCTGGAACCCCTCAGAATATGATATGCGAATACTGAACAGAACATACACTTTTTATACGTAAGTGATTATATCAAGAATACTGGAAAAGGCAATGTGGGCAATAATACCCGTGCAGAAAAATGTGTAGTGTCTACAATATCACCCCGAATATCTAAAATAAGAAATCATTTTCCATAAAATTCAATCTTCGTCACTACCGGACACTTGTCCTGGTAAAAGCACTCTACACTTTGTGACATCATCATTAGCCATCAGTTTCAATGCCATCGAAAAAGTGGAAAGACAGATATTGGGGAAGATATCCGGACTAAAGGTCCAAAACGGTAATAGGATGCGCAAAAGCTCAGATATACCGTGTAATCTGACCCAAGGACTTAGCTTCCTTACACAATAAATACGTCAGAAATCTTACGAACAGCTCTAATCGACGACTCATTACCGCTCAAGAATGTCTTCCAGTTATAACTGGGACTCGAAAAACCAAACCAGACACCAAAAAGGATTTCATGCAAGTCGCTGTTGAGCCACTAACAACTACACGAACTTCATACCGACAAAAGATCGACGCTCATTACTTCACGTCCAAACAGTCAAACTTAAAACTCGTGAACTCTAGAACGATGACAGACTCGTAGTACGAGTATGAAAATTTTGGAAATATAAAAATAATAAGAGTGCTAACGAACTAACAAATGATATAACGTATATTTTAAAGAGGCAAACTAAATAATAATAATTATATTAACTAGAGGAAACACGTTACGACTTGCTTCACAGAATTTTTTTTTATTTTTGTAAGACCTAGATATCGGATTGTAAGCCGATTTTTCGGTACATTACTGACTCCAAAGATGGCAACTAAGCAAGAATAAACACACGTCAACTTCTTAATGTATGTTTTCGAGTTAAATCATAAAAGTTATCTTTGTTGACTGTTTTGACATATTTAAATCAGTACCGTACAAACTTATACATTCATTAGCACTGGTTGATACTAACTACAATGAGGTAGAGCTAATTGCATAGGAATGGGTAATTGTGTGACTATTTACTTATGAATGAAGGCACCAATGTTCTCTTCTTATGTCGAAGTGGCCACATTATCTAAAAGTGGTGAATAAATGAATTGATTTTGCTTATCTAAATCTGTTACATATTTGTGCTTCTGGCTTAAGCAACGTTCAGGAAGGGATAAATCTGACTTCTTTAGTCCCCAGCTGCTATTGCGTTCTCTCAGCCTAGTACAGATTGACCTCTCAATCTGTTCTATATAGCAGGACTACACTCTTGACAGATGATTTTATAAACTTATTTTTCATCATGAAAGTTTGTTTTGCCTTTGAATTTAAGAATCATCTACCTAATGCCTGTGAGACATACAAAAAAATACAAAAGAACGTTTGTCTTTAAAATATTATTTATCCTATTTGAAATTTTACGTATAAAATGTAAACTGTGCCATCTCCTTTTTGGTCTATCTGTATTGTCCAATGGGTACAGTACGAATCTTGCTTACTTCTTCAGTTTTTTTTATTGAG
Organism: Schistocerca serialis cubense; assembly: GCF_023864345.2. NCBI lineage: Eukaryota > Metazoa > Arthropoda > Insecta > Orthoptera > Acrididae > Schistocerca > Schistocerca serialis. Next base: position 387,807,611 of record NC_064640.1, read on the forward strand.
AATGGTATCAGTTGAGTTGCATTGTAATTCATTATTTGTAGCTATTGTTTTTACTGTATTCAGTTTCTGGTTTCAATCTTCTTGGGATATGGATAGAAAGAAGGCGTTGGATTATGTGGTGGAATGCTTCAAGTTTGTAAGCTGCATGCAGCTACATTCCGGTACTTACTAATAGATAAAGTAAATCTGTCCTAATGAATATCAAAAAGATATACAATACAAATTTAACCGTGTCAAAATAGTCAACAGAGATAATTTCCGTAGTTTATGTCGAGAATTGATAGATTAAGAAGTTGACATGCGTTTATCTTTGCTTGGTTGCCATCTTTGGAATGAGGAATGTACTGGAAAATGGGCTTACAACCCGAAACATAGGTCGTACAAAAATAAAAAAAAATTGTGAAACAAGTCATAAAGTGTTTCGTTTAGTTAATACAGTACACAATAATTCACGAGGAAGCCACAGGTGACTCAATAATTATATTATTATTATTGTCATTATTATTAGTCCGCAACGGTGAAAGAATGAAAAGTTCAATCACAGGACCTCTTACGAATTTAGTAGGCATCACAGAAACATACTTCAGAGCATGCACTGCTGACCACAGCGCTCTTACGTCCTATTAAGAACTATGTCCCAGTTTTTCTAATATTCAGGGGACCATCATAAATCACGGTGAGTTCAGAGTAATTATTGTCTTTGAACAAAAGTGTCATTTCTGTTTGTCTCACTGCGTATTTCTCGTAGTTTCTTTCTGTACTAATCTGTAGCAGTTGTTCCTATGTACCGATCAAGTTTCACCGAGCTATGTCATTTGGCAAAACACATTATGTGAAAGTTACTTTCGTTCTTAAGTTTTGCCCACCACTGTATTATAATTACTATATGCTGGGGTTTCAGCTGTTAACACCCTATATTCATCAGTGCTGATAGAATAAGGCTATGATCTTCACCTGGTATAGTCCTTCTGGAAGGATCCGTGCCTACTTTTCATGTCGTACTGACTGGTTGGTCTAAGTCTAGCTCGTCAGCACTCGTTCTGGACTCATTTCAGTACAGCCAACTGTGTGTTCTGTCGGTATGATTCTACCATGTCTCTTATGTAAATGATTCGACCTTTCACAGTCTGAAATGTGGTATCGTACAGAGATCGCGGTGCTTCACCGAAGTCAGCAACTGGAATCGATTCCACAGATAATATACCGAGCGAGGTGGCGCAGTGGTTAGCACACTGGACTCGCATTCGGGAGGACGACGGTTCAATCCCGTCTCCAGCCATCCTGATTTAGGTTTTCCGTGATTTCCCTAAATCGTTTCAGGCAAATGCCGGGATGGTTCCTTTGAAAGAGCACGGCCGATTTCCTTCCCCATCCTTCCCTAACCCGAGCTTGCGCTCCGTCTCTAATGACCTCGTTGTCGACGGGACGTTAAACAACACTAACCTAACCTAACCACCGATAATAGTGAGAGCTCGCTGCCATCCACAACAACGTATGGGAGGTGCTCCAAAAGACCACGCCTACCTCTAAGCAATAGCAGTGCCCTCTCACTGGAGTCAACATAGTGTCGAGCAGGCAAGAGCTCTACCCAGTTAGAAACCTCAATTACAGCAGTCAACATCATAGGGTCGCACCAGCGACTGGTTAAAGTTTCAGATGAACTTGTGCTGTTGTAAATGTCGAACATTGTACCTCCAGAAAACAGTTTGTTACTTAGTGCATCAAGTGATTCTTTCATATTCAACATCAGTTGTAAATTATCCAGTGTTGCAAAGTTAAGTAAATCTTTTATTCATTTATATAATAAAGTGAACTAATATTTCATGTGTTCTACAGCCTTTTCCTACAGCAATCAAAGAAAATCACAACTATTGCCAGACAAAAGTCATTTCGTCTGGCAACGACGTGAAAGATGGCGCTAGGCTGCACGTGCATGGATGCTGGGCATGCTGTGTTGTGATCTGCCGCTGAAACGTTGCAGTAACGTCAGACACCACGAGTAGCCATCATGTAGTCACACCGTTCTTCTTATCTAGGAATGGCTTTCTTCTCTACTGAAAATAAGGATGAAATTAAAATAAAAACACTGGCTTTGAAAAACTGAAATATCAGTTTGGTAGTGTTTGATCAAACTGTTCATTCGATATCAGTCCCAGTCGTTATATCAAAAACTCAATTATTATCTGTATTGTGAGGCCATTGGTTTCCAAGACGTTTATGAAAATTTCAGTTTCGGGCAATGCAGTCGAAGCAGGAAGACACTCCGGCCTTAGTTTTCGTATTGTACGGGCGAGGATATAGATTTGCGATTACAGTATGCTGTCTCATCTGTCTGGGTCAGATCGCTGTAACTTCCTGGTTTAACTGGTTTAATATGTGCGTTTCACGCGTGTATCACTTTCGTCTTGCAGATAGTATTGCTCTGGAGTCACGTTTATATAGAGTAAATTCTTACGTCGTGTTTTTGATAAAAAAAAAAATGCTAACGGAAATCAGCATTCCATTGTTATCAATTCGGAACCATGTGCTCAAGTAGATGGAGATGTCCAGTGGTGATTAACATGATTATCCGCGACCATCGGTGGCGTCCAACCCCTCTCTTTCTCTCTCTCTCTCTCTCTCTCTCTTTCTTTCTCTCTCTCTCTTCCTCTTCCTCTCCCACTCCCTATCCCTCTCTCTCAAGTAAGAGGAAGTACGCTTTCTTTGTGTATCTTTCCGATTTTGTTAAATAACTACAATGCGGATGAATTTTTGCGGGACATTAGACGAATTGCAATAGCCCACATGGATTTGTCTGTCAGGTGATTAATTGTTTTGGACTTTAGAATACATTTCTACCATAATCTGCGTTCATTCTCTCATTGCATTAAAAGGTTTCCTTTCATTGAACAGCCAACCACGTGGCTTCATGCGGGGTTTTCAGAAACAGTCTGGAAAGATTGTAATGGTGTTACAGCGTAAATTGTCGTGAGAAACAATTGTGACGAAAAATATTCGATACATTGTTCAGTTTCCGAGTTAAGTGGCACTGAAGTTAGCGAATCAGGCCGTTGCACGAGCAGATTGAAGCGGCCCGCCAGATACAATAAGTGTCAGTTATTTTTATAGCATAGATGATGGCGCACGAAGCTGCTCAGCCTTTTGGTCGGGTTCGATCCTTACTGCCATCCCACGTCGAATGTTTGTATCACTCTCTTGTACGATTATAGGAAACCAACCGCGTAACACATTTGGTGACATCATCTCTGGACGGTCGCTTTAACTTGCGCGCGCAACGTTCTGATTGACTAATTCTACTACTAATTAATTCGGACGCGGCACAACGTACAGAATTTTTATTTTAACAATTATTTCTCAGCACAACCTACCCTGCAACACCCTTGCAAGCCTTTCAGACTGTTTCTGATCACTCTGTTTATTTGCGCCCGTACAGGATTTCCTCATGGAACTTGTCCCATGTAACGGTTTTGTTACAACAAGAAACTCACCTGCCTCACTTCGCCACGCACTCTTCTGCTGTCTTTCCTAATATTTACAGCAATCAGGTAAGTCGACGTGATGCGGTTCAGAGCAGCGACGTCATCAGACCAGTCTAGCTATATAAATTTCGTGATTGCTTATCAAGATTAAAAAGCTGCACTGGGTGCTCAGTTTCAGATCGTACGGATGGCACATATCTTTGTCTTGTAGAAGTTTCGTCCGAAATATAAGCATCATTACACATCTACTCATTACGACAGCAGTATTCGTGTTTAAGATTTATTAATCTGCTCCTTTCACAAACTTTTCAATGAAATTCCCGTTGCGAAAGCACTGCCATTATCATTACAATATACATGCCAGATTGCGTTATCAGGCAGTCATGCCTGAAAATGATTGAACATCAGGCTAAAACATGTTAAAAATTTTAATTGAACGTTACCTTGACTTTTCAAGACTACGGTAGACTTTCAAAGCGATCCCCATCAAAATGACCATCAATCTTCTGAGTACCACGCGATTTAACAGTTGCTTCCAAGTAATCATGGGTAACAGACTGATCACTCAAATGAAGCTGAACATTGGTCTTCCGTAAGAAGCCGTTGAGGCTCCTCTGTCATTCAGCCATCACGTAGCTTGTAACAGGACACCCTCCTCTAGCATCACTTTTCCTCAACATTAGTTGCCGATACCACTATTATTTTTCGAATTTTATACAGGTCTATAGTATCTCAGTTGCTTTTCTGAAAACGTTCATATAATTGTATACACAGTATGTTATATTTCACGTTAAAATTTATGAAAAGGAATTACTTTAAAAAATATATTTTAGTTTCTATGTTGTAATCGATAAGTACGAGTTCTGAATGTACAGTCAAAATTATTTTTTAGAAACATTTGAAATTACGAAATATTTGCACACTTAAAATTTCTATTATTAATTACGCAATCCAGTACTGTTTACTATGTTCACTTCTGGATTCATTTATGAAATAATAATAGAAATTAACAATGTAACGAAGGCTAGTAGGTAATCATTTGTTAAGAAAAATTGTAAACCCTTTGGAGTATTGTTATTTCCGCAGAGTGTAGGAGTCGTAACTATGCCTGTGATGTGATCGGACGTATCTTTGTATTTTTGTGTGAACAATGTAATTTCGGCTTTGTTAATGTGAAAAAACAAAAGACTGAATGATATACTAAAATGCGAGAAAATATATTTACGTAAAAAACACACTGCAACAAAAATCTCCATATTTATTTAGTTCAAACCAACCGTGAGGACCTGATGTGACATTTAAATCTTCAAGAATCAGACCCCTAGACTAGAAGAACTGGGGCCAACTCAACATGACAAGCTAAGTAAACTAGAAAGTTTATTCTAATCTTCGCTCCTCTCAAATCTCCATAAAGGACTTTGCTTAATGTGGACAATAGACTGAATCAGGGATGAGGGGAGAGATTACAAGCTGATATGCCCGAATTCAACTCACAGAAGTTTATATGCCAACGATTGTGCCGTGACTGTATGTTGTAAAGATATAGAGGCGACTGAGGACATCTTATATTGGCAAACACTTTCGCCATTGAAGATTGCAATCCACTGTCACAAAGAAAGAAGTCTCTACATTCCACTTCAGCAACAAGTTAGCCAACAGAGAGCTCAGTATTTACTTTGAGAACAGACTACTATCCCACAGCCGACACCAAAAATACCTAGATATAGTCCTTTTTAGAACAGTTAGCTTCCAGAATTATCTGTCAAACACAGCTGCCAGACTTAGCACTCGCAACAAGGCCTTGTATGTTCAAATCTGTGTGAAATCTTATGGGATTTAACTGCTAAGATCATCAGTCCCTAAGCTTACACACTACTTAACCTAAATTATCCTAAGGACAAACACAGACACCCATGCCCAAGGGAGGACTCGAACCTCCGCTGGGACCAGTCGCACAGTCCATGACTGCAGCGCCTTATACCGCTCGCAAGGCCTTGTATAATCTTTCTGGCACTTCATGGGGGTCTTCAGACGCCACGCTAAGGATGTTAGCCTTATGTCTAGTCTATCCGGTAGCGTAATATTTTGCTCCTGTTTCGCTCAACAGTACTCACAGTAGTCGCATCGATGTTCAACGAAATCTAATCATGCGACTTATAATAGGCACATTTATGGACATCCCAACCTATTGGCTATGCACGCTACACAGTATAGCTCCTCCCAATCTGAGACACGAGCAATCACTCATTAGAGAATTCAAAAAAATCGAGAACATCCTTCTTCCCAAATCTCCCCAGAAATCCACGAACAATAAGAGAACCAGGCTGCGCTCTAGACATCCACTCACAAAGGGTACAATAATTTTGGATGAGAGTGGATTCAGCCTAACTGATCGCTGGGAGGACGAGTGAACCAAACAGGTACCCCTGCTTTTTATAGTATACATTGCCTCTGCGCCATACCAACGGGACTCGTCAAGCCTCGCAAAAACTGGCCTACCATAAATAGAGTTCGAACAAATTGTCGCAGATGAGATGAATGGTTGGTTAGATGGGGGAAAACAGCTTCTACCAAGTGCGCTTGTTGAGCTGCTAGGTACTTTGTTAAGGATACAGTTGGAGATTGCCCATTTACAGCCTTCACTGGTGACCACTCCAATTCAAATGGTTCAAATGGCTCTAAGCACTATGGGACTTAACATCTGAGGTCATCAGTTCCCTAGACTGAGAACTACGTAAACGTAACTAATCTAAGGACATCACACACATCCATGCCCGAGGCAGGATTCGAACCTGCGACCGTAGCAGCCGCGTGGTTCCGGACTGAAGCGCCTAGAACCACTCGTCCACTGCGGCCGGCACTCCCAATTCCTGCATGCTTTCAAAAAGCGATACAGTAATGACATTTGGACGTAGTTGTTTTTCTGTGTGTATTGTGGTTTTATTTATTTTGTGTATATTTATACCTATTCTTTTTTCTTTTTATGTGACCTGTAAGTTTATACGCATACTTAATGCTTGTATCTTAGGCTATATACATTGAGGTGATAAAAGTCACAGCATACCTATTAATATCGTGTAGAACCTCATTTTTCGCGGTGTAGTGCGGAAAATTGTGACATGGACTCAACAAGTCGTTGGAAGTTCCCTTCATAAATATTGAGCCATGCCGCCTCTAAAGTCGTCCATGAATGGCTGCAAATGGTCTCCAAGTAGCCGAACATAACCATTTCCCGTCAACTATCGGTCCAGTTGGACCAGAGGATCCAGTCAAATCCATGCAAACACTGCCAATAGCATTATGGAGCCACCACCAGCTTACACAGTGCCTTGTTGACGACTTAGATCCATGGCTTCGTGTGATCTGCGTCACACTCGAACCCTATCATCAGCTCTTACCAACTGAAGTCGGGACTTATCTGACGAGGCAGCGTTTTCCAGTAGTCTAGGGTCCAACCAATGTGATCACAAGTACAGGGGACGCGCTTCAGGTGATGTCGTGCTGTTAGTAAAGGTACTCGCGTCGATCCTCTGCTGCCATAGCCCGGTAACGCCAACTTTCGGGGCACTGTCCTAACGAATACGCTCGTCGTACGTCCCACATTGTTTTCTGCGGTTATTTCATGCAGTGTTGCTTGTCTGTTAGCACTGACAAGTCTATGCAAACGGCACTGCTCTCGGTCTTTAGTTGAAGCCCGTCGGCCACTACGTTGTCCGTGGTGAGGGGTAATGCCTGAAATTTGGTATTCTCGGCACACTCTTACCACTGTAGATCTTGGAATATTGAATTCTTTAACGATCTCCGAAGTGGAATATCTCATGCGTCTAGCTCCAACTATCGTTCCGCTTTCAAAGGCTGTTAATTCCCGTCGTGAACCCATAATTACGTCGGAAACCTTTCCACATGAATCACCTGAGTACAAATGACAACTCCGCCAATATACTACCCTTTTATATCTTGTGTACGCGATACTACCGCCATCTGTACATGTGCATATTGTTAACCCACGACATTTGTCACCTCAGTGTATATTTCAAATGGTTGAAATGGCTCTGAGCACTGTGGGACTTAACATCTGAGGTCATCTGTCCCCTATACTTAGAACTAAGTAAACGTTATTAACCTAAGGACATCACACACATCCATGCCCGAGGCAGGATTCGAACCTGCGACCGTAGCAGTCACGCGGTTCCGGACTGCAGCGCCTAGAACCGCTCGGTCATCACGGCCGACGGTGTTTATTTCATTAATACGTAGGATGTACTACGCCTTTCGCTAAATAAAATAAATAAATACGAATGAGGTAATTAGTATCCAACTATTAAGTACATATTTATAATAAACAAATCAAATTCTAGAGGTTCAAGAAAGCAACATTTTAAAAAAGAGTGCAAATATGCATCATCAAAACTAATTTTAGAACTGAGAGGTCCTTAGAGGCGGTGCACAAGCTCGGATTGTGGAAGTATAGGGAAGGAAATCGGCCGTACAGTTTCAAAGGAACAATCCCAACATTCGCATTAAGCGATTTAGGGACTTTACAGAAAACCTGAATCCAGGGAGTCAGCTGAGGGTTTGAACCATCATTTTTCCCGACCACGAATCCAGTGTCTTACCTCTGTGTGACCTCTCTCGGTAAGTGATTACAAATGAAATTCGGAAAATAAGCAAAATTTTCTACCATTATTTCCAAGAAATTAGTCCTAACAGACGTAAAGGCAAAATTATATTTTGCAAAATTGAAAAGCAATCGCAACACGATTAGAAAGGTTCGTGAACATCTGGAAGAAACATTAGTATGAAATTTGGTACCGAACAAAATACAAAGCAACGTTAAGAAGAGAGAAGGTTTCCAACCCAAAAGCCATCCAAGAATAATGGGAAGAAAATAGAGTTCAGGAGAGAAGAAAGGAAAAGTGGACAGAATAAGAAGTAATGGACAATGGGCTAAGGTAACTTGTTATTAGCAGGGCAACAGGTGATGGGGCTAATGTAAGAAGAATAAGAGGAAGAAGAAATTTCCATCATCTACGTCGTCAGTAGAGGCGAAGTTCCAACTTAGGTAGACAATGATGATCAAAACCGGTCATTGCCCTGCTGACCAGTCGCCCAGTCGCCCTGGTATGATCTCTAAATAAAATAAAAACGTTACGGAGGATCTAAGACAGAAGTGCCAGTCAGGATTATGAAACTAGCCCTCGCTACGCATCGAGTGGTAGCCTAGCATGATATGCACTGTGCTGCGTCGTTCGACAGGAAGGAAGACTCTCTTGGCTACCATATTTGCGCCTCTTAGTGATGTTTGCCTAACTCTCGCCACTTCCGTAGAAACCGCTCATGCTTGCCTCCACGTAATACTTGTTTGGCGAATAGGTGTGCCTTCTGACAACACATTTCCAAAAGCAAACACTCCCTTCGAAGTAACGTGTGTGTAGGCAGTAAGTTCATAAGTCGGCGTCGACTGGAAACGTATTACGTCCGTGTCATGCGGTCCCTGAAATACCAATTTGGTTACTTCATTCTCCGGTACTTTGCACCATGAGATATTCAGTTAGTTCTTCATTTAGAGAAACATTTAATTAGATTCTCTGAAGGCACAAATTTTAACGGGAATATTCATCTCCTGACACTCATAAATCGTCAGACCTTCCCATAATTAGCTTAATACGAGTAGCAATATTGGTCTCACCTCAGCAGAGAGTACACTCGACTGTTACAGTTCAACACCAGTTGAAGTTACGCGGTTTTGTGTCCATTTTTGATTTCTTGTTCTGTTCTTTATGGGGCGAAATCAAGAGAAGCAAATGTCACTTCGGGAATATCCCAGAGGAGTGTTTAAGAGTGACTACTGTCCACGATGCAAGTAATTCTTTTGTAGTTCGATTCAGATAACTTAGTAATTGACGTTTCGATGAGTCTAGTGGTAGAGAAGCCAACCGTCAGCCAATCGAAGTTCTTTCTCGAGCTCCACATACTCCCGGTGTTGCCTGCTTTGTGGGTGCACGCAGAGGGTTGTCAATAATAACTGACTACACGCCAGAAACGAAGCAACCCCTTCCACCAACCCCCCCAGTGCAATCTGTCAATAGCAAAGCTATTTAATTCAAGCTATATTGAATGACGTCTGAAGCTCCGTGAGGCTGTTCGCAGACAACGCTGTCTTTATAGGAAAACTGCAACGCGATCAATTTGTAGCGTAATGCAGGAAAATCTGAAGAGGGTCGACATTTGTTGCATGATTGACAGTTGGTTCTCTATGTAAATAACGTAGGTTTAAAGACCATTATTGTTCGGTTGCAATACTAGTGATTCATCACTGGAAACAGTAACAACCATAAAATATGTAGGAGTAACCAACTTAAAGCGACGAAAAGTTGTTGTAGTGAAGCAGATACCAGGCTAGGAGTCACTGAAAGACTCTTATGGAAAGGTAATTCATCCACGAAAGAAATGGCTTACAAAACATTCGTTCGATCGAAATTTAAGTGGTACTCGTTGGTCAGGAACAGTTACCAGGTGGGATTAATAGAGCTGATAGAGAATGTTCAGTCCGTTTCGTCACGGATTCGTTTAGTGAGCGCTATGAAGATGTTCAACAAACTTTAGTGACAGACGTTACAAGACAGGAGCTCCGCACTGCAGTGAGATCATTTTTAAATTCCCAGAGGATACGTAAAAGAGTGAGACAATATTCTTCTCCCCGCCGCAAACGTCCCGGGGAAGATTAACGTCATAAAAATAATAGAAATTAGAGTTTATACCGAGGCTACCGGCAGTTGTTCCCATTGGCGATTGGAACAGAATATGGAGAAAATAGTAGTAGTGCCAAATGCATCCGCACCACGCACCGCAATGTATAATGTGGAGTATAGATGTCGACGTAGGTACACATTGGATAGGATACTATGGCTGAATACGGCAAGTACAGATTTAGATTTGGTATGTTTCTTCACAAACCACTTCTGGCCAATGCTGCTATAGCTTTTTCCATGGGACGACCACCTTCTCCAATTTTTGGAGCTGGTGCTCCATCGCTCAAACGGCCATATCGATGATACATTAACACCCACCGTGCTTGCACAATCGTCACAACAGACTCGCATTCCCGAGGACCAGGGTTCAAACATTCGTTCATAATTCAGATTTAGGTTTTCCGTAATGTCCTTAAATCGCTTCTGGCGTACACTGAAATGATTCCTTTGAAAATAGTGCGGACCCTATCTGTGGTGTCACCGCCAGACACCACACTTGTTAGGTGGTAGCCTTTAAATCGGCCGCGGTCCGTTAGTATACGTCGGACCCGCGTGTCGCCACTATCAGTGATTGCAGACCGAGCGCCGCCACACGGCAGGTCTAGAGAGACTTCCTAGCACTCGCCCCAGTTGTACAGCTGACTTTGCTAGCGATGGTTCACTGACAAAATACGCTCTCATTTGCCGAGACGATAGTTAGCATAGCCTTCAGCTACGTCATTTGCTACGACCTAGCAAGGCGCCATTACCAGTTACTATTGATGGTGTAAAATATGTACCGTCAAGAGCGATGTTCACCAATTCTGGATTAAAGTTAAGCATTCCAGCAGCTACGTACGTTTTTTATTGGTCTCATTTCCTTGACCTGTTCCAGACCTCACGCCAGCCTGCGTGAGCTAAAACGCGTGCCTTTCGGCTTCCTCTCATAGTGGGTTGGCTGTCTTGCCAATCCACAACACTATCCTTTCACATTCTTTTCCAACAGAAGCTTGCCCTCCTTATCTGACGACCGGCTGGTCCAGGCGGAGGTTCGAGTCCTCCCTCGGGCATGGGTGTGTGTGTTTGTCCTTAGGATAATTTAGGTTAAGTAGTGTGTAAGCTTAGGGGCTGATGACCTTACCAGTTAAGTCCCATAAGATTTCACACACATTTGAACATTTTTTTATCTGACGACCTTGTCGTGGTGCATAGTTTTAAGAAAACTGTCCTTTCATTAACTCTGAATTTTCTATCTTCTTTAGAGGAAGGATGATCACTGAAACGGTTTTATGACTGAGACTGTGGTTTCTGAGCTTTACGTCATAATACTCGGCAGAAACACAATCTGTAAAAAATAGTAGAAGAGAAATCCGTTCAATTACTTATGTACAAAAGAAGTTGCTCATCAAAAGATCGATATATGAAAATCAGTCTCTCCATTTTTTCTTCAGCTTCTTATGATGCATGTGAAAATGGTAAATCGTAATAGTCACTTCGTCTTGTCTCCTCTACAGTAGGTACGGGATCTATCATTATTCGGCCACTTGACTGTGAGTGGAGTGTCACTGGTAGGGCTAGGAGTCCTTTACAGGGGAGACATGGACGAGGGAGAACTCAGCGTGATACACCCATCCCCCTAACCAATACCTTCGAGGTGCTGTCTTCCACTGAAACTGAAATTGAGCCAGTGAGACTCACGTCACCTGCTGTGTCCTGTGTCAAGAGGAAGGAAGGAAGATCAGAATTTCACGTCCCATCGATAGCGCGGTCATTAGAGACAGAGCACAAGCTCTGATTACGAAAGGATGTGGAAGCAAATCGGCCGTGCCCATTTCAAAGGAACCATGAAGGCATTTATCTGGAGCAATTAGGGAAATTGCGGGATTCCTAAATCTGGAAGGCCGGACGTGGATTTGAACCGTCATCCTCCCAAATACGAATCCACTGTGCTAACTACTGCGTCACGTCGCTCGGTGTGTCAATAGAAGGCAAACGCAGAAGGGTAAGTGTCCATTAATCGTCGGCAGCAAGGATTGGGAAGGGACACTAAGTACACTCAATATGTGTGTTTTGGGGCCTCATTCAACTTACTGAAGAGGCTATTCCCGAAGCCGTTGAGGGAATAGAGTGCAATCAACAGCAGATTGTGCCACACTTTGGAGCAAATGATGCCTGTCGTCTCGCGACCCATGTCATACTTGGATCATTACAGCGACTGGCAGAGAAGGCTGAGAAGACCAGTCTTGCTCACGGAGTTACAACGAAGCTCACAATTTACAGCATTGTATCTAGAATTGGTCATCCCACCTGGTTCTGAGTTGAGTGCAGGTACAGAAACAGAGAGTTCGAGTGTTCTCTGACTAACTAGGCTGCAACTTCCTGTACTTACACGGTAGGGCTGTGAGCTGGAGGATCCCTGTAAATGGGTCATGTGAGCACTTCACACCAGAGGCAACTTCGTAGGTAGATAAGGCAACTCTCCATCCATTCTAAGTAATGATAGCTATAGGGGACACGAAAGTACCAATATAAGACCAAGAGAAATGCCCTCCACTGGTGAAAGAATTAAAATCCCAATGGTAAACTGTCGAAGCCTTCGCAACGAAATGTCCCAGCGCAGATTACGATAGCTGTGGTAGACACGGAAGTACACTCCTGGAAATTGAAATAAGAACACCGTGAATTCATTGTCCCAGGAAGGGGAAACTTTATTGACACATTCCTGGGGTCAGATACATCACATGATCACACTGACAGAACCACAGGCACATAGACACAGGCAACAGAGCATGCACAATGTCGGCACTAGTACAGTGTATATCCACCTTTCGCAGCAATGCAGGCTGCTATTCTCCCATGGAGACGATCGTAGAGATGCAGGATGTAGTCCTGTGGAACGGCTTGCCATGCCATTTCCACCTGGCGCCTCAGTTGGACCAGCGTTCGTGCTGGACGTGCAGACCGCGTGAGACGACGCTTCATCCAGTCCCAAACATGCTCAATGGGGGACAGATCCGGAGATCTTGCTGGCCAGGGTAGTTGACGTACACCTTCTAGAGCACGTTGGGTGGCACGGGATACATGCGGACGTGCATTGTCCTGTTGGAACAGCAAGTTCCCTTGCCGGTCTAGGAATGGTAGAACGATGGGTTCAACGACGGTTTGGATGTACCGTGCACTATTCAGTGTCCCCTCGACGATCACCAGTGGTGTACGGCCAGTGTAGGAGATCGCTCCCCACACCATGACGCCGGGTGTTGGCCCTGTGTGCCTCGGTCGTATGCAGTCCTGATTGTGGCGCTCACCTGCACGGCGCCAAACACGCATACGACCATCATTGGCACCAAGGCAGAAGCGACTCTCATCGCTGAAGACGACACGTCTCCATTCGTCCCTCCATTCACGCCTGTCGCGACACCACTGGAGGCGGGCTGCACGATGTTGGGGCGTGAGCGGAAGACGGCCTAACGGTGTGCGGGACCGTAGCCCAGCTTCATGGAGACGGTTGCGAATGGTCCTCGCCGATACCCCAGGAGCAACAGTGTCCCTAATTTGCTGGGAAGTGGCGGTGCGGTCCCCTACGGCACTGCGTAGGATCCTACGGTCTTGGCGTGCATCCGTGCGTCGCTGCGGTCCGGTCCCAGGTCGACGGGCACGTGCACCTTCCGCCGACCACTGGCGACAACATCGATGTACTGTGGAGACCTCACGCCCCACGTGTTGAGCAATTCGGCGGTACGTCCACCCGGCCTCCCGCATGCCCACTATATGCCCTCGCTCAAAGTCCGTCAACTGCACATACGGTTCACGTCCACGCTGTCGCGGCATGCTACCAGTGTTAAAGACTGCGATGGAGCTCCGTATGCCACGGCAAACTGGCTGACACTGACGGCGGCGGTGCACAAATGCTGCGCAGCTAGCGCCATTCGACGGCCAACACCGCGGTTCCTGGTGTGTCCGCTGTGCCGTGCGTGTGATCATTGCTTGTACAGCCCTCTCGCAGTGTCCGGAGCAAGTATGGTGGGTCTGACACACCGGTGTCAATGTGTTCTTTTTTCCATTTCCAGGAGTGTATTATTATAAGATCCAAAGAAGTTCCACCTCCAGGCAAGAGTATTAAAATCGTAGTGATTAATTGGCGAAGCATTCGCAACAAAAGCCAGAGTTGGAAGCGCTCCTAAAACGCTGTGGGGTTCACGTAACACAATATCAGAAAGCTTGTTAAAAACCGAAACTGATAGCAGTCAGATATTTGGGGAAACTTTAGGCGTATATCGAAAAGATAGGCTCACGGTAAATCGAAGAGTGTATTTGTTGCAGTAGACAAGAAACTCATCGATAAATCCATGGAGACTGAAACTGCATGCGAAATAATCTGAACAAGACTCAGTGGGTGTGAGCTTATAATTAATGTGTAAAGGTGTAAGAACAGCAACTGAAGAAATGAGTAAAAATCAAAAATTCAGCAAATGAAGCAGGCGAACGGGAATACAGACGTTTAAAAAGTGAGACTGATAGAAAGTGCAAAATTTCTAAGCAGCAGTTGGTAGAGTGCAAAAGTAAGGCTGCAGAAACATACATAACTAGGGAAAAGATAAATGCTGGCTACAGAAAAATTAAAGAAACCTTTGTGGAAAGGAAAAACATTTTTATGAATAGCAATAACTCGTATGGCAAGCCAGTACTAAATAAAAAAAAAGGAAAAACGATAAATGGAAGGAAAACGTATAGGGTCTATATAAGGGAAAGAAACTTGAGGACAATATTATACGAGAAAAGCAAGCGGAAGTAGGTGAAGATGAGATGCAACGTAAGATATTGCCAAAAGAATTTGACAGAGTGCTGAAATACCTATGTAAAAAAATGACCCCTGGGATAGACAACATTCCCTTAGAATTATTGAGATCCTTGGGAGAGCAAGCCATGACAGAATTAGTTCATCTGGTGTGCAAGATACATGAAGCGACCTAGATACATGAGGCGACCTAGTAGATAGTGTCGGAAGTTCCATGCGGCTTTTCGCGGATGATGCTGTAGTATACAGAGAAGCTGCAGCATTAGAAAATTGCAGCGAAGTGCAGGAAGATCTGCAGCGGATAGGCACTTGGTGTAGGGAGTGGCAACTGACCCTTAACATAGACAAATGTAACGTATTGCGAATACATAGAAAGAAGGATCCTTTATTGTATGATTATATGATAGCGGAACAAACATTGGTAGCAGTTACTTCTGTAAAATATCTGGGAGTATGCGTACGGAACGATTTGAAGTGGAATGATCATATAAAATTAATTGTTGGTAAGGCGGATGCCAGGTTGAGACTCATTGGGAGAGTCCTTAGAAAATGTAGTCCATCAACAAAGAAGGTGGCTTACAAAACGCTCGTTCGCCCTATACTTGAGTATTGCTCATCGGTGTGGGATCCGTACCAGGTCGGGTTGACAGAGGAGATAGAGAAGTTTCAAAGAAGAGAGGCGCGTTTCGTCACAGGGTTATTTGGTAAGTGTGATAGCGTTACGGAGATGTTTAGCAAACTCAAGTGGCAGACTCTGCAAGAGAGGCGCTCTGCATCGCGGTGTAGATTGCTGTCCAGGTTTCGGGAGGGTGCGTTTCTGGATGAGGTGTCGAATATATTGCTTCCCCCTACTTATACCTCCCGAGGAGATCACGAATGTAAAATTAGAGAGATTCGAGCGCGCACAGAGGCTTTCCGGCAGTCGTTCTTCCCGCGAACCATACGCGACTGGAACAGGAAAGGGAGGTAATGACAGTGGCACGTAAAGTACCCTCCGCCACATACCGTTGGGTGGCTTGCGGAGTATAAAAGTAGATGTTGATATTCTCAGACTTCAAGAAGAATGTAATGATTCCAGTTCGAAGAAATTTAGATTCTAACGAGTGTGAATATTACCGAACCATCAGACTGGTAAGTCATGGTTGCAAAATATTGACACGAATTATTTACTGGAGAATACAAAAACTGGTGGAAGCCGACTTGAGGAAGGTCAATTTGGGTCCCAGGGAAATTTAGGAACACACGAGACAAAACTTACCCAACGACTTGTAATGTTCGCACCTCTGGATGTCACGTCGCCGGTATGCAATGGATCTGAGGAAGTAGCCTAGTCTCAACTGGCCCTGGCCTCCTGCCCCCCCCCCCCTTCCCCTTTCCTGGCGCAGGACAAGCACCTGGCCACACACTGAGGAAGGGCCTCTTCCATCCGCCATGAACGACGAGCGTCCACAAGCGACGGACTTCCCGTGGTACCCAAGCAGTTCATATTGTACGTAAGGAGAATAAAAATTCTTGGCGCCCGGCGAGTATTCTGCTGTTGAAAAGCGTCGAACGGGTGGGAACTCACACTGTCAAACTAGAGAAAAAGGACACGTTATCAGATGAAGGGGCAGAGGGGACAACTGGATGCCCCCCAGGATATGGGATCCCAATGTGAAATGAGTGATATGGAGCTAGCCAAGGGAAATAGCGCGTGATATTGCCTTTTTTAACGTCTGTGAGTGGTCCTCTGCGTAAAGAAGTGTTGGACTGATTGCCAACCCAGACCAACATTGTCAAGATCGAGTGAAAAGAGACATTATCATGTGCAGGGACGGAGGTGAAGGTGACTCAAAGGGACGCAGGGCATCCATTCGTAACTGACAACATGATGTTTGACAGGCGAGAGGAATGTTGACTGCAACAAAAACTGTGTGTGGTCTTCCTTTTCTAGCATAAGAAATGTTGGGTGTGTAACGGCCCACTGTGGGTAGACACTATGGTGGATCGTGGAATTGGGTTTTAAGTATCAGGAAGCTGGTAGTTCATCACACTGGACAGGGTAATAGTGAAGCTGCAGGTGGTTGTCTGGTTGCAGTCCGACATATCATGGAAACATCATCGATTAAACATTCAGTTTGTTAGTAACCAAACTACAACAGTATTAGCTGTGCTTGGCGGTGCCAACGTCCCCCCAGGTGCATGTTATACACAATGAGTGTGGAGGTACTTAGTCTAGAAAGCTGCCTGTAGTTTCTGTCCGCTTGGAGTGTCATGTACCCCGATAAACGATGACGTTATTGACTTACGCAGGGAGGACACTAACGCAAGGGACGTTCAGCGGCCTGGGTGGTGCGTGCACCGACTGGACATGTTTCACAGCACAGGGTAGGACACGCTGGAAAGAGCAGAATCGCGCTGTAGACCCTTACAGGATAGCAGCTCTCAGCAGTAATGCCTGCTCTTAAAAGTAGAGGCAGACAGCGACTGTATGACCACACAGGCGAATGTGGGTGAGCAGCTTGGGGGTCCCAGTCTCGAACAAAAGCCGTCCAGGGTATGAGGCTGACAGCGAGTGGAAGCTGACTTGGAGGTGACCCACTGGATGGAAGGCGTTAAGTCCACAAGATCGGAATTCGAGTCGACTGTAGGCCTGCAGCTACAGGAGGCCAAGTCTCGTGATGTCAGCTTGTAGATTCGTGGCGAGTTGTAGACAAGTGAAGACCTCCCCTCGAATTTTGTGGCTGTCAAACTACATTCCTCTGTTTAAAAATAAGGGATATTTATTAAGGTCGGTTAAAAAGCTCTTTTTTTTAGTGAAAAGTTTGCATGAAAAAAATAAATTATTTTGACAATGTACTTTATGTTATTCGATAGAGAATTATGTGTCCTACAAAATAGTGTGTTTAGTGTTTTTTTGCTGACATGCGTGCTGTTCTTTTCAGGTCAGTAAAATTTTGCGCCAGGTCGACAAAAAAGAGCATTTTCGATATCTTCTGCTTTTTGAGTTTAACTAAGATGGCAAAGCCACAGAAGCTGCTTGAGACATTTTTGAAGTGTATGGCGAAGAAGCGATGCCTCTCAGCACGGTTGACAATTGTTATAAGCGGTTCGAAGACGGCAATATTGACCTCAGAGACATAGATCGCACTGGACGCCCACTTCAGTTGGATGAGGAGTGACTGAAT
This sequence comes from Schistocerca serialis cubense, assembly GCF_023864345.2. Taxonomy (NCBI): domain Eukaryota; kingdom Metazoa; phylum Arthropoda; class Insecta; order Orthoptera; family Acrididae; genus Schistocerca; species Schistocerca serialis. The sequence goes on from NC_064640.1 coordinate 387,825,783, forward strand.
AAGGTTATTCACGAAGATCCACGTCAAACGACAAAGGAATTGGCAGAGATAATGGAATTATCCCATAGTACAATAGAGCGCCATCTTTACTCGATGGGAAAGGTTCCAAAATGCATGGTATGTAATCACTATAAAGAAAGATCTGAGGGAACAGAGAATACTGCATAATACGGGTAAAGCAGCACATAAGCAATAGATAGGGAGATGCTGAACGAAACGCGTTTGGCTGTTTAGCTGTCAAAAGTGCAACGTTTGAAGTCTTCAACGACTACCGTAGCACACTATTATCGAAGAATCTCTCACAAAACGTGAGGTATCTCGGACAGAATAAAGACTTCCATACCAACCGACATGGGTACCTAAAACTTCGATGATGTGAAACACAACTCGCAGTTTTCTCACATTACATCCTGAAAGCCATGGATCAAGGCAATCAAGTAGATGCAATACTTATCGATTTCCGGAAAGTATTTGACTCAGTAATACACCTACGTTTATTGTCAAAAGTACGATCGTATTGGGTATCCCGCGAAATTTGTGACTGTATTGAGGATTTCTTGGTAGGGAATTCACATATTGTTATCTTGGATGGAGATTCATCGAAAGATGTAGAACTATCTTTGGGTGTGTCCCAGGGAAGTGTGTTAAGACTTTTGTTGTTCATGTTGTATTTTAATGATCTTGCGGAAACTATCAGTGGTACCCTCAGATTTTTCGCAGATGATGAAGATATCTGTCATTAGGTTTTGCTAAAAAAATTTGCTCAAATATCCAGTCGGGTATTGATAAGTTTTCAGTGTGGTGCAAAGATTGGCAACTTGCTTAAAATGTTCCGAAATGTAAAATTTTGCACTTCATGAAAAACGCCATTTCCACCTAACTTCAATAAAACACAAGCAAGCATTATACTACCAAAAATCGCAGCCTCTACATGAGCTATAGGAAGTCACAGATGAACTAAACATATAGGTATTGCAACTAGAAAAGATAGAATCATAAAAAAATGAAATAATACTCGAAAAATTGTGAAACAGTGTACAAAAAATTAAGCCATTACAAAGAAAAGTTCTCAACAAATGTGAGGGAATCCTGTTCGGAATAGGAATGTGCCATAAGGAAACTTTTGAACTTAGATTTAAATACTTGGGGTTCATAATTCCACATCTTCATTTCTGCTGGAAGCTCATTGAAAATGAAACCTGAAGAATAGTGCGCACCTTTCTGTAAAATGCTTAAGGAACTGTTACTCAAATTCATGTCGTTCTCACTGAATGAATCTTACAGTTGCTTTGTAATTAGTCAATAATTTGAAAAACAGATCTCATGACGGAATATATATATGCAGGGTTGTCAGAGTTAGAAGTCCGAGACCCTTGACAACGGCGTATACTAGCTTTACGAGCTGACACTGCAGTCAGTCTGACGCCCTTTTCTAGATTAAGAATGAGTTCACAGAGTTACCTCAAAATATGGCGCCATAGGAGATAATGAAAGTGAACAAAATAAACATGCCTTCACGTTTCGATGTCAGAGACAGTGGAGATTATACTTACAGTGGAGACAGAGGCATTCAGTTTTACCAGGAGCTCTAACATGATGATTTCAAGAAAGCTTTCCATTTATTCTCAGTTCTAAGAATTTATAATGATCGACCTCAGTGACTTTTTGACTGTCTTGGGACAATAAAACTTCGCTTCTACAAGAGTTTCGTCTATGAAGCTATCCTACAAGCCACATCAACTGTGTTGTGTTTCACATCTATCATATTAACGATTATGTTATCAGAGTCATTTGTCGTGTTTACTGTCATATCATTGACATAAAGGATGTAAAAGATATAAGTGCAGATATTTTTATATGTAGTACCTTCATATGCAAACACACTAGTGTGATGGTTGTTTTTTCTCTGTGTAGAACAGTCCTCCCATCAGCACACCACAAACATTACGACCTGATGTTTTCTGCACGGTTGTGCTGCACCACTAAGTGAACTACGCGTGTCAGTATAGACTAACCGTTTTGCATTGAAGTGTCCACACTTCAGCCCTTGACCTGTTTGTTGACCAGGGGAAAATAAGCATTAATGGCATGTTTCTTGCCACATGACTTGGTTCAAATGGCTCTGAGCTCTATGGGACTTAAATTCTGAGGTCATCAGTCCCCTAGAACTGAGAACTACTTAAACCTAACTAACCTAAGGACATCACACACATACATGCCCGAGGCAGGATTCGAACCTGCGACCGTAGCGGTCGCGCTGTTCCAGACTGTAGCGTCTAGAACCGCTCTGCCACTCCGGCCAGCTGTACTTGAAGATACTAAAAAATTTAAAGACATACAACCAGTAATGGCTATAATTATTAACCTGAAAATGACGTAAATGCTGATGTAATGTCGTTCAGTACACCATCCTCAGTCACCAATAGAAATATCTGCACTTATACCCGTTAAATCCTGTATATCAGGAGAAGAAATGGGTCCAAAACAGAACCATGTGGTACCCCCAGTTTACAAAACCCTACTCAGATAAAAAAGATTTCCCAGTTTGTTGACACAGGAACTTTACGTTCCGATTCCTACGTTCCAAATGCGAAGTGAAGCGCTGTTGAGCTGTTACCCTATTTCCACAACGTTTTAACTTATGCAAAAGTAAGAAGTTTGGAACTTTAATAGTGGCAACTATTTATTTACAGCTCGTACAAAATAGATACGTGTTTCAAAGTTTTACTGACCTTCAAAGTAGTCACCAGCATTGTGTATAACCCGTTGCCAACGATGTGGAAGTCATTGGATACTCTTAGCAGTGCCAGTTGTGTTGACAGTTCGAGCGGCGCCGTCTAATGCCCGACGAATTTGTAGCAGTTCTGAAGCGAATGTCGTGAAGTGTTTCCTTCAGTTTAGAAATAGAGTTGAACTCACGAGGGCTTAAGTCAGGGGAGTGCAGTAGGTGGTATAGCACTTAGTAGCCCCATCAGTCAAATAAATTAGTAACAGCTTGCACTGTACGTGCTTGAGCACTGTCCTGCAAAATGGCCAGGTCCTGCGGAAAGTGTCGTCACTTCTGTCTCTAAGCTGGTCGTAGGTTGTGTTCCAAAAATGAACAGCATAGAGACAGAAGTGATAACAGTTTCTGCAGGACGTGACCATCATTTTGCAGGACAATGCTCAAGCACGTACAGTGCAGTGTTACTGATTTGTTTGACTGTTTGGACTGCTAAGTGCTATACTACCTACTGCACTCCCCTGACTTCAGCCCTCGTCAGATCAACTCTATTTCCAAACTGAAGGAAACACTTCACGGCATTCGCTTCAGAACTGCTACAAATTCGTCGGGCAATAGACCGCGCCGCTCGAACTGCCAACACAACTGGCACTGCTAAGAGTACCGTATGACTTACACATCGCTGGCAACGGATTATACACAATGCTGGTGACTACTTTGAAGGTCAAAAAAACTTTGAAACATGTATCTATTTTATACGAGCTGTAAATAAATAGTTGCCACTATTGAAGTTCCAACCCTCGTATTACATGGTCTACACAGTCCAATGTTTTTGGTAAATCAAAGAAAATACCCACTGTCTTCTATCTGTCGTTTAAACCTGCTTCACACACAGAAGAATAAATTTCATATCCTGTGCTTACTCCCTTCCTGGAAACAAAATACGCGTCTAACAGCAAATTATGTGACTGTTTCATACATTGCATTCTCAAAAACTTTAGAAAACACTGATGTCAAAGAAATTGGTCCGTAATTGTCTATATTATGCCTTTCAACGTTTTTATAGAGTTGTTTCACTAACAAGTATTTCAGTCTCTCAGAAAACTCACCATACCTGATAAAGTTATTACATAGATTCTGAGTACAGAACTAATACCTGTTGCAACGATCGTCATAATCCGACTCAAAGTTTCATCGTGGCTGTTGGCGTATTCACTCTTTAGTGATTTGTTAATTGATTCAACTTAATCTTTTTCTCTTTCCCATTTCCTCTCACATGACAAGCTACTGTCATTAGTTCAAATGGTTCAAATGGCTCTGAGCATTATGGGACTTAACTTCTGAGGTCATCAGTCCCCCAGAACTTAGAACCACTTAAACCTACCTAACCTAAGGACATCACACACATCCATGCCCGAGGCAGGATTCAAACCTGCGACCGTAGCGGTCGCGTGGTTCCAGACTGTATCTTCTAGAACCGCTCGGCCACCCCGGTCGGCTACTGTCATTAGGTATTCAAGTCGGTTGCTTATTAGTAGTCCTTAAAGACCTGCAATTTTTTGATGGGAAATGCTCTCAAAGAAATGATAAATTTCCGAAGAGATGTATTTTATTTATCGTTCAAATTCTTGGTATTGTACCCATGTTTCCAAGTTCGCCATTCGCTATTGGCTTTCAATATCTGTATTATAGATGGACTCATATCTCGAAATCTTTTGGTCATTACTTTGATATATGATTTTGTTTTGATTCCTTTCAGTATTACTCTCTGTGGATTACGGTATGTCAAACCATTACTAATTTTTGACATACTGTGCCCCTCAACTAAATAACAGTCTGTGAAGATATTGTGTATGACAACGTTGCTGTTTCCCTGAACTCCAGTTAGAAACTGCACTTTCTGTGCCAGGTTGTAAGATTCAAATAAATCCATTAAGGTCCTTTTCTCTCGATAATTGGTCAGATATTTTATACCGAAATTACCACAGAAATCAACTTCAAGTATTTCTTAAGAACAGGGCCTATCCCAGCGTCAGGTCAGAGGAAAATGCAGTAATCTAAACTGGCGGAACTGTAGAGCTCTACAATGAAAGGGTCCGCAGCTCGTTCTCTAGTGGCTAGCGTTGCTACCTCTGGATCACGGGGTCCCGGGTTCGATTCCAGGCCGAGTCGGGGATTTTCTCCGATCGTGAACTGGGTGTTTGTGTTATCCTCATCATCATTTTGGAAGCGGCGGGATTATAACTGGAAAGATTGGGAACTTGAACGGGCGCTGATGGCCTTGATGTTGAGCACCTCACAAACCAACAACATCATCCATACAATGAAAGATTTTTTTTCCTAGAAAATTTATACTGTTCTAGACAACCTTCAAATATTTGATCTTTATGATGTTTTGATATGTCAGCTCTTTTAAACGGAACATTGCATTTGGCATGAATGCTTCTCCATCCTACTGCAACAAACTCCTTGCATAGAAATCAGAAAAGATGGACCTCTCCAACGGAAGCCTTTGTTTTTCTTCGCTATATCAGTGATGATGTAAGATCCAAATAATGTCAATGTCAAGAACTATTAACAATTCATCTACTTTATTTTACCTCTAATTCCCCTAATATTTTAACAAAATAAGCTTACCACGCCCTCCGATCTGTATTCCCCATTCCTCGAACTAACTTCCAGTAAAAAAAGGGACATTCCTCAAAAAGGGATACATCGTACCTGATTTCATCCTAAAAAAGTTCTAGACCTTTTACACGTTGTCACTGACAAAGAGTAACCCTGGCATTTCAGTATTGTTGCTTTCCATTGCTTTCCATTAATCCACATCATCATGGTTTGGTTTCTGTTCTCCTACCTTTCCAATATATATATATATATATATATATATATATATATATATATATATATATATATATATATATATTTCTTTCAAGATCATAAGGTATTTCTCGAAGCTAAAGCTGTCAAGTATATTATTTTCCAATTGTCCTCTCCAGAAAGCTCTTGAGTACTATGATGACTTCTCTCTATATTTGACATAAAAGCAAATTGGTCTTCTTTAAGTTCTAGTCTATTTTGCCTATTTATTGCTGTGCGTATGTTGGCTACTTGTGAAATTAAATTTGGTGTTCATACCAGTTTGTTGTATCTCCTTCTTTATGACTGAGAAGAATAGTTAAAAACGTTTCCGGTTGAGATCAGACGAACCCTCAGAAAATGTGCTTTCGGTAACGGTTAAGAACCGTTGTTCTAGGAAGAATCACTACTCTCATATTTGTGATACAGATATAAGTAACATGAAATTTGTAACTAAGGTAGAAATCGGTCGTGACAAATACTTAGGTTGGTTTCCAGCTGCATGGACGCACTATATGGATATAGAAATAAGCTATGTTTCCGGCTGCAAGTCCTTCAGTAGTCCCAAACACTGACGTGAATCGCTGCTGAGAAAAATTTTTACTAACACTGTTTGCCAAGAAGAAAAATAGTCACGTGAAGTTCCCTATCTCCAATAACCTGTGTTAAATGCCAAACGTTCAAATAAACAGAAAATAAGTAGTTAACTTTAATTTTTCGACCTTATAATTAAAATTATGACCATAGGCGTCCATATAAATTTATATATCATGGAGGGGTGGGGGTGGGGGATGGAGAGGGATTGTTATTCACTTCTAAAAGTGTATAAGAATTCTGTAATCAATACAAACTTCGTACTCCAGCGTCCAAGGAAGGAGGGGCCGCTCAAGTTCCCCCTCTTAGCGTCTCGTGCAGACCCCGATGTCTATGACTACACTTTGTATAATTTTTCAACTGGTCCACCTTGAAATTTCACAAATTTTTTCTTCAAAAGTCAATTTACACCGCCAGTAGCCCTTTCGCCTATCTCTTATTCAGCTTCCATTTTTGTGTCGTCGTTGCCACTGTAGAGTCTTGTACCAGGGGAAGCAAGGTGGTAATGTTGTCTGGAAGCTGGTATCCTCTTCCTACAACACAGCTGCACTGTATTAAAAGGGTTCTTTATTTATCAGAACAGAAAGCTTCTTATCTTTAAGCTAGTCCATGTGTTGTGGTACAAGCTCTTCCGTAATAGTCCACGTTCGCCTCAATGCTGGTGAAGTAAAAATCCCGATATAAGCACTACACTCTGGTAGCCGGTGATGTAAATTGACAGACACCAACTAGAATTGTGCCTGAGCTTGAGGGTGTCACTGACTGCGACTGAGACTCCAACTGCGAATTACCGGGTGACTGACTGTGACTGACTGGCCCCTCCAGTCCGCGTCGGCGATCTACACTACTGGCCATTAAAATTGCTACACCACGAAGATGACGTGCTACAGACGCGAAATTTGACCGACAAGAAGAAGATGCTGTGAAATGCAAATTATTAGCTTTTCAGAGCATTCACACAAGGTTCGCGCCGGTGGCGACACCTACAACGTGCTGACATGAGGAGAATTGCTTACCATCACGTTTCCAACTTAAAAAATGTCGGATTGTAGCCTCTCGCGATTGCGGATTATCGTATCGCGGCATTGCTGCTAGCGTTGGTCGAGATCCGATGACTGTTAGCAGAATATGGAATCGGTGGGTTCAGGAAGGTAATACGGAACGCCGCGCTGGATCCCAAGGGCTTCGTGTCACTAGCAGTCGAGATGACAGGCATCTTATCCGCATGGCTGTAACGGATCGTGCAGCCACGTCTCGATGCCTGAGTCAACAGATGGGGACGTTTGCAAGACAACAACCATCTGCACGAACAGTTCGACGACGTTTGCAGGAGTATGGACTATCAGCTCGGAGACCGTGGCTGCGGTTATCCTTGACGCTGCATCACAGACACGAGCTCCTGCGATGGTGTACTCAACGACGAACCTGGGTGCACGAATGGCAAAACGTCATTTTTTCGGATGAATCCAGGTTCTGTTTACAGCATCATGATGGTCGCATCCATGTTTGGTGACATCGCTGTGAACGCACATTGGAAGCGTGTATTCGTCATCGCCATACTGGCGTGTCACCCAGCGTGATGGTATGGGGTGCCATTGGTTACACGTCTCGGTCAGCTCTTGTTCGCATTGACGGCACTTTGAACAGTGGGCGTTACATTTCAGATGTGTTACGACCCGTGGCTCTACCCTTCATTCGATCCCTGCGAAAACCTACATTTCAGCAGGATAATGTACGACCGCATGTTGCAGGTCCTGTGCAGGCCTTTCTGGATACAGAAAATGTTCGACTGCTGCCCTGGCCAGCACGTTCTCCATATCTCTTACCAATTGAAAACGTCTGGTCAATGGTGGCCGAGCAACTGGCTCGTCACAATACGCCAGTCACTACTCTTGATAAACTGTGGTATCGTGTTGAAGCTGCGTGGGCAGCTGTACCTGTACACGCCATCGAAGCTCTGTTTGATTCAATGACCAGGCGAATCAAGGCCGTTATTACGGCCGGAGGTGATTGTTCTGGGTACTGATTTCTCAGGATCTATTCACCTAAATTGCTGAAAATGTAATCACATATGAGTTCTAGTATAATATATTTGTCCAATGAATACCCGTTTATCATCTGCATTTCTTCTTGGCGTAGCAATTTTAATGGCCAGTAGTGTAAATACTGGCGGTTGCGAGGGTATTGGCGGAGTGTTGCTTGCGAGCCTGTCTTTGACCTCTCTCCTGATAGGCGCGATTGATTCAGCGTCTATTATCGATCTTCTTCCAACCTCTTTTATCGATTGGGGAACTGGCGACAGCTAACGCCAGCACACCCGTTTCTAAGAAAATAAACTGTTTGCTATGTGAGAGGGGTAGCCAATATACCAATGAGGTGGCATTTGTTTAGTCTTTCTCTTCTCTTTGTCTCTCAGCGTCATGAAAACCACAAAGATGACTCTACACTCTAATTGTCTTATCAAGGCCGTTTTTACTAGAATATGCCCTTATCCTAGATGCTCCAAAACATTCAGACAAAGGCAGGAATCTGTCGACATGTAGACATTGGAATCTAGTAACACGCTCTTCTACACTGGAACATGTACAGCAGTGGTCTGGCATAAAAAGATACTGAAATTACGCAGACGAAAAGTAAAACAGTTAGTGAGTTAGTTACATGTTCCATAGATCGTTTGAACGATTCTTTTATCGAAATGATGTAGAACGAGTCAACAAAGATCACTAACAAATTCTAGTGAAGACTGCAAATTGGATATCTGGTAGAGTCAACTGGATCCACAGATAATGGTGGAAGAACATTTCTTTCATTCCAGATATCCAGGAAAGGTTTGCTTCCGTCGGGGAGGGTACTGTTTTTACTAGAATATGCCTTATCCTACATGCCCCGAAATATTCAGACAAAGGCAGGAATCTGTCCACATGTAGACACTGGAATCTAGGAACATGCACTTCTACAATGGAACATGTACAGCTTTTAGAGGCTTGGGCTACAACGTAGCACATAACCGGCATCCATTACCTCAAGCGAAGCGACCAGAATCTCCGACAACATCTCTATAAGCCTGCTAGCGGATTATGAGAGAAAACGCAGCAGAATACCGACAAAAGCGTTGATAATTATAATCCAATCGGCGGTATCGAGTGACGGGTATTATTCAGTGAAATTCTGAGAAAGCGCGAATGATTTTCCCAACATTGGTGAGTAATTATCACATTGGCAACATACCCGACGACGCCGAGAAACCGCCATCTTATCGTCCAGTCGACACCATTGCAACTCTACAATAAGAACAGGCCCTCCACTGATGTTAGCCGCTTATATAGTAACACTAAAATTAAAGTAATCAGGCAACTGGTAACGTCTGTGGTCTGAAGATGACACGGCGGCCGGTCGGTACCGTTGGGCCTACCGAGCCCTGTTCGGACGGAGGAGTGTTGTATGATGTAGTTGGTGTCTGTGAGGGTACTTATTTTAGTATAGCTGTGCCGACCGTTTCCATCTGCTTGGCCGTACACAAACACCATCGTGGCTTGTTCCCGACATGCGCCGGACGATTCTGATTCTTACAGTACGCTGCATCAATCCTGCATCCTACAACACACAAGGGACACACGGCACATGGTCAGAGCAACTGTCATTCGTCAGCATTCTCTACCGTGGCAACGATGCATTTTCTGACACATGTTCATAGGACCTCTTTTCCTCCATTTCCAATGAGGAGTCCGTCCATGCAGTTTGTCGGTTTTATTAATGTACACCCTGCATATTAACCCCGATACTTTGTTGGATCTCAGTGCCCATTTGGGCGAAGTTTCATTATGTTCTCTGCTGAACTGAATAAATACAGTTTACAACTTAAGCAAAATCTATAAAGGAGAAATACACTACTGGCCATTAAAATTGCTACACAAAGAAGAAATGCAGATGATAAACTGGTATTCATTGGATAAATAGATTATACTAGAACTGACATGTGCTTACATTTTCACGCAATTTGGGTGCATAGATCCTGAGAAATCACTACCCAGAACAACCACCTCTAGCCGTAATAACGGCCTTGATACGCCTGGGCATTGAGTCAAACAGAGCTTGGATGGCGTGTACCAGACTTTTTAGTTGGCGAGAGATCTGGAGAATGTGCTGACCAGGGCAGCAGTTGAACTTTTTCTGTATCCAGAATGGCCCGTACAGGACATGCAACATTATCCTCCTGAAACGTAGGGTTTCGCAGGGATCGAATGAAGGGTAGAGCCACGGGTCGTAACACATCTGAAATATAACGTCAACTGTACAAAGTGCCGTTAATGCGAACAACAGGTGACCGAGACGTGTAACCAATGGCACCCCATACCATCACGCTGGGTGATACGCCAGTATCGCGATGACGAATACACGCTTCGAATGTGCGTTCACCGCGATGTCGCCAAACACGGATGCGACCATCATGATGCTGTAAACAGAACCTGGATTCATCCGAAAAAATGACGTTTTGCCATTCGTGCACCCAGGTTCGTCGTTGAGTACACCATCGCAGGAGCTCGTGTCTGTGATGCAGCGTCAAGGGTAACCGCAGCCATGGTCTCCGAGCTGATAGTCCATGCTGCTGCAAACGTCGTCGAACTGTTCGTGCAGACGGTTGTTGTCTTGCAAACGTCCCCATCTGTTGACTCAGGGATCGAGACGTGGCTGCACGATCCGTTACAGCCATGCGGATAAGATGCCTGTCATCTCGACTGCTACGATAGGAGGCCTTTGGGATCCAGCACGGCGTTCCGTATTACCCTCCTGAACCCACCGATTCCATATTCTGCTAACAGTCATTGTATCTGGACCAACGCGAGCGACTATGTCGCGATACGATAAACCGCAATCGCGAGAGGCTACAATCCGACCTTTATCGAAGTCGGAAACGTGATGGTACGCATTTCTCCTCCTTAGACGAGGCATCACAACAACGTTTCACCAGGCAACGCCGGTCAACTGCTGTTTGTGTATGAGAAATCGGTTGTAAACTTTCCTCATGTCAGCAGGTTGTAGGTGTCGCCACCGGCCTCAACCTTGTGTGAATGCTCTGAAAAGCTAATCATTTGCATATCACAGCATCTTCTTCCTGTCGGTTAAATTTCGCGTCTGTAGCACGTCATCTTCGTGGTGTAGCAATTTTAATGGCCAGTAGTGTAAAAGATTAGCGTTTTACGTCTCGTCTGTAACGAGGTCATTAAAGACGAAACACGAGCTCTGAGAAGATTAGCATGAGGAGTGAAATTTGCCTTGAAATTTTTCTTGGAACCAACCCGACAATTGCCTCCTCACGGACAAAATCAAAAATTGTTCAAACTAACCTAAGGACATCACAGACATCCATGCCCGAGGCAGGATTCGAACCTGCGACCGTAGCAGCAGCGCGGTTCCGTACTGAAGCGCCTAGAACCGCACGGCCACATCGGCCGGCCCTCCTCACGGACAACCTAAGTCTAAATGGCCAGATGGGCATCTGAGCCATTGTCCGCCAGAATACGAGTCCAGTGCTTTAACACTGCCCCTTGCTCGGTGTCGAAACTGAGAACTACATCCGGCCAATAACTTGCCCTAAACATATACTACGTAATGGAGTTTATGGTAAAATATATGGCTTCAGTGAGAAGGAATTTCAGTATTTACGCTGTGGGCAACGTACAGAAAAAAGTTTTGCATATTCAGTTCGCAAACGACGATCTTCTAGGAGCAGCAGGTTGCAGATTACGGGACCATCGTACCGCTCCGGCTACAGAGCCCAGTAGCAGGTCAGACACGGGACGTAGACGGGCCAGAGGCGAGGTTTTTCAGCCAGACCTGGCCATTAGCTGTGAGGGAGAGAACCGGTGTTTGGGTGGAGGCCAAGGTGTGCCCGGAGGCAGGCGGCGCGGCTGGCGGCAGGCGCTCGAAAGTGAAATGCAGTGCGTGCGCGGCGCGGCTCGTGGCTTGCGCAACCGCGGCTGGCGCGCCGGCAGCCGGGAACAGCGCGGCCAGCCCTTCCGGACACGCCGCACTGCGCCTCACTGCGCACGCGCAAATATTGACTTCCCACTCAGCGCCGGAGAGAGTCTATTAGACCAGTGCAAATTCGCACAGCGCTCAGTTACGCGACAAAGTGGCACAGCTCGGCAGCGCGCAACTGCCTCCTACGATTCACCTTTTGCCGTCACCGGCTGAGAGTCGCAGTCTCCATCCCCATCCTGGCATATTATTCTTTCTTCTGTTACTTTGCGAACGAGGTGGCGCAGAGGTTAGGACATTGCACTAGCATTGCACGGTGGTTCGAATCACCGCAGACTTAAGTTTTCCAATCATTTATGGTAAATGCATCTACATCTATACTCTGCAAATCACTGTGTAGCTCATGGTGGCGGGTACTGTCCACCGTAAAAACTATTAGGACTTCATCCCGTCCCATTCACGTACGGAACGCAGGAAGAAAGATTTCTTAAAAACCTTTGTGCAAGCTGTATTTAGACTAATCTTGTCCTCTGATCTCTACGGGAGAGATACTTAAGGGGCTGTAATATATATTCCAAGATTCCTCATTTTAAGCTTGTTGTTGACACTTTTTAAGCAGACTTCCACAAGATAGTTTCCGTCTACACCCTCCAGTCACATTAATGTAGCCACCTGTCAAAAACCTGATTAACTACGTTTTACAGCGTGGTCTGTTGCGAGACATTCAGGAAGGGAGTGAGTGAGGTTTGGAAGGCACCGACAGGGATGTGGATTAATGCCGACTTCAGTGCCGTAGCCAGGCCAGCTGCGTTGGGTTCCTCGGTTGAGGATCTATGGCGCGAACGTCCGATCGAGATGGTCCCACACGTTCTCCATTGAGTTTAAATCCGGGGAGTTTGGTCGCCAGCGGAGTACGGTAAACTCACTGAGAACTACATCCGGCCAATACCGTGTCCTAAACATATACTCCGTAAAGGAATTTATGGTAAAATATATGGCTTCAGTGAGAAGAAATTTCTTCGAACCACGTACGTACACTGCGAGCTGTGTGACACGTTGCATTGTCCTATCAGTAGCTGCCACCGCACCGAGAAAAAACAAACTACATGTAGGTGAGGACATGGTACCGAACGACAGATGCGTACTTTTGCTGGTCCATAGTACTTCACGAATGATGAAATCACCAGAGGAATGCCACGAAAACATTCCCCAAACCATAAAGCTCCCTCCTTGCTTGCATTCAGACGTTTCACGCCGTACACGTCAGGGTCTGCCTTTCCGATGGAGCAAAAAAACATGATTAATGTGAAAAGACCACTTGTCCCTTCTCAGCGCACGTCCGTTCGCGCTATTGGCGTGCAAATTACAGCAGTCAGCATGTGCCCAAGAACCAGGCGCCTGCTGCAGAGGCCCATATGCAGCAACGTTCGGTGAACGGTCGTTGACGAGACACTAGTGGTAGCCCCTTGGTTCATCTGTACGGTCAGCTGCTCAACAATTTCGTGCCTACTTGCCCGTACACGTCTTCGCAGCCGTCGTTCATCCCTGTTATCTATTGCTCCTTGTGCATCACAATTACAGGATGACAATTATTGAACTACACGAAATAAGGTCGTTATAACTTCTGCGTTAGGATATTCAAAGTGCATGGTTGCCCGCGGGGCATTATGGGAATTAATATGGAGTGGTTTAGCGACGAAGCGCACTTTCATTTGGATGGGTTCCTCAATAAGCAAAATTGGCGCCTTTGGTGGATTGAGATATCGCATTTCGTGATCGAGAACTCTCTTTGCCCTGAACAGGAGACTGTGTGGTGTGCACTGTCCAGCCACGGAATAACCGATGCGATATTCTTTGATGGGGCAGTGACTACCGAACGGTACGTGAAGGTTTTGGAAGATGATTTCATTCCCATTATCCAAAGTGATCCTGATTTCGACAAGATGTGGTTCATGCGAGACGGAGCTCGACCCCATCGAAGCAAGAGAGTGTTTTGAAACTTCCTGGCAGATTAAAACTGTGCCGGACCGAGACTCGAACTCGGGACCTTTGCCTTTCGGGGGCAAGTGCTCTACCAACTGAGCTACCCAAGCACGACTCACGCCCCGTCCTCACAGCCTTATTTCCGCCAGTACCTCGGCTCCTACCTTCCAAACTTTGCAGAAGCTCTCCTGCGAACCTTGCAGGACTAGCACTCCTGAATGTCTCCGGCATTCTGCTGGCATCGAGAGTAATCTCCTCTGGCCGCAATATTCTTCCATTAACGTTCATAAAGCTGTTGAATCTTTCCGCGAAAATGTCTCTCAGAATTGACTGTTGTTTTCATGTCGCATGGCTTTGAATCTCCGTCTAAATATGATGCAGACTGCTGTGCACTGTGACTGTGCTAGTTGCCTACAGAACTTGGATCGCACTGATAGCACAAACATAGGTTTCCAACCGACTGGTAGAAGGAGCAGATCATTTTCGTTTTTATGCATGGACGTCGGAAGCATAAACTTGGTTACAGAACAATTTCACTGACATCAACCTCCTGTGGAACTCGGCTCACTTTTCTCGTCCATGGGAACCAGTAGAGCGTACATTTCGGCGCACAGGGTGATGTCGTGTTTGTTCACTTACAGAATATGTTCGATGTAGTCCAATGAAAAAATACGACCCTAAGGGACACCGAACTAGCTTCGCTATTGGATGCAAGACTGCCTAACAAAAAGAACTTAGTAGGTAGTTGTTAAAAGTGTAAAAGACGTCAGAAGTGAGTAATTCCAGGACTACCTCAACAAAACGTTAGAGGACCGCTATTGCTCACGATATATGTATCCGATGAAATAGGTATGGAGCTCCGTGGAGCTCTTTGCGAATGATTCTGGTGTATACAGTTGTATGCAACGACAGACGACTTTAGAATAATGCAGAAGATAAGCAGACGATCTACTCTTAGTAAAAAGACTGACAGTTGACCCTGAATGAAAATAAATGTAACGTGTTGCGCGTAGATAGGAAAAAACTTAATTATTATCCGATCACACTCCACAGAGCCGGCCGCGGTGGTCTAGCGGTTCTAGGCGCTCAGTCCGGAACCGCGCGACTGCTACGGTCGCAGGTTCGAATCCTGCCTCGGGCATGGATGTGTGTGATGTCCTTAGGTTAGTTAGGTTTAAGTAGTTCTAAGTTCTAGGGGACTGATGACCACAGATGTTAAGTCCCATAGTGCTCAGAGCCATTTGAACCATTTTGAACACTCCACAGAAAACGTACATCACCCTGCCTTTCTAGAACCCAATCTTAACCTTCCTTCAGAAATATCTTGAGGCATATCTATTTATAGATTTTTCTCGTGTTTCATGGGAACGCGTGAGACAAAGCTGCTTGGTCATGGAAAATTCGCAGAATGATGATAAAAAACACTATTTGAAAAACTTAATACTAAAATCCATATACTGTGTTTTTAATAGCGTTTTTACTTCGCCAATATATATTTCGAAGTCACAGATTCATCATCAGCGCTTCAGTTGTTATGTAACAGCTTTCCCTGCAATATCAACAAATCAGACTTATTTAACTTTTTCCTTTTTGGTAAGAATAGCTGCTATGGCTACCAACAAAAAAATACAATATTTATGACATTATGCATAAGAAATAAAACATTACAGCTAAGTGCTCTAAACCACTGTGGAGAACTAATGTACAAAATGAAATACGTGTCACAAGTAATTTCTTGAGCTTACATTTAAAATTACAAATTTCTCAGTTCAGTTGACAGGTCACTGAAAATGGAACCTACAGAATACTGCATTGCTTTCCGTATAATATTTACAGTAGTATTAAACAGGTACAAATCGTTTTCCTTGAAGTGTTCGCTGAGTGAAAGGTGCAGTTCTGTTGAATGATTTGCCAATCAGTAGACGCTTATAGTAGACATTGCATTCCTCAATAGTAAACTGCTGTTCAGATTCGTTAAACCCTAGCAGACGAAGTGTAATAGATTGATCTGTTCTACGTATTAATTCAACAATGTGGTAATTGTTTGCTGACAACAACACTGTTAATAAAATTTATAATTTCAAGATGATTTGTCATTATCAAATTCATACATGTGGCCTCCATAGCCAATCTGCTAGACCAATAACTCAAGACAGTTAACAATGTCATTTACTTTCGACTGTTTCACTCAGTATGTGTGATTCATACTCCCAACTATGGCCTATCGCAGATGTCTTTTAAACCGACCTTAGAGAGAATGAGTCACCCGCATTCCGGGCTTACCACGGCCTCATAAATTCGAAAGGAATCTGAAACTACGGACACGTCATCCGTTCCCGGATCAGGGTTAGCATCCTGCATTCTAGCGTACCATGAGCTACTCTTATGTCTTCATCTATGGCGATGTTAAGATCTATGTGACGTACTTGCATTTTCGGCGGTGGACACCCTACTACCTCCAAAAATTGTTCAATAAGTGCTTTTTCTCCACATGGCTGTCACATCTTACCGTCAGAGCTAAATGTCATTATTCAAATAACTTTTAGGAATGCAATCAAGTATTTATCCGAACATTTGATTCACTGAGAGGTGCTTCAGTTTCACATAAAATATTATTATACAATGCATGGAATCGTGAAGGAAAACATGTAACAATCGGCCTGTTTAACTGACTTACTTTGTAGGTGGAAGTGGCTCGCTACTGTCAAGTGTTATTATAGTGGAGACAATACAAAAGTACAGAAGTGAAAATTACATTAATGTCGAGGAGTCATCTGAATAATCAAAAATCTAGTAATATAAACTGTTGTACTTGGTGTTGTGGTCTTCAGTCCAGAGAATAGTTTGTTGCACCTCTCCACGCTAGGTGAGTCTCTGTAAGCCTCTTCACCTCTGCGCAATTACTTCAATTTATACCCATCCAAATCTGCTTACTTTACTCAACCCTTGGCCTTCCTCTACTATTTTTACCTGCACACTTCCCTCCATTACAAAACTGACAATTACCTGAAGCCTCATCATGTGTTCTATCAAATGATCCCTTCTGCTAGAAAGGTTACGCTATACATTTCTTTTCTCCATTATTTGGTAGAGCACCTCCGCATTAGCAGTCTTATTTACCCACCTAATCTTCACCACTTTTCTGTAGCACCATATTTCAAAAGCTTTCATTGCCTTCTTATCTAAAATATTTATGATACACGTTTCACTTCCGTACACGGCTACATTCTAGATAAATACCTACAGAAAGGATTCACTAAGAATTAAATTTATATGCGATGATATCAAATTTCTCTTGTTCAGAAATTCTTTCCTTGCCATTACGAGTCTGTACTCTTTATTCTCTCTACATGGCCCATCATCAGTTATTTTGATGCCCAAATAACAAAACATATTGGGAAGGGAGGAATTTCATGCTCTGTCCGGCTATACTAATTTAGGTCTTCGGAGGATTTTTTAAAATCATATCAGGCAAGAAACCTCAGACACTATTGAAATCCCGAGAATAAAATGTGTTGAAAGTAATCACCAACGTTCAAAGTACTCAAATCAACCCTAAATTTGAGTAAGACTTTTGTTTTGAGCTGAGGTCTACACTTCTACTGTAATCGGTACTAACTATTTAAAAGACTAACGGAAATGACACATCGTCATTAATGTGAAGAAGACAGTAATGAGTTTCAATAGCCACAGAAAATAATCACTTTGCTCCAACACGTAATGGCCAATTTTGTCGACCTTAAGATCCCAGATCTAGTTCCCTGTAACAAATGTCAACACTATTGACACATAGTCACTTCATTCAAGGGCAGGTTGTTATTGAAGAATGTATATGGATTCTTTTGCTAATGATTTCTCCATTCCCTTCACAGAAAAATGTGGGTCCCAGTGTGTCTTTCCTCTCATTAACTATCTATGTTGCTGTCCGAGGAAAAAGTGTATAAAATCAACAGTTTTCTCCAGACTTATACGGGCCCCTTTTCCCTTTGAAATCGGTTATGTTGCTTCTCTGAAACTTTCTGTATTAGAACTTTACTGTATGACAGATAAATTTTTCAGTACTCCTCGGATTGCATCTTACAGACCGTAACTAGCGTTGTCCGTTGACGAAAGGACAGTTTCAGTGCAGTGCCACGCTTTTCAATGTTACTGTTCGTTAAACAATTTAGTTTTCTTATGAGTAGGACTCAGCAGTAGATTCCATCAATGCGCAAACTTGGAGAGTTCTAATCTTACTATTGAAAAGGAGTCTGAAGGTGAGATCAAAGGAGCGTGGATAGAGAAGAGGGTTCTACTGAGATTCACAGAGCCTTGTGTCTTAGTGACGAGTCGTAGGGTGCAGAGGATCCAAATGAAGGTCTCGGAGGAGTCTGATGTTAAAAAAGCCCTTGGAGAGCTGGGCGCAGAGGGGAGAAGGGTGGCGGCTGAGTGCACGCTAAAAGCCAACGGTGAGAAAGCAGTTTCAATGCACCCCTTAAGAGGAAAAAGAGGCGAAGTAGGAGCTGTCTTGCGTTCGGAACGCGAGTAGCGAATGTCTTGTACGCAGAAAACGTACTTATCACCACCGAGTGCCAGCAATAATTAGTCAGCGATTTTGGTTACCTTTATTCTAGACAGTAAATCTTAAACAACGTTGGGCTGTTTCCACGTACCGGTAGTGGAAAGAGTACACATGACCTAAGTAAAATCGGACCCAGTTTCGAAATCTTCAGTTTTCATAGACAATTAGAGTGTTGTCAAGGCGACGGGAAATTATTAATGTTCTACCTCGAGGCTGATGCCCATATTTAATTACTAACCATGGAAGTTGAGTGAAATGGTACGAATTAGGGTTTTCCAATGATGTGTTCCTACAGCGATTACCACGGTATGGCGAAGTGGCATTTTGTGGGTTAAGCGCTCAGTAGTGAAACTGCACGTAAAGCGTCGACAAAAGAGTAGCGTTCGATGCCTGAAAGAGTAAGGATCTGTCTCATTACCGGGTGAACCCGACAAAATTTCGCATGTTGCTCAGTAATATTTTCCGAGTATTTTGGTGTAAGGGAATCGTGGTCTCCGGTGGATCATTACATGGTAATTTCCTTTCGTTTGATTCCTTACCCTCCATTCATCTTTGGATTTGTTTTGCACTAATAATACTTGCGGAGCAGTGCAAATGTATCTTGTCTGCAAACAAACTATTTCCTTTGACTCGTGGTACTTGTTGCTGATAATAGTGATGCTCACTGTATTCTTCGCCCTCCAGCTTCCATTCAGTATTGCTCGGTTCTCTCTTAGATTTGTTTTTCCGGCAGTGCTGGATGAACTTTAACAGCGATAGGCAGCGGTATGTATAGGTTTACTGGTCAAGAATTACCGGATACGCACATGGTGTATGGATTTAGCGAATGCAATGGAAGAGCAGCACAACGCCGCTATGTTCAGTTGTACCAGCAGCGACGGCACGACATCGCAATACGAAGGGCTTTCAATGAGTAATACAAACTATATTTTTTCTGAAAGATGATTGGTTGTATTCGTGTTTTCAATACTCCATATTATTCCCAACTCTTTTGGTTACAAAACCCTCTTTTTCAACATAATCTCCGTTCAATGTGGCTGCCTTACGCCACCTTACCGGGAGGGCCTGTGTGCCCGCATAGTATTAGTCTACTGGTCGCCGTCGCAGCCAACGTCTTGCTTCAACAATAT
This sequence comes from Schistocerca serialis cubense, assembly GCF_023864345.2. Taxonomy (NCBI): domain Eukaryota; kingdom Metazoa; phylum Arthropoda; class Insecta; order Orthoptera; family Acrididae; genus Schistocerca; species Schistocerca serialis. Next base: position 387,845,611 of record NC_064640.1, read on the forward strand.
CCTACTCATCATCCACGTACTGCTTCCCGCAGAGTGCATCCTTCATTGGGTCAAACAGATGGAAGTCGGAAGGTGCGAGATCCGGGCTGTAGGATGAATGAGGAAGAACAGTCCAGTGAAGTTTTGTGAGCTCCTCTCGGGTGTGCAGACTTGTGTGGGGCCTTGCGTTGCCATGGAGAAGGAGGAGTTCGTTTGCATTTTCGTGGCGACGAATACGCTGAAGTCGTTTCTTTAATATCCTACATCTACATCTACATTTATACTCCGCAAACCACCCAACGGTGTGTGGCGGAGGGCACTTTACGTGCCACGGTCATTACCTCCCTTTTCTGTTCCAGTCGCGTATGGTTCACGGGAAGAACGACTGTCTGAAAGCCTCCGTACGCGCTTGAATCTCTCGAATTTTACATTCGTGATCTCCTCGGGAGGTATAAGTAGGGGGAAGCAATATATTCGATACCTCATCCAGAAACGCACCCTCTCGAAACCTGGCGAGCAAGCTACACCGCGATGCAGAGCGCCTCTCTTGCAGAGTCTGCCACTTGAGTTTGCTAAACATCTCCGTAACGCTATCAGGGTTACCAAATAACCCTGTGACGAAACGCGCCGCTCTTCTTTGGATCTTCTCTATCTCCTCCGTCAACCCGATCTGGTACGGATCCCACACTGATGAGCAATACTCAAGTATAGGTCGAACGAGTGTTTACACTACACAATACACTATAGAGTTGATCGTTGCACTTTGAGCGAGAACATCAAACAGATTAACCCATTCAGAGGCCCAGAAGACCGTCGCCTTGACTTTACCGGCTTTGAAATTTTTCTTCAGAGGAAATGTTCAAATGTGTGTGGAATCTTATGGGACGTAACTGCTGAATTCATCGGTCCCTAAGCTTACAAACTACTTAACCTAAATTATCCTAAGGACAAACACACAGAACCAGGCCCGAGGGAGGAATCGAACCTCCGCCGGGACCAGCCGCATCTTCAGAGGAGGGGTGGTCTGGCGCCACTCCTTGGATTGCCGTTTTGTTTCCATTTCAAGGCGATGAACCCATTTTTAATCGCTTGTGACGACGTTCAACAAACAATTGTCACGATCAGCCTCGTAAGGTGCAAGAAATTCCGCGCAAATGGTCCTTGGTTGCTCTTTATGGTCTTCCGTTAGCTGACGAGGAAACCAGCACGCACATACTTTAGAGTACACCAACTGATGAACGAGTGTGTCAACACTACCAGCAGAGACGACCAGTTGAGCAGCGAGGTGTTTGACTGTGGTCCGCCGATCACCTCGAATGAGAGTGCCCGCACGTTCCAGCATTGCAGGAATCAGAGTTGTCCGTGGCCGGCCGATACGTGGGAGATCGGACAAGTTTGCGGGACGTTTGTGCGACGATGACAGACGCCTCTCCCAACGACTCATCGTGCTTTAGTTCACTGCCAGGTCTCCGTAGACATTCTACAAGTGCCTATGAATATCTGCGAAGCCTGGTTTTCCACCAAAAGGAACTCAATGACAGCTCTCTACTTGGAACGCACTTCCGTTACAGATGCCATTTTTAAGGCTACGTGTAGCACAGCCACCTACCGGACCGTCACGAAACCTTAGGGGATGGAGCGGGAATATTCCACGAAGTGTCACAATGAATTCCACATTTTTCAACCGAAACTGGCCGAGAAAAGGAAATGTGTTGCATTACTTATTCAACGCCTCTCGTATTTTTGTATCGTCTGAGGATTACTGCATTACTTTGTGTTTCGCGCTGTAGGTCTTGGTGTGTTCATATGAGAGACTTTTTCACTATTGTGTAGGTATTTTCACAGAAACACAGGTAAGTGAGGTAACAAACTGAGCAAATCACATTGATTTTGTTACTCTGGAACCTGCCACGGATCCCTTCTCCCAAAATCGTCATAAAATATCCCTGAACGTTCCAAGGGTTTATCGGTGAATCCTGTATTTTTTACAAAAACTTTTCCACGTCGCGCGTTTTTTCATTACCTACATGGTAAATTTATATTTTGATTTACATTTGGCTCGGAACCCTACAAAACAAAAAGTAACTGAAAAGGAAGAAACTTTCTTGTACCACATATGTACCACTGAGTGCTAAGCTAATAACGAACCATAAAATGAAGTGGCCGGCCGGTGTGACCGAGCGGTTCTAGCCGCTTCAGTCTGGAACCTTGCGACCGCTACGGTCGCAGGTTCGAATCCTGCGTCGGGCATGGATGTGTGTGATGTCCTTAGGTTAGATAGGTTTAAGTAGTTCTAAGTTCTAGTGAACTGATGACCTCATATGTTAAGTCCCATAGTGCTCAGAGCTATTTGAACCATTTGAACCATAAAATTAAGTGTTAAAACGAACACCTAGAGTCCTCTGCGTAAGGGAAAATTATCACGATTTGAATAAAGCAGTGGATCAAGCTCACCAAAGAAATGTGTGTGGTAGACTGGATCATTTTATAGTATTGAACGAAATCACAGAATTATCACTTTGTCTGGAGTTCACAGACGCCAAGAAAGTTTTCCGCTCAGTTTCAATAAAATCTGCACTGACAGCTCTTGAGATGAAAAGCACTGATTCGAAATGTTTTAGAGTAAACAGGAGTCGGGAAAAGAGGTTCCATGCCGCCAAAACTGTTCTCAGCAGCCCTTGAGGATGCTTTCTGATCCCTAAACTGAGACAATGACGGAAGAACACGTGCTAATGAAACATATCCGAAGAACCTACGGTCTGTTGACGGCATTGTATATTGCTTGAAGAACTACTGTTAATTTATTATTGTGAGATTAAAACTCAGTACATCTATAAGAAAATTATGGAAATTGATGATGATTTCAGGGAACCAGTTGATGGTTTGTTGCATTTTAGTAGCCAAAGGCAGTGGATGCGCAGCAAAATCAACAAACAGAACCTTAAAGTTGACCTGCAGTTTTTTTAATTAGATAGAATCCGCAAAAGCTAATTTCAGATGTGTCTTAAACTGAAAGTAAACAGTCGGCATGTCTAACCACTTTTAACTTACGGCAATGAGGCATGAAGTGTCGATGAGAAAATTGTTCAGAAACAGAAGGTCGAAGAGCGAGTAATGGAAAGAATCTTATTGTGATTTAGTGAAAGAAACAGGAAAATCAACCAGTGTATGAGGGGACAGTGGAAATCGCTATTATCATGGGCTGTTGGCTTGGAATAAATAAGAAAAGTACGAAACGACTACGTGTTGACTGATGGGTAGAAGACATTAATAAGCGTGCAGCGGCAGAGTGGTTGCGTATAGCTAAAGTGCGAGAAGTTTGGAGGGGGCCTTTACCCGGCAATGACTGTTGATGATGGTAATTTCAGTGACAAATTTAATGTAAAATTGTAATACATACGACGTAGAGCACAATACGCAACTATGCACCGCTTAAGTGTTATTGTTTAGGGCAGACAATAGCGGTTATTTCATTTACAGCGTAGTGCGGTGTTGACGATGCAAGAGAAAGGATAGGGAGAAACACAGTGCTAGCACTTAGCGTACTAGCCTCAATTAACACTCAGGCAGCCATCGAGCTTAACGCCTCTGTTAGACTGACGAATCGCGATTCATGTTATCAAATGCCATAACGTCATAACATCCAGCAGTGAAGTTTGTAATTTAACCCTAGACTTCGAGTGATTGCTTCATGACGAAGAACCACCTATTTCTCTCTTGTTGCCCAAAATCAGGTGACACAACATTGTTCCATCATCAGGATTAGAGCTATCCACCTCTGGCAATAGTGTACTTCAGTGACGTTGGCTACGGAGCTATCTTTTATGAACAGACCCAGCACGAAGTTCGTCTAGCGTTGCAGGTCATTGTATTGTTCTTCCCTTTGTGCAGTATAATAGTCTTTTCTTTTGGCATCTCATTCTCGTATGTGTCTAGTCTTAACGTGAGGTAAAGCTGTCCACAAGCCGAAGCTTGGTCTGAATACCACTCTGCTTTACTAGGCACGGTCCTGCTGGAGGTGGTATGTGTTTCCTTCCTCCTATTTTTTAACTGATATAAGCAGCTAGTTTTACGGGGTCCTGAAGTTTAGCGTTGATTCTGAACCACATATCAACTTGGTATTTTTACAAAACATTGTCAGAAGTGAAAGAAGCGATAAGTGGCCAGAAATAATTTTAGTTCGAGGAATGAATCACGGCCTTTGCTTTTGTAGGATGACATTTATCCTCTTTAGTCACAGAGCCACACCTTCTTGGCTTAGAACTGAAAACTGATCGTTTTCTTCGTATTCTGGCTCTATATGGACCTATTTAAAAAATTGTTGAGTCGTACGGTGTTCTCATAACATATACAGTCCTGAGTCATGTTTCATTTCTTTATGCTCCGAATTTACGTCCAGCCTGGCTACCCAAGTATTCTCTGACGTTCATAAGAGTGAATCAGCTTCTATGAATTGCTTTCCTCACCTTCGACTGGATTCTTTACCAACCACGACACAGGCTTAGCGCCAGCATCGTTTTGCGTAAGGAGCTGCTCTTCTAAGAACGAGCAGGACATTAATGTGTACTGCATACGTTCCACTCCTGGTGTAAGCTTTCCCTTTCGCTCGCCATTGTGAAGCATCGAGCCATTACTGCAAGAGTGGCCACGTTGCCAAGATCGGTCTGCAACACCAGCTGGAGGGAAAGAAACAGCAAAGTTTCAGCATTTTACTGGAAGGTTCAACTTCCGGAGCGAGGTGATGTTAAGATCTAAACAAGTAGACAAGGAAACCGTGCATGAATATTGTCGTCAGGATACGGATATACCAGCATTTTCTTTTTTATCTTTACTGATTGGTTTCTTTGTCACAACTTCCTACTTTTTCGTTTTAAATGATCGATATTACCATTTACTCATTCGTTGACAAACAAAGTGTTTAATACCAATATTTCGTGAATATGTGGAATGACGTTCGCTTGATTTGAAAGTGTTTGGAAAAAATCTCAGAATAAGCGAAATAGAGTGCTGTAAATATTTTACATTAATTAAAATGACAAAAGAGCGGAGGCAGCTTGCGAGTGAATAGTAAAAGACACTTATCTCTTGTTGTGTAGCTAGTTACGATACCGTATATAAACACTCTAGCTGCAGAATACCGTGCAAATGATTCTTTCAATATCTCTTCATACAGTAATATTTTTACTAATAAAGTGCTGTTCAGTGCCCCGGGGCATCCTTCGAAGACACTGAAACACATGAAAAACTAACAAACCCGATCTTCTTAAACATCATTCGTTATTTCTTTCTGCGACATCGTTAGGTAATTATTTCCAAAAACTGAATAAAATCCAGAGTGGATGAGAAACTACTGTCTAATTGTAATGCTACTGCAGTAACAGTTCTTCAAGATCTTAAAGGAATATAACTTTACTATAATCTTAATAGTATTTCTACTTTCAGACGAATTTATTAGAATTTAAGGCCTCGTTTGTAGAAAGTAAATATTGATAGAAGAAACAGCGCTGTATTCTTTTGAATTTACTTTTCTTTCTCTTTAATGTATATGTCAGTGATACACTGACACAGAATAAGTCACAACAAACAAATAATTCACTGAAAGAAAGCAAAACAGGAAGCACTAAAAACAACATCACCACCGACGCCACGACCACTACCAACAGCACCAACAACAACAACATCAGCTACAACGATATGAATAATAATAACAATAATAATAATAATAATAAAACCGAAAAAACCAAAAGCCCATGGAAGACTTAACATGAAATTAAATAAATTCTTATCCATTTTATTGTAATGATAATAATAATAATAATAATATTGTGATGATAATAGCAATAATAATAATAATTTCTAATGTTATTTATATCAATACATTAAATGGATAAAAATTTACTTAATTTTATATTCTGTTTGCTGTGGAATTTGGGAGGAATTATTCTGGCATTTGCCAGATGTAGATGTAGATGCCTGAAATGACTTGGAAATCTTTGGACTCTAGGAATCTGGATGTATTATCCAGTTATCAATCCTATGTTCGTCAAGAAGGTTTGGGATATTGTCAAGTGGAGAAACCCACGATAGTTGAATTTTTGAAATGAATTTTATTGCAGTGTAATGTAGCATTGTTGGCACTAATCACTTCCATGAATTTTAATTATGTTTTATAGTAATAATTCACATCTTCCACTTCCTGACATGTCACAGTGATCAGCGTAAAAATTACAGCTTTAGACTGCTATGTAAGACGTTTAAGTTCTGTTTACACTTCACACAAACAGGTTTCGTACTTCCCTGTGGATTTTAGAGACCTACAGTTAATAATAATCCGACAGAGGTGCGCATAGCGCTAAGATACTAAACTCGCATTAGGGATGACGCTGCCTCAAATCCACGTCCGGCCATGACGGTTTCTTTGGAAAGGACTCAGCCGATTTCCGTCCTCATACTTTCCTGATCCAAACTTGTGTTTCGTCTCTAATGACCGCTATGTCGATGGGACGTTAAACGTTTACTTTTACGACAATCCCTGCTGGTCGGAGTATGGAGACGCAGACGGTGAAAGCTACCTGCCATCACCACGAGGCAAGAATGCTTGCATTTCACCATGGATGACTCTTTACCTAGCTGCTCGTCTAATGTTTGTAATATATTAACGTAAGCCCTTCAGGGACCCACATGGAATAATTAATTGGCAAATTGTATCCCACCTATGCTAAGTAACGCTAATATTTATCGGACAGTTTTTTAATTTTCTTGTTTCATGGAAAGTACAAATTAATAATGCATTTGTTTTAATGTATGCAGTTCCCTATTACTAGCTTTTACCTAATAAAATTTGGGACCAACTTTATAAAACTGATAGTGTTTGGTTTACCTTCAGTAATGTAAGGTAACCCCCAGAAATCATTAAAATGGCTGATAGGGGAGGAGGGTCTCTACAGTACACATCACAGTGTGTTAATAAGAAATAGGAAAACTATAGTTTTGATCAAATGTTTTCTAACCCTGAAACAGGAGTCTCTGTAAATTACACAATAGGTATCTGTTCGAAATTTCATAGCCAAACTAAGAGTGGGAAATGGTCAAATAGGTACCAAACTGACAAAACCGTAAGATCTAGTTCTGCAAAAAAAAAAAAAAAAAAAAAAAAATTCTTGAAATTAATCGTAGTAACTAAGAATAACTTAACTATTGTTTCGAGGGAAAATTACACAGTTAATTTTTGTCTGACTTTTCATAGCCAAACAAAGAATGAGAAATGGACAAATGGGGTATCAAACTGATCAGCGTAACGTCTACTGTTCCTAAAAAGTATTTAATTGCTTGAAAGTAATCTGGGTAATTAAGAAACACTTAATTAATGATTTGAGGGAAAAATGATGTTTCATAGAAAGCTACATCTATGTAAATGAACTGTCAAAAAGTTTATCACTTCAAGGCCTGGCTGTATTGCGCATAGAAAGTTATAGTGCAGTAGATTTAACTGTTACAATCGCTTACTTCGACTTACAAAATTCAGGGCATTCAGAGAACAGAAGACGCTAGGAAAGCAAACAGGGTGTCAATAAGATCTTGCTTCCTGAACAAAACTCGAAAAAAAACTGAAAATCGGTCAAATATTTTGTGAAATGATTTGTCTAACAGTAAGAAATAAAATACATTAGAGGAACATTTGACACACCTTTGAATGATGTTAGAAATCATGTACGGCAAATGAGGTGCTTCAAATGTTTCTCCAATTTATTTATTTCTTACTCTTAGACAAACCATTCCATATAACGTTTGACTGATTTTTTTCCAATTTTTTGAATGAAGGCAAAGCTAAATACAACACTCAAATTCTAATAGGTGACATGATTATCCCAGAGAGGACCGGAGGCCTAACACTAAGGTTGCATTCTGTTTATTAATATGGCAACAACTGTCTAACGAGAGAGCAAGTATATCGCAGCTCTTTATGGTTTCCTTTTTTTTTTTTTTTTGTTTTTTTTTTTTTTTTGTTTTTTTTTTTTTTTTGTAGAGAGATAAGAGTCGAGCAATTAAGTCAAAATCGTATTGCTTTCTTCTTTATATGTGTATGTACTGTAAGTAGGCTGTTTAGGTTTTTATGTTGGTAACGCCACGTAGCGCTCTGTATGAAGATCACTGACTGTGCTGTGTGCAGTCTGTGGCTGGTTTGCATTGTTGGAATTTGCTATTGTAGTGTTGGGCAGTTGGTTGTTAAAAGCGCGTAGCGTTGCGCAGTTGGAGGTGAGCAGCCAGCAGTGGTGGATGTGGGGAGAGAGATGGCGGAGTTTTGAGAGCGGATGATCTGGACGTGGGTCCATCAAAGAGAGTAAATTTCTATAGACTGGATGTAATGAACTGATATATATATATATATATTATGACTTTTGAACACTATTGAGATAAATACATTGTTTGTTCTCTCAAAATCTTTCATTTGCTAACTATGCCTATCAGTAGTTAATGCCTTCAGTAGTTAGAATCTTTTATTTAGCTGGCAGTATTGGCGCTCGCTGTTTTGCAGTAGTTCGAGTAACGAAGATTTTTGTGAGGTAGGTGATCCATGAAAGGTATAGGTTATTATTAGTCAGGGCCATTCTTTTGTAGGGATCATTGAAAGTCAGATTGCGTTCCGCTAAAAATATTGTGTGTCAGTTTAGTGTTGATCAGAATAAGTAAAGAGAGTAATGTCTGAGTACGTTCAGTTTTGCTCAGCTGTTTGAAAATCAAATAACGTAAGGGGTTTATCAGCACAGTAATTCATTCATTTTTCTAAGGGGACGTTTCATAGTACAAATGAGTAGAAATTATGAGTAAAGAAGACGTTTGCTTGTAGCACTTGCCAACAGAACGCACAGTTTGGGTAGCAAATGACGTTGGCATCTAAACACTCAGCAGTAAGCGTGAAGGAGACGTGCAGCTTCAGCAGCGTATTTTGCGCCCTATTTACTCATAGGCTATTGTCTCTACACGCTGTATCCAACTATTTCAGGATAATGATTTTGTAATAACTAACAGATGGCCTACATCATTTAATGAAATTTCAGAATCTACGAGTAAGTTCAAAAATTCCGTGAAATAACGTTTGGTAATCATACGACAAACTTAAAATGTTGTAATTTCTCAGTGATTATGATATTTGCGACTAATGAGTTATTTTTATGTTATTAGTCGTTCGAGATAGTCACGATTTCGAGAAGAAGTAATGTAACAACATAGCTCTAATAGAGCCAACCCTGTCCATTAGGATGACTCAATGGCAGCTTTCTGAGTTCGTGAGGAGCGGTGAACCTTGAATGGAATCCAGGTCACCGCACGTCGGCCAGTCTGACAGCGCCTTTAAAAAGATGTTTCACTCGTAGTCAGGCGAGCGCTGTGTTACTTCACTCACGCTCCACAGAAAATGTCAAAATAAAATTATGGATACGTGCTCACATAAGGATAAATCCTCTACACCTCTTACCTTACATTCATTAAGAATGAAGCTCAATCTGAAACCTCTGTTCTCGAACACAATGATAACATATGACTGCAGGAAATGTGAATCCCAGAGTGATACCGTTCCTCCGGCACTATGTCACTATGTTGAAAAGTATCCGAACCACCAGAATTGCCTTCCGCCTGATTTGAATCAAACCCACATCCCACATAACGTAACTGTCTTGCAGATTGTCTAATCTATTTACGGCACAATCGTTTGACTATACAAAACAGTTACTACAAGAGACCACCAGAGAACTTCGCTCTGCATGGCAATCACACCAGTTGCAAATTAATACCACGATAACGAATATACCAGGAAACAGGTTCCAGAGATGACACATTGTTAATGGCTTGTAAACTTAAATTTACCGCAATAAATAAAATTTCAAAAGTAAGTTTCAACTAGAAATTACGTAATGAAAATTTTTTATTTATGCAGGACCCGGAACTCCTATCCAGTAACTATCCCTCTGTTAACTAACTACATAAGATCTTAAATATGGTTTCAGAAACAAATAGTGAAGTGTGCACCTGTTTAAACTTGAAATGAAGTGGCGTATAGTTTTGTGTTTGATAGGGATTCGAACCTGGCACCTAATCAATTGCTAACTAAGAACAATCAAATATCAGATATTGAAATTTTTCACCTGGACCTAATCAGTTGCTGGCTAAGAACAATCAAATATCAGATACTGAAATATTTCACCTGTAGAGAGACCAAGAGACGAAAAATTTTTCCATACCGGGATTCGAATCCGGCACATATTTCCGTTCTTTTCTAACCTAGAACAAACGTTAAATGTCAGTGTGTTTCATTAGTAGAGATATATGAGTGCATCTGACTTGGAAATAACGTGACGAATAGTTCTGTGCAGACTGGGAGTCGAACCCGTACAGATCATTGTTGTTGACTACACACAAAGAGACGGTAACTACCCAATTTTTTATCAATGGTAGCTAGGAGTGACATGTTTGAACCTGAAACGATATGATCAAAAGTTTCGTGTCTCACTGGGTGTCGAAATTTGCACCAATCATTGTTGACAACGCTCGGAGACAAGTTAAAAGTCATTTACTTTTCATTTGTAGTTTGGTGTGCACATGCAACATGACATGATGAAATACATGATGAAAATTTTGTGCCCTACCAGGGCCCGAACCGAGACACGCGCCTTTCATGGAGACCCTCAAGAGTTCTAATCTTGGGAAAACAACTAAACGATGGAACTATATGGTCGAAACCACCAAACGATAACATGGCTACATATGATTTTGTCGTAAGGAAATAGGTCCGTAATTAATGACAATTCTGACCCCGTGGAGATGGTTTACAGCCCGTTCGAAACATTCATCTCCTTGTTCGTTTGCATCGCTATCCACCAGCTGCCTTTGCTATCCAGTGCCTGCTTTCGATTTGATTTTATAGTGGCCAAAATAAATGCACATAACGGCCATACACACGAAGTGCCAAAACAGCAAGATGTGGAAATTTTCGCATCAACTACTGCTTTATATTTGAGCTGCTGCGGTGCTGTATGTATTAGTGACCTAGTGCAAAACGTGGTGCAGTGTAAACGCAAATGGTTTTCTAGTTCGAAGTACATTGCTTTCGGCGTCAATTATTTTCCATTCAAGAAGACCAACGGGCTTTGATAGATAACTTTTTTTTACGATTTACCACTATGGTCCACCCGATTATTAGCAAATCCGATGAACTGAGACCATTAAACATTCCTGAGATACTTGCATTCAGAAGACAATGATAGGAAAGGGATGATTAAAGTTAAACATCCCACCTACTACACGTTCACTAGAGACTACGCGAAGCTAGAATTGGGAAGAATGGGGAAGAAAATTGACAGTGTCCTTTCATAGATAATATTCCAGCAGACACCTTCATTTATTTAAGGAATTAATCGGAAAAGGAAATGAGGATCGCCAGACCAGAATTTGAACGACAGTGTGTTAATTTCATAGAAAAATAATGGTTGGCCCTAAGAAAAAATAACTGACGCAAAAGCCAATGTGAATTCCTAAAATGCAATTTTATGCATCTGGTGGCACAGGAAAGGTGTTATGAACTGCACCCCAGTGGTGTGACCATCGCTGCTGGCATCTGTTGTTAACAATTGAGACGCCTTGCAGTTGTCATCTAAGAAAATCTACCAAGGAAACTGTATCAAATATTGCTGGACGAAAATGTCCCTCGGCACTCAGATGTTTTCACTGAAAAACCTAGCCAGGAGCTTGACTGGAAAACAATCCCTATTGCAGTTAGCGTTCACTTTCAAACGTCTACCTTTCTCGTTCCATATCAAACAATCATCAAGAAAATTTCTTTGTGAACGAAAATACATTTTAAACTTCTACTGACAAAGTATTTACCTCTAGACGAGTAGTTTTTACAGGCGTGGGGCCCAAAAACTGCTGGAGCATGGGCTGTTTTAATTAACGTGAGAGAATATATTGTTGATGATTAATTTTTCTCTTACATTTTTCTGTTATATTCAATAAACCAACGACAAGCGATATAAAAATATAACGCGGTTAGTTAACAGGTGGAATATTTGCTGGATGGGAGTCCTCGTTCCTGGTCCAGTAAAAAATTTTTATCATATAATTTCAAGTTGAAATTTGTTTTTGAAATGTTATTTATTGTAAAAAATTTGAGATTACAAGCGTTAAAGGCTGTTTCATCTCTAACAACGTGTGTCCTGATATTTTCATTGTCGTAGCATTAATTTGCGTCTGGCCTGATTAACGACTGTACCATAAAGAGCTTAGAGGACCTGTAAGAACGTTAAATTATGTGGGTTGCATAAAATCAGACGGCGGAATGCAATTCAGGGTGTTCGGATACTTTTGAGAGTGAAAATCCTTCCCCCTACCCAAATCCCATTAACGGCAAAGTGTGTTGGTGCCCCGTCGTGCTAGAACTATATTCGTTGCCTGACTCCTAACAGGATATTCTCCACCATTTCCAGTACTGTAACTGCGTAGGCTTCCGCGGCCAGAGTCAGTTGACATAAAAGTTTTCTGATTTTACACTCAGAAGAAGGCCACTGTAAACGTGACCGCAACGTTGGTTTCTCCAGTATAGTTTTTAAAATTATAAAGTGGTACGATATTCAGAAAACATTTATGTCAAATCTCCGTTTGTACCTCACAGAGAAAGCTACGGCAATTTCTCCACCGAACATGTTCGGCAGAAGATACGGTCCTATCAGATGCTCCTGAACAATATAAGCCCACATATTTATGGTAAATCTGTGGAACACACGAGTCGTCTTAGGATTTTCCAGCTCTCAGACATTGCTATTGTCGCTCTTGAATATTTGTACCCTTGTGAAGGCAGTCTCATCAATAAACAAAGCACATGTTTATAAGACATGGATGTTTTACAATTTGGTTTACACACCACTGACGTTGTCTAAGACAATAGAAGCTTTTGAAATGTGCTGCTACAGAAGGATGCTGAAGATTAGATGTGTAGATCATCTAATTAATGAGGATGTACTGAATAGAATTGGGGAGAAGAGGAATTTCTGGCACAAATTGACTAGAAGAAGGGATCGGTTGGAAGGACACAATCTGAGGCATCAAGGGATCACCAATTTAGTACTAGAGGGAAGTGTTGAGGGTAAAAATCGTACAGGGCGACCAAGAGGTTAATACAGTAAGCAGGTTCAGAAGGATGTAGGTTCCAGCAATTACTCTGAGACGAAGAGATTTGCACAGGGTAGAGTATCATGGAGAGCTGCATCAAACTGGACTGAAGATCACAACAACAACAACCACTGAAATAATTCCAATCGTTGAGGAAACTCATCAGCTGATAGAACTTCCACCTTCTGAAATATGCAAGACGTTCTACACATTGGCGATGGAGGTATTTACTTCCTTGGCTATGGATCGCGTGCTGATGTCCTCATTTCGCTGTAACACATCTTCCTTAAACTGAGTAATCCACACACTGCGAAGTCTACCGGCTTCCTGTCGGTAGCAATCCTGTTTCACGAAGACGGCCATCAAGTCTTTGAAATGTGACACGATTTGATAACGTTCTCCCTGGATACTGTTCTGCATTAGGCGTCCTGTTGCCCGTCTGTAACACCGAGCCTCCCCAAAAAAGAAATGCACGTCGCATAACTCGGTTGAAGCTACCAAGAACCTGTAAATACCAGTAAAACCTTTCATGTAAACACAACGTAACATAAACAATATTAACGTAACTGTTTACTGTTAGCAGTAACGAATACGAGAATTTATCCTTTCTTCCAGTGAAACTTCCCCTTTGAATGTAAAGAATGACTGTGCTGGTAAACTTCTACGTTATTTGATGCTGAAACAGCTGAGCAAAACTGAACGTACTAGACAGTTCTCTCTTTACTTATTCTGATCATCACTAAACTGACACATAATATTTTTAGCGCAACGCAATCTGACTTTCAACAATCCCTACAAAAGAATGGCCCTGACTAACAATAACTTATACCTATCATGAATCACTTACCTCACAAAAATATTCGTGACTCGAAGTACTGCAATACAGAGAGCGCCAATACTGCCAGCTAAATAAAAGATTCTAACTACTGAAGGCATTAACTACTGATAGGCATAGTTAGCGAAAGAAAGGTTTTGACAGAGAACAAACAATGTATTTACCTTAATAGCGTTCAAAAGTCATTATATATATATATATATATATATATATAATTTTGTGACATCCAATTAAACAAATTTCCTTTTTCTGACGGACACACGTCCTGATCGTCCGCTCATAGTAACCTCTAAAAACTCTGGCATCTCTCTCCCCACATCCACCACTGCTGGCGGCTCACGTCCAACTGCCCAACGCTACGCGCTATTCACATCCAACTGTCGAACGCTACACAAGTGAATATTCCAACAATGAGTCCAACCAGCCACAGACTGCACACAGCGTAGTAAGCGATTTTCATACAGAGCGCTACGTGGTGTTACCAACATAAAAATCTAAACAGCCTACTTGCACCAGTAATACGTAATTGTGTTGTAAATCAGTTTCGTGTGTTAATGTACTGCAAACAATGCAGTCAAATGAACTGTGAACATTGGTCTAAGGGAAGTCCTACGTCAAACCCTTCGACTCCTAGAGAAGAAACGGTGCACCTGTGACGTTTTTGTCACATAGCAAAAGCATTTCTTTTTATTTCCTCTAGCAACTCTACAAAATTGTATGTGTAGTTTTTCTACATCCTGTATTTTCTTGGGACACAGCCGATCTGACTTTCAGGTTGTACTGACTCTTACTGTTGACAACTTTGAAATAATCTAGTTTCACACATGGACCGTGATACTGTTACCTTGCATCTTCACTTATTTATAGTTGAAAAATAGCTTAAAGCTCCAGTATTTGTGAAAGCTGCCTATTAGAAACATGTCATACACGGCCCAGTTACATTGATGTGACCACCTCGTATATTGGACATCAATGTGCAAATAACCATTCACAGACAGCAGGCGAATAGACGTACAACTTTCAGCAACTGACCACCCAGATGAATCAAGGGGCTACCGACAGTGTCTCCTCAACGACTGTTCAGTGAACTTTGCTGCGTATGTGTCTCTGCAGCAGGCACTTGGTGCATGCACCCCTGTTGACTGCCATTCATTTAGACGAAGGCTGGAATTCGTACACCGATACCACAACTGGTCGTCCACGGAGTGGTGACAGGTGGTCTTTTCAGATGAATCGCGTTTTATTCTCCATCGGGCAGATGGCGTTGGCCTTTGCAGCGTGAAAAGTCTGAAAGTAAACATCCTACAACAATCGTCGGAAGGTTCACGGCTGGAGGAGGGAGCCCTATGGTCGGGAGAATGCTTTCGTGGCATTCCCTGGGTGATGTCGTCATTCTTGAAGGCACAATGGATCAACACAGTTATGCATCTAGCCTTGGGTAGCATTTCCGCCCTTACACACAGTTTGTTTTTCCTCGGCACGATGGCATCTACCAGCAGAAAAATGCAACGTGTCACACAGCTCGCAGTGTACGTGTGTGGTTCGAATAGCACCAGGATGGTTTACCGTACTCCCCTGTCTACCAGTCTCCTCGAGTTTAAACCCAATGGAAAACTTCGATCGCTGTTCGCGCCATGGATCCTGAACCGATAAACCTAGCACAGCTGGCCACGGCACTGAAGTCTGCATGGGTCCTCACCCCTGTTGGTATCTTCCAGAACCTCACTGACTTTCTTCCTCCACGTCAAATAGCGATCCGCGCTGTAAAAAAGTAGTTATTCAGGCTCTTTACAGGTGTTCATATTATTGTGACTGGATAGTGTATTACTTACCAGTCCGCGATTTGCGAGTCACTTCCATGATACAAAGACTACTTTGGTGATGCTCTCCCCTCCTAGTGCAGATTCATTTTTGGTTATTCAGTAATACTTTGATGACAGAGCCTTGTAAACTAATAAGTTTGCTGGGCAGTTTGATTCGAGTTCGCTTTGCGCTCTTGTATGTGGACGAAGCCCTCTTACTCTTTTTTCCTTCCTCGCTACACTTGGAACTTGGAGCTGCAGACGCTCTTATACCACGCTGTACGCCGACGACTCAGTAAAAGATCAGGCATGTGGTCTTGTGAATGATTTGAGATGGGCGCTATTAACCAACAGCATCCAGTAATTTTTGTGGGGATGTTGCATTCTCGTGCTGCATTGACGTGACTATATTTTATACAGTTTTTCAGTTGCAGTTGTGTAGACACGTGTGTAAAGTTAGGTCTCTTTGGTCCGATTGAAGCTTTGTCGGACTATGCAAGGATCAATATCGGTCTTCCGTTAAATCATTTGTGGATCTAGCTCGAATTTTACATTACTTTTCCGCCCATTTAATAGCACTACGTGGATTTGGAAGTATATTGGGCCCTTTTCTGCTTTTTTCTAAATGTATAGTATTTGTTCAACCACATGGTTCGATTGTCGGCATTTGAATTTATTCTTCAGGAATTCCCACGTTTAGTTTGAATAATAATTGTAATTAACTTGAAATCCCTAATAAATTATTTTCTCCTGAAATAATTCTTCAAATTTACGTACTATTAGAGTCAGCAGCGCATGTGCTCGTTTAGGTTTTGTTCTCAGTGGTAGCAGGAGTGAGCACAACTTCCTATAAGCGATCTGCCTTCAGGGGAATCCATGCCACAATAAACACTATTCAGCAGATAAAATATTTACTAGTTCCGTAAAACAAAGAACACTCGCCTTCAGTCACGATCGATTTTATTTCAATGCACGATCCATTTCAAGCCTTGGGAGCTCGTCTTCAGGTGCCTTGACAGTTTACATCGTTTTTTTCAGATTTAGGTTAATTCTAGTCATGCTAAGATTAAAATGGTGTATTAAAAAGTGGCACATTGTGAATATAAGTCTACAAAACTAATACAAATCGAAACGTACACTGTTTCCAGTGGTGGATACATGATTTTGAAGCACAGTATGAATAAAAATGTTTATGTATATACACACACTTTTCATTCTAAAGCACATTTTGTATGGCTCTGAGCACTATGGGACTTAACTTCTGAGGTCATCAGTCCCCTAGAACTTAGAACTGCTTAAACCTAAGTAACCTAAGGACATCACACACATCCATGCCCGAGGCAGGATTCGAACCTGCGACCGTAGCGGTCGCGCGGCTCCAGACTGTAGCGCCTAGAACAGCTCGGCCACTCCGGCCGGCCACATTTTGTAATCCAAATTAATACAAGTCAAAGAATTTCAATGTAAAGATGCTGTATATCTTAAAATACACAGATGTTATTATTTCAAAGAAGATACAAAGTTATTACATTATTAGCTGTACAGGATATCTTTTACAAAATAAATATTTATGAATATGTCAACTGTGGATTACGTTATCAAATAGTTGCACTATTAAATATTTGTTTATTTAGGAAAAAAAACTTTTAAAATTACTGAAAAAACTACAGCTGCTGAAGTCTGTTTGTTCATTCAACATAGTTTCAGAAGATTTAGTTTGTGTAACGTTATTTCTAATTGTTGTAGTAAATCAAGTTTTTTACCATGGTTTTCTGGGTGGAGTACAGTTAGGCTGTTGTAGATGTCACTTATTCGGTGCGTGTTAAGGTACATGTGGCTGGTATTGTGATTTGTGAAAGTGGTTCAGTGTAAAAGTCTCAGTGTGTTCTCTGTAACTTGTGTGGAGAGTTCTTCTCGTTTTGCCTATGTAAAATGCAGCGTGGTGTTAACTGTAATTTACATATTTCATTATGTTCTGTTAATTGGGTATTCGTGTTTACCGTGTGAGGTAAGTGGTGTCTCAGTTTGTTGTTTCTGGAGAACGATATTTTAATATTGGTGTTTCTAAATAAGTTAGAAATTTATATGATGCTGTGTCTAAACATGGAATGCCTGTGAAGAAATGTGTTTTGTCAGTTGTTATCCCTACAGTGATTGTATTACTGATGTCGGCCTGTATTTTGTTGAATAGTTTTTAATTGATTTTTCTGAATACCCATTACTTAATGCAGTTGCTTTGATTGTATCAATTCCTTGTATTAATGCTTTGGGTTTCAAAGATATTTTCTGAGCCCTGTTCAACATGGGTTTAAATGCAGGATACTTGAGTGTATTTGGATGGTGTGCTGATACATATATTGTGAGATCAGTGTATGTTGGTTTCCTATTAACGCAAAAATTATGTTCTTGTTGTTCATTAACAATTGTGAGGTCTAAGAAATTTTTGGACTGATTTGTTTCATGTTCAGTTGTGAACTCCATTTTATTGTGGAGTGAACTGAATAATGTGAGAAATTCTTTAAGTTCGCCTTTTGTGCAATCAAATAGGAGTAGAGTGACATCCACATATCTTCTTTAATATACAAAAAAATATTTTATAAGCGGTTGATGAATATGTCAGCCAAGAGGCTTGCCATGGCCATAGCTAAGCCTTCGTACTGTTGGGAGACGTTATCATTAAAAGAGAAGTAGTTATGGGATAGTATTATTTCAGGTAGATTGAGCAGCTTTAAAATCTCTAGTACGGCTAGTTTTTTTTTGTATTTAATAAGATTTTTTGTTATAATTTCAATTGTATCTTTGACAGGTACATTTGCGAATAAATTAAAAATGTCAAATGAGGCATATCTAGCTTCTCTGAGGATTTTTAAGTCTTTAATGGGCGTTATTAACTCACATTTATTTTTTTATTGAGTATGTGGTTTCAAAAGTGTAAAATTTCCTGAGGACATTATTTAATAGTTGGGAAAGATTCTATGCTGGTGTGTTCACGTAGTTAACGATTAGTCTAACTGGAGAGTTACGGTTCGGATCTCTGGTAGTGCTCTAACTTTGGGGCGAGTGCGGTTCATTAATGTGTGAGCTTTTTCTTGTCCATCAGACAGCAGGAAGTTACATTAGTTTAGCATTTTCTTTAATTTTTTCTGGAGTTTATCTTTCAACTGTTTTAACACATCGTTTTCTTCAAAGATTTTATTGTTTTACATTTTTCTCTCCTTGCTGAATAATTTCATTAATATTGTGTGTTCATAGAATCTGTTCGTTATGGTTCAGAGTCATATCTGCAGCATTCTTTGTATTTAATAAGGCGTTTTTTTTTAATTTATGGTAACTAAGCATAGATCTAATATTGTGTTTAAGACCTTTGTTTAATAAAGTTTGTTCTGTGTTTGTGAAATTCGTTTTCGTTTTGTTTCTAACTCTTTCATAGAAATTCTGTGTTTTGGAAGTTACATTATTACGGACACTGTGGTATTTTTCTTTAATGGACTCAAAATTTTTTGCATGTTTATTAGCTAGAGCAGTCCTAATTTTTGTGCATACAGCTGCAACATATTCATCTACATAATTCGTTTCTAATGGATTTAGCGTGTTAAAAAAATGGTTCAAGTGGCTCTGAGCACTATGGGACTCAACTGCTGAGGTCATTAGTCCCCTAGAACTTAGAACTAGTTAAACCTAACTAACCCAAGGACATCACAAACATCCATGGCCGAGGCAGGATTCGAACCCGCGACCGTAGCGGTCTTGCGGTTCCAGACTGCAGCGCCTTTAACCGCACGGCCACTTTGGCCGGCTTAGCGTGTTAATTAATGCTCTTAGGTAGCTAACATCCAATAGTAACGAATGGTTTCACCTGTTTTGGTGCACGTAATTTTCGCTCTTTATCACACATATAAAAGTGAATACGCATCTGCAACTTTGCTTAGCTGTGATTCATGTTTCCGAGGAGATCAGGCATCTAATTCATATAGAGTGGATTGATAAATACCGTGGTGTAGAAAGTTAATGTTTGAAATGAAATTTAACTTCAGCAGGTAGTGAAAGAAATTACCTACACCGTAATTCCTCCAGCCTTGGAATGAGAGGGGATTTCAGAGTTCCTGATCACATGGCTGTGCACGATACTACCCATCGTTTCTGAAAAAGCCATAGCAAGTAATACGGCTGTTTCTGGAACGTATGCAGTATGGACGCTTAAACTCCGTGATTCTCTCGGTATTCACCCTTTACCTTCTTTTGGTTACTCTTGTATCCCAAGCAGACGAACAGATAACGTCCGACTGCGAGTCGGCCTGCAGTGTCTAGGCAGTTGGCGCTTGTGCGTTTCTCAGCGCCTCCGTCATGATTAGATTAGGTTGACTAAACCCGTGGACCGCAGCTGGCGATGAAACCCCCATCGCCACTTCATTCGTCTCGGAAGTTCTCTGCGGATCGTCGGTGGGTGCCACATAGTGAGTTACAAAAAGACACGGCCAAAGTTTCAAGGACGATCCGTCACACATAAAAGAAACATGCATTAAACCTCTTTCGCATCGAAACTCGGATGCGCTGGCGTATCCCTGTAGTGCTGTGTGTAGCCTCATGGTGGACCTAAGAAATACAATTTTTTTGGGTGGGGGTGGGGGGGGTGGGGGGGGGGGACGACGGAGCTTGTCCTGCTACTGGTTTGATGCGGCCGTAACAATTTCCTCTGTTGTGGCAATTTCTTCATCTCAGAGTAATGCCTACACAGAATGTCTACTTCTCCATCGACATCTACATGGCTACTCTGCAAATCACACTTAGTGCCTGGCAGAGGGTTCATCGAGCCACCTTCAAAATAATTCTCTGTTATTCCACTCTCGGACAGCGTGAGGGAAAAATGAACTGGTTTTTTTGCGGCCGTCATGATTTCCTCTGTTGTGGCAATTTCTTCGTCTCAGAGTAACGGCTACACAGAATGTCTACTTCTCCATCGACATCTATATGGCTACTCTGCAAATCACACTTAAGTGCCTGGCAGAGGGTTCATCGAGCCACCTTCACAATAATTCTCTATTATTCCACTCTCGGACAGCGTGAGGGAAAAATGAACACCTGTATCTTTCAGCAGGAGCTCTGATTTCCTATATTTTATTATAGGGAAAGTTGGTGATTGAAATTTCGTGAGAAGATCCCACCGCAACGAGAAACGCCTTTGTTTTAATTATGTCCATTCCAAACTCTGTATCATGCCCACGATACTCTCTCCCCTATTTCTCGGTAATATAAATTATGCTGCCCTTCTTTGGAATTTCTCAAAGTACTCCGTTAATCCTATCTGGTAAGAATTCTCCACTGAGTAGCAATACTCCAAAGAGCACGGACAAACGCGGTGTAGGCAGTCTCCTTAGTAGATATGTTGCACCTTCTAAGTGTTCTGCCAATAAAACGCAGTCTTTGCTACGTCTTCCCCATAACATTTCCTATGTGTACTTACCAATTTTACTTATTCGTAATTGTGACTCCTAGGTATTAAGTTGAATTTGCGGCCTTTAGATTTGATTTATCGTGTAACCGAAGTTTAACGGATTTATTTTAGCATTCATGTGAATGACCTCACACTTTTCATTATTTAGGGTCAATTGCCAATTTTAGCACCAATTCAGGTATCTTATCTCAGTCGCTTTGCAATTGGTTCTGATCTTCTGATTTTTTAAATTTATTTTTTCGTATGGTTCACATGAAGTTTAAAATTACGGGTATATAACATTAGTAATGCTACATATAACAGGAATGTGAAAAACTACATATAAACTACATATAAAAACTAACTAAATGTCAATATCTAGATTCCTAATCCATATAAAAGCCATATCATCAGCTTTCATGAGGTCGCTCCAACTCCCCTGGTAGGAACGCATGGGGCATTCATCTCTAATGTGCCTGACTGTCTGTTTGGGAGCCCCACTGTCACAAAACGGAGACTCTGTAGCACCCCATTTGTAAAGAGAGTCTGCGCATCGTACATTCCCAGTGCGATCTCAGTTCGATTTGACCCGCAATTTTCTGTCGAGTTCTGTGCCAGCAGTATCACAGTTACACTTTCGGAACCACTCACGCTATTCAGGATTTTCAACATGTTGACAGCTTTCGTTCCACAGGTCTCTCACACCAGTATTACTGGCATCCAGCTCTTCTGCTTGCCGTAATGGTGGGTTTCTTGAACGGAGTCTATTTCGTCGTAAACTTGGTATGTCTTCCCGTACGGGTAATTCCAGGTTCTCCTGTAGCTTGCGGTATTCCCTATGAAAGGCCGCGCTTCTGCGGACTGCGGGTGGATTGATGTTGCTCAGCAGAGGAAGCCACTAAATCGCTGTTGGTCGGATTGCCCCGGTTATTAATCGCATAGTGTGGTTCAACTGGACGTCGACCAAGTTGGTGTGGCAGCTGTGTAGCCACACCGGGGCGCAATACTCGGCTGCTGAGAAGACCAGCGCAATGGATGATGTGCGCCAAGTATTTGTTGAAACTCCCCATGTCAATCCGCCCAATTTGTGAATAATATTGTTACGAGTTTTTATCTTGGCAGCAGTATTTTCAAGACGTTTTCTATATGAAAGGATGCCGTCAGGTGTGACACCAAGGTACTTATGGTACTTGTTATGGGTAAGAGTGTTTCCGGTAAGTTTCACCCTGAGCTCCGCATTAGCTTGTTTGTTTGCCAGATGGAATGCACATACTTCAGTTTTACTCGTACTTGGTTTAAACAGTCATTTTCTAAAGTAGACGATTATAACAGCTCGGACTTCTGTGAAAATTGTCTCCTCTCGTTCAAGATCCTTGGTTCTACAAGCAAGCGCGATATCGTCCGCGTACCAGAACTTTGCTGATCTGGTATTGGGGAGATCGGAGATACAGGGTGTTTCAAAAATGACCGGTATATTTGAAACGGCAATAAAAACTAAACGAGCAGCGATAGAAATACACCGTTTGTTGCAATATGCTTGGGACAACAGTACATTTTCAGGCAGACAAACTTTCGAAATTACAGTAGTTACAATTTTCAACAACAGATGGCGCTGCGGTCTGGGAAACTCTATAGTACGATATTTTCCACATATCCACCATGCGTAGCAATAATATGGCGTAGTCTCTGAATGAAATTACCCGAAACCTTTGACAACGTGTCTGGCGGAATGGCTTCACATGCAGATGAGGTGTACTGCTTCAGCTGTTCAATTGTTTCTGGATTCTGGCGGTACACCTGGTCTTTCAAGTGTCCCCACAGAAAGAAGTCTGGCGAATAGGGAGGCCAATCCACGCCGCCTCCTGTATGTTTCGGATAGCCCAAAGCAATCACACGATCATCGAAATATTCATTCAGGAAATTAAAGACGTCGGCCGTGCGATGTGGCCGGGCACCATCTTGCATAAACCACGAGGTGTTCGCAGTGTCGTCTAAGGCAGTTTGTACCGCCACAAATTCACGAAGAATGTCCAGATAGCGTGATGCAGTAATCGTTTCGGATCTGAAAAATGGGCCAATGATTCCTTTGGAAGAAATGGCGGCCCAGACCAGTACTTTTTGAGGATGCAAGGACGATGGGACTGCAACATGGGGCTTTTCGGTTCCCCATATGCGCCAGTTCTGTTTATTGACGAAGCCGTCCAGGTAAAAATAAGCTTCGTCAGTAAACCAAATGCTGCCCACATGCATATCGCCGTCATCAATCCTGTGCACTATATCGTTAGCGAATGTCTCTCATGCAGCAATGGTAGCGGCGCTGAGGGGTTGCCGCGTTTGAATTTTGTATGGATAGAGGTGTAAACTCTGGCGCATGAGACGATACGTGATGTTGGCGTCATTTGGACCGCAGCTGCAACACGGCGAACGGAAACCCGAGGCCGCTGTTGGATCACCTGCTGCACTAGCTGCGCGTTGCCCTCTGTGGTTACCATACGCGGTCGCCCTACCTTTCCAGCACGTTCATCCGTCACGTTCCCAGTCCGTTAAAATTTTTCAAACAGATCCTTTATTGTATCGCTTTTCGGTCCTTTGGTTACATTAAACCTCCGTTGAAAACTTCGTCTTGTTGCAACAACACTGTGTTCTAGGCGGTGGAATTCCAACACCAGAAAAATCCTCTGTTCTAAGGAATAAACCATGTTGTCTACAGCACACTTGCACGTTGTGAACAGCACACGCTTACAGCAGAAAGACGACGTACAGAATGGCGTACCCACAGATTGCGTTGTCTTCTATATCTTTCACATCACTTGCAGCGCCATCTGTTGTTGAAAATTGTAACTACTGTAATTTAGAAAGTTGGTCCGCCTGAAAATGTACTGTTGTCCCAAGCATATTGCAACAAACGGTGTATTTCTATCGCTGCTCGTTTAGTTTTTATTGCCGTTTCAAATATACCGGTCATTTTTGAAACACCCTGTATATAGGTTGAACAATAGGGAGGCTAAGACGGAGCCCTGTTGTAGAACATTACTTAATTTCATCGCCTTGCTCACATTTTCTCCCAGACAAACGCGGAAATATCTATTATTTTTGATGACAGATCTTCTGACGACTTTACTAGACGATAAACAACACCATCATTTGCAAACAACTAAGATGGGCGCTCAGATTGTCTCTTAAATCGTTTGTATACACAAGGAACAGCAGAGAGCTTATAAAATTACCTTGGGGATCGCCAGAAATCACTTCCGTTTTACTTGACCTTCCGTCAGTCACTACGAACTGTGGCCTTTCAGACAGGAAATCACGAATCAAGTCGCATAACTGAGACGATATTCCATAAGCACGCAATTTGATTACAAGCCGCTTGTGAAGTACGGTGTCAGAAGCCTTTTGAAAATCTAGAAATCCGGAATCAATTTGAAATTCTTTGTCAATAGCACTCGACACTTTGTGTGAGTAAAGAGCTAGTTGTGTCTCACAAGAAAGATGTTTTCTAAAACCGTGTTGACTGAGTGTCAATAAATCTTTCCCTTTGAGATAATTCATAATAATTGAACACAAAATATGTCCCAAAATACTGCTGTATATCGACGTTGATGAAATGTACCTGTAATTTAGTGGTTTGCTACTACTGTCTTTCTTAATATTGGTGTGATCTGTGCCACTTTCCAGTCTTTGGGTACGGATCTTTCGTCGAGCGAGCGCTTGTATGTGATTGTTAAGTATGGAGCTATTGCAGCAGCATACTCTGAAAGGAACCTAACTGGTACACGGTCTGAACCTGAAGACTTTCTTTCATTAAGTGATTAAAGTTGCTTCGCTACTCCGAGGATATCTGCTATTAAGTTACTCATGTTGGCAGCTGTTCTTGATTCGAATTCTGGAATATTTACGTCATTTTCTTCGGTGAAGCAATTTCAGAAAGCTGTGTTTAGTAACTCTGCTTTAGCAGCACTGTCATTGATAGTATTTCCATTGCTGTCGCGCAGAGAAGGCACTGATTGTGTCTTGTCGCTAACATACTTGACATATGACCAGAATCTCTTCGGATTTTCTGCCAGGTTTTGAGACAAATTTTCGTTGTGAAAGCTACTATAATCATCTTGCGTTGAAGTCAGCGCCAAATTTTGGGCTTCTGTAAAAGATCGCCAATCTTGTATGATTCGGGTACGTGGCTGACATTACACTCCTGTTTTCTTTGAACTTCTCAGCACTTGCATCTTCCGGGTTGGGAGGTCGATAAAAGGATCCAATTATCAGTTTATTCCCGTTGCTAAGAACGACCTATACCCATACTAACCCACAGTAACTATCTACGAGGGTTGGAACTTAAATAGTGGCAACAATTTATTCAAAACCAATACAAAAGAGTTACATGTTTGCACCTGTTACTGTCCTTCAAAGTAGTCACCAGCGTTGTGTAGAACCTGTTGCCAGGCAAGGCGTAGTATACCGTTAGCAGAGCCTGCTCTGTTGATGGTGCGAATGGAACGGTCTACTGCCTGTCGAATCTCTGGAACAATTCTGAAGCGAATGCCACGAAGTGGTTCCTTCAATTTCGGAGTCAAATCAAAGTCACAAGGATTAAGTTCGGGGAGGATGGTGGATGGTACAGTACTCCCCAGTCCCATAGACCGAACAGAGAAGCCCCAGCTTGCGCTATATGCGTCCACCCGTTGTGTTCAAAGTGACGGGTGGGTTGCGCAGAAAATGTCGACGCTTCGTTCACAAAGCTGGTCGCAGGTGATGCTCCAAAATCGATCAATAATACTGTGCATTGACGATGGCATTCGCTTCAGAACTGTTCCAGAGATTCGACAGGCAGTAGACCGCTCCGTTCGCACCATCAACAGAACAGCCTCTGCTAACGATATACTACGCCTTCCACATCGCTGGCAACGGGTTGTACACAACGCTGGTGATTACTTTGAAGGACACTAACAAGTGCAAACTTGTAACTCTTCTGTATCGATTGTGAATAAATAGTTGCCACTATTTAAATTCCAACCTTCGTACTTCAGTTTCTCTACGAGATAAACTACTTCTAACAGCAACAAACACGCCTCCGCCAACTGTATTTAGCGCATTCTTTCTGAACAGTTGGGTCCTTCGCAAAAATTACAGCTGAACTTTTTTCCGGCTTTTGCAATCTTTCAGTGGCTATACCGATTTGAGCATCAGTAGCATCACTGCGTTCTATAAGTCCTTGGAGTTCAGGTATTTTCCCAACACATCTACAGCAATCTACAACTGTTCTACCGATGGTTCCTAGATCTACGCTCTTCGTGTGTTCGACCTACACTCCTTGAGACTGAAGCCCTTTCTGTGTTTCCCCGTGGCCCAAGAAAAAAAAAAGTCCACGCAACACAGCTCCTTCTACCCGAGTAGCTGCTTCCTGCGGGTAATGGACCCCTGACCTACTTAGCGGAAACCGAAAGCCCACCACCTTATGGCACAAGTCGAGGAATCTGCAGCCTACACGGTCGCAGAACCATCTGAGCCTCTGAATCAGACCTTCCACTTGGCTCTGTTCCAGAGGTCCACAGTCGGTCCTGTCGACTATGCTGCAAGTGGTGAGCTCTGCCGACACCCCCGGGGGTGTCGGCTCTGCTGTCATCTCGCAAGCAAGACTGGCAACCTTTACCACATCTGATAGCCAATCGAAACCAATAACCTCACTCTCTGTGACTGCCAGGATCTTTGCAAGCTAGATTTCCTCTGGAACAGAACAAGCGACTGCATCTGGCCTCACTTATTTATTCCATATCTTCCCATCTCTGTCTTTCTCTAAACTTTTTGTGCATTATGACTACTTCTAGCATCATAGAAGTTATTAACTGATTTCTTAAGTGCTGTCTTATCATCCTTTCCCTTAATCTAGTTATTATTTTTCATATTTATACTCCTTTTCTCGCAGATTCTGCAGAGAAAGCCCTCATTTTTAAAAATTATCGATCTACTTAATTTTCAGCCTCCTTCTAAAACACTTGGATTCTCCTTATTATCGATTTTCCCAGAGTCCACTGGCCCCTTCCATACAACGTTGCACTCCAGTCGTACATTGTCAGAAATTTCTGTCTCAAATCAAGACCGATGTTTCGTAGTAGTGCTTTTACTTTAGCGAGAAACACTCTCTTTGTCCATGCCAGTCTTCTACTTATGTCCTCTTTACTCCTTACGTCAGGCGTTGTATCGTTTTCAGGCCAGCAGAACTTCTTCTCTTTGTTTGCATCAAAAGTTCTGATGTTAAGTTTGCCGCTAATCTTTCTTTTGCTGTCTCTCAATACTTCTTTGATTTATTTCCCCCCCCCCCCCCCCCCCATATTCTGTTCGCAGTAGACTGTTCATCTCATTCAAGAGGTCCTGTAATCACTTCTGATAGCTGCGCGTGTTAGCACACCATTCCGGGAATCGGGAAGGCGCACCGTCCTGTGCCTGCTTGATCTTTGATATCTCGGCTTCCGGACCACGTATAAAAATCCTCCTGTACTTACTGAGCGCCGACCTCCCACTCTCACGCTCCCCCGCCCTCCCCCCTTCACCACCGACCAGCGACCTCCAACCCGCTACTTCACCGGCCAGCTCGAGCTGATGCACTTCAAATCTGCCCGCTTCACTATATTACTCAATTACTATTGCTCAAAATCAATAATGCACATACTAGTACTTTTCCTTGAAAATGTAATTATTCAGTATTAACCTCTGCCAAACGCATCGGTGTAAAATATTACTTGCTTCCATCAGATTTTTTAAAAATTATCTTGGCTCCAGAAGGTCGTAGATTTTTTTTTTTTAATTCCAGAAAAATGTCAGCAATATCTTTCTTTAATACTTATTGTCATAAAATAAAAATTGAGATTGATAGTTGAAAAACGCCTAGCAGAAGTGAAAGTTTTCGAAGTCGTATTTGATCCTTACAATAAATAAAATCATACAATTATTAATCGCAAGGTACTACAACTCCTTATGAGGAAAATAAGTCTAAAAGCAATACTGTAGGGCCATCCGCTGAGGAGATCTAGCCAACTATCGATAGTACCGTTTTTTCAAAAAATCGATACATCTCTAAAAATAATTAATATTTTTTAATTTTTCTAACAAGTACTTTTCTGACTTTAAGTATGGGAACGTGAATGTTAACGAATTATAGAAAACCCGGTTTTTAACAGTTTTTTGATGTATCTCTCGACGTAAGAAAGCAATAGATACTTATTAAAAAAGCAATGGATAGGCCGTTTTAAGCCATACAACTTCGTCATTTAATATTTTTCGACAGAAGCTATTGTTGTTTACTTATTTAAGAAAAATAGGTTATTATAACTTTGCGGGTTTTTTCGCCAAGTTCGTGAAAAAGAAACTCTATTTAAAATTTAATTTCCTGTACGTTCATTTTTGTTTTTGTTTTCAAGTAATATATTTTGCAACTTTAATATTAGGCCGTCACAGAATGCGGTTTCCTAAGACGTTTGTGTGTGTGTGTGTGTGTGTGTGTGTGTGTGTGTGTGTGTGTGTGTGTGTGTGTGTCTGTCTGTCTGTCTGTGTGCGTGTGATCGACATTTCAACATAAAAATCATTTATTCTTCTTACAGTATAAAGAATGCTTGCAACATGTGTCAGTCGTTTCCCCTTTCTTTTTATATGAAGATTATTGACTTAGATTTTGTGTATGTTGTTTGAGTAGTTGGTTCTTTAGGTTTCTGGACAAGGTATATTCACGTCATAACGTCTGAGTTTAGGAATATTCATTTGACCAAGTTAGCTAATAGAAGCTTTCTCCTTTAAATTCTATCATCAGACTATGTCCTTTTGAGTGCTTTACACATACATCAAAAGAAGTTTTGCATCATACCGGTTCCCAGAACTCCTGAAGATAGACGTTGACTGTGGATATTGTATCACAGACACCGTCCCTTTCACTGTTCAGAAATGGCACTAAACCCGATCAAAGGTGGAAGCAACCATGCATGAGTAGCTCCTATTAGACGCAGGGGGTCCGACAGCCGATCAGTTCCAGTCGTTCTACCAGGAAGGAGGTACACGGCTCGTCTTGTCTGTAGTTCAACCATGCCTAGACGGTCAATACCGCGGTTCGATCGCGGCCGCATTGTTACTCTGTGCCAGGAAGCACTCTTAACAAGGGAAGTGTCCAGGCATCTCAGAGTGAACCAAATCGATGTTGTTCGGACATGGAGGACATACAGAGAGCCAGAAACTGTCGATGACATGCCTCGCTCAGGCCGCCCAAGGGCTACTACTGCAGTGGATGACCGCTACCTATGGATAATGGTTCGGAAGAATCCTGACAGCAACGCCACCATATCGAATTATGCTGTTCGTGCAGCCAAAGGACGTCGTGCTACTACTCAAACTGTGCGCAATAGGCTGCATGACACGCAACTTCACTCCCGATGTCCATGGTGAGATCCATCTTTGCAATCACGACACCACGCAGCGCGGTACAGATGGGCCCAACAACGTGCCGAATGGACCGCTCAGGATTGGCATCACGTTCTCTTCACCGATGAGTGTCGTATATGCCTTCAACCAATCGTCGGAGACATGTTTGGAGGCAATCCTGTCAGGCTGAACGCCTTAGACATACTGTCCAGCGAGTGCAGCAAGGTGGAGATTCCCTGATGTTTTTGGGTGGCATTATGTGGACCTACGTACGCCGCTGGTGGTCATGGAAGGCGCTGTAACGACTGCACGATACGTGAATGCCATCCTCCGAGCGATATTGCAACCATATCGGCAGCATATTGGTGAGGCATTCATCTTCATGGACGACAATTCGCTTCCCCATCGTGCACGTCTTGTGAATGACTTCCTTCAGGATAACGACATCACTGGACTAGACTGGCCAGCATGTTCTCTAGACATGAACCCTATCGAACATGCCTGGGATTGATTGAAAAGGGCTGTTTATGGACGACGTGACCCACCAACCACCCTGAGGGATCTACATCAAAACGCCGTTTAGGAGTGGGACAATCTGGACCAACAGTGCCTTGATGAACTTGTGAATAGTATGCCACGACGAATACAGGCATGTATCAATGCAAGAGGACGTGCTACTGGGTATCAGAAGTAACGGTGTGTACAGCAATGTGGACCACCAACTCTGAAGGTCTCGCCGTATGGTGGCACAACATGCAATGTGTGGTTTTCATGAGCAATAAAAAAGGCGGAAATGATGTTTACGTTGATCTCTATTTCAATTTTCTGTACAGGTTCCAGAACTCTCGAAACCGAAATGATGCAAAACTTTTTTGATGTGTGTACATTCAGTATATTGTACTCGTCTTGGACGTAGCCAGTTCGAACCGTGGCGTTGAGACAAAGTATTTGGCCTGTGATGAGAGAACATATTATAGCGTAAAGTTCCTGACTACCAGATCTTGCGCCAGTATCCTGGATTAATTTCCAAACCTCTCCGCAGTGTGTCATCGGGTGACAGCTTGTGACACTGATGACGTTGAGCCGCCCTCTTAAGAAGTGGGCGGTGTTCCGGCACTGGGAACGCAATTTTCCCTTCTGTTGTCATAACGCCAGATAAAGATAAACCCACTACAGTCACCTACACTCAGTAGACAGGGTTAGTACGAAACTCTCACAAATTGCGTGGAAAAGGGTCACTGTGCGGAGAGGAAGAAAATCCTTTCCGATTTGACGACTGAACCTACTCCTCGGGGTCTCTCAGCCGGTATTGCCATGCGACTCATTCTTTTATTTTTACGTTCATTATTTGATAGTAATGTTGGGGAAAATCTAATAGCTGAGATCAATTGTTGAAATTTGTGCTGCATGTTTACATCTGGAATATACTTGAAGTGACTGATACCAAAAGACTTTTTAACTGATGAGAATTCTAATTCTGATATCAAAAATGAATATTACGCTGCAAAAAATGTATCAATATTTATGATGCAAATTTTGTACTCAAAGAATTTTGTAGTCTAAGATGTTCTAATCGGTCTTTAGGTTGGCGACAACCGATTTCTTGCAACTAATGTGTCATACATCGAAACATACATATGTTGATTTAAGCATGTTATTGAGTTAGTAGAACAAATTGTTTTAATGGTAAAGTTGGCAGTCGTACATGCTATTGTGTCGCAACTACCACGTAGACGAGCAGTCACCTCTGGAAGTACGAAATCTGCAGAAATGATTAAGGCCTGCGTTATATTCAGGGCGACAGATAGTGCCACTAACAACAGTTTTATTTCTGTGTTTGACGCCAGGAAACACTGCTTAAACTAGATGTAATGCTAATTCGTGTCTTTGAGATGGTCACCTGACCGAAACTACTTGTTTCGAAATAAATATTCAATACAAGAGCTTCTTGCGTTTCCACGATGTCGCTGTTTAAATACCTCATCCCAATACTCCACTTCTTCCAAGATATGGTGAAGCCCATAACTGGAGATATAAATGATGCGTTGCTGTGTGTGACCAGATGAGACCAGATATTGCCTTAGCATCATTGCTGATCTTCTGCGAGACCGGCGTTGGGAGGAAAGCAGTTGTCAAAGTATGTCAGATAGTGACGTTCAGGACAACCTTGTGGTGTCGTGGTGAGAAGGGCCAATGATAATACAAGTCTGGCGCCTGTTGATGAATCTACGAACAGAGCAAGATATAAGGAGAAAATATAATAGAATGTGCTGTCCAATATGTTGGCCAATTCTACTGGCCATCACGTTTACCAAATCCATTCCTCACAGAGAATGCGTGGGACTTGCTGAGACGGCGTGCTGTCCTGTGCACAATCAGCCACACCCCCTATCCACACGTGAGAACAGTTTGAAGCAACGTGAAACATTACCTCATAAGATATCATCCAAAGCTTCTATGTTCGTCTCAGTGTACGTGTAAAAACTGAATTGTAACAAAAGTGGGTTTACAAGATATTAGTATTGTTATCCAAGATTCGTGACCACGCTCAGACAAACTCTAAGATTTTCGCATACTCTACCTGTTTTACCTCCTGATAAACGTGTACAGACTTTTCTCTCTCTCCATGTCCTTATCTGAACACTAAAGCAGAAAACCTCGTTCCCTTCAGAGAAATATCCTTTCCGTCCAACTTTATCATACAGTGACCTTCTCTAAATGCTTTCCGGTAAAAGCAGCTCTACTTTTGCATTATCTCCCTCACAATATCAGACAAATGATTAACTGCAAAAAAGCTAACGAACTACCTTCTCAAACAGCACTAAGCTCTTCCTTTTGAAACAAGCCTTTCCCCCATTATAACTAAGAACTCTCATTTCTCACTAGACATTTCTAATTTCAACAAGTTCATAGCCGCAGCAGTTCTCCTGACTTTTAGAACTCGCTACGTCATAATATCTGTTGTTTATCCCCTTAATCATGATTAAATTTGTATTTTGTTTGTCACTGTAATTATTGTTATTATTAATAGTAGTAGTAGTAGTAGTAGTAGAAGTAGTAGTAGTAGTAGTAGTAGTATTAGTAGTAGTAGTTGTAGTGATGATGGTGGTGATGGTGGTATTACTCTTAGTTCTTAACCAGGACAATTATTTCAAGTGGCCTTAGATACATGCAGATTGTCCATCCACCAGTATGATTATTATTATTATTATCTTTCCTTTCTCAGACCTTTGGTCTGGTTCGGAATGAAAGTGACGCGGACCTTGATCAAGCGTCACTTCCTTTTAACTGTACGGTATATGTTACATTGCGTTTAGGAACTTTCGGGTAATTGAACATGTATCACTAATTACGGATTTCTGAAGTTGTATATATAAGTTTGGATGTAGCTGTATTGCATTGATGTACTGGTGGATATTGCGTGGTATGACTCCTGTAGTTGAAAGTATAATTGGTATAATGTCAACTTTATCCTGATGCCACATGTCCTTGACTTCCTCAGCCAGTTGCATGTATTTTTCAATTTTTTCTCCTGTTTTCTTCTGTATATTTGCTGTATTGGGTATGGATATTTCAATTAGTTGTGTTAATTTCTTCTTTTTATTGGTGAGTATGATGTCAGGTTTGTTATGTGGCGTTGTTTTATCTGTTATAATGGTTCTGTTCCAGTATAATTTGTATTCATCATTCTCCAGTACATTTTGTGGTGTATACTTGTATGTAGGAACGTGTTGTTTTAAAAGTTTATGTTGTAAGGCAAGCTGTTGATGTATTATTTTTGCGACGTTGTCATGTCTTCTGGGGTATTCTGTATTTGCTAGTATTGTACATCCGCTTGTGATGTGATCTACTGTTTCTATTTGTTGTTTGCAAAGTCTGCATTTATCTGTTGTGGTATTGGGATCTTTAATAATATGCTTGCTGTAATATCTGGTGTTTATTGTTTGATCCTGTATTGCAATCATGAATCCTTTTGTCTCACTGTATATATTGCCTCTTCTTAGCCATGTGTTGGATGCGTCTTGATCGATGTGTGGCTGTGTTAGATGATACGGGTGCTTGCCATGAAGTGTTTTCTTTTTCCAATTTACTTTCTTTGTGTCTGTTGATGTTATGTGATCTAAAGGGTTGTAGAGGTGGTTATGAAATTGTAGTGGTGTAGCCGATGTATTTATGTGGGTGATTGCTTTGTGTATTTTGCTAGTTTCTGCTCGTTCTAGAAAGAATTTTCTTAAATTGTCTACCTGTCCATAATGTAGGTTTTTTATGTCGATAAATCCCCTTCCTCCTTCCTTTCTGCTTAATGTGAATCTTTCTGTTGCTGAATGTATGTGATGTATTCTATATTTGTGGCATTGTGATCGTGTAAGTGTATTGAGTGCTTCTAGGTCTGTGTTACTCCATTTCACTACTCCAAATGAGTAGGTCAATATTGGTATAGCATACGTATTTATAGCTTTTGTCTTGTTTCTTGCTGTCAATTCTGTTTTCAGTATTTTTGTTAGTCTTTGTCTATATTTTTCTTTTAGCTCTTCCTTAATATTTCTATCATCTATTCCTATTTTTTGTCTGTATCCTAGATATTTATAGGCATCTGTTTTTTCCATCGCTTCTATGCAGTCGCTGTGGTTATCCAATATGTAATCTTCTTGTTTAGTGTGTTTTCCCTTGACTATGCTATTTTTCTTACATTTGTCTGTTCCAAAAGCCATATTTATATCATTGCTAAATACTTCTGTTATCTTTAGTAATTGGTTGAGTTGTTGATTTGTTGCTGCCAGTAGTTTTAGATCATCCATGTATAGCAAATGTGTGATTTTGTGTGGGTATGTTCCAGTAATATTGTAACCATAATTTGTATTATTTAGCATGTTGGATAGTGGGTTCAGAGCAAGGCAGAACCAGAAAGGACTTAATGAATCTCCTTGGTATATTCCACGCTTAATCTGTATTGGCTGTGATGTGATATTATTTGAATTTGTTTGGATATTAAGTGTGGTTTTCCAATTTTTCATTACTATGTTTAGGAACTGTATCAATTTAGGATCTACTTTATATATTTCCAATATTTGTAGTAACCATGAGTGGGGTACACTATCAAAAGCTTTTTGGTAATCGATGTATGCGTAGTGTAGCGACCTTTGTTTAGTTTTAGCTTGATATGTCACCTCTGCATCTATTATCAGTTGCTCTTTACATCCTCGTGCTCCTTTGCAACAGCCTTTTTGTTCTTCATTTATAATTTTGTTCTGTGTTGTATGTGTCACTAGTTTCTGTTTAATGACTGAAGTTAATATTTTGTATATTGTTGGTAGGCATGTTATGGGGCGATATTTAGCTGGGTTCGCTGTGTCTGCTTGATCTTTAGGTTTCAGGTAAGTTATTCCATGTGTAAGTGTATCAGGGAATGTGTATGGGTCTGCAATGTAACTGTTAAATAATTTAGTTAGATGTGAATGTGTTGAGGTGAATTTCTTTAGCCAGAAATTTGCTATTTTACCTTTTCCAGGGGCTTTCCAATTGTGAGTAGAATTAATTGCTTGGGTGACTTCATGTTGCAAAATTATCACTTCAGGCATTTGTGGTATCATCTTGTACGTATCTGTTTCTGCTTGTATCCACCATGCATGCCTGTTATGTTGTACCGGGTTTGACCATATGTTGCTCCAGAAGTGTTCCATGTCTGTTATGTTTGGTGGATTGTTTATTTCAATGTGTGTGTTATCTATTGTCTGGTAAAATTTCTTTTGGTTTGTGTTGAATGTTTGGTTTTGTTTCCTTCTATTTTCACTTTTTTTGTATCTTCTGAGTCGTTTGGCGAATGCTTGTAATTTCTGCTTCTTTCCGTCTAATTGCTCTGTCGCTTCTTGTTGTGAGATTTTACCTAACCTTTTTCGTTTTTTTTCCGAGATTTCATTTCTTATAAATTGTGTTAGCTGTCCGATGTCTTTTCTCAGTTTTTATATTTTGATCTGTAGCCTGTGTTGCCATGCTGGTTTTGTGGGTTTCTTCTGTGTGTTGGTTGGTTCTGATCTCTGCCTAGTGTGTATATTTAGTGTAGTGAGTGCTCCTATATATACCAGTAGTTGTAACTCTTCCATAGTTGTGTTTTCATTTATTTTGTTGTGTATGATTGTGTTGATAGTTTTTATTGTTGTTTCGACTTGTGGGTTATTTGGTGGTCTATGCAAGAATGGTCTAATGTCTGTATTTGTGTCTTTGTATTCTATGTATGTTAGCTGAAATTTTTCTTCTATATCTAATATCTGTGTCACTTTGTGTTCTATTTGTGCTTGTTCTGGTGGCTGCCTTAAGATTTCGTTTTCCTCTGATTGTTTAATTGGTGCGTGTTGTTCTTTGTTTGTTTGCTCTGGGATGTTTGAGTCCATTACTGTATTTTCTTCTTCTTCTGATTGCACATTATTTTGTTCCAGTATTTGTTGTACTTGTTGTTTGATGTTATCTAATTCTGACTGGGGTATCCTGTTATTTTTTATTATTACACGGATCTGATCAGCTAGTCGTTGTTCTGTTAAAAATTTTAATTCTGGGTATCTGGTAATAAATGTTGTGTATACTTGTGATCTGTATCCAGTTGTGTTGGTTCCTAGGTTTGTTGCTTGGTAATAACAGAACATGAGGTGTCGATTAACTTCATCTGACCATCTCATCCTCTGTCTTTGTTTTCCTTCTAGGGTGATTGCAGGAAGCATATCCTGCAAAACATCTCTATTTGGATTTAAATCATTTTCCAGTTGGCTAGCAGTGTCGTTACCATTGTGGGCGGGCATTGGGTTCAAGCGTCGTCCCCGACCATGACGGCGCTTGTCCGAGGCTTCATTAGTTCTGTCCTGAAACAACTAATCACACTAAAAGGGGGGTTAGCCCTATTAGTGGTTTGTTCTTTTCGTCGCCTTTTACGACTGGCAGAACATACCGGAGGCCTATTCTTTCCCCGGGCCTCCACAGGGGTTATTATTATTATTATTATTATTATTATTATTATTATTACTATTACTTACTGTGTTGTAATTATCATTATTGAATTAAACTGTGGTGTAGAAAGATTTGTACACATAAAACCAGGCCCAATGTAAGAGAGAGCCTAAAGGCCTTAACGTGATCAGGTTAAACAAGTAAACACAGTTCTTTAGCCTTTCTTTGAGTATTGATAGTAGTGAAATTTCAATACAAAGTTCTTTCCAATGATTGTAGTCTTTCTTCGGTTGTCCTAATGTTCAGTTGGTTTCCATCTACTAGGACGTCTTCCTCATAGGTTTTCCACTTGTTTTCTCTTGGATGAAGGATTTATCTTAGTTTTCTCCTTACTTCCAAATTATGTGTCCAAAGAACTTAAAGAATCTGTGATTGAACATTCTGAACAGCTTACTTTCTGTCTTTCACTATTTTAGAACTGAGATATAATTTCTTCTCCGCTACTGCGTCAAGAATAACAGCGGATTAATAGAGAACATTGTCTCTTTCCCATCCTACCCCGTCGGCTTATCATCTCAGTACATCTCACACAAGTTAGATAAATACGCTCCGTGGTTGTTAACACTACTTCCTACTTCGCATTTTTCTAGGTAAGAAAAAGAAATGGGAGTGGCGTTACAATATTATTAAGGCAGAAGAAGTTAATAGCGGTGTGGTGGCTTTGGCGGACGCGTCCTTGCCGGACGCGGCGCGTCGGTGTGGCGGGGCCTTCACAGTGGCCACCGACCTCCGGGGTTGCGACAGCCCCTAATGCCGACGGCCTACTTCCCGCTGCTGCATAATGAGGCCTTCGCACCGCCGGCTGCCGCTGCGGTCTCCGCAAGAAGCGTCTCTTACGGCACCGCCACAACATGCACCTCGGGCTGCATCGTGCCTGCTTTCTTTTCGTTATAGGAACCACGCATCTGTTTCCATTCCTTGTCATTTTGATATGCAAGGTGTCTGTTTGAACTGGAGACAATTAAATGTCTCGAAAACGATTCCTCGTCCGAAAAAAAATGTTACAGGCTAAAAGTTAACATTACTAGAGGGGGGTATCTGTCTGTGTTACAACTGGCCACCTCCTAACCAACCCTCCCGCGTTGGTGGGACCAACTTTGCATTTCCACAGGGAAACGTCCCATTTTTATTGTATATTGGATTTCCATGGAAAAAAAATACTGTTCTTTGTCAAACCATTGTTTTCCATTCGTGGCAGATGGTGCTGCAATCGACATATATCAAGTGTGCCTGTTTTTGCAGTTGGGAACTGACGCATTTGATACTAGATTTCATTTAAGATGTAAATGTAAACCCTTCTGTTCTAAAGGTTGATATTTATGTTCGAAATTTACTTTAGTATTGCCGATTTGATTATACAGTACCATATCGTTAGTCGTTTCAATGTCTGGTTAGAAACTACGTGTAGCATGATCCAAAACAACGATGTGGGTGTAATAGTTTTCTGTTCCAATTGGGATCTTGATTTCGGTGAGTCCCTTAGTCTCTCACCATTGGGGTTGCTTGATTTCGGTGAGTATCCATGGAAGGTGCGCGTGTTACTATCACTTCATGGACATTTTACCTTATTACAGTGGTTGTGGTTTGCATCTGCCTGTAGCCACGTATTGGCCACCGTGAGAGTTACGGTAGTTAGATGAAAACACACATCGGAGTCATTCACCTTGATGGCGGGGTCAGAAGGCAGCCACCGAAATCAAGCATTCCGATAATTTGCGGACTCACCACAATCAGCCTCGTAGGGAACAGAAAACTACGTTACCATACAAGCAGCTTATTTGCCAGAAATATCAATGTCTAGCCATATTATTTGTATTGCAGAATCACATTATCAACACTCAAGTAAAGTCTGAACATTTATATCAACAGTTACAGTACAAAGGTTACACTTACATCGTAAATGTAATGTAGAATACACTTACAACTAAAATGTAATGTAGAATCAAATGCGTCAGTTCTTAATTGCAAAAACAGGCACACTCGATATTTGTCGATTACAGTACCATCCACCACAAATGGGAAACAATGGTTTGGTAAACGGTACCTGTTTTATTGCATAGAATCCGAATATGCAATAAAAATAGGGAGTTCCTATTCGAAAATGCAAAGCTGATCTCGCCCATGCAGACGGGGTGGTTAGGTGGTGGCCATTTGTAGCACAGACAGATGTCTTCTTTAATAATATTAACTTTTCACTTACAGCATTTTTTTTCATGTGAGGTGTCCTTTTCGAGATATTTAGTTGTCTTGAGTTAAACCAAACACCCTGTATTTTATGCGGGTACTGTTCCAACACTCCATGTACACTGGACATAGAATTAGTCATCCCAGCAGATACGGCGCTAATACCGCCTCTAGCCTTGATAATAGTAGTGGGACTAGGCTGGTACTGGTGCAGTTTGTTAGTGTGTGTTGCCTACATCAGGGGCAGGTATGCACTCAGGGGTAAGCCTATTGTTCTAATTTGATAGATAGCTAATTAACCTATTGTTCTGTTAAGTACCTGTCAATCAAAAGGAAATACGGGTCATGTGGAAAAGCACTTCACAGAACAATAGGTTAAGTACCTGTCAATCAAAAGAGAACAAAAAGTTAAGTACCTGTCAATCAAAGGAGAACAATAGGCTTGCCCCTTAGTGGATACCTGCCCCTGATGTAGGCAACCCACACCAACAAACTGCACCAGCACCAGCCTAGCCTCACTGCTGATAACAGCCTCCATCCAAGAGGAAGGCAGTCCTTTAGTTTCCTCGCATATACTACAGTGGTGTGCAAAACTTAAGGAGAACAGTAACCTTTGAATGATGTATCACTGCCAAGTGACATACCTCAATGAAACTTAGACCACACATACAAAGAACTGCTACAGTGTAGTACAAGAGGCAACTGAAAGAAATATGCGATGACACGAACAGAAATGACACTCTTATTCAAAGACAATCATTATGTTGAAATCACTGACGTTTATGATGGTGTCCTGGACATTGCAAATGGCAGGACACGGTTTTTAATAGAGTATGTGATCACCATGGACGGCGGTGTATGCTCTTGCAACATGCTCTGATGCTGGCCACAAGGCTGGTACAGAGTTCTTGTGGTACAATGTGAGATTACTCCACCAGTGTCGTTGACAGCTGCTGGTTGGTCTATGGACAGGTAGACGTGCTGCAATACATCACCCTAATGCATCCAACACGTACTTCATTTTTGTGGATGACAACGCACGACTGCATCGAACAGCGCAGTAGGAGGAGCTCTTGGAATGAGAGGCTATTCGGTGACTGGATTAGTCTGCCCGTTCCCTGACTTTAATTCCTCC
Source organism: Schistocerca serialis cubense (assembly GCF_023864345.2). NCBI lineage: Eukaryota > Metazoa > Arthropoda > Insecta > Orthoptera > Acrididae > Schistocerca > Schistocerca serialis. The sequence goes on from NC_064640.1 coordinate 387,885,537, forward strand.
AGTACATGTGCGACGATCTGAGGAGGCGTATTGCAGTACATCCACATGCAACAACGACCATCTAGTAGCTGTCAATCGCCCCAGTGGATGAATGGAAAGCTCAAGAATTTCCTTACCAACCTCGTGGTCGGTATGGGAGCACATGCAGAACATGCATTTACGCCTGTGGTGATTACACTCTCCCATATTTCTAGTATCCAGGATATTATCACGAATCGTGGTGACTTCAGTGTAATTATTATCTTTGAACAAAAATGTTATTCCTGCTCATCTCATTGCGCATTTATTTCAGTTACCTCCTATTCTGTACTGTACTATACTATACTGTACTGTAGTAGTTCCTTCTATTAAGCGCCAAGTTTCATCGAGGTATGTTCGTGGCAGTGATACATAGTGCGGAAGTTGCTTTCGTCCTTATATTTTGCCCACTAGTGTACATCGTCCTTAAGCCATACATTGATGATTAGATCCTGCAGTGCTATCAAATTTTGGGCCTTTTGATTGGCAAATATGAACTGCTGTCCAAAATAATCTCAGACATTTTCCATAGGATCAACATCGTGTGATACTGCAAGTCAGTCGAGGTGAATAGCGTGCTGTGTGAGTTTGTCAAATCACAAACGTACGTGTGCAGCCCTGTGAAAACGACTGTTGCTATTTTTTAAGACTGGAGCGTACATAGTATACTTATCATGAAGACGTAGAGGAACTGGCAGTTCTTGGTCACCGAGAATGTTGAAATAAACGTCGTGGCTCATGGTGACGGTAACCTGAATGAATGAACCTAATTCATGGGACTAAAAACACTGCAAGAATACTGCAGAACTACCTCCAGCCTAAACTACACACTCCAACCACTGTGAATCAAACACCTCGCATCATTTGAAGAAGAGTCAAAATCGCAACTTCTCGGACCACACAACACGCCTCCAGTAGGCTACTGTTCAGATTCTGTGTTGTTTATCCCATCAAAGACGTGCAGCTTGATGTCCCGCTTGCAGCAATGACGTTTTGCGCGGAACCCGACTCTATAAGTGCCCACTGCACGCAGTTATCTTCGCGATGTTTGCTCGGTACCTGGTGGAGATGAACCGGCATTTGCTGACAGCAGAAATTCCTGTCGGGTTCGAAAGTGATTATCATTGACAAGGCGTAACACTCGTCTCCTCAAACTGTTGGTTACGATCTTTTTATGACAACTGTTCTTATCTTGTGTTACATGACTGCACGTGATACATCACGCCATTTAGACACATTGGACAGTCCGGTGTGGGACCACCACATAAAACTAATAGCAAGAAAGGCAGATCCCAAACTGAGATTCATTGGAAGAATTTTCAGGAAATGTAGTTGTTCAGTCAACAAATCGGAGTTTTTTCATTTGTATACGTAGACAAGTATCTCCGGCTTCTGATGTAGAACTCACTGCAACCATGAGAGTAGTCATTGTGTTGTGTATAAATAAAATAAATAAAAGAGTTCACACTGTTGACTGAGGAACCATAGACAAAGTAATCTGAAAATATGGCCTTAAACCTAAAGCAGGAAATCTAATATGTGAAACACATGCAGTCACATTCTCAAGAGTGAAATGCAAGGCTGAAATAACTAAGCCTCTTAAAGTAAAGACACATTGTTGTGATATGAAGAACAGCTTGTCCTCTTCAACTCACAAAGAGCTGGCATGCTAAATTGTGAATTTTTGAAAGCGAACCTGTTTGCTGTGCAGTTTACAAATTTCGTACACTACGACACATATATAGAATCGTATTCAACTGCTTATAACGTTTAATAGTCCATGACACATGAGGGCAATGGCCCACCATAATTGCCACTATGGATCATTTGCGATGGCCAGATCCACATCTGTACTCCGCAAGCTACCGTTCGGTTGTGGCGAAGGATACTTTCTGTATCACCGTCAGTTCCCTCTTTTCTTCCCGGGTTCGATTCCCGGCGGGGTCAGGGATTTTCTCTGCCTCGTGATGGCTGGGTGTTGTGTGATGTCCTTAGGTTAGTTAGGTTTAAGTAGTTCTAAGTTCTAGGGGACTGATGACCTAAGATGTTAAGTCCCATAGTGCTCAGAGCCATTTGAACCATTCCCTCTTTTCCTGTTCCAGTCACGAATACTTCGCGAGAAGCCTGATGCCGATGAACGTCTGTGTGGGTACGAGGTGCATTAATTTTATCTTCACGGTATATCTGCGAGATATACGTAGGAGGAAGCAATATATTTGTTGACTCCTCTAGGAACGTACGCCCTGGGTACTAGAGCAGCAAAACCATGCAGAGATGCAGAACTCCTCTCTTGCAGCGTCTGCCACTAGAGTTGGTTGATCATGTCCGTGACGCTTTCATGCTTAATGTATGAACCCGTACCGGAACATGCTGCTCTTCTTCGGATCTTCTCCTTTTTTTCTATCAGTCCTATCTGGTACAGACCCTATACTGGCGTGCAGTAGTCAAATTTTGTTCGAAAGAATGTTTTCAAAGTTACTTCCTTTGTTGACGGACTACATTTCATGTGGTTTCGTCAAATGAATCTCAGTATGGCATCTGCTTTGCTGGCGATTTATTTTATGTGGTCGTTTCATTCAGATGGCTCCGTATGCATACTCCTGGATACCTTATGGAATTAACTGCTTTCAGTGGTTGCTCTGCTATCGTGTAATCGTACAATACTGGGTCTTTTTATTTGAGAAACGTTGTATTTGTTTATGTTGAGAGCCAACTGCCACTCCCTTCACCAAGTATCGACCATCTGCAGGTCTTCCTGCATTTCGCTACAATTTTCTATCATCGCGACGTCTTTGTATTCAACAGCATCACCCGCGAAAAGCCCCATGGAACTTCCGATGTCGTGAACCACCAACAACTTGCACCATAAATATTGCGGAATTGGAATGCGTCATCGATGTGCGGTTTTCACAGATTGGATAGGCAGACAGGGGCTCGTATTGTCAGCCTTTGTCAGCCAATGATCAGATTGTAATAATACTTAGAGTGTATTTTATGTGCTGACGTTCTAATTTACCCTACTTTTGGTTTGTTGTTGTCAATAGGCATTGTTAGATTTAAAAAAGTGTATCTTCTGACAAAAAATACGCTTTCTAAGTATTATTACAATCTTTTGTGTGGCTAAGAATACGAGACCCTAGGTACCAATCCATTGTGAGAAATCCACACGTCAACAGAATTTTCCATTTTCGCAATATTTGTGGTGCAATTTTAGGTATTTAATGTATACATATGTATACAGGGTTAAATATATGTATACAGGGTTAATCACTTAAAATTGTTCCACAAATATTGCGAAAATGCAAAGTGCTATTGATGTATGGTTTTCACAGAGCCAGGGGCTCGTATTCTTAGCCACACAAAAGATTCTAATAATACTTAGATCTTGACCACTCTAAATAACTATTTGTCCAGACGCAAATTACAAAATTTTTCAAGCAAATGTTCTTTAGCCGTCAGGGGGACATCAATCAGCATGATTGCCTTCGTTGTACTTTTGTTTTTTTACGAAGATATGAACATCGGTATGACTTTTTTTAAATGGCACCCTGTATTTTTTATTGGGTAATTCATTTTCTCTCCTAAACACCTATTCAAAAATGTATCACAGTTCACTGAAACACAAACACAACGTTATTAATTACATAACACAACACTGACGCTGACGCTCCCAGCGCTTAATGCAGGTACTCAGGGTAATGGAACACATCCACGTGCTGACGTTGACACAGGACAAACGTAAACATAAGTAGACAGCACAACCGTCATTCCGTCAACCACCGTCAGTTCAAGAGTTGTGTGAGTAGAATGTGCACCAACGAAGAGAAGGTAGAAATGCTACTCATCTATGGGGATGTAAGATAGCAGAACAGTAATTTCAATACTGTTTTCTTATGTACGGGTACATTTAGCACGGTAGTTTGGTCCTTTTCAATACTGCTATGTAGAGTAGGCATACAGTAAAGGCTGCCCTTCCTACGAACTGCATCGACATAACGTTTCTTTTGTTGTTGTAGTTGAAGGTAGGCGAAATGCTGCGCAGGCAGCGGAACTGTACAGAGAGCGATATCTTCACAGGAACCCACCTTCCCGACGCATGTTTCTCGTCTTGCTGCGACGCTTCAGGAAACGGAAGCTTTCAACCCACGACAACGCAATCGTCGTAGCACTCGCACAGACGAAGCTGCCGACGTTACTGTTCTCGCTTCCGTTACTATGAATCCACATGTGAGCACACGGCAGCTTGGACATGAGATTGGCATTCCTAAAACCAGTGAACATCGTATTCTTACACGTCACCGGTTCCATCCTTACCATGTACACCTACATGAAGAATTGCATGGGAATGATTTCCAGAATCGTGTACAGTTCTGTCAGTGGGCACGGCAGCAAATCCTCGTCAACCTGAACTTCTCCTCCTATGTTCTGTTTACCGTTGAATGTTCCTTCTCAAACAAAGGACAGATAAATAGAAGAAACGTGCATTATTGGTCCAGCGACAACCCACGATGTTTTAGACAGGTAGAACATCAGTGTCAATGGAGAGTCAAGGTCTGGTGTGGAATGCTTGGTGCCAAAATTATTGGCCCTTATTTCATCAATGGTAATCTAAACGGCACAGCGAATGTTAACTTCCTCAGACGAATTCTTCCACCTCTTCTGCATGAAGTGCCGCTAAGAACCAGAATGCTTATGTGGTATTAACACGATTGATGTCCAGCAAATAATGTCTTGTGTGCACGTCGTGTTCTGAACCGAAGGTACCGTATCTTGCCAGATGGATTGGTCGAGGAGGAACAGTTACTTGGCCTGTTCGATCTCCTGATTTAAGTCCTCTGGACTTTTTTCTTTAGGGATGCATTAAAGAAGTTGTCTATCGCGATATTCCAACAACTCCAGCGGACATGCAGGAACGTATCGTGCTTGCTTGTAATTCTGTTCAGCAGGCAACTCTGGAGGTAGTAAATAATTCTTTCATTCAACGAGTGCATCAGTGTATCAGCGCCCAGGACCACCACTTTGAGCACCTTTGAATGGTCTACTCCTGGGCAATGATACAGGAGAGTCAAAGTCAATATTGTGTTATGTTTTTACTTGGTTTTCATTTGTTTTCTGACAACTCCAGCAAGTGGACGAGTTTGTGATCCAGGCCTCAAAGTCAACGTTGTGTTATGTAATTAATAACGTTGTGTTTCAGTGAATGATACACTGTGATACATTTTTGAGTAGGTCTTTAGGAGAGGAAATGAATTACCGAATAAAAAATACAGGGGGCCATTTAAAAAAGTCATATCTTTGTAAAACATAAAGCTACAAGGAAGGTAATCATGCTGATTGATGCCTCCCTGACGTCTAAAGAACATTTGCTTGAAAAATTTTGTAATTTGCGTCATTGCATCAGGACAAACAGTTATTTAGGGTGGACAATGGGACACCATATATATATATATATATATATATATATATATATATATATATATATATATATATATATATATATATATATATAGGGTGATTCAGCCATCACTACCACTGTAGTTTTATCCAACGCGCACTGTTGGAGCTGGCCTTCATAAAACAAATTCGAAATCTTCACATTCCCTCGCTCGCTACGGGCAAACCACACTAAAGCGGCAAAGAAACTGGTATAGGCATGCGTATTCAAATACAGAGATATGTCAACAGGCAGAATAAGGTGCTGCGGTCGGAAAATGTCTATGTAAGACAACAAGTGTCTGGCGCAGTTGTTAGGTCGGTTACTTCTGCCACAATGGCAGGTTATCAAGATTTAAGTGAGTTTGAACGTGGTGTTATAGTCGACGCAGGAGCGATGGGACACAGCATCTCAGAGGTAGCGATGAAGAGGGAATTTTCGTGTACGATTAATTCACGAATGTACTGTAAATATTAGCAATCCAGTAAAACATCAAATCTCCGACTTTCCTGCTGCCGGAGAAAGATCCTGCAAGAACGGGACCAACGACGACTAAAGAAAATTGTTCAATGTTACAGAACTGCAATTCTTCCGCAAATTCGTGCAGATTTCAATGCTGGGCCATCAACAAGTGTCAGAGTGCAAACCATTCAACGAAAAATCAGCGATATGGGCTCTCAGAGCTAAAGCGCTACTCGTGTACCCTTGATGACCGCACGACACAAAGCTTGACGCCTCTCCTGGGCCCGTCAACACTGACATTGGATTGTTGATGAATGGAAGCATGTTGCCTGGTGGGACGAGACTCGTTCCAAATTGTATCGAGCAGTTGCACGTGTACGGGTACGTAGACAACCTCGTGAATCCATAGACCCTGCATGGAGGCTCTGTAACGGTGTGGGGCGCGTGCAGTTGGAGTGATACGAGACCCCTGACACGTTTAGATACGACTCTGACAGGTGACACGTATGTAAGCATCTTGTCTGATCACCTGCATCCATTCATGTTCATTGCGCATGCCGACGGACTTGGGCAATTCCAACAGGACAATGCGACGACCCACGCGTCCAGAATTGCTAGAGAGTGCCTCCAGGAACACTCTTTTAAGTTTAAATACTCCCACTGGCCACCAAACTCTCCAGACAAAAACATTATTGAGCATATCTGAGATGCCTTGCAACGTGCTGTTCCGAAGAGATCTCCACCCCCTCACACTCTTACGGATTTATTGACAGCCCTGCAGGATTCATGGTGTCAGTTCCCTCCAGCACTACTTCAGACATTAGTCGAGTCCATGCCACGACGTGTTACGGTACTTCCGCGTGCATGCGGGGCCCTACACTACATTAGGCAGGTGTATCAGTTTCTTTGGCTCCTCAGTGTATTAGTACTACTGAAAAAATGAGCAAAACTTTTTTGTACATAATCTAACGTAGTTAAATTTTGTACTGGGACATGTTTTCGCTAGAGGCCACGATATTCGAGTTATTCAATAGAAACATACAAAAGTGACCTTCAAACGCAACTCCATCCCACATTCATCCCCCACCAGCCAGGATTTATACTATGTTGTTCATGGCACTCCCTCCTACTACTGCACAAAAATTTCTGATTACACGAACTATTCCCGATAGTCGACCTTTTTGATCTCTATTGTATGCTATCAGCATAGTCGGCTGTTTCGTTAACATTACTAGTTAAAACGTGCCCGTGAGCGTAATGAAAAAAAAACGACTTTTGTAAATATTATGGTAAAACTAATTATGTTGACAATTCGATTCAAGCCTAACCCTTAAAAGCACAGTAGTTTCGTAGTCACAAAGTCTAAGGAATACAACGATGTAATTGTTTATTTTATGCTGTTAAAATTCACGAAATCATCAGGTAAAATTAACACAACTTCAGTTTTACAATTTATAAGTGCTCGACCTAGCCCGTAGAGTCATAAAGCCAGTAAATGAAAACCAAAGAAGGTCGAATGTGGGAAATAATTCGTACAGCCGTAAATATTTGTACAGTAGTTGGGTGGAGTGCGATGAAAAATATGCTAGAAATCTTGACCGGTGGGGGCTGAATGTGGGAGTGGTGATGCGTTTAAAGGTCACTTTTGTACGTTTTTCTTGAATAACTTGAAAACTACGGCCACTAGCGAAAACGTATCGCTTGCGGGTAGCGAGTAAGAGAATATGAAAATCCCGCGCGTGGTTTAAGAAGCCCAGGTGTAATATCACACCTCGAATGATTTATTGGTGTATCAACCCGGACTCTCCAACGTCTGTGTAAAAAGCAAATAACACTTGCTGGGGGTGTGCCCGAAGTCACTTTTAGGTCTGAAGATTTCTCTCCATTGAGAATGACATACTGTGATCTTCTTGCTAGAAACTCTTCTATCCAATCGCACACTTGTCTTATATTCAGCACAGTCGTATTCTTTTCATTAAGCGGCTGTGCAGAATTGTATCGAATGGCTCTAGAAGTCAACGAACACGGTATCTACCTGGGATCCGGTATCTACAGATGACGACGATGCTGATGATGATGATACGGGAGAGGCCACCCTTTGTGCAAGCGTACCAGACGAAATATTAGTTATTCTCTTTAACAAGCACACTTTTCGCTTTGCAGTGCTGGACATGATGTAGAAATGGTACCAGGCGGTCACGTGACCCTCCACCGTTGACGTAAGACAACTGACCTGGTCTAAATCACTTTAAAAAAAAATTGTTCAAATGCTCAATGGAACATGTAACTAACTACCAGTTAGTTGTATGGAATCAGTGCAGTAAGATGGGTCGAAGCGGAGACGTTGCAGAATGGCAGAAACGAGCTATCGTGTTGGCACTTGAGATTAGAAATGAGCTCCGTAATGTGCTTTAAACTCAGCTGCGAGCCCTGTGACGCCTTCTCCGAACTCGCCGTCTCGTGTGCCCGTGTACTCGACTTGTGAAACTCCGCCGTGCTCAGAACAGAGAGCGAGTACACGAGTTCCCAATAATAACCGCGGAATCGCGTCATTCCCGCTACATACGCAACCGTTTTGAAAGAAATTTCCACCATTAACTGAAAATTACTATTCATTTATTTTACACAGTCATGATTCCGGCTTAATAGCAATACTCTACTGAAAGTCCCAATGTCACAAAATGTCCGAGCTGCCTAAACGACAGACGCAAATAATATAGCAATATAACAACTAATCGGTTAGCAGAGAATATTTTTCTATTTATCCATATATTTATATAAGTGAAACTTTTTCGAAGACTGCTGTAAATTTATTTTAATACTTAGTATCTGTTCAGAGAACGTCTAACAATTAAGCTGACATATACACAATTTAGAGACGTTACCGAGTCTGTAACGACAGCAGTATCAGAAAACATGACATGAAGATGAAGTGCAATCTCTAAGTGGTGACTAATTATTAAAATAAACTTATGATAGGCTACGTAACTCGCTGTTAGCCCATAAACACGAGTTGCAATGACCAAAGTAATAGAGAAATAGCTATGTTTTTGTCGAAGGGATATAACAGTGGCGTTGCTCTGTGCCCAGTTTTCGTTTGATTGAAGTTCTCTCATGATGGAGGTACAATAAACAAGAATACAACCATTTTGTTTACATCGGACAAAATTTGTATGTTTTTCCTCTGAAGCGTGGACTATAGCGTGAAACTTATTCCGGATATCACTCCTCATCTAATGGAACAAATTTGCAAGTATGTACTTTGTATCAATTAATTTTCGTCTTACACCGTCCACAGTCTCACAAAACACAGCTTCCTTAAAGACCACAGTCGGTCATTTCGCCTTGTCAGTGCTACTTTACAGCAACACTATCGAATACTCATCTTCTGTACTAACAGTAAGTTACTATTTGCTTCCACTCCTGCACGTTGCAGTAAGAGGGAACTAGTTGACGAGTATGAAGCGAACGCAGCGCCACAGTCCTGTGACTCTTCGCACTCGCAGAACTACAGTGGGAACGAGGGGAGCCCGTTAGCACTGACGTAACAGCGGCGCCTTCATTTTGTGAAGTATACAACCAAAATGTTAGACTCCTACTCGTTTCGTTTCTGATCTCTAATCTGCACGTGCCCATGGTCACGTTGTTATATATGAGGGGCGAATTATCTACAACTGTTGTTAGGCCCACTCGTCTAATACAGGGCGCCTAGGAAGCTGTTTTCTCGGATAGCTAGAAAACATTTCAAGCAAATCATATCCATGGAGATTATTACAGTAAACTGAATTGACAATACTTAACTTGGCGGATTTAAAAGGAGGTGTCGCAAGATAAATGGTGACAAGCAAATAATCAATGTCCTTCGACATACAATTTCCATGCAAGCAAATGACACTGTTCGTAAGTCATGGCTCGTCTTCCAGTGCGGCTCTTCTAGTGCGGAGCGGCGCTTATATTCTCTTCCTACAGGGGCCGCTCCTCTCGTGGTGCGGTCTTTGTCCGCGTACTATTGGCTGACGTCTCACAGCCTTCTCTGCTACAGTCCAGGCCGACGTGCCGGTGCTTGATGTTACGCGGGAACAACAGCTAACTAGTCTAGGGGCAAAACCCCTTTTTAAGGTAGTTGAAGGTTTATCTTATACAAATTCTACGAAGTGGTGAAAATAAAACTGGCCTGGAAAATATTTATAAGATTTGCGCAGAATTGAGTTTTATTCTACATCTACATTTATACTCCGCAAGCCACCCAACGGTGTGAGGCGGAGGGCATTTTACGTGCCACTGTCATTACCTCCCTTTCTTGTTCCAGTCGCGTATGGTTCGCGGGAAGAACGACTGCTGGAAAGCCTCCGAGCGCATTCGAATCCCTCTAATTTTACATTCGTGATCTCCTCGGGAGGGGTAAGAAGCGGGAAGCAATATACCCGATACCTCATCCAGAAACGCACCCTCTCGAAACCTGGACAGCAAGCTACACCGCGATGCAGAGCGCCTCTCTTGCAGAGTCTGCCGCTTGAGTTTGCTAAACATCTCCGTAACGCTATCACGCTTACCAAATAACCCTGTGACAAAACGCGCCGCTCTTCTTTGGATCTTCTCTATCTCCTCTGTCAACCCGACCTGGTACGGATCCCACACTGATGAACAATACTCAAGTATAGGTCGAACGAGTGTTTTGTAAGCCACCTCCTTTGTCGATGGACTACATTTCCTAAGGACTCTCTCAATGAATCTCAACCTGGCACCCGCCTTACCAACAATTAATTTTATATGATCATTCCACTTCAAATCGTTCCGCACGCATACTCCCAGATATTTTACAGAAGTAACTGCTACCAATGTTTGTTCCGCTATCGTATAATCATACAATAAAGGATCTTTCTTTCTATGTATTCGCAATACATTACAATTGTCTATGTTAAGGGTCAGTTGCCACTCCATGCACCAAGTGGCTATCCGCTGCAGATCTTCCTGCATTTCGCTGCAATTTTCTAATGCTGCAACTTCTCTGTATACTACAGCATCATCAGCGAAAAGCCGCATGGAACTTCCGACACTATCTACTAGGTCATTTATACATATTGTGAAAAGCAATGGTCCCATAACACTCCCCTGTGGCACGCCAGAGGTTACTTTAACGTTTGTAGACGTCTCTCCATTGAGAACAACATGCTGTATTCTGTTTGCTAAAAACTCTTCAATCCAGCCACACAGCTGGTCTGATATTCCGTAGGCTCTTACTTTGCTTATCAGGCGACAGTGCGGAACTGTATCGAACGCCTTCCGGAAGTCAAGGAAAATGGCATCTACCTGGGAGCCTGTATCTAATATTTTCTGGATCTCATGAACAAATAAAGCGAGTTGGGTCTCACACGATCGCTGTTTCCGGAATCCATGTTGATTTATACAGAGTAGATTCTGGGTTTCCAGAACTGCCTATCACAGAAAACGCTGAAAACCGTGATTTTAACGCGTTAATCGGTTGCTGCCACATGTCTGCGCACGCAGATCTCCGGCATGCTCTCTCCCGAGTACTTCCCTGTGTCACTGCAACTGAGTAGTCAGAGAAACAGATATGTTGAGTGACCAGTTGAAAGCAACACAAAATTGTGCTCACGACATAACAGCGGGTGTTTACAGTCAAAAGCGAAGTACAATTCGTGGGAAACGTTTGAGGAACCACACCGATGGAAAAAAAATCGCAGCACCAAAAAATAATTAATGTAGAGTAATTAAATTTCGGGAAGACATTTGTCTAGGTAACATATTTAAGTGATTAACATTACGAGATCACAGGTTAATGTAAGCGTGAGATACGCCATTGCAAATGTGAAATGCTGGTACATTAATAACCAGTGCATACACTGTGTTGTACTGGTACCGGATGTCAGTTTGTGAGATGGAGCTCCTTGCCTGTTGCACTCTGTCGGTCAATACAGGGACGGAAAATACTGGTTGTGGAAGACGCTGGAGTTTCGTCAGATGATGTCTCATACGTGCTCGACTGTAGACAGATCCGGTGATCTAGCAGGCCAAGGCAGATACCGACCCTCTGCAGATCATGTTGGTTTACAACAGCGGTATATGGGCCAGCTTTTTCATCTTGAGAAACACCCCCTGGAATGCTGTTCATGAATGACAGCAGAACAGGTCGAATCACCAGATTGACGTACAAATCTGCAGTCAGTGTGCGTGGGATAACCACAAGAGTGTCTCTGCTGTCATATGAAATCGCACCCCAGACCATAACTTCAGGTGTAGGTCCAGTGTGTCTAGCACGCAAACGGGTTGGTTGCGGGTCCTCAACTGGTCTCCTAACCGACACGTAGGCATCACTGGCACCGAAGTAGAACCAGATTTCATCAGAAAACACAACAGACCTCCACCATGCCCTTCAGAAAGCTCTCGCTTGACACGATTGAACTCGCAAATGGCGGTGGTTTGGAGCCAGTGGCATGCACACTACAGGGCGTCTGGTTCGGAGCTGTCCTTGAAGTAACCGATTTGTAACAGTTCATTGTGTCACTGTGGTGCCAACTACTTCCCAAATTGCTGCTGCAAATGCAGCACAATGCGCCATAGCCGCACGCTGAACACGATGGTCTTACGACTCGGTAGTGCCAGGTGGCCGTCTAAAACCCGGTCTTCTTGCGACCGTACATTCTCGTGATCACCGCTGCCAGTAATCATGCACGGTGGTTACATTCCTTCCAAGTCTTTCTACAATATCGCAAAAGGAACGTCCAGCGTCTCGTAGCCCTATTACACAACCTCGTTCAAACTCAGTGAGGTGTAAAGGCATTCCTACCTAACATCAACTCACCACGCCCAATCTCGAAGGTAACTTACGCTCACGATCGCTACAGCTAGTATTTAAAGTAAATCTGATTTTCACCCTGTTATGCGACTGGCGAGAAATTTGAATAGACAACATCTTTCAGATGTAGAAGCATGCCTCCCAACGTTCGTTTGTATCGCGCAACTCCTTGGTTTTGCAACTGTTTTCCGTCAGTACATTTAAGCAAGAGCTTAAGACTGGAAGTCTTTTGGTAAAACCTACAACAATTTCGCAATGCAAATCTTAGTACCAAAATGAGGCGAATAAAAGCCGTTAGTATACGAAAAGAGAGCACATTCCTCGAGTGAAGAAAAGCGTGGAACAAAGTCCGAATAAATCTCAACGCCATTTGTCTGTGCAAGTGGCAATTAAGAAATCATCGGGTCGAAACATTACCAAAAAGGACTTACATGTGCAGCCAAACAAATGTCCTGCTGTGCGTCAGTTGAAGCGTCCAGATGAGCCGCCGCGTGTTTAGTCGGTCATTGTTGCGTGAAGTGTAATCAGGATCTTCGGATACTTAGTTTTTCATTTCTTCAGATGAGACCTGGTTCAGCCTGTCAGGGTATTTGAACTAGAATATACGGCATTATGCATCATAAAAACTCCAGAATTACTCTTAAGAACCGTTTCATAACGTGAAGATTGGTGTTTGGTGCGAAGTACACCTCGTCCGCATTGTGAAAGGGTTCTTTTAGCGAGCTGTTAATGCTAACCAGTATGTCCAGAAACTATTTAATCCATGTGTCGATCAGTTCACGGGAGATCAAAGACTGTGAGGATGTTTCCAGCAAGTCGGAACAACAGCGGGCATCGCCTTGTCCACCTTCTCACAAGTGCATGAGATGTTCTGTGAAGAGACGACAGTCAGCAGTGGCAATGCAGTCTCTTGGTAACCTGGTTGCCTCATCTCTTCCTCTGTGATTTTGATCTATGCGGGTTAGGCATGTTCAAATAATCTTCACATACTCGAAGAACTTTAACAGAACACAGAAAACGCTGTTTCTGCTATTCCTCAGATATACGTGTGCCTCACAGTTAGAAAAATTTAGCACAGCGTTGAATCGAATTCAACGGTGGCCATCGCCAGCGTCTGCTATGATGTTCAATAACAACGGTGCGTCAGTGTTTCTGTAAATACTCGTATTTTTACTGTCAGTTTTATTTTGGCCACCCCGTATGTTGTTTCTGATAATCACTGGTTTATTTCCCTAATATAATCCAGAACACTGTATGCCTTTGTGGACTATATCAAGTATAGACAAATTGAGGGCAATATGCTGGATAAATTAGCTTGTAATGATTGTGGTTCTCATTACTTGACCAAGCTAAGTGTGTGCCTGCAAGGACAACTGAACAATGTTGAGGGACAGTATGCCTTTGTCCTGTATTCTATTGTATTCCTTCTCTGGACAGTAGAATAATACGGAATGTAAAGGATTATACTCAGTGTCCCATTTTTCATTTGCCCATAGCTGCTCCAGGTCGTTTACAAAGCACAATACAGCCCATTGCCGCACCCGTCGCTATACACGCATTTTGTTTGGTTGAGCTGTACTGAAGTCGTAAAGAAAAATAAATAATACGCTTTAGAAACGGCGCGCAAGCTCAGACTTGACATACATATGAAAAGAAACCAGCCGTGACATTTTCAAAGCTATCGAACAGTCATTTGTGTTAAGTTATAGTGTAGCACCCAACTGGATCAAGATTTAAACGTAATTGTATGGCCAGAATTTAAGGAAAATTGACTAATACTGAATTGTGGTATTTTGTTTAGCGAATGAGCTATTAATCGATAAGTGATAAAATTTTTTCTTTCCTATGTGTTCCTATAGACGGAAGAGAGACATATTTTTCGTTAAGTGCGAAATATTTTCTGGATGATTTTAATGTTGACGTTACTCTTCTCAGTTTATAATTATTTGTTTCTACGACGACGGAGACGGTCAGGTAGGTTACTTTGTATGAAAGAAGGCGCAATGAGCGCAGGCATCCTATTACTGTAACGTAATTGGTGCTTAGAACATCGTGGGTAACGACAAACTAACGGATCTGGAGTATTAGCTCAGAGCTTGTAAATGGGACCTAGTTTTTTAGTAAGGTCCGTTTAGTGTAGCTGTTGAAAATAGTACCACCGTGACACGGATCTAGGCCTCAGGTAGGATCTAGCAGATCTACTCAACTGTATTTCTGTCATTTTTTCGTAGCAGCCAACACGTAACAACCGCCTCGTGCTATCATTGACCACCATAACAGACCTCATGCTAGATTCCATCTCGGAAAAAGTCTTGTATTAGAGCTCACGCAGGCAAATAATATGCACTACCTGAATAAAAGTTAATTACTCAGAAGACATAAGCCCGCCCGGCTAGTCGCGCGGTCTAACGCACTGCTTCCCGAGTGGGAAGGCGTGCCGATCCACAGCACGAATCCGCCAGGCGGATTTGTGTTTAGGTCCGGTATGCCGGCCAACCTGTGGATGGTTCTTAAGGCGGTTTTTCATCTGCCTTGGCGAATGCGGGCTGGTTACCCTTATTCCGCCTCAGTTTCACTATGTCGGCGATTGCTGCGCAAACAATGTTTCCACATACGCGTACACCATAATTACTTTACCACGCAAACATTTGGGGTTACACTCGTCTGGTACGGGACGTTCCCAGGGCAGGGTCCATTGTGGCCGAACCACACAATAACCCTGGGTTCGGTGTGCGGCGGTGGCGGTGTAGGTGGACTGCTGTGGCCTGGTGTGGGGTTGTGAACCACTGTGGCTACGGTGGGGCGAAGCCTCTCCGTCGTTTCTAGGTCCCCGGTTCATACACAATACATATTCAGAAGACATAGTCGGATTTCATTGTAGGTTCGTACACTTGCACACAATCACCACGTATGTAATTGATTAGAATTGCAGTCACCGAATTTCATTAATGTTCTTCGTGTTTAGTGTTATCAGGCCTGGTAAGTTAGACCAGGCGAGTGAACAGCGTCAGATATTGAGCGAGCACTGTGAAAGACGTGGGGACGTCGCATACTCGTGTGACACAGTGTTATCAGCACCTGACAGAGTTTGAAACGGGCGTAATTGTGTACCTTCATTTGACCGACTGGTCGAATCATACAATATCTAGATTTTTGGTTCAAAAATGGTTCAGATGGTTCTGAGCACTATGGGACTTAACATCCGAGGTCATCAGTCCCCTAGAACTTAGAACTACTTAAACCTAACTAACCTAAAGACATCACACACATCCATGCCCGATGCAGGATTCGAACCTGCGACCGTAGCGGTCGCGCGGTTCCAGACTGAAGCGCCTAGAACCGCTCGGCCACACCGGCCGGCCTCGATTTTTGGGACGTTCAGATGTTGACAGTGCCCCAGTGGTAGATTGCACGGGGGCGTGAGGGCAAGCATACTCGTTGTCAAGGTTCTAGTCGACCACGTCTGACCACCACAAGGGAGGCTCGTCGTATTGTGCACAAAGCACATCGTAACCCTTCACATCTGCACATGCCCTACGACCACAAATAGTGGACTCACTGCAACATTCTTTGTGATCCATCAACAGTGGCCGAAGACTAGCAGCAGCCGCACTAGGAAATTACCGTCCTGCTCGTAGGCTGCCGTACTCAGCACGACACAAACGGCTGTGGTTGGAGTGGTGCCGTCACAGGGAAGCATAGGCTAGTGATGAATGGCGTCACACTGTTTTCAGCAGTGAATCGCGGTTCTGCACTATCCCAGATAACCATCGTCGGTGAATGTGATTGCGACTTGGCTAGAGATACTGTCCTTTCAATGTTTTGGAGAGGCTCAGCAGCGTTACTCCTGGCGTCGTGGTGTGGTAAGCCATCTGGTATGACTTTCGGCTGTGCCTCGTAGTCACTGAGGGATCTCTGACTGCACAATGATATGCCACGGACATTCTGCATTCCCAATCATTACTTCACATGCTACCGTATCGATGTGCCATTTTTCAAAAGGACAGTGCTCGTGCACACATGTCACATATCTCTATGAGCTGTCTGCATGATGCCGGCCGGAGTGGCCGTGCGGTTCTAGGCGCTACAGTCTGGAACCGAGCGACCGCTACGATCACAGGTTCGAATCCTGCCTCGGGCATGGATGTGTGTGATGTCCTTAGGTTAGTTAGGTTTAATTAGTTCTAAGTTCTAGGCGACTGATGACCTCAGAAGTTAAGACGCATAGTGCTCAGAGCCATTTGAACCATTTTTTGTCTACATGATGCTGAGGTACTCCCGCGGCCAACAAGATCCCCAGATCTGTACCCGACAGAATACGTGTGGAACCACTCGGACTCTTACGCCGAAGGTCTCGGGTTCGATTCCTCCTATGGCTGTTCAACTCTGACCCAGTGCCTGTGTCTTGGACGAGTTACAACAGTTATGGGCCAGCCTGCCTCAGGAGAGGATACAACGGCTTTATGACACCCTTCCCAAACGAATTGTTGCATGCATTGAGGCCGTAGAGATTACAACGTCGTTCTGGGCTCTCACAGCCAAGTTCATCGTAAATTTGACCAGATTTTGTAATCTCTGAAATAAAATCACGTACCCTCTCAACCCGTGAGGTTTCATTTAGTTTCCTCCTTCACTACAGGATTCTCCAGGTTTTTTTTCCGAGAGTGTAGATCGTGACGTTTACCGTCTGTGAGGCATAGATTACCTGCATAATTTACACGATCGGAAGATGAATTACCAGCTAGCAGTCTGCAGCTACGTGTCAAGATACCGCCTACATACTAGGTCACACGACTTCATGTCTCATTGCTGCTTCTCGTTGATCACTTCGTCGCCTCAGCGCTGTAATACCTTTCCAAACACAATAAATATTCGTCTAGTATTATTTTTCCTTTATATTGGTGTTTTTGTTAACGAGTGAATCCTGATGACAAATGCTGGTGCACTCTTTTCCTCCGATTTCAGAGCCAAATTTGTACAAATTACAAGTAAATCTTTGGTGCACAGCTTATTTCAGCCACTAACTCATATTTGGGCTCTGACGGGTGTGTTGGTTGTGTTAGTCACTTGTTAGACGGGTACTGGACAGGTATGGTGAACCTCCACAAAGTGATTAATGAAATCCTCGAGAAACCTTCAATTGGATGGTCAGTCGGGAATTTCAACTCAGATCCACCTGACTGCGGCTTCTACATCTATATGGATACTCTGCAAATCACATTTAAGTGCCTGGCAGAGGGTTCATCGAACCACCTTCACAATTATCTATTATTCCAATCTCGTATAGCGCGCGGAAAGAATGAACACTTATATCTTTCCGTATGAGCTCTGATTTCCCTTATTTTATCGCGGTGCTCGTTTCTCCCTATGCAGGTCGGCGTCAACAAAATATATTCGCATTCGCAAGAGAAAGTTGGTGATTGGAATTTCGTGAGAAGATTCCGTCGCAGTAAAAAATGCCCTTCTTTTAATGATGTCCAGCCCAAATCCTGTATCGTTTCTGTGACACATTCTCCCATATTTCGCGATAACACAAAATGTGCTGCCTTCCTTTGAACTTATTCAATGTATTCCGTCAGTCGTATCTGGTAAGGATCCCACACCGTGTAGCAGTATTCTAAAAGAGGACAGACAAGTGTAGTGTAGGCAGTCTCCTTAGTAGGTATGTTACATTTTCTAAGTGTCCTGCCAACAAAACGCAGTCTTTGGTTAGCCTTCTCCATGACATTTTCTAAGTGTTCTTTCCAATTTAAGTTGTTCGTAATTGTAATACCTAGGTATTTACTTGAATTTACGGCTTTTAGATTAGACTGATTTATCGTGTAACCGAAATTTAACGAGTTCCTTTTAGCACTCATGTGAATGATCTCACACTTTTTGATATTTAGGGTCAACTGCGAATTTTCGCACCATTCGGATATCTTTTCTAAATTGCTCTAAAGCTCGTGGTATTTTTTTCATTTTTAGAACTGTCAGCAGCCACCAAGTTTTGCAGCCACCATAAGTTAAACAGTACCGCATCTGAACACGGCGCACATCACATGTGTGTCAAAATTAGTCAGTTCTCAGGTACCTCGTATATCAGCTATAATAGTTACTGGTACACCATGTGATGAGGAACGTAAACCAAATGTGTAAGTTGTATCGAGGATGACAATCCGGGGTTAAAGTAAAGGAAAACAGTGTCTTTTCTACACCCTCCCCCCAAGTTATTCAGTTTCTCTTCAGAATCAACCCTGAGAGTTTTTACATCAAAATCTACTAAAATGGTTGGGTGTGTGAAACAGATCCTTATGCAAAGTTAAGATGAAGAAGCCCCATTTGATGTAACCAAATGCATTAGTCACAAAATGTCTAGAACGTATCTGATATTAGAACAGGTCAAGAAACACCTCGTCCGCATAATAGCAATGGGTCTTGAAGATGTCAGAAGACTGCGACATGTGTATCATTGGCTGCTCCCATAATTTGGCCGTATCTTCTACGCCGAAGACAGAGAGCATCTACTCCTTTCGTGTGAAATGCATAGGGTAGTTAAAATTTTAATTATTGCCCCGAAAAAATGAAGCTAGGACCATGAAAGCTGGTGATGGTGTAAACCCTTCTCGATGTACTGAACCTTCAGTACGAAACTTTTTTTTCCCAACGATAAGTGAATTTGGAAGACGTTGGCTATACATGTCTGCGTTTTGGTTCTTCAGGAAACACTCTATCTCGAAAATCACCTCTTCGGCAATCTGTAAATGCCTGCCACGCAATGATTTCTTCATCCGAAGGAAGGAGGTAAGATTAGCGTTTCACGTGCCGTCGTCATCGTGGTCATTAGAAATGGAGCTCACCCTATGAATGTTTCGAGGATGGGGAAGGAAATTGGTCTTTCAAAAGAACCATCGTGGCATTTGCCTGGAGCGTTTTACGAAGTCACGGAAAACCTAAATCTGGATGGCCAGACGCGGTTTTGAACTGACGTCCTCCCGAATGCGAATCCAGTGTGCTAACCACTGCTCAGCCTTGCTCGGTATCTTCATCCAGGGAAAGAGGAAGAAGCCCTGGGGGCCATGTCAGAAGAATATAGTGGCGGAGAGGCGAAATATAAGGGGCCCGATGCGGGTATATAACCGCCGACATGAAGACAAGCGATTATTGCGGCATTCGTGTCTTTCCGACATGCGTGCCGTAAATGTGGAGACGTGAACTATGGTGACGTTATTACCAAATTGGTCCAAACAGGACCAATGTGTTGTTTTTTTTTCTTGGCTGCCGATGGACAAACAATGGTAGACATCAACAGGAGAAAGAAGACGTGTAAGAGGTAGCATATATATCGAAAACTATCATTTTGGAATAGTGCGCCGAGTTCTGGGTGCTACTGCTTCATGATAAAGCATGTCCCTGTGTCCCAAATGTAGGAATGCAGAAGCTACGCCAACTCAAGTGGGAGAGACATGAGCACCCACCTAATAGTATTGATCACTCCCATTGCGATTGTCATTCTATTGGTCCCTTAAAAAACGCCTTGAACGGTCGACGATTCCTGTTGGACGAGGATTTCCAGCTGGCAGTTACGTACTTCTTCAAGCAGCAGGACACGGTGTTTTATCAAACAGATACCTTCTACTTGGTGCGTAGGTGGGATGATTCTCTCAGTGCTCACAGTGATTTTGCCAGATTGGCATACCGATACCGATTCAGGCCCGTGCGGTCTTCGAACAGAAACATTTTGATCTCCTTATATGATAACCCATAAGAAGCAGCATGTGTCTGTGTTCTGTGCAGAGTGAGTTGCTGAGTTCTCATTGGACAATTTCCCACGACGCTTCGTCTTGACAGCCTCCTGTAACCTCATTCAATGATTTCGATTGAATGCTTCTGCGACGGTTTGCCTGTTACGAGCATAATCTGTTATTTCAATATGGCAGTCCCAAAATACACTGACCATCTGATTCCCCAATGAAGATTGGATCTTCGTCCTTTTCGGCAGCTGTGAATCTACATGCTGACATTGCCTGCTTTGCACCTTTGCCTCGGGGTCGTAGTGATACACACAGGACCCGTCCACTCGTCCATAGTGATTAGGCAGCTAAAGAAAGTCATATATATTTCCCTGACACATCAATATTTCCATTGCTATCTCTGCTCAGCGGGCTTTTTGAATGGGTGAGATCAGCCGCGGAACCCAGAGGACGGCAAAATTTCTCATTTTCAGAATGTTGCGCACGATGTAGCAAACTGATTCATGACTGGCTTTCACTGTTTACACTATCATCTTGATTGTGATATGAGGGTCTTCGAGCACTAGGACTTCCACTTCTCTTGTGATCCCCGTTTCTTCACAGAGGGACAATAAATGGGTCTGCGCAAGCTAAGCGTTGTTGCGTACACTTCCACCAAGTCAGAATGGACTGTTGCAGCGCTGTTTCTCTTCAAATGCGTCCCTTCACGTTTCCACTTCACTATCACATCGTAAACAGTGGACGTAGGGAGTTTAGAAGTGTGGAAATCTCGAGTACAAACGTATGCAGAAGTGACACCCAATCACCTGACCACATTCGAAGTCCGTGAGTTCCACGAAGCGCCCTATTCTGCTCTCTCACGATGTCTAATGACTACTGAGGTCGCTGATATGGAGTACCTGGCAGTAGGTTGCAACACAATTCACCTAATATGAAAAACGTATGTTTTTGGTGGTGTCCGGATACTTTTGATCACATAGTGTAAATGTAAGATACTTACGGGGGGCACTCCAAAAGAAATGCACACTATTTTTGTAAAAAAAACAGTTTTCACTCTGCATGTGTGAAAGTTTTACAGTGTGTAGATACATCCTTCCCGCTTGTTTTCAAACTTGGTTCAACCTGTTCCCCTGAGTGGCACCGTCACAGCGTGTCTTCAAGATGGATGCTACACTTGACGTTCGTCAGAAGCAACGTGCTGTCATAGAATTCCTGTGCTGTGAAAACGAGACAGTGGGAAACAACCACAAGAGGTTGAAAAAGGTGTATGGAGATGCCGCTGTCGTTCGAAGTATAGTTAGTCGGTGGTCAAGCAAGTTACGTGATGAAAGCGGACACGGCAATACTGAGGATTGTCCTCGCATCGGCAGGCCTCGTACTGCGCACACTCCGGACAATGTGCAGAGAGTTAACGAATTGGTGACTGCTGACAGACGCATCACAGTGAACGAATTGTCACGCTACGTTGGAATAGGGGAAGAAAGTGTTTGCAGAATACTGAAAGTGTTGGCGTTAAATAGGTTTGTGCCAGGTGGGTTCCCAGGATGTTGACAGTGGCTCACAAAGAAACAAGAAAAACGGTATGCAGCGAACTTTTGGAACAGTACGAGACTGGTGGAGATGAATTACTTGGAAGAATTGTGACAGGTTATGAAACATGGCTCCATCATTTTTCACCAGAGACGAAGAGGCAGTCAATGGTGTAGCATCATGCAAATTCACCCAAGAAAAAAAAATTCAAAACCACACCTTCTGATGGAAAACTTATGACTACCGTGTTTTTCGATTCCGAAGGACTCTTGCTTGTGGACATCAAACCAAGTGGACCCAACATAAATTCTGATGCATATATGACTACACTGAAGAAACTTCACGCTCGAGTGAGTCGCGTTCGACCACATCGGTAAAAGCAGGATGTTTTGCTGTTGCACGACAATGCACGGCCACAAGTCAGTGAAAAAATCATGGAAGCGATCACAAAACTGAAACACGCGCCTTAGCGTCCTGACCTGGCTCCATGTGACTATCATCTCTTTTGGAAACTGAAAGACTCTCTTCGTGGAGCAAGGTTTGAAGATGATTACTCCTTTGTGCACGCTGCCAAACAGTGGCTCCAACAGGTTGGTCCTGGATTTTACCGTGCGGGTATACAGGCGCTGGTTTCAAGATGGATTAAGGCAGTTGAGAGGGATGGAAATTATGTGGAGAAATGAAAATATTGCTCCTAAAGGATGTGTCTACACACTGTAAAACTTTCAAACATGTAGAATAAAAGATGGATTTTAAAAAAAATAGTGTGCATTTCTTTTGGAGTGACCCTCGTATAAATAAGCGAGTACGATATTGGCGATAATTCACTGAAAACCGTAACAACTATAAAACATATGTGAGTATGTCAGGAGTGACCTCGACGGATACTACCACGTAAATCTAGTTGTGTGGAGAGTAGGTCTCTGGCTGAAAATAACTGGAAAAATCCTAAGGAAATATAATTCATCTACGAAAGAAATAGTTCACAAAACACTCACTCGCCCGACTCTTCAGTATTGATCATTGGTATGGGATCCGTACCAGATAGGATCAACAAATAAAACAGAAAATCCAACGAAGGCGCGTTTCGCCAGGGCTCCGTTTGGTAAGTATGAGCTTATGAAGATGCTTATCAAACTTCAGTAGCAGACGCTACAAGAGAGCTTTTGCGTACTATGGTCAGATTTACGATTGTAATTCCAAGAGCAAACGTTCTAAGAAAAGTTGGAGAAGATATTACTTCAGCCTCCATACACCTTGCGAAACGTTCATGACAGGAAAACCTGAGTAATCAGACCTCGTAGGGAGGTTTGTTGACAGTTGCTCTTCCCGTGCATCTTTCGCTAATGTAATAGGTTATTTGGGCAATGATAGTGATTGCACCACAAACTATAAAGCAATTTGCAGAATAAAGGTGTAGACGTATATGTAAAGTGTTACATGGCAATGTATGTCCAAACTGCCACGTAACCTATTTCCTAACTTAATATGCACATCCCAATAGTCAGTATTGTGAATTCTTAAAGGTTGCATGAAAAATGCTAACAATATCACTGCCGCCAGTGATTGCACTGCTAATTACTTTTTCATCTCTCTTCCTCTTAATTGATGAGGAAGACTTATTACTTCCGCAGCCCTGGGGGCTTTGTAGCTGGAAGTTAACTTGGTTTTGGAGTGTCGTAAAATATTTTAATGCTGAAAGCTGTCTCCAGGCAATTATAGGTAGGGAATGACAGTCTACAGTGTCAGCGCAGCGGGAGCGTCTAAGAGGCCAGGCTGCATACCATAAAAACTGCATTGTGAGAGATGCGAAAGGAAATCCTTTCTAGCCAGATAAGATCTGAAGGCCAGGTGAAAACATAGAGCCTCACAGCATGGGACTATACATTGAGTGCTGCTGCGCCACACAGGAATGTTTGTTCAAATTCTAGTAAGGGGTTCTATGATTGGCTCACAGTAATTATTTCGCTAGAAGGGGTAAGTTCCCGCTTGTACATAAATGCAAGCCTTGTAGCTGGCCATGGCTGGAAGTCTATCATGTAGTGGGACAGATTTTCTGGCTTGTTCACCGCGCCGTGCCGTACTGGTTATCCATTACCACATTCATGAGAGTAGGTAGTTGTTAAATTTGCTTATAAAATTATTATTGGTTGGAACTCACAAGGTTTGTTGCAGTTGTGAGGTTCTGACAATGACAGGACCACCTAAGTTTGGTAGAGGACACTTGCGGCAGAGAGATTGAGGAAGACTCTTGCTTCAGGAATATTGTCGAGAATGCATTTTGCTTTCTACTACCTAAGAAGATATTCACAAAGAGATATGTCTCCTACTTAGAACAAAGTACAGAGGGCGAGACGGACGCAGAATATCCAGCAGCTACTGTAGCGATCTTCCACATTCGCATCGCTTAAGAGAGTTAGGCATGTGCCATCGATGCAGCCACTGAGGCGAGGGGGACGTGAAGCTAGTTCATTTATATTAGGGTTTCACTGTGCCGCTTTAATCTTTATAGCCCACTAGTTTCACCCATCATGCACCTTGGCAAAAGTACTGGAGTTTGTTCTTGCTTTTGTAGAGGTCTTTCTTCGAATCACTAACCTTCTTCACAGTCATTGGCCGTATCATTGATATAGATTCATATTGTGGTTTCATGTGTCCACCCAACTGTGCCAGGGCTATAGTTCGTCTTTGCAATCCATTATCCACTTATTAAACGTTTATATGCTTGAGTCAGTGGGTAAATCATTTTGTTTGATGTCTTCGGACAATAATTCAAATTGTTACAGTGACCAATGGTTTCCTATTGTAGTTTGATGGATCCCTTCATCAATATATCCGTGTGAGGTGTGGTACCCATATTTTCGAGCTTAATTGAGCCACCCCTATTAATTTTCATTTATAAAGATGTTATCCATTGGATTAATAAATTTGCACGATCTTATGGGGAGCTTCCCTTACCTCTAGGTCACTGGGGATTCGAACTGTAGTATCTTAGGTGTAAGCTAAATAGCTCAACCTGCCCCTCATAAAAAACGACTCTGCTCTACAATGCAATGCTAGGTTCAAATGGTTCAAATGGCTCTGAGCACTATGGGACTTAACATCTATTGTCATCAGTCTCCTAGAACTTAGAACTACTTAAACCTAACTAACCTAAGGACATCACACAACACCCAGCCATCACGAGGCAGAGAAAATCCCTGACCCCGCCGGGAATCGAACCAGGGAACCCGGCTGTAGGAAGCGAGAACGATACCGCACGACCACGAGCAGCGGGCAATGCTGTGCTAGGTGTAGACATTAGTTTATAGACTGGCAACAAATGGCATTTAATGGTGAATTTCGCTTTTATTTCGGCTACTTTCGTGGCTGATAACACGTTGGACTTCACAGAGGTACCGCTCATCTCAAAGAGTACGTTCTTCAGGGTTATACAACAGCGAGGCGTGATATGGTAGCCTGGGATGCTTTGTGGTTCATGAACAATCCTGGTTGCTACAGTTTACTAGTTCGGACAGAGAAATTGTAACAGACGAAACTATAACCCTCCTCTGATATGTCCTAGCACTATATTCATTTTGGATAGTGATCATTCAAGTATTGTGAGCTTTCTCATCCACACGAAAAGTACTGCTTCTCTCTAGACC
Source organism: Schistocerca serialis cubense (assembly GCF_023864345.2). Classification (NCBI taxonomy): domain Eukaryota; kingdom Metazoa; phylum Arthropoda; class Insecta; order Orthoptera; family Acrididae; genus Schistocerca; species Schistocerca serialis. The sequence goes on from NC_064640.1 coordinate 387,911,178, forward strand.
TACCCATTCATCTTACTTGCCGTCCATTGAAAGAGCTTGGCACGTTGTAGGAGGGCGACTAATCGCTAACGCTTGTCCAGTAGCAATACAGCTAAACTTCGGACACAGTAGACGAAATTTAGGAGTATATTCTTCAGATACACATTCAGAGCCAGACTGATTCCAAGCCACAATTTGAAAAGGGTTTTTTTCACCCCTAGAAGCTGGTTTGCCAATTACAGATAGGCGCATATAGTATTGTTCTATTGCTTCTTCTTCTTCTTCTTAGCTTTAATTTTTCTAGTATGAGGTCCACTACACTCAAGATGTGGTAAATCTATTTTATTTAATTTTGTGGCTCGATGCGCTTCCTGTCAGTGCAGTCGTTAGTTACCGACAGGAGGCGCTCTCTAAAGGAGGAAAGTCGTCTGTCTGTGAATTCGGTAAACGTTGTTCCGTGCGCGATCGTACTTTAACTATTCTTGTATCGTATTTTATGAGGCGGAAATTGGTGGCCAGCCCAGCAATTGCCTAAATGAGCGTGGAAAACCGCCTACAAGACGCAGTGTGGCTTCCGGTGCACCAGTCACGAACGTTAATCTTCTGTGAGGACTCGATGCAGGCCTGTCTCATCTTCCTGTCTCACAAGCTAGCGCACTGTGCTTTAGGCAATACGAGCTGGTTAATACTGTTCTATTAGTCGATACATTTAGTGCTTTTACGGTGTCACTACAAATCATACACTGATGGAAACGGAAATTGTGACGTCATGAACACCTCGACCCAATGTTACCAAACTGATGCTCCAGTATGTCTACGCCTGTGTCATATATTAATTAAAATTTCCTCGTATCTGAGTTTATTTTCAGTACAGTGAAAAGCTATTTCTACATATGAAGAATGACATGAGTACATGACAGCTGTTGGGTGTAACCAACGTTACTGGATCTTTTCAAATGGAGATCGCATCACAGCATGGTAAGAGAATGTTCACGTGTAGCTTTTCACCATATAGCGAACTTCGAAAATCATTAGCGTGACGGATATGGGATCATCATATCGATATATCACACACACAGTTGGGTGCAGTGCAATGACTGCAGAATCATTGACGAGGAGATGGACTCAGGAAACCATTGTGACACCGAGAGTAGGAAGAGATCCATCTAGAATAACTATACCGCCAGGAGACTGTAATATTGTTCTACGGGCTCTGGCGAATAGACGGATGACTACAGCTGAAATCCGAACACAAACTTGAGATAGAGTGTAACCATGAACCGCTGGGAACAGATTAATGGCTGCTGGGTGCAGATATCGAGTTTCCATACGTATTTCACTGCTTTGGCATCACATATTGGCATAATATTTTTCCGAAACTCTGTGGATCCACAAAGAATATTCTTAGCCCAGAAGAAGTCAATCAGAAATATTTGTGATATTTGTCAATGAGCTTCGTACAGGTTGTTTCTAGAGCATCTCAGAACTCAAACCCGCCATCCCTCTACATATAGTCCACCATGGGGTTTATGGGTAATAATCTGGTCTAATTCAGAAGGAAATGCCACATCCACTCAGTGAACACTAGACGGAAAAAGAATCTGTACTTGAATAATGTCGCTTCAGTCAATGTTCAGAATGCAGTGTGCTTCCAACAGAGGTGTAAAGTTTGAATGATAAATGCAATATTTTCAAATATTAAGTTGCATAACTGTGGCCCGCTTCATATATTCTGTGCAAGCGTTCCACTTGCAATGAACGTGCTACTTACCGTATGCTGCACGACAAAAACAGTGAAGCTTTCAGAAGTGGACAAGGAAATCAAATTAAACTTCGCCTGCTGAGAGGGTATGTGATGTTGTTTCAGTGATTACGAAATCTGGTTAGATTTACAAATAACCTGCCAGTATGACACCACTTGTCGGTACGACGGTGCACCCTCTCTGGCCTGGATGCATGCACTGTTTCGGTTGGGAGTGGGTATCATAAAGCCGTTATGTCCTCTCCTGAGTCAAGCTGTCCCCTAACTGTTGCAACTGATCCTTGCTATCCTGGATACTGGCACTGGAACAAAGTTGTCGTCCGGGCTAGTTCCACACATGTTCTATCAGAAACAGATCTGGAGATCTTGCAGGCCACAGGAGTGCCTCAACATTACACAGTTCATAGATGCACGTGCCATGAGTGAGAAATCATTGTGCCGCTGAAATATACAGCGTGATACTGTCTCATGAGAGATAACACATGAGTATGCAGGATGCGCCATCATAGTTCCCTCAGTCACTACCAGCCATGACATAAAGACATATGTCGCGGGTCCCCAGGCCACGCCGCCAGGAGAACCAACGCCATGTCTCTCTGAAACACTGGGTGAATGACACCTCTCCCCAGATAAAAATGGAAATGTCGTGTGGCTAGGGCCTCCCGTCGGGTAGACCGTTCGCCTGGTGCAGGTCTTTCGATTTGACGCCACTTCGGCGACCTGCGCGTCGATGGGGATGAAATGATGATGATTAGGACAACACAACACCCAGTCCCTGAGCGGAGAAAATCTCCGACCCAGCCGGGAATCGAACCCGGGCCCTTAGGACTGACAGTCTGTCACGCTGACCACTCAGCTACCCAGATCACCGCCGTACTCACCGCCAATGGTCATCCGGGGTTAGTGTAGAACCGCTATTGATCGCTGAACATTCATCAGCAATCTATGCTCCCGAGTAACGGCACCTTCCCAAACGCAACCGTTCATTTTATCGTGTTAACGGCAGCTTAGACACGGGAATTCCCCTTGACTGGCTGCTATCCATCTTCGACCAATGGTGAGGGCTGACAAAGATGGTGCAGGAAGTCCCTTACTTGTTCAGATGCCAGGTGCAGGTGCAGGGGCTATAATCTGCTTGGCGCTTAATGCGGCTACCTTCCCTTATGTTGCTCAGACGATTTAGACTTGAACCTCGACGACGAGTATGCCTGCTCTGACGTTCCCATGCAGCCTGACAATGGGTGAAATGAAGACACACTAATATGCGGACTCTCCGTGTCATTCACAGTGTTCACTCAACATCTGACGCTGTTCACGCCCAGTATACGCTAACAGGTCAGCTAACATCAGTAGTTGACCAAAGTTCGTTTCAGCGCAGTCTCCATTACGGCAAAATTGATTCAAGATGGCGACCCTTCTTGAGTGGTCCACTGGCCTCCTCTCCATAGTGGGAAGATGTGGCAACTTCACGTTGTTGATGTGACCACCTCACTCCTCCCTCCCTGTCTCACTTTCCCACCCCTTCCCCCACTTTTGTCTGCCCTCCTCTACTTCGCCTCTCTCCCCCACTTGTGAACTGGCAGAAAAAAGACCCAGTATATGCTGAGCTGCTGGGGAGGAGAGATGTATGGTACTGTCTTTATTTATTTACTTTATTTATTTTCGAAAGTGTTATCCCAGTGGAAGAATTTACTAAACTTTGGTGAGGAAACCAAACCGACAATTACCCTACAGCCTTGCTACTTGAAATTAAAATAGAAAGAAACGCCTTAAAATCGGCAGGACAATAGAAAAACGCTCTCCTGAAAACACCGATCTCATGACATTAAATGGCAGTAAATTCGAGCAATATATTGTTTATATATTTATTTAAACATTAATTTAATTAATTAATTAAATTGCTGGGAAATGTGTACAACTCATGAAATGTTCGTGTTGGACAGAAAGGAGTTTAATAAATGTAATACCTGTAAGCATTAGGATGAGGACTGTGTCCATAGCCTCCTACATGAAGGGTTGGAAGGAGGTGATAATGGATGAGCGTAGGGGAATTCTTTTCAGCAAATAATGGCGATTCAGCAGGAAGGACTGAGGATGCATTCTGCATCTCATAGAGACTACTACCCTACTACCTGTGCTGGAGCTGTCTGTCTGTGTGTGTGTGTGTGTGTGTGTGTGTGTGTGTGTGTATGTATGTGTGCCTTTTTTTTTTTTTTTTTAACAGCCAGTCAATCCACATGCAGGAGACAACTTCGTCGTTGCTTGAAAAGGGTTTTTCTCCATTTTCGATTGTAAGTGTGTATATTTTAGCCTTTCTGTGTGCTCTAGTCCACAATACCACTCGAAATTGGCAGGGAACTGTCCTACAGCCACCGCTGGAATAATTGCCTCCTACCAATCTACAAGTGTATAGCTGCTGAGGAACCTGTACACAGATACATGGTAAGAAGGGATAGGACAGCAAACTATCACTGAAGTATAGGAAGAGCAGCCTGCTAACCATCTACAAGTGAAATAGCTGCTGAGGAACTCATACAAAGATACATGCTAAGAAGGGATAGGACAGCAAACTATCAATGAAGTTTGGAAGAGTTGCCTCCTATCGATCGACAAGTGTATAGCTGCTGAGCAACTAGAGCACACACACACACACATACACACACACACACACACACACACACACACACACAAACACACGCACATGGTAAGAAGTAATAAGGTAGCAAACTATCACTAAAGTGGAGAAAGGTTAATACACACTATCAGAATTGACAGAAAATGCTTCAGTGCCCTAATTAACGTCAAAATTGTCATGAAAAAACCGTGATTCGTAAACAATGGATCATAATGCAACACATGCACTGGGAATTGAGAAAAATCATTGTAACAACACTGCTGCCACAAAAACTGACCCCAAAAGATCTCTCTAGGAGAGGATGGCTGCAGCTGCACATGTTCATACAAATGTGTGATATAGAGTAAGCAGCTTAGAACCAGTCTTACCTCGCCTCGTACCTTTCCTCCACCATTCCTCTCCTACGCCCTTCATAGATAGCGATACTGATTTTTCAATCCTTATCTAACTTGTCATTGATGGTACACAAAGAGAAACATCTACTGTCAGTGATATACTGTTTCTGGCCCGCAGAAATCACTTACAGATGGAAAAAAGACTCAAGAATAAGACGCTTCCTGTAAGTATTTCTCAAAAAGACTGACTTTCCTGAAACCATAGAGAAATACCTGACTATTCGTCATGGATGAAGAACTGAATGTTCAACAGCAGTCTGCTTTCAAGCGTTAGGGATGTGCCTGCACTGTCTGAAAGTGGTCTCCAGCTAAGTAAAATCAGTTTCATGTAGAAGAAGTGTTGAAATAATATGTCCTGTGTAAATGAGATACACGTGTAGATTATACTAGGTATCCCACCATGCCCCTCGACAGGTGTAGAACAGTGGTCACACTCGCTAGCCTCTGCTGATGCATGTGGTTATGACCCATCAGCTCGCGCATTTATTCTTCTTCTTTAGGTAAACTGTCCAGAGGCTTCTGCTAGAGGTTTCAGACGCTCCGCTGTACGAAATAACAGCTGTTTGTGTGTGTGTGTGTGTGTGTGTGTGTGTGTGTGTGTGTGTGTGTGTGTGCGTGTGTGTGTGTGTGTGTGTGTTTGTATATGGATTTTCGCATACTGTGCAAGGATGAGATTCATACTGTACAGAAGGCAGAGGAGTGGGTGGTGGAGGAATTTTACACAGGTCACTTGCTCCTGCACTAACACACTGTGTGTGTGCCTAAAGTGTTGCTGTTATTAGCAGCTCAGCTGCTGTGATGGAAGCTCATTTATTTTAAAAAAAGTGACTAAATAAACACAACTGTCATTTGCTGCATGAGGTATTACCATTTTGTATTCTCCAGGTGCGATTCTTATGCTTGCTACAACGAATATTGTACTGACACACCTCATCTGACATCATGTAGGGGATGGAGTCTTACTCCTTTAAAAACACAGTGCCAGTAGTAGATATACTACTAAAATCAACGGACCGGCCGCAGTGGCCGAGGGGTTCTAGGCGCTTCAGTCCGGAACCGCGTTGCTGCTACGGTCGCGGGTTCGAATCCTGCCTTGGGCACGGATGTGTGTGACGTCCTTAGGTTAGTTAGGTTTAAGTAGGTCTAAGCCTAGGGGACTAATGACCTCAGATGTTAAGTCCGATAGCGCTTGGAGCCATTTTTTGAAATAAATGAAATCTCCAGCTAAAAAAGTGTAAACTCACTCTCTAGGTGTGATTCGTATTCTTTCTACAATTAATATTGTACCTACAGACCTCACCTCACACGCTTTTAAAACGAATAGTGCAAACAGCGGACATAGTACTAAAATCAATGAAATTTCCCGCTAAATAAGTGCAAACTGATACTCGTGGTATGAACTTACGCTTGATGCAAACAATGTTGAGCTGAGAACATTGAATCCTGCATAGAATATACTATAAAACAGGCACTGAACGCCATCTAGAAGTGCTTCAACATACATTCAGCTAGCAAGTTCCACATACTACGATGAGTAGAAGACATCACAAATAATGTTATGCTGGTGGGTTCAAACAACACAATAACCAATATTGAGCGTACATTCTGGGACAGTCAGACATTTTTTCTTATGAGTGGTAGCAGTGTGTCTTAGGAGGAGAGAGACACAATACTCTTATAAGCGAGCAACTATTTGAAAAAAACACAATAGCAATGACTATGTTATGCTATGAGTGCATCCTTGCCTCAGATCTACAAGAAGATGAAACAGCAGTGTCATCACACAACTATCGAAAAAACCTTTCAACCAGAACAGTTCATGTGTCTTCAACTCAATGTCTGGATACAGCTTAGAAGCAGTCTTACCGCCCTACCCCTTCTGACTCCCATTCTCCTTCACTCCCTCCACAATAGGTAGGAATACTGATTTTTCACAACTGTTCTGTCCTGTCGGTGATGGTAGACAAACAGCCTCATCCACTGCAGGTGCAGCGCTTTGGTCGGTGTTGGGTTGACAATGACATACTGTTTCCCTGTTTCCAGCCTGCAGCTGCAGCTGCACCCCCCCCCCCCCCCCATAGGTAGATGTTTTGCTTTCCCAGGCCTGATCTATCCTCTCACTGATGGTACTCAAAGAGATCCATCTGTTGGCGATGCTCTGCTTTGGTTGGTATCGGGCTGGCAATGATATGCTGTTTTCAGGTAGATGGATCGCTATTTGGGGTTAGATGGCTGATGTTATTCTGTTGTAAACACAACGCACTTACGCTCTTTAATGTGCTCGCTTCTCAGGTGTGTCCCACGCCCTCTCTCCCTCTCTCCACTGACACCGAATGTGTCACCTATGATGGTAGTCTCCTCGGTAGGTTTCTAATATGCATACAAGAGGTTCGATCCAGTGGATCCAGCTGAGCTATGAGCTGAATATCGATAATACAAGAACCACATTGCACCACATCCGGGAATATTATTACATGTGGATCCAGGTCGCATCATCCTTGGTGTGCTGTATGGGGCGGATCCATCCACACAGAGAAGGGTACAGGGCATGAGGTGGGTCTATCAATCTAATAATTCCTGGATAATGTTCAAAATCTATCCACCCCCACATATCATCCCAGGCAGCATCCAAAAGATGGAGTCACCTGCAGTAAGTCGTAGAATATTGTTCAGGACGGATCCAGTATGTTGCACAACCGGGAATATTGTTCGTAGTCTATCCAGCAATTGGTAATATTTTTTGGGGGGGCGAATCCACTAAGGAAGAGGCGGCGGTAACAGTTGAGATGGACCCATCTGCATTATAATTCCCAGATAACGTTTAGTATGGTTCCATTCTACTGCATAATCTCAAAGTTAGACCCTCCTACGTTAGACTGGACGCTACCACCACAGGTGACGCATTTGGCGTCAGTGGAGTGAGGGAGGTATGGTATGAGGCCCCCACCTGGGAACCCAACACTTGAAATAGCGTGATTACGTTTTGTTTACAACAAAAAACGTCAGCCCTCTAACCCCAAATAGCGATCCATCTGATCACAAGCTCAGATGTGACCAAAAAGTTATAGACAACCACGTTATAGATTTTTATAAAGTGTATATGTGACTATGATAAACCTAACGGCCTCCTTAGCTAAAGAGCTACAATATACAACTACAGAATGGATCACGTGTTGATCTCTACAAGACTATTTAAGTGTTTTAAATTCTAACAAGCGGTATTTACAATGTGCTTCTCAGTACTCTCTTCCAACCACACTCATTCAGTGTCAGCTAACAAGTATTCTAACGCATGTGTGATGAACCATGTCCAACAAACCGACGGAAAACCTATTTCGGCACCTCCCTCTGGACGAGTGAAGATGTATGTGAAGTACATCATTACCCCGCTGCGTCTTGGACGTAAGCCGGCCGTTGTAGCCGAGCGGTTCTAGGCGCTTCAGTCCGGAACCGCGCTGCTGCTACGTTCGTAGGTTCGAATCCTGCCTCGGGCATGGATGTGTGTGATGTCCTTAGGTTAGTTAGGTTTAAGTAGTTCTAAGTCTAGGGAACTGATGACCTCAGATATTACGTCCCATAGTGCTTAGAGCCACTTGAACCATTTTTTTCTTGGACGTAAATCGAGTCTTTGGTTTCATAACTACATTGACGACTCGTATACAGCTGCATGTCCTGGGTGTGACTTAGAGTGCTATCTACCTGCAATCGTTATCTACAAACGTCTCTATACCACTCAGTAGAGGAGTACCAACGCATACGTGATGAATGGTGTCCAACAAACCGATGGAAAACATGGAAAATCGTTTCTGACGATCATTTTATAGGACTGATGCGAGCACAGCATAATTTCCGAACCATGATTGGACGTTAATAGTGGGCGTTATACACCTCGAGAAACCCATATAGTACATGAATCACAAAGAATACACTTTTTTCTGGTACGTTAAATGTTTCAAACTCCATCTGTCTGGAACTCTATCATTTATATACCTTTTTTTTCTTGACGATCTGTTTTATCACCACAACACTCTCAAATGCATAAGGGTTGTATCTGCAGTCTCCGCAGAATGGTAGTTATGGTATTCAAGTGAAAGTACTGGTCAACGTCACTAGTGTCGATCAGTTGTTCAAGTTGGTAACATGTGACATGCCGAAACTTCCTGGCAGATTAAAACTGTGCGCCGGATCGAGTTTCGGTCCAGCGCACAGTTTTAATCTGCCAGGAAGTTTCGTATCAGCGCACACTCCGCTGCAGGGTGAAAATCTCATTCTGGAAACATTCCCAAGCTGTCGCTAAGCCATGTCTCCGCAATATCCTTCCTTCCAGGAGTGTTGGTTCTGCAAGGATCGCAGAAGGGCTTCTGTGAAGTTTGGAAGGTAGGAGACGAGATACTGCAAGAATTGAAGCTGTGCGGACGGGTCGTGAGTCTTGCTTGGGTAGCTCAGTTCGACAGTCTGCCGCCGGCAGTACTGCGAGACGGTCACGCGAGGCGCGCACCGTGTGTTTGTGTTTACTTCGGCCGCTTTAAGTGCCGCTTTCCTTCTAGACCACCATGGCGTGCAACTGTCGGAAGAAGACATTATGTTTCAACTTTTGTTCAGATTTCGCCCGACCCAAGGCCTTGGAGGTAGAACGATCTATCCGCGACAAAGTTAAAATACCACCTACGGATCTAATTGGTATCCACCTGTCCATAGTTAGCAGCACCGTATACGTCAAAATGATCAACGATGCGGCGTGCGACAAGGTGCTTCACGAGGCAAAACGTGGACTGCTTTTCTGTCATTCCGACAGAAACGTCGGACTCGTTACCGTCGATCACGCAGGTCTCGGCACACGAACGATAAGGATCTTCGAACTGCCGTTCGAACTACCTGCAGATGTCGTCATTGCGGCGCACCTTCCCTGTGTCACCGAACGATGGGTACACTTTCAAACCTATCCCGTTTTAAACGGTGTCAGACAGGTCCGCAACGAGTTGCAGAAACACGTGCCTTCAAAAATGGTTCAAATGGCTCTGAGCACTATGCGACTTAACTTCTGAGGTCATCAGTCGCCTAGAACTAATTAAACCTAACTAACTTAAGGACATCATACACATCCATGCCCGAGGCAGGATTCGAACCTGCGACCGTAGCGGTCACGCGGTTCCAGACTGAAGCGCCTAGAACCGCACTGCCACACGGGCCGGCAAACACGTGCCTACCTGTCTACGTATCGGAGGCTGCTGTCCCATTATAAAGTACGACGGCCAACCTCGCACCTGTTCCGGTTACGGGAAAGAAGGTCATCTACGGTCTGAATGCATTCAACGACGTGTCACGCAGCTCCCAGCTCCCGTTGTCGGAAGCGTCCGTCACACCCATGATGCTCGCCCTACCGGTCACTTACGCAGCGGCTCTTGCCACGTCTACAGTTTCGTCCAGCCCGTCGCCATGTCCCTCCGATCGGCACGTCCCACCGTCCCATTCATCTACGGACGATGCAGACGTCCCACCTGACAACCTTACCACCCAACAGGCTCCCACACCGGACGCTGAGGAGACTAGTACCTCTTCACAACACCTGTTTGACAATTTCATTGTACCCACCGACGCCTTCGAACCAGGTCGACGCTCCTCCTTGCCGTCGTCCGACACTGAGGAACACGTGCGCAAACAACACTCGCCACGTAGGCGCAAACGCCGCCGCCGTTCACCCACGGGCTCTAAAAGCGTCACCACCCAAGACGACGAAGACAACACCCAACCAGTCGACATTTCCACGCAGAGGTCGGCGGACAGCTTTCACGATGAACAAGACGGTTCGCAAGACGGGACCACCATGGAGGTCGCCACGCACAATGAACCGATCGGTTGCGAAAGACGCCTCCCGCAGTACACATCCACGTTCCATTGGTGGCTCAAATGTGCCAAACCTGCGATCAGAAAGGTCTTCATGCAATGTGGTAAGGAAGTAGCAGCATGACATCGAGACACCACAAATTTTCACTACGCCGTCCTCCGTGAGCTCGGTGCACTCCCTCTATCACCTGAAACCCATAGGGAACGACAGCGTACTAAAGCTCGTCTCCTCTCTCTCCGTCGTGCACGACTGTATGGTATCGCAGTGCGTTCCCGACGACAGGACCTCCTCCATGACGAAACGCCATCCACAATCAATGCCGCATCTGACCATCGTCGTCCCCAGCATCACGACCTCCGACGGCGTTCACCCAACAACACAGGCGGCAGTGGTGTCTGCCTTTGCTGAACATTATCGCCAATTTTATGATGACGAACCGATGGCAACGCCAATTGCTGAAGACCTCTATCCTTCCTCTGATCTGAGCTTCACCGTAGCGGTGTCAACGTCGATGATCCCTGTAATCACCGCCGAAGAGGTGGTAGATGCGATAAACCAGGGGCCCAAGGACAAATCACCAGGACCGGATGGTCTCCCCGTGGAGTTTTACCGGGCGTTCTCCACGTTAATGCTTCCTCGCTAGACGGAAATGATTCAGGAACTCTTTACTCCGTCCTTCCGAATTCCACCTGAATTCGTCACTAGCATTCTTCAACCTGTGCCCAAACCGAAAGGAGGGTCTCATGTCTCTGCATATGGCCCCCTCACATTAATGAATGCAGACTATAAAATCTATGCACGCCTCTTAGCAGCGTGCATACGCACCGTCTTACCTACGGTCCTTTCACCGGAGCAGACTGCACGTGGTTGTGGGGCCACCCTACAAACAGCTCTAGGAGAATGCCGTGACCTCATCGAGCTGGCGGCAGTTTGTCGCCTTCGTGCAGCATCAGTCTCCATCGATTTCACCAGTGCCTTTGATTGCGTTCGACACCCATTCCTACTCATGGTAGCGATACGTATGGGGTTCCCATTACTCTTTGTCGATGCCATTCGCCGGTTACTACTTCCCGCGGTCTCGATGGTACAAGTCGATGGGAGGCTTGTAGGGCCGATTCCTATACGCCGCTCTGTGCGTCAAGGATGCCCTATGTCTACTTTACTATATGCCATTGCACTTGAGCCCATCATCATTCGTCTTATCTCTAGACTGCAGGTCTCACTTTACGTGACAACCAACTCCAAAGTGTGTCTATGTCAACATGTATGTCGCCCCTACACTGGTACACGTCGCCCAGATCCTCCCAATGCCGTTACTCCCTGGCCGCCGCATCCAATCAGCCTTTGGATATTTTGTGCCAGCAGACGCACTTTTCAAAGTCTGCTACAACACTCTAACACTGCCTCCTGCAAAAGGTGGCCTCGGACTCGTCAACGTCTGCACGATCTTCTGCACTCTTTGTCCATACTACGTTGCGGCACTGACGGGGGCCGGTCCCGTCCTTAGATATCCTCCGACCAGCTTCTCTCGATCCACCGATCAATGTGGCACCTATTTCTCCATTATTGTACCATGTCGCCAATTGTTTCCTAGAACTCAGCTACGTTCGGGCCAATCTTCCAGTCACCCGTCCTCCCCGTACAAAAGACTATTATCGTTTGTTTATGCTGTCCAACCCTTGCGACTCCATGGTGCTACAGCACCCTGACATTAAATGGCGAACGGTTTGGGGGTGTGTACATGCACCCTTTTTACCGTCGTCTGTGTCTACACTATGGTATGTTTTAATCTATGGCAAATTCCTGACTAATAGTCGACTTTATCGCATAGGACTGGCCACCTCCCCACTCTGCCCTCACTGTCAGCTCGAAGACACCGACGAGCACCGTCTTACGTCCCCCCTAAAACGAAACGTTTGGCTCCTCATCCAACAAGTAGTGGGCTGCCAACGACGGTAGCCCCATATTTCTTGTTGTTGTCACAGACATTTCATTTCACTACCCTCTTGCTAAGCACCATACACTCATCTGGTTTCGAGGACAGGCTTTAGAATACCTCTTTCAGAGTGGTCCACATACAGTCCTCGACTTCTGGTACAAAGTTGTGACCGCGCATAGCACCCTCACTCGAAAACCATCTTCCTAGCAAACTTTTGCCGGTTATCTCCGCAGCGTCTTCCTTGATCCCCCTCAAAGTTGGTGCGTGCCATGCCACCCGTCACATGATGCAACACCCTTATCCACGTTCTCATGCATCGAAAAAAAGAAAAGGGAGAAGACAGAATATCTTATATTTTGTTGTATTTAATGTTTCTGCTAAACTAACAATCATTTGTATTTATTTAAATTGTACCTTGAAGAACTGTTGCATTGTATATCTATATGTACTGTTAGTTTGTTCAATAAAAAAAAGTAAGCAGGAGACCTGCGTTCAAGTCCCGGCTAAGGCACAAAAAAAAAAGGTTGGTAGAGCACTTGCCCGCCAAAGGCAAAGGTCCCGAGTTCGAGTCTCGGTCCGGCGCACATTTTTAATCTACCAGGAAATTACATATCAGCGCACACAATGCTGTAGAGTGAAGGTTTCATTATGTGATATGCTCTTTCCAAAATCCAAATATCAAAGTGTATTGATTATATGGAACTCAGCTCGTTCTGTTCCTTCACAAGGCGTCGAATGTTGCGGGTATATTACCTTGCTACTTCTGTGAGTTCCAAATTAAATCAGACACAATGTAACAGGGAGGGTTGGTTAAAAACAGGGGAATAGTTACACGATACATAGAGAGCTACCATCTAGAGCTTTTCTCAGGATCCTTAGCCGATAAGTTCAAGGATGGGGCAGCTAGTTTCGAAATAGAGTACAGAGTGCTGTTATGGATATGATTCGTTGTTAGGGTGGTAATGATCAAAGGTGTTGGTGAGCTCTTTGTCTCTGACTTTATCCTACAAATGTGACAATACTTTCTGACTGCAATCCACACAGGGGGTGATGGTCAATCGTAACAAAATCTTACCGAATTGATAAAGCGTTTCGGCTAAGGAACGTGTTTTCCTACCTCCTCTCTGCTGATGGCTATTTCCCACACTATGAAACAAGTGTTCGCGTCATGTGATGTAGGCAGTGTAAGAGGGTTCACGACATGTCAACATGTATATAGTACTAGCAAAATAATGGAGCGGGTGGTTTAGCAATGATACAGAAATTGAGAACCATTCTGCAATATCATTGGCGCAGAGCATCACGAGATCGCTGAGAAGAGACGTTTTGTTGATATGACAAGTCATCGAAAACAGAGGTTTGGAACTCGATTAATTGCGTAAAATGTGTTAAAATTTTGGAAAACCAGGAAAAATTGCGAAAATTTATGTAAAATAGTTAAAACTGAGGAAGAAACGATAAAAATCATTGTTATCGAGCTCCAACCATGGCAGTTTTCTCATCCGTCATTGACAACAGTATCGTAGACAGAGTTCGTTGTGTTACTCAGTTACATTACGAAATACCGAGGATGGACGGAATCAGAATTTTTGCGTGCTTTCAGGTGTACAAATGACTGTGTTTTTTCCGACAAGTAAACAGACAGTTTGAAAGCCACTTTTCTGTACAGATATTTGTGTGCCTGAAATAAATGTAACACCCACATAAATGACAATTTATTTACAAGATTCCATAGACTATAATTTTGAATGGTCACAGAGACCGCCCCTCTGGTGAGTGCAACCCTAGGAGATGCCCCTTCCAGCCACTAGGCGTAGCCAAGGGCTGTAGAATGCTTTGTCCGTGATGAATCGTCAAGTATTTTGATATTGTTCCAGGGGTCAGTATTTCCTAGAAGTGCGTTTGATTTCTGCAGACCTGAAACAGATACCACTGTCAATCCGACATAGAGCAAAGCAGAGCATCGCCAGCAGATGGATCTCTTTGTGTCCATCAGTGAGAGGATGGAACAGGCCTGGGAAAGCAAAACCTCCACCTACGGCAGGGTCCAACTGCAGACTGGAAACAATATATCATTGTCGACCCAACACCGACCAAAGAAGTGCACATGTAGTTGATGGGCTCTTTGTTTACCATCAATGACAGGATAGAACAGTCGTGGAAAGCCAGTATCCCTACCTACGGAGGAGGAGAGGGAGGGAGGAAAGGAAGGATGCACTCAAAGCATAACACAGTCATGGCTATTGTGTTTTTTAAATAGTTGCTCACTTATAAAAGAATGATGTCTCTCTCCTCCTGAGATATAAGGGGCGTTCGAAAGGAAACGAGCTGGAGGCATAATTACAGAAACCAGTACCTGTATGTTAGAAGTATTGACCCTGGCTGTTGAGACACTTGTCCCACTGTGACTCATGGCAGTGAATGGCTGTCTCATAGAATTCCCGGGGCTGTGATGTTAACCAGTTTTGCACGTACAGCTGGACGTCGTCGTCCGAGGTGAATCGTTTGCCCCTCAGAGCCTTTTTAAGGGAACCAAAAAAGGCGTAATCACAGTGAGAGAGGTCCAGACTGTATGAAGGATGGCCGAGAGCTTTCTGTTTGAATTTCTGCGGGAGTGCAGCGACTTTGTTGGCCGTATGAGGCTTTGAATTGTCGTGGAGCAGAATGACCCCACGTGTGGGATTGCCTGGTCGTTTTGATTTAATCGCTTGGCGAAGAATGGTCAAGATTTACGAGTAACACTGGGCATTCACTGTTGTCCAGTGCTGCAGGGAGTGAATCAGAAGGTGGCCACCTTGGTCAAAGAAGAACGTCAGCATAACCTTTCCTGCACTCATGTGGATGGCCTTGGCTTTTTTCTTTTGTATTGGTGACCCTGGATGCTTCTGCTTGAGACTTTGTCGTTTTGATTCTGGTTCGAAGTGATGACACCATGACTCATTTCCAGCCACCACTCATGCTAGGAATTCCCTTCCCGAGCATAGAGTTGCAGATGGGCAAGACACTGGGCCATTCCACATGCTTCCTGGTGTGGTTGAAGACTATTGGGCATCCATTGGGCACACACTTTGCGCATGTGCAGTCGTTCCTTCATGATGATGTGAACACTTCCGACGCTCAATCCGGCCACGGCGGCTATGGCTTTCGCTATCACTAGGCGGTCCTGGGTAATTAGTGCATTCACAAGCTGGACGAAGTCATCGGTAATGCAGTATGGTGCTCCAGACCGTGCATCATCGGCTAACGACACCTGTCCTTCCCTGAAGCGCTTGTGCCACTCGCCACGTAGGCGCAAACGCCGCCGCCGTTCACCCACGGGCTCTAAAAGCGTCACCACCCAAGACGACGAAGACGACAACACCCAACCAGTCGACATTTCCACGCAGAGGTCGGCGGACAGCTTTCACGATGAACAAGACGTTTCGCAAGACGGGACCACCATGGAGGTCGCCACGCACAATGAACCGATCGGTTGCGAAAGACGCCTCCCGCAGTACACATCCACGTTCCATTGGTGGCTCAAATGTGCCAAACCTGCGATCAGAAAGGTCTTCATGCAATGTGGTAAGGAAGTAGCAGCATGACATCGTGACACCACAAATTTTCACTACGCCGTCCTCCGAGAGCTCGATGCTTTGACCCTTGCAAGGGGCATGCAGTGCTAGCCGTCCACTTGCGACGTTCGTCGATGAATGTCCGTTCCTCCTCCTCATTCCGCTGTTAGAAAACGAACAACACCTCTTTGCTCTTCGTTTGACACCTCCATGTTACTGTTTGCAATACGACTGGCAGCGTTGGACGATTGATGCATACTGTTGCTAGCTCTGTATAGTCACGTGACGTGCACGTGTGCCCTCTAGCGCCGGGCTGTGAACTTCCACGCTCTGGTCGCAACCACATCTCGTTACAACGCCACGATATTACCCTCCTGTCACCGGTTAGCGCATTTCAGACTCCGGTTCGCTTCTTTTTGAAAGCCCCTTATACACTGCTACCATTCACAAGAAAAAATTACTATCTATCCTGGAATTTCCGTTCAATATTGGTTATTGTGCGTTGTTTAATGCCATCAGCATTACATTATTGGTGTAGTCTTCTACTCACCATAGTGTGTGGAACTTGGTAGCTGAATGTATGTTTAAGGGCTGCTGGATGGTGTTCAACGTCTATTTTGTAGCATATTCTATGCAAGATTCAATATTCTCAGTTCAACATTGTTTGCATCAAGCATAAGTTCATACCACGACTGTCAGTTTGCACTTATTTAGCTGGAAATTTCATTGATTTTAGTACTACGTCCGCTGTTTGCACTACTGCCATCACAATATTCGTTTCAAAAGCGTGTGAGGTGAGGTCTGTCGGTACAATATTCACTGCCTGGAGAGTGAGTATACACTTATTTATCTGATGATTTCATTGCTTTTAGTATTATGTCCACTATTGGCACTGTGTTTTTAAGGAGTAAGACTGCATCCCTTACATGATGTGAGATGAAGTATGTCATTACAACATTCATTGTAGCAAGCATAATAATCACACCTGGAGAAGACATGATGGTAATACCTGATGCAGCAAATGACTGTTTCTGCTTATTCAGTCACTTTTTTTAAGTAAATGAGCTGACATTACAGCAGCTGAGCTGCTAAGAACGGCAACACTTTAGGCAGACACACGGTGTTTTAGTCCAGGAGTAGCAAGTTACCTGTGTAAAATTCCTCTATGCTCCATGACCTACGCCCCTGCTGACTGTACAGCACGAATCTGATCGTCCCATGGTATATGACAACACACACACACACACACACACACACACACACACACACACACACACACACACACACACACACACACACACAAAGCTGTTATTTGGTTCAGTGGAACATGTGAAACCTCTACCATACAGCCGTTGGACAGTTCACCTGAAGAAGAAGAAGAATAAACGCGATATTGAGGGGCTATAACCACTTACAGTGGCAGCAGCTAGGGAGTGCTGGCAGTTTTCTCCACCGGTGGGTGGGGCAGAGCAGGCGGATTGGTCTACAGTGAGATGCCATACTTGCCAAACTTGTATATCACATTTACGCGCGATGTATTATTTCAGTGTTCTTCCTAAATGTGACTGATTTTACATCGACGAGGACTACTTTCAGACACTGCTGGGATATCCAGAAAGCTTGAAAGCACATGTCTGTTGACCGTTCAGTTTTTCATCCGTGACAAATAGTCAGTTATTTTGTTATTGTTCTGTCCTTACGAGAGAAATACGTGTCTGTATGAGAAATACGTGTTACAGCTTGCAGGAAGCGTCCTGTTCTTGAGTCTTTTGTCCATCTGTGACTTACTTCTCCAGACCGGAGACAATGTATCACTGCCAGCACATGGATCTCTTTCTCTAGCATTAGCGACAAGTTGGAACAGGCCTGGAAAATCAATATCCCTACCTATGGGGGAGGTTAGGGAGGGAAGAGTGGACGTAGGGGGGGGGGGGGGGAGGTAAGACTGGTTCTAAGCTGCTTAGTCAATATCAAAGTGAACACACGTGTAGCTGCTGCCACTCCCTCTGGGCGATATCTTTTGGGGTCCATTTTTGTTATGAGAACAATTTTTCTAAATTCCCGGTGCATGTATTGCATTATGATCCATTGTTAACGAGTTATGGTTTTTTCACGTCAATTTCGATGTTTAATTAGAGCAGTGAAGCATTTTCCGCCAGTTTATTAGCCAGCCTACACTTCAGTGATGCGTGCGTGCGTGTGTGTGCATGTGTGTGTGTGTGTGTGTGTGTGTGTGTGTGTGTGTGTGTGTGTGTGTGTGTGTGTGTACAAGTTTCTCAGCAGCTACTTCACTTGTAGATCGGTAAGAGGCTACTCTTCCCACACTTCAGTGATAATTTGCTGTCCTATCCCTTCTTACCATGCATCTGTGTACAAGTTCTTCAGCAGCTATACACTTGCAGATCTGTAGGAGGCAATTCTTCTGGCAGCGGCTGTAGGTCAGTTCGCTGCCAATTTCGAACGGTATTGTGAGCTAGGGCACACATCAGGACGAACATATACACACTTACAATCGGAAAGGGAACAAAACCCTTTTCAAGGGTCCTCAGTCGAGCCCCATACCCCAAGGTGAGTATTCAAAATGTGGTCATGTGGTCGCGGTATGTGACGAAATTGTCCCCTGCACTGTGGGTTGACAGACCATAAAAAAATAAAAAAACACACACACACCAACAGCTCATGCACAGGTAGTAGTCTCTATGAGAGGCAAGGCAAAATGCATCCTCAGTCCATCCTGCTGCATCACCATTATTTGGTGAAAGATGTTCCCCCTACGCCCATCAGTTAACACCTCCTTCCATCCCTCCTGTAAGAGGCTAGGGACGCAGTTCTCAGCTGTATGCTTACAAGTAATACACTTAGTAAACTCCTCTCTGTCCAACACCAACATATTGTCAATTGAACACGTTTGCGGCCAATCTAATTAATATATTAATTAAATAAACAATACAGCGCTTGAATTTATTGCCCATTTCGTGTCATGAGATCCCTCTTTTTTTTTTTTCAGGAGAGCGTTTTTCTATCGTCCCGCCAATTTTAAGCAGTTGTGTTTATTTGAATTTCAAGCAGCAAGGCTCTAGGATAATTGTCAGTTCGGTTTCCTCGCCAAAATTTAGTAAATTCTTCCAGCATGATAATACCCACAAAAATAAATAAAGTGAATAAATGAAGACAGTAACGTACGTCTTCCTCTCCAGCAGCTCAGCAGAAATTGAGTTTTTCCCCAGTAGTTCAAAGGGGGAGGGGAGGGGGCGTGTGGCTGTGCCAGCCAAGAAAAGCCGCCATCACCAATAAATTTGGCAACAATGGAGATTGTGGTGAAATGAACTTTGTTTCACTGCTAACAACACTAAACACGAGCAACACTAACACACTCTGGTGATCATTCTACCTGTCACAAAAAACTGCAGTTCTCATCATTTATACAGGTTGATGTTTTTCCACCGTGTATAAACACCAGGGATTGATCGATGAGAGGATGCGGAACAAAATAGGTCTGATGATCTTACGTCCGGAAATGCATGGTTTTCGTACTAGAAACCATTCATTCAATCACACTTTGTTACAGAGACTGCGGTCTAATACGCTCTGTATCATGCAGCCACAGTTACAGTATGCGTGGTTTCCTCCTAACTGTTCAACATACATCGTGCCCTAGCGCCCTCTCCTGCCATAGTAATTGATAATATTGTGTCCGATTCACTTCTCTTGCTGACTCACCTTGTAAGGGATGTGATACAGCGTTGTACAAAATGGTTACGTATTCGAATCAAGAGCTAGCCGACATGGTGTTCACTTATGGAAAGGCAAATGGCAACGGGCGGCGGGAGCAAAGTTGTATCAGGAGATTTATCCTCGCCGACATCAACAGCAGCATTCAATGTTTGCAACAGTTTTTCACCATTTGTCTGATACAGGGTCGTTTCAGGAAGCAGAAAATCATGAAGGACGTACCTAATATGTTCGGACAACAGACCTGGAGGAATATTTGATTAACACTGTGGAAGGCGACCGCCGTGTCAGCACTTGGCAGTTAGCCGGACGGTGTGGCCTTGCGGTTCTAGGCGCTTCAGTCTGGAACCGCGTGACCGCTACGGTCGCAGGTTCGAATCCTGCCTCGGGCATGGATGTGTGTGATGTCCTTAGGTTAGTTAGGTTTAAGTAGTTCTAAGTTCTAGGGGACTGATGACCACAGATGTTAAGTCCTATAGTGCTCAGAGCCATTTGAACCTCAGTACTTGGCAGTTGGCCCGCCAGTACAGGGTAAGCCCGACGACTGTGTGGAACATTCTCCATGACAATTGTTACTTACAGCGTTTTCAGGGCTTACTAGCGACAAACTTTTCACATCGAGAGCAGTTTTGTTACTGATTTCTTCACCAGGCAACCACGATTCCGGGATTTGTGTCACCCATCCTATTGACAGATGAGGCCACCCTTACGAGGAGTGGTAACACTTTCACAGTCATCTGTGTGATAGTATGCAGAACCCCCATGTTCTGGTGTCGGCGAATCATCAGCATCGGTGCAGCGGGAATGTGTGGGCCGGGATAACTGGCGACCATATTTTGGGACCAGTCTTCCTTCCACGTCTTCTAACGGACCGGAACTATCGGCGTTTCTCACGGGTGACTTTGCCTCCCCTGCTGGAAGAAGTGCCATTGATGATTCGAAGGGTTATGTGGCTGCTACATGATGGTGCACCAGTCCACTTAGCCGTTAACGTCCTGACGCATCTCAATTGTGTCTTCCCCGGACGATGGATAGAACAAAGGGGCTTGCTCGTTCACTGGATCTCAACCTGTGCGATTTCTGATTAGGGGGCCATTTCAAAAGTATCCTATATGCAGAGCCCATTCCAGACATGGAAACACTGGAGCAGCGTATTCATGCTGCCTTTAACACTGTTCGGATGCAGCCTGTCCGATGTAAATGTGTATGCGTACACGCATGCGTTGAGGCACATGTAAGCCATTTTCTACATACACTGTAATTGTGGTTGCATGGTACAGCGCGTATTAGTCCGCAGTCTCTGTAACGATGTATGATTGAATAAATGATCTCTAGCATGTAAACCATTAATTTCCGGACATATAGACCCTTTTTGTTCCATATCGTGTTATCAATCAGTCCCTAGAGTTTGTACATGGAGGAAAAAGTCACCTTGTATACCGTCCAGTTGTGTGTACGACGAAGACACACTGACATCCGATCATGTCTTCTGAGTGCTTCGCATTTTTGTTAGGTAGTGCGTATGCGTGGGATAGACATTCAGTTTTAATTATCACATAGGTATGTAAGAGGGGAGTTCAAAAATAAGTTATATATTAATATGGCAGGACACGTAGCTTCTATAGCCAAGTAACCATTTCAGTATGACTGGACGCGACATTGCATTTGGTTCACATACCGTTAGAATATTACTGTGAATCTGTGTACGGTTGAGATGTTTCGTCCATAAGAACCGTACTCTCGCGTGTATTTCATCTTTGAGTACGTTTCCAGTTGCTACGTCATTTCAATCACACGCTATGATGCACCTCTCATCCGCACAGCTACAGAACTGGGCCTGCAGAGTATGTACTCTCTTCTGGCAACGGCCCTCTTATTGAGCAAAGATCTTAGCGTGCGACCAGATGCGTAACTTACTTTGTGAGTACTTAAGTGTGTAATTTTTTGTCTGTTTGTAGGTACATGTTTGCGGCCCTCACACACAATGAAACCCCGGTGCCACAGTACCACAGCACGCTGCTAGAGTCCATGATCTATACGCTGGAGTCTACGGCAACAATTCGCAATATATGACAAAGTGATCAGATGGCGCAGACGGTTCCGCTGTGGACAAACAAGTCTGAATGATGAAGAACGAAGCGGAAGATCATTTCTCTATAGAGGAAGGGGAATCGCAAGAAAAGTGGAGGCCGTGATGCACGAACACCGACGAATCACAATCGAGACAATAATGGAGTAAGTGCAATCAACGTCTTGCGCGACATTTTGAACCAGACAGAGGTAGGTATCCGCTGCTTTCCGATACTGCTTCCATACGAATGCGTGTTAAAATGTAATTTCTCCGACCCTTTTATGTGAAAATTCTTAAAGCTTTTTTAAATAAAACAAACTTTATTAATTTCTACATCTTCATTCTTCATGTCTAGATTTTTATTTCCCAACGTTGTCACTCTGGTGAAGAACACATTTCTACCATCGAGAGATCAGTTTGTTTTTACCGTCTGTTCTTTAGGATATGTCCGAAAGAACAGACACCATGCATTCTTATAACCAGTTTACCTCGATGGGCAATGAACCCACAACCTTCAGGGTGGAAGCACATTTACATTCGACCTCCAGCGGAAATCCAAAATTAGGGAGCATGGAGGACATGGATGGCGCTGCAGATAGGTGGCGCTAGGTGGGAATGTGAGTTGGTCGGGGAGCGTGCCAAGTCAGTCCGCGCTCTTGCGATAAATATTGGGTCTGGTCAACACAACAGGCTACTACGTAGGAGATCCCGGGTTTGAGTCCAGATCCGACACACATTTTCACTCATCGCCGTTGATTCCTCATAAAGTCCTGATGCAACTGATATCACTAGTCCCTTCCCGTTCCTTTACTTTCTTCCCCCTCCACGTTCAATTTATATAACAAGTGTGTTGAGTTCATAATTAAGACACAAAGTAATTACAGATAATGGCTACGAGTGGGTATTAATTTAAATCAATGGGAAGAGTTGAACATTTATACCTGACAGGGATTCGAGCCTGCGTTTTCTGCTTACTAGACAGATACCACTGTGTTGCCCTGCTCACGGGTCTGCCACAGGGATCGAAGGGGGAGATATAAGGATTCTAGTTTTTTGTTTCTTAGTTGTTTATTTGCATTTGTTTTAGTTACAAAGTGAATACCGCACTAACTATGTAAAGAAAACCCTACAACAGCTGAGCATGGAGATTGTCCAGGTTGTCTTATGGCCCCTAAATATTTGAGCCCGGGTACTTCCGTGATGGGCACTGTCGTTCCTCTGGCCAGACCCATATACTTCGTCTTACACAGATAGAAGATATTGTACGTCACTGTACCGTACTGTTGAAGCTATCGTACCGCCGTCTGTATGTCATCCCCTGACACGACCAGGAATACAACATCGTTGGCATGTGAGCAACATCTGAACGTCACGATCCGCAATCAAACCCCTTCCAAGCGTCGGTGAAGACCATACAGGGCTGCGTTGAGGTCTACTGCAAATACACTACAGGCCATTAAAATTGCTACACCACGAAGATGACGTACTACAGACGCGAAATTTAACCGACAGGAAGAAGATGCTCTGATATGCAAATGATTAGCTTTTCAGAGCATTCAAACAAGGTTGACGCCAATGGCGACACCTACAACGTGCTGACATGAGGAAAGTTTCCAACCGATTTCTCATACACAAACAGCAATTGACCGGCGTTGCCTGGCGGAACGTTGTTGTGATGCCTCGTGTAAGGAGGAGAAATGCGTACCATCACGTTTCCGACTTTAATAAAGGTCGGATTGTAGCCTATCGCGATTGCGGAATCGGTGGGTTCTGGAGGCTAATACGGAACGCCGTGCTGGATCCCAACGGCCTCGTATCACTAGCGGTCGAGATGACAGGCATCTTATCCGCATGGCTGTAACGGATCGTGCAGCCACATCTCGATCCTTGAGTCAACGGATGGGGACGTTTGCAAGACAACAACCATCTGCAAGAACAGTTCGACGACGTTTGCAGCAGCATGGACTATCAGCTCTGAGAACATGGCTGCGGTTACCCTTGACGCTGCATCAGACAGGAGCGCCTTCGATGGTGTACTCAACGACGAACCTGGGTGCAAGAATGGCAAAACGTCATTTTTTCGGATGAATCCAGGTTCTGTTTACAGCATCATGATGGTCGCATCCGTGTTTGGCGACATCGCGGTGAACGCACATTGGAAGCGTGTATTCGTCATCGCCATACTGGCGTATCAACCGGCGTGATGTTATGGGGTGCCATTTGTTACACGTCTCGGTCACCTCTTGTTCGCATTGATGGCACTTTGAACTGTGGACGTTACATTTCAGATGTGCTGCCCACCTCCAGGATTCGGCACGCAGGTCATGATGCCCTCTGTAAATTTGGTGGGAACTCAGGTGGTGGGCGTTTAAGGTTCTTTTTACATTGGATCCATCTTGCGCGCATAAGACCGGAGAAGGAGCGGTTAAACTCAACAGGGAGCCCATCAGCCCCAGGTGGTTGATTCAATGCACCACTCTTCAAGGCCATATCCATATCGTCTTTGGTAATGACTACCAGAAGCGTGTCGTCGTCCAGCACAGCGTCGGTGCTTGCATGTCATGCAGCACGTCTGCCAGTCCCACATTGCTTCTTGGGGCTTTAGCATGGAAGTTGCGATATCATTCTGTGAACGCTCAGGCAACAACTGTTTGTGTCACAGCTTGCCCCCCCCACCACTATTTCCACTGCCGTTATGAACATGCGTATGCGATGACGTCTTTCTCGTACTATGTGATACAGCAATGCTCATTCGCTATGAAGATCGTCTTGTATTCTCGCGCGGGCTCCGACGTCTTCCATTTACACCACAGTGTGTTGGAGCAAGCAGGCTTTGGTGCTTTGGACGGCCCGTTGACGGTCTGGTGATGGCGGTTGCATTGCCAGTTCCCTTAATGGCGTGTCATAAAATTCTGAAGTCGCCCGTTACCAGCCGGACTTACCTCTGCCACAGCCGATAAATGCCCTGCGTATGACAGGTTTGACACAGATAACCCACCACAATGAGCTATGGCACTGCTAACCACAGCTACTCAAAGCTCCTAGGAAACTAGGGATCTTTGCTGATGGACAAATTTGTGATTGGTACATAATTTCAATTTCAACTAAAGAACAAATTTCATTATCAGAATAACAATATATGAATTTGATTCGGACCTTTGTCCTCTTAAGCAAATATACAACTGGCTTTCACAAATGGCAGAAGCTTCTACTTAAAATTCTAAATGATTTACACCCGTTAAGTTAATGAATTTAACAAATGTAAAAGCAAACAAACAGAATCTTAAAACTTTGATTTAAATCAATTGCTAGCTGCATCAACAAATGAAAAGGTCAGCTCTTAAAAAATGAATAGATGAAGTTGTCTTATAAACATATTTATGAGAAAGGTTAACAACACCAACTGAAATACAGCAATAATAGAATGTTTAAGCCAATTGCTTAGTTGGCCAAGGCTCCGTACGGACCCACAGTGAGGTTGCTGTCAAGAAGGACGCCAACAGCACTGCCAGGGAAGCAACGGCCAGGTCCGCGAGGCAAGGTAAACTGACAACCGGCCAGACCAGAAAGAGCGCTTCCGAAATCTGTAAAAAAATAAAATTAAAGTTAGAACACACAATGACAGACCAAATACACACAAAGGGAATAGATTTACTACATTATTACAGGACCCAAAGAGCGCATGAGAGCAAGACGGGCAGGCTCAAGTGACAATTTCTAATCCTACAGAGGGTCTTTTAATGCTTATCAGTGGTCACAATGAAACTGACTAAACAAAAGCTCTGCCCTTCATATCAAATAAAGTCTAAAACCAAAACTGGGCAAAGAGCACACTAATTAACATACTACATCAAATTAACACTGCAAGGAACCTTTGAAACAAGCAGTAAAACTCGAATTAGACTACGCTCCGCGGAAACACCACTTCGGAACCATAGACTTCTTACGTTCCGTGCAACATGTCACCATAAGTTTCACAAATCTTCACAGGTTAACAGCAGAATACGAATCAAACGTAACTTAATGCTTCCAGTCACGCGATGAGAAGATGTCCAGCATGAGATGACGGACCCGCCACCGTTTCGCACGCAAACGTGCCGACTAATCTGCGCCATCCACCCGGCCCACGGCAAAACAGCGAGGACGGCGAGGTTCAGGAACAGCGGATAGAGACGACGGCCTGCCTTCGAAACATGTTGCCTCGTTGAACGCCGACCGGAGAGAGAGCACTCGGCCACATGCCAAGCCGTGAAACCAAAGGCGGAACAGTCAGAGATACAAGACCAGACGAGTGTCGATATCAGCGACGCAAGTTGAGCATAACTATCGCCAGTCGCCACGGCTCACACACCAATGTGGAACTGTAAGCTCGTGCCGCCGTTCGCATGGCCTCAAAGTACCCTCAGTCTCACTGCGACAGGCTTCATTACAGAGGTGGAAAACATTCAGTTTCCACGCTCCTCTACTAAGTCTTGTCCATTTCCGAGGCAAAGCAACGGCGCAAATATAAGTTTGGTGGTTAGTAAAAGGCATTGGGCATATCTTAGTGCCAACTGTCACCGCACAGTGCTCTTGTGACACGTACACCCTATTTAAGTGGCTGCCCATGAGGTTAGTAAGGTACATGTACCTGTGATAGTCGTTTGTTGTAGGATCCATGTGTCTTGCCATGCGAAGTCCCGCACCAGTGCTCGAAGTGCTTGGCAGAGGACAAAGTGCAAGTATTGGTCCTCGGGCTGCAGAAAACAGCTGAAATCGCGGCGCACTGTGTAGTGTTCGGCATTTCCTTGAAACAACGAAGTCACCTCCGCAGATTAGAAAACGGCCTTTCTCGGCATTCGACGAGCCTGATGGCGCATAAGCGTTCACTAAGCGGACTGCACCGACCGTCAGAGTGACACCACGCACAGGCGGAAGGTAACTCACGTCCGACGCCTCAATCCTTTCCCTTGACAGAACGGCCATGCCACGACTGCCGTCGCCAGCCGGTAGACTACGCACATAAAAAAAAAGTTTTGCATCACCTGGGACCGAGCGAGGTGGCGCAGTGGCTAGCACACTGGACTCGCATTCGGGAGGACGACGGTTCAATCCCGCGTCCGGCCATCCTGATTTAGGTTTTCCGTGATTTCCCTAAATCACTCCAGGCAAATGCCGGGATGGTTCCTTTTAAAGGGCACGGCCAACTTCCTTCTCAGTCCTTCCCGAGACCGATGACCTCGCTGTTTGGTCTCTTCCCCCAAACCAACCAACCAACCAACCATCACCTGGGTTCCGAGAGTTCCGGGACCTTTACAGAAAATTGCAATAGAGATCTACATAAACATTATTTCCGCCCTTCTTATTGCTCATGAAAACCACACATTGCATTTTGTACCACCATACAGCGAAACCTTCAGAGGTGGTGATCCATATTGCTGTACACACTGGTACCTCTAATATCCAATAGCGCGCCCTCTTGCATTGATGCATACCTCTATTCGTCATGGCATGCTATCCACAAGTTCATCAACGCACTGTTGGTCCAGATTGTCCCACTCCTCACCGGCGATTCGGCATAGATCCCTCAGAGTGGTTGGTGGATCGCCTCGTCCATAAACAGCCCTTTTCAATCTATCCCAGGCATGTTCGATAGCGTTCATGTCTGGAGAACATGCTGGCCACTCTAGTCGAGCAATGACGTTATCCTGAAGGAAGTCATTCACAAGATGCGCACGATGGGGGCACGAATTGTCGTCCATGAAGACGAATGCCTCGCCAATATACTGCCGATATGGTTGCACTATCGGTCGGTGGATCATACAGCCTTTACGGTGCCTTCCATGACCACCAGCGGCGTACGTCGGCCCCACATAATGCCACCCAAAAACAGCAGGAAACCTCCACCTTGCTGCACTCGCTGGACAGTGTGTCTAATACGCTCACCCTGACCACGTTGCCTTCAAACACGTCTCCGACGATTGTTTGCTTGGAGGAATATACGACACTCATCGGTGAAGAGAACGTGATGCCAATCCTGAGCAGTCCATTCGGCATGTTGTTGGGCCCATTTGTGCCGCGCTGCATGGCGTCGTGGTTGCAAAGATGGGCCTCGCCATGGTCGTCGAGAGTGAAGTTGCACATCATGTAGCATATTGCACACAGTTTCAGTCGTAACACGACGTCCTGTGGTTGCACGAATAGCATTATTCGTCATGGTGGCGTTGCTGTCAGGGTTCCTCCGAGCCATAATCCGGAGGTAGCGGTCACCGACTGCAGAAGTAGCCTTTGGGCGGCCTGAACGAGGCGTGTCATTGACAGTTCCTGTCTCTCTGTATCTCCTCAATGTCCGAACAACATCGCTTTGGTTCACTCCGAGACACCTGGACACTTCCCTTGTTGACAGCCCTTTCTGGCACAAAGTAAGAATGTGGGCGCGATCGAACCGCGGTAGTGACCGTCTGGGCATGGTTGAATTACAGACAACAACAGCCGTGTACCTCCTTCCCGGTGGAATAACTGGAACTGATCGGCTGTTGGACCCCTCCGTTTAATAGGTGCTGCTCATACATGGTTGTTGACATCTTTGGGCGGGTTTAGTGACATCTCTGAACAGTAAAAGGGACTGTGTCTGTGATACAATATTCACAGTCACCGTCTATCTTCTGGAGTACTTGGAACCTGGGTGACGCAAAAATTTTTTTGATGTGTGTATAAGCGCTGTAACCGTAAAGTCTAATCTTACGTCAGGTCGCACCTCTTGGAGCAAAACTACGAGTCGGCCGCCTGTAGCACATCCCTTAAGATTTGAATCTTTACCATGCTGCGAATGCCGTTGATGTTAACAGTACTTGTGCGGTATACGTGTGACATAGCAATTAATTAGGTGAGCTGGAATGGTCACGGCATCGCCGTAACCACCGAATGATCTACGTCGCGTCACTGGGGCGGCCAACACGCAAGTTGAAGGTCACCTTGCATGTGAGGCCCGTCCGACGCAGCGTCGGCGTGGGCCATTGGTTGATCATCTTTCTCCTGCACCACATGGTTGAGTTCCACGTCATTAGCCCAGTCTCCCAGTGAGTATTGTGGAGCGGATTCCGTTGGTCGACGTGCACCAGTTTCCGCACTCGTGAGATAATCCTGCTGCATTATAGCCTCGATCTCGTTGCCATGCGTTTGGCGCTCCATATCGGCCTTTGACAGCTGCGTGACGCAAGGGGCTGCATCTAATCCATCTGGTAGTGACGTGTTGTGGTCATCCTCGTCCTCCGACTGCGCATCTCCCTCGTGCAGCCATTCTTCTGTGGACGACCGCCCTTCTTACACAGTTTCGGAGACTTCTGTTTGCGTTGGCGCGTCTCCTGCAGCACGCGTGGGTCGAGGGTCGTATTATCCTCTTTAACTCACACTTCTGCATCGAGAGAACGGATCGACTGTGGCGTCACTTGTTGCTGACCCTCGTATGTTTCGGGGGTGGCAGGATGGAGGTGCTGCTGGATCAAATGTGACTGCTAAGGTACAGGATCGCAACTAGAACTTACGGTCATTTGATATGAGGGCTGGTCTTGGTCGATACCCATATCATTCCTCAACGGCTGCACTTATGCGAGAGGGAGGGACGTCATCTGCGGCGTCAGTATCTGTTCTTTAGAAGGTGCCTGTACGAGAAATCCTCCACAAGGCTAAGAACTGTGCCACACGGCCGTAAAGTGCCTATTGCCAGAGCGGCAGGGACTTGAAAGAGGAGCACGAAAACGCGCACCGTTAAATCTCCCAGACCAGCGTGATCAACAGCCACAAATGGCAAAAGCGGAATCCACTGGTGGGTCTGGGTAGTAGCCTATCACATGCTACATGCAACAAAGAGAACTATTTCAGATTCTAGGACTTACTATTGTAGATCTTTTGTGTGTAACAAGAACAAGAGCAGACCAATTATCGATCCCTGTTGTATAATTGTAGTAAGTATACCATCCCCTGAAGATGGTGTCAAGACAAGTACATGGAGACGGAGTGCCACTGTGGAGGTTTGTGTGCCTTGCCGAGTAGTTAATGAGTTTCTTAATGTGATGCACGGCATTCTTTTAATTAGATAGTATGAAGACCAGTTACCAACAACATCTCCGATACCGTAATATTTTAGCATCTCTTAGGGAATACTGACAAACGCATGAACCTCATAAAACTGCAATCACTAGCGAATCAATTATCTTTATCATTACCGGAACATAGATTCAACGAAAAAGAGATGGTGCCGATAGCTAAAATATACATCATCCGATAGCTTATTTCACAATATATAAACTTTCTAAATAATTAACTTTACTAATTCACCACAAATTTTAATCTTATTATACTATTGTTTACTTGTTTTTCCTTTAGCCCATGTTCACATCTGACTTGTAATGACGGTTGAAAGCGAGGCACCGTATTCACACTGGAAGGTGACGGGAGAGTAGTTATGTGACGACACTACAGAAAAAATACGCTGAAACTTCAGACACTGCAATAGCAAATAAACCTTCAGGGATCCTCTTAGGAAAGCTTTGTTTCAAACGTTCTGTAACCAAAGTAATTGCCTCCGGTCGTTAAACTTCAAGTAACGGCACACAGAAACACCAGAGAAGACAATAGGCCGTGCTCTTTTGCGGCTGCGCCTATTAGCATTCTGCTGCCTCATCAAGGGACAGAAACCACTTACCTCTCCCAGAAAGAAAAGAACAAAAGAGGGGAAGAGCAGGTCTTTGTAGGTGGTAGCTAAAAAAAAAAGAAGAAAAGGAAAGAAGGTTACAATTCAAATTCAAGTCACGGCAAGATCGTTAAAGAAGATGCAACCGAGCGTAGATGGGACAAGGTTGCTAAAGGAAATCGACCACGACTACGCTGAAGGGAGCATCCAGACATTTATCTAAATTTAGTTATTTCTTTAATCGTATGGCTGGGGGCCCCCGTCGGGCAGACCGTTCGCCGGGTGCCGGTCTTTCTATGTGAGGCCACTTCGGCGACCTGCAGTCGATGAGGGCGATAGGATGATGATAGCACAAAGTCCAGTCCCTGGGCGGAGAAAATTCCCCGACCCGGCTGGGAAACGAACCCGGGTCCATAGGATTGACAATCCGTCAAGCTGACCATTCAGCTACTAGGGGGCGGACATTTATCTAAGGAGATCTAGAGACAGTTATCATTATTATAGTCTTATTATTATAAAGCATTTACAAGCTACGTAAGCTCTTTGTTGCTGATTTAACTTCTTCTGCCACAATCTTCATAAATCTATGTTCATGTGATCTCATTACACGACCAGGCAACTTAATGGTTTTAGCTATCATATTTGCTATGATGTCAGTTTCTTGAAATAGGTTACGTACTTCGACCTTTTCTGAAATCTGCCGTTTTCCACAGGCAGGGTCCTTCACTGCTCCAAATACACGAGGATGCAAAAGTTAAAAACAAAGCTTGATGAAACTTGGACCATATATAGAAAGAACTGCTACAGTATAGGACGGAATGTGACTGAAAGGAATTCACAACGAGACGAAAAGAAATGATATTTTTATTCAATGATAATAATTACACTGATATCATGGCGATTTGAGATGGTCCCATGGACATTACAAAAGGCAGGATATGGTTCTTAATAGGGTGTGTGATCACCACGGACAGCAACGTGATACCATGCTGCCACGGGATTGATAAAGAGTTCTTGTGGTATTTATCAGTAAACTCTTCCGGGCTAAGTTGCCGTGGTCGATCTGTAGAACTTCTTCTCCCTGACCTTTCGTTCTCAACTACGGAGAACATCTTCCGAGGTGAGTCGACGACTGGCTGCTAGGAGCTGGGGCCGCCGCTTATATAGAGATCGTAGGGGGCGCCACCACACGTCACGTGGCGTCGATGTGCAGCTATCTCTGGCTATCGTCTGTTCTCTCGATTGCAGGCAATCGACTGTCACGTGATTGATGCAACGTCGACCGCCATATCTTATCCAATTTTAATCCTTCTTCTTTACGATTAAAATTGTATTGATGTTTGTGGATTTCAATTGCCTCTCTATACATACGTGTATAATAGTGCGACGTCCTCGCTAGCACGCTTGTTTCACCAAATTTTATGTCGTGATCTCCATCCTTAAAAACATGTTCCGCTACTGCCGATTTGTCGATATGTCCCAAGCGACAGTTTCTTTTGTGCTCCGTCAACTGTGTATTGATGCTTCTTTTTGTAGTTCCTATGTAAACCCTGCCGCAAATACACGGAATTTTATATACCCCTGGGGTGGCTAGGGGGTGACGAGCATCTTTTGTTGATCTTAGGCATTCACTAATTTTCTTAGTAGGTCTAAAAATGGTCTCCACCTGAAACTTGGCTAGTACTTTTCCAATGCGATCTGTGATATTATGGATGAACGGAAGAAATACTTTTCCAGCTGATGGTTGTTGCTGTCTCCTATTTTTAGGCATTTTTCTATTTGGGTGAAGTGCTCGATTAATCTCGTTTTTCGTATAACCATTTTTTCGCAAAGGCCATTCGTAAATGATTTAGTTTTTCTTGTAAGTAGCCTGGTTCACAAATATTATTGGCCCTATCCACTAGTGTTTTTATGACCCCCCTCTTTTGCCTAGGGTGGTGGTTTGAGTTCTTATGGAGGTAGCGATCGGTATGTGTACCTTTCCTGTAGACCTTATGGCCTAAGGTCCCATCCGCCCGTTTGATAACTGATACATCCAAGAAGTTAAGTTGTCCATTCTTCTCCTTCTCCATAGTAAATTTAATCTTTGGGTTGATGCTATTTAAGTGTACCAGAAAATCATTCAAGTCTTCTTCCTCATGATTCCATATTACAAAGGTATCATCCACATACCGATACCACTTCGAGGGGCTTTTTTTGGCCGACTGCAATGCTTGATGTTCAAAATATTCCATGAATAAATTCGCAATTGCGGGACTTAGGGGGCTTCCCATGGCTATCCCATCAATCTGTTCATAAGTCCCGCAATTGCGAATTTATTCATGGAATATTTTGAGCATCAAGCATTGCAGTCGGCCAAAAAAAGCCCCTCGAAGTGGTATCGGTATGTGGATGATACCTTTGTAATATGGAATCATGAGGAAGAAGACTTGAATGATTTTCTGGTACACTTAAATAGCATCAACCCAAAGATTAAATTTACTATGGAGAAGGAGAAGAATGGACAACTTAACTTCTTGGATGTATCAGTTATCAAACGGGCGGATGGGACCTTAGGCCATAAGGTCTACAGGAAAGGTACACATACCGATCGCTACCTCCATAAGAACTCAAACCACCACCCTAGGCAAAAGAGGGGGGTCATAAAAACACTAGTGGATAGGGCCAATAATATTTGTGAACCAGGCTACTTACAAGAAGAACTAAATCATTTACGAATGGCCTTTGCGAAAAAATGGTTATACGAAAAACGAGATTAATCGAGCACTTCACCCAAATAGAAAAATGCCTAAAAATAGGAGACAGCAACAACCATCAGCTGGAAAAGTATTTCTTCCGTTCATCCATAATATCACGGATCGCATTGGAAAAGTACTAGCCAAGTTTTAGGTAGAGACCATTTTTAGACCTACTAAGAAAATTAGTGAATGCCTAAGATCAACAAAAGATGCTCGTCACCCCCTAGCCACCCCAGGGGTATATAAAATTCCGTGTAGTTGCGGCAGGGTTTACATAGGAACTACAAAAAGAAGCATCAATACACGGTTGACGGAGCACAAAAGAAACTGTCGCTTGGGACATATCGACAAATCGGCAGTAGCGGAACATGTTTTTAAGGATGGAGATCACGACATAAAATTTGGTGAAACAAGCGTGCTAGCGAGGACGTCGCACTATTATACACGTATGTATAGAGAGGCAATTGAAATCCACAAACATCAATACAATTTTAATCGTAAAGAAGAAGGATTAAAATTGGATAAGATATGGCGGTCGACGTTGCATCAATCACGTGACAGTCGATTGCCTGCAATCGAGAGAACAGACGATAGCCAGATATAGTTGCACATCGACGCCACGTGACGTGTGGTGGCGCCCCCTACGATCTCTATATAAGCGGCGGCCCCAGCTCCTAGCAGCCAGTCGTCGACTCACATCGGAAGATGTTCTCCGTAGTTGAGAACGAAACGTCAGGGAGAAGAAGTTCTACAGATCGACCACGGCAACTTAGCACGGAAGAGTTTACTGATAAAGACGCCGGCCGTGAAAGCGTACATGGAATGAGTTCTTGTGGTAGTTCGTTCCATTCCTCCACCACCGTGGCTGACAATTGCTGGGTGGTCGTTAATGCGTATGGACGTGCTGCGATACGTCAGTCCATTGCGTCCCACACGTGCTAGATGGGATTTAAGTCAAGGGAATTGGCAGGTCAACCCATTCGCCGAATATCCTCTCGTTGTAAGAGCTCCTCCACCTGTGCTGTTCGTTGCGGTCGCACATTTTCATCATAAAAAAAAAGGTCAGGCACGAATGCAAAACTGAAAAGACGAACTTGCGGAAGCAGTACAGTGTCACAATAATATTGGCCGGTGAATGTATCATGTTTAAAGATTTGGAGGTCAGTATTCCCATGCAACATTACGTCTGCCTAACCCATAACACCTGAACCACCAACACAATCATGTACGACAATGTTTCTGGGCGCATTACGTGTTCCCATCTCTCGCCTTATGAGGGTACGTCCAGAATCACTACTCAGCCTGAAACTACTCTCATCCTCCAAGAGCACGCGACCCCACTCGTCGTTGGTCCACTCCCTATGCTCTAGGCACCATCGCAAACGGTGCCGTAAATGTGCGGGCAGTCGTCGGGCAAAGAGACCACTCCTTGCAGTCGCCATGCCACTGTAGAGTGTTAATTTGCGTGCCTTGTCGAGTAGTTTATCTCGTCCTCAAGTTTTACAGACCAGTGTATTTTAAATATTTTGAGTTGTAAATATCGGGATTATACAAATGACTTATAGACGCGTGTTTTGCTTTTTCTGGAGATTTTTCTACTCTTTAAGACAATTGACGGGGTATAATACTCGTTTCGTTTAGAATTCTGATTTTAATTTCATATTTTACATTAGACGGTGTAGGTACCAAGATATTGAAATCTGTTTGCTTGTTCAAATGTTTCAGTTTGGACTTTCAAGTGGGTGTTATTGGGAATACGGGTGAGCGCAAAATACTCTGTTTTGTTGACATTTAATTTGTAAACAGGCTCCTTGAAGAGACATTATAGAAAATTTAAATCTCAAAGGCCCATCAGGAATTTGAAAACAGATTCACCGAGTATGTCTCTAGTATGAGCTGTTTGATCTTGCTCAATATCATTAAAATCATCCTTCAGCCCTCAGAACTGTCGTATTTAAATCACCTGTCGCTCGGCTGTTCCAGATACGCCAGTTAGCAGGCCAAACTTCATACGGCAATAGCCAAAATGTAAATCCCTCTGCTCAGAAATATGAAGAAACATGCCCGACAGCTAGTAAATATATCTACATCGCAATATATTATCAAGACGCGGAAATCCCTCCGTAAATTCCAAGCTAAGGAGACATCGAGCTCCAGAAAGCGCATTACTCGGCTGACTCCACAGATGCACATCAGTCAGCTGACGCCAGGGGAAAAAACCGTATGCAGTAGCTTTAATTACCTGGTTACTTGTTCATAGTATTAATCCCTAGCTCTGACCGAACACTAGCAAACATACTCCAGTAGCGTTCTTTGACCAGCACTCCCAAGCCCCCTCTTTGTCGCACATGAAGCATTTTTGGGATGCAATGAGGAAACGTTTACTTCCACGCCAGCTTTCAGCAGTAATCTTCATGAGCTGACACATCATGTGTTTCAGGTATGGCAATTAAATCCTCAAAATGACATTCGGAAGCTGTTTGTTTCCATGCTAAAACGAATATAAGAGTGTGTTCGTTCCCGTGAAGATCACATCTCGTACTGATGTTGATGATGGACATTAGTTCCGAATGAAATAAAAGTGTAATTCTTTAATAATGAATATCTCCTCACAGCAGTGTAAATATTGAACTTGTGCTTCATGGTGTATCATTTTCCATTTCCGCCAGTGTATTTATCTCCAATTTTGAAGCCCACATAACTTACTATGAGTAAAATACGACAATCATCAAAATCCTCTGCTCATGACTGCTTACATGTTTATTTGGAATGACAATACGCCATTATAAGTACAAAAATTAATTTAAGAAACTATTGCTGCATTATTAAAAAATAATTGCATTTTACTTTATACGCATTGTTTCATTTGTACAATACACTTGAGCAAAGCGCATTACTATTACGGAAGGGAAATTACAATTTAACGTTCTGTTGATTTGCAGGTCATTTAACTGGAGAGGGATGGGGAAGGAAACCGATGGTGCCCATTTCAAAGGAACCATCCTAGCATTTGCCTTAAATAATTTAGGGAAACCACGGAAAACATAAATTGCCATGGCCTCGTTGGAAATTGAACCACTGTCTTTCCGAACGTATCTTGCCACTTCGTCAGCTCACTCCATGCCGTTATTAAGATAACCATTATTCAAGCATTGATGTTGTAATACACTTCTACACTGAAATAATTCACATCCAGGGCACTGGTTCTACAATCTGTCACATATTCTGATGAAAGGACTGTTCTGTTGTAATATCCTCAAGCAGTAACCAGGTTGATTACAACAATTTTCTGCATCATTCTCTCCTGCAATCTCTTAGTTGCAGTACCGCTACTCAAGTCTGGAAGATGTTAATGCAACTGTTGAATTGAAATGAAAAACAAATTTCGGAACTGGATCTAAGTATTAAGCAAATTCAAACGCATTCGACCTGTAGACTGTTTTGCGTAACAAAACACCACCTAGAAGGGAACCACTATACTCAGTAGGGCAAATTCTGTCACATAAATCTATCTCGTCAAACCTATGTTTATTGTATTGTACCCCTGTATACATCTGTGCTAGTACTTGCGCATAGCTTGCTGTATGTAGACATCGCATAACATAGAGTTCAACACAACAATCATAGCAATCAATATAAGAGAGACAGCGCCGCTCTTTGTCACAGCCCCGTTGTCTATAAAATTAAAACAGGTTACAAATCTTCGTTGGCTCTTTTTTCCACTTTCACTTTATCCTCTATGCAAGGTTTCTCCTTCAGCAGCGGCAGACAAAAACCAAAGTCCTGAAAATTCGCCATTGGCCAACGCTTCCACTGACTCCCGACTAAGCAATATGCCTCAAACCAAATGAGCCAGCGCAACTGTTAAAATAATGAACTCGTATACGAGACAGAGGGAACACTCTACCAACAGATGTGTAAAGCTGGAAAACTTTTTGAAACAAGTCACTGCAACAATTGATACTTATATTCCTTAAGTAAAGTTTGTGAAGTCTCATGGCGCTCTTGTTTCACACAGCTACGATGGGACGAGCCATCGAGAGAGGTGGAGCATTAGTAAGACAATGGCTTCACATTCAGGAGAACAACGGTTCAAACCCCCGACCAGATCTAGTTTTTTCGTGGTTCCTTTAATCTCTTACACCAAATATTCGGTTAATTCCTTTGCAAAGGACATGGCTGAATTTGATCTGTATCCTTTCCCAAACAGAGCTTGTACTCGAGGACGTAGCCAAAGGGGTGATCCGGAGGTCCGGACGCTCCCTGTTACCTAAGAGAAATTACACACCAATTAGTTGCCGTGTAAAGCCGATTTCACACACGCAACGAAAGTATGGCCACAGTTAGTGGAATACTCCAGTTGCAATGCAGTTTCATGTGTAAACTCCCAGTTATTAGATACGCAACTTAAGAGACGAAACTTTTGTCATGCCACAAAAAGTTCGACTTGGTTGTACTTTATGGTACCACTTTCCTTCCACCACAGCTCCCTGGTGGCAGTATTTCAAATCACGAGCAACCTGTCGCAGTTATCGTTGGGTAATTGCTGATGTACTCCATTCGCTTTCAATTTGTTTTCGTTTTGTTGCTAAAAAAAGTGAAATCAGTGGTCGGCAGGCTCATATTCGCAGCTTCTGAAACTACAAGAAGAGCAAACTTTGTTTTTTTGCAAAATTGTGTGTGTGTGTGTGTGTGTGTGTGTGTGTGTGTGTGTGTGTGTAAACTAATGACGTATCCCACCATAGTAAAAGATTTTTGAATGAATAAGTAAATCAAGTAAATATACTTAATGTATGTAGCTAAAAAAGCGAGTCGTGTAAACTTCGTGATCTGAGAGACCAAGAATTGTATAAATTATAGTCTATATGCAGGAAATGGCTCCCAATGTGATGTGGCAGCTGTTAAACTCAAAATTAGTTATTCGAAAAGGCTATATCAACGAGTACAATTAAGATTCTAAAATCTTAGAAAACTCACGTGTCTGTAGATAATGTTTACATGTTAGCTGTTGGTTAGTTGGCCATGGCAGACAGCATTTTCGTCTCCGGGTGTTATTTCTTTTATGAATGAGTATGTGGCCTCTGATTTATCCCTGTGAGAAATCGATTTTCGGAGCCAACATTTCGGTTTCATCCCTCTTGCATTTAATTCTTGTCACAGTTCTAATGGCATAACCTGCAACACGCGCCCATGTGGTTTCAACTGACACCATATTGAAAGCTGTGCAACTACGTAGAATTTGTGGCGTCCTGTATGAACGGTAGCACACGACGCCACTACAGAAAGCTACAAGCTGTGCCACCACATTAGCTGCGTCTCTGCACCTAGCTTTAAGCAACTGAAAGATGTTTTGAATTTCAGTCATACGACGAAAAAGGGATACGCACTATCTATAGTCCACAAGGCCATCGATAGAGTTCAACTATCGTAATATCAATAGCACTATATGCTATTGTCCATCCATACTTTACGTAAGACCAACTACTGCACATTGTTAGCCTTACTTGAGCTCATTTGTTGTTTCGTTAACCAGTTCAGTTCTCACCTGCAGTTGAATGTAATGTTAAGTGCTGCGGTTTACTGTTTTTGAGTTGTGTGCTGTTGTCAGTTTCCAATTACGGATAAGTTTGGAACAAGAAAGAAACCGATTTTGATTCTTCCATTAGCGATATAGTAAGTTAAAAACATGTACGCAGTACTACAATAGCCTAATTACCTATCTATAGCAGTTTAATATTAGCCTTGGAGCTACAATATTTCAGCATTTCACAAGGCAGCGGAGTGGCAAATATCATTACAAATAACATTCAGTGAAAATCAGCGCATAAAAATACACTTAGATTTACTTGTGTAGCCCAAAAATTACGTTGATCAATAAAAATATCGCCCTAATGCCGGTGGTTGCACTTCTTTAAAAAAAATTGCTCAAAATTCTGTCATAAACAGTCCAAATGGCAAAACACCGCCCAATCTTGTCATCCGGGCAGTATTCAATCAAGGAACTAGTTCCGATGCAGAACGATGGCGAGGGGTTTGTGGAGAGTGGAGTGTGTATGTGATGATAGCACATTCTATAGTTCGCTTCTGAAAGATGTTTTCAGTGGGCAGCTTGAATTCTTACGAGCCGACTACGCGCTGCATCCCTCCCTCCGTCTCCCCTTACTTTCGTCCAAAATATATTAACACTTTTGTAATACGTACTATAAGAACTGAAGGCAGGAATTTCATCCACAATTAAATGTTAAAAAATGCATGCATCCATGCACTATCCAATGACCGAACATGCACAGTGAAAGGAAAAACATGCTGTATCAAAAATGGTTCAAATGGCTCTGAGCACTATGGGACTCAACTGCTGAGGTCATTAGTCCCCTAGAACTTAGAACTAGTTAAACCTAACTAACCTAAGGACATCACAAACATCCATGCCCGAGGCAGGATTCGAACCTGCGACCGTAGCGGTCTTGCGGTCCCAGACTCCAGCGCCTTTAACCGCACGGCCACTTCGGCCGGCTATGCTGTATCAGAAGCCCATCTTTGTTGTGGTGTATTTTATTTTATTTTAAAACACTGTACAGCAACCAGTTTTCCAAATTCTCTACCGACTGGGGTAGCTCTGCGCCGTGAGGCGCTGAGCCAGCAAACCGTGGATTCGGCAGACCAGGTGGTTTGAATCCATCTGCCAGCCACTTTGAAAATGGTTTTATGTGGTTTCCCGTTTTCAGTTTGGGCAAATGCCGAAGTTGGTCCCTTACTATAGGCCACAAGCAATACCTTCCGAATATCTTTCTTACCTGTTTTACACACATTAAGCACCATGTGCTTTTCAGAAGAACTTAATGATTTCTTCTCTGCTCGCTTCTTTGGTGGACTCAGAACTGACACGTCGACCTCGCTCGCTGAATCCGTAGATGACATAATGAGGACGGCCGTATCCGATGCTAATGAAATAAGTGAATATATAAAATAAGATACCATGCGATGCTATTGGATGCGCACATAAACAGTGAATGCTCAGCGTGACTGCAAACATATATACTTACTCCAATAATCAATAACTAGTTATTCAAGCGTTTCTACAGATGAACTTAAGATATTCTGAAATCGCCGCTGTACAACACCCACTAACGAGCTCACACCTGCAACTGAGACTGCCACACTGACTGAGCGCAGCGCCTGCGAACCGCACAATGCATCGCTCATAAAGGACAAACGGTTGCACCCATCGCATTCGAACAAACTACAAAATTAAATTCAGACCTTCCTGAAACTTTTCTTGCTTACACCCCCCCAAAAAAATTTAAAGGGGAAAAGTTTGTCGCTTACTATATTTCGGATGATGATTTGGTAAAAGTTCTGCATCAGACGTGATGTTTTAATTTATTACTTCACTATTACTGACTCTATTGGGCAGAAAATTTGTAGACGTCATCAACATATAGTACTGAAGGCAATTACGAAATTATTTTGCTGTGCGACACACAGTTTAGGAGATATCGCGTGATAGATATAGAGTAACTCGGAAAAACTTTTCCTGAAAGCTTAAATATTTCTCTTTTTCAGTGACAATAAATTTTAATGTAATGTAAACAAAGGTGTCGGAAGGTAGTTCTCGGATCACTTTATCATGTTCAGGTGCCAAATTATAAGAACACGACTTTCATTTTTTAATTTCTGGCGCCCCTGCCTTGTACAGCCCTCGACGGCAGCGCTGTGGTCACGCGCCTTGCCGTGTTTACAGTACGTCTCTTGTTTCGGTGAATGGAGTATAGTGACCTGCCTGCTGCATCGGGTTTCACTGTCTTCCTTCTCTCTCTTCGACATCAACGCCAAAAACGCAAAACTAAAATTCTTCGTGCAGTTATCCATGTCACCTACACTCAACACATACACTTGAAACACAACTCTTACATTTCGCAAAGGAAATGTGCTATTGTGTGCGAAGCAAGACAATTTTAACAATTAGATAGCTGTCCCTATGACACCGCGAGACTAATTTACTTTTATGGTAAGCTTAACGTGAGTGTCTCTGATTTCATAGTTTCATATCGGCGTATCTTACGTCGTACTGTAGTGCTCCCGAAGTTTCCATCTTGTCACTGGTCTCATATCTCTCGTTCACAACTGATGTACCTAAATCAGTACCAGCAAACCGTGTTCATAATTCTGAAGTAATATTTAACCCTCTAGAAGCACAAGATTCCCCTGTACCACCTTTATACTCAGTTTATCTAGAGGTTGCTGGTGTAACCTAATGATTCTAAAGGCAATCAGTTCAAAACGCAAGCTATATTTATATGTTACATCACATCAGTTAGTACCAATAGGATTTGTATCTTAAAATCTATCATTCTTTCTACTTATCTAAGCAACTAAATGTTTTAGGGATGATCCACGATCACAAATACTAACTTCTATTTACTAAGATTCTAAGAGAAGTCCCATTCCGGCCTGAAACTTATACATACTGATTTTTCCTCAAGAATATTTTGCACTTACAGAGTATTAACAAGACTCATTATTGTCTAGGCCAAGATCAGATTCTCTAAAAATTCTATCGTATTCTAAACATTTAGGGCACTGTATGCTCTATCTTACTGTCTTTATCTAAATACCCACCATTCAAGCATCTTTCAACAAATTGTAATTCATCTCGCTCCCCTCCTACGTCGAACTTAGGGCGTACCGGTATGTTAATAACTAGCAACCAGTGTCACAACTTACCTTCTTCTCGAAGGTACTGGAGAAGATTGTGTACATAAGAACCATACACCCTTCTCTTAAGATAAGACTTTCGGTACGTCTCAATTTGGATTTCAGAAGGGTCTTCCCACAGAGCTGAAAGGATGCAGAGTGTTGCACTGAGAAACCCAAGATGTGTACATAAAGAAACAGAATCTTCAGAAGGCTTCAGTCACTACTGACTACATATGTATCACAGTGATCGATACTGAGTCTGATCTTGTTTTTGTTATACACAAATGATCTGAAGTTATAAAGGCTGAGTCAAAAAGGACTTCAAAACTTTTGAATGATACGGAAATTTATTGAGGTAACTAACAGAATGGGTAGATGTGTCATTTAGTAGCAGACAACCTCAAGTTTGATTCAAAACTTTTCAATGATACGGAAATTTATTGAGGTAACTTACAGAATAGGTAGATGTGTCATTTAGTAGCAGACAACCTCAAGTTTGATTCATGTAGTGCATCAGTACCCCATTCCGCCACCAGCAGCGCCAGCGTAGTGCACATTTAAAATGGCTACTTTCATTGGTGCAGAGCGTGCTCGCTGTGTGTGTTGATTTCCTGAAACGAACTCTGTTAGAGCCGTTCGGCGTAAATACCGCACCGATTACGCTACATCTACATCTACATCTACATTTATACTCCGCAAGCCACCCAACGGTGTGTGGCTGAGGGCACTTTACTGCCACTGTCATTACCTCCCTTTCCTGTTCCAGTCGCGTATGGTTCGCGGGAAGAACGACTGTCTGAAAGCCTCCGTGCGCGCTCTAATCTATCTAATTTTACATTCGTGATCTCCTCGAGAGGTATAAGTAGGGGGAAGCAATATATTCGATACCTCATCCACAAACGCACCCTCTCGAAACCTGGCGAGCAATCTACACCGCGATGCAGAGCGCCTCTCTTGCAGAGTCTGCCACTTGAGTTTATTAAACATCTCCGTAACGCTATCACGGTTACCAAATAACCCTGTGACGAAACGCGCCGCTGTTCTTTGGATCTTCTCTATCTCCTCCGTCAAACCGATCTGGTACGGATCCCACACTGATGAGCAATACTCAAGTATAGGTCGAACGAGTGTTTTGCAAGCCACCTCCTTTGTTGATGGACTACATTTTCTAAGCACTCTCCCAATGAATCTCAACCTGGTACCCGCCTTACCAACAATTAATTTTATATGATCATTCCACTTCAAATCGTTCCGCCCGCATACTCCCAGATATTTTACAGAAGTAACTGCTACCAGTGTTTGTTCCGCTATCATATAATCATACAATAAAGGATCCTTCTTTCTATGTATTCGCAATACATTACATTTGTCTATGTTAAGGGACAGTTGCCACTCCCTGCACCAAGTGCCTATCCGCTGCAGATCTTCCTGCATTTCGCTACAATTTTCTAATGCTGCAACTTCTCTGTATACTACAGCATCATCAGCGAAAAGCCGCATGGAACTTCCGACACTATCTACTAGGTCATTTATATATATTGTGAAAAGCAATGGTCCCATAACACTCCCCTGTGGCACGCCAGAGGTTACTTTAACGTCTGTAGACGTCTCTCCATTGATAACAACATGCTGTGTTCTGTTTGCTAAAAACTCTTCAATCCAGCCACACAGCTGGTCTGATATTCCGTAGGCTCTTACTTTGTTTATCAGGCGACAGTGCGGAACTGTATCGAACGCCTTCCGGAAGTCAAGAAAAATAGCATCTACCTGGGAGCCTGTATCTAATATTTTCTGGGTCTCATGAACAAATAAAGCGAGTTGGGTCTCACACGATCGCTGTTTCCGGAATCCATGTTTTCCAATCATTTGGAACCTCCGTTCCTCTAGAGACTTGCGGTACACGGCTGTTAGAAGGGGGGCAAGTTCTTTCGCGTACTCTGTGTACAATCGAATTGGTATCCCGTCAGGTCCAGTGGACTTTCCTCTAT
The DNA here is from genome assembly GCF_023864345.2 of Schistocerca serialis cubense. Classification (NCBI taxonomy): domain Eukaryota; kingdom Metazoa; phylum Arthropoda; class Insecta; order Orthoptera; family Acrididae; genus Schistocerca; species Schistocerca serialis. Next base: position 387,955,184 of record NC_064640.1, read on the forward strand.
TGAGTGATTCCAGTTGCTTTTCTATTCCTTGGACACTTATTTCGATGTCAGCCATTTTTTCGTTTGTGCGAGGATTTAGAGAAGGAACTGCAGTGCAGTCTTCCTCTGTGAAACAGCTTTGGAAAAAGGTGTTTAGTATTTCAGCTTTACGCGTGTCATCCTCTGTTTCAATGCCATCATCATCCCGGAGTGTCTGGATATGCTGTTTCGAGCCACTTACTGATTTAACGTAAGACCAGAACTTCCTAGGATTTTCTGTCAAGTCGGTACATAGAATTTTACTTTCGAATTCACTGAACGCTTCACGCATAGCCTTCCTTACGCTAACTTTGACATCGTTTAGCTTCTGTTTGTCTGAGAGGTTTTGGCTGCGTTTAAAATTGGAGTGAAGCTCTCTTTGCTTTCGCAGTAGTTTCCTAACTTTGTTGTTGTACCACGGTGGGTTTTTCCCGTCCCTCACAGTTTTACTCGGCACGTACCTGTCTAAAACGCATTTTACGATTGCCTTGAACTTTTTCCATAAACACTCAACATTGTCAGTGTCGGAACAGAAATTTTCGTTTTGATCTGTTAGGTAGTCTGAAATCTGCCTTCTTGCTAAACATCTTCTTGCTAAACAGATAAACCTCCCTCCCTTTTTTTATATTCCTATTAACTTCCATATTCAGGGATGCTGCAACGGCCTTATGATCACTGATTCCCTGTTCTGCACTTAAAGAGTCGAAAAGTTCGGGTCTGTTTGTTATCAGTAGGTCCAAGATGTTATCTCCACTAGTCGGTTCTCTGTTTAATTGCTCGAGGTAATTTTCAGATAATGCACTCAGTATAATGTTACTCGATGCTCTGTCCCTACCACCCGTCCTAAACATCTAAAGAACCTCGAAGCAGGCCTACAATTTCCTCTTGACACAAGAACTTAGTTGAGACGGATCGTTGACTACGACATGATAAATCACCAGGTCGCCCGCGTGTTGATGATTATATCGAACAGGTTAGGGGGAGCTTTGCCCACAGTCCATAAGAATCAACGCGACGTGCGTCTCGCGAGACTGACATTCCACAAAAGACTGTTTGACAACCTGAAATTCAAATCTACGGTGCTGTTGCACAACTTAGCCCGATCTGCTGCAACGAGTGTGGGAAGAAGTCGATTACCGGTGGGATGTTTGCCGCATCACAAATGGTAGTCACATAGAACCAAAATGACACATGACACTTTAATTTTGAAATCTGAGGTTGTTTGCAGCAAAATGACTCATCTACCGATTCTGTAAGTTACCGTATCTCAATAAATTTCTGCATCATTCCAAAGTTGTAAAGTCCTTTTTGACTCATCTCGTATATTCAAGATCAGAAAAAGTTCCCTTGGCTGACTATACAAGTACCATAAATAAGCATAACAAATACAGGCATCGCCTGCAGAACACAGGGCAATCGTTCGGAATTAATGTGCAGATATACCGATACAGGAAGCGTATTATTTGCTCGTTATCAATTTCGCTCTGCAAACTAGACCAATTTCGAATATTCAGTGTCCTGAAGGTAACACATTAAATCTTCGACACTCTGCTTGGCATCATCGTCAACACAGGTCTTCGACATGTTGCCAGCAGGGCGATGAACATCTGAAGAGTCTTTTGACTCAGACAACCTCAAGTTTGATTCATGTAGTGCATCAGTACCCCATTGTAGCGCAGTCGTTAGGCATTTGTTTTGTTTTGGTACGTCAGTGGCACTTGTCTGTCTAGTAGGCTCTCAGAGACCAGTGTGGCCTGAGCTCCCAGTTGGTGTACATCGACAGTGCAGAAAGATACGTATATAGCTTCTTCTCTGTGTTTACTTCGTAGATTCTTACTTAAATTGCGTGTGAGTTTCGTATAGGAGGTGCAATTTCGAGTTTTAGTTACTGTAATCGTAAATTCAGGCCGATTGTAGTGCAGTCGTTAGGCATTTGTACAGGTTAGTTCATAGATTCTTTGCGTGTTTCCCTTGCGCTATCTATGCACGGACTTGTATTTCAGTAACTATTGTTCAACATCGATTAGAATGTGTTCGGATGAGGGCTGAATTAGCATCCCTTCGCTCACAGCTGCAGGCGGCGCTGGCTTCGGTCGCACAGCTTGAGGCTGTTGCCAATGGGCACCACTGTGGGGAGCCGGACTTGCGTATCACGGGGATGTCAACCTCGTCCCATCTGTCCCCAGATCGGTCTGCAGCTGCGGTTGTCCCAGTTGCCGCCCGCAGTGGGGCTGAGCCCTCGCCTGTGGTTGATTGGGAGGTCGTTCCAAGGCGTGGCAGGCAGCGAAAGACGTCCCCACAGGCTGATCAGAAAGCCTCACCGGTGCGTCTGAAACAGGTTTCAGGTACTGTCTCTGGCTGAGCCAGATGCAGCTGCCTGCCCTGTTTCAGAGGATGATTCTCAGCCTTCAAGGTCTGGGCAATCGCAGAGGGTGGGCTTATTGGTAGTTGGGAGCTCCAATGTTAGGCGCGTAATGGGGCCCCTTAGGGATATGGCGGCTAAGGAGGGGAAGAAATCCAGTGTGCACTCCGTGTGCATTCCGGGTGGAGTCATTCCTGATGTGGAAAGGGTCCTTCCGGATTCCATGAAGAGCACAGGGTGCAGCCAGCTGCAAGTGGTGGCACATGTCGGCACTAATGACGTGTGTCGCTTTGGATCTGAGGAAATTCTCTCTGGATTCCAGCGGCTACTTGATTTGGTGTAGGCTGCCGGTCTTGCTTACGAGATGAAGGCAGAGCTCACCATCTACAGCATCGTTGACAGAACCGACTGCAGACCTTTGGTGCAGAGCTGGGTGGAGGGTCTGAATCAGAGGCTCAGACGGTTTTGCGACCGTGTTGGCTGCAGATTCTTTGACTTGCGCCATAGAGTGGTGGGGTTTCGGGTTCCGCTGAATGGGTCAGGAGTTCACTACACTCAGCTGGCTGCTACGCGGGTAGCGGAGGCTGTGTGGCGTGGACTAGGCGGTTTTTTTTTTGTTAGAAGGCCTCGGGAAAGTACGGGATGGGCTGCAATCTCAAAGGGTTCATGGCAAATACAGGACTTGCTTGGATCAAGGAACAGTTGGAATTGTAGTTGTAAATTGTTGCAGTTGTGCTGGGAAAGTCCCTGAGCTTGAAGCGCTAATAGAAAGCACAGAAGCTGAAATCGTTATAAGTACAGAAAACTGGCTAAAGCCTGAAATAAGTTCTGCAGAAATTTTTACGAAGTCTCAGACGGTGTTCAGGAAAGATAGATTAGGCAGAATTGGTGGTGGAGTGTTTGTGTTTGTCAGTAGTGGTTTATCTTGTAGTGAAGTCGAAGTAGATACTCCGTGCGAATTGGTATGGGTGGAGGCTATACTTAACACCAGAACTAAGTTAATAATTGGCTCCTCCTACCGAACCCCAGACTCCGATGATATAGTTGCTGAACAGTTCAGAGAAAATTTGAGTCTCGTAACAAATAAATACCCCACTCATACGGTGGGGACTTCAACCTTCCCTCGATATGTTGGCAAAAATACCGGTGGTAGGCAGAAAACATCTTCCGAGATTGCCCTAAATGCTTTCTCCGAAAATTATTTCGAGCAGTTAGTCCACGAACCCACGCGAATTGTAAATGGTTGCGAAAACACACTTGAGCTCTTAGCCACAAACAATCCAGAGCTAATAGAGAGCATCATGACTGATACTGGGATTAGTGATCAAAAGGTCGTTATAGCTAGGCTCAATACCGTTTCTTCCAAATCCACCAGAAACAAACGCAAAATAATTTTATTTAAAAAAAGTGGATACAGTCTCACTAGAAGCCTTCCTAAGAGACAATCTCCTTTCCTTCCGAACTGACTATGCAAATGTAGACGAGATGTGGCTCAAATTCAAAGATATAGTAGCAACAGTAATTGAGAGATTCATACCTCATAAATTGGTAAGAGATGGAACTGATCCCCCATGGTACACAAAACAGGTCCGAACGCTGTTGCCGAGGCAACGGAATAAGCATGCGAAGTTCAGAAGTAGGCGAAATCCCGAAGATTGGCTAAAATTTACAGACGCGCGAAATTTGGCACGGACTTCAATGCGAGATGCCTTTAATAGGTTCCACAACGAAACATTGTCTCGAAATTTGGTACAAAATGCGAAGAAATTCTGGTCGTATGTAAAGTACACAAGTGGCAAGACGCAGTCAATACCTTCGCTGCGCAGTGCCGATGGTACTGTTACCGACGACTGTGCCGCTAAAGCGGAGTTATTGGACGCAGTTTTCCGAAATTCCTTCACCAGGGAAGACGAATGGAAAATTCCAGAACTTGAAACACGAACAGCTGCTAGCATGAGTTTCTTAGAAGTAGATACCTTAGGAGTTGCGAAGCAACTCAAATCGCTTGATACGGGCAAGTCTTCAGGTCCAGATTGTATTTCGATTAGGTTCCTTTCAGATTACGCTGATACAATAGCGCCCTACTTAGCAATCATATTCAACCGCTCTCTCACCGATAGATCTGTACCTACAGATTGGAAAATTGCGCAGGTCGCACCAGTGTTTAAGAAGGGTAGTAGGAGTAATCCATCGAACTACAGACCTATACCATTGACGTCGGTTTGCAGTAGAGTTTTGGAGCATATACTGTATTCAAACATTATGAACCACCTCGAAGGGAACGATCTATTGATACGTAATCAGCATGGTTTCAGAAAACGTTCTTGTGCAACGCAGCTAGCTCTTTATTCGCACGAAATAATGGCCGCTATTGACAGGGGATCTCAAGTTGATTCCGTATTTCTTGATTTCAGGAAAGCTTTTGACACCGTTCCTCACAAGCGATTTCTAATCAAACTGCGGGCCTATGGGGTATCGTATAAATTGTGCGACTGGATTCGTGATTTCCTGTCAGGAAGGTCGCAGTTCGTAGTAATAGACGGCAAATCATCGAGTAAAACTGAAGTGATATCAGGTGTTCCCCAGGGAAAAGCTGAGACCTCTGCTGTTCCTAATCTATATAAATGGCCTGGGTGACAATCTGAGCAGTTCTCTTAGGTTGTTCGCAGATGATGCTGTAATTTACCGTCTAGTAAGGTCATCCGAAGACCAGTATCAGTTGCAACGCGATTTAGAAAAGATTGCTGTATGGTGTGGCAGGTGGCAGTTGACGCTAAATAACGAAAAGTGTGAGGTGATCCACATGAGTTCCAAAAGATACCCGTTGGAATTCGATTAGTCGATAAATAATACAATTCTCAAGGCTGTCAATTCAGCTAAGTACCTGGCTGTAAAAATTACGAACAACTTCAGTTGGAAAGACCACATAGATAATATTGTGGGGAAGGCGAGCCAAAGGTTGCGTTTGATTGGCAGTACACTTAGAAGATGCAACAGGTCCACTAATGAGACAGCTTACACTACACTCGTTCGTCCTCTGTTAGAATATTGCTGCGCGGTGTGGGATCCTTACCAGGTGGGATTTACGGAGGACATCGAAAGGGTGCAAAAAAGGGCAGCTTGTTTTGTATTATCACGTAATAGGGGAGAGAGTGTGGCAGATATGATACGCGACTTGGGATGGAAGTCATTAAAGCAAAGACGTTTTTCGTCGCGGCGAGATCTATTAGGAAATTTCAGTCAACTTTCTCTTCCCAATGCGAAAATATTTTGTTGAGCCCAACCTACATAGGTAGGAACGATCATCAAAATAAAATAAGAGAAATCAGAGCTCGAACAGAAGGTTTAGGTGTTCGTTTTTCCCGCGCGCTGTTCGGGAGTGGAATGGTACAGAGATAGTATGATTGTTGTTCGATGAACCCTCTGCCAATCACTTAAATGTGAGTTGCAAAGTAATTATGTAGATGTAGATGCAGATGTAGATGTAGATGTAGATGACTGAAACGGGAAACTAGTAATAAAGTACATTGTGTGCGATCTTTGGCGGTTTATCTGTTCTTTAGTACTGTAATCAAATCTAAGTAGGAAACTTCAACCATTGGAAATGTAAATAAATTTTATTGTAAAATTAATAACTGTTCCTCTGCAAATGAACTGTCATTGAACTTGGATAAATTACATTTCATGCAATTCTGTGCGCACAGATTCCGATCCTACCATTACAAATAATGCATGACGATAAATAAATAAATAAAAGAGAATATTCTAAATTCTCAGTTGTTTATGATGGTAAAAATCTGAACTGGAACTCAAATATTACAGCTTTTCTGTTCAAAAGTTGACTTTCTTTTCCTATATTCATTCACTAAAGCCTTATGGAACGGTATTCTGTCGTAACTCATTACGAAGAAGAAAATTTTTGTTGCAAAGAAGAGTGTAATAAGGATAATATATTGTAACCCCTCTAGAACCTCTTGTAGACAATTCCTTCAGTTGGGCATACCGACTATCTTCACACTACATTTACTCTCTCTTATCAACAATCATTAACGTTTCTTTGACAACAGTAATATTAATTAATACAGATTGTTACGAGTACAAATGCAGGTATTTCTAGTGACAACTAAGGACCGTATGCTGAACAACATTACATCAGTATTTACTTACACTACTGGCCATTAAAATTGCTGCACCAAGAAGAAATGCAGATGATAAACGGGTATTCATTGGACAAATATATTATACTAGAACTGACATGTGATTACATTTTCACGCAATTTGGGTGCATAGATCCTGAGAAATAAGTACCCTGAACAACTACCTCTGGCCCTAATAACGGCCTTGATACGCCTGGGCATTGAGTCAAACAGATTTCGTGTACGGGTACAGCTGCCCATGCAGCTTCAACACGATACCACAGTTCATCAAGAGTAGTGACTGGCGTATTGTAACGAGCCAATTGCTAGGCCACCATTGACCAGACGTTTTCAGTTGGTGAGAGATCTGGAGAATGTGCTGGCCAGGGCAGCGGTCGAACATTTCCTGTATCCAGAAAGGCCCGTAGAGGACCAGAGGACCTGCAACATGCGGTCGTGCATTATCCTGCCGAAATGTAGGGTTTCGCAGGGATCGAATGAAGGAAGAGTCACCGATCGTAACACATCTGAAATGTAACGTCCACTGTTCAAAATGCCATCAATGCGAACAAGAGGTGACCGAGACGTGTAACCAATGGCACCCCATACCATCACGCCGGGTGATACGCCAGTATGGCGGTGACGAATACACGCTTCCAATGTGCGTTCACTGCAATTTTAATGGCCAGTAGTGTACAACGTGAATGATTTTTCTCAGAAGGTTTCGGTATAAAACGGCAATCCGATACAGCTATTTCAATTATCGTATAAACAGAAGAAAAAGTAGTGCGTTTCTCTGACCTGGAAGTGTAGAACGCTATTGTTACTGCAGGTGCTAATGGAGACGCATTCTAAAGCTATCTTTTGGGATGGGAAAAGCTACCCATCATCTTTTCCGCCGTCACTGTGACAGTGAGTACTTGGTGCTTTGATTTCTACATCTACATAGGTACTCCGCAAGCCACTATGCGATGCATGCCGGTGGGTACTCTGTACCTCTACTAGTCATTTCCTATACTGTTCCACTGAGAAATAGAGCGAGGGAAAAACGACTATCTATATGTCTCCGTATGAGCCCTAATTTCTAGTATCTTTTCTTCGTGGTTAGCGGCAGTAGATTCATTTGGTACTCAGCTGCAAATGCAAATTATCTAAATTTCCTCAATAGTGTACCTCGAAAAGCTCGTCGCCTTCCCTCTACGAATTCCCATTTGAGTTCCTAAAGCATCTCCGTAACCCTTACGTGTTGTTCGAACCTACCGGTAACGACTCTAGTAGCCAGCCTCTGAAGTGTTCCAATGTTTTCCTTTAATCCGACCTGGTACGGATCCAAAACACTCGAGCAGTTCTCAAGAATAGGTCGCACCAGCGTCCTATATGTGGTCTCCTTTATAGGTGAACCACTCTTTCCTAAACTTCTCCCAATAAACCGAAGTCGGCCATTCACCTTCCCTGCCACAGTTCTCACATGCCCGTTCCATATCATATCGCTTTGCAACGTAACGCCCAGGTACTTAAACGACTTGACTACGTCAAGCAGGACGCTAGTAATACTGTATCCGATCATTACTGGTTCGATCTTCCAACTGATCCGCAGTAACTTACATTTTTGCACATTTGGAGCTAGCTACATTCATACCACCAACTAGAAATTTTATCGAAGTCATCTTGTATCTTCCTAAAGTCACTCAACTTCGACACCTTGCCGTACACCACGGCATCATCACCAAACAGCCAAACTAGGTTCTATTACTTAAGAAGTCTTCGAGTCGCTCACATATCTATGAACTTATTCCATATGCTCATAACTTCGTTAACAGCCTGCAGTGGGGCACTGTGTCAAATGCTTTCCGGAAACTAGAAATAAGGAATCTGCCTGTTGCCCTTCGTCCGCAGCTCGTGGTCGTGCGGTAGCGTTCTCGCTTCCCGCGCTCGGGTTCCCGGGTTAGATTCCCGGCGGGGTCAGGGATTTCTCTGCCTCGTGATGACTGGGTGTTGTGTGATGTCCTTAGGTTAGTTAGGTTTAAGTAGTTCTAAGTTCTAGGGGACTGATGACCATAGATGTTAAGTCCCGTAGTGCTCAGAGCCATTTGATTTTGTTGCGCTTCAACCATAGTTTTAAATTCATCACGTTAGAAAAGTGCAAGCTGAGTTTCACATGAGCGATTCTTTCTAAAACCATGCTGACTCGTGGACATAAGCGTCTCAGTCTCAAGAAAGATTCATATATTCAAACTGAGAGTATGTTCAAGGATTCTGCAGCACACCGAAGTTAGGGATATTGGTCTATAATTTTGCGGGTCATGTCAAGAATTTGATAGTTAGCAATTTTTTGAATAGTTAAATAGAAATACATTCTGGTTTGCGCGAAAAGTAGCAGTAAACCGGAGTGGTATCCGTCACTGATGAACGACTCTCGGTGGAACGGAGTTGGTATGTTGGAGCGCATTCGACAGCAACGTGACGAGTCTTGCCAAGTTTCTTTTTCAACGTGCTTGGCTCACCGCTAGACAGAAAGGGAACGAAAGTTAACTGCGATCTGACAGTAGATCAGAAAACGCCCGGGAACCGAGAGAAGCCACAGCGGTTTGTTTTGGCACCAGGTGAGAGCGGAACATTTAAACCGACAGACGCTGCCAACTGCCTACATAATTTTCTCGCTACTTTCGAACGATTCCAGGGACAGTTCGTTCCCGAGTAACATTAGTTCATTTACTATGGAAGCTTTATTGTTGTACAAACGTTCTACAGTGTTAGTGTCGGTTAACTGGACTTGTTTGCCAGAGCGTATGCTCTGACGAAATATACAGAATGACCAAGAGAAAAGCGGAGTTGCTCCATGCTCACAAGTTGTGTACAGCTGAAGCTTTCACGTGTACTGGATCATTTCAGAAGGATCGTGAAACCGTCTTCAGTTCGAACTCAGAAAGCGGTTTCAAAAATTTTGCAGAATATTACTGTCCGTAAAAATCGACTAGGCGGTTTCCGCAACAGACAGGTTCTTAAATGTATATGGTCCAGTCAAATGGAAACGACATAGATGGAAAAAAGTAAGTTAACTACTTATTGTTTGAAAATAAATCGTCATAACTGTTAATACATTTATCCCACTGTGGCACAAGATGGTCAATGCCTTCACGGAAAAATGTTTACGGTTGCCTACGGACAGTACTCAGGCGCGCATCTCTTCTTCGGAAGCAAATCGGCGGCCACGAATATCTTTCTTCTGGACTCCAAGAGCATGGAAATCGAATGGGGAGAGATCGGGGCTGTATGGAGGATGTGTAAGGGTCTCCCAGCGAAACTTCTACTGCGTAGTCGAAACAACAGGCACGCCAACTCTGGGAAAGTCATGATGACCTTTTTCTTTGACTGCAATGGACCGCTGCTCATTGACTTTCTGGAACACGACGCCGCAATAACGCACAGCGTTTCGTGGACACTTTGCAAAATTGATGCGCGCCATCAAGATCAAATGCCTGAGTTCATTCGGGGTTTCGCAAGCAACCGCAAACATTATTCCATGAAGGCGTTGACCGACTTGCCTCACAGTGGGATAAATGTGTTAACAGTTATGACAATTACTTTCGACATAATAAACCGTTTAGTTGCTTTTTTCGATCTGCGTCCTTTCCATTTGACTGTTCCTCATTATATACTGAACTCATTGCACCTGAAACCTTACCGAGTTTTATGTGTTCAAGCATTACTTCCAGCTGATAAAGAAAGGGGTCGCGTTCGTTTCATTTGACTCTTGCTTTGGAGTGCCTTCGATATGACATAGCACATTTGAAGGCCTTATTTCAATAGTGGTACAAGTATTTATACTTGAATATTTCTGGTATCTCAACTACAGATTTTTCAACGCTCATTTAACTTTAGGACTCAGTATCTCAGAATGAACAAAAATTGACTTGTACCACTATTGAAATAAGCCCCTCACTTGTAGAATGCTATCGAGTTCCATGGTCACATATCGCATCGAGAATAATCTGAAACAAGCTTCTCTCCCTGATATTATACATGACAAGCAAACCTCGTTTCACTGGTACCAATTTGATCTTTCGTTTTTTAATCAGACTGAAGTCATAAAATCCAAGAAACTCACTCGCGATAGAGAGCATTGTTATATGTAAATAACATCGAATACTGCAGAATACTCTTTTCTTGAATTAATTAGAAAGTCCCAGAATTTTTTACAAATGCGAAGATTAAAGAAAAAAGAAAACAGTTTAGCAGGGCACAAACCTCCTACCTTCTACTTAGTAACTCCATGCCTCTACTCTCTACACTACAGTGAACTCATACAACTTTGAACAATATCTTTCCATTCACGTTGTCCTGTAGTCTAATACCGTAGACGTGTGTTAACTGACATTTGATTATAACGAATCATACCAGGAGTGACGCGTTTGTGAAAATCTTCAATGTACCACTGTCTAGAAACGGTGTACTGTAATAACAGCCAGGCTATAGTACTAAAACAACAAAATACATAAATCCGATATGGCGTCTCCAAAGATCTTCAGTTCTCGATTGCTATCGAGTTTCGTGCTCGAATCTCGTTTTATGGAAGCCACGTCACTGCGCAGCAAGAGTCGAGTGACATGAACGTTACCCATAATGAAAATGAATTTAGTATTACGAGCGCTCTAAGAGAGACCAGTTGATTGGTGGCCACCGATTGTGCATAGCCGACCGGAGTGACCGAGCGGTTCTAGGCGCTGCAGTCTGGAACCGCGCGACCGCTACGGTCGCAGGTTCGAATCCTGCCTCGGGCATGGATGTGTGTGATGTCCTTAGGTTAGTTAGGTTTAACTAGTTCTAAGTTCTAGGGGACTGATGACCTCAGAAGTTAAATCCCATAGTGCTCAGAGCCATTTGAACCATTTGATTGTGCATAGTTCGGTAGTCATTTGCCTTACTGAGTCACAGCTAACGTGACAGCTTTGAACAACACGAGAGCCAGGGCATGCGCGAAAAATGAATGATTGGAAAGCTCTCTCTTTCTCTCCCTCTGCTCGCTCGCACATTCCAAATATACATGCGACTTGTATATAAAATACATACGAATACTAAAATATCAGGTAAAAGTCTAATTAGCCGCTGTTACTGAGTCATCATCAGATAGCAGGGAACTTCCACACTTTTCTTCCCTTAGTGGGTATTTTAGGTTTGTGAGTCATGTTAGCTGACTTTGTAGAGTGAACAGGTGGTCAGGAGCAACGTAAAACCAGCACTTAGATTATTTTTTCAACTACATGGCTAAAATAAATGCCAATACTCGGCCTGCATCCTGCGCGGAACTGGCCCACCGCAGTGCGGCTGACATAGTAATGGCTAGACGGTTGTGTCGTTTCTCCTGCACCCTCAGGCAAACTTATCGAGACAATAAGGAAGGAAAGGTCGCTGAGGGTCCGTTATAATCGATCAGACAGCAGATGACTTAGATGAATGCATCAAGTGAAAAAAACTAATTAAAAGTATACAGACATCCCTATATGACGTAAGCACTAGATGTCACGAGAGGCAGAGGTACCAGTATAAAAGCAGGCAGGGAGAATTTTAATGTCAATAGAGAAGCAGTAACAGCAGAACTGGTGTTTCAGCAGAACTCTGCGACTTCCAATGTGAAATCGTCATTAGATATCACCTGAGTAACAAATCCATCAGAGACAATTCAACTGTTCTAAAACATCCCACGTGGAATGCTGGTGGCGTGGTTGTGAAGTGGGAAAGTGTAGGAAGAGATACAGATGAAGCAATATCAGTCACACCTCATGCACTGGCGGACATAAAACCAGCGAAAGGAATCACTTCTGAGTTCCAAAGTGCTGCCTGCAGTTCAGCTGGCACAATCACTGTGTGTACAATGACCGGACAGCTTCTCATAAGCCACAGATTTTTGTACTCATTGCTAAGCGGCACTTGAGGTGGTGTAAAGAGAGACAGCAACGGACAATGGATAACTGGAAGCGGGTGATTTGGAGTGATGAATCAGGCTATACGCTGTGGCGGTCCGATCGGAGGGTTTGGGTTTCATAAATATCCAGAGATTAATTGCCATCAGGTGTAGCGGCAACGGTGGAGTTCAGAGGAAATGGTGTTGCTGCATGGGAGATGTATTTCGTTGTTCGGGTATGGTTACCTTATTGACCTTAAGAGAACGCTAAACATGAAGGAATATGAACACATTTTACAGTATTGTGTAGCGCGTACAGTAGAGGATGATTGTTTGTATCAGTATGACAGTGCACTCTGTCATAAAGCAGAATGTATGAGGCAGTGGTTTGAGGACAATAGCATTCATGAAATGGGCTAGTCTACCCAGAGTTCCTACCTGAACCCGACGGAAACCCTTTGGGATGATTTAGAACGTCGAATTCGTTTCAGACTCCAATATACAACATCACAACCTTCTCAGGTTCCGGCTAGTCAGGAAGAAAGGCCTGCCATTCCTCCTCAGACATTCGAACATCTCGTTGAAATTATCCACCGCATATCTCGAGCCTTCATAAAGGCGACTGGTGGATACACCACATTTTAATGCCCCTTAACAGGTGTCAGCATACTTTTGACCAGATAGTGTGAGTGTGTGTGTGTGTGTGTGTGTGTGTGTGTGTGTGTGTGTGTTGTGTATTAGAATGCAGGGAACAGTATGTAGCGACTGCACTTTTTGTTTACAGGTGGAAGGGAAACTGGCCTCAGTCCAGAAGCAGTTAAATGCTGCGTTTGTCAAGGTTTGCACGCTTCCGAGAGCTGCGTTTGGTTGATGTGACATTGGGGCTCCTGTAAAGTTGATAACTTACTCTTTTGTTGACGATTGGTTAAGTAAGAAGATGGTCTCTTTGTGATAACAGCTGGCTATCGCATTTAGATGGAAAACGAATTGAGCAACTAAAGAAATTTATTTAGATTGTGTTGGGTTGGGTTGATTTGGTGGAAGAGACCAAACAGCAAGGTCCTCGGTCTCACTGGATTAGAGAACGACGGTAAAAGACCTCGGCCGTTCCCTTTCAAAGGAACCATCCCGGCATTTGCCTGAAGAGATTTCGAGAAATCACGGAAAACCTAAATCAGGATGGCCGGACACAGGATTGAACCGTCGTCCTCCCGAATACGAGTTCAGTGTGCTAACCACTGCGCCACCTCGCTCGGTTTTGTTTTAGAATGTGGGGATGTCTGAATAAGCCAATATTACATAAATCCATTGTCACAAATCAAATCATGCCTTAGCTATTTGAATGAGCTAGTCGTTATTAGGATGGAATGAAGAAACCAACTGGTGGGATGAAGATGGTGAGTTCAGGTTTCTCGGTAGGGTGCACGGTTTTACATTTGTTGAAGTTAGTCGTGTGAGAATTGTGACAGGTGTTACAGACATGAGAGATTTTCAGCTTTTGAACAGACTTTATCGAAGTGATGGGACGTGCAACAATAATAGATAGATGGTTTTATGCATTCACTTCTTTGGCGGTTATTGCATTGAACTTAGTGGGCGTGTTAGATGGCTTGGAAGTGTGTTTTAGATGGATCTACTTTGCGTTTTTGAAGGTAAATGAGGTATTGACTGTTTTTTATAGTACGGGAATAGTGCAAAAGTGTGGGGATGGCGTAGGGACTGACTGAAGGCAGGGAGCTTGTTTTGAAAGCTGAAAAATGTATTTAATGAACGTTGATACTATCTAGGGGACAAATTTTGTGGCAATTTAAAACCTTGTGTTGGCCTGAGATTCGAACCAGAACCTTGAGCAATGATCTTGCCGATTGAGCTATCCAGATACAAATCACGAGCTGCCTCACATTTTCACTTCTGCCAGTACCACTCTTTTCAGTCTTCGCAGAAGTTCTCCATACCTTGTTGCACTAATACTCATGAAAGAGAGGTTACTGTGGAGAAATGCCAAAGCCATAGCCTGGGCGATTGTTTTCAGACTGTATCTACTACTCTATGGCCGAGTGTGAGACTGCGTGAGTGACTCAGTTGTGAGTCTCACACTTGCAGATTTTTTGGGCTAGTGTTTCAGCAATTAAAGATTTAATTTCAGTTCTGGAAATAGGAAATTTTACATTGTAGACATGTTTATTGGTGGAGGGTGGTAGATAAAAGAGGGTCCTGCTTGGTGTGATATACATACACTCGATGCTGCTTGCGATGGCGGCTATATTCTTTTGAAAGTGGTGAATGTGGTTGAAGTTTTGGGATGATGTACCGATACTGGGGAAGATATTGGTTGACTTTGCTGTTTGCTGTTGGCAGTACTGATGATTCGCTCTAGAAATAGTGGTACGAATGCTGCTGACTGTGCTACCGATGGATCTTTAAATTGTTAAGTGGTGGTTTATGGTGTACTGGGAAAAATGGGATGGGGACGTAGTTTGTTAGGGAAGGATATAGATACGATTATAGATCAACAATGGCTCAAATGGCTCTGAGCACTATGGGACTCAACTTCTGAGGTCATCAGTCCCCTAGAACATAGAACTACTTAAACCTAACTAACCTAGGGACATCACACACATCCATGCCCGAGGCAGGATTCGAACCTGCGACCGTAGCGGTCTCGCGGCTCCAGACTGTAGCGCCTAGAACCGCACGGCCGCTCCTGTCGGCACGATTATAGCTACAGGAGCTGACTTAGCAGTCTATGTGAGAGAGATCCCAAGTTTCTGCTTCCTCATTATGTTTATTAGTAATATTCCAGATGCATAAACGTCAAAATTCTTACAGCTTGCTGCCATAACGTGTTGCAAAGGAGGGGACAGTAGAACAATTTGTGGTGGAATGTGGTTATAAAACATAACGGGGTAACGAACTTTTCTGTGCTGTATGTGCTGCTATCTCTCGGATATTCTTAGAACAATTTCAAGAGGTCGAGACAATGTATTTAACAACGCATCGACCTTATTACGTGCTGTGTTCTTGCTTGTGCTGTGCAGATGCGTTTTTCCTACAAGTTTCTGCAGTATTTAGGTGTTAATATCTCACAAGTATGTAAATATATGTTAGTTACAGTTAAACTAAATGGTTACCATTCTCTTGATTGAATCCTCAGCTTCATTTTTACTTAGTCTAAATATTAGTTATGGTACAGCATATTTCATGGTGATCACTGAATGTGACGTAATCTAAGAGTGTAGTCTTGTGGCAAGAACGCCCTGTTCTTCCGCATGTTAATTACTTCTGCTATTTTAGATTTTGTACACAAAGGCTTTTTTTTTATTTTTTTACAGAATGGGTTAAGACCAGAAAAGAAAAATTAACAGTCAAAGTTGTTGTACATTGTGGTGAAGAAGACATGAGATACCTCCTAATACCATGTTGCACTTCTTTTTGCTTGGCATAATGCAGCAACTCGATGTGACATGGACTCAACAAGTCGTTGGAAGTCCCTTCCATAAATATTTAACCATGCTGCTTCTGTAGCCGTCCATAATTGCGAAAGTGTTGCCAGTGCAGGATGTTGTGCATGAATTGAAATCTCGATTATCTCCCATAAATGTCGGATGGGATTCATTTTGGGCGATCTGGCTGGCCACATCATTCGATCGAATTGTCCAGCATCTTGTTCAAACTAATCATAAACAGCTGCGGCCTGGTGACATGACATATTGTGATCCATAAAAATCCGATTGTTGTTTGGTAACATGAAGTCTATGAATAGCTGCAAATGGCAATTGATTGGTTCAGTTGGATCAAAGGATGCTGTTCATCCCATGTAAACACAGCCCACACCATTATGGAGATACCACCATCATTCACAGTGCCTTGTTGACAATTTGAGTCCATGGGTTTGTTATGTCTGCATCACATGTGAACCCTACCATCAGCCCCTACCAACTTAAATCAGGACTCATTTGACCAGGCCAAGGTTCCCCGGTCGTCTAGGTTCCAATCGATATGATCAAGAGCTAAGGAGAGGTGATGCACGGAATGGCGTGCTCTTAGCAAATGCACTCGCGTCAGTCGTCTGCTGCCATAACCCATTAATGGCAAATTCAGCCGCACTGTCCTAAGGGAAACATTTGCCGTACGTCCCGCATTGATGTCTGCGGTTTTTCCACACAATGTTGCGTGTCTGTTAGCAATGACAACTCTACGCAAACGCCGCTGCTCTCGGTCATTAAGTTAAGGCCGCCGGCCACTGTGTTGTCTGTGGTGAGAGGTAATGCCCGAAATTTGGTATTCTCGATACACTCTTTAACACTGTGGATCTCGGAATACTGAATTTCCTAATGGTTGCAGAAATGGAATAGCCCATACGTCTAGCTCCAACTACCATTCTGCGTTCAGAGTCTGTTAATTCCCATCGGAAACCTATTCATATGAATCACTTGAGTACAACTGGCTGCTCCGCCAATGCACTGCCCTTATATACGAGGGTTAAATGAAAAGTAATGCCCCCACCTTCGTTAACTGGGTTTGGATGGGAATATTTTATTAAACCAAATGCAAAAACAATCCTTAGAATGTGATCTTTAATTACCAATATTAACTTTTTCAAATAATCACCAGCCAACTGGATACATTTCTGCCAAAGATGAACAACTTTTCTGAAGCCATCACAGAAGAAGTCGAGACACTGTTTCCGCAACCACAGTCTCAAAATTCTGTCAACATCTTCATCAGAAGCATAGAAGCATAATGATGTCCCTGCAGATCGTCTTTCATTGTCGGGAACAGATGGAAGTCGGATGGTGTTAAATCTGGACTGTAGGGAGGATTTCGTATGGTGGTTAGATTCAGTCAGGAGTCAGCATCCGCGGTACCCATCGTGCACAGATCTTTCGATAGCCAAGAAAAGCAATAAAATGACCTAAACGTTCTTGTGAAATGACGATTGTGCTTGCAGTTTCTCTCTGAGTGATACGACGATCGTCCTGAATCAATCTGTCAACATTTTGCTTGTGAAACTCGGTCGTTGATGTCACAGGACGTCCAACTGTTTGTTTGTCACGCAGGTCAGATGTTCCCGCCTCAATATCTTTAAACTTACTCGCCCAACGACGCACAGTACTTACATCAACACAATTACCATAAACTGCTTTCATTCTCTGATGAATCTCCTTTGGGGTGACGCCTTCTGCTGTCAAGACTTCACTGACTGCACGTTGCTTAAATCGCATTGACCGAACGTCTGCGCAGAGTTTCAAACTTTAGACTGTAACAACACAACCGTTCAATGCTAAGGCTTACCGCCAACTGAAGCTGTAGAGAAGAGGCTATGGAACAAGCCAGTAGTTGTCGCATACCAATGCTGCCAACTGTTGAAGAGTTACGAAGGAGGAGGCATTACTTTTCAGTCAACCCTCGTACGTTGTGTAAGTGATACCACTGTCGTCTGTGTAAGTGTGTATTGCTATCCCATGACTATTGTCACCTCAGTGTATTGTACCAATGGAAGAGGCTGTAGAAGCTGTAGTAACTGGAATAATTGGCTGTACGAAATCAGCAACAGCATTCCTAAACTACTTCAGAGTGTACGTGAAGAAAAAATGTGAAAACATAGACTATTGTATTAAAAAGCTATGGGTCATTATAAATGTCTTTACTGTACAAAAAAAAAAAAAAAAAATGGTTCAAATGGCTCTGAGCACTATGGGACTTAACATCTGAGGTCATCAGTCCCCTAGAACTTAGAACTACTTAAACCTAACTAACCTAAGGACGTCACACACATCCATGCCCGAGACAGGATTCGAACCTGCGACCGTAGCGGTCGTGCGGTTCCAGACAGAAACGCCTAGAACCGCTCGGTCACACTGGCCGGCTTTACTGTACAACAAGAGGCTGAACTAGTCGGATACAAGTATTGGATTAAAATGGAAGCTCAACTATTTGGACTAACAATTAATGAACTTCGAGAATTAGTCAGTGGACTGGTAAATGTTAACGATTTTCCTCATTATTTATCAGTGATTGAACAGCGAGATTAAAGTTGGTAAGTGGATTTTTGAGGTGTCATCAGACACTGCGTTTACAGAAACCGGAAGCTACTTAAGTGGCTTGACCTACATACGGGCTTTAATAAACCATCAGTTGACAAATCCTTGGACTTGCTGGGTAGTGTTGTCAATGAGTGAAAATTACTGAGGATAGTCTATTTAACAGTGATGAGACTGGAATGTCAGTAAACCTTAACGGCCACTGAATAATACTTACCCTGAAAGGATGTAGGCAAGGGGAGTTGGGGGGCCCTGACCTCAGCTGAAAGAGACGATACTGTAATAGAAGAGATCTGTTTTTTCACATCGGGTACGTACGTCCCTCCAACGTTAGTTTTCCCAAGAAAATGGATGAAGTAGGAATCTCAAAATGATCTCCCATCTGTTGCAATATCAGAGGTTCATGAAACAGGGTGGATGACTAAAGAGCTCTTTTTAGTATGGTTCAAACACTTCATATCGTGCACAGGGTTGAATAAACCTAATGCAGTTATTTTCGATTAAATTTACTTGATAGTCAACCCTTCATGCGCTGGAGCTGGTTTCCTCCAGTCAGAGCAATCAACGTCGATCCCGAACCCCTTATAGTTGCCAATTGCCACAACAGTTTGTCAGTTCACTTTGTCCAGCTTTCTTTCTTGTTTTATTTGGATTCCGAACCCTGGATCTGGCCCTTATATTTCGTATTCCATCACACATGATAACCCTCCCCCCCCCCCCCCCCCCACACACACACACAACAATGCTAATGATACACACATTTCATACACAGCACTAGCCGAACACTAATGGACGATTCCGCACTAGAAGTGATTCAACGTCACATATACAGTTAACGATAGTCACAGAGATTGGCTTGCATTAGATAAGTTTTACACAACATTACGTAAATCTGTGGTACCAGAATCATAAATGCAACAACATTCTGTCACATACTGTCGTAATGTATGAGTTACTGCACTCATGTATTATGTAGAAGATCGTAGGTTCGAATCTCGGAAAATACAGTGAATTTTTTAAAAATTTCTAATTGTAATCAAAAGACTGTCATTATTATTTTTATTCGTATAATTGATTTAAATATATATTTTTTAATTTCCAAAACTTTACCGAGTCATTTTCACAATCGTATTGACCTTTTTAAATTTATTTTTCTTTTTCTTTCTGTCATTCCTTTTTCATATGTGATCTACCTGTATCGTCTATAATCTTCCAGCAAGTGCCAACCAGGACTCCTCATCAATTGGTAAAAACCAGTAGTTCGTGCAGCCAGTGTGCGGATAGTTTCAGGTAACCAATAAATGGTGAAAAATTACTTTCTTTTTAGCGCTCAAAAGCTGAAATTAAATTTTTCAGTCTTGAGTTTACTCGCAGAGGTTAGCTTTATTCGCCATGGACAAAGCAATCGTGATTTTAGTTAGATAGTTGAGCGCGGTTCACTCGGATACATGGCACATCACGAGGCTGTGGTTAGTTTAGAACATGTGATTAAATTCTAAGCTACAAAACGTGCAGTGTGCCGTAGTTCAGTCATAAGTCCTTTAAAATCAGCTGTCGACAGAGCATCTCGTATTTATGGCATGGCTTGTAGTGGCTCAAAAATGGCTCTGAGCACTATGGGACTTAACATCTTAGGTCATCAGTCCCCTAGAACTTAGAACTACTTAAACCCAACTAACAGATCCATGCCCGAGGCAGGATTCGAACCTGCGACCGTAGCAGTCCCGCGGTTCCGGACTGAAGCGCCTAGAACCGCACGGTGGCTTGTAGTGCCTGCTTCCAACATTGCTTCGCGTTGCACATTAACAGCATCTGTGAAGTGGCCCGCCTTGTTTCTTTGTCTCCTGTAACCAAGTGGTAGCCGGCAGCCGCTGTGGTAACACTGTAGCGGCAAGTAACAGACGTCAACTGTCAAGTAATTTCAATCACACTGTAACTGATTTAGCAAGGGATAACGGTATCATTCTTTTGTGTTTGCCGCCCCACATTTCTCACAGACTCCAGCCATGGGATTTAAACTGCGTGAAGCTCCTTAGCAAGTATTAAGAGGATTCGTAAATGGCTGAGATTAAATCCTGGAAAAGTGATCAAACTGTATCAGTTTGCGGTATTGTTTGTCAATGCATATTTGCAGTACTCATCGCTGTTAAATGCTGTTGACAGCAATTTCTTTAGAACAGAAGATTGTGACATAAATTCATGCAGTTAGACTGCGACCATATTGCAAATCAATAGGAGTACTCCACAATTAATGACTTTCTTTCATGTGCTTTTGAGAGAACCCATCCTCAGATATTCATGAACATCTTGGTAATCAGATGTACAAGGTGTGATTGGAAAGTTTTAAGAATGGGCTTGTAATTGTACAGTGGTGGTACTTACGTGCTACTGTGATGCATCTCTTTCAGAATAGTCCCCTTCTGACTGAACACACCAACTCCAATGGCGTTTCTACTTTTGGAAACATTCCTGGAATTTTTTTTCCTGAAGTGTGTTCAGGATGCTCTCTGTATTTGCCTCGATGTCTTCAATCGAGTCAAATCGCTTCCCTTTCAGTGAAAATTTTAGTTTAGGAAACAGGTAGAAGTCCGCAGGGGCCAAATCAGGGGAATATGGCGGTTGTGGAAGCACAAGAATTTTGAATTTGGTCAAAAAATCAACGATGGAGAAGGTACAATGAGCCGGAGCATTGCCATGGTGTAGCACCCAACTCCTGTCTTTCCACAATGCAGGACTTTTCTTCCACACCATTTCGTGCAAACACTCAAGGACACATTTTTAGTATTTCTGGTTAATTGTCTGTCCTCCAGGGGTAAATTCTTGATGCACAATAACTTGTAGAATCGAAAAAACTCACCAACATTGTCTTCACCTTCGACCAACATTGCTGTGCTTTTTTCTGTCGTGGTGGACCTGGAGTTTTCCACTGCAAAGACTGCACTTTGGTTTCAGGATCATATCCATAGACCCACTATTCGTCACCTTTAATTACCCTATTTAGCAAATCTGGGTCATTTTTAGTCCAATTAATTAGTTCTTGGCACAATTCCAAGTCTCTGGTCACTTGATAACATTTTTGGAACGAATTTTGCGGACACTCGACGCATGTTCAGACC
Source organism: Schistocerca serialis cubense (assembly GCF_023864345.2). Classification (NCBI taxonomy): domain Eukaryota; kingdom Metazoa; phylum Arthropoda; class Insecta; order Orthoptera; family Acrididae; genus Schistocerca; species Schistocerca serialis. Next base: position 387,976,762 of record NC_064640.1, read on the forward strand.
TTCAGTTAAAATTGCCTGAACTGCAGAATAAATTAAGTTCATCAACCATCTCCCTAATTGTAAGTCTACGATCAGAGCGCACTAAGTCGCAAACTTTCACAACATTTTCATTCGTTTTTGAGATGGAAGGACGGCTGGACTGTAGCTCATCTTCAAATGATTTGCGGCCATTTTTAAACCTGTTGAACCAGACAAAAGCATTTGACTGACTCATACAATTATCTCCAAAAGCTGTTTTTCATAGTTCGTAAGTCTCAGAAGCTGATTTCTCGGTTTTAAAACAAAATTTCACACATACTCGTTGCTCCATTTTTACGTCCATTTTCACGCAGACAGAATCCAGTAACAAGCCATAACAAACCCGCACTCAGCCAGCTGCCACAACGAACTGAATGAAGGAAATGGAGTTTCCTGTCAGAGGGCGTTCAAGGACAAGGCAATGACTCACTCTCCACCCTCTGTGTACCCGCCCGCCAAAGCCAGTAAGCAGTAGTGGATCCATTCTTAAAACATTCCAATCACACCTCGTATAAAGGCAGTATGCAACAAACAAAGCTGCCATGACAGTTTTGTTTGTTACATTCTGTCTTTACACATATCATCACCAAGATGTTCATGACAGTCTGAGAATGGACTCTACCCAAAATGCATCAGATTCAGTCATTGCTTCATCAACTGGTATCTTCTTATTTAGTGACCAATACAGCAATTGTGCAGTCTGAACTCCTGTTGATTTGAAGATTTCCTACCATCAGCAGCCACTAATACTGAACTGCAAACTCCACGGAAAACTTTAGCAGGGTCGCCGCACTCATCTAGCCTATCAGGACTGGAAACTCCATTACAGATGCCAAATCCTACGCCATGCTCTTTGAATATACCTCTTTGTGGAGTAGCGATATTTCAAGTAGCCTACGCGGCTTCAAGCTTTCCAGTCCAGAGGGCACATTACTGACTCCAAAAGTAGCACATAATAAGAAAAATTTGTTAGAAAGTAGAGACAAAACTTATTTTGACCTCTCCTTATAAGACCAAGCTATTCAGTGCAACAAACTATTCAACAAAAAAGAAAATCAAGTCTGTGAATAGGCTACTTGAATTAGTCCAGGAAATTCAGAAAAAGTTTGAAGTAAGCAAAATGCGTAAAGCTAGCTTGAAAATAACTGAGAAGTTCCAAAATATCCTCAAAATTAAAGAAGCCAACTTTGTCCAATCATAGCAGAAAATGAGAAAGGCCAATGATGCCTTTGTCTTGACTGTTCTGAAGAAAATTGGATCTGATGTAGCATGTGCTTCAACAGGCTCACAATGTGTGTGCATGAATCGACAATGATGATGAGATTATCTGTGTATGCACATTATGTGAAGCATAAAATTTTGTATTTTATAAGCCATTTATAACTAATTTTAGAACATTAAATACGTATAAGCTGATAGATTTTAATTTACAACTAATTTTTATATGTGAAATATTATTCCTCATTTTGCCCAACCCATAGGGCAAAACATGTCAGATTACCATTTTTCAATTTTTCTATACAAGTGCAAAGTTAGATAATGAGATATTGATACGGTGTGATTTTTACTAAGTTAACGTGATTATAAAGAGGTTTTAACCAATTTAATGACTTATTATTTCTACCTCAAATCATTGTTGAAAATTAAGAACTCTGTTCAGCCACAGGTTCCCCTACGAACAAAATGTCTTCACCATGCACAAGGCAGTGACATCTGTTGTGGCAATGGCAATGAGTAGACTCCCGTGATCTTCAGCATTGATTATGATGATGACTACAAGGTACTAAAACTCGTTCTTGGAATCTGGAACATGAAATGCAAGAAGAATCATTAGCATAGTTACTAAGAATATCGTACTGCGGAGACCCGGGGTACATGGCCCCTACAGTGGCAGCGTTGAGTTGAGATGGTGGACGATGATCAATGGCTGATCAAGGAAACATCATTATTAGCCATACATTTTATTGGAGAACAAACTACAACACACACAGCAGTGGTCTGTGGTGCAATGTCCCCTGGGCACTTGCTGAATACTGCGAATATAGAGGCACTGATGCAACCAGGCATCCAGAAGCCTGTTGTGACACCAGCAGCTGGGTAGGAATGCTGACACATGGAGCCTGTAGCAGCAGTAGCATGTATCCCATCTGGGCAGAGATCTGCAACTCATGGGGTGGTGCACCGGAAGGTGTGGAAACCCACCAGGATTCTTGTAGAGGCAGACAGCCTTCATTATTGGGTCTGCCCTTGAGAACACAGGCACATAGCATCTGAGCTTGCTCACTCCCATGGCCTTTTGCAATAGCCATGGTAGCATCACTATTTTATTATGTAGTGCTGAAAAATAATGGTGGTCCTACAGTACCAAACCTGCCAGAGATGACTTCGAGAGATTGCTGCTTCGTGTATGACATGTGTCATATTACAGAAGGAATTGATATTACTTGCTTATAAGGGTGGTGTAGAATCACTTTGTGTGTGACATGTCTCATATTACAGAAGAAATTGATATTATCTGCGTATAAGGATGGTGTAGAATCTTACAGAGTCTCTTTTTGAGATAGTCATTAAATCATGTTTTAATGGTTAGTTGTGCAAAAACAGTTTTTTTTTTTAAATTGTCCAATAACTTGTAATCATTTCACTAAAAGATAAAAAAATTAAAACTGGACTATCTTTTGAATTTTTGGTTGAAAATTATTAGACTTATTTGGAAATGATAAACATTGTTATTAAGTATGCAAAATTCAAACTTTTTCTTTATTACATAAAAATATTATACTCTTTTAAAACCTGAGTGAGAAACAATTGACACTGTATAGAAGCTGACTATGCTATCAGGAGATGTCTATGAATGATAGCGAGACTGATGTCATAAACAGGGTGAAAAATATTTAAACCGACAGACTCTGGGAGGTTGTAGGGGACATCAAAACAAATATTTTTCCCTACTGTCATTTTTTCCTAAGAGGATTATTTAAACTGGTGGAGGCCATATTACGCTCTTCAATTTTTAGAGGCCGTATTACAATCTTCAGTTGTTAGAGGGCGTATTACGCTCTTCAGTTGTAGGCAACTGCTGTCCACCAGTATAGTAATGCATTTTCTCTGTTTACTAATGGAGTGATACACCTGGAGTGAGTACACTGATATGGTTGGTGCATACTACGTAGCGAACCATGACAGATGAGCTGCACAGCGGGTTTATCAACAACAATATCCTAATCGCAGTATCCCACATCATACGACCTTTGCTGCTGTGTACCAATGCCTGTGTGAGACCGGGTCATTTAGCAGATTACCTGGACAGGGACGCTGTCACACAGTAAGAATGCTGCAATTTGAGGAAGCTTTCTTGCAGCATGTGGAGGATCCTTCAATCAGCACTCACGCAATTGCACATAACATGGGGACGAATCAGACAAATGTAAGAACAGTCCTTCAAGAGCAGTTGTTATGTCCATTTCACTTACGGCGTGTCCACAACCTGGAACTAGTTGGTTATCCACCCAGAACACAGTTTTTGCAGTGGTACCTGGAACAGTGTGAAAAGCATCACACATTTCCATCCTCTGTGATGAATCCTTGTGATGAGAGTGATGAAACCAGTAAAGCTTCTTCAGGTATGTTACGTCTGTAAGTTGTATACATCTGAAGCCAGGTATCTAATGTGTTTATTATTGTGTTTACATTTTTAATACAATTTAAGATACCTCAATGTTGTTAGTCAGCATTAAAAACACCCTGACTTTGTATAAATTATTTTTAGATGAAACAGAAGAAGAAGCAGAATGAAGGCCTGGTCAAATTGAGGACTTGCCAGGGGATGCTATTCCCTCTGAACCTCAGCCCAGGAGGAAAAGGGTATGAAGGGAGCACACCTGGAAATCTCAGAAGAGGAAGAGATTGAGGAACACAGGACAGGTTTATATTGATTGTATTATGATGCTGCATGGGGCTAAAAAGGTATGTGAATACAGTCACCTGTGTAGGTACGAATGTAATGAAAATATTCCCCAGGGAAGTAATATTTAGAGATTATTGGAAACTAGATAGCTGGGAACTTCAGACATTGTATTGAATGGTGCCATAAAGTACAGCCTGTGTTGAGGAAGAAAACCACAGCTGTTAAGCACAAAGATGTATCACGTATTTATAAACTGGGTGGTTTTAGAGTGTGCAAAACCTTTTTTTGAAAAAACTCTTGACATATCTAACAAAAAAATAAGAAACATTATCATTAACAAGAAATCAAACCCATCGGGCTTTCTGCCACATGATAAACAGGGAAGGAAGGAACCCCTAAATAAAATTCCAGTGAACAGGATTGCAATAATCAAGAAGCATATAAGAAGATTCCCGATGTACGCAAGCCATCATAGTAGAGCAAAAGCTCCAAACTAAAAGTACTTATATTCAAACTTAAGTGTGACAATGATGTATAAAATGTATGAAACATTTTGTCATGAAGCCAAAAAAGTGACACCTGAAAGTGAAAGTTTGTACAGACATATATTCAGGACAGAATTTAACCTAAGCTTTCACAGGCCTCATTCCAATACCAATGTAACTTGTGACAGGTTGCAAATGAAAATTGTATATGGTACACCTGACGAAAAAAGGCAACTGAAGTTGAGACAGAATTTCATCTCCGGAAGGCAGAATCAGGAAAAGAAGCCAAAACGAAATGCAAGGAATTAAAGAACGACAGTCATGTTGCAATATGCTTTGATCTTCAAAAGATGTTTCTGACATCACATGCGATGAACTTGAAAGCTTACTATATGTGACAGTTGTGGGCACCTCAATATGAACAACTTGACCAGTGGTACTGCCCATATGTTTATGTGGCATGAAGTTTGGGCAAGTAGGGGTTGTCAGGAGATAGCATTTTACCTGCTGAAGTATATCCAGAGTCTTCCTCACACTGTGAAGCACATCTCAGCCTGCATATCAGCAATACTGACTGGCAACTACCAGCTGCTATTAGAGCCGACCAACAGGCCACAGCAGGGACACCGACGAGCTCGCCCACAGACGCACGAACAATCTCCCAACACTCCCTCACACTGTGCCTCCGGTATATGACCTATCGGACACAAGACCGATAACAAACATAACTGTTGCAGGTTGCAGGAAGCTGAACGAGGACTCTGTACCAGCACCCAGCGCCAGCTGCCGAGCAGCACAAACGCACAACGTCAAGGTATCGACATGCATGATACCCACTACTAACAAATCCTATCCTTGCACAACCTATTGCAGGCAGCAAGACAACCGCTACTGCTCTTGCCGCCCGACCTAACTTTCGCAGAGGTTTTTTTCCCTTGGCTCTTGCCTTGGCACTTTTTTTCCTCTGCCCTTCTAACCGCTACCCTTCGTCAGATTTCGACCAATCTATCTCCAGATGAGCGCGTATTAATGGTTAATCCTAACCAGACGTACGCAAACATCGCAGTACCCACATCCTGCGACACCTCACTTTAGTGAATACTAACCCTTATGCAGAGATGGCAGTAGACCTTTTGTGTTGGCCATCATGCCGGTGTGGGCGTGGAGGGGCTCCACCTCTTGCGAAAAAAAAAAAAAAATCTCAGCCTTCAGTGACAACTGTGGAGGCCAGAACAAGAGCCATATAATAGTAAAATTTTTGTGTTATATTGTTATGAACACCCAAATTGAAACTGTTGATCAGTATTTCCTCGTTTCTGGACATTCATACAATGAATGTGGCCAGAACTTTAGGATCATTGAACTTAAAAGAAAGGCAACCCAATGTGACATTTATATACCAGAAGACTGGATGAATCTGGCTGCCGCAGCAAGTCAAAAATTTGTTGTTACTAAAATGCCGAATGAAGACTTCATTGATCTTCAGCCAATAAACCAGTATGTTAGGAACACTGTGCCAGGGTTATGAGGAATGCAGGTACTTCATTTTGAAAAGACAACCCCAAATACCCTTTGAATGACAACATCGGCTGAGGGTATTCTGCTTAGCAGAAACTGCCAAAGAACAAGCAATGAACAGGAAAATTGCCTAAACAACTTCCCAGACTTCAATCCATTGCTGTGAAGCCAAAGCTAAAATACACAAAATACGAAGACCTGATGGAACTTCTGCAGTTTGTGTCACCAATAAACCACCAATTTTTTAAATGTTTATCCCATGAAACAAAGACTGGCAAGCCATTTGCACCTAGTACTCATGTGTATGTAAATGATGATGATGTCACTATGGACTTGGGTAACAACATCTATAACACAGATGTTGATTGTGATACATGTTGATAAGTGTTAAACCCAAATATTTGTATTTTGTAAATCAATCAGTGCACTATTAATGCAATACTGTATCCTGTTGTAACAATAAATGCCTGTTATGTTGAGTATGTACTCTGAGCATTATAATTTTGTTTTATTGTTAGTGAGAGTTAAAGGGGTGTAAGTGCATATTGTCCATTCTTTATACCTATCAACCTAAGTGCATATTGTCCATTCTTTATACCTATCAACCATAAACCTGATGTTCTACTAATTTATTATCATTGGTAATAAAAGGCTAAGGACCTGAGTATTCATCTGAAATGTTCGAAATGGTGAAAATCTCATGTCCCCTCCTACGAAAACCATTAAACTTTTACTTGCATTTTGTCATTTAGACCCCATGACCTCTGGGGTCCTCAAATAAGATTAGGGACAAATGGGAAATTGGAAATTTTGATCGTAAACTATGGTATCAGTGTCTGTACATTTCTTACTGATTTTTTATTAATCCTATAATAATATACATTTTATTAGACATTTAAGTAATCAAAGTTAAATTAAATAGAAATGATGGAATAAGAATGGCTTTCATGAAGATAATACAGTTTTTGTTGGAACAGATTCAAGCAGTCTTTTTCTGAATTAAAAAAAACATTGCACAAACCAGTCCCTTGGCTATGTTACTGATGTTACTGGAAGTCTCACTTCTGTAATAGCTTTCATTTAGAATTTTTTTTAAGTGGTGATGATATCTCATCCAACATCTAGCATCCTGGGCTCCACCATTTGTAGGATACAGTCAACTAACACACCAAATATATTGGGATTTACATGGCAATAAGAAAGGAATCGGAAGTTTCCTTTAAATGAATAATAGTAACTTAGAATTTCTTATACTAATAGTTCATTCCAAAAATATGACCAAATCTGATAATTGATATTATATGTCAAGGCAAATGTAACTACTCCTTAAAGTGGCAACCAAATCTCTGAAAAAATATATTTTAGAAATTGTTTGGTACTTTGTTAAACACACAAGGAATATTGCTAAATTTCAGACAGTAAAATGAGACACTGGATGGTGCAGTACATGAGAAGCTGGGATAATTTTTGAATTACTGAATTGAAATGATAACATTATTTAATTCTGCTAGTGTTACTCGATTGCACATAATTCAAAATAGATGCCAGGAATGGTTTCTTGGGAAGTATTGTAGAGCTGTTGGGTATCATGATATGATTTTTAAATGTTCTTTGTAAACTTCCTTTAGCAAGAAAGCTTCAGAAAAACATCCCCAAAACCATCAGAAGCACTTGTACCATGTGCTCCGGGAAAATAGTGCCATGCTGCATCATTGTTGCAGTCAGTGAAGCATTTGTTGAGAAAAATTATGTTTCTATATTGTGCAGCACAGTTATCAGATAAGATGAACAAATTCGTATGATATACAATTTTTCCTTTTATGCTGAGATCATGTTTGACTGCAAAACATTAAAGGCCATTGTACTCCATTATACGCAGCCAGAAATGAAGACATAATTCAGATTTTTGTTGTCAATATTGCCCTCATTGTGGTACATAATGAAGAGATGCAATGTGGCTTGGTTAGGGCTCCAGTAGTAAATGTAACTTAATCTTGGAGTGTGAATGAGTAACTTTCATTAAAATCATATGATATGGAAACTGGTGTCTTGTTTAAGATATTTGGTAAACCAGAAAACTGGTGTGCACAAACAACAGAAACTGAGATCGGTTATTTTAAAAAGCAGCTTCAGTGACAACTAATGTCATCACTAATCAGCAAGTATCTACTTGAATTAACTTATGTATGAGAGGTTATACACTGAAACACCAAAGAAACTGGTACAGGCATGCATACTCAAATATAGAGGTGTGTAAACAGGTAGGATGTGATGCTGTGGTTGGCAATCTATATAAGACAAGTGTCTGGCACAGTTATTAGATCAGTTACTTAAGTGAATTTGAACATGGTTTTACAGTTGGCACACAACCGATGGGACACAGCATCTCTGAGGTAGTGATGAAGTGGGGATTTTCCCATATGACCATTCTACAAGTATACCATGAATATCAGGAATCCAGTAAAACATCAAATCTCCAACATCGCTGTGGCTGAAAAAAGACCCTGCAAGAATGACACAAATGATGACTGAAGTGAATCATTCAACATGACAGAAGTGCCATGTTTCCGCAAAGTGTTGCAGATTTAAATGTTGAGCCATTAGCAAGTGTCAGCATGTGAACCATTCAATGAAACTATCCTTGATACAGGCTTTTGGAGCCGAAGGCCCACTCGTGTACCCTTGATGACTGCACGACACAAAGCTTTACGCCTTGCCTGGGCCCATCAACACCAACATTGGACTGTTGATGACTCGAAACATGTTGCCTGGTCAGACGAGACTCATTCAATGAGTCAGGCATACACTACATGCTGGAAGCAGCTACAAGGGTAGCGTAGTACGTGTGGAGTGCACATGTGGGTTTTTTAGGTTAGAGAATTCCCTCCCTAGGCCCGACTGAGATGCAGCAAGGTAGGAGTAGGCAAAATGCAACAGGGAATAACAATATTAATGTGCTAATAGTAAACTGCAGGAGCGTCTATAGATAGGTCCCAGAACTGCTCTCATTAATAAACGGTCCCAACGCCCATATAGTACTAGGGACAGAAAGTTGGCTGAAACTAGACGAAAACAGTAATGAAATCCTAAACTCAGATTGGAATGTATACCGCAGAGACAGGCTGGACAGTGAAGGGGGAGGCGTGTTTATAGCGATAAGAAGTGCAATAGTATCGAAGGAAATTGACGGAGATCCGAAATGTGAAACAATTTGGGTGAAGGTCACGGTTAAAGCAGGCTCAGACATGGTAATTGGATGTCTCTATAGGCCCCCTGGCTCATCAGCTGTTGTGGCTGAGCACCTGAAGGATAATTTGGAAAATATTTCGAGTAGATTTCCCCATCATGTTATAGTTCTGGGTGGAGATTTTAATTTGCCAGATATAGACTGGGAGACTCAAACGTTCATAACGGGTGGCAGGGACAAAGAATCCAGTGAAATTTTTTGAAGTGCTTTATCTGAAAACTACCTTGAGCAGTTAAACAGAGAACCGATTTGTGGTGATAACATATTAGACCTTCTGGTGACAAACAGACCCGAACTATTTGAAACAGTTAACGCAGAACAGGGAATCAGCGATCATAAAGCAGTTACTGCATCGATGATTTCAGCCGTAAATAGAAATATTAAAAAAGGTAGGAAGATTTTTCTGTTTAGCAAAAGAGACAAAAAGTAGATTACAGAGTACCTGACGGCTCAACACAAAAGTTTTGTCTCTAGTACAGATAGTGTTGAGGATCAGCAGACAAAGTTCAAAACCATCGTACAATATGCGTTAGATGAGTATGTGCCAAGCAAGATCATAAGAGATGGAAAAGAGCCACCGTGATACAACAACCGAGTTAGGAAACTGCTGCGGAAGCAAAGGGAACTTCACAGAAAACATAAACATAGCCAAAGCCTTGCTGACAAACAAAAGTTACACGAAGCGGAATGTAGTGTGAGGAGGGCTATGTGAGAGGCATTCAATGAATTCGAAAGTAAAGTTCTATGTACTGACTTGGCAGAAAATCCTAAGAAATTTTGGTCTTATGTCAAAGCGGTAGGTGGATCAAAACAAAATGTCCAGACAATCTGTGACCAAAATGGTACTGAAACAGAGGATGAAAGACTAAAGGCCGAAATACTAAATGTCTTTTTCCAAAGCTGTTTCACAGAGGAAGACTGCTCTGTAGTTCCTTCTCTAGATTGTCGCACAGATGACAAAATGGTAGATATCAAAATAGACGACAGAGGGATAGAAAAACAATTAAAATCGCTCAAAAGAGGAAAGGCCACTGGACCTGATGGGATACCATTCCAATTTTACACAGAGTATGCGAAGGAACTTGTCCCCCTTCTTGCAGCAGTGTACCGTAGGTGTCTAGAAGAGCGTAGCGTTCCAAAGGATTGGAAAAGGGCACAGGTCATCCCCATTTTCAAGAAGGGACGTAGAACAGATGTGCAGAACTATAGACCTATATCTCTAACATCGATCAGTTGTAGAATTGTGGAACATGTATTATGTTCGAGTATAATGTTTCTGGAGACTAGAAATCTACTCTGTAGGAATCAGCATTGGTTTCGAAAATGACGGTTGTGTGAAACCCAGCTCGCGCTATTTGTCCACGAGACTCAGAGGGCCATAGACACGGGTTCACAGGTAGATGCCGCGTTTCTTGACTTCCGCAAGGCGTTCGATACAGTTCCCCACAGTCGTTTAATGAACAAAGTAAGAGCAGATGGACTATCAGACCAATTGTGTGATTGGATTGAAGAGTTCCTAGATAACAGAATGCAGCATGTCATTCTCAATGGAGAGAAGTCTTCCAAAGTAAGAGTGATTTCAGGTGTGCCGCAGGGGAGTGTCATAGGACCATTGCTATTCACAATATACATAAATGACCTTGTGGATGACATCGGAAGTTCACTGAGGCTTTTTGCGGATGATGCTGTGGTGTATCGAGAGGTTTGTAACAATGGGAAATTGTACTGAAATGCAGGAGGATCTGCAGCAAATTGATGCATGGTGCAGGGAATGGCAATTGAATCTCAATGTAGACAAGTGTAATGTGCTGCGAATACATAGAAAGATAGTTCCCTTATCATTTAGCTACAAAATAGCAGGTCAGCAACTGGAAGCAGTTAATTCCATAAATAATCTGGGAGTACGCATTAGGAGTGATTTAAAATGGAATGATCATATAAAGTTGATTGTCGGTAAAGCAGATGGCAGACTGAGATTCATTGGAAGAATCCTAAGGAAATGCAATCTGAAAACAAAGGAAGTAGGTTACAGTACGCTTGTTCGCCCACTGCTTGAATACTGCTCAGCAGTGTGGGATCCGTACCAGATAGGGTTGATAGAAGAGATAGAGAAGATCCAATGGAGGGCAGCGTGCTTTGTTACAGGATCATTTAGTAATCGCGAAAACATTACGGAGACGATAGATAAACTCCAGTGGAAGACTCTGCAGGAGAGACGCTCAGTAGCTCGGTATGGGCTTTTGTTAAAGTTTCGAGAACATACCTTCACCAAAGAGTCAAGCAGTATATTGCTCCCTCCTTCGTATGTCTCGCGAACAGACCATGACGATAAAATCAGAGAGATAAGAGCTCACACAGAAGCATACCGACAATCCTTCTTTCCACGAACAATACGAGACCGGAATAGAAGGGAGAACCGATAGAGGTACTCAGGGTACCCTCCACCACACACTGTCAGGTGGATTGCGGAGTATGGATGTAGATGAAAGATTTCAAATTGTATCGAGCAGGTATGGAGACAACCTTATGAAGCCATGGACCCTGCTTGTCAGCAGGGGACTGTTCAAGCTAGTGGAGGCTCTGTAATGGTGTGGGGTGTGTGTAGTTGGAGTGATATGGGACACCTGATATGTCTAGATACGACTGACAGGTGACATGTATGTAAACACCCTGTCTGATACCTGCATCCATTAATGTCCATTGCGCATTTCGATGAACTTGATCAATTCCAACAGGACAATGTGACAGCCCATACACCCAGAATTGCTACAGAGTGCCTCCAGGAACACTCTTCTGAGTTTAAATACCTCCGTTGGCCATCAGACTCCCAGACATGAACATTATTCAGCATATCTGGGATGCCTTGCAACGTGCTGTTCAGAAGAGATCTCCACCCCCTCATACTCTTACAGATTCATGGGCAGCCCTGAAGGATTCATGGTGTCGATTTCCTCCAGCACTACTTAAGACATTAGTCAAGTCTGTGCCATGTCGTGTTGCAGCACTTCTGCATGCTCGTGGGGGCCCTACACGATATTAGGCAGGTGTAGCAGTTTTTTTGGCTCCTCAGTGTATATGATTATACAATAATACCTGGAAAAATTATCATCTTACTGAAGAGTATGAACTACTACAAAAATTATGTACTTTTTAATTATTCACCATTGCTTGCAATATGAACAATTAATAAAAATCAGTATGGTGAAGAAAGTTAATTCTCCTTTCACCCATCCTTTCTCTATCTTAAAATTACATTGTAGTAGCAATGGCAGTAGTAGTAGTAGTAGTAGTAGTAGTAGTAGTAGTAGTAGTAGTAGTTGTTGTTGTTGTTCTCATGGTATTCTGTCCAAAGACTGATTTGATGCAGCTCTTCACATTAGTCCTATCCTATTCAAGCCTCTTCATCATTGAATGACTACTGCAACAGATATAAATTTGAATGTATTTAGTGTACACATCTCTTCATCTCCATTTACAATTTTTAGCCCCTCACACTTCCATCCAATATAAAACTGATGATTCCTTCATATCTCAGAGTGTGTCCTATCAACCAATCCCTTCTTCTGGCCAAGTTATGCCACCAATCTCTTTTCTCTCCAGTTCTATTCAGTTACTTCTTCATTGTTACATGATCCACTCATCTAATCTTCAGCATCCTTCTTTAGCACCCCATCTCTAACTGTTTAGCATCCCCATTTGGCTTTCATACAGATTTGCAAATGCTTAAATCTATATTTGATGTTAACAAATTCTTCTTCTTCAGAAATGCTTTTTCTGTCATTGTCGGTACATGTTTTATATCCCCTCTTTATTGCATCCATCATCAGTTACATTACTGCTCAACTAGTAAAAGTCACCTACTACTTTTAGTGTCTCGTTTCATAATCTAATTCCTTCAACATAGCCTGATTTAGTTTGACTGCGTTTCATTATCCTTGTTTTGCTTTTGTGGGTGTTCATTTTATATCCCACTTTCAAGATGCAATTGATTCCATTCACCTGCTCTTTAAAGTCCTTTGCTGTCTCTATCAGAATTATAAAGTCACTGGTAAACCTCAATGTTTTTATTTTATTCTCTTTAATTTCTTTTTAAAATTTTTCCCTTGGGTTCCTTTAAACCTTGCTCACTGTACAGAGTGAATAAAATCGTGGATAGGCTCAAATTCTATCACATTCATTTCTCAACACTTGCCTCCCTTTCCTGCCCTTCAGTTCATATTACCACTAGCTGGTTTTTACACAATTGGTAAATAATCTTTTGCTCCCTGTATTTTACCACTGCTACCTTCAGAATTCAATGATTGCATTCCACTCAACATTGTCAAAAGCCTTCTCTGCGTCTACAAGTGCTATAAATGTAGGTTAACCTTCCTTCAACCTATCTTCCAACATAAGTCATAGGGTCAGTATTGCCTCACGTGTTTCTACGTTTCTCCAAAACCCAAAGTGATCTGCTCTGAGGTCAGCTTCCTACAGTTTATCCATTCTTCTGTATTTGATAGTTCAGTAATATTCACACCTGTCGGCATCTGCTGTCTTTGGAATTCGAATTATTACATTCTTCTTGAAGTCTGAGGGTATTTTGCCTGTTTCACACATCTTGCACACCAGGTGGAATAGTTTTGTGATGGCTAGCTCTCCCAAGGAAATCAGTAATGCTGAGCGAATGTCTTCTACTCCAAGGGCCTTATTTTGACTTAGATCTTTCAGTTCCATGTCAATTTTTTCTCACGGAATCATATTTACACTGGCCGGAGTGGCCAAGCAGTTCTAGGCGCTACAGTCTGGAACCGGGTGACCGCTACGGTCGCAGGTTCGAATCCTGCCTCGGGTATGGATGTGTGTGATGTCCTCAGGTTAGTTAGGTTTAAGTAGTTCTAAGTTCTAGGGGATTGATGACCACAGCAGTTGAGTCCCATAGTGCTCAGAGCCATTTGAACCATTTTATCATATTTATAATCTCAACTACAACTACTTCCTCTTCCCTTTTTATAATATTGCTGTCAAGTTCATTTCCCTTGTACAGCTGCTCTAATATATTCCTTTCATCCTTCAGCTTTCCATTCCTTGCTTAGTACTGGTTTTCCATATGAGCTCTTGATGTTCATACAGCTGCCTGTCTTTGCTACTGTTTGGCATCCCTATAAGTGGTATCTATATTTTCTGTAGTTATACACAGGATGGACAAAATGATGGAAACACCAAATACATAAAACATTACCATGTTTAATACTGTGTAGGGAAACTTTTGGCATTCAAAACATCTTCCAGCCACCTCAGAATGGATAAATAAGGGTACTATACAGTTTTCAATGGTATCTTATCCCATTGGTCCTGTGAAATAGTGGCAAGTTCAGGTAACAATGATGGAGCTGGATAGTGATCACTCACCCTTTCCTCCAATGTATATGACAAAAGCTCAATAATATTGAGATCTGGTGACTGTGGTGGCCCAGGAGAGATGCAACAATTAATCCTCATGCTCATAGAACATGCTCTGGGGAATGTGAGATGTGTGAACAGGGGCCCTGTCATCTTGGAACACAGAGTCACCATTGGGGAATAAACATTGTACCATGGGATGGATCTGACCAGCAAAAGTGCTCATAAAATCCTTAACAGGAATGCACACTTGCTGAGTACCCAAGGGGCCTATGGAATATCAAGATATGACTGCCCAAATCATCACCAAACCCTCACCTTGTTTCACTGCTTGATGTAAACTTGGCCAGAAGTTGGAAACAGTGTATATGAAGACTCATCTAACTGAATGACTTTATTTATTTGCTCCATAGTCCAGGTTTTATGGCTTTGGCACATTGTTTTCCACCTACAGACATTTTAATCACTGATGAGTGGTTTTGGAATTCCAACTCATCCTGCAATTCTGTGCTTATGTAGCTTCATTCATTTTGTTTTGGTGCTGACAGGGTTCATAAATACAACATTCAGTGATTTCTGCTGATGATGTTCTCTTACTTTTTGTCATCATCCTCTTTGGTGATCTATGCCATGATCACTCATCACACACTTTCATCCATGTTGTGACTTATCACATGATGATTCTCCGCTTTCTCTGTGTGCAGCATAAATGTTTGATATGTTGTCTCCTGAAACACAAAACACTTGAGCTAACTTGTTTATGGAAGCACCCACCATGGGAACACCAATAATTTGCTCAAGTCCAAATTCACATGTCTTTGACATAATGCACTCACAACTAGACCAGAACACTGTTCTGAACATGACTGACATTTGCAAAGTATCAAGGACATTGCACAGGTGCCATTTGTGGTCAGATACAATACTGCAAAATGCAATCTGCATTTATGTTCAAGCATGCTTTTTCTCATCGTGTTTCTACATCTTTCCAACCACTGTACATGCTTCTACAGCCTTGCATTTGTCCTCTAGCCATTTCTGCTTAGCCATATTTCACTGTCTGTCAGTCTTGCTTTTTTAGGTGTCTGTTATACCATTTTCCTGCTTCATTTGGTTCATCTGCATAGTTTTCCTTTCATTAATTAAATTCAACATTACCTGTGATGCCCCAGGATTTCTACCAGGCCTTGTCTTTTCATCTGTTTGATCCTCTGCTGCCTTCAATATTTCATCTCTCAAAGCTATCCTTTCATCTTCCACTGTATTCTTTTCCCCTGTTTCAGTCTACTGTTATCTACAGCTCCCTTTGAATCTCTCAACAACCTCTGGCTCTTTAAACTTATCCAAGTAAAAACTCCCTAATTTCCTAACTTTTTTGTAATTTATTCAGTTTTAATGTACAGTTCATAACCAAAAAATTATGATCAGTCCATATCTGCCCCTGGCTATGTCTTACAGTTCTGGTTCCAAAATCTCTGCCTTGTCCTTCTACAGGATGAACTAGAACTTTACCAACAAACTTTCAGAGGTAGTAGTATAGACCAACTTCAGGAAAAAAGAATGTAGTAAACTTGGGCTCTAAAATGCATACCATAAGTGCCATGAGCATGTGTTCATCTGGGCTATTGTGAGATGCATCTCTTTACTGAAAGTCCTTTGCTTTCCATACTTTGAAGGGTGGTAGTATATACCAAAGTGACAAAAATAGTTCTAGTTAATATGGACTCTAAAACGTGTACTTCAAGAGCTATGAGCAGTTGGTCAGACTTCGCTATTGGAAAACACCTTTTCGACTGAACAAGTGCTCATAGCTCTTAAGGTTTGCACTTTAGGGCCCATATTTACTGGACATTTTCCCTTGTTTCAGTTCCTACTACCTACTTAAAAAATGTGGAAAGCAAAGAGCTCATAGCAGAGGAGATGAAGATGAACAATTATTCATAGCTTGTAAGGTATGCATTTTAGAGACCATGCTTGCTAGACATTTTTCCCCCCACACTGTCACCTCTGAAAGTTTCTTAGAGTTTTGGCTTACTCCATATAAGAAATTAGAAATTGTCCAGTGCCCCCAAATCTCTCCCATGTATATGAGGGCTGTTCAAAAATTATCCAACTTTTATTTATAAAACCGAACAGTATTCAGATACAGTTGTTTGCAACAATTCCAAAATTCCCTTGAAGTGATTCAGGAGACACATGAGAAATATAATCATGATGTCTGTATGAAAATTTGAACTCCACTCCTGAGAGGCACAAATTCATGCACGAGCAAGGTGCTATAGTGTACAAGGCACAGGAATTGAATTCAGATGGGATGAGATGTGATTCTTATACAACTGTTCTGATTTAGACAATATAATGAGAAGGATAGTTGCTACTCCCCACATAGCAGAGATGCTGAGTTGTAGACAGGTACAACAAGAAGGCTGTCAGAAAATAAGCTTTCAGCCAACAAGTTCTTCATCAGAACAGACAACATACAAACACACATGCATGCAAATGCAACTCACACACACATGACCAGTGACCACATTCTCTGGCTGCTGAAGCCAGACTTACTTTGCTACTATGAAACACCAGTCTGGCCTCAGTGGACAGAGACTGTGGTCATGTGGTGTGAGTAAAGCTTACTTTCTGACAGTCTTTTTGTTGTGCCTATCTGCTACTCAGCATCTTCACTAGATGGTGAGTAATCCCTATCCTTTTCACAATATTGTCATATTCTGATTTCAATTTCGTGTGGTCTCATGGTATCATTTCAACCTATTGCAGTATAGTTTCTATGAAAAGACCATGCCAAGTTTCTTATTCCATCCAAGTCCAGTCTGAGACTAAGCCCCACCAATAACACTGATGTTGCTGTGATGTTAAATATAAAGTAGTTGTTGTTGTTGTTGTTGTGGTCTTCAGTCCTGAGACTGGTTTGATGCAGCTCTCCATGCTACTCTATCCTGTGCAAGCTTCTTCATCTCCCAGTACCTACTGTAACCTACATCCTTCTGAATCTGCTTAGTGTATTCATCTCTTGGTCTCCCTCTACGATTTTTACCCTCCACGTTGCCCTCCAATGCTAAATTTGTGATCCCTTGATGCCTCAAAACATGTCCTACCAACCGATCCCTTCTTCTAGTCAAGTTGTGCCACAAACTTCTCTTCTCCCCAATCCTATTCAATACCTCCTCTTTAGTTACGTGATCTACCCACCTTATCTTCAGCATTCTTCTGTAGCACCACATTTCAAAAGCTTCTATTCCCTTCTTGTCCAAACTGGTTATCTTCCATGTTTCACTTCCATACATGGCTACACTCCATACAAATACTTTCAGAAACGACTTCCTGACACTTAAATCTATACTAGATGTTAACAAATTTCTCTTCTTCAGAAACAATTTCCTTGCCATTGCCAGTCTACATTTTATATCCTCTCTACTTCGACCATCATCAGTTATTTTACTCCCTAAATAGCAAAACTCCTTTACTACTTTAAGTGTCTCATTTCCTAATCTAATCCGCTCAGCATCACCCGATTTAATTTGACTACATTCCATTATCCTCGTTTTGCTTTTGTTGATGTTCATCTTATATCCTCCTTTCAAGACACTGTCCATTCCATTCAACTGCTCTTCCAAGTCCTTTGCTGTCTCTGACAGAATTACAATGTCATCGGCGATCCTCAAAGTTTTTACTTCTTCTCCATGAATTTTAGTACCTACTCCGAATTTTTCTTTTGTTTCCCTTACCACTTGCTCAATATACAGATTGAATAACATCGGGGTGAGGCTACAACCCTGTCTCACTCCCTTCCCAACCACTGCTTCCCTTTCATGCCCCTCGACTCTTATAACTGCCATCTGGTTTCTGTACAAATTGTAAATAGCCTTTCGCTCCTTGTATTTTACCCCTGCCACCTTCAGAATTTGAAAGAGAGTATTCCAGTTAACGTTGTCAAAAGCTTTCTCTAAGTCTACAAATGCTAGAAACGTAGGTTTGCCTTTTCTTAATCTTTCTTCTAAGATGAGTCGTAAGGTTAGTATTGCCTCACGTGTTCCAACATTTCTACGGAATCCAAACTGATCTTCCCCGAGGTCCGCTTCTACCAGTTTTTCCATTCATCTGTAAAGATTTCGCATTAGTATTTTGCAGCTGTGACTTATTAAACTGATAGTTTGGTAATTTTCGTATCTGTCAACACCTGCTTTCTTTGGGATTGGAATTATTATATTCTTCTTGAAGTCTGTGGGTATTTCGCCTGTCTCATACATCTTGCTCACCAGATGGTAGAGTTTTGTCATGACCGGCTCTCCCAAGGCCATCAGTAGTTCTAATGGAATGTTGTCTACTCCCGGGGCCTTGTTTCGACTCAGGTCTTTCAGTGCTCTGTCAAACTCTTCATGCAGTATCTTATCTCGCATTTCATCTTCATCTACATCCTCTTCCATTTCCATAATATTGTCCTCAAGTACATCGCCTTTGTATAAACCCTCTATATACTCCTTCCACCTTTCTGCCTTCCCTTCTTTGCTTAGAACTGGGTTGCCATCTGAGCTCCTGATATTCATACAAGTGGCTCTCTTCTCTCCAAAGGTCTCTTTAATATTCCTGTAGGCAGTATCTATCTTACCCCTAGTGAGACAAGCCTCTACATCCTTACATTTGTCCTCTAGCCATCCCTGCTTAGCCATTTTGCACTTCCTGTCGATCTCATTTTTGAGATGTTTGTATTCCTTTTTGCCTGCTTCATTTACTGCATTTTTATATTTTCTCCTTTCATCAATTAAATTCAATATTTCTTCTGTTACCCAAGGATTTCTATTAGCCCTCGTCTTTTTACCTACTTGATCCTCTGCTGCCTTCACTACTTCATCCCTCAGAGCTACCCATTCTTCTTCTACTGTATTTCTTTCCCCCATTCCTGTCAATTGTTCCCTTATGCTCTCCCTGAAACTCTCTACAACCTCTGGTTCTTTCAGTTTATCCAGGTCACATCTCCTTAAATTCCCACCTTTTTGCAGTTTCTTCAGTTTCAATCTGCAGTTCATAACCAATAGATTGTGGTCAGAATCCACATCTGCCCCTGGAAATGTCTTACAATTTAAAACCTGGTTCCTAAATCTCTGTCTTACCATTATATAATCTATCTGATACCTTTTATTATCTCCAGGATTCTTCCAGGTATACAACCTTCTTTTATGATTCTTGAACCAAATGTTAACTATGATTAAGTTATGCTCTGTGCAAAATTCTACAAGGTAGCTTCCTCTTTCATTTCTTCCCCCCAATCCATATTCACCTACTATGTTTCCTTCTCTCCCTTTTACTACTGACGAATTCCAGTCACCCATGACTATTAAATTTTCGTCTCCCTTCACTATCTGAATAATTTCTTTTATCTCATCATACATTTCATCAATTTCTTCATCATCTGCCGAGCTAGTTGGCATATAAACTTGTACTACTGTAGTAGACATGGGCTTCGTGTCTATCTTGGCCACAATAATGTGTTCACTATGCTGTTTGTAGTAGCTAACCCGCATTCCTATTTTCCTATTCATTATTAAACCTACTCCTGCATTACCCCTATTTGATTTTGTATTTATAACCCTGTAATCACCATACCAAAAGTCTTGTTCCTCCTGCCACCGAACTTCACTAATTCCCACTATATCTAACTTTAACCTATCCGTTTCCCTTTTTAAATTTTCTAACCTACCTGCCCGATTAAGGGATCTGACATTCCACGCTCCGATCCGTAGAATGCCAGTTTTCTTTCTCTTGATAACGACGTCCTCTTGAGTAGTCCCCGCCCGGAGATCCGAATGGGGGACTATTTTACCTCCGGAATATTTTACCCAAGAGGACGCCATCATCATTTAATCATACAGTAAAGCTGCATGTCCTCGGGAAAAATTACGGCTGTAGTTTCCCCTAGCTTTCAGCCATTCGCAGTACCAGCATAGCAAGGCTGTTTTGGTTAATGTTACAAGGCCAGATCAGTCAATCATCCAGACTGTTGCCCATGCAACTACTGAAAAGGCTGCTGCCCCTCTTCAGGAACTACACATTTGTCTGGCCTCTCAACAGATACCCCTCTGTTGTGGTTGCACCTACGGTACGGCCATCTGTATCGCTGAGACACGCAAGCCTTCCCACCACGGCAAGGTCCATGGTTCATGTTTGTGGCTAAGACATTCATTCACAATATCCCTTCTTTTAAGGGCACTAATGGTGCAAAGAATGCAGGAGAAATTTGGTGAAGTTTGAAATGTAGGAGAAAGATGCAGATAGACATGAAGCTGTGAAGGACCAGTTTGAAGTCATTCCTGGATAGCTCAGGTGGTAGAGCACTTGTCCACAAAAGGAATATTTCTGGGTTCAAGTCCTGGTGGCAGAAGAAAAATGAGCATGAAGACCATCTTTCAAGATGAGTTTAGTTTATCAGTATACACTTAAAGAACTATTCTTTTTTTCATTTTAGTTTACCTCTCTACAGTTAAAGGACAATTGCTGTTTTTACATACTCAGAAATCATTTACAGATTAAAAGAAGTGCTTTATTAGAAGTTTCCTTAGTTTAACTTTAAATACTGGTCAAAGAGGAATTTTCATTTATTCTGGTATGTTATCACATAATGTGACAGTAGACTGTGTATTATTTTATTTATGGACATTCCACCAGTACTTGAAGGAAAACAGACAAATTAAAAACTTGCATACACAGTAATGAGGTTCTACAATAATATTGTGGAATATCAGTGCTATGTATTCAAGTTTTTGTCTATGTTCCTCCAAGTACTGATGGAATGATCCATAAAAAATTGTGGAAAATTAATATTTATGAAATGTTTTGATTGATATTTGACTGACTGATGGGAGAATATTTGCATATATCTTTGTAATACCAGATTTCATGAGATAGTCTATTGTTAGTGCAATGAAGATGAGAAGGTGCTCACATTTTTAGAGTGAGACTAGTCATAAAGCAGATTATATGTGATTAAGACAGTTTATCTGTACATGTATACCTGTATTTGCTAAGCGATGTATTAAATCTGAGATCAGATTAGATTCACTTTTCATTCCATAGACCCAAAATGAGACGGTTCTTGTGGGTGTGGACCATCTCAGAAAGTATAACATAAAGAACTTAGACCATTTGAATATAATACTCACTTCCCCTATCACTTTTCAGGATTCTGTCAAAATATGTGAATACATTGCAGTAAACTGGAACTGCTAATATTTATAAAATTAATACACCACCAGGACAAAACATAGTAATGCACTTTTCATTAATTTATCATACACAAAATATCTAATCTTTACTGTTGTGTGCAAGTGTTGTCAAAACTGAAAACTAACAGGTATTTTTATTTAAGCTAGTCTAACAATCCCTGTTAAGATATTTATCTATAGAATAGAATGAGTTGCCTTCCAAAAAGTCTTTCGAACTCTGTTCAAACTCTGCTTTACCTGAAACAAGTTTTTATTGGTTGCTGGCAATTTATTTAAAATGTGTGTTCCTAAATACTGTCTCAGTTTTGGACCAAGGTAATTGATTTTAGGTTTTGATGTAGATCGTTCTTATTCCTAGTATTGATACCATGTATTGAGCTATTGGCTGGAAATAGACATTATTTGCAATAAATTCCATTAAGGAATAAATATACTGAGAAGCAGTCATTGGAATGCCCAGTTCCTGTTCCTTAAACTGGTTTCTACATGATGTTCTTGAATGTACACCACAAATGAGTCTTATTACATGCCTTTGCACCCTACAAATTTTTTCTCAGTTTGATGAATTACCCCAAAATATGATCCCATATGACATAATAGAATGAATGTAGGCAAAGTATACAACTTTTTTATATTTGTATCTCATACATCTGACATCATTCAAATTACAAATACGGACTTGTTTAGGCACTACAGCAGTTCTGTGGTAAGCCATTCCAAATTAAATTTATTATCGAGCTGTAATCTCAGAAATATAACATTGTCAACCTCTTCTGCCTACCCCCAACTGCCTATCCCCAACTGTAAACACACCAACCAGGATCACAAAAAATTCAAAAACAGCTCTAGATCAGATTTTCATAAATGCAGACAAACTACACCACTCAATCGAAGTCATCAGCACAGGTTACACCACTACGGTCGCAGGTTCGAATTCTGCCTCGGGCATGGATGTGTGTGGTGTCCTTAGGTTAGTTAGGTTTAAGTAGTTCTAAGTTCTAGGGGACGGATGACCTCAGAAGTTAAGTCCCATAGTGCTCAGAGCCATTTCAACCATTTCAGCAAAGGTTACAGTGGCCATGAAGCCCAAATACTAACGGCGAATTTAAATTACATAGGACAATATCCCACAATAACTAAAATGCAAAGGCAATTTAATGATGATAATATAAGGATTTTTAACTATCTGTTAAGGGCTGAAAACTGGGCACAAGTCTATAAAGAAAATGATGTAAACTACATATTTAATTCCTTCCGAGAAACATTTCTCCACAATTTCAATACAGCATTTCCACTGAAATCCAGGAAAATCGAAAACAAACACACAAACTCATGGGTAACAAAAGGGATAAAGATTTCCAGCCAAAAAAAGCGTGACTTAAAAAAATCACATGAAACACCATGAAGCCGATTATCAATTTAGGTCATATTGTAAGACCTATTTTGCAATCTACAGAAAAGTAATCCAACAAGCAAAAAAATTATACAATGATAAATTTATAAAGGAATCTAACAAAAAAATGAAAGGCTTGTGGACAGTTGTAAAAGATTAAACAAACAGTAAGCAGCATGTTATAAACAAAACATTAAAACTAAACCTAAATGATGAAGTCACATCAGACCCTCCAAAAATAGTAAATGGTTTTAATGACTATTTTAGCAAAATAGCCGAAAACCTGATAAATAACAACTGCCACAGACCAAATACTCAACACCAAACACTAATAGAAACCATACCAGTACAGGCATCAATGTTTCTTCACAAAGTCTCCAGTACTGAAGTACTTACAGCTATAAAAGGACTAAAGAATAAGTACTCCAGTGGTAGTGACGACATTTCTGATTTAATTGTAAATAAATGTGGAGAATCCATTGTAGAACCCCTAACCCACATAATAAATGCATCCTTTACAAATGGAGTTTTCCCTGACCTACTAAAGACTTCTAAAATTACCCCACTTCACTAAAAGGGCCCTAAAAATGATGTAGCCAATTACAGGCCCATAGCACAACTCAGCTCATTCTCAAAAATATTTGAAATATTATTTTACACCAGATTGGAAGACTTTACTAATAAGCTATTAACAAAACACCAGCATGGTTTTAGAAAGCGAAAGACAACTATCACAGCTATTTATGAGTATCTCAACAAAACCTTAAAAGCACTGGATAGTAAGGAAATCACTACTGGTATCTTTTTAGATCTATCCAAAGCCTTTGATGTAATTCACCATACCATATTCCTTAAGAAGTTAGCAAATAAAGGTATAAGAGGAATTGCAAACAAATGGTTAGAATCTTACCTGTCAAACAGATTTCAAAAAATTTAAATAAATTTTGAAAAAAAGAATACAACCACCCATCAATCTACTGTCCACTCCTCTGACACAATGCCTATTAGATATGGTGTGCCACAAGGCTCAATCCTGGGACCCATACTTTTTCTGGTATACTTTGATGATATAAGCACAAAGCTTGCTACAGGACATACCACACTATTTGCCAATGACACGAGTATACTAATAACAGATACTGATACAGAAGACCACAACCAAAAAATTAAACTGCTTATGTTGTCACTCAGCAAATGATTCAACGAGAACAAACTGATTATAAATATACAGAAAACAACTTACATCAACTTCAGACTCTCATCCCAAAAACAAGAAATGCCTGATGTGATTCTGTCAAGTTTCTTGGCATATGGCTTGAAGGAAATCTTAAGTGGGAGACTCACACAACTATCTCAAAAAAGCTATCAACTGTGTGTTACATTTCAAGGATACTCAAAAAATCAGTCACAAAATCTGTTGTCATACATGTATATTATGCTTACTGCCATTCTACATTACAGAATGGAATCATATTCTGGGGGAACTCACCTGGAGGTAGATATATTTTCAAAATGCAAAAAAAGGCAATATGCATAATATGTAACCTAAGACATAACGAATCATACAGACAACATTTCAAAACAAATGGCATTATGACACTGCCCTCTGCTTACATTTATAATATCGTCTCATTTGTCAAGTCATACCTGTTAAACAATGACTGCACACTAAAATTCAATGGAGATATTCATAACTATGCAACAAGGCAGCAATTTGACCTACATATGATTCAGTCCAGAACTACCTGCTACCAAAAAAGTGTTTTAAATGTTGGGATATAAATGTATAATAATTTACCAAATGAAATCAAAGCAACAAAGAACCCAAGAGCCTTCACACATAAGTTAAAAAAATATCTCTTGGACCATTGCTTTTATGCAGTTGATCATTTTTTTGAAAGGGGTTAAAATTATAAACAATTTTATGATAAATGTTCAATTAGGTCTGAAAATTATATACTGTGCATGTCTGTGAAATATACTGGATTATTATATACTGTGCATGTCTATCAAATACACTGGACTACTTTACTAATACATTTGTATTGGCTGTTTGTATTTTAACATATAACATTTGTATTTACTGTTTGGTTAAAGATAGCTAGCTTCCTCATTACAAAATAATGTAAAATCAATTTATTAAAAATTACTTGCAAATATATTCTCTTGACCTGTCCAATATTGTATGTACAACCTTACAATTCTATGATTTGTATTAACTGTATTGTTTAAGATAGATAATTTCCTTGCTACAAAATTATGTAAAAATCAATTTGTAAAAATTACTTGTAAATAGCTCTCTTGATCTGTCCAATATCATATGTACAGCTGTACAATACTATGATTGCCTGGATCAATAAAAATACAATACAATAGAATACAATACATGTCCTCATATGTTATACACATGCAGGAAGGAAATCTCTTACAAGTTTTGAACTGTGTCTAGTAGGTCTTTTCAAAGACAGTGAATTAGCTTTAATCCATTTACTAACATCAGTGAAAATCTGATTAACAGCCATTTCTTAATCTGTACTTGACTTGCTATTGACTTCAATGTTTGTATCATTTGAAAATAAAAAAAGATATACTTAGGATCCAGCAATGTAACAGATGAGAGGTCATTAATGTACACAAGAAAAAGCAATGGACCCAAGTTGGAACCTGAGAAACAGTACATGTAATTAATTCCCAATCAGATGAAGACTGACTGTTTAGACCATAGGTATTCTGTGATGACACCTTTTGTTTTCCGTTCGTTAGGTAAAACACAAACCATTTTGCAGCACTGCCAGCGACACCATAATATTCTAATTTACTTAAAAGAATACTGTGATTCATACAATCAAAGGCTTTTGACAGATCACAGAAAATGTCAGTAGTTTCTAATTTGTTATCTAATGAATTAAGTACATTCTCACTGTATGTTTAAATAGTCTTTTCTATATTGGAACACTTAAGGAACCCAAACTGTAACCTGGACAACATATTATTTGTAGTCGGATGCTTAAAAAGACATTTGAACACAGCCTTCTCAAATTTTTGATCAGTTGGCAAAAGTGAAATTGGTCAATAGTTTGATGGTATTCCTTCATACTAATTGTTCTCAAGAGTCTTAACTTCAGCATATTTTAGGCAGTCTGGAAATATTCCACTGATAAGAGATTGTTTACACAAATAACTTAAAAAAGAACTCAACTCACATGAACACTCTTTGATTAACATCATTGATATGTTATCATAACCTCTAGAATACTTTGATTTGTAGGATTTTATTACAAATGCTACTTCTTTGGGAGAAGTGAGTGTCATTTCCATTTTACTGAAGTTGTTTGTAGAGACTGGTCTCAGATATTCCATTGCACTATTTAATGACCCTGATAACCCCAAACTGTCAATAACTTGTTTAAGAGATTTGCAATACTACATGCACTTGATACCAATGTCTCATCTATTTTTAGAGTTGTCTGTTCCTCTTCCTTTCTCACCCCACCTGTTTCTGTTTTCACTGTGTCCCACATAGTTTTTATTTTGTTGCCTGATGTAATTATCTTTTCCTCATAATAAAGCTGCTTATATTTCTGGATTACCTGCTTCAATATTTTTGTCATATTCTTTATAATGCATTACAACAGTAACATCATAGCTGTTCCTAGATAGTACATACAGTTTCTTCCTGCCCCGTATGAAAACTTTATTCCTTTGCAATCGGTAGTTTATTGTTAGACTTCTGTTTGATTTGAGTTAGCTTTATGAGAAAACAACTTTGAAATGAGGAAATAACTTTATTAATTAATGCTTTGTACTTTCGATTTGAGTCAAAAGTATTGTAAACATCTATCCAGTTCATGTCTTTGAGCAGTTTCCTACAATTCTTAATTTTTCACAGATTTATTACCCTCCTGTACTCAGCTTTACTAGATTTTACATCCTGACAAGTTTCAACATTTAACATAAGATGCTACATGTCATGATCAGATAGCCCTTTTACTACTGGTTTTGTAATATGACTTTGTTTCCTAGATTTGTCTACAAAGATATTATCAATAGCAGTCACAGAGCATTTATGCACCGTACTCGCAAACGTCACTGTAGGAATTAAATTGAATGGCAATGCTATCGATTGCAATAATTGTTCACTGATGGAGTTTTTCAATAAATCCACATTAAAATCACCAGCAACCACTGTTTCCTTTTCTTTATTGTGAGATGAGACACTAGAGCTTCAAGATTTCCTTATGAAGAAGTTAAAGTTCACTGAAGGTGCTCTGTATATACTTCCTATTATGAAGGACTTATTATGAAATACTACTCCCGTTGCACAAAGTTCTGTGTCCTGCTGTGAGCAAAATTTACTAACATCAAGTTTCTGACAAATGTGGAAACTCCTTCTTTCTCCATATTTTCTCTACAGACGTAAGTGGCTAACTTACCCTTGATAAATGGAAGGAGGGGGGGGGGGGGGGGGGGGGGGAGAGAGAGAGAGAGAGAGAGAGAGAGAGAGAGAGAGAGAGAGAGAGAGAGAGAGAGAGAGAGAGATATGGTGGAATAGAAACTTCAGAAACTTCATGATAATATTAGGAAAAAAATGAGGAAGTGAGAGAAAATGAGATGAGAGAATCAATACTGCAAGAATATTTTGACCAAGCAATTGAAAACCGAAGTTAAAATGAGGCACCATGAGTAGATGACTCACTCTCAGTAGTATTTACACACTGTAACTAATGTAATGTATTAATATCCTTGGGAGACCAAACTTTTCCAACCAATTTGAAAGATATATAAAACAAGCCAAATACCATCAGATTTCCAGGAGAGTGTAATAATGTCAGTACCAAAGTACACAGGTACTGAAAGGTGTGAATATATCCAAACAATCTGTTTAATAAATCATTATTCTATGAAACTAACACATTCACATCCAGATGGCTGGAATGGCTGGCAGAGATCAGTTTCCGTTCCAGAGAAATTTATGAACGTGCAAAACGATAATGATACTGCAACTCATCTTAGAACAAATAACAAATTTTAAAGCAGTGAACATTAAGAGCCCACTGGCGTAATGTGGTGTAAATGCAAGCTAAACATAAGCTGTCTCAGATGTTTATATAAATAAACAAGATGATTTTATAAAATACGGAATTTATGGTATTTGGTAAACTATTGAGTCTTATTGTGATACAATGTATAAAGATTATAATGTATTTTGATAAGCATTATTGATTTTTGTAAGTGCTACCTATAATACTAAGACCCATATGCATCTGGTGTTTGCAAAAAACATCATATTGATGGCTCTATACAAAAGAATTTAAGTAAATAAACAAATAAGTAACTATAGGTAGATGGAAAATAAACTCACATTTGTAGCTTTAGAGAAAGCTTTTTGACAATATTTACTTGAATGCAGTCTTTAAAATTTTGCAGTTATCAAGGATAACATTTAGTTAGCTTGTACAAAAACAAGATCACTATTTGAAGAGTGGAAGGATATGTAAGGTAGTCATTATTCAATCTGTACACTGAGTAAGCAGTAAAGGAAATTTGGGCGAAATTTAGAAAGGGAATTATAACCCATGGAGAAGAAACAACACCTTTAATGAAACTGTCTGGCAGAGTAAATCTGTGTGCCGCATCGGGACTCAAACCCAGGACCTTTGCCTTTTAATCTGTCAGGAAGTTTCATATCAGCGCACACTCTGCTACAGAGTGAAAAAATTCATATGGACAACACTTTTAATGTTCGCCAATGCCATTATAATTCTGCCAGAAATGGGACAGGCCTCGGAATATCAGTTGAATGGAATGGACAACAACTTGGAAAGAGGTTATAAATGATCATATTTAAAATAAATATGAGATAATAGTGCATAGTCAAATCAAGTCAGATGATGTTTAGGAAATTAGATTAAGAAATGATATGCTGAAAGTTGACATTTTGGACAGGACTGACTTATGCTACGTATTACATAGTATTTTTCTTTCAAAGTTAAATGCATGCATTAGTTTTGAAAAATCTGTACATATGTCAAGAGAATAGATTGTGTTCTTTCCTGGTAACTAGAAACTGCTGCATGTATAAGACGGAATGTGTGACAAAATGGATATTATGAGGAAGTAGGAGTTTGGAGGGAAGATGAATGTGAATAATACTGCAATGTTAGAACAGCTACTAAACAGTGACTTAGAGTTTGATGACTCTGCTAAAGATCCAGATTTTTAAGAGATAGAAAATGAAAGTGATGACAGCAGTAGTAATAAAGATAATGAGATGAATAGTGTAATCAATGCCAAATTTGCTTTTGTATGTACACAATGGTATCAACTGTAGTTAATATGTTATACATGCAATGGATAAGTGCAGATGAGTGCTTGGTATATCCTGTAGTTACATGCTTTGGATTAATGCAGGAAACTAGAACTGAATGATATGTATCATAATATTCTCCTGTGCATGTGTTTGTGTGCACACTAAGCTTCAAAGTGTATAACTCATGTTTTTGGTTACTATAATGTATGTAAGGAGGAACTTTCAAATATAATTTAGATTAAGGTTCGTTAAGAAGAATTGTAAAGAGAATTTTAACTTCAAATAAGCTTTAATGCATTACATTAGGCCTACCAATTTTTTTAGTTTTTTTTTACAGAACAGTGTAAATCCTGAGGAAAGAGTACAGGGTCATGTCAGGAAAAGGAAGGAGGGTGTGAGCAAGCAAAAGAAATGTGAGAACAGAGGTTGAGCTCATATTCAGAGACAAAGGAAAGGGAATGAGAGTAAGGGCTATGGAACTGGGCCTGACTTTAACTGCAGGAAAAGATGCTTTTAGTTAATCAATAAGGAAGAAAGATTGGATATTCTTCAGAAGTTTTGGAATATGGCAAATTATGAGTTGCAGAATGCTTACCTCATGATTGAAGAAACAAAGAAAAATGACAGTCCCTCAAGTCAGATTACAACTCTAAGCTATTGTGTGATATCATCTAGTGGGAAGTGGACTGAAATTTCTAAGACTACCATTTTCAACATTCATGGACTACAAAAAAGTGGGGGTAATTTGGGATACTTGGCATCCACAGTAGAAGGAGGTTGTAAAACTCCCTCAGGTGATGGAAGAAGAAAACATCAAGAAAAGTATTCAAGTGTAGATACTGAATTTGTCAATGCATTCATAGATAGACTGCCAACATATACTGAGGTGACAAAAAACATAGGATAGTGAGATGCACATATACAGGTGGCAGTAGTTTCATGTACACAAGGTATAAAAGGGCAGTGTATTGGTGTAGCCATCATTCGTAATCAGATGATTCATGTGAAAGGGTTGTCAACATGATTATGGCTGCACGATAGATATTAATGGACTTGGAATGCAGAATGGTAGTTGGAGCCAGACATGTCCTTTGTAGGCCCTAGCCACATGGCACTGTGCAAATTAGTGAAACTTAAAGTGGTGATATTGCATCCAGTATTATCTGACTTTGTTAAATATCCTAAATTTTGCCAGTAAGAGATTATGGATTAATGTGCTACCAACAGATTTCAGTCTCTAACCAGGTTAGTAAGATTACATATGGTGCCCCAAGTGGTGATGTTTTCCTATCTTGGCACTGCAAAAACAACTCAGACCCTTAAAATTATTTAAATATGACAGAGCACGAAACTATTGGCACTGGAAATTAAACACTGCATTGGAGATTTAACTAAAAGGGTTAAAGTGCACTTCTTTTAAAAAACAAGTTGACCATAGGTGAAGTAATATGAAAAAGTGTGTGAAAGTATAGTTCAATGCACAGCAGCAAAATCATATGATACTCTAAGGACTATGCCAAATTTGAAGATAACCAATTGGAAATAACAAAAACTGCCACCTTTGGAAGGAATGTCAATGAATGGGAAGACAAGAAGATCAACACCATTTTAGATGGACTGCAGCCAGTAAGAGGAGTGGCTGGATGTACACAGACAGAGCTAGCAGACTGGTTCAATGTATCAGTGACAGCAGCAGCAGATTTGGAAAAGAATTAAGGTAAAGTGTTTCAGTTTTTAAGAGTTGTTCAATATTTTTTCAAAATGGGTAACAGGATATTGAAAGACAGGGTGTTCAGTGTCAAGAAACCAAGGGTAGAAATTAGTGGAAAACAAGTAATATTTGAAAGTGAACCTTGTGAAGACAGTGGATATAAATCAGAGCTAGACACAACATTCTTTGAAAGAGTGAATGAGATTCAGATATGGATGAAATATCAAGGGCTTCATCTACCAATTACTCTAATGAAAAGAGATAAGAGTATGGTTCAGAAGTAATGGAAAGCATGAAAGTGAAACACAAATTATATGAAGAAAGTCAAGAGATACAGGAAAAAGCTACAGGAGAAAATATGAAGTTGGTACTAACAATAGTAACAAAACTGGACAAGGATACTAGTGACAATAAAAGGACGCTTGAAAGTGATCTTGGTAGCCTAGATTCAGAACTAAACTTCAAAATGTACCAACTAACAGGTCATTAGTAACTTAAAATCAGATGTGAGTAAAGATATTAAGGCATGAGATGATACATTGAATCAGTGAAAGTTTGTTTATAAAATAAATTAGAAAATGTAAAAGAAAATTTTGAATCCAAATTACAGGAATTGGAAAAGTGTCACGAGTAAATGAGGATAATGCGCAAGGGACACTACATTATTAGTGTGTAGATAAATTGAGAATTTTGGTCTGATTGGAGGAGTGCTAGGGTCGTCCGTGCAGCAGACTTGGCTTCAAATCCTGGCCTGGCACAAATTTTCAGCTTTCCCCATTGATTTCAATCAATGTCCGTTCACAGCCAATGTCCGTTCACAGCCAATGTCCGTTCACAGCCAATGTCCGTTCACAGCCAATGTCCGTTCACAGCCAATGTCCGTTCACAGCCAATGTCCGTTCACAGCCAATGTCCGTTCACAGCCAATGTCCGTTCACAGCCAATGTCCGTTCACAGCCAATGTCCGTTCACAGCCAATGTCCGTTCACAGCCAATGTCCGTTCACAGCCAATGTCCGTTCACAGCCAATGTCCGTTCACAGCCAATGTCCGTTCACAGCCAATGTCCGTTCACAGCCAATGTCCGTTCACAGCCAATGTCCGTTCACAGCCAATGTCCGTTCACAGCCAATGTCCGTTCACAGCCAATGTCCGTTCACAGCCAATGTCCGTTCACAGCCAATGTCCGTTCACAGCCAATGTCCGTTCACAGCCAATGTCCGTTCACAGCCAATGTCCGTTCACAGCCAATGTCCGTTCACAGCCAATGTCCGTTCACAGCCAATGTCCGTTCACAGCCAATGTCCGTTCACAGCCAATGTCCGTTCACAGCCAATGTCCGTTCACAGCCAATGTCCGTTCACAGCCAATGTCCGTTCACAGCCAATGTCCGTTCACAGCCAATGTCCGTTCACAGCCAATGTCCGTTCACAGCCAATGTCCGTTCACAGCCAATGTCCGTTCACAGCCAATGTCCGTTCACAGCCAATGTCCGTTCACAGCCAATGTCCGTTCACAGCCAATGTCCGTTCACAGCCAATGTCCGTTCACAGCCAATGTCCGTTCACAGCCAATGTCCGTTCACAGCCAATGTCCGTTCACAGCCAATGTCCGTTCACAGCCAATGTCCGTTCACAGCCAATGTCCGTTCACAGCCAATGTCCGTTCACAGCCAATGTCCGTTCACAGCCAATGTCCGTTCACAGCCAATGTCCGTTCACAGCCAATGTCCGTTCACAGCCAATGTCCGTTCACAGCCAATGTCCGTTCACAGCCAATGTCCGTTCACAGCCAATGTCCGTTCACAGCCAATGTCCGTTCACAGCCAATGTCCGTTCACAGCCAATGTCCGTTCACAGCCAATGTCCGTTCACAGCCAATGTCCGTTCACAGCCAATGTCCGTTCACAGCCAATGTCCGTTCACAGCCAATGTCCGTTCACAGCCAATGTCCGTTCACAGCCAATGTCCGTTCACAGCCAATGTCCGTTCACAGCCAATGTCCGTTCACAGCCAATGTCCGTTCACAGCCAATGTCCGTTCACAGCCAATGTCCGTTCACAGCCAATGTCCGTTCACAGCCAATGTCCGTTCACAGCCAATGTCCGTTCACAGCCAATGTCCGTTCACAGCCAATGTCCGTTCACAGCCAATGTCCGTTCACAGCCAATGTCCGTTCACAGCCAATGTCCGTTCACAGCCAATGTCCGTTCACAGCCAATGTCCGTTCACAGCCAATGTCCGTTCACAGCCAATGTCCGTTCACAGCCAATGTCCGTTCACAGCCAATGTCCGTTCACAGCCAATGTCCGTTCACAGCCAATGTCCGTTCACAGCCAATGTCCGTTCACAGCCAATGTCCGTTCACAGCCAATGTCCGTTCACAGCCAATGTCCGTTCACAGCCAATGTCCGTTCACAGCCAATGTCCGTTCACAGCCAATGTCCGTTCACAGCCAATGTCCGTTCACAGCCAATGTCCGTTCACAGCCAATGTCCGTTCACAGCCAATGTCCGTTCACAGCCAATGTCCGTTCACAGCCAATGTCCGTTCACAGCCAATGTCCGTTCACAGCCAATGTCCGTTCACAGCCAATGTCCGTTCACAGCCAATGTCCGTTCACAGCCAATGTCCGTTCACAGCCAATGTCCGTTCACAGCCAATGTCCGTTCACAGCCAATGTCCGTTCACAGCCAATGTCCGTTCACAGCCAATGTCCGTTCACAGCCAATGTCCGTTCACAGCCAATGTCCGTTCACAGCCAATGTCCGTTCACAGCCAATGTCCGTTCACAGCCAATGTCCGTTCACAGCCAATGTCCGTTCACAGCCAATGTCCGTTCACAGCCAATGTCCGTTCACAGCCAATGTCCGTTCACAGCCAATGTCCGTTCACAGCCAATGTCCGTTCACAGCCAATGTCCGTTCACAGCCAATGTCCGTTCACAGCCAATGTCCGTTCACAGCCAATGTCCGTTCACAGCCAATGTCCGTTCACAGCCAATGTCCGTTCACAGCCAATGTCCGTTCACAGCCAATGTCCGTTCACAGCCAATGTCCGTTCACAGCCAATGTCCGTTCACAGCCAATGTCCGTTCACAGCCAATGTCCGTTCACAGCCAATGTCCGTTCACAGCCAATGTCCGTTCACAGCCAATGTCCGTTCACAGCCAATGTCCGTTCACAGCCAATGTCCGTTCACAGCCAATGTCCGTTCACAGCCAATGTCCGTTCACAGCCAATGTCCGTTCACAGCCAATGTCCGTTCACAGCCAATGTCCGTTCACAGCCAATGTCCGTTCACAGCCAATGTCCGTTCACAGCCAATGTCCGTTCACAGCCAATGTCCGTTCACAGCCAATGTCCGTTCACAGCCAATGTCCGTTCACAGCCAATGTCCGTTCACAGCCAATGTCCGTTCACAGCCAATGTCCGTTCACAGCCAATGTCCGTTCACAGCCAATGTCCGTTCACAGCCAATGTCCGTTCACAGCCAATGTCCGTTCACAGCCAATGTCCGTTCACAGCCAATGTCCGTTCACAGCCAATGTCCGTTCACAGCCAATGTCCGTTCACAGCCAATGTCCGTTCACAGCCAATGTCCGTTCACAGCCAATGTCCGTTCACAGCCAATGTCCGTTCACAGCCAATGTCCGTTCACAGCCAATGTCCGTTCACAGCCAATGTCCGTTCACAGCCAATGTCCGTTCACAGCCAATGTCCGTTCACAGCCAATGTCCGTTCACAGCCAATGTCCGTTCACAGCCAATGTCCGTTCACAGCCAATGTCCGTTCACAGCCAATGTCCGTTCACAGCCAATGTCCGTTCACAGCCAATGTCCGTTCACAGCCAATGTCCGTTCACAGCCAATGTCCGTTCACAGCCAATGTCCGTTCACAGCCAATGTCCGTTCACAGCCAATGTCCGTTCACAGCCAATGTCCGTTCACAGCCAATGTCCGTTCACAGCCAATGTCCGTTCACAGCCAATGTCCGTTCACAGCCAATGTCCGTTCACAGCCAATGTCCGTTCACAGCCAATGTCCGTTCACAGCCAATGTCCGTTCACAGCCAATGTCCGTTCACAGCCAATGTCCGTTCACAGCCAATGTCCGTTCACAGCCAATGTCCGTTCACAGCCAATGTCCGTTCACAGCCAATGTCCGTTCACAGCCAATGTCCGTTCACAGCCAATGTCCGTTCACAGCCAATGTCCGTTCACAGCCAATGTCCGTTCACAGCCAATGTCCGTTCACAGCCAATGTCCGTTCACAGCCAATGTCCGTTCACAGCCAATGTCCGTTCACAGCCAATGTCCGTTCACAGCCAATGTCCGTTCACAGCCAATGTCCGTTCACAGCCAATGTCCGTTCACAGCCAATGTCCGTTCACAGCCAATGTCCGTTCACAGCCAATGTCCGTTCACAGCCAATGTCCGTTCACAGCCAATGTCCGTTCACAGCCAATGTCCGTTCACAGCCAATGTCCGTTCACAGCCAATGTCCGTTCACAGCCAATGTCCGTTCACAGCCAATGTCCGTTCACAGCCAATGTCCGTTCACAGCCAATGTCCGTTCACAGCCAATGTCCGTTCACAGCCAATGTCCGTTCACAGCCAATGTCCGTTCACAGCCAATGTCCGTTCACAGCCAATGTCCGTTCACAGCCAATGTCCGTTCACAGCCAATGTCCGTTCACAGCCAATGTCCGTTCACAGCCAATGTCCGTTCACAGCCAATGTCCGTTCACAGCCAATGTCCGTTCACAGCCAATGTCCGTTCACAGCCAATGTCCGTTCACAGCCAATGTCCGTTCACAGCCAATGTCCGTTCACAGCCAATGTCCGTTCACAGCCAATGTCCGTTCACAGCCAATGTCCGTTCACAGCCAATGTCCGTTCACAGCCAATGTCCGTTCACAGCCAATGTCCGTTCACAGCCAATGTCCGTTCACAGCCAATGTCCGTTCACAGCCAATGTCCGTTCACAGCCAATGTCCGTTCACAGCCAATGTCCGTTCACAGCCAATGTCCGTTCACAGCCAATGTCCGTTCACAGCCAATGTCCGTTCACAGCCAATGTCCGTTCACAGCCAATGTCCGTTCACAGCCAATGTCCGTTCACAGCCAATGTCCGTTCACAGCCAATGTCCGTTCACAGCCAATGTCCGTTCACAGCCAATGTCCGTTCACAGCCAATGTCCGTTCACAGCCAATGTCCGTTCACAGCCAATGTCCGTTCACAGCCAATGTCCGTTCACAGCCAATGTCCGTTCACAGCCAATGTCCGTTCACAGCCAATGTCCGTTCACAGCCAATGTCCGTTCACAGCCAATGTCCGTTCACAGCCAATGTCCGTTCACAGCCAATGTCCGTTCACAGCCAATGTCCGTTCACAGCCAATGTCCGTTCACAGCCAATGTCCGTTCACAGCCAATGTCCGTTCACAGCCAATGTCCGTTCACAGCCAATGTCCGTTCACAGCCAATGTCCGTTCACAGCCAATGTCCGTTCACAGCCAATGTCCGTTCACAGCCAATGTCCGTTCACAGCCAATGTCCGTTCACAGCCAATGTCCGTTCACAGCCAATGTCCGTTCACAGCCAATGTCCGTTCACAGCCAATGTCCGTTCACAGCCAATGTCCGTTCACAGCCAATGTCCGTTCACAGCCAATGTCCGTTCACAGCCAATGTCCGTTCACAGCCAATGTCCGTTCACAGCCAATGTCCGTTCACAGCCAATGTCCGTTCACAGCCAATGTCCGTTCACAGCCAATGTCCGTTCACAGCCAATGTCCGTTCACAGCCAATGTCCGTTCACAGCCAATGTCCGTTCACAGCCAATGTCCGTTCACAGCCAATGTCCGTTCACAGCCAATGTCCGTTCACAGCCAATGTCCGTTCACAGCCAATGTCCGTTCACAGCCAATGTCCGTTCACAGCCAATGTCCGTTCACAGCCAATGTCCGTTCACAGCCAATGTCCGTTCACAGCCAATGTCCGTTCACAGCCAATGTCCGTTCACAGCCAATGTCCGTTCACAGCCAATGTCCGTTCACAGCCAATGTCCGTTCACAGCCAATGTCCGTTCACAGCCAATGTCCGTTCACAGCCAATGTCCGTTCACAGCCAATGTCCGTTCACAGCCAATGTCCGTTCACAGCCAATGTCCGTTCACAGCCAATGTCCGTTCACAGCCAATGTCCGTTCACAGCCAATGTCCGTTCACAGCCAATGTCCGTTCACAGCCAATGTCCGTTCACAGCCAATGTCCGTTCACAGCCAATGTCCGTTCACAGCCAATGTCCGTTCACAGCCAATGTCCGTTCACAGCCAATGTCCGTTCACAGCCAATGTCCGTTCACAGCCAATGTCCGTTCACAGCCAATGTCCGTTCACAGCCAATGTCCGTTCACAGCCAATGTCCGTTCACAGCCAATGTCCGTTCACAGCCAATGTCCGTTCACAGCCAATGTCCGTTCACAGCCAATGTCCGTTCACAGCCAATGTCCGTTCACAGCCAATGTCCGTTCACAGCCAATGTCCGTTCACAGCCAATGTCCGTTCACAGCCAATGTCCGTTCACAGCCAATGTCCGTTCACAGCCAATGTCCGTTCACAGCCAATGTCCGTTCACAGCCAATGTCTGTAATTCTTTAGTGTCTTAATTTATAATGGCTGCTGGATCAAAAAGGTGTCTGTTCTTTTGGACATGTATGAAAGAACAGAAACCACATATACAGGGCTATTACAAATGATTGAAGCGATTTCATAAATTCACTGTATCTCCATTCATTGACACATGGTCACGACACACTACAGATACGTAGAAAAACTCAAAGTTTTGTTCAGCTGAAGCTGCACTTCAGGTTTCTGCCGCCAGAGTGCTCAAGAGCACAGTGAGACAAAATGGCGACAGGAGCCGAGAAAGCGTATGTCGTGCTTGAAATGCACTCACATCAGTCAGTCATAACAGTGCAACAACACTTCAGGACGAAGTTCAACAAAGATCCACCAACTGCTAACTCCATTCGGCGATGGTATGCGCAGTTTAAAGCTTCTGGATGCCTCCGTAAGGGGAAATCAACGGGTCGGCCTGCAGTGAGCGAAGAATCGGTTGAACGCGTGCGGGCAAGTTTCACGCATAGCCCGCGGAAGTCGATGAATAAAGCGAGCAGGGAGCTAAACGTACCACAGGATGGTGCTCCACCGCACTTCCATCATATTCGGCATTTCTTAAACAGGAGATTGGAAAACCGATGGATCAGTCATGGTGGAGATCATGATCAGCAATTCATGTCATGGCCTCCACGCTCTCCCGACTTAACCCCATGCAATTTATTTCTGTGGGGTTATGTGAAAGATTCAGTGTTTAAGCCTCCTCTACCAAGAAACGTGCCAGAACTGCGAGCTCGCATCAACGATGCTTTCGATCTCATTGATGGGGACATGCTGCGCCGAGCGTGGGAGGAACTTGATTATCGGCCTGATGTCTGCCGAATCACTAAAGGGGCACGTATCGAACATTTGTGAATGCCTAAAAAAACTTTTTGAGTTTTTGTATGTGTGTGCAAAGCATTGTGAAAATATCTCAAATAATAAAGTTATTGTAGAGTTGTGAAATCGCTTCAATCATTTGTAATAACCCTGTATAAGAAGGTGTAACACTTATATTGATTAGAAGTAGGTTTATAACTGTGTTTCTGCAATTATTGAGTGTGTGTTCTTTGTTATTTATAGTCCTTGATTTGTGACAGGAAAATTAGAGTTATGTAATGTATACATGAAAAAAGCAAAATGATTTGTTAAAATGATTAATTATTATAATTTGTGTATGTTCATAAAAAGAAAATGTTTATTGAAAGCTGGTTCATGCTTAGGGCACTTGTATTTGTAATATATAAAAGATGTAGAGAAGTCCCTCCACAATGGAAGTGGCATGGTGCAAAGTAAAAGGTGGTTTTTGCGGTCGAACTGAGCAGCCCCTTCGTGTGAACAGTACACAGTAGCCAGCAGTAGCATGGTACACTTCGACAGTCCCAAGAGAGGCAATTGGAAGCCACTTTGTAAAGGATTTGCCTCAGATGTGGATCTGGCTATTATTTGGCATTCTTGGCAAAAAGGAATGGTTCTAATATGGTGAAAATCTGACGCCAAGAAAAAATCTAAAGAGCATTCGAACATCAAAAGCCGTGAGTACAGTTAGCTGCCATATCTCTTGCCACCAATCTTTGCCACTGCTTCACTAACTTCATAAATTCAGTAATGTATATGGGCATGGACCAGTAAATTTGTGTGTGGTTTTAATAATAATCACTAAAAGAAATTTGTGTCTAGAACCATATTTTCTCTCCTGATCATGAACCTATGATCCTCACCTAAGTGCTACTAACATCAAGTATCCTGATTTAAATGAACAATTCTTACATTCAAGTGTTTAAAAATGATTTTTTGTTTAATATAAAAGGAGTAATAAAAGTTAAAGTTAAAATCACTATAGTGATGTTAGATAGTAGTTTGCTAAAGTATCCTTAATTTATTACAAAGTATAGTTTTGTAGGAATACAGTGCAAGACTGTGTAAATATTATTGTCTAAAATACCTGCTTCACAGGTGACAAAAAGGCAGATAAGTTATGCTCATTTTCAAAAAAAGTTTGGTTTTGGATTTCTATCATGAATGGTTCCATTTTTGAAGTTAATTAAGCCCAGTGTTCTGTTTTTTTGTCTTACAAAGTAAATTATGAACTACTTCAAGTGAAGTGAATGATTAGCATTTTGAATTAGTCTTTTTTACTGCAATAATCACAGAGAGTTGACAAGAGGAATGATACTAGTTTATGGGTTCACATCAATTTTCCCTTATTAGGAAGAAATTGAGCTATTACTGTTGCTAAGAAAAAATGATGTGTGTTAAAGATCTTAAACAGTGTATTTATGAGATTATTCATCTTTATTGATTTTTTATGTCAATTAAGATAAAAGCCCCTCATGTGCAAATTTAGTTCTGCACTTCATGCAGTAACATTTCAGTTCTTGATTAAGTAATGCTCTTGAGTGTAGCTGTCATTGGTATGAGCTTGGTGCAAAATCACTTCTTATAGTTTACTGGTGTGTGCATTATTGGTAACTGCTGCCACACACTGTTCAGAGCACGTGTCAGTTTGTATCCTGCATGCTATCCATAGGGAAATATCAATGAAAGTAACCTCAATAACCAATATCCAATTTTCTCAAACATATATTTCCAAATTAATACACCTAATTGGGCTGGTGACCATTTTTTTCCATACACATGGTTTTACCACTTTCATTAACTTGCAAGGCTAAATTTCATTTAGTTTTTCTGTTAATTTCACCATATTCAAAATTATAGGCTGATACCTTTTGTCCATTAGACACACGTGAGGTGAATTTTCGAAATCCTTTCAGAGGGTAACATTAGCTTGCTTCATGGCAAGTTAGTGTTATAAAGGGAAATGTCTATCATTATTTTTGTGAAGACAATTTTTCAGTCAAAATGTTGATGAGAAAATAATTTATGAGACTAGGACTAAGTAATGAAATATGACTATACAGAAAATATAACATTGAATGTAGTAAAACATCCATAGAAGTCAAAATGACATTTCAGTAATCTCTATGGAAATCATGACACTTTTGATAAAAATTTGAATGAAATCTTAAAGTTTCTAACATATTATTAAATATATACTGTCCTATATTTTATCTTCAGAACATTGTAGTATTTAACTCCTCCTTGAAGTATATTCACATCAAGGATTTCAAGAAAAATATAATGGTAATTAATCAGTTTTTAAAAAATTTAAGGATATTGCTATGATATTTGAGCTATAATCTTGGAAATTTAAGCAACTGGTTGTGATTTCAACATTAGCTAGTGCTTGAACACAGTTCCATCCATTTAATTTAACTAATAATAATGTGAAAATTTTGTATATCTGTTATGAATACCACTCAATATAGGAATCAATCCTGTTGCCTTCAGGTTTTTTGAAAAATATTCTATTTTACTAATGTAAAGTAACTAATGTAAAGTCATCAACAGTTTGATAACTCAGTGCTTCTGTTTTTCAGTGAGCAGTCTCCTTTAATCCCAAGGTATATACATTTCACTCAAAATTGCCTTTGTTTTTTTGTCATGGACACTGGTAAAAAGTAGCAGTGCCACTGACAGACATCTTCACCAAGGACTAGAGAGACTGCAGGTTAAGAAAAGGAAGAGAAACCCATTTTTCAAAAATTCTCTGAGTCAAGTGAGTAAAAACAGTGTAAAAGAATGATATGTTTGAGACCATGAAAACGCTGCATTAAGTCTTTCTGAAGACGATTCATCAAGATTCATGAAAACAGTCTGAATCATTTAAGTAATAGAAAGAACTTTAAAAAGTATTTAAAATATTTTTGAAAATGACTTATTTAGAAATGTGAAACCTTTGTACACGATTTTTTAATTAATGTAAATAAGGGAAGTTGTCATATTTCCAGCTTTTTTAATGCCAATATTCATTGTTGTAACTTTATGTTGTGTGTAAATTTCAGTGTCTGATTTGGGATTTTGTTCAAAATGTGTAGGTAAAATGTTAATGACTGTTTTACATAGAATTAGCCGGTCAGCTATTTTTGAATAGCTTTCTGTATAATTCATTGGAAGATAATGAAACATAGCAATGTGGAGTTAATCTACTTCTTGTATAACTATTTTTTTTATATTAATGAGATGTTCATGATTAAACAGGGTTGGGCAAATAAAAGTGGCCTGGAGAACAGTGTTCTAGTGCACAAAGAAACAGTAGAGGAAAGGAAATACAGTACTAAGTAACCTGACTGTAGCAGATGTTGACACTGACCACCATTCATCTCTTGTCACTTTTGGTCCCTGGTCAGCAAGTTACTGAATGCGGATCGAACTGCACTGATGGAATTGCTGCAGTCTCATGCAAAATGTTCTGCTGTAGTTCTTGAAGAGTGTCCGCCTCCTTAGCTGGATGGTAATGTGTTTGCCTCCCGTGCAGCAGGCCTGGGTTCAATTCCCAGCTGGGTTGGAGATTTTCTCTGCTCATGGACTAAGTGTTGTGTTGTCCTCATCATCATTTCATCCTCATCACCGGCATATGAGTCACCCAATGTGGCGTCGAGAGAAATAAGACTTGGACTCGGCAGCCAAACTTCCCCAGATGGGGCTTCCCGGCCAGGAATGCCATACAATCATTTCATTTCTTGAAGACTATGAGGGTTTTTGTGATACACCTTAGACTTGAAAGCTCCCAGCATGAGCCATGATGAGACTGACCACTGCTATCTACTCTGTCAGGCATGAAAATTGGGTAAATGTGCTCCAAGGTTCAGCCAATTGTATGACCAGTTGCTCCACCCTGTTGGAAGTAACTGTAGGTATTTTCATCCTCCATTAATGCTACAACAAATTGTTTCAAAAAACTGGCAATGTAATGCACCAAAGTCAGCATCTGATGAAAGAAAATGTAACAAAAATGTGGCACACAGACATTGCACACCAAACCCCAATCTTCTGATTATGCAATGATGTTTTGTGGAAGTTATGCAGATTCTGCAGTGCCCAAAACCTG
Source organism: Schistocerca serialis cubense (assembly GCF_023864345.2). Lineage (NCBI taxonomy): Eukaryota > Metazoa > Arthropoda > Insecta > Orthoptera > Acrididae > Schistocerca > Schistocerca serialis. Next base: position 388,019,569 of record NC_064640.1, read on the forward strand.
TGAATCTGTGATTTGATGTAATGACTCAGGTGAAACCAGGCTTCATCAGACATAAAGAACAAATCAGTGTTCAAGCCATCATTGTTGTCTCAGTGAACAACCACTCACAATACTGGAGGCACTGAAGACCATCTGCTGGTTTAATACATGAACAACAGACAACTGGTAGGGATGTATGTGCAGGTCACAATTGAGTATTCATCTGCATGATAAACGTGATATGCTGGTCTCTTGTAACAGGCACCAGGTTGATTTGGTAGGACTCTGAAGCGTTTCCTGGTGAACTGCAGCCACACTTACCCGTAACAAAATGCAATGGATACAATGTCTGACATGGAGCTCCCGCAAAAGCAACATTTTATTCTCTAAAAGTGATCAAACAGTGAATGTGATCGTTTTAAATTATTAGGGCTAAGGGCATGTAGAAGGCTTCCTTTAAGCTATCACATTCGGGATCTTGTTCATGAAACGAATGCTGCTGTCTTAACTACAAGAATGGTCACCATTATTTCTGACACTGAAACATGAGGGCTTGTTTACTTTGCTTACTTTCACTCTATTGTCTCATACAGCATTATATTTTGTGCCAACACTGTGCACTCACCAAGAATATTCTTATTCCAGAAATTAGTGGTCAAATTGATCTGAGCCAGTTCATGAGTTTCATGCAGGCCATTGTTTAGGAGTCTCAGAACTCTATCTCTGCCATCCCCATACATATATTCCATTATGAAATTTGTTGTTGACAATATTGCCTAATTGAGAAAAAAGTGCAACATTCACTCAATGAACACTAAACAGAAAAAGATATGCATTTGGATAACACTTTCTTAAACAACGTACAGAAAGATTTGCACTATTCAGCAGGTTTTATTTTCAATGATCCTCCAACAGAACAAAAAATAGTGACAAACCCTAACTATTTAAATCTGTATGTGAATGTAGACTTTCTTGATGTATACTGCTGATGAAATTTTCTCTAGTTTCCATCAAGTTAGCTGCACTGAAATCCGAGTTGAAGGCTTTTCTCATGGCAAACTCTTTCTATTCTGTAGAGGAGTTCTTTTGCTATAGTTGAGACCTTTTCTTTGCAATATAATATTTATCCATATGCTCTCTGTTGTTTTGTGTTTTATTGATTCTTTACTTATAAATGTTCTAATCAGTATTCTTTTAACTGCATTCTGACTTGTTCCAAGTCCAGGTAGCTTCAGCTCACATGATCCCACAAAACTTGATAAATACACTGCCTGAAAAAAAAAAGGAGAAGCAATTAGAAGAGAGAAGAGGCAACAAAATGAAACTTCTTGGTTTGAGAAAGTATGTGATGTTATTTCAGTGGTTACAAAATTTAGTCATATTTACAAAGAACTTTGCAGTATGGGAGCACTTATTAATATGACATTGCAGCCCCTCTGGCCTGGATGCATGCACTGATTTGGTTGGGAAGGGTGTCATAAAGCCATTGTATCCTCTCTTGCAGCTAGTTGGCTCACAACTGTTTTGATTGGCCCTTGATATTCTGGACTTTAAAGCATCATTCAACATGCTGTTGACAAGTGTGTTCCAAGCAATGTCTTAAGGAATTGAAAAGATCCCAGTGGTTTAACAATCATGTTAGAACACTACAACATTAACAAAGAGAGGTTCATCACAGATTCAAGAGTAGTAAAAAACTAGCAGACAAACAAATGCTGAACAAAATGAAAATTAGCATACTGAGAACAATGAGAGAAGTATTCACTGACTTTGAAAATGAAATTTTATCAACCAGTCTGACTAAACATCCAAAGTGATATTGGTGTCATAAAATTAATGAGGTGTTTGAAATCATTTATTCAGTCATCAGTGACCCCACAGGCACTGAAATGGAAGATAACAGATAGAGGACTGAAATACTGAATTTGGTCTTCCAAAACTGTTTCACCACAGAAGATTGTAATATGGTCCCTCCTTTTAATCGCCATGCAAATGACAAAATTGCAGATACTGAGATAATTGATCACAGAACAGAAACTAAAGGCACTTAATAGTGGAAAGGCATTAGGACCAGGTGAGATACCTGTAAAATTCTAACAATGTGAAAGAATTTGTTCCTCTTCTAGCAGCAGTTTATCGTAGTTTGCTGGAGCAATAAAGGGCACCTAGCAGTTGGAAAAATGAACAGGTCATTCCCATTTTCAAGAACAGTCATAGGTCAGGAGCACATCAATCTCTTGCAGAATTATTAAACTTTTTTATGAATAACAATTATGACATTTTTGGAGAATGAAAATCTCCTCTATAAAAATCGATATGGATTCCAGAAACAGGTATCTTGTGAAACTCAGCTCACTTTGCTCCTCCATGAGACCCATAGTGCACACAATAGCACTCAGGTTGATGCCATGTTCCTTGACATTAGGAATGCAGTTAACACTTTCCTGCACTGTCGTTAGTGGGGGAGGGGGGGGGGGGGGTCTGGGGAAAAGAAAGAAGGAAAGAGCTGACAGAGTTTGTGACTGGATTCAAGACTTTTGTGCATACAAAAACTCAACATGTCACTCTTAATTGAACAAAATGGACAGATGTAAAGGTAATTCCCACAGTACCTCAAGCAAGTATGACAGGACTGTTACTGTTTACAATGTATTTCAATGATTTAGTAGAAGATATTGGAAGCTCTTTAAGACTGTCTGCAGATTATGCAGTGATCTATAAGAAAGTTGCAATGGCACATGACAGTATTGATTTGCTGAATGACCTACAGAGGACTTATGAATGGTGCAGGCTTTGGCAGTTGTCCCTGAACATCAATAAATGTAACATATTGTGCATACAGACGAAAAGAAACCTACTACTGCACACCACACTATTGATGCAAAATTCCTAGAAACAATATCAACCATAAAATATCTAGGATTCACTGTCCAGAGTGGTCTTAAGTGGAATGACCACATAAAATTTTTTTTGGAAAAGCAGATGCGAGACTAAGATTCATAGGAAGAATCTAAAGCAAATGTAACTCGTCCATGGAGGAAGTAGCTCACAAGGTTCTTCTTCAATGAATTAGTGAGTATTGTTCACCAATATGGGGCCATTAGCAAGTAGGACTGATAGTAGAGAGAGAGAGAAGATCAGACAAATAGTGGTGCATTTCGTCACAGGATTGTTTAGTTGGCTTGAGAGCATTACAGAGTTGCTCAACAAACTCCAGTGGCAGACACCACAGGAGAGGCATTGTGCATCACAGAGATGTTTATTATCAAAATTTTGAGAGAATAAATTCCAGTAAGAGTCAGACAACATATTATCTCCTCCCCATCTTGCAAAATGATCACAATGAAAAAATTCGAGAAATTGAAGCTAATAAAGAGGCATACTGTCAATCATTATTTCTCCATGCCATTTATCAATGTACCAGGAAAGGGGGGATCAGTTGATGTTCCCAGAAGTACCCTCCACCATACATCATCAGGTGGCTTGAGGATACTGATGTAGAAGTCAATATTGGCATTGCACTAGATCTGGGAGTCTTGCTGGCCACAGAAGTACCTCAGCATCATGCATATAGTTCATAGAGACTTGTGCCATGTGTAGATGGGCATTGTCCTATTGAAAAATGGCACCACAATATTGTCACATACCAGTTGACACTTGAGGATGCAAGATGTCTGTGACATATTGCTGTGCTGTCAGAGTTCTTTTAATCACTACCAGCTGTGATGTGAAGACATTCCTGATGGGACCTGCCACCATGCCATGGGTTCCACCACTGAGCTTTTTCAAAACTTTGGAAGAATGGGACCTCTGCCCAGATTGCTGTCATACTCACTGACAATGGTCATCTGGTGTAGTGCATATTATGATTCTTTACTGAAAACAAGGCAACATCATTCATCATCAGCAGTCCATGCTTCCTCTTCATGACACCACACCAAATGAAGCCATTTGTGTTGTGCTCATAAGAACAGCGTATGCATGGAACAGTAATTCCCTAGTCTGTCTGCTGCTGTCACATCAGAATATCAGAATGCCTCATAAAGCTGGCTATTGCATAATTTGAAGAGGCAGCCAAGTAAAGACCCACAGTTGAGCTACTTTTAAATGCTATCAGATGCTGATAATGCTGTCTCATATAAGTATACAGTATTTCTGGGGCCTTCACAGTGATCACTGAAACATCTTACATTGTTCACTCTCCCTCCCTCCCCCCCCCCCCCCCCCCCCCCCGCCTCCTGTATATACCTTGTCAGTCCTAATAGCAACACTGAAAACAAACAAGACTAATGGACTCTGGTGGCTATTCTACCTGTCACAGAGAATTGCAACTCTTATCATTTACATACCTGCCAATGATGCACACATGTACGAAGTTATATTGACATCCAACCATGTCTTCTAGATACTTCACATTTTTTGTCAAGCAGTGCATGTAAATAATTAAATAAAAATCTGTTTCTGTTAAATTGTGAATTAGACAAACACAATATAGGACACAAAAATAATTTATTTATTGTTAGATCCACTGTTGGAGCCCAGAGTCAGGTTTTGTATTCTTATGCACAGGTCTTCAACAAGTTCAAATTAAATAAAAAGTAAGAAATTTGTAATTACCAAATGTAATAAAATTAAATAATTCTCATTTATCGCTTCTTCTAAAAATTATCCATTGTCAGTAGTCAAGGACTGAAGCTTTGCATTCACCACATGAAAATAAATTCAAGTATATGAAATTATAAGCTCCAGAGACGTATTAAGTCTCAACTTCATCTATGATAATGAATACAGTGTGAAGAAATTTTTTGCTTTGGCCCGTATTAATTATTATAAATTAAAGTAGTTCCTCATTGTACATCCTAAACATCTACAGACCACCAAATAGATGCATGGACAATTTCATTGAAAATAACAGAGAATTCTTACGTAGCATTCTAAGAACAAGCTGTTCACTTACACTACTAGGTGACCTAAAAATAAATACATTACAAGAGTCCATTGGCAGTAGGGAACTTCTTAACACGCTCAAAACATATGGCTTAAACAATGCAATATCTAGTCCAACACATACAACTCCAAATTCCTGTACACAAATAGATCACATTTTTACAAATTTGTGTGATTTTCAGTACAATAGTGGAGTTATAGATAGTTAGAATCAGTAAACCCATACAAATACCTGGGTGTAATTCTTAGTAGGTACATGAAACAGAATGATCACATAGTCTCATGTAGCAGACTTTGGTTTACTGGTCAAGTACTGGGAAAGTGTGATAAGTCTACAAAGGAGATTGCTTACAAATCACTCATGTGACCCATCCTAAAATACTGATCAAGTGTGTGTGATCCATGCCAGATGGCTGACAGGGAATATTGAACATACACTATGTGATCAAAAGTTTCTGGACAGCCCCCAAAACATACGTTTTTCATATTAGGTGCATTGTGCTGCCACCTACTGCTTGGTACTCCATAATAGCAACATCAGTAGTCATTAAACATTGTGAGAGAGCAGAATAGGGTGCTCCGCGGAACTCACGGACTTCAAACTTGGTCTGCTGATGAGCGTCACTTGTGTCATATGTTTGTACGCAAGATCCCCACACTCCTAAACATCCCTAGGTCCCCTGTTTCAGATGTTATAGTGGAGTGGAAACATGAAAAAGCCTACAGGCCAACCTCATTTGTTGACTGACAGAGACTGCTGACAGTTGAAGAGGGCCGTATTGTGTAATAGGCAGACATCTATCCAGACCATCACACAGGAATTCCAAACTGCATCAGGATCCACTGCAAGTACTATGACAGTTAGGTGGGAGGTGACAAAACTTGGATTTCATGATCGAATGGCTGCTCATAAGCCACATATCATCCTGGCAAACGCCAAACGAAGCCTCGCTTGGTGTAAGGAGTGTAAACATTGGACAACTGAACAGTGGAAAAACATTGTATGGAGTGATGAATCATGGTACACAAAGTGGCAATCCGATAGCAGGCATGGGTATGGCGAATGCCTGGTGAAGGTCATCTGCCAGTGTGTGTAGTGCCAACAGTAAAATTCGGAGGCAGTGGTGTTATGGTGTGGTCATTGTTTTTCATGGAGGGGGCTTGCACCCCTTTTTGTTTTGCATGGCACTATCACAGCACAAGAGTACATTGATGTTTTAAGCACCTTCTTGCTTCCCACTGTTGAAGAACAATTCGGGGATGGCAATTGCACCTTTCAACATGATTGAGCACCTGTTCATAATGCACAGCCTGTGGCAGAATAGTTACTTGACAATAACATGCCTGTAATGGACTGATCTGCACAGAGTCCTGACCTGAATCCTATAATACACCTTTGGGATGTTTTGGAATGATGGCTATGTGCCAGGCCTCACTGACCAACATTGATACCTCTCTTCAGTGCAGCACTCTGTGAAGAATGGACTGCCATTCCCTAAGAAACTTTCCAGCACCTGATTGAATGTATGCTTATGAGAGTGGAAGCTGTCATCAAGGCTAAGGTTGGGCCAACACCATATTGAATTTCAGTATTACTGGTGCAGGGCACCACGAACTTGTAAGTCATTTGCAGCCAGGTGTCTGGATACTTTTGATCACATAGTGTATACAGCAGCACAAATGGTTTGATTGAACCAAGGGAGAGGGTCACAGAGATGTTGAAAGAACTGAAATGGCAGAGTCTGAAACCATCCCAAGAAAGTCTACCAACAAAGTTTCAAAGCCCAGCTAGGAACATACTATGCACCCTTATACATTACTCTCACAGGGATTATGAGGACAAGATTAGATTTATCACAGCATGCACAGATGCATTAAAACCATCATTCTCCCCACTCCATGTGTGAGTGGAATGTGTAAAAGCCCTCATAACTGGTATAATAGGACATACCCTCTGCCATGCACTTCATGGTGGTTCACAGAGTGTGTAGATGTACATATAGAAACAGATCTGCCCAACCTTGATTCAATACAAAGTGCTCAAATCATATCACTACAAAAGAAAAGGTACAAAAAATGGGAAAAATAAAGCCTAAATGAACAAAATCTAATAGCCCTTATGCTTCAACTTAAGAAAGAAGGATGAGATATGCTGGAAAAAAGCACTTCACTGCATCATAAAATGACATATTTTATAAATATCTTTGCTTCCTCTCTCAGTATAAGATGCCCATTAAAAAAGAATATCTACATCTGCGTCTACATCTACATCGTATCTGCAATCCACTGCAATGTCTACAGCAGGTTTATGTTCCATTGTACCAGTTATTAGGGATTTTTCCTGTTCTATTCATGTATGGAGTGCTGGATGAATGATTCCTTGAATGCCTCTGTGGATGCTGTAATTATTCTAATCTTGTCCTCATGATCCTTATATGACCAATGTGTAGGGGGCTGTAGCATATTCCTAGAGTTATCATTTAAAGGTGGTTGTTGAAACTTTGTTAGTAGTCTTTCTCATGATGGTTTATGTCTATCTTCAAGAGTCTGCCAATTTTATTTCTTCATCATCACTGTAACACTCTCCCACAGGTCAAACAAACCTGTAGCCATTCATGCTGCTGTTCTCTGTATATTTTCCATATCTCCTGTTAATCCTATTTGGTATGGGTTCCACATACATACATACATACATACATACATACATACATACATACATACATACATACATACATTAATACTTGTTCCATAGATCATGAATACAGCATTTCATAATGATGTGGAATGTGTGACTTTAATGTAACTTTTCTTTACACAAAATAATTAATTTTTTTTTTGCATTTGAGCAGTTATTCTAGAATTGGTTGGATTAGTTGTTTCTAAGCAATCTCCATTGTAGACTGATTGCACTTCCCCAGTATTCTGCCAATAAACTGAAGTCTGACACCTGCTTTACCCACAACTGAGACTATGTGGTCATTCCAGTCCATATCTTTACAAAGTGTTACATCCAGGTACTTGTAGGAGTTGGTTGATTCCAAATGGGACTCATTGATATTATACTCATGGGATACTATGCTTTTTCATTATGTGAAGTGCATGATTTTAGATTTCTGAACATTTAAAGCAAATTGCCAATCTTTGCCCCACTTTGAAATCTTATCAAGATTGCACTGAATATTTACGCAGTTTCTTTGAGACTGTACTTCATTACAGATAACTGCATCATCTAAAAAAAACCTGAGGTTACTATTAGTATTGTCTGCAAGATCATTAATATGCAACATGAACAGTAAGGGTCCTAACACACTTCTCCGGGGCACACCCAAAGTTACTTCTACATCTGATGATGACTCCCCATCCAAGATAATATGCTGTGTCCTCCATACCAAAAAAAACCTCAAACCAGTCATAAATTTCACTTGATACCCCATATGATTGAACTTTTGAAAATAACCATTGGTGTGGTACTGAGTCAAATGCATTTCGGAAATCAAGAAATACTTCATCTATCTGACTGACTTCATTAAAAGCTTTCAGTACATCATGTGACAAAAGTGCTAGTTGGGTTTCACACATTCAGTGTTTTCAGAATCCATGCTGGTTGGCATGGAGGAGGTCATTCTGTTCAAGATACTTCACTGTGCCTGAGTTTAGAAAATGTTCTAAGATTCTACAACAAATCGGTGTCAAAGATACTGAATGGTAGTTTTATGGATCACTTCTACTACCCTTCTTGTAGATGGGTGTTACCTATGCTTTTTTCCAACTACTGAGCATAGTTTTTTGTTTCGGGTATCTATGATGGATTATAGCTAGAAGATGGGCTAACTTAGCTGCAAATTCAAAATAGAGTCTAATAAGGATTCCATCGGGCCCTGAATCTTTGTTCAGTTTTAATGATTTCAGCTGTTTCTCAACACCATTGACACTGATGTTGATCTCACTTATCTTTTGAGTGATACAAGAATTAAACTGGGTCAGTACTCCTGGGTTGTTCTTTGTAAAGGAAAATTTGGAAACAGAGTTAAGCATTTCAGATTTTGCTTTGCTACCCTCAATTTCAGGTCCTGTTCCTTTCAATTGGGACTGAACACTGACTTTGGTGCCACTAACAGCCTTTACATACAATCCAAATTTCTTTGGGTTTTGTGAAAGATAATTTGACAATATACTGCTATGGTAGTTATTGAAGGCTCCACACATTTAGCTCTGGACAGCCAAATGTTTTTCATTCAGCATCTCTCTCTCTCTCTCTCTCTCTCTCTCTCTCTCTCTCTCTCTCTCTCTCTCTCTCTCTCTCTCTATAGCCCTATGCTTTGTTTTACACCTGTTATCCAGAAGTGTCTATTTCTTTAGAAGTTTCTTTGGAGTGACTGTATGCAATGGAGGTATCCTCCCATTATGAACTGTTCTACAGGGTACATATCTATCTGGTGCATGCTCAACTATTCTTTCAAACTTCAACCATAGTTCCCCTACATGCTTCTGCCCTGTACTGAAACTTTCAAATTCCTCATTGAGATAAGAAAATACCTACCTTTTCTTTAGTTTCTTGAAAATATGTATAGCTTTCTGTTAGGATCAGTTGCCTGTTGTACTTTCGTAATCATTGTTGCCACAATATTGTCATGATCACTGATACCAGTTTCAATGTGGACATCCTCAAAGAGGTCAGGTCTGTTTGTTGCCATTAGGTCAAATATATTTCCATCATAAATGGGCTTCCAAACTATCTACTCTAGGTAGTTTTCAGAGAAAACATTTAGTAATGTTTCACAGGATGGCTTATCACACCCACCACTAACAAAACTGTATTTTCCCAGTTGATTGTTCGATGGTTATGTCTTCACCAGTGATTACAGTATGATTAGGGAACTTACATACAACAAACTGAGGTTTTCTCTTATGTTTTTGTTTACATAAGGAGATGAGTCTGGTGGGCAACAGAAGGATCCAGTTACAGTTTTATGACCACCCCTGATACCGAGTCATACCCAAACAGTGTCACATGCAGCTTCCACTTCTATCTCAATGGATTTGAGTTTCTTGTCTACTTTGACAAGTACACTATCTCCATTTCCCATTAGCCTATCCTTTCAATATACGCTTAAATTTTCCTCAAAAATTTCATTGCTATCAGTTTAAGGTTTCAACCAGCTTTCTGTGCCTAGTATTATGAGAGCTTCACTGCTCTTCGGGAACACTTCAAACTTTGGTACTTTGTTGTGAATGCTTTGGCAGTTAACGGTTAGGATTTTAATACATTCATATCTGGGAGGTATTTCTTTTGATATTTCACCAATACTTCTGGGTTTGCTACAGTTATCATTATCTTGATTAGATGGAGGGATGCCTAATCTAAAAAACCTTTTGTGCACCCTGCACACAGTCAGCTGTCTGGGTTGCAGCATCTGATGTGTAGTGCACACCTGACTCATTAAGGGGCACCCTACAGTTTTCAACCCTATGGCACAAGTCCAAGAAGTCACAGCCTTTCTTGTCATAGAACTTTTGAAGTCTCTGGTTCAGTCATTCCTCTGAATTCAGAACCAAGGGGCCATGATCAGTACTGGGGCAATGCTGCAAATTGTTGAAACACCATGTGCGAGGCTGGACTTCCCAACCTTCTCAGGCAGTTGTTGGAATGATCCAAGTATGACTATGGAGCCCTGATGACAGGCATCATTTGTTCCAATGTGTGCCACAGTCTGCAGTTGCTTGCATTCTGTTCCTCAGTGGCTACCAGAATAGCCTCTTCAACGTGTTAAATGAGGCCCCCAGGCATACATGCTGAGTGTATCTATCCCTTGCTGCCATTTCCTTAATGGGTACATTAAATTCGCCATATGCCCGAACTGCTGATGATTAATAGACCCCTACCCTTTTACATTTGGCTCCTCTTGAACACATTTCCCCAAACAGGGGAAATGAATCCCACTGGCTCAGTTTCAGTTTCGGTGAAAAACAGCACCATGAACTTTTTTGTTAGGGGGATTGGTATAATACTCTGAGTCCTCCCTGGTCTCCAATCACATTGTAATGGATGCCTAGATCTAATACTCAAAATGCCACTCACAGTCAAGTGCGCAAGTATTGACGGATCCTCTACTTTCTATAGAGGAGACAGGATCCACAGGAGAGAATAGTACCTGAGGTACCTTTGGTACTGGTACCACAGGTACATGACTCTTGGGAGCTCTTCCAACATGTGATGTAACGCACTCTTTTGCACATCGACAGAGGTTCTGCAACATAAATTGTCCACCTACCTTGATACTGCTGCAGATCTGCACACATGACTCCTGACTGCAGCTGCTTAAGAGATCTCAGAAAAGCAGTGTTGCAGGAACTGAGATTTCATAAGTACACATCAGAGGCTGCTGTAAGTACAAAAAGCTGAAAATAGTCTTGTGAACTCTAAAGAATAAATTGGAAATGGGTTGCTGTTCAAATTTCTAAGTTCAAAGGTCCTTTTAAACTTGCATTAGCAATTTTTTTTATTGCTATTGTGCAAGATCATCAGCCCACTTGTGTTCAAATCATTAAAGTTCCTGTTCACAGTCCTCGTCACACTAAAACAGCCAGAACATTTCCTATCCAATTCCAAAATCATTTATGAGAGTAACACAGTCAAGAAACTGCTATTTATTTTTGCACTCAGCATTCAGTGGTTGTCTTTAAATAAAGTGTTTGCTAGCCATAAACACTTAGTAAAAAAAATTTACTTAGTACTGCCACATTTTTGCTTCAAAGTTTAAACACGTGATTTTCTCCAGAACAAAATATCTCTCGACTCTTAAAATTTCACAAATAGTTAATGGTAAACACCAGCTACCTTTATTGCTGTACCAAAATGCAGAAGTCACAATATCACTTCATTTTACACATAATGCATTCGGACACTTTCAGCATCATCGGCTCCTTCGAAAGCTAGTCCACAACTTCCTTCTCTCTCTGACTCTACAAGCACCTCTATCTAATGCATTAGGTGGCAAACCATCTCACTTCTTATTGGCTGTACAGAATTACGGCCAATCAGAACTGACTTTCAGGGCGTGGCACGTGCCAAAATCTAGCAAGAACCAACCACGGCTCTCAGCTCATTGACGCCATTAAAATAAGCAACTCAAAACTCTCTTGTTAAACAAATAAAATTAAATAAACTTTAAGCTGTACTTTACATCTGGAATTTAACTATATAGTTGTGAACGTTCTGGCTGTCTCTTACATATTCAAACATGCTTGGACATCCGTCATCCACTAGTAGGGGAACCACTGGTGGATTTGTTCCCACAATACAAAGCTGGAACACTTGCAAGTTCCTATAGAGAATTACAAACTGAAAATTTAATATTGGCAAATGTCCCACATACACTCACACAAGTACTCTCTTTCACACTCACCCTAACACAAAACATAAATATCTACTTGAAATTCTTAAATTTATTACTACAGCAATATTATGAAAGGTTTTCTAAAATGAGAACTTTCCAAATTTCAATCTAAACACCGAAGGTGTTATCATATCTTTTCAAATAGGTGAACTATTAACATTATATACAAATTTAGTTTTTTAAGTGTCGGATAATTATGTTTTTCACTGGCTTTTTTTTGTGACTTCCAAATTATGACAGTTATTGACTTCAGATTTTGACAGATTGTTCCCTTAGACAACAGAAGGTTATGTATATAATATGAAGTTCCCCAGGCTATTTCTAGATCAGTTATTAGTTTTTATAGTTCCAGAGAATGAAACTACTCTGTAAGCGCCTCTCCGCTACTTTTATATGCTGTAGTCATGCCATATGATCATGACACATGTCTGTAGGACACAGTTTGCCCTTTGCAGATTGTATAAGATTCCGACTGCTTACACTGGAGCCCACATACATTCATACAAGGTAGCTTTGATAGACAAATTGGCAATCACACCCTAGCTGCAATGCCTCATATCTCCTGAGGAACTAAAAACTTTTAACCTCTTAAAATGTTTTTGTTTCTTACAAATTTTTCTAATAAGCTTTTACCCACAATTTCTACTTTCAAGCTCGAATTCAATTAAACTATTGTAAGCATTAATATATGACAGTCTTATTTATGGATATACATCATTCATTATTGTCTAGGGCTGATGACCTACAATCAATTAATTCTAAACATACTTATTACATCATCATTCGATGTAAAGAAAAACAAATGCAATTTTCACAAAATTTTACAAATTGCTGAAAAAGAAACAACACCTACGATCTTCATATTTTATAACATTTCTTTTTCTTCCTTACACATTGCTGTGGTGAGCTTCTGGGTAACAACATTTTACTCCTTGTATGTCACTTGCACACTAACAACAACATTGCTTTGGGCAGCATCTACCAATGAACACTTACACCTTTCACTTTGCTAGCATTCGTTGTCCAACTCAGTCCTGCTTTGAAGGTCTCTCTGAGTCTCGTGCTATCTCTATATCATGTCAGCACACCTGAAAAATTCAGCTGGCTTCAGATCCCATCCTTAATTGCCACTTCTTAACCTAACATGAATATACATCTCAAAATTCTTTTAATCCTTCTTTCAATGACTTCTTCTGAATAAATCTACTTTCTCATGTCACAGCGTAATTTTTTTTTTTCATATTTAAATTTACTGATAATCTATTTAGCAAAAAGTGAACTAACTTTCCATCAAGCAGTACAAAAGTGGCACATTGACTATTAATCTTTTCTTCAAAATCTCACTGCAATCAATCAAGCAAGTTACTGTTACAATTTTATATACAAATTACTTCTGAAAATCATAACACAAATAAACATCAAATTCCAGCCAATGCTTGTGGCTCTCCAATCATACATAACATTTTCCTTAAAAAAAAAATTAAACAAATTTCCTCCAGGCCCTCTCCTGTAAACTTGACATATATACCTACTTAAATATAATACACATAGAATACAAATTATTAATGAATCCACTGTGAATCATTGCAACCTCTGTGGCTTCAACACCTTCTCCAAATATTTCTTAAAACCACTAATCTTGAAAATAGTTCTGCCAACTTTTGTGGCACTTCAACATGTCAGATTCACATACATTTTACTATTTACTAAAGTCCACTTAGGATTTTTCAAGCCAGCCTTTTGCTGCTCTGTTACAATAACATCCACATCAGGTTTCACAAACTAGCTCTTTTACTGCTCAGCTTCAATGTCTCACAACTACATCAGGTTCCTCCAGTAACATTCAGTATTTATTACATAGTCATATCCATACCACATTCACTCAGATTAGTGATGGTTAATTACGTACATATCTGTTCTTGGTTGCTTCAGGTCCTTTCTTATGCCTCTTGTTTTCACTTCCACCTGTTTCTAAACTTTGATCCTTTTTTTAACCACATTACATCTCTTTGTTTACTACAATTAGCAGGCAACACTTTGCCACTCACTCATTTGTTTATTCATTACCACTGTCTTACAGTCAGCCTTGCTGCTTTGTAAATACTTCCTTGCGTGAAATATAACCCCTTCTGAGGGTACCCAGTACCTCCATGTCTAAATTTACTTAAATAATTCATCTCTTCCTGGACAATATTACCATTGTCTTGCAGCAAGCCTTGCTGTTCTGTAAATACTTTTCCTTTCTTTTTACAATAATAACCTCCTGATGTTTTGACAGCACTTAGCTTTCTTACTTATTATTACTATAGTGAAGAAGGAAAGACGACAGTCAAAAGTTCTGAATGTTGAAGAGGAAGAATGACAACACAAAATGAAAATTAAGTAGCATTGTCATTAACTCAAGTCCTAGTGTTCGTCAAACACTTAGCCTTGCAAAGAGTGCAAAGCCCTCTGAGGCTGTTAGTTACTCCTGGGTACGTCTCTTTTTGTGCATATCTCTTTAGATCAATAATATTTCTTAAGCCTAGCAACTTATGAGACTTAAATTCAAATCGGTAAGCATTAGGGTGAGGTTTCTCTATTATGCTATTTACTCATCAGTAAACTTTTTGGTTCCCAAGGTAAGCTTTTGTGATTTTTCCTTGGTCTTTATTGAAAGTAGATCACCTATTTGGAAGCTAGTAGGATTAGCTCTAGCATCGTGTCTCCTCTTTCTTTCCAGTGCCTTCTTCCTTATAGTAGCACATGCTACTTTCTTCTTTTCTTCCATAGCTAAATCAGTATGACTAGGGAATTCTACAAGATCAAACAAGATGTTATTTGGCCTAATTCCACACATTAGTTCTACAGGTGCAAATCCGGTGGCTTCATGTTTAAAATACTCTATGCAGTTGGTCCACGCAGAATGTTTCTTGTGGCAGTAAGTCCTACATAATCGGTTTAGTTCCTTCATGATCCTCTCACACGTATCACCTTGAGGAAAATATGCTGAGATCTTAATATGCTCTACCCCACGTTGTTTTAAGTACTCCTCAAACACCTTAGAAATAAATTGTGGCCCATTGTCAGTTAAGATAGCTTTAGGCACTCCTATATTTACAAAGTAATTCTTTTCCAATTTGCTTACTATTACCTTAGAATTAGCTTTCTTGATAGGGTAAAATCTAACATACTTGGAAAAATCATCTACCATTACAAAAACAAACTCACAGCCACCTCGTGGCACTGGTAGCGGGCCGAATAAATCCACTGCTACCAAATCCAATTGATTCTGTGGTTCTACAGAATACATCTGACCTTGAATAATTTTATTGTTGGCTCTGATTTTCTGATACCAGTCACATGACTCTAACCACTGTCGAACCCTTCTCCACATGTTGTTAAATATCACCACTTCACTCAACTTAGCTATGCACTTGTGAGCCCCATAGTGTCCGTATCTCCTCCATATTTTTCCTACGCCTCAATAAGACATCTTTATGCACCTTATAGTACACAGATAGTTTTGGAAAATCAGGATGACCTATTCTGCTTTTTACTAGTTTGATATGGTCATCTTGGTTTTGCTCCCTTCACAGATTCTTACAAATACGTGTGATCGAGCCTTCATCCTGCAACTGCTGAACTGCCAACAACACTTCATTACATTCTCTATTACAGATGGAATTCACTCCCTGTACATTGTCTTTTGCACTTCTTGATAAGGCGTCCACCACAATGTTCTCCGAACCCTTAATACAGATCATCATATACTTAAATTGTTGTACATACAGGGACCATCTCCTTAATCTACCATGCTTAAGTTGACAGGTATCTAGATAGGTGAGTGCACTATGGTGAGTGAAAATTAAAATCTCATGTTCTAAAAGGTACTTCTTGAATTTTTGTAAGCCAAAAATTTCAGCTAAAGCTTCTGATTCGGATATACTGTAGTTCTTTTCTGCTTGTTGAAGGGACCTGCTTGCAAAGGCAATGGTTTTGTGTACTTCTTCTTCTCCTTCTTTCTCAATTTGAAACAGTTCAACTCCTAATCCATATCCAGAGGCATCAGATCCAAGACAGTATGGTTATGAAAAATCTGGGTGGCTTAAAACTTCGCTATTAACTAAGGCTTCTTTTAGATCTTTGAACGCCTTCTGACATTGAATAGTCAACTTAAATACTACATTTTTCTTTAACAGTTCTCTTAAGCAAGGTGCATTAAACAATTGACCAAACACAAATTTTCTGTAAAAACCAAACAGACCAAACATTGCCTTCAGTGCTTTGCTTGTTGCCGGTGCAGCATAGTGTCGGATAGCTTTCATTTTCTCTGGATCAGGCATAACATCTTCTCCACTTACTACATGCCCCAAGAATTTGATCTCCTTCTTGACAAAATTTGTCTTATCTAACTTTAACTTCATTCCCCCATTTTAATTGCTTTCAATGCCTCATCTAGTAATAAACAATGTTCTTCCCAAGTAGGAGTCCATATTAAAACACCATCTACATGCACAGTTACTCTTCTTAACAATTGATCCCCTAAGACCTGTGACATAGTTCTTACAAATACACATAAACTTATATTTAGGCCAAACAGCACCACCTTATATTGGTAACACCTACCTTCAAATAGAAATGCCGTATACTTTCTTGATTCCTTGGCTAAAGGAAGATTCCAGTAACCACAAGCTACATCCATGGATGTGAAGAATTTTGCCCCTTTAAACTTCTGTAACAATTCTTCTATATTTCCAGGTCTGTCACTCTCAGGTAATACTATCTTATTCAAGGCTCTAGCATCTAATACTAATGTGATCGAGCCATCCTTCTTTGGTACTATAAACACTTATTGCTCTTTCAATGATCCCCCACTCTAGCATATTCTGAATCAGGTCACGTACTGCTTCCTTGTGCACCTCAGGAACTGCAAACGGTTTTTTGAAAAAATGGGCATCCTTTTTCACTGTAACTAGACCTGGCTGATCAGAAAATACTCCTATATGCTTCATCAAAATTTGTCTTAGGTCATTTCTTTGTACCTCATCAAGGTCACTTAATTCTAGCAATTTGTCATTGATCCTAGCTCTGACACTATCCACCTCAGACGGATCCACTTCTTCACTTCCACCATACTCATTATAGCCTTCCATTAGTTTTGTTGTCCTACAAATATGGATTGGCAAGTCATTTAGTTCTTCATCCTCACTTGGTCTCTTACCTATGAATGGTATAGTGATAAAGTTACCATTAATTCTTATCATTACATCATTGGTCCCGAAATTTACCCATCCTTCATGTTTACTAAGAAAATCGGCACCCACCAGCATATCAACATTTAGTCCCCTAATTACTAAGAAATTCTACTTAACTTCTACCCCCTTTACCACTATGGGTAGAAATATTTCTTGCTTCACCACCTTTATTGTTTTTCCCGTTGCTACAGTTATATTTAGGCCACTTACTGGCATCCTTAAAACTTGCTTATTTGCTGGGAGTTCACTAACAAAATTCTGGGACACAGCACACACATCTGATCCTGTATCAATCAAACACTTTACATTTTCATCGAAAACACTTATCTCTATTATAGGCTGTCCTACATACTCTCTTTTATTTGCAGGTTCTACCTCGTCTAGTAAATCCTGCACCGTTTCCCTTCTGTCAAAACCTATGTCCTGTGTGGATATCATATTTATATTTACTGGCTCTTCCTCATGCTTAGTATTATTACTACTAGTGGCAGCTCCTACCACTCTGTCCACTATCGCTAAATAGAAACATCTTTCTAGTGTTTCCCTTGCTGTATTTACCTCTGTTTCTGCGACCCTATACCAGGTGTCATCAGCATTATATATTTCCTCCTCTTCTTCCTTTTCCTCCTCCTCTTCACTACTCTCAATTACTTCAAATAACCTATCAAGCACCCCTTCGACCCCTGCTCCATTATTGATTCCACAACTGTCAGACAGTTCCTCCTCTGTTTCGTCGTGCAGATTTACCTCCACCTCCTGATTCAAAACCTTATTATTAGTACTTATCTCCTCTACAAATGTGTTCTTATTACAGGTGTTACTACTACTGTGCTCCCTTAACTCTACATTGGTTAGTTCTCTTGCCTCTTGCTGCTCCAAGTTATTCTCTCATTCTTTCTTAGTGACCACATTAATACTAGGTGGTTGTACTGGTGCCATTCATACAAATGGTTTTGCCAGTGGGTTCAACTGGTAATACTGTTGTCCATGAGCGCCAGCCTTCTCATAGACTCTTAGGAGTTTTCCTGTTGAGGTACGACACCGCTAACTGACGTCCTCCGCCAGCTGGTTGCGTCATAACCTGGCAGCTGTCTACAGTCGCCATACAGACTTCCGTCACTGACCCGATTATCATATGTCCAGCCTCTCACTCATGATTGACCTTGGTATCCACTTCCTTTCTGTACATTCATTCTGTTTATGTCTACCTCGGCTCGATTTTCATTCTGCCTAACAGGATGTCGATACTGTCTCCTCGTGCTGTCCTCCTCTTTTAGTACAGATTCTACACATTCAAGATATTGCACGAATTTATCTACATTATCTCTAGGTGCAGATATAATCTTATTCTTCCAATACCAAGGTAGCTTATTTTCTACCCCCATAACTATTTGTTCAGTTTCTACCTTAGTACTAAGATAGGATAGTTACCCACCTCTGTACAAATCTTTTTATCCCTTCTTTCTTGGGGTCATATTTTCCCCAGACCAAAACTGATTTAGCACATCCATTTGTTTATGCTTTCCCCAGTACTCTTCAAAGAAAGTTTTCTTAAATTCCTGTAACTTATTACATTTATCTGAGGCCCAGTTTCCCCATATTCTTGCCTCCCCCATTAAGTTAGAAGTAATAAACCCAATCTTCTGCTTACCACTCCACACTTTAGGCAAGATATCCTCAAAGTCATTCCAAAATTCATGTGGATGTACACTTTTATTTGGATCAAACTTGAGAAACTGACGATGTGTGACATAAGCAATCTCAGTGGATTCTATTATTCCACCAGAAATAGTGCTACCACTACTGTTAGTAACACACTGTTCTACTTTTGTTATTCCACAGTCATGCTCACACAGTTGCTCATTCACATTGTTAGTGAATTGATTATGATGGGTTTCCAAGCCAGTGGCTTTATTTATTACCTGTGCCCCAAGTTTTTCTCACTTAATTTTACTTTCTTTCAATTTACATTCTAATTCTGTGTGATTTATTTCACCATAATTTTCCACCCCTTGGATATGTTCACGAGCCTTGACTATCTCTGATTTAACATGCACTTTAAACTGTTGGCGGTCATCAGTAACTTGTTCGATCTGTGTTGTTAATTCACTTTTTACTTTAACAATAGATTGTGTATATTCCTGTTTAACCTGATTGATTTCAATTTTTACATTATTGTTAAGCACTGCCATGTCATGCTTCCAAAATTCTCTTACATCTGAAATTTTTTTATCCAGTTTAGATTCTATTTCAACATCCATATTACTCATTTTTTAATCTAACCCACAAATTTTTATATCAATATCAGACCGCATTTTACTTATTTTAGATTCCATCTCATCACTTAATAATGTACCCATTTTTGTCATATTAGAATGTAACCCACTCTTTTTTGTCAATAGATTCATTAACATTCCTTCTTCACTGTCTTTCGCCCCATCATTGACTGACACAATTTCCTGATCAGTATTAGCTACCACAACAGGTAGGTCTGAACCACTGGGGTCCGATACATTCTGTTCCCCTCTGATCCATAATTACCATATATGAATCTGACAAAGTACTACTAAAATTTGGTTGAGGTACATCCAAACTAAAGCTGATGGAATCATTAACTTCTTCCCCTTTTTCTTTCCCCAACTCTACTTTCAGCTCGTCCTTTACACTTTTCTGCTTACTTTCACCGATTTTATTCAATTTATGTGCACTCACACACAAATTTTTAAAGATCACACTACTTAGCTCTGCACCTCTGATGTCTCCGACACAGCTAGCTGTAACTGCGGGTCCGACCACCATGCGCCTGGCCATCGTACCAGTTTACGGGCCACCACTCCGGTCAGCGCTGCCAACTGCTTTCATTGCTGGTGTCACATCGTCTCTCATTGCTTGTGGTCTGCATGAAATTGCCGCTATCCGCTACTCCAGTTGGCGAGATATAACCGCAAATCCATCCGCAAAGCACAGCAAATGCAATCACAGTTCATGGGCTATCACTTTCTTTCTATCCACATGGCGATAGTTCACTCATAATATTTGTTCTTTCACAGTTCCTATTTATTCATGAGCACATTTTCACAGTCTAATTATCCCAACACTACTGCTTTTCTAGAAAGTCACCTACCTCCGCTAACTTTACTAATATTGTTTTCCAACCGATCCAGCACCAACTGCAACATAACGCGCTCTTTTGCACATTGATGGCGGTTCTGTGACATAAATTATCCACCTACCTCAATACTGCTGCAGATATGCACACATAACTCCTGACTGCAGCTACTTATGAAATCTCAGTTTCTTGAACACTGCTTTTCTGAGATCTCTTAACTACATGTCAGAGGCCCCTACAAGTACAAAAAGCTGAAAATAGTCTTATGAAATCTAAAGAATAAATTGGAAATGGGTTGCTGTTCAAATTTCTAAGTTCAAAGGTCCTTTTAAACTTGCATTAGGATTTTTTTATTGCTATTAAGCAAGATCATCAGCCCACATGTGTTCAAATCACTAAAGCTCCTGCTCACAGTCCTCGTCACACTCAAACAGCCAGAACTTGGCATTCAGTGGTTGTTATTAAATAAAGTTTTTGCTAGCCATAAATACTCAGTAAAAAAAAAATAACTTATTACTGCCAGGCTTTTGGTTCAAAGTTTACACACGCGATTTTCTCCATAACAAAATATCTCTTGACTCTTAAAATTCCATGTTGGGATAATTAGACTGTGAAGAAGTGCTCGTGAATAAATAGGAACTGTGAAAGAACAAATGGTAAACACCAGCTGCCTTTATCACTGTACCAAAACGCGGAACTCACGAAATCACTTCATTTTACACACAGTGCATTCGTACACTTTCAGCATGACCAGCTCCTTCGAAATCTAATCCACCACTTCCTTCTTCTCTCTCTGCCTCTACAAGCACCTCTATCTAATGCGTTAGGTGGCAAATCATCTCACTTCTTATTGGCTGTACAGAATTATGGCCAATCAGAACTGACTTTCAGGGCATGACTCACGCTAAAATCTAGCAAGAACCAACCACGGCTCTCAGCTCATTGATGCCATTAAAATAAGCAACTCAAAACTCTCTTGTTAAACAAAAATAAATAAATAAATAAATAAATAAACTTTAAGCTGTACTTTACATCTGGAATTTAACTATATAGTTGTGAACATTCTGGCTGTCTCTTACATATTCAAACATGCTTGGATATCCGTCATCCACTAGTAGGGGAACCACTGGTGGATTCATTCCCCCAATACAAAGCTGGAACACTTGCAAGTTCCTATAGAGAATTACAAACTGAAAATTTAATATTGGCAAATGTCCCACATACACTCACACAAGTACTCTCTTTCACACTCACCCTAACACAAAACATAAATATCTACTTGAAATTCTTAAATTTATTACTACAGCAAAATTATGAAAGGTTTTCTAAAATGAGAACTTTCCAAATTTGAATCTAAACACTGAAGGTGTAGTCATATCTTTTCAAATAGTCACAGTTGGTGAACTATTAACATATACATATTGATTTAGTTTTCTAAGTGTCGGATAATTACATTTCTTACTGGCTTTTCCTTTTTTTTTTTTTTGTAACTTCCAAATTATGACAGTTATTGACTTCAGATTTTGACAATCGTTCCTTTACACAACAGAAGGTTATGTATGTAATATGAAGTTCCTCAGGTTATTTCTAGATCAGTTATTAATTTTTATATTTCCAGAGGATGTAACTACTCTGTAAGCGCGCCTCTGTTACTTTAATATGCTGCAGTTACGCCATATGTTCATGACGCACATCTGCAGGACACAGCTCGCCCTTTGCAGATTGTATAAGATTCTGACTGCCTACACTGGAGCCCACATACATTCATACAAGAAAGCTTTAAAAGACAAATTGGCAATCATGGCCTAGCTGCGATGCCTCAAACACACTGACTTGCAGCAGTTCCCAATTGTTTGACAGTAGTCAGGGCAATTTCCAGCTGCTTATGAACGTCAACCAACTCACCCCATGTTCAAGAATAGCATTCACAATGAGGCTGCGCTTTAGCTAAACTAAACTAAACTCCACCCGAACATCCCAGGCAATGGTACCATCCGGCTGCCATGTCATCTTCAGCCCACAGGAATCACTGTATGCAGATATGGAAGGACATGTTGTCAGCACACCACTCTCCCAGCCATATGTTCATTTTGACTGATAAAATGTATTACATGACAGTGAACAAATAACTTAAAACTAAGCATTGTGATTATCTTTTATATCTGTTGAGCTAAAAATTCCCTATAAGAACTGAAACAAATGTACTAAATGAGATTTCTATTAAGGCAACAGAAAACAGAAAAATAACACCAAAATCACCAATAAAAACAAAAAATCGTAAAAGATGTATTTTTATCTCTAGGAATGAGATAAATACATTACACAGGATGTATACAACTAAAGTTGTCAACATCACTGAAATTTTTACCGGAAGTAAAAAAAAGGACATGCCAAACTACTGCAAGGAGTCAAACATGTGAAACATCACATAAGTAGTGTTAACAATAAAGGTGCTGGTCTGTTACAGATAAAAATAGTAAAGCACCAAAATCACATGAACATAGCAAAATGCAGTTATAATCAGGAAAAAAGAAACCATAAAAGAACAGAATAATATCATAAATCTCATCAATGATCATTTTGCCACAGTAGGCCAAAAACTAAGAGGAAAAAATGCTAAAAACAATAACACAGAAAATATTTATCTGCTCCCAGGAAAAACCTATGACACTGTTTCCAGAGACAGAAAATGAAATAAGACAGAGAATAAGAAACATAAAACAAAATCATGGTGAACTGTTGAAATAACATCTATTGAAATGAAATACTGCACACAGGAGCCCCAGAATCCTCTTATACAACTAATGAACACATCATTCCTGGAAGGAATCATTCCCAAATTGCTTAAAGTCAGCTCTGATGAAACCAATACATAAGAAGAGAAATGCATAGCTCATCTACCAGTCATATTCAAAATATTTGAATGAGGTTATGCACAGGCACTCATTGCATTTCCAATGAAATGTGAATTAACACATTGACTACCACATGTTTAGTGATGGATGTTTCCCCACCACACCAGGCTAAGCCATGGTGTCAGGCATAAGGGCTCTGCTGTGGCTGTCAGTGAGCACACAGAGTCAGGTGTATGGCTCTGCTGTGGACCATGTTGGTCTCATGGCAAACAGCATGTTTATCCACAAGAACAAATTTGATTTCCAGAAAGATAAATGCACCATGGAGATGATCATATAACTTATCAATAATGTCATGACCTATGTAGACTCTACAAATAAATGTTAAGGAATATCTGTGGATCTAACAAATGCATTTTACTGTGTAGATCATAAAACTTTAATAGAAATATTAGGATTTTTGGTATAAGAGGGAATGCAGGAGATTGAATCCTACAATGCTTGACACACAGGTGCCAATATACAGAAAATTTTCAATAGTATTCCTCAAAAAGAATATTTCCTTCCCTCCAGGGATTCTTATTTGAGTTCTCAAAGCATCTCCATGACACTTGTGTGTTGTTCAAAGTCAACAGTGACAAATATCTAGCAGCCTGGATCTGAACTGATTCAATGTCTTCCTTTAATCTGACCTGGTATGGATCGCAAACACTTGATCAGCATTTAAGAATAGGTTACACCAGTGCCCTAAATGCAGCCTTCTTTACAGATGAACCACATTTTCCTAGAAGTCTCCTGATAAACTGAAGTCAACTATTCAACTTTCCTACTACAATCCTCATGTGCTCATTCCATTACATATCGCTTTGCAATATTACTCCCAGATATTTACATGATGTGACTTTCAATCAGGACACTACTAAGGCTGTATCCAAACATTATGGGTTTGTTTTTCCTTCTCATCCACATTAACTTACATTTTTATACATTTAGAGCTAGCAGCCATTGATCACATGACACCTTACCATACAACATAGCATCATCAGCAAACAACTGCAGATTGGTGACCACCCTGTCTGCCAAATCATTTATGTATATAAAGAATAACAGCAATCCTATCACATTTCAGTGGGGCACTCCTGACGATACCTTTATCTCTGATGAACGATCACAGTCGAGGACTGCATACTGGGTTCTATAACTCAAGAACTCTTTGAGCCACTCACATATCTGTAAACCTATTCCATATGCTTGTACATTCTTTAACAGCCTGCAATGGGGTACCTTGCTTTCCAGAAACCTGGAAATATGGAACCTGCCTTTTGTCCTTCATCTTTAGTTCACAGCATATCATGTGACAAAAGGGCAATCTGAGTTTTGCACAAGCAGTGCTTTCTAAAACCATGCCGGTCTGTGGACATGAGCTTCTCAGTGTCAAGAACGCTTGTTGTATTTGATCTGACATAAGTTCATGGATTCTGCAGCAAACTGATGTAAGGGATATGTCTGTAATTTTGTGGGTCTATTCTTTTGCCCTTCTTATACATAGAAGTCAGTTGTGCTTTTTTCCAGTCACTTGGAACTTTGCACTGGGTGCGGGATTCACAATAAATGCAAGCTAAGTAAGGGGCCAATGCCAAAGAGTACTCTCTGAAAAACTGAACTGGGATTCCAACCGGAACTGGTGTCTTCCTTATTTCCAACTCCTTCAGTGTTTCTCTATGCTGGGGATGTTTATTACTATGTTATCCATATGAGTGTCTGTTCAATAGTCAAATGATGATACATTTGTACAATTCTCCTGTATGAATAATTTCTTGAATGTGAAATTTAAAACTTCAGTTTTTGTTTTACTATCTTCAACTTCCACACCAGACTGGTCAACAAGTGACTGGATGGAAGCCTTATACCCACTTAGTGATTTTACATAGGACCAGAATTCCTCAGGTTCTCTGCTAAATCTTTTGCTAGTCAAGGATAAACACACTGAAAACCATGAAAAAGAAGCCAGCCTAGAAGTAAATATTGTTATCGAAAGATTTACTGAATCAATCTTCATAACAACATTACTAAAACACTTTGTCTAAATGTCAACCTAAAACCTAAAAAATCAAAACAATGAAAATATCAACTTTTGCATGTATGGGTGCATAGCAGAGAACTCTAAATGCACAAAATTCCTTGCAATAATAAATGATGAAAATGTAAACTGGGATGGCACGTAGAATATATAAATGGAAAACTCAAAACTCGAACCTATATGAGCTGTACAAACTGAGCTAGCTAAAAGACACAATCATTATGAATGTGCTGTACTAATCCATTTGACATTAAGTTATGGCTTAATTTTGTGGGCAGGCACGATCTCACATTTAAAATTGCACATGCAACATTGATTAATTATGAAAATGGAAACAATATTTTACCTGGAATACTTAGTTGACATTCACCTAAAAACACATAATAGTCATTCTGTTCAAATTGCTAATTCAGTTTATAGCAAACACTGACTATGGCATCTAGTACATGAATATGATTATTTGTCACTAGGTTATTGCAGGTATTCATTTACACTGTAATAGCAGTGTAATAGGGGTAATGGGGGTAAAAATACAGCATCGTAAGAGCTGAACTGTTGAACTGGTGTCACGTCATAATTAACATTTTATTTTCAACTTCTTGATTTCATTTGCCATCTCATTAAAGCAGTGACAGTTAAACAGTCCACTAAGGACATAATATGGATGTCACATCAATCTAGATATACCTGAAAATGGCAAAAAAGCTGAAAAGTCTGTCGTAAATAAGGATTACGGTACTTATTATAAGCAGCTGTTTGATGCATCTACTCCAATAATCATATTGTTATCAGACGAATATTATGGTGCTGGCCTTAAAGAAGAAAAACTGTAATAGTAGTTTGCCATTAACAATTTGAATATTGCTCCCTTAAGTGAAGACAATTTTTTATTTCTTTTATCTCTGGGTGGAAGTTTGTTGTACAATTTAGTAACTTGAATGTTTATTTGTCTCTGTAATACAGTCTTGCTTACTCCATTTACGTGGATGTCATTGCACATTCTTGTATTATATGAATGCAGATCTGAGTTGGTTTTCAAACTGTCAATGCACTTTCTTATATTAATTACACTTTTTTGTATGTAGAGGCATGGTATAGGTAGAATATGTGACTGTTGAAATAACTGCTTGGAGAGTGTTAGCTTTGAAAAGCTGGTAATAATTCTAAGAGCTTTTTCTTGTAGTGTGAAGGTGGTTTTTAAATTTGTCTTATAATGATCCCAGGCAGTGAGCACATAGGTAATGTATGTGAATGTAAGCAAAGTAGACAGTTCTGCTACACTGTTTACTAGACACATTACTAATAACACATAGTGAAAAGAAAGTAGAACTTAACTTGTTAATGAGATAGTGGATGTGGGCTTTCCAGTGTAAATTTTCATCTATATCAACAACTAAAAATTTTGTGACAGCTACTCTCCTAATTTTTTAATGTTTTATTCTGAAGTATAGGTCATTTTGTGACTGTTTTCCTGTAATGAGTATAATTAATTTTTGAAATATTAAAGATTAACTTGTTAATTTAAAACCAATTTTTTAAATATTTCAAAACTCTAGTTGCAGATGTTTGCAAGATCTGGTTTATATCAGTTACAACAACATTTGTATCATCAGAAAACAGTGTTATATGAGTACCATTGATTGGAATCTCAGTGTTTTTTACATAAATTAGAAATAAGGGAGGATGGAGAACACATCCCTGTGATACTCCACCTGGTACACTCTGAAAATCAGATCTGTAAGTGTATATGAGGGTGGTTTGAAAAGTTTTCAGAACCAACATGAGAGGTCAGCACTAGCACAACAAGTTGTTCATGTGATATTCCTTGGACTGTTGCCTGTAGAAATGTGCCATGTCAGTGCTCTTGAAAGAGAGCTGTAGCAGTGCCGTGGCTCTGTTGTTGTTCCCAAGCAGTGATCTGTGAAGATGGAAAAAAATCGAGATTTTGTAAAGAAAGGTATTTAAGCAGAGGAGATTCACGCTCCTCGATGGTGAGTGTTCATCGGAGGTGAGGGTATAATCTGGAGAGCCCCAGGGAAGTGTGGTAGGTCTGTTGTTTTCTATCTACATAAATGATCTTTTGGATAGGATGGATAGCAATGTGCGGCTGTTAGCTGATGATGCTGTGGTGTACGGGAAGGTGTCGACATTGAGTGACTGTCAGAAGATACAAGATGACTTGGACAGGATTTGTGATTGGTATAAAGAATGGCAGCTAACTCTAAATATAGATAAATGTAAATTAATGCATATGAATAGGAAAAAGAATCCCGTAATGTTTGAATACTCCATTATTAGTGTAGTGCTTGACACAGTCACATCGATTAAATATTTGGGCATAACATTGCAGAGCGATATGAAGTGGGACAAGCATGTAATGGCAGTTTTGGGGAAGGTGGATAGTCGTCTTCGGTTCCTTGGTAGAATTTTGGGAAGGTGTAGTTCATCTGTAAAGGAGACCGCTTATGAAACACTAATACAACCTATTCTTGAGTACTGCTCAAGCATTTGGGATCCCTATCAGGTTGGATTGAGAGAGGACATAGAAGCAATTCAGAGGCGGGCTGCTAGATTTATTACTGGTAGGTTTGATTATCACACGAGCATTAAGGAAATGCTTCAGGAACTCGGGTGGGAGTCTCTAGAGGAAAGGAGGCATTCTTTTCGTGAATCGCTACTGAGGAAATTTAGAGAACCAGCATTTTACTGCCGCCAACTTATATTTCACAGAAAGACCACAAAGATAAGAGATATTAGGGCTCCTACAGAGGCATATAGGCAGTCATTTTTCCCTTGTTCTGTTTGGGAGTGGAACAGGAAGAGAAGATGCTAGTTGTGGTACGAGGTACCCTTGGCCATGCACTGTATGGTGGATTGCGGAGTCTGTATGTAGATGTAGATTTCCAGAATACACTGAAGGACTCTGCTCCTTCATATTCAGCTGTTGCCAAGTGGACAAATGAATTAGAATTTGGTCATGAGAGCTTAGATATTGATCCATGCAAAAGTGCACAAAATGGTCATGGAAGATCACCAATTGAAAGTGCATGATATTGCTCACACTTGACAGATGTCATCTGAAAGGGTATATCGTATTTTAACTAAAGAATTAGAAATGAAAAACTTATCAGCAAGAAGGGTGCCGCAGCTCTTGACACTGGATAAAAACGCACGAGAATGGACATATCGGGACAATGTTTGGCCCATTTTAGAAGAAATGAACAAAATGTTTTGCACCGGTATGTGGCCACAGATGAAACTTGTGTGCACTACTATAACCCAAAGAAAAAACAACATTCAAAGCAGTGGAGACATGCTGATTCTCCACCACCAAAGAAAGCAAAGACAATTCCTTCAGCAGGAAAGGTCATGACATCCGTGTTCTGGAATGTGAAGGGGATTTTGTTTGTAGATTATCTCCCCACTGGGCAAACAATTACTGGAGAATACTATGCTTACCTCCTGGACAAATTGTAACAAAAGATACGTAAAAAAAGATCAGGGTTAGCAACGGAAGAAAGTAATCTTCCATCATGACAACATGCACCAGCACACATGTACCATCACCATGGCAAAATTACATGAACTAAGGTATGAATTGTTGCCACACCCACCATATTCACCTGATATGGTTCTGTCAGACTTCCATCTCTTCCCTAAACTGAAAGTTTTTCTTGGTGGACGAAGATTCACTTCAAACGAAGAATTGATAGCCGAGCTGACAACTATTTTGCAGGCATAGAGGAAACTCATTTTCGAGATGAAATCAAGGCACTAGAACATCATTGGACCAGGTGCGTTAATGTACAATGAAACTACACTGAAAAATAAAAAATGTTTCAGTGATGTAATTAGTTTTTTCTATTCCATTCCAAGAACTTTTCAAACCACCCTCATACATTGCCCTTTTTATATAGTGATTTTATTTTTGAAATTTTTAGTCTTTATGGAACACTCCTTCTGTTAATGATATATTTATGATGTGTGACAATGGTTCTAATGTGACACTAGCTCATTTCATTATGACTGACGTCAGTACTTTGTCATTTCCTGAAGATATTTTATTCCTCACTGTTTTTCTTATTCTTAGAACTTTAGATTTATTTATGTGGCATAGACACTTTGAATTGACAATTGGTTCTCTTGCAATAGAGGTTCCACTATACCTAAGGCAATGAATACTCAGGTTGACTGGAGTATTTATGAAGTAATTATTTATGTAATTTGCTAGAGTAAGATTTCTTAGTAACACTCCATGATCATCTTTTAAAACAATACACTGTAATCCATAGCACAAATGATTATGTCATGTAATGCTCATGAAAATGTAAGTGTTTTGGAGTGTGTGATTCATCCTACTCTGATGTAAATGGTCACTTCAGCAGATACTCCTTACCTGTGTACTCATAGGGTTAAAAGAAGACACCACAGCAACTGAAGAGTCAGGCTGCTATATTTGCTACCGGTAGGTACGAACAACATGAAAGTATTATGTAGGTGCTCTGGGAACTCAAATGGAAATCCCTGGAAAGGAGGTAATGTTCTTTTCAAGGAACACTATTGAGAAAATTTAGAGAACCGGCCTTTGAAGGTGACTGCAGAATGATTCTGCTGACACCACACATTTTGCATAATAACCATGAAGATAAGATATTAAAAATTAGGACTCATACAGAGGCATGCACAGAGTTGGTTTTCCCTTGCTCTGTCTGTGAGTGGAACAGGAAAGGAAATGACTAGTAGTGGTACAGGGTATCCAGTCTTTGATTATTATCCTTCTGGCCTGATTGCCCACTGGACTCATAGAATGAGATGAACCCATCAGACCAGGGACAGACAACTTGTGAACCAGTTTGCCATGCCCTAAACTTCATAATTTGAGACACTACATGCTGGTTTCAGACAGTGTTTCAACCTGTTGTCTGCACTGCAGCATGGCCTCTGTCCTTTTGTAACGCCCACCTGCTTCTAGTAATAGCATAGTGTGAGCTATAATATCACTTCCCTGTAACACAGATACAGGTCTTTCTTTTCTCTCTGTTGTAAATATACGATATCTCATGGGAAAACAATAATTTTTCTTATTACAATATGCCTATTTCCTATATGAATTGCATTTTACCAAAATACTCATAAAGTTACATCATTGAACCATCCCATCCTTTCTAAATTGTGTCGTTATGATTCAATGGGCACTACATTGAAGCAAGAGTACTTGCCTCTGTTTTCTTTCCTGGTGAATAAATTTTACCCTAAGATGACCTGTGTTCAACATTAATATGTACATCCAAAAGGAGGAATCGTATGCCTTAAACACACCCATCTTTCACCATCTAGAAGCACACTCCACATATCACAGTGGTTGTTCTCTCAACCAATTAAAGACAGGAAAAGTGCAGAAGCAGACAACGCGACGATCGACATGGGAGGGGATAATGGTCCAATGCAAACACACGTCCATATTAAATCTCCTCATATTTCCATGGAGAACAAAAGTGATGACAAATCCTGCCCAACACAGACTGAGTATTAGTTCACTATTCATCGGCCTAGAGGATGACACTGTTAGGTCAGCTACATTCCTGTACCCCAGCCGGCCTCCCCATTCTGACGGCCCCTGTCCTAAGCTGGAAACGTCAATCGTTCCCGCCAGTGGCCCCCGTCACCACTTACTACTCGCACACGAGACAGAATCGTCCTAGGAAAGCGGCCACATATATTTTGTCACTGTACTTACAATTAAATATGACGATTGCAGCCTCAATCTGACGACATTCGACAACGAGGAAAGTATTAGTAAGAACTCCTTCTGACGGCTGTGGCTCTGGAAATATAAATATACATACCATACTTATGACTGGACATAATTTTACACAAAAAAAAATCTTTCACTATCTTTATGGCTAACGCAGTTTTCCACGTCAAATCCGTATCTTCCATTACGACAGCCCAAAGCCATTTTCGTTGCATATGTCAAAACACACACATACTTTATAAGCCAGCTGATCACAGCGAATCTATAACGCATCTCCCATGACTTATTATAATACATCGTCTATAATTGAATTCTAGCGATACCAAAAAACAGACAATACTGAGCGAAAAATCAGCTATGGATGGATATATATCATACGTTTGTCTTGCGAGTGGTACCTCTGTGTCTTAGAAAGACAGTCAATCGTGTTACAAGCCACCAGATGTTAAAACACACGATCGCAACGGCTATGTTACTGTCACAAGCTATCTTGGTTCTACAGGCACACACAAGTATCCCTAACGATATCCAAGGTAAAAAACTATACAAGTCTTATAAACTGAGGTATGGCACTACATCCAAATGATGTAGTTTTCCACACAAATACTGCGGCACTGAAAATAGAAAGTGATCGCCTGCGTGTGTATTAACAGACCGTCAGTGCGGGTACAACCTAACCTAACCTAACCTAAGTACACATCAGTGGCAGTGTAAGCTCGTAATAAAATCACCGAATCTGGCAAGTGATTCGGCTAAGGAATGTGGTATGAAG
Source organism: Schistocerca serialis cubense (assembly GCF_023864345.2). Taxonomy (NCBI): domain Eukaryota; kingdom Metazoa; phylum Arthropoda; class Insecta; order Orthoptera; family Acrididae; genus Schistocerca; species Schistocerca serialis. The sequence continues at coordinate 388,051,700 of NC_064640.1, forward strand.
CTGGTATTTGTAACTCCCTCAGCCACCGCTAAATATTTCTCCAGTATTTGTAAAGCATTCTATCCCAGTGCCATGTCACAGCTTCTGCGGTATATTCGCTCGGTTATAGATGATTGTTGATTGAGAATGATCGTATACAGTAGAGGGTGTGCTATCCGATGAATCAGTTTTAAAAATGCAGTGCTAGATCGAGGTCGTAAGACATGTACACTGGTTTTCAGGTCTATAGTGTTATGCTTTCCGGTAGAAATGCTGCCTGCGATTTGGAACCATGTCTTTCCAGTCCATCACATACCTGTTTTAAGTCCTATGGAGATGTCTTTTAATGATTACAGCCACTAGTGAATCATATTCATGGCATGCTCACTTCTCGAAACGATTCGCCTTTTTCTAATCTATCTGCTACAGTAAAATTCCAACGTGAGTTTAGACAATCCTTACACGTCCTGTAAATGTACCTCAGACTCTACCCCGCCACACCTGCAGTTTTGTGCACGTGATTGATCCAGTTTTAATCAGAACTGAGTAGAAGTTGGAGAACACCATATCTACCAGCTTCTGCAACCTGAGCAGAAACAGGTTGAGCTGAGTTAATGCAACAGGATTGTGTACGACCATTCTGTGAGAATGGCAACATGATGTAGCTCCATCAACTGTGTAAGATGTGTAAGGTCAGTGTCAAACGATGCCAGCTCCTGCAATATGAAGTAGTATAAAAGACAGCACAAGCAGTTACGGGAACTGGGAGAAGGATAAGAGCTTGTACATAGCAGTGTAAAGTGTCATCGCTTGTACTGTAGGAGGTGGACCATATTCCACACTCTTCAGTCACAAGAAGAGGTCCATAAGTTCCTGTGCTGTTGTTGGAATAATCGTTTTTTTTCTGCTGCATGTCCAAGCAGTGTATTAGCTATGCACACCACCATACATTTTGTTTTTTCTACAACTTCAAGGCATGTGCCAGGTTCTAAACTGACATTAACACATTCTGTGCCATTGGTTCTTACTGAAAACTGGACACAGCACGGTGTAAATTATGTTGCTGCTGCTCCCACAATACCCACACTGTAAACTGGAACAGTTTTGCAGCGTTGTGGAGGGTTTCTAAGCAGCTGTTCGAAGGTGATTGATGGCCTCTGAATTTAAACTCATCATTCACAGTGACGGGATAGCAGCTGGCTCAGTGTTCCATTTCGACTGATTCCTCATATCGCAGTCATGTTGCCCTTCCACCAAGACCCTATCTCCAACTGATGTCGGTCAATCATTATGTGGTAATCAGTAGTGGGACAACAGGGACGTCACTCCACTCTCCATTGTTGCCAAATTTATTCAATATGGCGGATGCAAGATGGCGGCGATAGATATGGCAATGTCGAAATGACATGATAGGAAGTTCAAATTTTTGCGGGAAAATAGGTCCATTGGGCTACCACCACTGACCTAAACCCCTCCCCTCCCCCAGAAAATGGCGTGAAGTTCAAATTCCATCAGGACAATGCAACACACCATGGCTACCTACACTAACCTAAGAAAATGGCAGGAAAATAGGTCACTTGGGCTGCCTCCACTAACCTAAGTCATCCGACCGCCACCTCCTCCTAGGAATTGGCGGGAAAAGGACTCAGCCTGTACTGGATAGGATGAACGTAAGTCTTTATTTTTCCATGCAGTGTTTATTTAAACAGTTTGAGGCAATAGCTCAATCCAGTGTCCTCACCATGAGGCCCAGAGTCCAACTGACCTAGTACACAATACTTCCAGCAGAGTGCACTTTCATCCCATGGCGGTCTGGGGAAAAATGGTGGGAAAATGACTAAGCCTATGCTGGTCTGCTGGAGAGAGGAAGGAGTGTATTTTTTTTATTTTGGAACAATTTATTTAGGGAGAGATTTCAGGTAGTTTACTTATTACACTGATACAAAAACACTCTCTGATGTGCTTCGGGTCGCAATTCACAGCCCACAGACCTGCAAACTACTCGTAAATCACCGAAATAACGAAGTTCACTCATGTACAGATACGCAAACAACTCGTAAATTGTCAAAATAATACATGTATGATGCTCTGCAAACACCTGTTCACAAAATAATGCTACAGACACGAAAATAACTTGTAAATCACCGAAATAATGCAGTTATAATGCTCTGCCAACACGCTCACAGTGCTTAAACAGCCTAAAATAATGCACTGCACAAACACTTAGTGCACGTAAAAAACGCTTTAGAATTATAGTCAACGGCGATGTATCAGCAAACTGCTCCCATACAGAACTCCAAGGCGGATACGCCAGTCGACACGCTCACACCGGTTCCATATGCGAGTTGCCTCTGCAAGTGCAGAACTGTGTAGACTCAGGAGTGCGTGTGTTTATACTCTCTCTTACCAATATCCTCCTGGTGCTGATCCCAGACACTAGAACCATACTTTAAAATTGATAGCGTAGTTGATTTACGTAAAATGATTGTAACTCCATCCATCTGGAGCTCCATCATGCATAAAAATCACCCATTTCTTTTCTTGTTCTTCTTAACCGTCTACTGTTACATCATAACACTTTCAAATCTGTTACTATACATCGATAAGGAGTGCTAACCTCCTCGACACGGGCGCATCTGGAGAAATCTTGTGTACTTGGATGGGTGGGGACTCGGCAAGATGTGGATTGTAGCGGTCTACTTCTGGTCGGCTGCAGATTAAATCAGTAATGGTGCTGCAGGGCAGGATGGTCAAAGACAGTGCGAGGGAGTCTTTCAGTCTCTAATTTTATCCTAAGACTGCGAGGATGCTCTGTGAGTCCCATCCACATAGAGATAGACCGTAAATTATGCACTGTGCTCGAGCTGTTAGAAATATGTAGAGCACTGTCTGGTGTACTTTGATGATGTATATGTTCGAGAATTAACAATGAATGGACATACTGCACAGTCATCTATCTACACTCCTGGAAATGGAAAAAAGAACACATTGACACCGGTGTGTCAGACCCACCATACTTGCTCCGGACACTGCGAGAGGGCTGTACAAGCAATGATCACACGCACGGCACAGCGGACACACCAGGAACCGCGGTGTTGGCCGTCGAATTGCGCTAGCTGCGCAGCATTTGTGCACCGCCGCCGTCAGTGTCAGCCAGTTTGCCGTGGCATACGGAGCTCCATCGCAGTCTTTAACACTGGTAGCATGCCGCGACAGCGTGGACGTGAACTGTATGTGCAGTTGACGGACTTTGAGCGAGGGCGTATAGTGGGCATGCGGGAGGCCGGGTGGACGTACCGCCGAATTGCTCAACACGTGGGGCGTGAGGTCTCCACAGTGCATCGATGTTGTCGCCAGTGGTCGGCGGAAGGTGCACGTGCCCGTCGACCTGGGACCGGACCGCAGCGACGCACGGATGCTCGCCAAGACCGTAGGATCCTACGCAGTGCCGTAGGGGACCGCACCGCCACTTCCCAGCAAATTAGGGACACTGTTGCTCCTGGGGTATCGGCGAGGACCATTCGCAACCGTCTCCATGAAGCTGGGCTACGGTCCCGCACACCGTTAGGCCGTCTTCCGCTCACGCCCCAACATCGTGCAGCCCGCCTCCAGTGGTGTCGCGACAGGCGTGAATGGAGGGACGAATGGAGACGTGTCGTCTTCAGCGATGAGAGTCGCTTCTGCCTTGGTGCCAATGATGGTCGTATGCGTGTTTGGCGCCGTGCAGGTGAGCGCCACAATCAGGACTGCATACGACCGAGGCACACAGGGCCAACACCCGGCATCATGGTGTGGGGAGCGATCTCCTACACTGGCCGTACACCACTGGTGATCGTCGAGGGGACACTGAATAGTGCACGGTACATCCAAACCGTCATCGAACCCATCGTTCTACCATTCCTAGACCGGCAAGGGAACTTGCTGTTCCAACAGGACAATGCACGTCCGCATGTATCCCGTGCCACCCAACGTGCTCTAGAAGGTGTAAGTCAACCACCCTGGCCAGCAAGATCTCCGGATCTGTCCCCCATTGAGCATGTTTGGGACTGGATGAAGCGGCGTCTCACGCGGTCTGCACGTCCAGCACGAACGCTGGTCCAACTGAGGCGCCAGGTGGAAATGGCATGGCAAGCCGTTCCACAGGACTACATCCAGCATCTCTACGATCGTCTCCATGGGAGAATAGCAGCCTGCATTGCTGCGAAAGGTGGATATACACTGTACTAGTGCCGACATTGTGCATGCTCTGTTGGCTGTGTCTATGTGCCTGTGGTTCTGTCAGTGTGATCATGTGATGTATCTGACCCCAGGAATGTGTCAATAAAGTTTCCCCTTCCTGGGACAATGAATTCACGGTGTTCTTATTTCAATTTCCAGGAGTGTACATTCACAATAATACTTGCAAAGTAGAGAAGGGACAGTTTAGCTATGATACTGAAATTGGGAAAAATACTGTCACATCATTGGCCTTAGTAGAAATTACTGTAAAATTGCTAAAATTGTTTGCTCTATCAATTGTGATGCTTATTATTTCAGTACACCGACGATGTCTTTTGCATCCCATCCGTCCACTGGTACACTGTTGACTACCCCATAATGATTGACTGACATCGCTTGTTTGAGTTGGAGAAAGAGTTTTGGTGGAGGGGCAACACCTTCTGGGGATGGCTAACACCGAAACAGTGATCACATACATAACTGCAATATGAGGAAACAGTCGAAATGGAATGCAGAGCCATCAGCTATTCTGTCACTGTGACAGATGAGTTTAAATTTAGAGGTCGTCAGTCACCTTCGGACAGCAGTTTGGAAACTCTCCACAACGCTGCCAAACTCTTCCAGTTTCCTTATGTTGTAGCTGTCTTATTTAAAATCATCCAGTGTGTGTGGTGTGTTATGGTAGCAGCAGTAACAACATGACTTATACCGTGCAAGGTCTAGTTTTCTGCGAGATGCAATAGATCAGAACGTGTTAATGTCAGTTTAGAACCTGACACAGACCTTGAAGTCGTGGCGGAATAAACAAAATGTATGGCAGTGTACAAGGCGTGTTACAGCAGAAAAAACAATGTTTCAAACAATGATACAGGGTCACAGGGAGGGTATCTTCGACTTATAGTATAGTTTGTGGTATATGGTTATCCTCCTATAATACAGGCGAGCACCTTTACACTGGTCCATGCAATGGATCAACAGCTATATATTTAATAGGATCGTCACATGTGCTCGATGCTAGCATGCAGACGGTATTTATTTTCGATATATGTAAGGAGAGAGACACGGTAAAAATGTTATCGAGTTCTCTATTGGATGAAGTTAATGGAGCTTTTATAGTTCATAATTTTTCTCTGTTGGATGGTACAGAATAACAAAGACATCATGTTGGGATGATAGAGATGAATGGGCCCTGAGGGACGCAGATCTGCCTCGGACTGTAGTATCTGTATGTAGTGTGGGGACGCTCCATAATGCAGTAGCAAAATCCCTGTCCTTCTCCCAGTTCCCGTACTGTCTTTTATAGCATCTAATGTTGCAGGAGTGGGCTTCGTTTGGCGCTGACCGTACACAACAGGCACAGTTGGTGAATCTACAACAACACGTTCCCATTTCCATCGAATGGTTAAATCACAGTCCTGTCACATTAACTCAGATCACTCTAAATGGTTCTGAGCACTATGGGACTCAACTGCTGAGGTCATTAGTCCCCCTAGAACTTAGAACTAATTAATCCTAACTAACCTAAGGACATATCAAACATCCATGCCCGAGGCAGGATTCGAACCTGCGACCGTAGCGGTCTTGCGGTTCTAGACTGCAGCGCCTTTAACCGCACGGCCACTTCGGCCGGCTCAGATCACTCTGTTTCTACACAGGTTACAGAAGGTGATAGATATAGCTTTCACCGATTTGTACTCAGTTCCAACTTAAACTGGATCGACACATGCGTAAAGCTGCAGAAATGGCAGCAGTTGCAAGACTCATCGGGACTTCCTAAAACCACTTAGGAATTTTATTGTAGTATACAGGTTCGAGAAAGGTGACTCGTTTCGAGATAAGAGAGTGCCAGAAATATGATTCACTAGCGGCTTTAATCATTGAAGGACTTCTCCATAGGCTCCAATGCAGATATGTGGTTGAATGGAGAGACTTGTTTCCAAACCCCAGACAGCATTTCTACTGGATATCGTAACACTAGAGATCTGAAAAGCTAATGTACATTTCTTACGACTTCAATCTATTTGTGATTCTTCTGAATCAACCATCGCCTATAACCCAGTGGATATATCGCGGAACCTCTGACATGGTATGGAGACAGAATATGTTACGAATAGTGGAGAAACATCCAGCGGCGGTGGCGTGAGGGAGTTGCAAATGCCGAAATTCAGCGATTTTATCACGAGCTTGCACCGCCGGCGACGTGCAACCGCACTGTTGGTCTGGTACTATACACTTCGGCGATCACCGTCTATATTCAGTGACACAGTATTTGTCTGGAAAAAACCACTTCATTCAGAGGTAATGCCATACCTCGATTTATAAAGCCAGTACAACTTTTAACATGGATACTTGTATGCGCCTGTAGAACCAAGACCGCTTGTATTAGTAATATAGTTTTTTTTTCTTTATCATATGGCGGTTTGTAAGTCGATTACGCCTCTCCTTCTAAGACACAGTGGTACAACATGCAAGAAATTTATGAGACATGTCCACCCATCGTTGATTCTCGGTCCGTAGTATTGCGTATCGCCAGTAATCAGTTACTGGCGAAGTATTATGGTTAGTAGTAGGGGATGTGTGGTAGGTTCGCCTTGAACATCAGTCTTATAAAGTATGTGTTTGTGTTCCGACACGTGCAAAGGAAATGACTACGTCCAGTCGTAAGGAAGGTATGGATCTGACGTGGAATTCTGTGATAGAAAAGGGAAGGGTGTGTCAAGTCATAAGCATGGAACAGATATTTCTATTTTCAGAGCCACAGCCGTCAAGGGGGTGTATTTCCGATACTTCCCTCATTGTCGAATGTCGTTCAACAGAGCCCGAAATCGTAACATTTAATTGTAAGTATGGCGATCAAATATATTTGTGACCGATTGCTATGTGCTTGATATCGAGACCTATCGTGTAAATGGTATAATATTCTGGCTACACATGTGAAAATACATATGTTCTTGTGATCACAGAATCTGGAGATGGGTGTAGAAAGCTAGCAAGCAAGCAAGTGGAGGTTAGAAACAGTAACGCAGTTGTGTAGAGGGAAACCAGCCCAGCCTTTGTACAACAATTCGGTTTTACGCTGAAATATTTAAGCTTTCCTCGACAGTAGCAGATCAGTGCAATTGAGGAAATGTGTTTGGTGGTAGTCTCCGCATTTAATGATCTGTAGACGACTTTTGCAGGTTTTAACTATCAGTCCAACGTCGTTGCTGTATCTTTTTTCCATCTGTACAAAATTGTTTAGCCGCTGAAAGCCTCGTCTGCAGAAAAATATGGTGGACAGTGCTCCCACACTGGCGGCAGCAGCAGTTTGGTGGGTTTCACGCCGAAAAATTCAAGCTTCCTCGACAGTAGCAGAGCAGTGTAATTGACGAAGTGTCTTTCCATATTCTATGATCTGTAGAGAACTTTTGCAGGGTTTAACTGTCAGTGCACTACGACTGCTGTATGTTTTTTCTTTTCGATTTGTACAACATAGTTTTTCCACTGAAAGTTTGGTTTGCATAAAATAGCAGACAGTGCTCCCATATCGGCAGCGGCAGCAGTTTGGTGGGTAAATTCAGTAAGATCCAATCACAATGCTCCATTCAGTCACAAGATATCCTTGTTGCAGGGCATATAAACCTCTACAGACTGCTTCGAACAAGACAGTGGAAAGATATATACGGAAAGTTCTGAGAGTAACGTGATGTCTTCTTTGTTCAAGTGTTCAGAGACGAGTTCAAGCAGACCATCCATCTCTGGCGGGATGCTGTCCCTCATCTGCCATTGTAGCATTAGAGCATCTCCAGACGAGCAGCAGTTGTTGTTGTTGTTGTGGTCTTCAGTCCTGAGACTGGTTTGATGCAGCTCTCCATGCTACTATATCCTGTGCAAGCTTCTTCATCTCCCAGTACCTACTGCAACCTACATCCTTCTGAATCTGCTTAGTGTATTCATCTCTTGGTCTCCCCCTATGATTTTTACCCTCCACGCTGCCCTCAAATACTAAATTGGTGATCCCTTGATGCCTCAGAACATGTCCTACCAACCGATCCCTTCTTCTGGTCAAGTTGTGCCACAAACTTCTCTTCTCCCCAATCCTAGTAGCAGTAGGACATCGAAAATTAACCGAAAATTCCAGCCATTTAGTTTCTCGTCTGCTGGACAGTGCTTCGAATTGATCCGATTTTCCCAGCTTTGCTTAGACAGTGCTTCGAGAAGTGAGGAAAATAACGTCCCTGACTTCAGCAGCAGCAAAAATAAAACTAATTCCACTCATACTTTCGGAAAGGCGATAACACGACAGCATCTGTGTGACTCAGAAAGTTTTATCTCACTCTCTCTGTGGCAGTGCCTTCAAACAAGCAGCTAGAACTGGAAAAATACCCCAACTGCAGCTAAATGCTGTCCGTAGCATGCGGGACAAGTTGGTGCTGGCGCGCGCGCGCGCGCGTGGTGTGTGTGCGTGTGTGGTTTGAGGTTTCCGGGCGCTAAACAGCATGCTCATCAGCGCCCAAACGCATAGAAACAGGAACACATGCGGTGAAGGGACGAAGACGGACAGCGAACAAGGAGAACGCCTAAAAGACACAGACCTGACGCAGTTCCAAATCCTCACATACAGAGGCAAAACAAGAGGAGAAGAAACGCACAAAAAAAGGAAAGGAAACACAAGGAAAAGAGAACAGAAATCGAAATGAAACAAGTAGGTAATCGTGGCTGGCTGACCTCTTACCTAAAACCTGGGTGAGCCAGTCACCCATCAGCACATTAAAATCCTCTCCCTAAAATCCGAGGCAACAAATTGGACAGGATACAAAACCTTAACACCTTAACCACAGTCGTTGCGTCGCCTTGCAAAATGGAGGGCAAATCCGGTGGCAAGGAAACCATCGCCCTCTGGTCAGAGAATAAAGGACAGTCAAGTAATCTGGACGCCACAAGCACTGCAGACTGGGGGGTCCTTCCGCCGGAGAAAAATACCATGCGTTAAGGGACTGTGCCCGATGCAGAGGCGAGTGAGAACAACCTCATCCCGCCTGCGTGACTGGTAGGACGTACGCCATGGCCGCGTAGTGGCCTTGACCAGACGCAGCTTATTTTTACCGACTGCCAGCCACTCCTCTTCCCATTGACGCATAACACGAAAACGCAAAAGGGAGCTAACAGCATGGAGGGGGACGGCACATTCAACAACGTCAGCGAGGGAACATGCATCTTTGGCAGCCACATCCGCCAGTTCGTTTCCCCTAACACCCACGTGCCCCGGCACCCAGCAGAAAGAAACCTCCTTCCCCTGCCGTTGCAGGTGGAGTAGGGCATCATGGATGTTCTGGACGACCGTATCCGCTGGGCCCAAGTGATGCATGGTCTGAAGGGCACTCAGGGAGTCAGAACAGATGAGAAACTTAAGACTAGGAACACATCTCATCTGCTCCAATGCCCGCAAGATCGCAAACAATTCGGTATCAAAGATGGTAAACGCCACAGGAAGCCGTAACTTGACGACTCGATCAGGGAAAACAACAGCACAACCAACAGAGTCCCCCTGTTTAGAGCCATCCGTAAATACTGGTACATGGTCGGGATGCTGGTTTAAAATATCGTAAAATAAGGAAGTAAAAAGAAAACGCAGGAGTGCAGCTCCTCCGGTACTCTGACAAGTCTAAAAGGACACTGGGCCTCTGGAGCAACCAGGGAGGCAGGTGGGTAAAACCCTGGAGTTGGGGTGCCACACGCTCCACACCAAGGGACTCGAGCAAATGCTTGGCACGAATCCCAAATGGTCTCGTTGGCCTGGGACGACTGGAAAAGAGACGTTCCATAGGCGGTTGGGCAACGGTAGGGTACGCAGGGGAGGTAGGACAGGCAAGGAATTGACACACCCGTCGCACCATGAGGAGTTTCCGCCGGATGGCGAGCGGCGGTTCCCCTGCCTCAGCACACGGGCTGGGGATGGGACTGGTACGGAATGCACCAGTGGCCAGCCTGATACCCTCATGGTGTACTGCGTCAAGAATCTTCAGATACGAAGGCCTCGCTGACCAATACACAGTGCATCCATAGTCAAGACGCGACCGGACGAAAGCCCTATAAAACTGCAGCAGACGCGCCCGATCTGCTCCCCAGGACCGATGGCTCAGACACTTCAAAATATTCAGTGCTTCAGGGCCCGCACCTTGAGGTCTTTAAGGTGCGGCAACCACGACAACTTGGAATCAAAAGTGAGGCTCAGGAAACTTACAGTGTCTCTAAAAGGAAGAATGGTGTCCCTCAGACGCAATTCAGGGGAGGTAAAAGGACGCCGAGAACGATTAAAATGAACACACACACACATTTGTCTGCAGAAAAGGTAAAACCCGTCTTCGCAGTCCACATCTCTAATCGCTTTATCGTAAGCTGCAGCTGCCGACTAGCGGTGACAAGACTGGAGGAAGAACAGAAAACAGCAAAATCGTCCACAAACAAGGAGCACTGGGAAGGACTCCAGATAGTGGACGTGATACTGTTAATGGCGACGGCAAAGAGGGTGACACTTAAAACGCTTCCCTGAGGAACACCATTCTCCTGCACATACAAATCAGATAGCACATTACCAACCTGATATCGAAAGAGGCGGCGGGAAAGAAAGGACCGAATGAAGATGGGCAGATGGCCACGAAAGCCCCACTGATGTAGTTGATTGAGGATAAGGCGGCGCCAAGTAGTGTCATACGCCTAATTAATGTCAAAAAATACACCTAGACAATGCTGGTTACGTAGAAAGGCCTGCTGGATGGCCGCCTCAAGCAGGGTCAAGTTGTCTATAGTTGAACGACATCTCTGAAAGCCACACTGAGAGTGGCTAAGGAGCTGCCTGGTCTCGAGCAGCTAAACCAGGCGACGGTTGACCATGCGTTCCAATGCCTTCCCGATACAGTTCGTCAAAGCAATACTCTGATAACTACTGGGATGCATTCGGTCCTTCCCCGGTTTGAGGAGGGGAATCAAAATCGCCTCCCTCCACGAGTCAGGGAACGTGCCGGATAACCATATCATATTAAAACAGTTCAGGAGAGCTTCCTTGGATGGCAGCAACAAGTGCTGCAGCATGCTGTACAAGATTTGATCATGACCGGGCACAGTATCATGAGCCACAGACAGCGCCGAATCCAGTTCCCCCATTGTAAAGGGCCAGTTGTAGGGTTCAGAATTTGGAGACCAGAAGTCCAAGTGACCCCTCTCGATGGCAGTGCGGTAGCGGCAGAAATCTGGATCACAGTTAATAGTGGCAGTAGATTCCGCAAAATGCATGGCCAGTGTCTGGGCAACATCTCTCAGCGCCGTGAGGAGACATCCCTGATGCAGCAATGCCGTGACAGGTAGTGGGCTGCGTTTCCTGGAAATCCTCCAGATGGCTTCCCATACTTTCGTAGAACTAGTGGAGTGGGAGATGGAGTTCAAGAACGATTGCCATGACCGTCGTTTGCTCTCTTAAATCACTCGCCGCGCCTTGGCCCTTGCCACCCGAAAGGCCACAAGATTGTCAGCTGAGAGACGGCACTTGAAGCGGCGCAGAGCTGCACTGCGGGCTCGGATGGCTGAGCGGCACTCACTGGTCCACCAAGGGACAGGACGTCTCTTGTGATGACTTTAGGACCGTGGGATCGACAATTCAGCAGCATGGGAGATCACGGCTGTAACATGGTTGACCCATTCGTGGACTCTGGCACGGTGTTTCAAAACAGCCAAATGGCTGAAAAGTGTCCAGTCAGCTCTGCAGAGATGCCACCTGGGCGGCACTGGTAATGCCACAGCCTCATCCAGGAGGCGAATCCAAAGGGGTAAGTGGTCACTAGAATGGAGGTCAGCTGCAACCTCCCACAGAGCAGAATCCGCGAGTGCTGGAGAGCAAAAGGAAAGGTCAATAGCTGACGACGACCCAGAAGCAGTACAGAAATGAGTGGGAGCACGAGAGTTGAGGATCCACAGTTCTTCAGACGTCATGAGGCTTTCCAGAACGCGACCCCTGGGGCCAGTACTCGTAGAGCCCCGTGAGACATTATGAGCATTGAAGTTCCCCAGAAGGAGAAATGGGTAGGGGAGTTGGCTAATAAGGTCTGTGAGAGCCTCAGAGTCTATTGCATCCTGAGGCGGTAAGTAAACGGAACAGATTGTGAGCCTCCGCCCCACCAGAAGGTCAACTGCAACTGCTTTCAAGTCCGTAACGAGACGGAACTCAGATGAGTGGTGCATGTCACGGACAAAAACCGCAACACCACCCTTTGCCCTTTCCCCCATCAGATCATCTTTTCGATACACAGTATAGCCCCGTAAAGAAGGAGCATCAGTGGCCCGAAAATGTGTCTCTTGGAGACATAAGCACAAGGGGCGCTCTCGTTTTCAGGTTCCACTGTAATATGGGAGCCAGTGATCAGGGTGGCTGAACTTTCACCCTGCCTCTGTGCCTTGGAGGAGAGCCCGTACTGGCTGGAGATTTATTCCTGGGGCGAGAATATCGCCCCCAGTCGACATCAATGTCCATCAGCTCCGATGGCGACCCAAGGGAGATGTCAGACAGTACGATGGCCTCGTCATCGGACCAACCCTGACTAGTCTCCTCAGGTGGCAAAACCTTCACCTTCGGCGTCTTTGTCTTGGGGGGCTTAGAATGCAGAACCTTGTCGACAGTTGGAGCTTTACTCGCCTGCGCAGAAGGCGCCATATAGGGAGGGGCAGAAAGTACCCCAATGTCAGCAACCAAGGCCTTGTCCGACGTTGTGGGGAGAGCTGCAGGTTGCAAACCAACCGCAGCAGCGCAAGTGCATTGGCAAACGCAGGTATTAGTGCTGACACTAGCAACCTCCGTTTGTGTAGCAACAGTGGCCAACTGTACCGGTTTCTGCAGAGCGGAAGCGAAAGATGTTGTAAACGCAGGAGGCTGCATGGCCTTAAAGAGCTTCTTGGCCTCACCATAGGGGATGCGCTTAGATGTTTTGATCTCCTGTATCTTCCGTTCCTCGAGATAGATGGGGAAGACCTGGCTCCAGACAGCGTGACTCCCAGAGCAATTCACGCACTTCACAGGCGATGAACAATCGGCTCCTTCATGGGCAGGTTGACCACATATATCACAAGTGGCTATCCCATTGCATCCCAACGTAGTTTGCCCAAAGTGCTGACATTTAAAACAGCGCATTGGGTTGGGGGAATATGGCCGTACTGTCAAACGTAAGAAACCCGCTTTAACATGCTCTGGGAGTCTCGGGCAATTGAACATGAGAATAAACGAGTCGGATTTGACTAGGTCCCCATCGACTTGTTTCATAATATGTTGCATGTCAACAATACCTTTGTCAGCCCACTCAGATTTCAACTCGTCCTTGGGGATAACCATCAAGTCCCTACATGTCACAACACCCTTACTATAGTTCAAAGTGGAGTGGAGCTCGGTCTCGATAGCGTACTCTCCGAGACAGGTTGCTTTTTGAAGAGAAGTGACTTGACGGGAACTAGAAGTTTCAACTAACAGAGTCCCATTGCTCAGTCGCTTCACAGATTTCAGTGTTCCTGCAATTCCCTCAAGACCCTTGTGGATGTAAAAGGGAGAAACCCTCTCAAAGCTACTCTCCTTCCGTTTGACAATCAAAAACACATTCTGGTTATCAGCATGTGCTCTGTTATGACGTCTGATATACCTCTAGTAACAGCAGGTGCTGGAGGACTCATGCACGAAGTCGCTTTTTCGATGGGGTGTGTTTTCCTACCAGTGGCCCACCCAATCCACTGGTAGGGGGAAATGTAGAGGTCGAAGGGTCGATTGTGGTCCCACGTGCAGGTAGGGAACTAAAGGTCTGCTCAGACAGAGCCCCGCGTGCCTGAGTAAGCCTTATACAACTGGGGCGTGGCTGGTGACCCAGAGGTTGCCCACTTGCGACTGTTCCACCCCAACAGCCATGCATCTTATAGGCGCGCAGCACACCATAAGATTAAGGGGTTTTTATAGAGGTTTACCTTCCTCGCAATCCAGGCGGTCATGCCAAGATTACCATTCCCCGCAGCACACAATGTTCCACCGCCGCGCCATATGGTGGTCGCTGAAACATGTCCGGGGGTTACGGTGACATGAGACTGGCGGCGCTGATCAGTCCCCAGCTCAGGACCCCGGGGTCGCCAAGCCCGCGCTCAGCAAATGAATGCTGAGCCCCTGGGGGGACTGGTGCTGGCTATGGATTTGCGCACTCATGGACCCATCCTGAAAATCCCTGGCTTCTGGTCTGCACAACACTCTTTCTTGAGCTACAGCTGTGGGCGGATGTGCTGCGACTTGGCTAGTTCCCTATTAGGACCGTGCCTCATTTAGGAGACTACTGTGATAGTATATTTAACAATAATTTTTAGGATCGCCTTCAGAGTTTTGACGCCGTGTATTTGCACTCATTTATCTTAGCGATGTATTTTTTCGAGTGTATTTTGCCTTGATGTATTTCCGTTCCCCGTGCGTCTGGAGGACAGTGCAGTTTTGTGTGTCCCAGCATATTTGAAACAAAATGTTTAAAGCAACATCTACAAATCTACTGAAGTGTTAAACACTTTACCTAATTTGTTTATGCATGAAAATATTCCAGAGTAATGGAGGAAGACTGAAAGACAGAGCTTTCGCAAGCGTACTGCAGTGGTCTATTTTTTTTTTTTTTTTTTGGTAAGAGTCCATTTTTAAGTGTGGTGGTATACTTCGGAAAATTGATGTAAACTGCTGTGCAACGATTTTTTTTTTTTTTTGTGCGTGTGTTTACTGGCGTATTCAGTTGGGTAACTCCTGATGCAGCGAAGCGTCTCATCGAAGCACGCGAAACATCTCAGGGTCAGTTTCACAAGTGTGCAGCGATCTGTTTTTAGAGTGTGTTCAAGTGTGCGGGTATACATCGCAAAATTGAAGCAAACTACTGTGCATCGATCTTTTTGAAAGTGCGTTTAGAGACATATTCAGTTGGATTTAGTAATTCCTGAAGCAGATTGTCCTCGTAGACGAGTGTATTTGCCACAAAAGTGCACGAAGTGTCTCAGGGATGGTTTCACAATTGTGTTGTGCTATTTTTACAGTACGTGTTCAAGTGTGGGAGTGGCGGTATCCCTCGGAATAAAACGTGTAATTGTTTAAATATTCTCTTGTCATCTGCAAAGCTCTCTGTCTCTCTATGTGAGGTGATACATTTAGTTCCTGTAATAACTAAGTTATGTATGTGAGAACACCAGATGTAAAAACTGCTGAAGCAGTTCCTGTTCAACAACAAAGGTATCTGTGCGCCAGGGATAGGAAGGGAGGAGGCCATGAATACTTCCAACATGACAGGAAGTGCTTAGCCACTACCTCGTGACCGTGCTGTGAGCCATCGCGCTAACTCGCCATGCTGTATGCAGGTGCGTTACCTGTGTAGGTCCCTGGGCCAATTGGAAGAGGCCATGCGTTGGCTTGGATGAACGTCTTGCTCTAGCGCTTCAGAAGACTGAGTGACTGGACTTTTATCAAATGATCTACATTTACAGCACACGCATTTATCAGCATGAGTTGCGAATCGTAACTTGGCCCCATATTCATCTTCAAAAAAATGGTTCAAATGGCTTTGAGCACTATGGGACTTAATATCTGAGGTCATCAGTCGCGCAGAACGTAGAACTACTTAAACCTAGCTAACCTAAGGACATCACACACAATCATGCCTGAGGCAGGATTCGAACCTGTGACCTAGCGGTCGCGCGGTTCCAGACTGAAGTGCCTAGCACTTCTTGGCCACAACGGGTGGCTATTCATCTTCACCAAGTATCAGTGCTATGAATAGTCCTCAGATGCTAATATACTTCTCCTTCTCCAGCACAGGCATCTCATCCATTGAACATAGTAAACAATTACATCCATCCTCCCAGTCCAGCAGCTGGCCAGTGTAGCCGAGGGGTTATGGGCCCTTCAGTCTGGAACTGCGCAACTGCTATGGTCGCAAGTTCGAATCCTGGCTCGGGCATGGATGTGTGTGATGTCCTTAGGTTAGATAGGTTTAAGTAGTTCTAAGTCCTAGGGGACTGATGACCTCACATGTTAAGTTCCATAGTGCTCAGAGCCATTTGAACCCAGTCCAGCAGCTAGACACAGACTGAGATCGTTTTTTCCCCAGACCGCCATCTTGGATTGCGTCATGGGACGGTAGAGGTGGAGGGACGACAGCAAACTCTGGTGGCAGTACTGTGAACTAGGTCATTTGGACACTCTACCTCATGGCGAGCACACTGTAGGGAACTACTGCCTACGACAACTCAAATTGTTTAAACAAACAATGCATACATCCTATCCATCAGCCCAGCACAGACTGAGTCGTTTTCCCACCAATTTCCTGATGAGGGGGAGGAGGGGAGCATTGAATACAAACTAAAGACTTACATCCATCCTATCTAGCAGGTCTGCACGGGCTGAATAATTTTCTTACCAATTTACAGATGGGGGAGGGCGGGAAGGGGGGATGGGAGGGGATTAGGTCAGTGGAAGTAGCACAATTGACCTGTGTCCACGCCAAAATTTGAACTTCCCACCATAATATCATTGCTTTGTTGCCACATCTATGGCCTCCATTTGGTTCTGCCGTCTTGAGTAAATGTGGCAACAATGCAACGTGGGGTAGCTCCCACAATGTCCCCCTACTACCAGTGCCTCTAAACACTGTAACTTGGAATGAGAGAGGGACTAGATATTTCTTGAGAGCCTCCCTCCATATAGTTTATATGTAAGTTCACAGAGAGTCAAAATCCGGTGCTGAAGGAGTGTGAAGAACAATTTTATTATGTGCGCTGGATGATATGTCGGGCAGTCATGATGGTCAGGTAAGTTATGGCACCTGTTGTTCGCACTACCTTGTTGAAATATGGTGCATGAAATTCCCGAAGAAAGTGCGGTAGCTTGGGCTCTAAGACTTCCCTGATGTAGCGATTTCTGTTCAGGGTTTACTATCCTACTTGGCGTGGATAGCGGAAGTTCAGTATCACTCGAGACACCGCGACGCGGCGACCGGTGGAACAAATGGCAGTTCCAATTCGCCGATAACGGCTAAGTTCGTATAGTGAACGGCTGGGTAGAAACAGAATTCAAAACACAGCAAGGTCATCGGAAGTGTACAAGATCAGTGCAAAGTGAGTACCGAAAGAGAGAGAACGGTAACATAAGCAGTAGTTAAACAGTGAATCAAATGACGCGGTCTCAATGTTTCAGCTGATAACAGCAAAGTGACAGTACTGTGCGCGCGTTTGTATTCAAGCGCAAAGCCATGCTAGAGAGTGGTCACTGCACTTTCGGCTTACGCCGTTTGCGGGAGCGGCAAGGAACTGTGTCTACTTGCCAGCCGCATTATCTCAGACTCCCTATCGAAGCTGCAGTTTGGTAGGGAATCCGAATCACTTCCGGATAAGATAAGTTTCTTTCAGTATGGGGGAGCTGATATCATCTATTGTGTCCCATAGCGCCCCAACCAATCACATTAGGCGTTCGTTCGCTACGCCACTGAACAGTCTATTCTGCTAGGTTGGAACCTTCATGGAAATTTCTAACAAGTATACGGTTATTTTCTTAGCACACACTGAAACTGGGGTCCTCCAGAAATGCTACATGTTGTCGCTCAGCGCTACAGCAACGACGTTCGTGAGTCCACTGTACTTGAGGTGTCTGTAGTTTCTGAACAATGACAATTGACATAACGGCGTGAGTACCATCACTTCAGTCCACAGCAAACTACGGGGAACCTTCGACACATTCAAGTTCGCACCTATTACTGTGCTTCATCGTCGAGTCAACGCTGTGGATAGCTTTTTTTGTGTCTCCCTTCCATACTTCACAGTATTTCCTTCGTCAGGAGTTGTATCACCTTCTCTAGCGCTATCCATTGCACTCTTTTCCAACGTATTTCTCTCGCCAAGTTCATCCTCACTTATACTACACAACTAAATCCACAGAAAAAAAAAATCAAATTCTGGCTGTCACTCCATCTTGAGCCCGATGAACATTACTCTTGAATTCTGTCCAGGCTGGTACAGAAAAAATGGTACTTCATCTCAAAATAAAACCGCAACTCCACAAATAAAGTAAATAAGCAGAGTAACAGAATTAAATGATGATGGTTCCCCGTCTCTACTGAATTACTATAAGATTTACCTCTGTTCAAGAAATCAACTTCTTTTGTGCAGACAAACCTCTCCAAAGCTACAAAATTTCGGATATTGTTTTGAAAAGAACTGGAATGTGTTGCCGTGACTGGTTTAGCAGCAGTTAGAATGTAAAGCGTGAAACGGTATATCAAACATGAGTAGGATTTCTGCTTAGATGTTTAGCAGAACCACCTCACCGGGATGAGAAAATAGTTTAAGGATATGATGTGCTTCGCGGATCTAGTAATTAACGCTAGTCTCTCCATTTCCAGTTTCGGACATTACATTGCTTTATGCAGGAGAAACATTGTGCTAGTAATGTTACAGCACACTTCTCATAATCAGGAAATTATGTCATTTGAGTTTCGAACCGTTTTTCTTGTGTAAGATCGGCGTCCATGACGACTTTTTGTCAGGCTGACCGAACCTCCGACGGAAGTGATACAAGACGCACTTTCGCCCATATGTGAGTCCATTTCCTTGTAGGATATTTACGGAGAATTGTGTGCAGCGAGGGATGTTCCATTATTCTGTTTATATACATATGGTTTCGAACAAAGAAGCACTCCCTCTCCTGTGTAACTGGCTTCTGAGTCATAACAGTTTGCATATTTAAATTTATGAATAGGAGACAAAAATGGTGGGTGTGATCATATCCTGAGGGCGCAGAAATTGAAAAACTTGCTTGGATATCATATCTTCCATTTTTGATAGTATTTTATGAAACCCTTGCACAGTGTACAGTTGAGCCATACAATACGAGTCCTCTGTTTAAAGGTGTAGCAGTTACGAGAAATGGTGTCAGTACGGAGATTATTACGCACCTGTTGTCGAAAATGTGTGATTTATTTAACTTGGAAAATGGTGCGTTTAAAATATTTTTATTCTGTATGTATCATTCCGCTTCTGCCAAGAAATTATTCGCGGATTGTTTGGTTAGCGGGAAGAATGCAGCAACGCGTTAGTTTCTGATGTAAACGTAATTATTAATGATGTGACCCTTCGGCCCGTGAGGGACAGCTCTCATACTTTCTGCTTTTTGGTCCACTCGAATGAATCAGGCCTAGTCGTCCTAGTTGGTGGGGCACACGAAATCCTCAGTAATCCACATCCTCAGCTGCTTTCGCACGTCCATCCTCTGCAGCCAAGTAATGTTGACGTCGTTTAGGTTCCGACCGATCGTTGAGATGGCCAGTTTATTCCTGCTAAACCGCGCCACAGCCATGCGTATACTCCTGGATAATTTGCCTCGGGAGGGCAACATCGTCCTCCTTGGTAATGGTGCTACTGATGTCGTTTGCATAGCCGTTTATGCCTAATCACCCCCTCGAAAGATGAAGCCCAGCAGCACGTTGGTCAAGTTTCTCAGGACTGGCTCTGTAGTGATTGGATATAATGAAGACGTTCCTGTCGCAGAGCTTCATATAAGTGTACATGTATGGTCAAAGTGTTATTGACCTTAATGCTAGTACGTGTTCTCTTAATGCTATTACGTATAATATTAACCCTCCGTTACTCGTGCGAAAATTCCTGACACTGTCACTCGCACGGATGATAGGTGTCATCCATAACATAAACGGCGTATCTGGATAGTTTGAACGGTGTATCTGAATCATTTTATATAATATAATCAATTTATATAATATAATACACATAATACACAAGCACAGTAGGGTATACACTAGGTGGTAAATCTTTTTGACAGTTGTTCGTAATTAGCTCCAGTATTCCCTGACAGCAGCCAAGTCTCTCTGTTAACACCTCTGTGAAGGGTACTATCAAACTTCAGAAATCTCAAGCGCAACTTGAATCGGTTTTCACTCATGCATAAGTAGCCCTTTGAGTTATCTAAGAACTTTGATAAATTCTTTCTAGAACGTCTCAGATATCCGTACAGATATCACAACCAAATGAAAGAAAGCTCTGATCTCTGTAACAGCACTCTTTCACTAGAAAAGTTACCACGAACTTCACTGATGTAAATATTAGTACATTTTGCAATAACTGGTATTATATTTTCATCCAAAACCACTTCCTAATATCTCTTTCTGTCTTTGTTATACGAGATTCATTTTTAGGTCCAGGTAAACGCGAAATAATATTACAAGATCTTGTTCTAACATCGATAGGATATTTACTTTTCCATCATTGAGCTATTCCATCTTTTCTTAAAAGATACATGTACCTATCAATTACTTCTTCCTGTGATTCATATCCATCATTTTCTGACGCTTTTGTTCTGTTCCTGAATCATGACCTCTTTCATGTACACAGTCCTCGTTTCCTGAGTTGGCAGTACCACTGTCAGGATCTTCATCACTCAGCTCTTGGAACCATTCCAGCCATACATCAAGATCTCTGCTAAACTCTGTCCTAAGTTTGATTTTGTACCTTTGACATTTATTCCTCAAAGTATAGGGAATACTTACTTTTCGTAGGTAAGTATTCTAGGCAAAAAGCAAATTAACTGCAATTACTTTTGATACGCCTAAAATTACGGATATGGAAGTTGGATAGAATCTGCGAAAGCAGTAAAGTAACATACACTTACTTAATTTCAGATCGTAGCAGTAGTGTTCGCACAGAGGACCGGTGTTCTCCAAGCTATTGTAATGTCCTAGAAGCAATGCAAATTAGCGTAACTGAAAACCAGTGATGGCTGAAGCTAACGGAAAGATACTGAAAATGGAGCGAACCCAGTCCAGCCCAGTCAGACAAAATAGAGCAGGAAAATTATGTGGATGACGATTGTCATCCGTGCAAGCAATTAATTCCTGCTGGAAGCCCTTACGGTCTCTGTAGAACAGTTGTGCTCAGATCTGTCAAATATTCGTTTGAAGTACACGAAAGCGAAACTTACGGCAGTGCCCAGAATGAGATTTTCACTCTGCAGCGGAGTGTGCAGGAGACGAGGTACTGGCAGAATTGAAGCTGTGAGGAGCGGTCGTGAGTCGTGTTTGGGTAGCTCAGATGGTAGAGCACTTGTCCGCGAAAGGCAAAGGTCCCGAGTTCGAGTCTCGGTCCGGCACACAGTTTTAATCTTCCAGGAAGTTTCTTACGGCAGTGTATTTTTTGACCGCCACGGGCACAAGGTTGCGAACATCAGACGTCCTGATACTACACTGGCTTGGTTTATGTCGAGAATGTGTCTGGTGATTCCAGTAAGTCGGCTGTTAATTGTCAAGGTTAAAAATTTAATTTCAGCAATTAATACTTTATATGTCGGTAATTATTAACTGATCAGGTTTTCAGTATCTCAGGAATCAACACTATTACCCCTTCCGCGAAGGCCGTCTGTGAAGTTAATTCTCGTAAACACCAGTACTGGCTGACATAAAAAGTGAAACACCCAGATGATATGGTCCGATATCAATATAGCTTGGTACACCTGCACACCGTCGACAGGCATGAAAATAATTAGGTCAGTTTGGGTAAGTAAGGGCCGTGAACAGCATCAGATGTTGAGTGGTTACTGTGAAGAGCACAGAGATGCTACGTACTTGTGTGGCGCAGCGTTATCAGCACGTGCCAGAGTTTGCAATGGGCGTCATTGTGGGTCTACATTTGACCGGCTGACAGAATTGTGAAATATACAGATCTCGAGGACATCCGGATGTGACAGTGGCTAGATATTGGACTGGGAATGTGAGAGCAGGCATACTCGTCGGCAAGGTTTCTGTGGAACACGTCCGACCACCACAAAGGAGAATGACAGTATCGTGCACCAAGCGCATTATAGCCCCTTAACATTTGCGCCTGCCATGTGAGAACACATAATTGACTCCCTGCAACATTCTGTATCATGCTGCACCATTAGTCGGGGACTACCAGCAGCCAGACAAGGGAAAATTATCGGCCCAATCGTGGGCTGCCGTTAACAACACAAATGGCCGCGTTTGGGGTGGAAACGTGGACTGCTGATGAATAGTGTCGCATTCTGTTCAGCGATGAATCGCGGCTCTGCACTATCCCGTGTGATCACGTTCGGCGAGCGTGACAGCGTCCTCTTCCAGTGTTTTGGGGAGGCAGAGAGGTTTTACTCCTGGCACCATGGTGTGGATAGCCTCGGGCATGACTTCAGGTCATTGAAGGAAATCCGAATACACAGCGACACACCACGGACATCCTGCCTCCTCATATGTTACCTCTCACGTGACAGTATCTTAGTGCGATTTTTCAGCAGGATAATTCTCGTACATGTATGAAACGTTTCCCTATGAACTGCCTCCGTGTTGTTAAGGTACTCCCGTGACCAACAAGATCCCCAGATCAATCTCTAATAGAGCATTTGTGGGACCAGTTCTGACGTCAATACCATCTCAGGGCAGTATACAGAACATGAAGAACCAGTTACAACAGTTGTGGGTGCGCTTGCCTCAGGAGAGTATACGATCGCTTTATGGTAACGTCCTAACCGAATCAGTGCATGCTTTCAGGCCAAACGGATTGCTACGTTATACTGATAAGTGGGCTCATATTGCGAAATTCTTTTTAAATTTGACTCGCCTTTGTAATAATTGCAGTAACATCAAATACTCTCTCAACTCATTAAGTTCCATGAGTCTTCCTCCTCCTTGGATCTTGCTCGTGCTGAGCCTGTGGGACATCACAATCTGCCCTCGGTCAAATTAAGATAGATCGCGCCTTCCCCATTCTACTGATATTACATCCACGTTCATGTATGTGACGAGTAGTCATTCGCCGCCAGGTGACGCTGATGTCGCCTAGATGGGTCTATATCGATAGTAGGTCGGTGGTCGTAATGTTGTGGTTGAACAGTGTACAAAAGAAGTAAGTGTAAGCTTTAGGAAATCTTTTCTGTATATGTTTGTCTGGACTATAGCCGTGTACGGAAGTGGAATGTAGACGACAAGCAGATTAGACGAGAAGAGACTGAATGTTGTGGAATATTCAAAAATGGTTCAAATGGCTCTAAGCACTATGGGATTTAACATCTGAGGTCATCAGTCCCCTAGACTTAGAACTACTTAAACCTAAGTAACCTAAGGACATCACACACATCCATGCTCGAGGCAGGATTCGAACCTGCGACCGTAGCAGCAGCGCGGTTCCGGACTGAAGCGCCTAGAACCGCTCGGCCACAGCAGCCGGCGTGGAATATTCGATGTTATGTACTGCTGAGGTCATCGGTCCCTCGACTTACACACTACTTAAACTAACTTATGCTAAGAACATCACAAACACTCATGTCCGAGGGAGGATTCGAACCTCCGGCAGGAGGGGCCGCACAATCGGTGAATGGCGCCTCAAACCACGCGGTCTCTCCGTGCGGCTATGTATAAAATACGAGTGCTTTCTTTTCAAGAGCGTTCTTTTCGATTCTGTGAACGTGCCAGGGAACATGGAAGAAGAAATTGCAAGACAGCGTCTACGTTTCTGCCTCAGCCCTCGAAAGTCAGGGCAATGAATGCCACAGGCAAAACGTGACTTCCATCTGCGCAAGATAACGAATATACGTTTTGATGGGCTCAGTGGAAGAGGACCACTGTTTGTGTAATATTAAACGTAACAACTATGACAGTAAAAATTCACGAGCCGAAGACCTTTGTCGCTTATTTGAAAAGGTGAAGTGTGTTAGTATGGAATTAGTGACTAACAATGGAATGGCAAAGCACATTTTTAAATATGAGTAAAAATTCGTTGTTCAGTCCACAGAACTGTCCACAGTCTTCTGTGATTTTTTCCACTTATTTTCGCCGGTTACTACATAGCTTACATGGCAATTTTACGCCCTTCCATTTTCGTAAACGAACTTTGTGGTTTTCAGGCGGGATACAGCCGACAACTGCGGTTGGAGATCGTTGCGGTCGAAAATTACGTTGACGAGCACTTTCAGTGTGACGTACAAACTCGTTTTCTGAGCGTGCACCAAACTCCTTTAAAAAATCGTTTGGCGTTCTTCAAGATGAGTAAGACGTTCTGCTTGAAGACTACTTCAGATTTGGGTAACACTTGTCCTCTCAGTCACACAAGAGAGAATCCTCTACATCTACATCCACATAGATACTCCGCAAGCCACCGTACGGTGCGTGGCGGAGGTTACCCTGTACTACAACCCTATTGGTCTTATGCTATTCCATCTCACTTTAGCGATTGTCCCGTACTTCTGGTTCTTTGTTCTACACCTCCATCTATTTTGGATTCCTTCCAACGGTTTTTTCTGGTAGTGGCAATCTTTACAAACGTTAGTACAACTGAGTACACGACTTGTTCAGTTAATTACCAGTTGCAACTTACGTACTTTCTTCACAACTATATCAAGGGTTTTCTAATTAGGTTTAACTTAGAGGAGAAAAAACTTAGAGCTCATTCGACTCTGTAAAAGACAGCTTCATCGTCGTCAATAAATACAGAGCTACATTGTATACTCCCACACATTAATGTCATCGTGAAGAACGATACAGACAGAAAGTATTAGTTGCCCAGAAACGCACTGTAAGGATGATATCAGGCATCCAGCCTAGAGCTTCAGTTAGACAACTATTCAAAAAACTTCGAAGCTCTACACTAACAACAGTCTCGCAATACAGTTACCCTCTTATGAAGTTACTAGATCAGTGCGGTCGACTCCCCTGTGCGAAATCCCTGTGGAGATCGGCGTCGTAACCGGTCTGGCAGTGAGCATAGCAGTATCTCTGAATGTTATTATTTTCGTGTTACTTCAGAGTACTTTTTTCAGGCTGAAAAGTGGAATGCCGGCCGAAGTGGCCGTGCGGTTAAAGGCGCTGCAGTCTGGAACCGCAAGACCGCTACGATCGCAGGTTCGAATCCTGCCTCGGGCATGGATGTTTGTGATGTCCTTAGGTTAGTTAGGTTTATCTAGTTCTAAGTTCTAGGGGACTAATGACCTCAGCAGTTGAGTCCCATAGTGCTCAGAGCCATTTTTTGAAAAGTGGAATATTTAGTTGTGCACCGACATATAGTTACTAGCGATGTTCACCGTACTATCGTACGTTACAGGACTTTGCAACTTTTCATCCACAGCTTGGGCTGAAATCCTCAGACCATCGTTACCGAGCAGCGTACTTGTTAATTAGCTGGTACCTTTCAACCACCAATTATTAAATAACCACTTACAAACTGCCAAACGGTGGACGATCCATAAAAATTAAGTTGTCCTTTATTAAATAAAGTGTAAGTGTTCACTTAACTGTGTGCTGATTTCTCTCCTTAGCCCATACACAATAATGGCGCCGAGGCTGGACGTCCCCTTCGTTCGCCGTAGCGGTGTTATTCTCTCTCTCTTTTGGGCTTTAATTTTTGTGTTTGTTATGAAAGTGCATGGCCCTATCTGTCACTGCTCAAATTCCGGATCTGTCATGAATACAGATTTTCCAGTTACAGAGGTAGTGTACTGATCAACTACCGATAACCATCAATGCATGTTCGCTGCTGCGGCTGCACCACAACCCCAGTCTCAACCTTTCCCAGTTCAAGCTATGCAATAAGGTGCCCGTGTACCAAAGTTTCTTGAGATTGCAAGGTGAAGACTGGGTGGAGTACTTGGCCCGCCTTACTGCTCATTTCCACTCTAATCGAAGTCTTTGCCGCCGGCCGGTGTGTCCGAGCGGTTCTAGGCGCTTCAGTCTGGAACCGGGCGACCGCTACGGTCGCAAGTTCGAATCCTGCCTCGGGCATGGCTGTGTGTGATCTCCATAGGTTAGTTGGGTTTAAGAAGTTCTAATTTCTAGGGGACTGATGACCTCCGATGTTAAGTCACATAGTGCTCAGAGCCATTTGAATCATTTTTTTTGCAAGCTCAATGCATTTCGGCTGTAAAGAGTGTACAACATAAGCAGTCAGTCCCCTTCCTAACCCCCCTCCCCTCCTCACCCCCTACACAAATCTGGCGTTAGCGCAAGGTCTCAGTTTCGTGCTACTCAGTCGCGCCATGATGTAAAATTACAATTAGATACTGGTGCCACTGTTACGGTGTTTAACAATGCAACATACGAACAGTTAGATAGTCCTTGGCTACAACAGCATCTACCCGAAGGGTCAGCTCTTAATGGTCGGGATACCCATGTAATGGGATTGTGTAGCCTGCCTGCCACTTTTCAAGACACAACAAAAACAATACTTTTCCAGATGTTGTGTCTGTAGGACAGTTTCGGGTTGTTTGGTTTATCTATACAACGCAGTGTGTTACAAGTGAATGCCGCTCTTCCTCAGGCTAGCATCGATGCGCTGTGTTCAAAATACAGGCAGTTGTTTGACGACGGTTTAGGCAAGACGTTAGACTTCAAAGCACATTTCACTCTGGAAGACAATGCATAGCCAAAACTTTTTCATGCACGACCTGTCCCTCATTCTCTTCAGGACCAGGTTACTAAGGAGCTACACCGACGACAAGACTGTGATATGAAAATAACAATTTTAGCTAGCCAGTTGTCGTCCCCGGTGATCATTGTTACGAACCCGTCAGGTGGGTTCAGACTGTGTGCAGACTTAGAGACTACTGTGAATCCACAAACTGTCATTGATTGTTTTCCGCTGCCATGCCTGGACGTAATCATGGACAAACTGTGACAGGGTTATTGTTCTTCGAAAGCTGAGTTGCAAGAAGCGTATTTTCAACTGCCGTTGCAACTGGAAGAGTTTGCATTTAGGCTTTGCTTAGGTGTGTATACCTTCAGCAAATTTCCATTTGTAGTGGCAATGAACTCCGTCAGATCAGCAAGCACGGCGTCGGTCCTTACTTCCATATTCTGCATTGAAGGACTGCCTGCAACAGTTCCAACAGTTGTGGTGATGATGGTATTTAGCATAATCTTACTGCCCCCTTCCATACATGAGGCTTTATTGCCTTTCAGCCTGCGGTCTTTCAGAGGGTTTTAGAGCACCTTATGTCAAAAGTTCTTTCCTGTGCCAGTTACTTGGATAATATCGTAATATCTGGCCAGATACTAGCTCAACACTGACGTATCAGCCCATGGATAAGCATTAAAATGCTGATCTTCTATAGTGGCTACTGGTGGGTTCTGATGCCCCTTTTGGCGACTCCTCCGTAGAACCCTGCTTTCAACTGGATTCCTAGGATCTGAACATTTTGGAGGACTTTCCTGTGAACTTTCGTCGTTTAGCAAGAGGAACTGCAACTGATTCAGACCTGAGTGTCATTTTGGAGTATGTTTGTCAAGCGTAGCCTCGCATCCACCACACATGCTAAGTCGCTTCCATGAGTATCGTAATGTCATCTCAGTGCAGATGAGGTTGATGCTTCTGCATACGGAAAATGGCGATGCATGTGCCATGGTCCCGCAGTCTCTCCACAGGGTAGTGTTAAAACTTTTACATCAAGGTCATTGGGGCGTTGTTCACACTAAACAATTGGCAAGACAGCAGTGTACAGGGACAGGTATGGATAATCACATCGAACAGACAACTTCTCAGGTTACAGCTTGTCCACAGCACCGAACTGCTTCACCTCAACATAATTTGGACGGCCCTCACCCAGCCAGGGCATCGCGGAGTTTGCATTTAGGCTCTGCTGGTCCGTTCTGGAACACAAGAGGACTGTTAGTTATGTATACCTTCAGCAAATGCCCATTTGTAGTGCCAATGAACTCCGTCATATCAGGAAGCACGGTGTCGGTCCTTACTTCCATATTCTGCATTGAAGGGCTGCCTTCAACAGTCCCAACAGCTGTGGTGACGATGGTATTTAGCAAAATCTTACGGCCCCTTTTCACACACAATCAAATGGCGAGGCATAACAGTTGGTAACTATCTTCAAATCTCAGGCAGCAAAAATGGTTCAAATGGCTCTGAGCACTATGGGACTTAACATCTGAGGTCATCAGTCCCCTAGAACTTAGAACTACTTAAACCTGACTAACCTAAGGACATCACACACATCCATGCCCGAGGCAGGATTCGAACCTGCGACCGTAGCGTTCGTGCGGTTCCAGACTGTAGCGCCTAGAACCACTCGGCCACCCCGGCCGGCTCTCAGACAGCATCTTGACTATCTATCCACTCAAGGGATCAAATCCTAAAAGTATACTTGTAGTCATATCTGCCCCGTCCAAGGGATGGCAAATGGCCACCAGAGCTTCTCCATTGTCGCCATCATTAAATATTGTTGCAAATCATGCTCCCGCCTCAGCAGAGCCGCGCTCCGCCACATGCATCCAAGTTTCAGCTTCAAGAAGCAGTTTATTTTCGAGTATTTTGTAAAGGCCGTCGATGGGAGCACGAAGTGGTCACTGAAGTTCTCCCCTGGGCCACCTGCACCGTCCAGAATTCGACTGGGTTGCACCAACGGCAACAAAATCAGCTTCATCCTGTTTGTTCTCTTGATTCGGCAGCCCTCTTCTTGTTTGCAGATCTATTTCGTTGCCAGGGTCTACAGCAGCCTCTGTCGCCGTTACAGTCGCCTCCTCCTGCAGTGCGGTCGACTCCTCTGTGCAAAACTCCTGTGGAGATCGGCTTGGAGCCGGCTTCAGCGTCGTAACCGGTCTGGCAGCGATCATAGCAGCCAGCAGAGGAGTCGCCAAGCGCTTCACAGGTTACCGTCGCCGTCTTCTACGTCCCATCTGCTTCAGCGTCACTGCCTGCCTCTACTAACATTGGCGTGCACCTTCAGTCGGTGTGTCCTACCACACACAGGATGAATGTCGGGATGCAGGCTGGAGCATCTCGCTGACTTCGGTGTCGGCTCCTGCACTCGCAACTGCATCGTCGTTCTGTCCTCCTTCCCACTGCCGTTCTCAACTTCCATATACGATGCGATGCCTGTACTGAGGTTGGAGGGGGCAAGGGAAGGGGCAGGAATGCTGTGTCGTCCATTATCGACACTCACAGCAAGCGGCCGACCACTGCGAAGACGTTGCAAGTCAGGGAAACGTCCACAGTGCAGCCAATACTAGCAAGGTTGGTTCAAATGGCTCTGAGCACTATGGGACTTAACATCTATGGTCATCAGTCCCCTAGAACTTAGAACTACTTAAACCTAGCTAACCTAAGGACAGCACACAACACCCAGTCATCACGAGGCAGAGAAAATCCCTGACCCCGCCGGGAATCGAACCCGGGAACCCGGGCGTGGGAAGAGAGAACGCTACGGCACGACCACGAGCTGCGGACCCAATACTAGCAGGTCCGGGGTCAAATCCCTTGGAGTTCCCAGGAAACCACAACCGCGTGGCATCGACATAAGACGGCAACAGCAAACAATGCAGTTCGAGTTGCCTCGCAAAGCGTGTCTGTGTGTCTCCAAGTGTTACCGTCGTCTGGTATGTTCACGCTGACAAGTAGAATAGTTACTTGTGCACCGACATTTATTAGCAGTGCTCATTGTACTACCGTACGTTACAGTACTATGTAGCTATTCATCCATAGCAGTGGGGCGGCCTTGTCAGATCGCCGTTACTGAGCAGCACAGTAGTTACTTGGCTGCTACCTTTCGGTAACCAAGTATTAAGCGACCAAGTACCACTGTAAACTGACACAGTAGGAGGGATCCATAAATGTTAAATATTTTTACTTGTTTATGTTTTACTTAATTGTGTGCTGATTTTGCTGTTTAGGTCGTACACAATAAATCTGAGTGAAAGAGATGATCTGGATCCAGTTTGTGGTTTCTGTTATGAGAGAAGATTTAGAGACGTATTACATAAAGTTTATTGCTGAAATTGGATGGTAAACAGGACGTGAAAGAATTGACAGTCGTAAAACGGACCAGGATTCTTTACTATCTGAGCAGAAACGATGCAAATGTGTTGTCAATATTGTGAGAGAAAATGTTTTTCGTGTTAGAGATGTATATGAAGTTGAGCCAGCAATGTTGAGTCAAGTATTAATGGAGCATGGTAAGGAATTTTCTATGATACATGGTGCAATTAACGATTTCAGCTACGAATTTCTAGCAAAGTATTGTCAAAGGTTTTTTGCAAAGCGTTACTCTGTTTACTCTGCGTACAAGGAAAGGATGGAGGGGGAAAATCCAAGATATGCTCGGCGAATGAATAACTGAAAGAGCCACAAGCTCGTACAGTAGTTCTTTACTAGTAGTGCGAAAGAGAGATGATGCATTCCACCTAATTTACCAGAAACAGATAGACCAAAGAGTTTGGACGAACTGTTAAGAAGTTTTGCAGGGTAATAGCGTTATCCTCTATTGATTTGTCAGCCAGTTACTGAAGAATCATGACACACCCTAGATGCAAGTAGTACACAGCGTTACTCTGCTACGGAACGTGCTACCAGTTCAGACGACTTCTTTCCGAAGACATTATAATGGTAGAGAAGTATTGGTGCATACATAATGAAGTTCTATATCGGTTGTTAAGTGTCTCTGAACGAGCAGATCTATCAGTCAGTCTGGAGAAATCACAGTTTAGAAGGAAAAGTATCAAGTATAATTTCGCCTGGCGAGATCCAACCCACCCAAGATAAGATCGAGGTGGTTAGAGAGTACCCACAGCTTAAGACTAAGGAAAAGGTGAGAGCTTTCTAAGGGTTAGCAAATTTTTCTAAGCAATTTTTATTTACTCAAGAACTCTGTTGCCTCCACAGTTATGTAGACTGACAGGAATAGGGACGAAGAGGCAGAAACAGAATTTGACAGTATTGAGAACGAATTGATTAATGCACCCAGTTTGGCACACCCAGACATTATTAATCCGTTCTGTGCTATGACTGGAACTTCACGAATCCGTCTCTGGGCAGTGTTGTTCCAAAAAAGCGAAGATCAGCCTATGGGCTGGAAGACATTTGCCTCCTCTCCAGGTGCGAATGTACTAGGGTTATTAGGAAAGAAAAGTCTGATTTCTTATAAAACATAAACAATCACAGATTTTTTAAAAAAACTGTTTATTTAACTTACATATTTCTATATTGTTCTACACTGAAGAGCCAAAGAAACCGGTACACCTGCATAGTACCGTTTAGGGGCACCACAAGCACGCAGAAGTGCGCAACACGACGTGGCATGGACTCGACTAATGTCTGAAGTAGTGCTGGAAGTGCAATTAACGATTTCAGTTACGAATTTCTAGCAAAATATTGTCAAAGGTTTTTTGTAAAGTGTTACTCTGTTCACTCAGCGTACAAGGAAAGGATGGAGGGAGAAATCCAAGATATGCTAGGCGAAGGAATAACTGAAAGAGCCACAAGCTCGTACAATAGTTCTTTACTAGTAGTGCGAAAGAGAGATGATGCATTCCACCTAATTCCTTACATATTTCTATATTGTTCTACACTGAAGAGCCAAAGAAACTGGTACACCTGCATAATACCGTGTAGGGGCGCCACAAGCACGCAGAAGCGCTGCAACACAACGTGGCATGGACTCGACTAATGTCTGAAGTAGTGCTGCAGGGAACTGACACCATGAGTCCTGCAGGGCTGTCCATACATCCGTAAGATTACAAGAGGGTGGAGATCTCTTTTGAACAGAACGTTGCAAGGCACCCCAGATATGCTCAATAATGTTAATGTCTGGGGAGTTTGGTGGGCAGCCAAGGTGTTTAAACTCAGAAGAATGTTCCTGGAGCCGTTCTGTAGAAAATCTGGACGTGTGGGGTGCTGCATTGTCCTGCTGGAATTGCCCAAGTCCGTCGGAATGCACAATGGACATGAATGGTTGCAGGTGATTAGACAGGATGCTTACGTAGATGTCGCCTGTCAGAGTCGTACCTAAACGTATCAGGGGTCCGATAACACTCCATTTGCACACGACCCACGCCATTAGAGAGCGTCCACCAGCTTGAACAGTCCCCTGCTGACATGCAGGCTCCATGGATTCATGAGATTGTCTCCATACCCGTACACGTCCATCCGCTCGATACAATTTGAAACGAGACTCGTCCGACCAGGCAACATGCTTCCAGTCATCAACAGTCCAATGTCGGTTATAAGTTTTAGGGGTCTGATGACCTCAGAAGTTAAGTCCCATAGTGCTCAGAGCCATTTGAACCATTTTTGTCCTAAACGTACATAAACGATTTGGCAGATAGGATTTGCAGTAACGTCAGTATACTCAAACTAACAGGCCAGCTATAGAGTACTGTTGCAGCGTGCGAAGTCCTTATCAACCAGGAATGACAGGAGACATGGAACAAATTCAGAGATTTGTAGCTAGTATTGTAACATGTCGGTATAGCCCACATCAAAGCCTAAAAGGCGTGCAGTTGGGTGTAAATGGGGAATTTTTCTTTTTCTTTGGAAAAGTTTCTACGTTGATGTCTACATGTCTTCTCTTCATTTCACATGTAAGTGCCTGGTAGACGGTTCATAGAAACACTTAGTTAAAATCTTCCGGGTTGTTAGGCCATCTCAATTTGTTTTAAACGATCAATGATTCGATCCCTCTGCTGAGATCTTCTGCAGGATCTTCTGTTGTCCACTGTAGCTTGAGCACTAGTGCTCAGTCCACATTGGAAGCCGCAAGATCCTGAAGACAATCCCAGCAGAGGGCTCGAAACGTTGATCGTTAAAAAGAGTTACGACACAGAATAGTAAAGAGTAGAAATTAGAAATAAAATGTATTAAAATTCACTCACATTGCCGCAGGGCAAATTTAAGTTATGCCAGAGATAGAGGAGGAAGCAAGAAGTGAAGCGGCCAGCCGCTGTGGTCGAGCGGTTCTAGGCGCTTCAATCCCTAACCGCGCTGCTGCTACGGTCGCAGGTTCGAATCCTGCCTCTGGCACGGATGTATGTGGTGTCCTTAGGTTTAATTAGTTATAAGTCTAGGGGACTGATGACCTCAGATGTTAAGTCCCATAGTGCTTAGAGCCATTTGAACTATTTGAAGAAGTGAATCATTATGTTGGGAGCGGGGCAAATGTATGAGACTGTGTGCTGGATACGGAAAGTATTCAGCAGAAAAGAGGACAGAAAACCAAAGGAAGCGAGACAAGCATATTCGTTAGCTCTTAAGCCATGTTGCAACAAACTGTAAGAGCACATAGCGAGGGATCAACACAGCAATTAACAGCCTGTTAAGTGAATGCAACAGAATAAGGAGGAAGCATTTGGGAGCCGGCCGAAGTGGCCGTGCGGTTAAAGGCGCTGCAGTCTGGAACCGCAAGACCGCTACGGTCGCAGGTTCGAATCCTGCCTCGGGCATGGATGTTTGTGATGTCCTTAGGTTAGTTAGGTTTAACTAGTTCTAAGTTCTAGGGGACTAATGACCTCAGCAGTTGAGTCCCATAGTGCTCAGAGCCATTTGAACCATTTTTTTGAAGCATTTGGACATTGCGAACCGAGCTTCCAGTCATAGCCTTCGCCAGCTTCCTTTAAATACTCCAGCTCTCCAGTTCTTACGATGAGTTGGTCATTGGGATCGATGACATTCGTAGTAACACCACTCGATTCTATGATTGCGGTACTGTAATGAATCAATGTATCTACATCTTATACGCTCCAAAACAGTCTATGAACTAGCCGAAAATGTACCCAAGATGATGAAATTCACCTGATGAACTTCATGCTGCTCGCCACCTACCACATACTGATGGAGAAACTGACTGTCTTCCGACAACGCCACATCTTAGAGCGCTGCCAATGCCGGACTTCAACGCGGAAGACAGCAATGGGGCCTCTTGGAGTCCACGTTCCTGTTCAACACCCAGGTGCCTTCGGGTGCTGAAACCTACCAGGGGTAGGGAGACGATCAACTGGCCACACAACTGCCGACACCAGGTACACTGCGGATGGGTCATCATGGTAGAATTCGGGAGCGAGTACACTCCACAGCCGGCGCGAGAACAACTTCGCGCTGCATAGCGGCCGCCGCCTCGCCGCCAGGGTCGCTGACATCACCTCCTGGGCGTGCAGCGCTGAGTTGATGCGACGAACGTCAGCTAGAATCAAGCACGCAGGTGAATTAGCAACAGCCGAGGCTGCTGCAGAGAAGACGGCTTGTAAACATTATGAGTGAACAACTGAACTCTAATAATGTTTTACTGGCGTCGTTGACACTTCACGGGTTCCCAACGGCTATCGTGACTTCACGTAGAGGTGTCTCCGCTCGGCCCCCTGTAAAAGAAATATGATGCGGCCTAACAGTCCAGACGTTTTGAACTTCAGTGACAACGACCACAAAGCCTGCAGACTTTCACTTTAAGACTATTTCACTGCCGTTCCATTCTCCAATAGCGCGTGGGAAAAACGAAGACAAGGACATAGGTGCGAGCTCTAACCTCTCTTATTTTATTACGATGATCATTTCTCCCTCCGTAGGCTTGCATGAACAAATATTATATCATTCAGAGGAGAAAGATAATGACCGAAATTTCGTGAAAAGAGCCCACCGCAACGAAAAACGCCTTTGTTTTAATGATTGCCGCTCTAACTTGCATATCATGTCTGTGACACTCTCTCCCCTATTTCAAGATAATACAAAACGAGTTGCCCTCCTTTGAACTTTTTCGATGTCCCCCGTCAGTCCCATCTCACGGGGATCTCATACCGTGGAGCAATACTTCAGAAGAGGATGGAATATCTTAGTGTATGCAGTCACCTTAATAGAGCGGTTGCATCTTCTAAGTGTTCGCCAATAAATCTCAGTCTTTGGTTCACTTTCCCCACAATATTATCTATGTGATCGTTCAAAATTAAGTAATTTGTAATCGTAATCCCTAGGTATTTAGTTAAATTCACAACCCTAAGATTCGTGTGATTTATCGTGTAACAGAAATTTAGCGAATTCCTTTTGAACTCATGTGGATGAATTGACACTTTTCATTATTTTGAGTCAATTGCCACTTTTCGCACCATACATATATCTTGTCTAAATCATTTTGCAATGGCTTTTGATCATCTGACGACTTTACAAGACTGTAAATGATAGGCCGGCCGCGGTGGTCTAGCGGTTCTGGCGCTGCAGTCCGGAGCCGCGGGACTGCTACGGTCGCAGGTTCGAATCCTGCCTCGGGCATGGGTGTGTGTGATGTCCTTAGGTTAGTTAGGTTTAAGTAGTTCTAAGTTCTAGGGGACTTATGACCTAAGATGTTGAGTCCCATAGTGCTCAGAGCCATTTTTTTTTTTTTTTGTAAATGATAGCATTGTCTGCAAACAATCTAAGAGGGTTGCTCAGATTGTCTCCTAAATCGTTTATCTAAAGTAGTAACAGCAGAGGGCCGATTAAACTTCGTTGGGGAACCCCAGATATCACTAATGTTTTACTCGATGACTTTCCGATGGTTGCCCAGATTGTCTCCTAAATCGTTTATATAAATTAATAACAGCAGAGGGCCTACTGAATTTCCTTGGGGAACCCCAGACATCACTTATTTTTTTACTCGATGACTTTCCGTCGATTACTATGAACTTAGAAGTCGCTTGTGAGGAACGGTGTTAAAAGCTTTATCGGTAACTTTAGAGAGCCGGTATTGGAGGAAGACTGTGCGCCACTGTGCTGCCAGCACCTCATTCCTAGCGTAGGGATCATGGCGTTAAGATCAGAGTAGTCCGACTGTTGCACATAGACAGTCACTCGGTATACCGAGCAAATTGGCGCAGTTGTTAGCACACTGAATTCATATTTGGAAGGACGACGGTTGAAATACTCGTTCGGCCATCCAGATTTATGTTTTCCATAATTTCCCTTAACAGCTCAAGGAAAATACTGGGATTATTTCTTTGAAAAGGACAGAACAGATTTCCTTTCGCATTCTTCCCTAATCCAAGTTTGTGCTCCATCTTTAATGTACACGTTGACGACAGCACGTTACACTCTAATGTTTCTTTCTTCCTCTCTCTCTACCCGAGTGGTTTAGGACAGAAAATTGTTATTAATGGTTCGAATGCTGTCCGCCGTGCAATGTCCAGAGGCTCGTGGAGTGTATACGTGGATTACTGTAAATGTCCCTAAGAAAAGATGAATGCCAGGTCGGCAGTAGCTGTAGTTGAATCACCTGGTGACTAATCACTGCCGGCCGGTGTGGCCGTGCGGTTATAGGCGCTTCAGTCTGGAACCGCGTGACCGCTACGGTCACAGGTTCGAATCCTGCCTCGGGCATGGATGTGTGTGATGTCCTTAGGTTAGTTAGGTTTAATTAGTTCTAAGTTCTAGGCGACTGATGACCTCAGAAGTTAAGTCGCATAGTGCTCAGAGCCATTTTTGACTAATCACTAGATATCCTTTAAAATTGATTACGTCTTTTAAGTTTTATATTTTTATGTATTCCTTTACCTTCCACCACCCAGATCTTCGAGACTGAACACTACATTCTTGGTCCTATTGGAAGGGTACGTCCTTGCTTCCTCTGACTTTACAACTGACTTACCCAGCCTATCATATGGACACATACAGCTTAATGTGTCACCGAATCACAGTGCAGGTTCGCCTTTAACATACCCCTGACTAAGGTAAACAAACGATAAGTGAAAGAAGAAAGCCTGAAGACCGACTGAGAACTGAATCCCGAACCTTCATATTGAAAGTTGATTCTTACTTAGCCGCAGACACTCTACAGGAATCTAGGGAAACCAAATGATCGTTGTGAATAAGCTGCCATCGGAAACAGACGATACGATTATTTTATTTTATTTTGTGCTATATGTAACATCTTCACGTTTTTCTTTTTGACAGGCTCCCAATTATAACATCAAGATCTTCGTGAAGAGGATGCGAGGCTGTTTATCTGATCCCATAATCCTTACCTGATCTTTTCATTGTTTTCCTGAACCACATGACGAATGTGGGTATGGTTACTAGTAAGAGGCCATGATGATACCACCCACTCTCTTTGCTCATTATAAAGTACGTACTTGTATTGTATTATTAGTACCTGTATTATTATTTCTTTCCTTTCTCAGACGTTATGTCTGGTTAAAAATGGAAAGTGACGCCGACCTTGACCAAGCGTGACTTCCTTCTAACTGTACGGTATAAGTTACATTGCATTTAGGAACTTTCGGGTAATTGAACATGTATCAATAATTACAGATATCTGTATTTGTGTATATAAGTTTGGATGTAGCTGAATTGCGTTGATGTACTGGTGGATATTGTGTGGTATGACTCCTGTAGTTGATAGTATAATTGGTATGATGTCAACTGTATCCTGATGTCACATTTCCTTGACTTCCTCAGCCAGTTGGATGTATTTTTCAATTTTTTTCTCCTGTTTTCATCTGTATATTTGTTGTATTGGGTATGGATATTTCGATTAGTTGTGTTAATTTCTTCTTTTTATTGGTGAGTATGATGTCAGGTTTGTTATGTGGTGTTGTTTTATGTTATAATGATTCTGTTCCAGTATAATTTGTATTCATCATCCTCCGGTACATTTTGTGGTGCATACTTGTATGTGGGAACATGTTGTTTTATTAGTTTATGTTGTATGGCAAGTTGTTGATGTATTATTTTTGCTACATTGTCATGTCTTCTGG
This sequence comes from Schistocerca serialis cubense, assembly GCF_023864345.2. Classification (NCBI taxonomy): domain Eukaryota; kingdom Metazoa; phylum Arthropoda; class Insecta; order Orthoptera; family Acrididae; genus Schistocerca; species Schistocerca serialis. The sequence goes on from NC_064640.1 coordinate 388,089,406, forward strand.
GGTATTCTGTATTTGCTAGTATTGTACATCCGCTTGTGATGTGATCTACTGTTTATATTTGTAGTTTGCAAAGTCTGCATTTATCTGTTGTGGTATTGGGACCTTTAATAATATACTTGCTGTAATATCTGGTGTTTATTGTTTGATCCTGTATTGCAATCTTGAATCCTTCCGTCTCACTGTATATATTGCCTTCTCTTAGCCATGTGTTGGATGCATCTTGGTCGATGTGTGGCTGTGTTAGATGATACGGGTGCTTGCCATGTAGTGTTTTCCTTTTCCAATTTACTTTCTTTGTATCTGTTGATGTTATGCGATCTAAAGGGTTGTAGCAGTGGTTATGAAATTGCAATGGTGTAGCCGATGTATTTATATGAGTGATTGCTTTGTGTATTTTGCTACTTTCTGCTCATTCTATAAAGAATTTTCTTAAATTGTCTGTTGTTGTTGTTGCGGTCTTCAGTCCTGAGACTGGTTTGATGCAGCTCTCCATGCTACTCTATCCTGTGCAAGCTTCTTCATCTCACAGTACCTACTGCAACCGACATCCTTCTGAATCTGTTTAGCGTATTCATCTCTTGGTCTCCCTCTACGATTTTTCCCCCCACGCTGCCCTCCAATACTAAATTGGTGATCCCTTGATGCATCAGAACATGTCCTACCAACCGATCCTTTCTTCTTGTCAAGTTGTGCCACAAACTTCTCTTCTCCCCAATCCTATTCAATACCTCCTCATTAGTTATATGATCTACCCATCTAATCTTCAGCATTCTTCTGTAGCACCACATTTCGAAAGCTTCTAATCTCTTCCTGTCCAAACTATTTATCGTCCATGTTTCACTTCCATACATGGCTACGCTCCATACAAATACTTTCAGAAACGACTTCCTGACACTTAAATCAATACTCGATGTTAAATTTCTCTTCTTCAGAAACGCTTTCCTTGTCATTACCAGTCTACATTTTATATCCTCTCTACTTCGACCATCATCAGTTATTTTGCTCCCCAAATAGCAAAACTCCTTTACTACTTTAAGTGTCTCATTTCCTAATATAATTCCCTGAGCATCACCCGACTCAATTCGACTACATTCCATTATCCTCGTTTTGCTTTTGTTGATGTTCATCTTATACCCTCCTTTCATGCCACTGTTCAATGCTAGAAACGTAGGTTTGCCTTTCCTTAATCTAGCTTCTAAGATAAGTCGTAGGGTCAGTATTGCCTCACGAGTTCCAATATTTCTACGGAATCCAAGCTGATCTTCCCCGAGGTCAGCTTCTACCAGTTTTTCCATTCGTCTGTAGAGAATACGCGTTAGTATTTTGCATCCGTGACTTATTAAACTGATTGTTCGGTAATTTTCACATCTGTCAGCACCTGCTTTCTTTGGGATCGGAATTATTATATTCTTCTTGAAGTCTGAGGGTATTTCGCCTGTCTCATACATCTTGCTCACCAGACGGCAGAGTTTTGTCAGGACTGGCTCTCCCAAGGCCATCAGTAGTTCTAATGGAATGTTGTCTACTCCTGGGGCCTTGTTTCGACTCAGGTCTTTCAGTGCTCTGTCAAACTCTTCGCACAGTATCATATCTCCCATTTCATCTTCATCTACATCCTCTTCCATTTCCAAGATATTGTCCTGAAGTACATTGCCCTTGTATAGGCCCTCTATATACTTCCTCCACCTTTCTGCTTTCCCTTCTTTGCTTAGAACTCTGTTTCCATCTGAGCTCTTGATATTCATACAAGTGGTTCTCTTTTGTCCAAAGGTCTCTTTAATTTTCCTGTAGGCAGTATCTATCTTACCCCTAGTGAGACAAGCCTCTACATCCTTACATTTGTCCTCTAGCCATCCCTGCTTAGCCATTTTGCACTTCCTGTCGATCTCGTTTTTGAGACGTTTGTATTCCTTTTTGCCTGCTTCATTTACTGCATTTTTATATTTCTTCTGTTACCCAAGGATTTCTACTAGCCCTCGTCTTTGTACCTACTTGATCCTCTGCTGCCTTCACTACTTCATCCCTCAAAGCTACCCACTCTTCTTCTACTGTATTTCTTTCCCCCATTCCTGTCAATTGTTCCCTTATGCTCTCCCTGAAACTCTGTACAATCTCTGGTTCTTGCAGTTTAGCCAGGTCCCATCTCTTTAAATTCCCACCTTTTTGCAGTTTCTTCAGTTTTAATCTACAGTTCATAAACAATAGATTGTGATCAGAGTCCACATCTGCCCCTGGAAATGTCTTACATTTAAAACCTGGTTACTAAATCTCTGTCTTACCATTATGTAATCTATCTGATACCTTTTAGTATCTCCAGGATTCTTCCATGCATACAACCTTCTTTTATGATTCTTGAACCAAGTGTTACCTATGATTAAGTTGTGCTCTGTGCAAAATTCTATCAGGCGGCTTCCTCTTTCATTTCTTAGCCCCAATCCATATTCACCTACTACGTTTCCTTCTCTCCCTTTTCCTACTACCGAATTCCAGTCACCCATGACTATTAAATTTTCGTCTCCCTTCACTATTTGAATAATTTCTTTTATTTCATCATACATTTCTTCAATTTCTTCGTCATCTGCAGAGTTAGTTGGCATATAAACTTGTACTACTGTAGTAGGCGTGGGCTTCGTGTCTGTCTTGGCCACAATAATGCGTTCGCTATGCTGTTTGTAGTATCTTACCCGCACTCCTATTTTTTTATTCATTATTAAACCGACTCCTGCATTACCCCTATTTGATTTTGTATTTATAACCCTGTATTCACCTGACCAGAAGTCTTGTTCCTCCTGCCACCGAACTTCACTAATTCCCACTATATCTAACTTTAACCTATCCATTTCCCTTTTTATATTTTCTAACCTACCTGCCCGATTAAGGGATCTGACGTTCCACGCTCCGATCCGTAGAACGCCAATTTTCTTTCTACTGATAACGACGTCTCCTGAGCAGTCCCCGCCCGGAGATCCGAATGGGGGACTATTTTACCTCCGGAATATTTTATCCAAGAGGACGCCATCATCATTTAATCATACAGTAAATCTGCATGCCATCGGGAAAAATTACGGCCGTAGGTTCCCCTTGCTTTCAGCCGTTCGCAGTACCAGCACAGCGAGGCTGCTTTGGTTAGTGTTACAAGGCCAGATCAGTCAATCATCCAGTCTGTTGCCCCTGCAACTACTGAAAAGGCTGCTGCCCCACTTCAGGAACCACATGTTTGTCTGGCCTCTCAACAGCTACCTCTCCGTTGTGGTGGCACCTACGGTACGGCTGTCTGTATCGCTGAGGCACGCAAGCCTCCCCACCAACGGCTAGGTCCATGGTTCTTGGGGGGTTAAATTGTCTACCTGTCCATAATGTAGGTTTTTTATATCGATAAATCCCCTTCCTCCTTCCTTTCTGCTTAATGTGAATCTTCCTGTTGCTGAATGTATGTGATGTATTCTATATTTGGGGCATTGTGATCGTGTAAGTGTATTGAGTGCTTCTAGGTCTGTGTTACTCCATTTCACTACTCAAAATTGGTAGGTCAATATCGGTATACTATAAGTATTTATAGCTTTTGTCTTGTTTCTTGCTGTCAATTCTGTTTTCAGTATTTTTGTTAGTCTTTGTCTATATTTTTCTTTTAGTTCTTCTTTAATATTTGTATTATCTATTCCTATTGTTTGTCTGTATCCTAGATATTTATAGGCATCTGTTTTTTCCATCGCTTCTATGCAGTGGCTGTGGTTATCCAATATGTAATCTTGTTTAGTGTGCTTACCCTTGAATATGCTATTTTTCTTACATTTGTCTGTTCCAAAAGCCATATTTATATCATTGCTGAATACTTCTGTTATCTTTAGTAATTGGTTGAGTTGTTGGTTTGTTGCTGCCAGTAGTTTTAGATCATCCATGTATAGCAAATGTGTGATTTTGTGTGGGTATGTTCCAGTAATATTGTATCCATAATTTGTATTATTTAGCATGTTGGTTAGTGGGTTCAGAGCAAGGCAGAACCAGAGAGGACTTAATGAGTCTCCTTGGTATATTCCATGTTTAATCTGTATTGGCTGTGATGTGATATTATTTGAATTTGTTTGGATATTAAGTGTGGTTTTCCAATTTTTCATTACTATGTTTAGGAACTGTATTAATTTAGGATCTACTTTGTATATTTCCAATATCTGTAGCAACCGTGAGTGGGGTACACTATCAAAAGCTTTTTGGTAATCAATGTATGCGTAGTGCAGCGACCTTTGTTTAGTTTTAGCTTGATATGTCACCTCTGTATCTATTATCAGTCGCTCCTTACATCCTCGTGCTCCTTTGCAGCAGCCTTTTTGTTCTTCATTTATAATTTTGTTCTGTGTTGTATGTGTCATTAATTTCTGTGTAATGACTGAAGTTAGTATTTTGTATATTGTTGGTAGGCATGTTATGGGGCGATATTTTGCTCGATTTGCTGTGTCTGCTTGATCTTTAGGTTTCAGATAAGTTATTCCTTCTGTAAGTGTATCAGGGACTGTGTATGGGTCTGCAATGTAATTGTTAAATAATTTAGTTAGATGTGAATGTGTTGAGGTGAATTTCTTTAGCCAGAAATTTGCTATTTTATCTTTTCCAGGGGCTTTCCAATTGTGAGTAGAATTAATTGCTCGGGTGACTTCATGTTGCAAAATTATCACTTCAGGCATTTGTGGTATCAACTTGTACGTATCTGTTTCTGCTTGTATCCACCGTGCGTGCCTGTTATGTTGTACTGGGTTTGACCATATGTTGTTCCAGAAGTGTTCCATGTCTGTTATGTTTGGTGGATTGTCTATTTTAATGTGTGTGTTATCTATTGTCTGGTAAAATTTCTTTTCGTTTGTGTTGAATGTTAGGTTTTGTTTCCTTCTATTTTCACTTTTTTTGTATCTTTTAAGTCGTTTGGCCAATGCTTGTAATTTCTGCTTCTTTTCATCTAATTGCTCTATCGCTTCTTGTTGTGAGATTTCACCTAACCTTTTTCGTTTTTTGTCTGATATTTCATTTCTTATAAATTGTGGTAGCTGTCCGATGTCTTTTCTCAGTTTTTCTATTCTGATCTGTAGCCTGTGTTGCCATGCTGGTTTTTTGGGTTTCTTCTGAGTATTGGGTGGTTCTGATCTCTGCCTAGTGTGTATATTTAGTGTAGTGAGTGCTCCTACATAAAACAGTAGTTGTAACTCTTCCATAGTTGTATTTTCATTTATTTTGTTGTGTATGATTGTGTTGATAGTTGTTACTGTTGTTTCGACTTGTGGGTTATTTGGTAGTCTATGCAGGAATGGTCTAATGTCTGTATTTGTGTCTTTGTATTCTATATATGTCAGCTGAAATTTTTCTTCTATATCTAACATGCGTGTCACTTCGTGTTCTATTTGTGCTTGTTCTGGTGGCTGTCTTAAGATTTCGTTTTCCTCTGATTGTTTAATTGATGCGTGTTGTTCTTTGTTTGTTTGCTCTGAGGTGTTTGAGTCCATTACTATATTTTCTTTTTCTGATTGCACATTATTTTGTTCCAGTATTTGTTGTACTTGTTGTTTGATGTTTTCTAATTCTGTCTGGGGTATCCTGTTATTTTTGATTATTACACGAATCTGATCAGCTAGTCGTTGTTCTGTTAAAAATTTTAATTCTGGGTATCCGGTAATAAATTTTGTGTATACTTGTGATCTGTATCCAGTTGTGTAGGTTCCTAAGTTTGTTGCTTGGTAATATCAGAACATGAGGTGTCGGTTAACTTCATCAGACCATCTCATCTTCTGTCTTTGTTTTCCTTCTAGGGTGGTTGCAGGAAGCATGTCCTGCAAAACACCTCTATTTGGATTTAAATCATTTTCCGTGTGGCTAGCAGTGTCGTTACCATTGTGGACGGGCATAGGGTTCAAGCATCGTCCCCGGCCATGACAGCGCTTGTCCGAGGCTTCATTAGTTCTGTCCTGAACCAACTATTCACACTAAAAGGGGGGTTAGCCCTATTAGTGGTTTGTTCTTTTCGTCGCCTTTTATGACTGGCAGAACATACCGAAGGCCTATTCTTTTCCCGAGCCTCCACGGGTTGTTATTATTATTATTATTATTGTATGTCCTGGTGGTCTAGTCTTCAAAGCGCGTATCTCGAAACCGAGAAGTCGCGGGTCCGAATCCCAGTCAGACTGCGGAAATTTTCAGTCTGCTTTTAATTTAATCCCGACGTCTCGATGATAGGAAGAGTCATCAGGAACGACACGTTGTTCGCATTCCCCTTTTCCCAGTTCAGTAACTGGGGTAGCTTAGAAATACGCCAGCTGCAGAAGTGGCGTTCAGATGAAGGACTCGCAATCTGCCATTGAACCATATGAAGTTATTATCGTCAGTGATTTTTTTCAGTCTGGAATTTCAGAGTTCCATGTTTTGTTATCACATTTTGTTTCATTCCAATAATTTGATAACATATTCTGTGACATACTGTCACTGACAAAGGTGTCAAATTGACAAAAATTAAATAAATAAATGAAGACCTCTCATACTAAGAAAGCATCCTCCTGTGATATAAATCAGTTAATGGAATACAATATTTTCTGCACAAAAAGCAGACGAAATACTGAAATTTTGAAGATCGTCAAATATGCGCAATTGATTCATTTATTCACACAGCGTGTTGCGTAAATCCTGTCGTGAAGGAGAGGCTTGAGAGAAGTGGATCCAGTGGAGTTGTACATTAACGGGCAGAGGCAGCCTCTGCAGGCTACGTCTGTAATGCATACTAACAATAAGCTGCGACTAGTTCTAATTTGTTGACACTGGTAATTATGGGAATTAGTCCTAAATTACATTTATTACTTGTATTCGGAGAGCAACGATGACGTAGAAAGAAAACCACTGTTTCTCTTACATTACTCAGTCGTTGTTTTCATTCAGTGCTTCAAAGAAATTATGCAATTTTACAGGTACCACTATGAACAATCTGTGTACTCAGCAAGTTAAGATCTGTTTAACACAAACATTACAGTTATGCGGAAATTACATACCTGAGTCCAAATATTCTGATAGAGTGAAGGAGTGGCTAATAACGTATTCTTTCACTTTGTTTGTTAAGTTTTGGAGATTTTCAGTTTCCTGCCTGATGTCTACTGGCAGCCTGCCTTATACTTTTAAGCAGAACACAGGACTCCATTCTGAACTCTTAGTGATGCTTAGTCTGTATGGAAATAATTTTTGTTTGTAGTATAGTGGTTGTGAACAGCAGAACTTGTCCTCAGTTCTCTCTCTCTCTCTCTCTCTCTCTCTCTCTCTCTCTCTCTCTCTCTCTCCCCTTCTTCTTTCTGCTAGTCTTATCCCGTGTACTCACGGAGTTGGCATGTTCATCTGGATTAGGGAAAGTTAGGGGTAGAGGGTAGCCGGATGCCCTTCGTGTGGTCACTATTCCCTCCCGCGACGGAATTTGTGTACCTACGTGTCAGCTTCTAGTGCTATACCATGTGAAAGTGTGATAACGTGTTGGAAATGTTTCCCAATCGTGTGACTGAGTTGGGACGCGTTTACCAGCCCCATATGCACCTAGTCGTATGTGGGAAACTGCCTAAAAAAAAAAAAAAAAAAAAAAAAAAAAAAAAAAAAAAAAAAAAAAACACATCCAACCGCGGCTATGTGGCCGGGCCAAATTCTCGCTTACTATGAATCACAAATACTATTACGGAGTACATATATTGGTCGATAAGTGTAAGAATTTGTAAGAATCCTTCAGCAAGATGTTTGGGTGTAAATTTTATAAAATTTTCTTATTGTGCGTTTATATGGAATAAATACGAGGGCGTGTTGGAAAGCAATGCCTTAGAATTTTTTATGTGAAGACCCTTAAAGCGATTAAACAGAACAAACATTGTTAACACTCTACAGCTTTATTTTTCATGCCTACATATTTATTTATCAACATAGTCACCGTGACGACCAACACATTTCTCTCATGAGAGACCAGTTTGTTGATACTGTCACCATAGAATGTTTGACTTTGTTGACGAAGCCACAACCTCACCTCTGGTTGCGCCGCGTCATCACGATTAAAGCACTATCCAAGTGAACGCCTCGAAGGTGTTGTTTAAGTTTTGGAAACATGAAGATCGGACGCGGTCCACTCGGGACTGTACGGAAAGTGATCGACGACAGTGGAACAAAGGTGTCGGATTTTTGCAGATGTTGGAGCTCTCGTACGTGGTCTGGCAGGTACGGTGAAGGAGAGGGTGCTCCGTGTGTGGTCGAATTCTTCGAATTCTAAACTCGATACGCTGTTTCTCACGCACCGGCATAGTCACCTTGCATACCGTCGTGTTACACGCCGTTCAAAATGTCTCTGAGCACTATGGGATTTAACTTCTGAGGTCATCAGTCCCCTAGAACTTAGAACTACTTAAACCTAACTAACCTAAGGACATCACACACATCCATGCCCGAGGCAGGATTCGAACCTGCGACCGTAGCGGTCTCGCGGTTCCAGACTGTAGCGCCTAGAAACCGCTCGGCCACCCCGGCCGGCTGTTACACGCCGTAATTCGGAGATCTTTAGTGGCACAGGGCTGCACATATCTAGACATGAAGACTAAAGATTTGGAGTGTTAGTAGCGTTTGTTTTATTTAAAAAACATGAAGAGTTTCCAGACAAAAAAATCGGAAGCATTTCTTTTCAGCACGCTCATTGTTTGATCTTAGCTGATATGCTCCAGAAGATTATGTCAATCGGCAGTATTGAGTCAAAGTATACAAAGTGTGGTAGCAATCACGCGTGCAGGTCAACACGATGAGAAGGATTTCTGCGAGCAAAGCAGGCAGAACTGAGTTTTTTGGTTAACTTATCCATGCGTTGATGTCGTTTCGGTCTTGAAGTCTATATTACAGACCACACTGTAATCAGCAAATAAGTAAATAAAAAGAAGTTATATTTACCATTAAATTTTTCATTTCCTAGTGGCTATCCAGAGCTGCATTCGATTCCTGCATTAGGCAAGGTAGGCACAGACTGTCCAGCTATTGCAGTAAAGCGGTCGAACACCCCCAATCCTGAAAGACCTACCGAAAGAAACCGGTTAACACGTAGCTACCGCAACAACCAGACCTCCACACAAATTAGCGCAGTCCAGCTGCGAGACGCGATGCAGCCGCTCCTCTCTCTCGTCTCTCCAACATTTTATTTCAGTCTTCTCTCCAAAAAGGAACTTCTCCGCACCGTGGCGGTAACAAGAAAAGCTCTTTATAGCTCTGACGTTCAGTATTATGGACGCTAAGTAATTAAATAATTTTTAAGCTTTAACAGAGATGTACGAGGATACGTACGACTGCCTCTGCAGCCGTTTCCATAAATGTGAGTTAAGTGCGCAGTGGAGCGTGAGAGACGTGCATCCTGTATGCAGGCCCGTTATTTCCTCCCGTCGAGGAGGAGTGCGGTGTGGGCTTTAGTTCGGCGTAAAGAATCCGGTTAGTTACTGCACGAAGCTGAAGAGACAGATACTACGCTATTTTAGAATCCACACTCTTATTTTACGCAGAATGATGTCTCAGCGACTCTGAAGACCGTCTATTAAAAGACGAGACTGTACAGCAGTGGAATACCGATCTCATCATAAAGAGGAACTGAATTCAAAACTCAGTCCGCTTGTTCCGTTATTTCTAAGTAAGTGTTCCATTCTAGATGCGTTCTGGAATGATTACCTCATCAAGGATATCGTCAGCTTAATAACTATGTTTCTTTGCTGATGCTATCCATCTCCGTAGCTGTGTGGCCAGCGCAGATGTCTGCCATGAGAAGACGCGGGAGCAGTCTTCCTTAATGCTAGAGATTTTTCCTTGGTCGGATAACTGGACTGTGGTTCACTCTGCTTATACCAGCTGAGAAGCTACTTAAATTAGAAATAACAGCTGGAAGGTCTGCAAAGCCGACAACGGCTGAGCCCACGCCCTACCGTACGAATTCCAAATGATGCCACTGTCTGATGATGACACGGTGGGCGGTCGGTCACGATTGGCCCTTCTGTGACCAGAGTGGTGTGTCTGTTTGTTGACGCTTCCGAGAAGATGAAAACCCTAACTTAATTGTTCTGAGACCGTGCATGAATTTTGGTTTGTGTGAGTGCGTGCGTGCGCGCTTGTGCGTATGGTTTCGTTTGACGATTTAGGTTGCTTAATCTCAATGTTGGTATCGCCATTATTAGAATATATTCATTGATGTAAACCGTGCTGAAACCTAGACAGAATCACTAGGGGAAAAAGAATGGAAGGAAGCACGGCCGGCGCAAGCAACGTGCGAAAAGTGCGGCCGCTTTGGGCGGCACATTTGGAAGGCGGCAACGCAGTGGCTGTTGGATAAGGCGAGAACCATTGTAGCTAATGTTGCGTTCTTTACAACTGAAAAATACAGAATTCGTTTATACAGCTGGCCGAGGAAGTCAACACTGATTAGACGCACTTTTATTGCTTTCTCTAACCGCGGAAAATGAGGCGCGTCACAATTTGTTTTAATTTGGGATTATATAATCTACGTTGATGTAATAGGTGCTTCTCATGTACAGTACAATTGGTATTGCGTGTAAGCGTTGCTCATAAGATAGACTTTTCTCCTTCGAGATTACAGAAACTAAAATTTGTTTTCTTATGATCTATTACTTGAAAAATTGGCAGGCAGAAAAAAATTGGCAGGAAGAAAAGTGAAGTGATAAAGTGATGAGGAGAGTTTCTTACCCTTTATTGAATAATTAAACACGAAACAGCTAATACATGATGAGAATCACACACGTCCAGCGGCAGTTCATTCTAATGAACGAGCGTGGTGCAGCGCGTTAATATTTTTCCTTTTACCTTCTATTACGTCCTTAATTTCAGAATCATAAAGCTAAAAGTCTTGAAGAGTGGAAAGAATGTCATCCCATTTGCTTGCAGTTATGAGTAATCCTCTCCTTACGTCTGTAGATACCACCATTAATCGCACAGTCTCTGTTAGGCGCTACACCTGAAACGGCGAGCTCAGAAAAAAGTGCTGAAAGTTTACGAAACTGAGTCTTACTGACGCATGAATCCAGATCCTCTCAGCGGGCTGCACTTTTCTGTAACGCTTGCTTCGCTATTGTACGATAATTAAAAAAAAATCACAGGCACGGGTAGGGAAAGACTACGTTTCACAGGGCGGACAAAAGCACTTGAGACAGGGATTTAAGTTTCCAGAATGAAATTTTCACTCTGCAGCGGAGTGTGCGCTGATATGAAACTTCAAAGTGGTTCAAATGGCTCTAGGCACTATCGGACTTAACATCTGAGGTCATGAGTTCCCTAGACTTAGAACTACTTAAACCTAACTAACCTAAAGACATCACGCACATCCATCTCCGTGGCAGGATTCGGACCTGCGACGGCAGCAGCAGCGCGGTTCCGGACTGAAGCGCCTAGAACCGCTCGGTCACAGCAGCCGGCTATGAAATTTCCTGGCAGGTTAACACTGTGTGCTGCACCTAGACTCGAACTCGGGTTCCTGTAAGCACACGGGGTTTAAGTTGATTATAACATAGTGATATATGATATTTTGGTTTGCAGAAATCAAATTTTATTTCATGGACAATTAGTCAAGAATACGGTTTGTTGGAGTGACAACTTCAAGTGGTTATTCCTCCTAAAGTATTTGACTGAGAAACATATTATATCAATATTCTATATTTATAGAAATTACAAGCGAAGCCGGAAATGCTTTGCAATTGCTATATATATATATATATATATATATATATATATATATATATATATATATATATATATATATATGGGACTTGCATATACATCCTAAATTCCTTGCCACCCCTCTCTCTGCATATCTTGCAATTCCCCCCCCCCCCTCTTTCCCTATAACTAGTACTTCACTCATCTCTCTGTACATAACCTCCTCTCCCTTTCTATGTCCATCTCCTTATCACCCCTCTCTACGTCCATTTCCATCGGAATGTTTAGTAGCTTTGTACATCTCCTCATCCCTTCAACTCTGTGTGCGTAGCCCCCTCTACCTCTCTCTGTTCAAATCCTCCTCCCACTTCTCTATCTATTTCCGCCTGTGTGTTCAGCAGAGTATCGTGTGAAAACTGGAAGTAAATCGGTCACGAATTTTTCGAGATTTGCGGTAACAACGCTTCCCCCTTCATGTGTATATTACAGAAATATGTAGCCTATGTGCCTATGTCCGTCCGAATATTACTGAGAGTATCACGAAAAAATATGAAGTAAATCGGCCAAGAACTTTTCGAGATTTGTGGCAACTACACTTCCCCTTTATATGTTACATATATGCTTATATATTACAGAAATATGTAGCCTATGTCCGTTCGAACGTTTATTAGAATGTCGTGTGAAAATTTGTAGTAAATCGGTCAAGAACTTTCGAGATTTTCAATAACGTTTCCCTTGCTAAATTTAACGCAAAATTCTTTTATTTCTTTTTTCAAACCAAAAATACCATTATCATCCACAATTGAAAAAAAAAGAAGAAAACAGTGTCGAGCCGTTCTGAAGTGAAGATCTTTCACAACTGATTTTAGTTTCCGACTTGTCCTGTGGATTTTCCAAAAAATTTCTTTTATACAAATCTTGCCCTGACAATAACGAATACAACAAAAAAAAAAAATCAACCAAATCGGTCAAGCTGTTCTAAAGAGGCGATCTGTCATACATGCGGCAAACATATGAGAAATAAGTGAGTTGTGAACCATTCTGAATGATCCAGACGTTTGTGTGGAATTACCTTTAAAACATACCCAACGGTAAATTATTTCTTAGGTTCGGTTATTTCTAATCGACCAAGAATGAAACTTGTTAGAGTATTAATATTTCTTTTAAGGTATTAGATTGAAAGACATGTATCCTTGTGTGTGAGTGCATTTTTTAGACAAAAACTGTGATAAAATCAGACTGAACAACCTAAGTGTTTGAGTAGAATTTTAAATTGTTGTATCCACAAGATATTTATATTGTTGACTGTACTTCAACTAGCTCCTTGTATAAATTTTGACATTTTGAGTCATTAATAATTCACGATATGAAGTCATACATTACTGTGATGTGATTTATTAACGCATGTCTAAGGAATTTTAATCCAGAAAAAGTGATCTCTTAAAACTTCCAGAAAGCCAACCTACAGAAAATTCTGAAGGTCTGATTCGTAATTCGGAAAGAAAAATCTATGGTTTCGACGAAATTAATTGCAGGACAAGAAAAGGATTCGTCAGCTCCACAAGACCAGTGCCGGAATTATTCGTTTATTACGTCGCTTCTTTCCTACTTTCCTTTAATTTTTTAGTCTAAGGTATGGGCACAGCGGGGACGAGGAAAGCCAGATGAAGATAAATATTAAAAAAGTACCGACATCAGTAATTAGTTTGACATAATCGTTCTTTACAGGCCGGATCGAGACATATTCGACGGAAGAAAAAGAATATCTGGTAGTGAATATAGGAAAAGACGATAAGAAGCAAAAGGATGCACAACAACGACATTTCAAGCCAAAGAGAGAACCACCTAGCAGAGTCGAGGGTGGAAAGATGGCTGCTGAGATCCACATTCCCAACATGTCCACACCACTACATTCGTAGTGTGCCTAATAGATGTTTGCCCACGAGTAATGAGTATGATGGGCAAACATCTATTAGGCGCACTACGAATGTAGTGGTGTGGACATGTTGGGAATGTGGATCTCACGGGGAGCGTGTGAGGGATAAGTCCCTGCAGACGCACTATCCCCTGTGCCCGCGGTGGCTCAGATGGATAGAGCGTCTGCCATGTAAGCAGGAGATCCCGGGTTCGAGTCCCGGTCGGGGCACACATTTTCAACAGGTCCCCAATGAAGTACATCAACGCCTGTTTGCAGCTAGGATGTCCATTTAATTATCATTTCATACTGGGTAGTGGCTACTTTTGAGGAAGCCCACAATACTTAATAGACACCGAATAACACCCAATTACTGTTAGAACAGAAACTCGTTGAAGCTGCAAATGAATAGCAACGAAAGCAGGTTCAGGTTGGAATATTTATAATAAGAATAGGTTAGTTGCCTGCGGCGGCGCAGTACCTGTTGCAGTGAAGTATTCAGTAATATTCAGTCAGGTTATCACGGATTCCGAATGTGAATTAAAGTGGATGGAGTTAAGCCTCAAATGTCGATCAAAAATTGTAAGAGGATGCCTTTATAGACAGCCTAGATCAGGAGCTGTAGTGATAGAGTACTTCAAAGAGAACTTGCATAATATCGTTAAATGATCATGCTGTTGTAATAGGGGATGACCAATTAGCCAGGTGTAGACTGGGAGAGTCATCCATTCAAAACTGGTGGCAAAGTCAGGGATTCGTGTGACATTATCCTGAATGTTTTGTACGAAAATTACTTCGAATAAATAATTAGAGAACCTTAGACCTCCTAGCAACAAACAGACAAACTGTCGAATCACTTCATGTAGAGCAAGATTTCAGTGATCATAAGACTGCGTCGGTTAGACTGCCAACGAGACAGTACCACGCGTTCCTGCTGCTAATAAGGCGCATACACCGTTCGTTTGTTACGTATTTCTACAAGCTTCGAACAGGTGCGATTTATTTTCCGTTATCCGTGTAGTTATTAGTTTAGTTTTGTAATTTCTTGCGTGTTTGAATACTTACTAGGCACAGCATTTTATTTTAATAACAGAGTAGCTTAAAGTACCACCGTTGTTATCGACACTTGTATCGATCCTCGTATCGTACAGGCCCTCGCGTTCCTATTGCTAATGACGCGGGTACATTGTTCGTTTGTTGCGAACTTGTACGAGTTCGAACAGGAGCGACATATTTTCAATTATCTACACTTCACTATCTGAGTAGTTAATAGTTTAGTTTTGTAATTTATTGCATGTTTTAGTACTTTTTAGTTTAAAGTAGTTAATTTTCTACGTTTTTATTTATCAGGCACTGTTCCACGCTTGTTAACTGTCTAGTGTATACCTTTCGCCGTCTTTAGTATGGATAGGAACTGTGATTGCTGTGTACAGATGCGAGCTGAGGTGGTAATCCTTCGCTCACAGCTCCAGGCTGTGTTGGCTTCTGCCACACAGCTTGAACTTGCTGCCAATGGGCATCACTGTGGGGGGGGGGGGGTCGGATGTGGGGATCCGAGGGATGTCGAACACATCCCATGTGTTCCCCGTTCGGTCCACTACTGTGACCGCCCCGGGTTCTCCCTGTACTGAGGTCGTTCCAGGGCCTGGAGGGTCTGGCAGGCAGCGAAAGACTTACTGTGGGGCTGATCGAACAGGTTTCAGGCCCTATCTGAGGCTGATGATTTTCCTGAGCCAGATGCAGATGCTGCCTGTGTTCCAGAGGAAGCCTCTAGGCCCACAAAGTCTGAGCATTCACAAAGGTGGGTTTTCTAGTAGTTGGGAGCTCCAACGCTAGGCGCGTAATGGGGCGGGACTCTTAGTGATATGGCTGCAAAGGAGGGGAAGGAGTCCAGTGTGCACTCTGTGTGCATACTGGGTGGAGTCATTCCAGATGCCATGAAGAGCACAGGGTGCGGCCAGCTGCGGGTGGTGGCTCATGTCGATATCAACGACGTGTGTCTCTTTGGATCAGAAGAGGTTCTCTTTGGTTTCGGCCGGCTAGTTGAAGTGGAACTTCCAATCTTGCTTGCGAGATGAAGGCAGAGCTCACCAGCAGCAGCATCGTCGACAGGACCGACTTTGCTCGTCTGATATAGAGCCGAGTGGAGGGTCTGAATCAGAGACTCGGGCGGCTCTGCGACCTTGTAGACTGCAGATTCCTCGACTTGCGCGATCGGGTGGCGGGTTTCCGGGTTCCGCTTAATAGATCAGGAGTGCACTACACACAGGAAGCGGCTACACGGGTAGCGGGGACAGTGTTGGAGGGACTGGGCGTTTTTTTTCTTTTTTAGGTTAGAGGGTCTCAAGAAACTACAGAATAGGTGTCAGTCTAAAAGAGCACAGGGCAAACAGCAAGGCAGAGATAGAAAAAATGATATTGTAGTTGTAAATTGTGGTAGCTTTCTTGGGAAAGAATCGGAACGCAAAGCGCTAATAGAAAGCACTGAAGCTTAAATCGTTAACGTACAGAAAGCAGGCTAATGCTGGAAATAAGTTCAGCCGAAATTTTTTCAAAGGCGCTAATCGTGTTCAGAAAGGACAGATTACATACAGCCGGTGGCGGAGTGTTTATTGCTGTCAGAAGTAGTTTATCTTGTAATGAAACTATAGTAGATAGTTTCTGTGAGTTAATACGGGTAGAGGTTATACTTTACCACCGGAATAAATTAATAAATGGTTCGTTTTACCGACCCCCTGACTCAGGTGCTGCAGTTGCTGAGCAGTTCAAAGAAAAACTTGAGTCTCATTTTAAATAGGTACCCAACTCATACAATTTTAGTTGGTGGTTGCTTGAAACTACCCTCGATATGTTGCGAAAAATACATGTTTAAAACCGGCAGTAGACACAAAACATCGTCCAAAATTGTACTGAATGTTTTTTCAGAAAATTAGTCAGGAGCCCATTCGAAGCGTAAATGGTCGTGAAAACATACTTGACCTATTAGCAACAAATAATCCTGAACAATTAGAGAGCATCATGACGGATACGGGGGTTAATGACCACAAGGCGGCTGTAGCGATACTGAATATCGTATCATCCAAACCCACCAAAAATGAACGCGAAGTATCGACGTCTATCTAATAGACAGTCTCCATTCCTTCCGATCTGACTATGTAAGCGTAGACCAGATGTGGTTTAAATTCAAACAAATTGTATCGGTGGCAATTGAGAGACACATACCACATAAATTAATAAGCGATGGTACTGATCTCCCCTGAAACACTAAACGGCTCTGAACACTCTTGCAGAAGCAACGAAAAAGGCATGCCAAATTTAAAAGAACGTAAAATCCACAAGACTGGTGAAATTTTACAGAAACTCGAAATTTAGCGCGAACTTCAACGTGAGATGCTTTTAGTAGTTTCCACAACGAAACTCTCTCTTGAAATCTGGCAGAAAACCCAAAGAGATTCTTTTCATGTGTATAGTACACCAGCGGCAAGACGCAATATCTTCACTGCGCGATAACAATGGTTATGTCACTGATGACCTATCCCATTGAAGCAAAGTTGCTAAACACGGTTTTCCGAAACTCTTTCACCAAACAGGACGAAGTGAATATTTCAGAATTCGAATCAAGAACATCTGACAAATGAGTAACTTAGAAATAGATATCGTCGGTGTAGTGAAGCAGCTTAAATCAATAAAGGCAAGGCTTCCGGTACAGAATGCATACCAGTCCGATTCCTTTCAGAGTAAACTGATACGATAGCTCCATATCTAACAATGATATACACTACTACCCATTAAAATTGCTACAACAAGAAGAAATGCAGATGATAAACGGGTATTAATTGGACAAATATATTATACTAGAACCGACATGTGATTACATTTTCACCCAGTTTTGGTGCTTAGATCCTGAGAAATCAGTGCCCAGAACAGCCACCTCTGGCCGTAATAACGGCCTTGATAAGCCTGGGCTTTGAGTCAAACAGAGCTTGGATAGTGTGTACAGGTACAGCTGCCTATGCAGCTTCAACACGATACCACAGTTCATGAGGAGTAGTGACTGGCGTATTGTAACCAGCCAGTTGCTCGGTCACCATTGACCAGACGTTTTTAATTGGTGACAGATCTGGAGAATGTGCTGGCAAGGGCAGCAGTCGAACATTTTCTGTATCCAGAAAGGCCCGTACAGGACCTGCAACATGCAGTCGTTCATTATCCTGCTGAAATGTAGGGTTTCGCAGGGATCGAATGAAGGGTAGAGCCACGGGTCGTAACACATCTGAAATGTAACGTCCACTGTTCAAAGTGCCGTCAATGCGAGCAAGAGGTGACAGACGTGTAACCAGTGGCACCCCATACCATCACGCCGGGTGATACGCCAGTATGACGATGACGAATACACGCTTCCAATGTGCGTTCATCGCGATGTCGCCAAACACGGATGCGACCATCATGATGCTGTAAACCGAACCTGGATTCATCCGAAAAAATGACGTTTTGCCATTCGTACACCCAGGTTCGTCGTTGAGTACACCATCGCAGGCGCTCCTGTTTGTGATGCAGCGTCAAGGGTAACCACAGCCATGGTCTCCGAGCTGATAGTCCATGCTGTTGACTCAGGGATCGAGACGTGGCTGCACGATCCGTTACGATCCGTTACAGCCATGCGGATAAGATGCCTGTCATCTCGACTGCTAGTGATACGAGGCCGTTGGGATCCAGCACAGCGATCCGTATTACCCTCCTGAACCCACCGATTCCGTATTCTGCCAACAGTCATTGGATCTCGACCAACGCGAGCAGCAATGTCGCGATACGATAAACGGCAATCGCGATAGGCTACAATCCGACCTTTATCAAAGTCTGAAACGTGATGGTACGCATTTCTCCTCCTTACACGAGGCATCACAACAACGTTTCACCAGGCAACGCCGGTCAACTGCTGTTTGTGTATGAGAAATCGGTTGGAAACTTTCCTCATTTCAGCACGTTGTAGGTGTCGCCACCGAAGCCAACCTTGTGTGAATGCTCTGGAAAGATAATTATTTGCATATCACAGCATCTTCTTCCTGTCGGTTAAATTTCGCGTCTGTAGCACGTCATCTTCGTGGTGTAGTAATTTTAATGGCCAGTAGTGTACAACCGCTCGCCCATCGAAAGATCTGTGCGAGGACTGGAAAGTTGCATAAGTTACTCTAATACTCAAGAAAGGAAACAGGATTAATCCGCTGAATTAAAGACACATATCACTAACGTCGATGCAGTCATTTACTGTCTTGTAAAGTCATCAGATGATCAAAACCAACGGAAAAATGATTTAGACAAGTTATCTTTATGGTGCAGAAAGTGGCAGTTAACTCTAAATAATGAAAAGTGTGATGTTATCCACACGAGTACTAAAAGAAATCCGCTAAATTTCGGTTACACGATAAATCACACAAATCTAAAATCTGTAAATTCAACTAAATACTTTGGGACTACAATTATGAATAACTTCAATTGGAATGATCACATAGATAATATTGTGGGGAAAGCAAACCAAAAACTGCGGTTTCTTGGTAGAACACTTAGAAATTGCAGCAGATCTATTAAATAGACTACATATATCACTCTTGTCGGCCTTCGTCTGGAGTATTGTTGTGCGGTGTGGGATGCGCATCAGATAGGACTGACGAAGGACATCGAAAAAATTCAAAGAAAGGCAGCTTGTTTTGTATTATCGCAAAATAGGGGAGAGAGTGCAACGGATGTGATGCGTGTATTAGGGTGGCAGTTATTAAAACAAAGGCGTTTTTCGTTGGGGATGCACGCGAAATTTAAATCACCAACTTCTTCCTCCGAATACGAAAATATTTCACCTACATCACGAGAAATCACCATCATCATACATAAGAGAAATCAGAGCTCGCATAGAAATATTTAAGTGCTCGTTTTCTCCGCGAGCTGTTAAGAGAGTGGAACATTTGAAAAATAGCTCTAAGGTGATTCGATGCACTTAATTGTGAATTGCAGAGAAATCATGTGCATGTAGATGTGATAGCAACTATCACTACAGGTATTACAAGGAATGATAAGAAAAGTAGGAAAATATTTTTGCTTAGCAAAAGCCACAGGATACAAATTTCAGGGTATCTGAAAAATCAACATCAAATATTCGTTGTTGAGGACGATGATGTGGAATTCAAATGGAAAAAAAATTCAAAAGAAAGTTTCAATATGCCTTAGACAAGTAGGTTCCGAGCAAGGCCATAAGGGATGGGAAAGACCGTCTGCGTTACGAAACTGCTACAGATTCAAAAGGAATGAAAACTTAGGTGACAAACAAAAGCTGAACGAAGCAAAACTGAGCGTGAGAAGGCCAATGTGACAAATGTTCAATGACTTTGAAAGTAAAATCTTGTCAACCGCTCTGACTAAAGACGTAAGAGGTTTTGGTCTTATGCAAAATCAATAAACGATTCAGTTAGCCACATCTCACACTTGAGCTGAGATGGAATTAACGAAGACGCTGAAGATAGAAGGGATGTAGCAGTTGCACTTAAAATCGTAAGGTCGCATAAGGCTGTGATTCAGGGACGATACTGGCTATCTCTGTTTGCTCTTTCTTTATTGGTATTTTATAACTGGGCGTGAAAAAGGCCGACGCTGTGCCATTCAGGGCAGATCAGGTTGATGCAGAAAGGAGCTGCTGCAACAGTCATTCTCTTTGGACGCATGCAGAGGTGTCATTTCAGAGCTAGACCATGAATCCACTGCAGGGAGAAAGCGGCAGGACGGGCCTCTTTGGGTGCAGATGGCTTGGCGCCAGACCCTGGTCCATCCCGTCATAGAACAATGCGCTCGGCCGGAGCTGTGCTGGTAAAAATGCGAACCCCCACTGCTTCCGCCAGTCTAGCCTGTGGCCAGCTTAGACCGTCAGCAGATGGACAAGGAAACACTTTGGAAGAGTGGTGGTGGGGGGTGGGGGGGGGGGGGGGAGGTGAAAAATTGTAAACCGGCACGGAGGAGTGAGTTTTTTTAGAGAGATTAAGATTCGGATGGGGGAGTTGGAGTAGAACAGATGACGGAAATACTCGGAACGGTTTCACAGAGAAGAGCTAACTGTTAAGATTCGGACAGGGGACGTGGAAAAGAGCAGGCTTTTTACATTCGGACAGGGTACATGGAAGAGGACAGGCGAGAAACATCCCAACTGTGGCCGAGGATGGTGCACACAAGACCGGCAGTGACGGAGGGCCGTCTCGAGAACTACATTTCGACGGCAGCCGGTAAAGCTCACGATGAGAATGTTGCTACAGCAGCATGCAAATGATTTTTTCGTTCGAATAGAAGTGGCGGTGCCTCAGTAGGAGAGTTATCTTCATTAACTGTCAATTCATTGCCGTGCAAACATTGCTTACCAACCATACCACTACGCCCGTTTTTAAGTATGATAGAATAGTGTCATATCCTGTCTGATATCCTTCTTCTTCTCAGAACCTTATCAGCCAATAACAATGATTGTCAATGTTAACTGTTATACATTAACTGAGCTGAGATTATGAATCATAACCGTTCAATCCTTGCAACTCCAACGTTATTTACGATATAAATTCTGGATGTGGAATTAATGACTCAACTTTCCTTGCTAGAAAATCCCACGTCACAGGAAAGAGTTGGGAGGCTTCGGACGGATCCCCTCAGGATACAGTGCTTAGGGCCCTTTACACCAGATCGCGTTATTCAAAATCTGATGCGTAGCTTCGCTAGCTAGCACTGAACCCTGAGGAGAGATCTGCTACTGGAATCTGACGGGTCAGATCAGACAGTAGAAGCATAACTACAGTCAAATATCTGCATATATAGCGCAGGTCTCGCAGTTGTCTGTTCAGTGATCCAGTGACCAAACGGCCACCGAAACGACCGAAACAGAAGATAACAGAGAGACGGCCGAATTCTGAATACGGTATTCCGAAATCGTTTCACCGCCGAAGATCATAATACGGTCCCTCATTTCAATCATCGTACGAACTTCGAAATGACTGATACTAAGATACCCGATTGCGGAATGGAAAAGCAACTACGATCACTTAGTAGCCAAAAGGTTTCAGGATCAGATGAGATGTGCGTAAGATTCTACAAAGAAAATGCGAACGAAATTTCTTCTGTTCTAGCGGCAGTTTATCGTAGTTCGCTGGAGTAACGAAGTATGTCTAATGACTGGAAAAAAGAGCAGGTCATTCCCGTTTCAAAGAAGAGACGTAGGACAGATGCACGTAATTATAGGTCTATACCGTAGACGTCAATCTGTTGCAGAATTATGGAACCTGTTTTATTCTAAATAAATATTATATTTGCGCAGAATGAAAATCTCTTCTATAAAAATTAACATGGATTCCACAAACAGAGATCCTGAGTAGCTCAACTCGCTCTGTCATTCCATGAACTCCATAGTGCTGTAGACAACTGCGCTAAAGTTGATGTCATGTCCCTCGACTTCAGGAAGGCATTTGACGCCGTGCCACACTGCGGTTCAGAA
This sequence comes from Schistocerca serialis cubense, assembly GCF_023864345.2. Classification (NCBI taxonomy): domain Eukaryota; kingdom Metazoa; phylum Arthropoda; class Insecta; order Orthoptera; family Acrididae; genus Schistocerca; species Schistocerca serialis. Next base: position 388,111,515 of record NC_064640.1, read on the forward strand.
AAAAAAACAAGAACAAAAAAACACGACCTTACGGAGTATGGGACCAGACTAGCGACTGGATTCAAGACTTTCTTGTTGATAGAACTCAAAATATCGCTCTTAATGAAACAAAATCGACGGATGTAAAGGTATTTTTCGGGGTATTCCAAGGAACTGCTTACAGTATACATAAATGATCTTGTAGAAAGCGTCGGAAGATCTTTCAGACTGTCCCAAATCATGTGATTGTCTATAAGAAAGTAGTTACACCAGAAGGCAGCATCGAGTTGTAGAATGAATTACAGAGGATATGTGAATGGTATAGACTCTGAAAATTGACTCTGAACGTCAGAAATGTGTACACATGGGAAAAGAAATCCACTACTGTACAACTACACTATTGATGACAAATTTCGTGAAACTGTATCTGTCGTATAATATCTAGGAGTAACTATCCAGAGCGACCTTAAGTGAAATTGGTGGCTCTATGCTGGAGAGGAGGGATCTCATGGCAGAAAACTCAGTTACATAGCAGAAGCTATATTGTTTATTTATAAAATATTCAATTTCCAGGGGTTGGATCTCTGTTGCTCATCATTCTCTGCTGTTTGGGAAGAAGCAGGTCTTGTAAAATACATCGAAAGAAGTGATTAAATCGATTGATTTTTTCAATCCGATCGTGCAAGGAATACTGCCATGAAACACTCAATACACGTAATACACTGTTAAAAATCTTTAGATCGTGAAGCACCCGCCGTCCGCTGGCTCGCACACATCGCGCGCTCACGCCGCCACACGCGCAGGACTCGGCGTCCCGCGAAGCGACGCGTCCGTCAGCGGGCGCGCCACGCGCCGGTGTCCAAGAGGCTGCAGCCCTTTGAGATTTGATACCCGAGAAGGTCCTGACGAAACACCTGCTCTCTCTTTCTCTCTTGTCCCGTAGCGTGCCACTGCAGGTCGGATACAGCCGCAGACAAAGCATCATCTATGTGGTAAACCCCCAGCTGTGGATGCCTTGGCAGAGTGATTCACTAATTAATTAAATCGATACCCTTTGTGTGGGACAATTTTTTCTTGCTTCCCATTGATGGAGACTAGAGTTGGAATATTTGGTGGAATTCGATTTTGCAACGACCCAGATTCCGAACCCAACTGAATTTTTCCCCCCTTGCCTCCTTTCGCTGCACAGTTAGGTCTTTCGGTAGGAAGTCCTTAAACCATAATCCAATCCATAGTGTTAGTACTAGTAGTTGTCATGGCTAAATGCCAAAGGTCGCTATCAGTCGCGAATTTGACGTCGCGATTGGGCTTTTCAAGCACTATGGAATTCCTAAATTGGTTCTCTCCACTATAGGTTGGTTGGTTGGTTTGTGGGATTAAAGGGACCAGACTGCGATGGTCATCAGTCCCTTTTTCCAAAAAATTGAAACCGCCCAAAGAGAATAAAAACGAACAGCAGGAAAGACGTCAGACGACACGGGACAAGAAAGACACCGACAGAGATCAGACAAAACAAATTAAAAACACACAGAGTGTGACGGTGGTTGGCCGACCATAGAGAAAAAAAGAGGAAAAGCCAACTACCAAGAACATATTAAAAACTCAGTTTAAAATCAGAGGCTAAAAGCCAGAATCAACACTAAAAAACATAAACACTCAGATTAAACGATAAAAAACCCCTGCCCGAATAAAACGCAAAACTAAGTCCACCATGGCAGAGTCATCTAGTAAAAGGGCAGGGAGCGTATCAGGCAGCGCAAATGTCTGCCTGAGCACAGTTAAAAGCGGACAAGTTAATAAAATGTGCACCACCGTCAAAACCGCCCCACAGCGACAGAGAGGCGGGTCCTCACGACGCAATAAATAACTGACACAGTCGGGTGTGGCCAATGCGGAGCCGACAAAGAACAACTGAATCTCTGCGAGTGGCTCGCATGGGTGACTGCCACACACGCGTCGTCGCCTTGAGAGAACGGAGTTTGTTTGGCGTGGGCAGATTGCGCCATTCAGTGTCCCAAAGCGAGAGAACTTCGCGGCGGAAGACTGCCCGCAAATCAGTCTCCGGGAGGCCAATGTCCAGGGTGGGTTCACTGGTGGCCTGTTTGGCCAGGCGGTCAACATGTTCATTGCCCGGGATACCGACATGACCGGGGGTCTACACAAAGACCACAGAGCGGGCGCAACGGGCAAGAGAATGCAGCGACTCGTGGATAGCCATCAACAGACGAGAACGAGGGAAACACTGGTCGAGAGCTCGTAAACCGCTCAGTGAATCGCTACAGATGACGAAGGACTCACCTGAGCAGGAGCGGATATACTCTACGGCACGAAAGATGGCGACCAGCTCAGCAGTAAAAACGCCGCAGCCAGCTGGCAATGAATGTTGTTCAGAGTGATCCTCTAGAGTCAGAGCATAACCGACACGACCAGCAACCATCGAGCCGTCGGTGTAAACAACGCCAGAGCCCTGATACGTGGCCAGGATGGAATAAAAGTGGCATCGGAAGGTCTCCGGAGGGACTGAATCCTTCGGGCTCTGTGCTAAATCGAGCCGAAGGCAAGGGCGAGGCACACACCATGGGGGCGTGTGCAGAGGTGCCCGGAAAGGAGGTGGAACTGGGAAAAACCCAAGCCCAGAGAGGAGCTCTTTGACGTGTACGGCGATCGGACAACCCAACCGGGGCCGGCGGTCTGGCAGATGGACGACTGACTGCAGGAACAGGACATGGTAATTTGGATGCCCAGGCAAGCTAAAAACATGGGCAGCATAAGCCGCCAGTAAATGTTGGCGCCTCAGTCGCAGTGGAGGGACACCTGCCTCAACAAGTATGCTGTCCACAGGGCTGGTGCGGAAGGCACCAGTGGCAAGTCGGATCCCGCTGTGTAGTATTGGGTCCAGCACCCGCAAGGCAGATGGGGATTCTGAGCCGTAAGCCAGGCTCCCATAATCCAGACGGGACTGGATTAACGCCTGGTAGAGCCGCAACAGGTTAGATCGGTCGGCGCCCCAGCGGGTGTGGCTCAAGCATCTCAGAGCGTTTAGATGCCGCCAACACGCCTGTTTAAGCTGCCAGATATGAGGCAGCCAAGTCAACCGGGCATCGAAAACCACCCCCAGAAACCTGTGTGATTCCACCACAGAAAGAAGTTCGCCGGCAAGATAAAGCCGCGGCTCCGGGTGGACAGTACGTCGCCGGCAGAAATGCATAACGCAGGTCTTGGCTGCCGAAAACTGAAAACCACGCGCTACAGCCCAAGACTGCGCCTTGCGGATTGCGCCCTGTAGCTGACGTTCAGCAGCTGCAATGCCAATAGAGCTATAGTAAAGGCAGAAGTCGTCAGCATACAGGGAAGCGGAGACAGAATTGCCCACGGCCGCAGCGAGCCCGTTAATGGCTATTAAAAACAGGCACACACTTAAAACAGAATCCTGTGGCACACCGTTCTCCTGGACGTGGGAGGAACTATATGAGGCCGCGACTTGCACGCGGAAGGTACGAGACGACAGAAAATTGCGGATAAAAAGCGGCAGAGGACCACGAAGACCCCATCCATGAAGCGTAGAAAGGATGTGATGACGCCATATTGTATCGTACGCCTTCCGCATGTCGAAAAAGACAGCGACCAGGTGCTGACGGCGGGCAAAGGCAGTACGGATGGCCGACTCCAGGCTCACCAGATTGTCGGTGGCGGAGCGGCCTTTACGGAACCCACCCTGAGACGGAGCCAGAAGGCCCCGAGACTCCAGTACCCAATTCAAGCGGCGGCTCACCATCCGTTCAAGCAACTTGCAAAGAACGTTGGTGAGGCTAATGGGACGGTAGCTGTCCACCTCCAGAGGGCTCTTTCCAGGTTTCAAAACGGGGATGACAACGCTTTCCCGCCATTGCGACGGAAACTCCCCCTCGACCCAAAGACGGTTGTAAAGATCGAGGAGGCGCCGCTGGCATTCCACTGAAAGGTGTTTCAACATCTGACAGTGGATGCCATCGGGCCCAGGAGCGGTATCAGGGCAAGCGGCTAGGGCACTGCGAAATTCCCACTCACTGAATGGAGCATTGTAAGATTCTGGGAGGTGGGTGCGAAACGAAAGGCTCCGACGTTCCATCCGCTCTTTAATGGAGCGGAAGGCCAGTGGGTAATTGGAAGAAGCGGAACTAAAAGCAAAATGCTCTGCCAAGCTGTTGGCAATTTCGTCGGAGTCTGTACAAACTGCCCCATTCAGTGAGTGCGCAGGGACGCTGACAGGGGTCCGATAGCCATAGAGGCGTCGGATCGTGGCCCAGACCTGCGATGGAGAGATATGGAGGCCAATGGTGGACACATACCGCTCCCAGCACTCCTGCTTGCTTTGGCGGATAAGGCGGCAGGCCCGCGCACGCAGCCGTTTGAAGGTGATGAGGTGTTCAATGCAGGGATGTCGCTTGTGACGCTGTAGCGCCCGCCGGCGATCTTTAATCGCTGCAGCGATCTCAGGCGACCACCAAGGCACAGTCCGCCGCCGAGGGGACCCAGAGGAACGGGGAATGACAGATTCGGCGGCAGTAACGATGCCGGTGGTGACCGATTGAACCACCGCATCAATGTCATTATGAGAGAGAGGCTCAATAGCGGCAGTGGAGGAGAACAAGTCCCAGTCAGCCTTATTCATAGCCCATCTGCTAGGGCGCCCAGAAGAGTGACGCTGTGGTAGTGACAGAAAGATCGGAAAGTGGTCACTACCACACAGGTCGTCATGCCCACTCCATTGGACAGACGGTAAAAGGCTAGGGCTACAGATTGAAAGGTCAATGGCGGAGTATATGCCATGCGCCACATTGAAGTGTGTGAAGGCACCATCATTTAAAAGCGAGAGATCGAGTTGCGACAAATGCTCAACGGTGGCGCCTCGACCTGTTGCCACTGACCCACCCCACAGAAGGTTATGGGCATTGAAGTCGCCCAATAGCAAGAAAGGCGGCGGTAATTGGGCTATCAGCGCAGCCAGGACATGCTGTGAGACATCACCATCCGGTGGTAGGTAAAGACTGCAGACGGTAACAGCCTGTGGCGTCCACACCCGAACAGCGACAGCCTCTAAAGGTGTTTGGAGAGGGACTGACTCGCTGTGCAGAGTGTGAAGGACATAGAGGCAGACGCCACCAGACACCCTTTCATATGCTGCCCGGTTCTTATAATAACCCCGATAGCCACGGAGGGCGGGGATTCGCATTGCTGGAAACCAAGTTTCCTGAAGAGCAATGCAGAAGAAAGGGTGAAGGCTGATAAGTTGTCGGAGCTCAGCTAGACGGTGGAAGAAACCGCTGCAGTTCCACTGGAGGATGGTATTGTCCAAGGCAGAGAAAGGCGTGACGGGACTGGGAAGGCAGATTACGCCGCTGGGTCACCTGCTGCCTCCGATGGAGCACCCGTGCAAGTGCTATCCACTGCGTCTGAGGGACCGGTGAGAGCGAGGTCCTCAGCGAACGCAAAGATCTCCACCTCATCGTCAGACGCAGAGCTTTTAGGTAGCGGTGGAGTAGGTGCCACCGCAGGTGTCTTGGTCTTACGGGTCTTCAAAGTCGTTTTCTCTCACTGTTCCTTTGGTTGCCATTGTTGAGAGGGCTTATTGGAGTCAGTCTCCGGGACTGAAGAGGATCGCGAAGCCCATCGACCAGCGACCTGTGGCTTCTTCAGCCACTGGTTGGCGTCTGCTGTGCTACTGGTAGGAACCTGGGAAGGGAGTGACCCAAGGGATCCCTTCTGAGCGAGAGAAGCCGAAGAAGACTTACGCTTCTCCGGCTTAGAAGTGGGGACTGGTGCCCCAGTGGTTTAGTGGGAGCAACAGCGAGAGAAGGGGCCCCCATCGTCAAGGGGACAGGTGAGGTCCTCTGACTCTGAGAGCTGACTGTATGTATTTCAGCTGAAGGAGCTGGAGCAGGAGTGACAGTGGAGGCATAAGATGACATCCTGCGCACGGGATGTAGCCGTTCAAACTTCTGCTTAGCCTCAGTGTAGGTCAGTCGGTCCAGGGTCTTATATTCCATGATTTTGCGTTCTTTCTGTAAGATACTGCAGTCTGGCGAGCAAGGGGAATGAGGCTCTCCACAGTTGACACAGACGGGAGGCGGAGCACATGGAGTATCGGGATGAGATGGGCGTCCACAATCGCGACATGTGAGGCTAGAAGTACAGCGAGAGGACATGTGACCGAACTTCCAGCACTTAAAGCACAGCATCGGGGGAGGGATATAGGGTTTGACATCACATCGGTAGACCATCACCTTGACCTTCTCTGGTAATGTATCTCCTTCGAAGGCCAAGATGAAGGCACCGGTAGCTACCTGATTGTCCCTCGGACCCCGATGAACGCGCCGGACGAAATGTACACCTCGGCGCTCTAAATCGGCGCGCAGCTCGTCATCAGACTGCAAAATTAGGTCCCGATGGAAAATAATACCCTGGACCATATTTAAACTCTTATGTGGGGTGATGGTAACGTTAACATCCCCCAACTTGTCACAAGCAAGTAACCTGCGTGACTGGGCAGAGGATGCCGTTTTTATCAAAACTGACCCAGAGCGCATTTTGGACAAGCCCTCCACCTCCCCAAACTTGTCCTCTAAATGCTCTACAAAGAACTGAGGCTTCACGGATAGAAACGAGTCACCATCAGCTCTGGTACAGACGAGATACCTGGGCGAATACACGTCACTGTCATCCACTGCCTTTCGTTCCTCCCATGGTGTGGCCAGGGATGGGAACGATTTGGGGTCATAAACGTTAGCTTTAAAATGAGCCCTCGAACGCTTAGAGACTGCTGGTGGCTGGCCGCCAGCGAGAGATGATGTACCACGCTTCATTGCGGGTCATCCGCCCTGATGCCACCTACTCCGACCAAGGGCCCTCCCCACGGGCGCCACTCAGCCGCAGCAATAGCCACCTGGCAGGATGGCCATTGCCGGGAGTCCTGATGCCCCAGGGAGATGGGCATCTACTCCTTGGCATACGTGGGGAGTTAACGGCGCAGGCATCAGTAGAGCGATCCCTGTGTTGTCAGGGGGCTACAACCAACGGGGTACATGGCGGCCCCACCACAACGGACTGGCTACCGTGCTGGATCTTAGGTGCAAAAATGTCCAAGGTCGTCGTCGCAGTTAAAAGCAACACTGCAGAGTGCAGCGTGGTAATCGCACCCAGGGACGTACCCTCGCTCAAGAGATGGAAAACGAGCGGGACACCATTGCAACGACGAAAAAGCCGGCTAAAGGTCTCAATGCACAACGGATACAGTGCACCATGTAAGGCGCCGTTCCCCAATTGGCTCGCTCTTCGGAATAATTTAGAAAGATGGAGGTCAAACCCGAGTGGGGACCATCACATAAGGCCGAAACATTTGAGACTCCTTTTAGTCGCCTCTTACGACAGGCAGGAATACCGCGGGCCTATTTTAACCCCCGAACCCGCAGGGGGGACTCTCTCCACTATATTTGGAAGGAAGGAGGCCTACTGCATGGTAGACAGAGACAACAGCAAATACCATTGCCAAACAGAGTCGACTGCGATGCATTGAGAAGCAGTAAACACAGCAAACTTAAAGCACGATCCAGTCCGTAGCAGTAGGTGTCATCGTTAGATGTCAGAGATCGTTGAAACCATTCACATATCCTGCGCACTCACCTCCCAGATGTCCACACGCAGCACGCTCATCAACTCGTATACCGCTAGCACCGACGTTCAGAGGTCGGTGAAAACTACTGCCGCGGCCGCAAACGCAGTCGTGTGTGTGCGTGTATTACTGAGTGCACCACCCCAACCATGGAGAGTGTCCGGGGATGATTGGAGTGTTAGGAATTCGGATGTTATCAATAACTCCAGCGCAAATACCCATCATCCTTAATCTACTCCCACGCAACACATACATGTTCGCTTCTGCCAGGCTCTCCCAGCACACAGGTCACTTTGCCAGTACTCGCTGCCGTGGGCAAGATCAAACAGGTCAGCGCATTCTTTGTACCTCTCACAGGCTGAGCTAATCCGTTACTTCTGGTTGCTGACTCCTCATGACTGCCTCTGCAGCCAGCCGTGATGTACTGCGAAAGAAGCAGCTGCAGGTTGGACATATGTATATAGTAGTTCTAAACAATTCCATCCCAATATAGAACCACCAGTTTAAAAAATCCACTTTACCCAATCCGAGGCAGTGATGTTGTTGATCATAAACCTCGAGTTTCTCACGTGAAATGTAGATTTTCCCCCTTTTAAACAAGTCATTTTCGAAGACAGAAGAAAGTGAGGACACGCGTTTTTTTGCATCGCTGAAGTATAGTTACTTGTTGTGAAAATCTTGTAACAGTATGGCATAGGCTACAGTTCCTCTAAGTATTTTCTCATCAGACAGGAAAATTCTTTTTTTATCTATTGTATCATGCATCACAGGACTAGAATATTAAACTCATTTTTGGCTCATGACTGAGTGCTAAGATCTACCACTATCACAGGATGCCTCTTCACTTACGAACTGTCTCTTAATGTAACCAAATGTCTGGTAACATACGAAGCCTCTTAAAGTAACAGCATAGAGAAGTTGTAAATATAATGTTTATACTACACTACTGGCCATCAAAATTGCTACAACACGAAGATGACGTGCTACAGACGCGAAATTTAACCGACAGGAAGAAGATGCTGTGGTATGCAAATGATTAGCGTTTCAGGGCATTCACACAAGGTTGGCGCTGGTGGCGACACCTACAACCTGCTGACATGAGGAAAGTTTCCAACCGATTTCTCATGCACAAACAGCAGTTGACAGGCGTTGCCTGGTGAAACGTTATGTCTCGTGTAAGGAGGAGAAATGCGTACCATCACGTTTCCGACTTCGGTAAAGGTCGGATCGTAGCCTTGCGCGATTGCGGTTTATCGTATCGCGACATTGCTGCTCGCTTTGGTCGAGATCCAATGACTGTTAGCAGAATATGGAATCGGTGGGTTCAGGAGGGTAATCCGGAATGCCGTGCTGGATCCCAATGGCCTCGTATCACTAGCAGTCGAAATGACAGGCATCTTATCCGCATGGCTGTAACGGATCGTGCAACCACGTCTCGATCCCTGAGTCAACAGATGGGGACGTTTGCAAGGCAACAATCATCTGCATGAACAGTTCGACGACGTTTGCAGCAGCATGGACTATCAGCTCGGAGGCCATGGCTGCGGTTACCCTTGACGCTGCATCACAGAAAGGAGCGCCTGCGATGGTGTACTTAACGACGAACTTGGGTGCACGAATGGCAAAACCTCATTTTTTCGGATGAATCCAGGTTCTGTTTACATCATCATGATGGTCGCATCCGTATTTGGCGACATTGCGGTGAACGCACATTGGAAGCGTGTATTCGTCATCGCCATACTGGCGTATCACCCAACGTGATGGTATGGGGTGCCATTGGTTACACGTCTCGGTCACTTCTTGTTCGCATTGACGGCACTTTGAACAGTGGGCGTTACATTTCAGATGTGTTACGACCCGTGGCTCTACCCTTCATTCGATCCCTGCGAAACACTACATTTCAGCAGGATAATGTACGACCGCGTGTTGCAGGTCCTGTGCAGGCCTTTCTGGATACAGAAAATGTTCGACTGCTGCCCTGGCTAGCACATTCTCCAGATCTGTCACCAATTGTAAACGTCTGGTCAATGGTGGCCGAACAACTGGCTCACACAATACGCCAGTCACTACTCTTGATGAACTCTGGCATCGTGTTGAAGCTGCATATGCAGCTGTACCTGTAGACGCCATCCAAGCTCTGTTTGAATCAATGCCCAGGCGTATCAAGGCCGTTATTACAGCCAGAGGTGGTTGTTCTGGGTACTGATTTCTCAGGATCTATGCACCCAAATTTGGTGAAAATGTAATCACATGTTAGTTCTAGTATAATATATTTGTCCATTAAATACCTGTTTATCATCTGCATTTCTTCTTGTTGTAGCAATTTTAATGGCCAGTAGTGTATGTATCACTTTATAAATTTGGTAATACATCTGATTTTATTACAATAGTTGTCTATCCCTGTGTAGGTGGAAGCCTGAAATATTGTTAAGAGATATCGCTGCAATGTAAAAAAGGAGGGGTTTGGAGGTTTCCGGAGGGGTTGGGAGGCGAAGGGGGATGGAGGAGTTTGTCAGGACAGATTATCAACAGGGGGTCATAATCCATTTAGCAGAACGGAAGGGTAAGGACCTGTCAATCAAAAGAAAACAATTAGTTTGCCCCTGAATGTATGCAACGTGCACTAACGAAATGTCCAAATGCCTGTGTTGCCCTACTACTGTTGTAGAATAATACAGAGTAATATTTTAATTAAAATTATTAGATATGTACATGTGGTAAATGACACTCAAAAGCTGCGCGGATTGGCCGCGTGGTTAGAGGCGCCATGTCACTGATTGCGCGGTCCCTCCTGACGGAGGTTCGAGCCCTCCCTTGGGCATGCGTGTGTGTGTTGTTCTTAGCATAAGTTATCTCAAGTAGCGTGTAAGACTAGGGACCGATGACCTCAGCAGTTTGGTCCCTTAGGACTTCACACACATTTGAACATTTGACCGTGGTCAGGGATTTTCTCTGTCTCGTGATGACTGGGTGCTGTGTGATGTCCTTAGGTTAGTTAGGTTTAAGTAGTTCTAAGTTCTAGGGGACTGATGACCATAGATGTTAAGTGTCATAGTGCTCAGAGCCATTTCAACCAACCATTTGAGTTGTCAAACCGCATCTTGTTATTTGTCTGTATATGGCTTTTGTACGGAAAATGTTTGGTGGCACAAGGTCGAGGGTCATGGCTATGTACTCGTAGCTGTGAGTGTACTAGAAATTTAAGTGGGTGTTGGTGAAAGAGTGGAGTGTTAGCTGTAGTGTGATGTCTCGAAGTGTTGCTGAAGCACACAGTAACCAGAGAGTTAATTATAATGCACTACATATATGCAGTGTGCAAATAGGATTGTGTCTAAAATCCATGTGGAGATAGGATGACTAGTGTGATGTCAAACCGCACACTAAGAGAAGAGTTATTCATACAATAATAATACAAATAACATGGTTTAGTCATAAAATTTGTAGAAACTATACATGTAGAGGTGTATGTGAAGATTTTCCCAGTAGATGGAAGGGAAACTCGTGAAAGACCGACATAACCACAAACCAAAGCGCATCGTCAGCATTTCGTATACAAGAATATTTAAAAACCAATTAACCCTTTAATCTTGTTCGTATAATTAGTTATATTTATCTAATTTGGTCTTAATTGAGCAGGATTTATATTTTATATTCTCTTTCTTAATTTATGTTGTTTAAACTTTTATCTTTAGCATTATACCATTAGAGAATAGAAATTAACGCTCTGCAGGGGATAATCAACGTGTTATATGTACTGTACCATCTCCTTTACACACACAAGAGGGTAGATTTTCAGGCAGGAATAAGCAAATTATTGGTGCTGTTATGGGAATGAGGTTTTAGAAAGTAAGATTTACCAATATAGTTGTACACTCAGATGGCGAAAGTCACGGGATACCTCCTCACATCGTGTCGGACATCCGTTAGCCTAGCGTAGTGCCGTATGTCGACCTGGCGTAGACCTGACAAGTCACTAGAAGTCCTCTGCAGAAATATTGGGCCAGACTGACTCTATAACCGTCCATAATTGCGAAGGTGTCGCCGGTGCAAGATCTTGTGCACGAACTGACCTCTCAATTATGTCCTATAAATGTTCGATGGAATTCATGTCGGGCGATCTGGATAGCCAAATCATTCGCTCCCATTATCCAGACTGTCCTTCAAACCAATTGCGAACAGATGTGGCCCAGTGAGATGGCGCATTGTCATCCATAAAAATTTCATCGTTGTTTTGGGATATGAAGTCGGTGAATGGCTGCAAATGGTCTCCAAGTACCCGAGCACAACCATTTCCCGTCAATGATCGATTTAGTTGACCAGCTTTTACAGTGCCTTGTTAACAACTTAGATCCAGGCTTTCGTGAGGTTTTGCGTCACACTCTAACACTATAATCAGCTCTTACCAACCGAAATCGGGACTCATCTGACCTGGCCACGGTTTTCCAGTTTTCTGAAGTGCATTGCATCTTTAGAATATTTGGTTGTTAGTGACTGGGAGCATTAGAGTACAGTGATATTCTATACCGTCGGAATAATGTGCTGTTCTATCTTGTACGTAAGAATAATACTCACGAAGGACTGTCTCCCTGATTCCAACGGACATCTAGCACACAAAGTAGCTGAATTGGGATGATTATGTGCCGTCATCATGGATCTTTAACAGTATAAAAGGAGGTGGATAGGCGCAGCAGGTTGCCTTGGTTTGTTGTTATTACTGGAGAATCTAGACAATATTGTAGCGAAATATCGGTAATATAACTTGCATAGTATTTAGAAGGTTGCATTCAAATGTGCTTACAGCTCCTGCAAAATTGTTTTGCGTAGAGTTTTTCGCTATTTGCAGGGCTGTAGCACTGTCAAAAATAACGTACAAGTGGTTGAAATCGAGACTTCGCGATTGGTGATATGCATGCACCGTCTCTATACGTATGTGTGTACAGCTATTCAGCGGCGGACGTTTGCTTTTCGAATGCATAACTCGCTAACTGGTCGTCTTTAAATGACACTGCCGGGTGACGCCCGCTGTAGGCAGAGAAGGGAAACTCTTATGGCCCAAGATGTTACCCGCAGCCGACACACTGTCAACTAACTAATAACTTATTTCTGAGGTAATAAAAGTAAATATCCAAAAGCTATAGTTTGTTGTTGGCCTGACAGGGTTGTGCATACATACCAGAGTTGGAAGATATAAACAGAAAAAACGAAGCACATGTGTAAGCAATAAAAGCATATACTTATAAAAAAATCTCAGCAGCAACAGAAATCAGCTTTGTACACATGTCAGATCCCTGTTGCAGACCCGTACACCATGGAGTGGGAGTGGAATGAACATGTAGAATTGTTGTCAGACTAAGTGTAGCAGTACATGAGTCTGCAGACAGGCTCTCTGACGGGTCATAGCAGCACACGAAATTTTTTCCAGACGTTGAGTTTCCAGTATATCCACCATCTGCACCGTTCGTTGAGTCTCATATAGGTGTGAAGCGACTGTTATTATACTTTCCATTATCGTCCTATCAAAAATGAATACATATGGATCATCGGGAGAGAGGAAGTTTTAGGATAAATTTTTGGTAGGCCGTTATGTAGGACGCGCAAGTATACTCGTATAAAATCAGAGCATGGGTATGCCAGAAATATGACCATGTACATACGGAAAACTATCAAAAAAATATGAAAAAGACACGAAATCGGTAAAAATCGAGGAAAACTTGGTATAATGACAACAAATTGATGTGAAATACGTAAAATTGAGGGAAATACAACGAAATATTTAAAATCGTGAAAACTTTCAAAATTACGTCAATTGACTGAGAATACAAAAATTAGAGAAAAAGTACCATGAAATGCGCTGAACTGAGTTTGGTTGGGGGTGCCCGGACACTCAAGACCGAGAAAAGCTTAAAAATTATGCTCTGTTTACGTAAAGTTTTAACCCTACTCCTACCCCTGTGAACTATGTTAGTTTTCGTAACACATACTTGAACAGAGGCGATATAAGTATTACACAGAGTCGGTATACTAAAGCAGGACTGTGTTCTCACACGTGCAGCCGAATATAGATATTACTGAATTACAGTTCTTTAAATATTAAGGAAAAGAATCAATGCGTTTATCAGACTTAAGCCACTTCCTAGAGTGTTCTGCAGGAGAGTGGACTGATGTCACATGTATCACCTTTAATAGTGTGAGGAGAGACTTCTTGTTAGGACTAAATTGCTATATTATTCTAATCATGAACAAATCTACCTAATATCAGACCAGGACTTCTGTGCGCGAGTGGAGCCGTGGTGATACTACTGTAAACAGCAGTAAGACTGTTACATCTCCTTTTGTCACTGATTGTACTCCTCATAAGAATTTGCTGCTTCTTCATGTGCATTTTCGTGCAGCAGCGTGTGGGTGGTAACTCAATGCATGAACTATAGAAAATATTCATATCGTTCTTTCCTAGCTCTATTTCGTAATGAGGCAGGGCCGCATCTGTCAAAACCGCTACTACTAATAATAATAAGCACGACAACCATGGGAAATGTGATTGAGGGTACGTACGTTCCCGACTTAAAACATGACTTATAAAATTTATCAGTTTCCTAAGAGACAGAAAAGCACTCTCCTGACTTCATACTAGCCTTCATACTAGTTGTTTACAAGCAGTTTGAGCTGTGGATATACATCGACGATGCCTTCGTAGTGAGGAACAGCTCGGCTACTTTCTAGGTCACCAGAATAGTATAGAAGGAAGTAGTGTTTTAAAAATTGTCACCTTAATAATTGGGGTGTGAAACTTGCAGGGTGGTTGTATTTCTAACGTTACACGAATATATCCAGCGAATATATCCAGCATGAGCATTGCATTCCCAGCGACTAATACTTCAGAAACCACATGGCTTTAACAACATAACATTTTTACGTGCAGCACCGTGTTGCCAAAGGAGTGTGTGTTTAAGCTCTACGAACATTTCTCTCGTGCCGATACCTTCTTGGTACCGACTCAACGCACAGGATTAATACTAAAGAGTTTATGGCGCAGCTGATTTACGTGAAATGCTTCAAACTCCATCCGTCTAGACCTCCATCATGTACAAACCACACGTTTCTTATTAACCGTCTCTTGTATCACCGCAACACTTTCCTGTCTACTATACAGCGATAAGGAGTGCTAACCTCCTCGACATGCATGCATCTGGAGAGATCTTGTGCACTTGGATAGCTGCCGTGGGTAAGTTTGGTGCGGAACAGTCTTCACTGAACAGCAGTTACCGACACAGCTTTCTCTGTTCCTTTATGAGACGTGGAATATAATGGGCGTAGTGCCCTCATACTTCTGATCAGTAGCAGATTAAGTTGCCGATGGTGTCGCAGGGAGGATTGTTCAGCAGCAATGCATGGGGATCTATCAGTCTCCAACTTTATCCTACGAATGTGAGAATACTCTGTGACTCCAATCCACATAGGAAATGATGGCCAGTTTTAATTGTAAATTCTGCACTATGATCGATGTGCTAGAAATATACAGGTAACTCTGCATCGGTAAAGGACGCTGACTGGTATATTTCGGTGTATTTAATCGAATGGACATGCTGCCCAGTCACCTTTTTGCATTAGAAATCTAGTGTATGGTAGTGGAGAGGTAGTTTAGCGATGATACAGAAATTGCGAAGCATTCTGTTGTGTCATTGGCTGGTGTTGAATTTACGCAACAACTGGTAAAATTGTTAAAACTTATCACGCTTTCTACTGCACTGCTTATTACAGTACATTGTCCCATTTCAACAGTGTCTTTCCCATCCCATCTGTCCACTGGTATGCCGCTGATTACCATACAATGATTGACTGATACCACTTGTCTGAGATGGAGAGAGCCTTGGCTGAATACTGGACATATGCTACATGTCACTGTGGAGCATGAAATTCAATGTAGAGGTGATCACCTTCAGACAGTTGTTTGGAAGCATTCCTCAATGCTGCAGACTCGTCCTTTTTCCATTTTTTTTTCATCAATAAGATAACAGTACCTTTTTTACTTCTACTGCCCCAAGCACATTGTGAACAAGACCTTCAGAGGATGGTCAACACCAGAACAGTAATTATGAACATGACTACAAAACGATGAATCAATACTGTTCAAAACTGAACACCGAGACATTTGCTACCCCACTACTGTGAAAGATGAGATTAACTGTGTAGGTCATCACCTCCGGATAGCTATTTGGAAACACTCTACAATGTCGCAAACTCATCCAGTTTCCATATGTTACGATGTCTTCCACATTTTTGTAAATGAGAAACATCGCCTCTGTATTTTATTTCTACCATCCCTTGTGTTGTGGGAGCAGCATAGTTTACACTGTGCAATGGTCAGCTTTCTGTGATGGTCAGTGGATCGAAAAGTGTTAATGTCGGTTTAGCACCTGACTCACTAGGGGAAGGCCTCAGACACGGCCAACCGATTCGGTTCAGATTTGGCAGGTCGCTTGTGTACAACCTAAAACCAAGGACTCAGATATTTTGCCTCAACCCCCCGCCCCCCTCCCCCCCCCCCCCCCCCCCCCCGTTTTTGTGAAAATCACCCGTAAAGGTTATGATGAGCAATCGACTCAAAATTAGCGGGATCGACAGATAATTGTAAGTAGAGCATTTTTTATCATCAGGTATGGGGTCCGCAAACGCATACTTTTCCAGAAATCGAAGACAGAAACTTTTACAACTGCTGCTTATGTACTCACATGTTAAAAAACGAAGAACCCGGTTTAGAATCTGGAAGAAACTGTACGCTTTTCGTTTTTTAAATTGTAGAATTCGTAAGAATAGGAGGGTTAATAAGGTACGCAACTCAACACTGAATAATAACAGTAATAAGTTAGGCAAACTAATTTCCCAAACGAGGGGAATTAATAAAGAATTAAACTTTTAGTTCTTGGTCGCGCGGGGTAGCCGTGCTGTCTAGGGCGCCTTGCCACGGCTCGCGCGGCTTCCCCCGTCGGAGGTTCGAGTCCTCCCTCTGGCATGTGTGTGTGTGTGTGTGTGTGTGTGTGTGTGTGTGTGTGTGTGTGTGTGTTGTACTTAGCGTAAGTTAATTTAAGTAGTGTGTAAGATTAGGGACCTATGACCATAGCAGTTTGGTCCCATAGGAACTTACCACCAATTTTTTAAATCGGTGTCACATGAAAACTACTCCGAGTAAGAGTGCTGCGAATTCCACTAGCGGGACCTCAAAAAGCCAAAAACACGACGCTTGTTTACAACGAGGCACGGGACAGAATGCACGCGGGGGAGTTATGTTGTCCCTGTTGCCTGTTCATCGCATCATGGTTGTGAATCTCGAAGAGTGGGGGTATCCAGCACGAACCTTATAGAAGCCAGTCGGAAAGAGCTGTTTTCTGTCATTAGGCTGCCGCGAACTTCGAGGATATATGAAATGATTTTTCAGCGTTAATCCATCAAATAAAGTATGTTTTGTGAAAGAATACAGTGATCTTCCGGAAGTAACGTGAGGACTTATGGCAGAAATCTTGGGAAACGGATGAATTTGGCAGAAGAACCTTTGGGTTCCTGCCAAATGTTAAAGAAAGGTTAGGGATGAAGTATTTCGAGCCAACACGGTGTCTAATACACTTTCTCACTGGTCATAGGCCCTACCCGACGTACTTGTGTCGGTTTGGGAAAAAGGCTACACCTGAGTGTGACTGTGGCGCTTCGGAGGGCACTCCCGACCATGTGGTTTACGAGTGCCCCCTTTTCGGTGATGTAGCAGTGTCATTAAGACAACAACTTCCACATAACAATACATATGACCTATTAAGACATGAAGAGACTTTTGAAACCCTAAATAGTTTGGCAAACGAGGTATCACGGAAAGTACTGACAGCATACTTGACGGACTTTCATGACTAAAGACAAATACTGAACGCGTCCAATTACCCT
This sequence comes from Schistocerca serialis cubense, assembly GCF_023864345.2. Classification (NCBI taxonomy): domain Eukaryota; kingdom Metazoa; phylum Arthropoda; class Insecta; order Orthoptera; family Acrididae; genus Schistocerca; species Schistocerca serialis. Next base: position 388,129,069 of record NC_064640.1, read on the forward strand.
GATCCTGTACCGCCTGTGCGTGGACAGGTCGACTTTTCAGTTGCAATCCACCACGTGCAGGACTAGGGGGACCAGGGTACACTAATCTAGACCAAAATAGCACCGGAATTGACGTAGGGTAGTGCAGTAGTTGTAGCATTAGATATAGATATAAAGTTAGGAACCTGCAGCGAAAAACAATTTTGGCGTGCCCAGTGTCAGGGGCATGCTCATATGGATTAGCTCGATGAGCAGGGCCTTTAAGTAGTAGGTTTATATCTAGGCTGACACACCTGTAACGCTGCAGGCAGTTAGGAATTAACAAGTAGGTAGGAAAACTAACAATTAGCTAGAAGTGTAGATCAATAACTGTAGTCTGCCTATTACCCTGTACTGTACCCTGTCTGTAGCTCACAATAATAAACATTGTATCATTGTAATAACAATAATAATAGCTGCTGAAATATATAACACAGTAGTAATATTACGACCCACTAATCACTAAGGTGGTAGGTTCATTTTGTATAAATATTATAGATGTTATCAATAAAGATTTTTTTAAAAAAAAAGTAACGTATGAATTGTACTGTATGTAGTTTTAGTGATCAGCCTTTCTATTTATGCCATATTAACTAGTTATTGTTTGTTGTGTTCCATCTTCTAGTTCAAATGACTCTGAGCACTATGGGACTTAACTACTGAGGTCATCAGTGCCCTAGAACTTAGAACTACTTAAACCTAACTAACCTAAGGACATCACACACATCCATGCCCGAGGCAGGATTCGAACCTGCGACCGTAGCAGTCGCGCGATTCCAGACTGTAGCGCCTAGAACCGCTCGGCCACCACGGCCGACCATCTTCTAGTTGCATAATCTGAATTATGGAGGATGTACACCATTCGACCAGCGCTGAAATATGTAGTTGGGAGCCTGTCACAGACAACGGCAAACGGGAAGTTACTGACGCTCTGTTTTGGTTTGTAAAAGTGTTGCGAAGCAGATGTATTATTAATTCCCTACCGGAAGCAGGCAGTTCTGTTTCTCGGCGTTTCAGATTAATAGGAGCGGCTATCGCCGAGCTAATTAACGAAATGACCTTTTTGATATTGAAGAACTATACCATCAAGGAGAAGCAGAAGGTGATTCAGTGGAAGGTATCACGACTAGTGAATCGCAAAATGGTCATAATACTTTGGAAATGTCCACGTCGTAGGCAATCTATGCTTCATCGGTTCACGATGAGTATGACGAACTGGTTACTAAACGATTGAGCTACGGAGCTATAACCCTTGAAGTAAAAGTAAAGGCGGTAGAGCTAGCCAGGAATCATCCAAACTTGAACATACAAACTATACAAAGAAATGGAGCAACAACAGCCCTGAAAGGGATAACCTAAAATTGTGGGAAAATGATAACGTTAAAGGAGGGACAAGATACGACAAATACCAGGCGATAAATAAGTTTATATACAACCGATTTGTCGAATCTCGTTGTAACGAGAATGTAACAACGAGAATACTCCAGGAGTGTGCTGCAGGTGCAGCGCTTTAGTATACGACCAACAAGGATTTTACGTTTTCTGAATCATTGTCTTGGGCAAGGAATTTCAAATCTGAATATAAAATTCGTCAATGGCACTTCACTAAATACGTCTCCTACAAGGAGGTAGAAAATATAGAAGATACACAGGAAGTATAGTTCTTTTCAGTACGCAAACGGCGCCACTTATGACCGGTTTTGATCGTGATTACGTGATCAACACCAATCAAACAGGATGCGAGTATAGGGTGAACATTCGACGCACGTTATCGCATGAGGGAGAGAAACGAACCCATGTCGCAGTTGGTAGTAACAAAAAAAAAAAAATTAACACATTTGTACATGGTGCTGAATGCCATCACAGCATCAGGAAAGGTGTTGCCTAAGGTTTTCCTATGTTTACAAGAAACGAATGTTACATTCCTCCGGTTATAGAAGAGATCAGTCGCTTAACCGACTAGCTGAAAAATGTTTACATTACTTGCTCCAAATCGAGGAAACTTACAAATGCGATTTACAGAACATTTCTTGAGAATGTTTTAAATCATACGTTGCTGATAACGAGTTTTGTCTAATACTGGATTGCTGGGATGGACAAACTAATACTCTAATGTGCGATACCATGTTTATAGATGACGAGGGTCAACAAATGTGAACGGTGAAAGTAATACCGCCAAACTGCACACCTATGTGCCAGCCGTGTGATGTTTATTTCTATCGCCAGGTTAAAAACTTATTTTGAGGCTTCTGAATTGCAGTGTGCTTCTGCAAACCCAGTGGGAATTGCACAATCGCACGGTTGCAATTACTATTCACAGCATAATTCATAACCAACTTTCAGCACCGATTTTTCGGTCAATGATATCGTATTCGTGGTACGCATCAAAATTCTCGACAAAGACCTATTTTTAAATGTAAACCAAGTTTGTTTTCCACTGATTTTTCGGAAGAAAGTTTTTGGAAATTTGTGATAAGTTCCTATGGGGTCAAACAGCTGAAGCCATCGGTCCCTAGGCTTACACACTACTTAATCTAACTTAAACTAATTTATGCTAAGAACAACACACACATCCATCCCCTAAAGGAGGACCCGAAGCTGGCCGGCCGGTGTGGCCGTGCGGTTCTAAGCGCGTCAGTTTGGAACCGCGTGACCGCTACGGTCGCAGGTTCGAATCCTGCCTCGGGCATGGATGTGTGTGATGTCCGTAGGTTAGTTAGGTTTAAGTAGTTCTAAGTTCTAGGGGACTGATGACCTCAGTAGTTAAGTCCCATAGTGCTCAGAGCCATTTGAACCATTTTTTTTTGACTCGAAGCTCCGACAGGGGGAACTGCGCCTGAGACTGCGCGGCTCTTCGGAAGGAACAGTGTAGCTGTCGAAAGATAGATAATCTTGGTGCCGCGAGTATATTTTTTTCGAATGTTTATATGACAAGTACCATCCATCTAGTTGTTCGAAGAAAAGTGAGGACACATAACAGTGACTAGAAGAGCCATTGTAAAGTGACCAGATGTAACATTTTAGTTATTTAGAATCCCAAGATGTGTGAGAAATTTATTTTCCTACCTTTTATCGTTATTTATTGATTTACTTACTTTATTAACCCTCCTATCCCTATCAATTGAGATATGAAAAAATACAAACGAGAAGAATAACATCCGATAGGTTTCTTTGCGTTTCGAAGCCGGGTTCTCCGCTTCCCAGGCAGTTATCTTGGCCATTGCGCTCTCGGCGAAAAGCATTTTCCATGTGGGTACATAAGCGGCAGCTGCAAAAGTTTCTTTCCTAGATTTCTGGAAAAGACTGCATTTGTGGACTGCTTACCTGATGATGAAAAATGTTCTATTTACAATTATTTATCCGCCAATTTTGAGTCGATTGCTCGTCATAGCCTTTGGGGCTGATTTCCTCAAAAACGGGAGGGTTTTGAGACAAAATATATTACAGTCCTTTGTTTTAGGTTGTACAAAAGCGACCTGCCAAATTTGCGCCGAATCGGTTGGCCGTGTCTGAGGCCTTCCCCTTGTCAGACCTCGAAGTCATGGTAGAAAATGAAGTGTATAGCGATGTATAAAACTATAGCCATGCACCTCTTGGATGTGTTACAGCTGAAAAACAATGTAGTAAACTGCTTATGAAAGAACAACACAGGAACCCTTTCTTGTGATTGATAATCTGATGGGTATGGTGTTCTTCCACTACAGGCGAAAAACTTTACACCGGTCTGTGCAAATGACATCAATCACTGACCACCTGATCCCATGGATCGATACGTGTGTATGTAATATGCTCAATGTCAACATGCAGATGGTATTTGGTTTTTTGATATATCGGATGAGCGAGATACTGTAAAATCTTATAGGAGGTTCTATTACAGGAAGTGGTATGACTGGTTAAAGTTTGAATATACATGTTTTGTAGTTCCTTACCTACTCTGGATGTTACAAAATAACGATGAGTGCTCTTGAACTACACTGATATTGCTCATAAAACCAATAAAAAACGACTATCTATTCGCGTGGAATAATGACTGTTTTATTATTATCGTCATGACTACTTTATTTCATACTTGATAACCTCTAATTAGAAAGGAAATACTACTTGAATTATTGCACGTTGGAAACCTAAAAATGACAGTATTTTTCCCGACATGTGAGTAGATTCCGTGAAATAAGCTGTTCTGTGATGATAAAATTTCTTACAAAACTAGAACGCAAGAATCTGCTGCTATTGCAAATGATTGTCTGCTGAATGACAAACTTTACACGCAAGTCGGTAGAGAGGGGCTATGGATCAAAAATGTCGAATTTAAGGACGCAGACGGTATTTGTTTTCGATGTATTGGAGGAATCTTATAAGGTTGTCTACTAGGTGACTTCAGGAGGCTCTATTACAAGACAGGCTCTCACGAGTTGTTTTGTAAACACCAGTGCGATATAGCACTGCACTGGCGAAACAGGGCCTGCTGTAGTGCACAAAACAACAATGTCCTCCTGAATTATAGCTTGTTGTTAGCGAACGTAAAATGATTGCGTTTTTTCCGACATGTGAGCCAATGGTGTGAAAGGCTGTATTCTGTAATGTTACTTAACGCGTCTGAAATGTTTGCAATACACATGTGGAAATTGGAAGTTTGTGGTAAGTTTCATGGGACCAAACTGCTGAGGTCATCGGTCCCTAGGCTTACACACTACTTAATCTAACTTAAACTAACTTACACTAAGCACAAACACACACACACACACACACACACACACACACACACACACACACACACACACACACAAGGGAGGACTCGAACCTCCGACGGGAATACACATGTGCATTACAGACACTGATTTGACTGTGAGGGAAACTCTTAGGCCATGCAATTTGTCCATCAAGCCGAAAGAAATTGCTTGACATAGATATATTTCTCTTCAGAGTTAAATTCTCGCTTTTTAGTTACTCTGATAGGGGTTGCTAAATAACGAGGACATTCTTCAGTGATCAGTAGTTTTCATAGCAAAATAGTGGAGTTTTTTTTTTCGATTTTATGCGTGGTGGAGATTTGTAACCTGACCTCTGCAGTTTGGTCATCTGTAATCGGCGGAAGTGCTGTAGTTTTTGTTTCTCACGTTGTTGGATGTAGCAAAATAACGGAAGGTGCGGGGGGGGGGGGGGGGGGGGGAGATGCGAATTGTATTCTGCAGTCGAACATAAAAACTATACCTATTTTGCTCATAAAGCAAAACGGAAATTGACTGCACCTATTTTCGTGGAAGCAGGACATTTATTATCATCGCAATTGTGCTTTTTTTTTTTAGTGGATGCTCGCTCATAGGAGCTGTGTTGACGTTAAATAAAGTGTTCTCCATCGCAGAATAACATGCGGTTGTGAGTGGGAGGCAGGCCCAGCGTGTGTGGTCATCCGAGGCGTCTGTGGCACAGCCTGGGTAGCAGCATTGGGGGGGGGGGGGGGGGGAGGGGGGGGCCGGTGCTGCACGGCTACATTTTAGATGAACAAGTTGTACTCGGGGTGGCTGTCATTTATGTCACTTGTTCTGTAGGCTGATGGCATTATGCCCTGTTGTGTGTGCCGGCATCGTTAGCAGAGAGTGGCTGCTTGGACCGTGCAGCTACGTGCTCGCTGGGGACGCAATGGACTGAAGACTGCCACCAGATACGGCGGGAGGGTGCAGTCATTATAGGCGGCGCACGGAAGCGGTAGCAGCTGACCGTTTGAAAAAGCCTGGATCCCGACCTACAATGAGGAGTGGTACGGAGAGAGAGAGAGAGAGAGAGAGAGAGAGAGAGAGAGAGAGAGAGAGAGGCATTAGGGGAGGTACGAGTGGCTCTAAGTTCTGTAGTTCATGACCGCAAATCGAGGAGAATACACGTTCAACTGCCGCCCCTCTCTCCTGGTGAAATCTTTTGGGACGACGATTTTTCTACTGAGCATTACGACCCGTTAATTATGAGCACTGTTTTTATCACGGCAGTTGTGATGAGTAATAAGAACAGTGAAGAATTTTCAGTTAGTTGTGGTACCATTCATTGGCTTTCCTGAATTTCGATTACCTAAGCTGCAGAGTGATTGTCAAGCAATGCAGGGGGAGGTACAGTCCTCAGCTGTATGCTTACAGGTAATACACTTATTAAACGCCTCTCTGTCCAACACTAGCGTCTTGTTGGTTGAACATAAATCCCACCAAAAATAAAGATAGTACCTTCCACTCTAGCGCTTTTCCCACCAACTTGTGGGAGAAGGATAGAGTCTGCGTATGTCTGCCACTAGTTTCGAGTGGTATTGTGAAATTTTTTCCTAGCAGGTAACTCCAGTTTTGTGGTATCATCGATTTTTCAGCTGTATTGCGATTTGGGGTATTCCTTGTATAGCGCCAAGCATATAGGTGAGTAATTAGGACCAATATTTATGATTAATTATGTAATTAGGACTGATCTTTATTTTAGTTTCACAATCAAAATAAATAATGCACGCTAACCTAACCTTCCTCTCCTGCATATAGCCAGTTTCCGTGTGTTGGGGGTGCATTCAGGCCTTCCTGTCCAGAAGGAATGGAATCGAGTACTAGAAAGGGCATCCACCATTTTTAATATCCTGCCAATTCCCGGTGGAGGGTGGGGGTGGGACGTTAGCACAGCCCTGCTACACAGAAATTCCCGCCAAAATTCGAAATTCCCACCAATAGTGAGTAGGGGATGTAGGGGAGGGGAGGGGGAGAGCGGAGGGACCCACATGCCGGCTGAGGTAAACTTATGACGTCATCCGGGGGTGGGTAGGTGTGGGGATAATTAATTGATCAGTTTAATTAATTTGCATATCAATTTGATATCAAAATCCCTTATTCCACTACTCTGTACTTCCCGTGGTGAGAGCTAATGCCTGAAATTTGGTATTCTCGTCACACTCTTGACACTGTAGATCTCGTAATATTGGATTCCCTAACGATTTCCGAAATGGAATGTTCCAAGCGTCTAGCTCCAACTGCCATTCCGCGTTCAAAGTCTTCATACCCGTTGTGCAGCTACAATCACATCGGAAACTTTTTCACGTGAATCGCCTGGGTACAGCTCCGCCAATGCACTGCCCTTTTATACCTTGTGTACACGATACTACCGCCATCCCATGACTTTTGTCCCCTCTGTGTAACACGCCTCTTGCAGTCACGATGTCTTCACCAGCAAAGAAACAGCTCAAAAATTGAAGACTGTTCACACCTGAAAGTGACATGCTGCAAATCGAAATTCGGCAGCCTGATGATAAACAGGAAGTTACACGCCAGGTAGACATACCGACGTCAAAGGTATTTACCAAAACCATGGGAGGAGTTAAGATGCTTTCGAAAAATATTCGGAATGTTAGGGGCAGAAACGAGCATTTGCTCATGTCTCATAGGCTAACGCCAAGACTAGGCTCTCAATGGCCGCTGAAGTGTCACGTGGATCTTTCGGAGAGTCAGAAAATGAGAGGAGGGGAGTCGTGTGGAAAATTCTCTCTCTTCTGACAGGCGAAGCAAAAAAGCATGAACCCTAGTTGGCTGACGCGGGTTTGTTGCGGAATTATTTTTCGTTGTGGCGGCAGAGTTAGAGAAACGAAAAATTACAGAGGACATTCGGTTTTCAAAAAGCGGTAGAGAGAAGATTTGGTGTCAGAGAGCGGTGGAGAGAACTTCCGGTGTCGGAGATCAGCGTGTAACCAGCAGCTTTCTGATTCTGAGGTCGATGGAGAGCAGCTGGCGTTTGCTCGAGAGCTGAGGCGGCGGAGTATTCTTGTTACAGTGTAAGGATTTAACTGAGATCGGCATGGTGTGACGCTTAGGAACCTTGCGACAAATTTAGAGGCGTTTTACAGTTATAGTTATGTGTATTAACTTTTCATTTCAATTCTTCCGCAATTCGGGATTGTTGCAGTGAATCTTGAGTTACCATGACTTGCTTGTTAACTCGCATGGTGCGTGTATGAATTCTGGAGCATATCTAACCTCTCCTTAATACCATGGATGACTCAAATTATTTTGCCACATCATTTAAACTCGATTTAATTACGATCTATGGAAGTACCACATGTTTTACACTGTTTTTCCCAGTACCTTGCAGACCCACTATACGTGCATTACTTGTAAGTGAGACACTTTAATACTTCATTTACTGTTTGTTAGATTTTAAAGAAGACACTCGCCATGTTTAGGTAAAATAAACGTGCAGTAATCTAATTCTCCTGGATATAATTTTGGTAGTTAGTTAATCCCATGTTACTTGAATATACATTGACCAAGGCCATCAGCCATACTTATGTGTGAGGGACATTGTTTATTATTACTGTTCTATGGAGCAAACATTCTTTTAAATAAAAGATGGTTTGCGATCAGCCTACAGGTCATATGATATATTCCTTTATTTTGTGTTGATCATTGATGCTCAGGCATCTGGTGACCCTTGTATTGAACCATTAGTAGAAAACAGCAACAGCTTGCTTAGTTCCTCCTCACATATTCGTTATTAACAGTAGTCTTCCTTCATTTAGATCATATTGCCAGTATAGTTAGTTTCTCTCCACATATTCTTCAGTAATAGTTCTGTTTCAAGGTATACACAAACGATTCCCAAACACTCGAAGAGCGTTTGACAAAGTGGCCAAGTGTCCTGCTGTCTTGCCGCCGATGGACATCATTTTCAACAACGGCTGTAAATAAAATAAGTTTAAATTTGTGGTACTGCACCACAGTTTGTACTCAACACTGCTAGACTGCATCAGACTCAGTAGTTGAGTGGTCGGCGAGGCTGACGGTCAAGCGCAGGACCCGGGTTCGATTCCTTGAACTGCCAGAGATTTTTCCTTGGTGGGAGGACAGGAATGTGTTGCACTGCGGCTAGTGAGGCCCAGTGAGGAGCTACTTGACCGAATGGTAGCGGTTTGAAGGTCAAGAAACCCCACAACGACCGGGAAAGCGGTGTGCTGACCGCCTACCCTCCATACCGCATCCAATGATGCCCTTGGCAAAGGATAACACGGCGGTCGCTCGGGCCCGATTGGCCTGTCTAGGGCCAGAATGTTGAATTTAATTTTTGTTAAAATGCTCCAAGCGGACATGCGGCTGTTTTCCAGGAAACCAGCCAGTGCACATTCCATGCAAACTACAATCACGCGCTTGCGTCGTGCATGGAAGACCCCATATTTTAATTCCTGTTTGACGAAATAGTTCACACAATTATAAATCTCAACCAAATCTCAATGGAAATTTCTGATAGGACGAATTTTCACTCTGCAGTAGAGTGTGCGCTGATTAGAAACTTCCTGACAGGTTAAACCTGTCTCTGTATGTCCATCTTTGTAGCGATGGTCGCTGGACTTGGCTGTTCGAGTGATGATGTCAAATTAAACGCCTTTCACCCGTCAACTTTCAACCTTATTTTGCTAGCCAACCAGTTTCGGAGCCTTATTACGCCATCTTCAGACCCAGTCACAGTTTGCGGGTGCTGTTTGAAGCGGTCACTGTAGGAAGTAGATATCTACTAATACCAGTATTGCTGGCCTTTGCTTGCATCACAAGCAAGGTAGATTATTACTACACGTCGGTCAGGGGCCTGTAGATGGCGTAATAAAGCGCCGAAACTGGTTGCATATTAAAATAAGGTTGAAAATTGACGACTGAAAGGTGTTTAATTTGGCGTCATCTGTTAAACCAGTGTACCTGACCAGGACTCGAACATGGAATCTTTGGATTTTCAGGTAAACACGCCACCGACAGAGCTATCCAGGCACAATGCAGCACCCTCCACCTCGCCGCTTTACTTTCGACGCTATCTCTCTTCAGTATTCCAAAATGCACGGTTCTCCTTAAAAGTTTGCGGGACTGCCACACTGGAAGATAGTATGGTACCGAAAATTCGATTTATGTTTGAAAATATGAATAATAACGAGATCGATCAGTAATTCTTTAATAATATTTTATATACTTCTTTGTGAAGGGAGTTGGTATTTAAGTTTGTCTGTGAAAGTACCACCATAAAGAGATCCATAACGTAAGTAACTTAATATGTAAAATTCGCTGGAAAAATATGTAAAATGCGCTGAACAAAGCTTGATTATTTTATAATCACTGGAACATCATTTTTTAGAGAGTTTATAACACTGAAAACTTCTTTTGGTGATGCAGGGAGTAGTTTTCTTATATCTAACATGTTCGCCGCGCCTGGCGGTAAAGCGCGTTCCTGGAAAATGAAAGGCCGCGGGCTCCAATCCGGGGTGTACCACGGAAACTTTGAGTCTTTCTTTAATCGAGCCTTTGCTGCTCAACGATGTGCGGAGTCGCCGTGAACAACACGTGATTCGTATTCAAAGCTGAACTGTAGTCTGGATAACTGGGATAGATTAGAAGCACGCAAGTAGCCAAAGTGGTGTCCAATAGAAAGACCTACACCCAGCTATTGAGCCACACGCACTCACAAACTTGTTTTGGACTGCTTCTTGTAGGAACTGCAGGTTATCGAATAAGGACATGGCAAAGCTACTGTTAATGCAACGAATCCGCATAGCCGGCAGAGCTTGGCTGGGTGGCCAGTGTTCAGCGCTAATGGCCGACCGCCGGGGGCTGCCTTCCGGAATGCCGTTCCGACGCCGCCTCCTCGTCGTCTTTTTAAGACCGTGTTTTTGACACATGCCAGCACGCTCACTTTTTAGGTGTCACGTTTCACATTCTTCGCATCGCCGTAATATGTCAGTGTAGTGTTGAAATTTGTCACTGTCCTCTACACGATGCAAAGATACATGTACCGATTATGCTATTTGGATTGTCATGCCGAAAGCTGGCGAATTTATTTTCATAGTAAGGAAGATAGTCCCTTAAATATGAAGGACTTTTGAAAAAACGTGTGACTTCGATAAATAATACTAAGACCGTTCAATGAGTAATGCAACCCATCTTATTCTCATTCTCAGCCGATTTCAGATGAAAAAATTCGGAATTCGTTGTGGATCATCGTGGAATATTCCCGCTTCAGCCCCTATAGTTTCATGAAGTTCCGATAGATGGCGGCGCTATACGTACCGTAGCCTTCAAATTGATGTCTGTAACGAGGGTGCGTTCCAAGCAGAGAGCTGTCATTGAGTTTAATTTGGCGGAAAAACCAGACCATCGCAGATATTCATAAGTTCTTGGAGAATGTGTACGGAGTCCTTGCAGTGAACAACTGCACGGTGGGTAGTTGGGCAAGGCGTCTGATATCATCGCAACGAGGTCGCGCAAACCCGTCCGATATCTCGCCAGCACACAGCCGTGACTCCTGCAATGTTGGAACGTGCGGACACTCATTCAAGGTGATCGAAGAATCACAATGAAATAATTCGCTGCTCAACTGGACGTCTCTGTCGGTAGTCTTGAGCCGGCCGCGGTGGTCTAGCGATTCTAGGCGCTCAGTCCGGAACCGGGCGACTGCTACGGTCGCAGGTTCGAATCCTGCCTCGGGCATGGATGTGTGTGATGTCCTTAGGTTAGTTAGGTTTAAGTAGTTCTAAGTTCTAGGGGACTGATGACCATAGATGTTCAGTCCCATAGTGCTCAGAGCCATTTGAACCTTTTTTTTTGAATTCTTAAGTGTGTTCTGATACCCTCAGGAAATTGAAGAAACGATTTCAGCGTGTTCGTAGCCACAAAAATGCAAACGAGCTTCTCCTTCTTCATGAGAACGCAAGGCCTAATACAAGTCTGCGCACCTGAGAGAAGTTCACGAAACTTCATTGGATTGCTCATCCTCATGTATCATACAGCCAGGATCTCGCATGTTCCGACTTCCATCTGTTTGGCCCAATGAAGGATCCACTCCACGGGAAACAGTAAGCGGATGATGGGGAGGTTATTGATGCTGCAAGATGTTGGCTCCGACGTCGGCCAGTGGTGCGGTACGATGCGGACATACGGGCCCTCCCAGTAGGACGGAGTAAGGCCGTCGCACTATCAGAAAAAAAGTGTTGCATTACTTATTGAATGCCTAGTCCTCGCAAGTTATTTGAATGTAAGCCAGAAGATTCTTTCCACTCATTGAACTCCTGTCTCATTACTATAGAAATAATATTCGTGACATGCCCCTCCACCTGCCCCCCTGTTTTCAACTATGCCTTTTCCCTTCGGAGGTTGGAGATGCGGGATGTTTACAGCGGGTACACACAGCCCGTTCAAAATGTTCCGAGAATGACTTCATTCCTGGCGTGTAGGCGGCGCCAGAGCAGTAACTATGGTAGCAGCTTAAACTGACAAGTGTAAACAACAGGTGTGCACTCGGCCAGCCAACTGTGAGCAAGCAGTGCTAAGTAGTGCGTGCGCGACCGTACTGAGGCAACGTTGTTGTGTCGCAAATAGCATTGGAGCAACATCTCTGAATCAAGTGATCAAGGTAATCTCCAGACTGTTTTGAGGAAAAGAAAAGTGTGTGCAAAGTTTTCCGAGTACGACTTCACTCCCAAACGAAAACAAATACGCTTGGCCGTCTGCCGTAACTTGTTAGAAATGCGATCACGGGAATTTCTTTTTTCAAAAAAATGGCTCTATGCACTGTGGGACTTAACATCTGCGGTCATCAGTCCCCTAGACTTAGAACTACTTAAACCTAACTGACCTAAGGAGATTACACACATCCAGGCCCGAGGCAGGATTCGAACCTGCGACCGTGGCAGCAGCGCGGTTTCGGATTGAAGCGCCTAGAATCGCTCAGCCACAGCGGCCGGCATTCTTTTTTTTTCGAAAAAATCATCACTGGTGACGAGACATAGTGTCACCAATACAAAACTACCGCAAACCGACAGAGTGCAGATATTCACATGAAGGGTCAACGCTTTAACGACATTACCGGCAATCGAACCAATGTAACGTGCGCGCTCAATGACATGTTTCACATGGTTATATGAATGTTCAGTGCGTTGTATTGAAGTGGGGGGATACTATGTGGGAAACCTGAAGCATTAGTGTCACAATATCAACGTTTCTATCGATGTGTGTCGATAAATGTTTTATGTAGTCATTAACTTTTGAATGATACTACGGAAATAAGAACAGTTTATATAACTGAACAGATTATATCGCGTTCCAAACAATGCACTCTCGACGGTTTTGTTAAATGTTAATGTGTGCGAAATCTTATGGGACTTAACTGCTAAGGTCATCAGTCCCTAAGCATACACACTACTTAACCTAAATTATCCTAAGGACAAACACACACACACCCATGTCCGAGGGAGGACTCGAACCTCCGCCGGGACCAGCCGCATAGTGCATGACTGCAGCACCCTAGACCTCTCGGCTAATCCCGCGCGGCGACGGTTTTGTAAATCTCATTAACACAACAAGTAATAATTTGAAAATTTTTGGTGTTCGTCACTTCGAAAAATTATTCATTGTTTCATGAACTGAAATGATTCTACAAATCCTTACCCATCGCTAGTTAAAACTACTGTTCTTTCTGTGCTCAGATAATTGCGAAATAGTAACAAAAATTAGAAGATTTGTTTCTACATCTACATCTACATCCATACTCTGCAAGCCACCTGACGGTGTGTGGCGGAGGGTACCCTGAGTACCTCTATCGGTTCTCCGTTCTATTCCAGTCTCGTATTGTTCGTGGAAAGAAGGATTGTCGGTATGCTTCTGTGTGGGCTCTAATCTCTCTGATTTTATCCTCATGGTCTCTTCGCGAGATATACGTAGGAGGGTGCAATATACTGCTTGACTCTTCGGTGAAGGTATGTTCTCGAAACTTTAACAAAAGCCCGTACCGAGCTACTGAGGAGCTCTCCTGCAGAGTCTTCCACTGGAGTTTATCTATCATCTCCGTAACGCTTTCACGATTAGTAAATGATCCTGTAACGAAGGGCGCTGCTCTCCGTTGGATCTTCTCTATCTCTTCTATCAACCCTATGTGGTACGGATCCCACACTGCTGAGCAGTATTCAAGCAGTGGGCGAACAAGCGTACTGTAACCTACTTCCTTTGTTTTCGGATTGCATTTCCTTAGGATTCTTCCAATGAATCTCAGTCTGGCATCTGCTTTACCGACGATCAACTTTATATGATCATTCCATTTTAAATCACTTCTAATGCGTACTCCCAGATTATTTATAGAATTAACTGCTTCCAGTTGCTGACCTGCTATTTTGTAGCTAAATGATAAGGGAACTATCTTTATGTATTCGCAGCACATTATACTTGTCTACATTGAGATTCAATTGCCACTCACTGCACCATGCATCAATTTGCTGCAGATCCTCCTGCATTTCAGTACAATTTTCCATTGTTACAACCTCTCGATACACCACAGCATCATCCTCAAAAAGCCTCAGTGAACTTCCGATGTCATCCACAAGGTCATTTATGTATATTGTGAATAGCAACGGTCCTATGACACTCCCCTGCGGCACACCTGAAATCACTCTTACTTCGGAAGACTTCTCTCCATTGAGGATGACATGCTACGTTCTGTTATCTAGGAACTCTTCAATCCAATCACACAATTGGTCTGATAGTCCATATGCTCTTACTTTGTTCATTAAACGACTGTGGGGAATTGTATCGAACGCCTTGCGGAAGTCAAGAAACACGGCATCTACCTGTGAACCCGTGTCTATGGCCCTCTGAGTCTCGTGGACGAATAGCGCGAGCTGGGTTTCACACGACCGTCTTTTTCGAAACCCATGCTGATTCCTACAGAGTAGATTTCTAGTCTCCAGAAAAGTCATTATACTCGAACATAATACGTGTTCCAAAATTCTACAACTGATCGACGTTAGAGATATAGGTCTATAGTTCTGCACATCTGTTCGACGTCCCTTCTTGAAAACGGGGATGACCTGTGCCCTTTTCCAATCCTTTGGAACGCTACGCTCTTCTTGAGACCTACGGTACACCGCTGCAAGAAGGGGGGCAAGTTCCTTCGCGTACTCTGTCTAAAATCGAACTGGTATCCCATCAGGTCCAGCGGCCTTTCCTCTTGAGCGATTTTAATCGTTTCTCTATCCCTCTGTCGTCAATTTCGATATCTACCATTTTGTCATCTGTGCGACAATCTAGAGAAGGAACTACAGTGCAGTCTTCCTCTGTGAAACAGCTTTGGAAAAAGACATTTAGTATTTCGGCCTTTAGTCTGTCATCCTCTGTTTCAGTACCATTTTGGTCACAGAGTGTCTGGACATTTTGTTTTGATCCACCTACTGCTTTGACATAAGACCAAAATTTCTTAGGATTTTCTACCAAGTCAGTACATAGAACTTTACTTTCGAATTCATTGAACGCCTCTCGCATAGCCCTCCTCACACTACATTTCGCTTCGCGTAATTTTTGTTTGTTCGCAAGGCTTTGGCTATGTTTATGTTTGCTGTGAAGTTCCCTTTGCTTCCGCAGCAGTTTTCTAACTCGGTTGTTGTACCACGGTGGCTCTTCTCCATCTCTTACGATCTTGCTTGGCACATACTCATCTAACGCATATTGTACGATATTTTTGAACTTTGTCCACTGATCCTCAAAACCATCTGTACTTGGGACAAAACTTTTGTGTTGAGCCGTCAGGTACTCCGTAATCTGCTTTTTGTCACTTTTGCTAAGCAGAAAAATCTTCCTACCTTTTTTAATATTTATATTTACGGCTGAAATCATCGATGCAGTAACCGCTTTATGATCGCTGATTCCCTGTTCTGCGTTAACTGTTTCAAATAGTTCGGGTCTGTTTGTCACCAGAAGGTCTAATATGTTATCGCCACGAGTCGGTTCTCTGTTTAACTGCTCAAGGTAGTTTTCAGATAAAGCACTTAAAAAAATTTCGCTGGATTCTTTGTCCCTGCCACCCGTTATGAACGTCTGAGTCTCCCAGTCTATATCCGGCAAATTAAAATATCCACCCAGAACTATAACATGGTGGGGAAATCTACTCGAAATATTTTCCAAATTATCCTTCAGGTGCTCAGCCACAACAGCTGATGAGCCAGGGGGCCTATACAGACATCCAATTACCATGTTTGAGCCTGCTTTAACCGTGACCTTCACCCAAATATTTTCGCATTTCGGATCTCCGTCAATTTCCTTCGATACTATTGCATTTCTTATCGCTATAAACACGCCTCCCCCTTCACTGTCCAGCCTGTCTCTGCGGTATACATTCCAATCTGAGTTTAGGATATCATTACCGTTTACGTCTGGTTTCAGCCAACTTTCTGTCCCTAGTACTGTATGGGCGTTGCGACCGTTTATTAATGAGAGCAGTTCTGGGACCTATCTATAGGCACTCCTGCAGTTTACTATTAGCACATTAATATTGTTATTCCCTGTTGCATTTTGCCTACTCCTACCTTGCTGCGTCTCAGGAGGCGTCTTGTCGGGCCTAGGGAGGGGATTCTCTAACCTAAAAAACCCCCATGTGCACTCCACACGTACTCCGCTAACCTTGTAGCCGCTTCCGGCGTGTAGTGCACGCCTGACCTATTCAGGGGGACCCTACAATTCTCCACCCGATAGCGGAGGTCGAGAAATTTGCACCCCAGATCTCCGCAGCATCGTCTGAGCCTCTGGTTTAAGCCTTCCACTCGGCTCCAAACCAGTGGACCGCAATCGGTTCTGGGAACGATACTACAAATAGTTAGCTCTGATTCCACCCCGAGAGCGAGGCTTTCCGCCTTCGCTAATTCCGCCAACCGCCTGTACGAACTGAGGATGACCTCTGAACCCAGACGGCAGGAGTCATTGGTGTCGACAGGAGCAACAATTTGCAGTCGGGTGCACCGAGTGCTCTCTATCGCCGCCGGCAGAGCCCCCTCCACATCTCGGATGAGACCCCCCGGCAAGCAGACTGAGTGAACACTGGCCTTCTTCCTCGACCTTTCCGCTATTTCCCTAAGGGGCTCCATCACCCGCCTAACGTTGGAGCTCCCAATAACTAATAAACCCCTCCCCCCGTGTGCCTGCTCGGACCTTGCTGAAGGAGTGGCCACATGTCCACTCACAGGCAGACCGGGCGATGCCACACGGCCAGCCTCCACAATTAACCCTCCGCCTCGTGCGCCGCGAACGCCGCTGAACCCGCCACTCCCCTTGGGGAGAGGGTGGCCCAACCGCGCCCGGTACCCGCGAAGATGTCTCGACAGCAGGGACAGTGGGTGAAGCATGTAACACCTGGGGTGTACCATACGACGCACCAGACTCCCCACTGCCGCTACACTCCGAGGCAGCAGCCTGAAGACGGCTGACCGCGGCCATCAACACGTTCAGCTGTTCGCGAACAGTGGCCAGCTCCTCCTGCGTCCGTACACAGCAGTCAAGCATAAGTAGCTAAATGCGACAATTTCTCTATTTTCTTCACTGCGAGAGATTTCTGTACGGAAATTAGTTTGCAAAACTCAGCTTTCACTTTGCCTAGCGCTACCTGAAATTACAATTACAGTACATCCTATCAGAGCACACGTTGTCGCACGTGTTAGATGCCGCGACACCGCATGTTTGGCAGGGATACGACATTCCATGACATGGAAATTTGATAAATGTATGTTACCACTGTTTACAAATTTCTCGGTTCACAACGAAAGTTGCCGTTTTCTTTGCATGATAACTTCCCCAGCTCTCTTCTCAAGTGCTCGCCATTTGGGCTCCAGTCAACCTACGAAAGGGCCTTCTGCGTGCCTCCCCAGCAATTATTTATCACCGCCGTCAAGAATAAAACAGACTCAGAGAAAATTCGCCGAGAAAGCCTTAAAGGTCAAATATTATTAGGCTCTAGCTAGTGCTTATGTAGGATTGACTGATTGATTATCGGATCGCATGTCTGATTGGGAGACCCCGAGGGGTAGGTGCAGCTACCTAATTGGCAATGTTTTTATTTCCTTCCTGCATAATGTCTTCTGTCCTTCGCAAAGTGTGAGAGTTGCGTGTATCTCTTCGGTTTAGGTGACTAATGTCTGTATGTAGCATGGTGTCATGTTTGTGTTGGATGATAATGAGAGAAGAGAGAGAGAGCTATACCCTGTGTCCTCTCAAATAATACAAAGTGGCCGTCAGGCTTGCTTTTCCATTAAGGACACCGATACACTACACTTTTCAAAACGCTACAAAATGTGACACCTAAACGATTCTTCTATATCCCTCAGTCAAGGTGTTCGTACAGTTTGTATGGTCTTCTCGTTGATATCTTCCTTCAAGCAATTTTTTGTAAGGACAACGCTTTTCTGCGGACTTTTCAGGATGTGTTTTGTATCTGATTACGTTTTTTTGCATTGCCCCGCATCTTGCTCAATAACGTTGTCATATTCGCTTCTTATTGTAGCGGGTGGCTACAGTTAAAGAGCGGCTATCACAGACGTCTAGTGCGAGCTATGACTATGGTAATGCAGCGAAACTTGGTAGATATGCTAATGCATGAATGCGGAGCCGATCTAAGCTGGAAAAAATTAGGTCCAATTTTGGCCATCAGATGAAAATAGGGAGCAGTGAACGCAAGAAAGACGGATAGAAATGTTTCTATGTGTAATGGATGAGGAACTGGATGTGGGCGGAGAAAGTAAAACAAATGAGAAATGCGTTATGTCGATTTTATTATTAACCGATACTTACACAGTTTGTTCAATATAAGCACCGGAGACGTCGACAAGATGCTCGGTTGGAAACTAATTAACGTATTGTTGCACACCGGCCGTCAGATCAGGTAAAGACCGTAAGTGTCTCTGGGAAATGCAGTCCTATTGATATCCCCAGAGCCAAAAGTCATATGGATTCAGATCAGGTGATCTTGCAGACCATGGATCTGGAAACATCTGGATGTAACACGTTCGTGGAAGATTGTATTAAGCAGATCTTTAACGGGGGGAGCGCCATGAGGTGTTGCCCCATCTTGTTTGAAAACAGTGGTCTCCACACGGTTGAGCTTTCCCGAAGCAGCAATCACATGCTGTAAAAGGAGGTTCTGATAACGTGCAGAAGTCACGGTACACCTGACAGGCGCTCTCGGTGTATTCTCTGCAAAGAAGAATGGACCGAGAGTAAAGGTGCTTGTGTATCCACACCACACAGTCACATAACGCGATTGCAACGGCTGTCTCTTTGTGCATAACTCGTGGTTTAACAGTACTCCGAATTCGCACTCCTGTGTATTCACTGCACCCTGTAGTACAAAATGTGCCTCGTCACTTCATAGATTATTGCCCGGCCACATGTCATCAACTTCGATTCGTGCCAGGAACAGAAGAGCAAATTCAGAACGTTGCTGATGGTCGTGAGATTTCAGTTGCTGCACCGTATGGATCTTGTACGGGTGCCAGTGTAAAAAAGACAGCAAAACTTTCCGTACCGTACTGTTGAGTATGGGATGGACAATTCTCGTGACACTGCACAAGCACTAGCACTATCCGGGGCACGTGCTGCGTGGCCAGTTACAGTAACAACCTCGTCTATAACTTCCACCAGGATAGGACGACTTCCTCTTCCAGGTGCCACACCAAGCACACTCGTGTTTTCGAATTTCATTATCGGCTTCTTTAAACCATTTAATGACATTTTATTCGACGATACTCTCTCCATGCAGAACTGCCGTTCACATAAAACAGTTTCACTAACGGCTTACGGTCTCTCTTCTCGATAGCCATACTGTTCACTCATGTTATGGCTTGTCAAATGAAAGCGTTGGTGTCGTACCACTATACAAACAGTGTACAGCGTCAAATTCGCACCTGTTGGCCATATCTGGATCTAATTTGTTTCCAAGCGTAAATCGGTTCCGCATTAACACGTTAGCATGTTAGCATATCTACCAAGTTTCGCTGCCGTACGATAATTAAAGCCCACACTGGACTTCCGTGAGTGGCTGTACTTTAATTATAAGCACAGGACACTTAACTATATGAATATTTGATAACACTCTATATATTGGTGAAATAATTGCTTATTTCTAAGCCGTGGCCTCCTCCCGGAGCAATGAACACATTCGGCTCCAAAGCCTTCGCCGTCGCTGTCGTCTCTCCGTGCCCACCGACAAGGTCGTCACGAAACGAAGCCACTCGTAAAAACAGTCTGCCTCATCTCTTTGTTAGCCTGTAAAATTCATGAGGAGGGTTCGCTGCGCTATACATCTTTCTAACAACGTATTACTAAACTTCCGACCGACGCAAGGAACCAGAACAGCACACAGGATTTGACATTTAACTAGTTTCATTTTCTCTCCAACTTATCGCTACCCACTTTATAACATCTTGCAGGCTTAAAAAGGAAAATATAAGAGTAGTAAGGAATGCAACAGCCTCTACACGCCCTTGAATACGTTATATCCGCTCATTGATCCGATGATTCCTAGCCAATTCCATTAGGTAATTAATGGAACGAAGATTAGAATATGACGTCCTGTCGACGTCGCTGTGATTAGAGACGGAACACAAGTTCGTATTACGAAATGATGGGGAAAGAAATAGGCCGTGAGCTTTTCAAAAGAACCATCCCAGTATTTGCTTGGAGCGATTTAGCGAAATCACGGAAATCTCCAATCTGAATGGCCCGGAAGGGACTTGAACCGCCGTTACATGTATGGATTAGAGGATTCATTTCAAAGTTTAAAAACTCGCCTTAAGCTGATACAGAAGTTGGTGGTCTTTATACTCCTTTTCGTCGGCGTCACTTCCTAAAGGCATTAGCTACATTGTCTAACCACAGATCATTGTTCGTAGTGTAATGGACATGACGTCTTCAGTATCAGATGTAGCCCATTTTGGGTTCGTTCCTGCGTTCACAACATAAAATTCAAACAAACGAACAACTACATGCTCACAGATGTCACAGCTTTTCATTGCGGTAACATTTTCGACACCAAACTCTGTTATCGCTAATTCAGAAACATGGACTTTCTCACAAATCAATAACACGTAATACTTTCACGAACTGATATTGACCAAAATGATTTGTTTCATAGATATAAAATGCGCATGTGGCATATTTGGCCGGCTAGTGAAAGACTTTATTTGACGCCATTTCGACTACTTGAGCGTCGATGATTATGAGGACAAAGCACACACCCAATCCCGAGCGAAGAAAATCACCGCCCGTTCCTGGAAACGGACTCGAGGTCCCGAGATCAGAAGTAGCAACGCTAACCACAAGATTACAAGCTGCTGACTCATAGGCAACTCTACATTATCTTCAAGTTTCTTCCTCAGTGACGTTATTCTTTTGAGACGGTTAGATCAGTTTAACTATTATTTACATCTTTATAAATGTTTCGTGGTTTCTTGAAATCTCTGATCTATCGTATTAGAAGTATTAACGCACCTTGTGGTGGAAACGTAGATGATAACTCGCCCAGCTGTCTAACACGCTTTCATCAACAGCGGAGCGCACTATCACTGGCCTGGCTCCTTGGAGATGGATGAGTCACAAAATCGGCTGCAACATCTTTTTCTAAGGAAACACAAGCCACCTTACACTGAAGGGCAGAGGGTACTTGTGTTATCGCCATCATTTCACCCCTTTCGTGCCCCACTCACGAATAGTGCATGGAAAGAATGACTATGATTGAGCCTCCGTTACGAGCTCTGAGTTCTTTGAAGTTCCCGTAGAGGTCATTTCGCGAAATTTGAGTCGGAGGAAGTACTATGTCACCTGACTCTTCTCGGAACGTAAGCAGATGATACACAACGCGTCTCCAGCAGGAGTTTGATGAGCATCTGTGTAGCGCCGTCGTTCTTGCCAAAAGAACACTTGACGAAAGATCTGTCGATCTTCACCATCTCGTCTATTAATCCTACGTAATAAGGGTACAAGACTGACAAACTATTCTCAAGATCGGTCGAACGAGTGTATTATAAGCCACCTGTTTCATACATTTCCTTAGGATTCCCCCAATGAATCGAAGCGTGGTATCTGCTTTTGCTACAGTCTTTTTTTGTGGTCGAACCACTTTAGGTCACTCCGCACGGATGGTACTTATTTTACAGTTCTTACTGTTTCCAGTGATCTACTGCTAGTATTGTGAGCGAGCTATTAAGAATTTTTCGCTTTTTACTCACATTATTTTAAATTTATTTACACTGAGGGTCAGTTGCCAGTCCCTGCATCAAGAGTCGGTCCTCTGTCTTCCTGCATACCTTTAGAGTCTTCTGGCATTGCAACATGAAAGCTTCCTCTATCTTCTAACTTTTAGCTGTGAGTGCATAACATATTATGTGTCCGGTTTTAATGCCCTGGAAATATTCCCCTTTGTATGACATTTGACCCATAAATAAATAGCAATGCGATATGACTACATTTAGAGGAATGTGAGGTAGTGAGACCAGCTTTCATAGAGCAGCGGAACAGTGAAGGTGCCCTTAATATAAACTAAATCGAGATAAACTGCAATCGAGACCCTCTAACTATTCTAACAAAACCATTCAGGGTATCTTTCCTTATAGGAACTTCACACACTGTGTTATGATACTTGACGAAAGGGAACTAAATCATTTGAATGTAAAGTCTCGAAGTATTCCTTGTCGCAGTTGGTGTCCTGAAAATCACGGCGATTGACACTTACCTTAGTTAGCTGAAAATTACATACAAAGCGGAAAATAGTGTGGCTGCTAAAAGCAATTTCTAGAAATGTTTTTTTCTGCTGAAGACAACTCATTTCAAATGTAGTTTAAACAGATTACACTTGCACGTCTTACGTTCATGGACAAAGCTGAAATGAGTACACGAAGGACTGAAAAATGATTTCGTGAGGAAGAGAATTCAAGTTCATATGGTTCAAATGGCCTTGAGCACTATGGGAATTAACTTCTGAGGTCATCACTCCCCTAGAGCTTAGAACTATTTAAACCTAGCTAACCTAAGGAAATCATACACATCCATGCCCGAGGAAGGATTCGAACCTGCGACCGTAGCGGTCGCGCGGTTCCAGACTGTAGCGCCTAGAACCGCTCGGTCACTCCGGCCGGCAAGAATTCAGGATAGACTTGCATTCAAACTCAGTTATTATTCTGAAAGACATAAAAGCGCACAAATGTCTGCTGGCGGCCCACGTGACTGTATAGAACCAAAAATATACAACGGACAGAAAAATAACCCCATATTCATGATAATACCAGCAATATTATTTAAAGAGTGAGAAAGTAGTGAACAAAGCTACCGATATGCTCAGATGGCTAAGTGAAAAATAGATTTTGATCTTCACGTATTCATACGCTCATCAAATAATACAAGCCTTAAATAATAAAATATCGCTAGCTGGCTTTTTTTGATCTTCCCAAGGCGTTTGATTGTGTAGATCATGTTACTTTCTTAGAAAAACTCAAGTTTTCTGGAATTTAAGATTTTATGTACAGCTGGTTGGAATCATACTTAACAGACACACACACACACACACACACACACACACACACACACACACACACACACACACACACACACACACAAAGGGAGTCCCGCAGGGTGTGTGTGAATGACCTTCCCCTTAACATTCAACAAGCGAAATTGGCACTTTTTGCAGGTGATACTAGCGTTATAATAAATACTATTAGCGAGAAGGCAGCGGAAGAGATGGTAAAAGGAAGTAACAGCAGAGATGGTAAATGATAGTTTCCAAATAATTATAAAGTGGTCCCAAGAGAATGGACCCTCCCTAAACCTTGCAGAAAAACACAGCATATTCAGTTCTGTACAAAAAATAGAGTCATATCAAGAAGTGATGTAGCACAGGAGCAGGAGTCAGTAAATAAGGTAGAATGCTACAAATTTTTGTTTGTACGTACTGATGAAACCGGTACTTGGAACAATTCAAACAGTTGAGTTCAGCTACTTTTTCTTATCTATAATTGCTAATCTAGGAAATAAACGAATCAACCTCCTAACGTATTTTGCATTTTTCCCCTCGGTAACATCTTATGGAATAATTTACTGGGGTAACTCTTCAGTTGAAATGGAAGCACTGATTGCTCAAAAACGCGCAGTGAGAATTATATTTGGTGTTCACCCACGGACGTCATACAGGTACCTCTTCAAGGAGCTAGGCATTTTAACTGCGCCATCACAAAATATACATTTGCTAATGAAATTCGTCATAAATAAAAAATGGTTCAAATGGCTCTGAGCACTATGGGATTTATCATCTGAGGTCATCAGTCCCATACAACTTAGAACTACTTAAACCTAACTAACCTAAGGACATCACACACATCCATGCCCGAGGCAGGATTCGAACGTGCGACCGTAGCGGTCGTCATAAATAATCCATCACTATTTGAGAAGATCAGTAACGTCCATACCTACAACACTAGAGGGAAAAATGACCTTTATTACACATTATTAAGCTGTCTGTGACTCAGAAAGGAGTTCAGTATGCAGCAACAAAATTTTTTATCATTCCCTCAATAAAATAAAATGTCTGAAAAGTAAGAAAGGAAAATAAAAGAGAAGAGCGGGATAAAGAAGAAAACCTCGTTTTTAAGTGTGGTTGCAAGACTAGGAATAAAATAACGAGTTCTTAGTATTAACCCTAATTATGCATATATATCCTTTAAACGGACTCGTTCCACATCATTTCGATAGAAAAATCGTTCAAATTATATATGGAACATGTAACTAACTAATCATGGAGAGCATGGCTTCGAAGTACCCATGCCAACATTATGAGATAAAAAGTCTCTACTTTTCAGTTAGGTGGTAGGCAGAAGGATGTTCACAGCATCAGGCGGAAATTCAGAGTAGAGAACAGAATCAGAGTGAATGTCTGGCAGTCCACACAGTGCAACCGCACTCAACGCCTCGGCGCCAAGCAATATGATTGCCCGACTGTACTCTACGTCCTGAATTATGCCTAATAACGTGCACTGTATTACCAAAGATACGGTTATGTAGCAGGAGAAAACACTAATTATAGAGTCTGAGTCATACGAATGCTTCGCAATTCGTGTACTGATAATGCTATATCCATGCGTAGTCGGATATCAGCGCACACGTCAGATCCCAGGAGAGAACAGGTGGAAAAGAACACGACACCAGGCGTTACTTGAAGTAAACACGGCTGATTGCTGGCAGACAGGACAGAGACAAGGACAAACCCAAAGCAATCTATGCAACAACGAGGTGCAAAATAGAACCCGCACCACAACGATGTTCACAGCTCAAGAGCAAAGAGAGACATAACTCGAATCTCTACCAAAGAGGAAGACCAAGTGGCTAGCGAGGTTTTTATCGAATAAACGACAATACAGCGATGATAGAATCTGACAATATCAGAAGCGAGTAAAGAAATGACTTATCGCTCACTAGGCGGCCGTATTTATACCGGCAGCGAGCGCAGTACTGCGACAGTATTATGCCCTCTCACTGCCATTTAGGTCCATTTCCTCCGGTAGGCATCATTTTCCGTAGAACTGGATACCAAATTCCTCGTCCTCCCACACGCTTCCCCCCCCCCCCGCCCCCTCCTGCCCACAAGTACGTGCGGAAACGTCCAGACGGTGCTGTGGAGGGTGGAATGGAGGCATGGGCCAAGTCCCGGCCCCGTCCACTCCTGGCTGCGTGGGGGGGAAAGGTGTCCAGTGGTGTCCATATGGACATCACTGGCTACGGGCATGCCAGAGCTAGCCACTGAATCATGTGGATGCACAAAATATTGCCTGTGCATCAGTGGGGAGTCGTAGGCAGTCGATAGGACCGTCGGCTGTGGCGCTAATTGTCGCCAGTAGGTGGTGGAAAAGGTGGTGATAGATGCGACGCTTACAGTTGGGGCTAGAGCTGGTTTTGGTGGCGGCGCTCGAGCCCTACCTGTGTTTGGACTGACGTAATCTGCCGCCCATGTGTCTCCACTGTCGCCGGCGCCCAAGCTTCAACACTCTCATAGGAGCTGGTCCACACAGCCGAGCCACATGTGTAATACTGTGAGGGATTAAAGTGGAGCTCTGAAAGGAGTGGTATCAGAAGTAGGGTCCATGGTTGCCACCTATTCAGGAGCTCGGAGGGGCTGTGACTGTTAATCAGCGTTGTTCTGTAAGTACTCAAAAACAGGACGAGGGTTAACATAGTGGCAAAGTATTCGACAGCTTTTTTATTCGATGCTTAAAATTCCGAATGAAACGTTCTATTTGACCATTTGAGGAAGTATGGAACGGAGGGTTAGAAACATGTTTCATGCTATTGACCTCTCAGAAATCTCTGAGGGCAAATGCCATGAATTGCGCCCCTTTATCAGAGACCAATGTGTGAGGCAACGTTTCAATGGTCAAAACCTGTGCCAAGGTGGTGAGAGTGGCGTCTGTCATGGAGGAAGCCATGAATACAACATATGGGTACTTCGAGTAAAAATCCACAATTAGCAACCACATCAAGCCCGAAAACAGCCCCCCCCCCCAAAAAAAAAGATTAATGCAGTCCCAGGGGATGTAGGGGGTAGGCGATGTGGCGAAAAATTGTGACGATGCTGCCTGCGGCTGCACACCATTCTCTCAATGTTGCTATTGATCCCAGGCTAGTACATATGTTAGATGTTAGAAAGGCTTCCATGTGGGACATTCCCCAATGTCCATGGTGTAGCAAGCTCAACACTTGTTGGCGCAGTTCTGCTGGGGTAGCCACCTGATGTGTTTTTTTTTTTTTTTGTTTGTTTGTGGTTTTAGGGCGCAAAACTTCTATGGTCATTAGCGCCCAGCCCGTGACATAGAAAACAGGAAAAAAACGAAATTTAAAATCAGCAGCAATGGGAACAAAATCATAAAATTTGAGAAACTAAAGGCAGAAGGAATGCTTAAAAATCCACTATAGAAAGGGGTTGGTTGTCCCCCAAAAAAAAGCTTCAAATGACTGACGTCATTTCACTGTCACTAATAAACTGTAGAACGCGGTCAGCTGAGCGCGTGTCATCTGCTAAAATCGACGATAGATCAGGCGATAGCTGTAGACGGGAGCGTAACGGATTAAAATAGGGGCATTCAATTAAAAGGTGTCTGACCGTCCACAGCTGAGAGCAGTGGGGACAGAGTGGGGGAGGATCACCGCTTAAAAGATGTCGATGGCTAAAAAGACAGTGCCCTATCCGGAGTCGAGCTAAAATTACCTCCTCCCGACGACGCTTTCGGGAGGAAGAGGTCCAAGCGCAAGGAAGGGCTTTCACTTCCCGCAATTTATTGTGGGAAAGTGTTGACCAATGCGCATGCCATAAATGAGTAGCTTGGCGACATAAAACGCTCCGTAGATCGGTAAACGGAAGAGACTGAATAGCTGGCCGAGGAAGAGAGACTGCAGCCTTGGCCGCTATATCGGCCGCCTCATTTCCACAGATACCAGCGTGTCCCGGGAGCCAGAGGAACGCCACTGAGACGCCCCCCAGGTGGAGCAAGCGCAGACAGTCCTGAATCCGGTGGATCAGAGGGTGCACAGGGTAAAGAGCTTGGAGACTTAGGAGAGAGCTGAGAGAATCTGAGCAGATTACGTATTGTATCCGCTAATGGCGGCGGATGTAGTGGACAGCCTGGAGAACAGCGTAAAGCTCCGCAGTATAAACCGAACACTGGTCGGGAAGCCGAAAGTTATTTGGGGTGTCGCCAACAATATAGGCACTCCCTACACCTAACGATGTTTTCGAGCCATCGGTGTAAATAAATGTGGCTTCCGTCATTTGTGCACATAGAGCAGCAAATGCCCGACGGTAAACAAGTGTAGGGGTACCATCCTTGGGAAATTGACATAGGTCTCTGAGCAAGTTGATCCGGGGACGGAGCCAAGGCGGTGCTGTACCCCAAGTTGTCAAGAAGGTTTTAGGAAAGCGGAAGGAAAGAGAATGGAGCAGTTGACGGAAGCGGACTCCCGGGGGTAGTAGGGAGGAGGAGCGGCCTGCATACCCGACATCAAAGGAGGCGTCGAAAAAAAGGTCATGCGCTGGATTAGCAGGCATGGAAGACAGATGGCTAGCATAACGACTCAGAAGGACTGCCCGCCGATTGGACAGCGGAGGTTCAGCAGTCTCAGCATAAAGGCTTTCCACAGGGCTGGTGTAAAAAGCTCCAGATACTAAACGTAATCCACGGTGGTGGATAGAGTCGAGACGCCGAAGAATAGACGGCCGAGCAGAGGAGTAGACTATGCTTCCATAATCCAATTTCGAGCGCACTAAGGCGCGATAGAGGCGGAGAAGGACCACTCGGTCCGCTCCCCAAGAGGTACCATTCAGGACACGGAGGGCGTTAAGCGAACGCAGACAGCGAGCCGAAAGATAGGAAACGTGGGAGGACCAGCACAGTTTTCTGTCAAACATAAGACCCAAGAATTTAGCGACGTCGGAAAACGGAAGGTTGACAGGACCTAGATGTAAGGAGGGCGGAAGAAACTCCTTACGTCGCCAAAAATTTACACAAACGGTCTTACTGGGTGAGAAACGGAAGCCGGTTTCGATGCTCCACGAGTGGAGGCGATCGAGACATCCTTGAAGACGTCTTTCAAGAAGGCTGGTCCGTTGAGAGCTGTAGTAGATCGCAAAATCGTCCACAAAGAGGGAGCCCGAGACATCAGGAAGGAGACAATCCATAATTGGATTAATGGCGATGGCAAACAGTACAACACTCAGCACGGAGCCCTGGGGTACCCCGTTTTCTTGGGAGAAAGTACGGGAGAGAGTAGTGTTCACCCGCACCCTAAATGTGCGCTCTGCCATAAATTCGCGAAGAAAAGGGGGCAGCCGGCCTCGAAAGCCCCAAGAGAACAGTGTGCGGAGAATGCCTGTCCTCCAACAGGTATCGTATGCTCTCTCCAGATCAAAAAATATTGCTACCGTTTGGCGTTTCCGGAGAAAATTGTTCATGATATAAGTGGAGAGAGCAACAAGATGGTCAACGGCAGAACGATGCTTTCGGAATCCGCATTGGGCTGGTGTTAAAAGACTGCGGGACTCCAGCCACCAAGCTAAACGGTAATTCACCATACGCTCCAAAACCTTACAGACACTACTCGTGAGAGAAATGGGGCGATAGCTAGAGGGGAGATGTTTGTCCTTTCCAGGTTTCGGAACGGGAACGACAATAGCTTCCCGCCATCGCCTGGGAAAGGTACTGTCGGTCCAAATTCGATTATAAAGGCGAAGGAGGTAACGCAGGCTATGGGTTGATAAATGCAGCAACATTTGGACATGGATACCATCCGGTCCTGGGGCGGAGGAGCGAGAAGAAGAGAGTGCATGTTGGAGTTCGCGCATGGAGAAAACAGTATTGTAGCTTTCGCGATTGTGAGAGGAGAAAGCAAGATGTCGCACTTCCGCTGCACGTTTCTTCGGGAGAAACGCTGGTGGGTAATTTGAAGAGCTCGAAATCTCAGCAAAGTGCTGACCCAATGAGTTAGAAATTGCGACGGGGTCCACTAAGGTATCATGCGCGACAGTGAGGCCAGAGACCGGGGAGAAACTAGGCGCGCCTGAGAACCGTCGAAGCCGACTCCAAACTTCCGAGGAGGGAGTGAAGGTGTTAAATGAGCTAATAAAGTATTTCCAGCTTGCCTTCTTGCTATCGCGGATGACGCGACGGCATCGCGCACGGAGCTGCTTATATCGGATACAGTTGGCCAAAGTTGGATGGTGACGGAAAATGCGAAGAGCACGTCGCCGCTCACGTATTGCGTCACGGCATGCCTCGTTCCACCAAGGAACTGGAGGGCGCCGGGGCAATTCGGAGGTGCGTGGTATTGAACGTTCCGCAGCTGTGAGAATAACGTCGGTAAAATGTGTGACCTCATCGTCGACGCTGGGAAAGCGACGGTCATCGAATGTCGCTAGAGACGAAAAAAGTGTCCAATCGGCTTGGGCAAACTTCCAGCGACGCGAGCGCATATATGGCAGTTGAGGCTGCAGTCGAAGAACACATGGAAAGTGGTCACTCGAGTGTGTATCATCAAGGGCGAACCATTCGAAGCGCCGAGCTAGCGGAACAGTACCGACCGCAAGGTCTAAATGAGATAAATTTGCTGTGGAGGCAGACAAAAATGTGGGGACCCCAGTGTTGAGGCAGACTAGATCCGCTTGGTGGAAGACGTCTAGCAATAGTGAGCCACGTGGACAAGGATGTGGAGATCCCCAAAGCGGGTGGTGGGCATTGAAGTCCCCAACCAGCAAATAGGGGGGTGGAAGCTTATCAAGAAGATGAAGGAGATCAGCTCGTGCCATTGGTGTAGACGATGGAATGTATACCGTACAAAGAGAGAACGTGTATCCAGAAAGGGAAAGACGGACGGCGACAGCTTGGAAGGAAGTGTTTAAGGGGATTGGGTGATAATGGAGAGTATCATGGAGCAGAATCATGAGTCCTCCATGGGCTGGAGTGCCTTCAACAGAGGGGAGGTCATATCGGACGGACTGAAAATGAGGGAGAACAAAGCGGTCATGGGGACGCAGCTTTGTTTCCTGAAGACAGAAGATGACCGGCGAGTAGGATCGTAAGAGGATCGACAATTCCTCCCGATTGGCGCGAATGCCGCGGATATTCCAGTGGATAATGGACATAGGGTGAACAGAAAATGGAGGAACGTGACCAAGGGTGCTGTCAACTCAACGACTGCTCAGAGCTTGCGACCGACAGCAGGGAATGGCATTCAGTCGAAGGCAGAAGATCCTGATCCATAGGTTGGTCAGGAGCAGCTCCTGCCACCAACGATCGGCCAGTTGACCGGCCACCAGCAGTGCGCCTCGGCGACACAGAAGATGGCCGAGGGCGATTTCCGCCAGGTGGTGCTGTAGATGGGACACGCCTTGGCGGAGAAGGAGAGGAACTGTGTTTCTTCGTAGCCTTCTTAGAAGTATGATGTTTAGATGAAGGAGGAACCGATGGTTGTGAAGTTGCGGTACGTAAAAACTCTTCACGAGAATGCTCTTTTTTCGAAGACTTGGCGTCTGACTTTTGGGCTCGAGATTTAACAGAACCCGATGAAGGGTGAGCCATAGAGTGGGCAGGCGAAAGGGGTGAGGTTGAACGGGCGATCTTTGCGCTGGCCGATCTGACGACCGTGGTACTAAAGGTGAAGTCGCAAGTCTGCGTGGCCGCCTCCTTTGTTGGTCGAGGAGAAGCAAGGACAGCGCTGTATTTACCTTTCTGAGGCACGGTGGGCTGTCGACTGGCGAGTAACTTTCGAGCAGCAAAGGTCGACACCTTTTCCTTCACTCTTATTTCCTGGATGAGCTTTTCATCCTTAAAAACGGGGCAATCTCGAGAGGAGGCAGCGTGGTCACCCATACAGTTGATGCAGCGAGGGGATGGAGGTGGACAAGCACCCTCATGGGCATCCTTGCCACAAGTAACACATTTGGCCGGATTGGAACAGGACTGGCTGGTATGATTGAACCGCTGACATCGATAGCAACGCGTAGGGTTTGGGACATAAGGGCGAACGGAAATTATCTCATAGCCTGCTTTGATTTTTGATGGGAGTTGAACTTTGTCAAATGTCAAGAAGACAGTGCGGGTTGGAATGATGTTCTAATCAACCCTTTTCATAACCTGATGAACAGCTGTGACGCCCTGGTCAGACAGGTAATGCTGAATTTCTTCGTCAGACAATCCATCAAGGGAGCGCGTATAAACGACTCCACGCGAGGAATTTAAGGTACGGTGCGGTTCCACCCGGACAGGGAAGGTGTGGAGCAGAGAAGTACGCAGCAATTTTTGAGCCTGGAGGGCACTGTGTGTTTCTAACAACAGGGTGCCGTTCCGTAACCTGGAACAAGACTTTACAGGACCCGCAATTGCGTCGACACCTTTCTGTATAATGAAAGGGTTGACCGTGGAAAAGTCGTGACCTTCGTCAGACCGAGAAACAACAAGGAACTGTGGCAACGATGGAAGAACAGTCTGTGGCTGAGACTCAGTGAACTTACGTTTGTGAGCAGACATAGTGGAAGGTGAGGAAACCATTGCGGAAGAATCCCCCATGATTACCGGCGTCTCCGATGGCGCGCTCCTCCCTTGTGGGGGCCCTCGCCGAGAGCACACCCGCCTTAGGTGATTGTTCACACCTCAGGTCACACCTCCCGACAAACGGACGGAGGGACCAATCAGCACTTTCGGAAGGTATCAGCTCGGGTAATCACCCCTCCCTGGGCCTGGCCGTTACCAGGGGGTACGTACGTGTCCTACCTGTCTACCCGGGGCGGGGAATTACGCGTTACCCCGTCACCGGCTACGCATGGAAGTGCGTGGGTCGGCCTTCAGACACGCACAGGGAGGAAAGAAGAGAAAGGGAAAGGAAAGAAGAGGGGGTCTCAAACGCCGTAGCGGAGAAAAGGGCAAGGAGAAGAGGGAAGGAAAAGAGAAGGACAGAGGAAGGACGAGGACTAGCAAGTGTAAGAGCAAGGAATTTGGAACAGTTTCGAGCGTCCGTCTCCGGACGTAGGCACAAACCATACTCCCAGAGGGGGAGAAAGGAAGGAAAGAGACAGAGGTGAGGGGGGGGGCGAAGATGGGGGACGGGGAGGGATGCGGAAAGGGAAGGGAAGGTATGCAGCCCGGAAAAGGAAGGAGGGCCACATTAGCTCGGGGTCCCGTGCTCGCTACGCACGTGTCCACAAAAGGGTTGTGGACCCCCTGGGGGGATACCTGATGTGTGTTAGTGTCAGTGTCCAATTTAATGATATAATCGAAAACTGAGAGCCTTTGAGAAATATGTTTTCAGGAGCTGAAGTTGTCCACCAGGCAGCAGGTGAGATAAGGCGACTAGTCATGTGTCATATAGCGAAGGCCCCGCTGCAAAGTGGGCTGCTAGCACATGGCGGTGGCGACAGGAGCGGCCATCTTAGGGAAACCGTTCAGTGTATCACTGTAGAAGCAGTGGCCCTCTTGTTGGTTGAAATCAGGGTCTGGGCCAGAGGGGAGACGCGACATGTCAACATCGATATACCTTTCCGTGGGCGTATTCCAAAGGATATAATTGTCTGCAGCTCGTGATTCGTAATTAGAAAGAACCGAATCCTAAAATGGTAGACATGGGATTTTTTAACTGCAAACATGATCGCCAATACTTCCTTTTCGATCTGGGCATAGTTTCTCTGTGTAGGAGTTAATGTCTTGGACACATATGATGTGGGCTGTTCAGAGCCATCCCCATTCCTGATCGACAAGAGCGTCCTGATGTCAGAGGCAGATACATCAGCTGCCAAAACCAACGGGTGACCAATAGACAACGGTGTGAAGCAAGGTGCGGATTTCAGCATGGTTTTCAGTTGGGTAAACGACCGGCAGCAGGCAGGCATCCAGTTGTAAGGCAAACCCCTTTTACGCAACTGTTTGAGAGATTGTGCAATGTGGACCACACGATATAAGAATTTGGTGTAATTGTTGATCCTGCCCAAGGACCCCTACAATTCAGATAAGTTTGGTGAGTAAGGTAAGTAGTAAGGTATGTTAATGATGATTTCCTGTGATTCCTGATGTAAAGGTAACTGAAGGTAAGCATCGGCAAAATCGATCTTGGAGTAATATTCCCCTCCAGCACGGTTGGTGAGGAGGTCATCTGGGCAAGGCATAGCCTTTAAATCTCCACACGTCCGGCCCCGGTAGCTGAGTTGTCAGGGC
This sequence comes from Schistocerca serialis cubense, assembly GCF_023864345.2. Classification (NCBI taxonomy): domain Eukaryota; kingdom Metazoa; phylum Arthropoda; class Insecta; order Orthoptera; family Acrididae; genus Schistocerca; species Schistocerca serialis. Next base: position 388,162,610 of record NC_064640.1, read on the forward strand.
GACGGAATGTCAATCCTAAGCGCCCTGTTCGATTCCCGGATGGGTCGAAGAGTTCCTCCGCTCAGGGACTGGGTGTTGTGTTGTCCTAATCATCATCATTTCATCCCCATCCACACACAAGTCGCCGAAATCGAAAGACTTGCACCCGGCGAACGGTCTACCAGACGGGAGGTCCTAATCACAAGACAGTCCGCCTTCGTAGGTAGCGGCAGCGTTTCCGCCTACCACGCAAGGGGGCCCGGATTCGATTCACGGTAGGGGACTCTGTGTTGTGTGTGTCCATCACCATTTTCATCATCATTGACACGCTAGTCGCCGAAGTGGCGTCAACTAAAAAGCCTTGCAATACGGCAGCCGAACCCCGAAGGGGATATCCCCGCCAACAAATGCCATACGATCAATCTCCATGCAGTCAGAGAGAACTATTGAGCTTTCTGATGATGACCAGTGGAGTGTCCCAGGCAGGTAACTCCAGAATCATGGAGACTATCTAGCTTCTGTTTGACAGCAGTACGTCTGTTGAAAACGAGTCGTGGCATATGGGTGAATGGTCATGTGTGACTGAAATCTGAGGTAAACCCCAAATCCGGCAAAAAAAAAAAAAAAAAAAAAAAAAAAAAAAAAAAAAAATGAAAAGGCAGTGTAGAGGTAGTCCAGATCCTGGAAAGGAACAGCGATTGATGTGACCTTGACTTCGTCAGATGTAGAAGACCCAGACACATAAAGACGTTGAGGCCAAAAATGTTGGTAGCAGCTGGGTGGTTGATGACAAGTTACGCGATTAGTCGCATTAGGCTTTTGTATGCCGCATGTGATAGAGAAGTACCCACAAAGAGGAAGAGATCCGTCAAGGTAGGCCATCAAATGCCGCGAGGGTGGGGACAACTCGTGCGAACTCAGTTGTTCATACCTCACCTTTCGTATCAGAGAAACTGTGACCTCGTGTACACCTAGAAATGGACATCCTAGTGAGAAATGCTAAGCGAGAGAAATAATTTCCGCGCGAAGGAATCAACCGGAGGGACTACCGACTGCAGCACAGTACGGTGTCCTGGTCCAAGAATGGGACGGGGTGGGAGTGGGATGAGCACCTCCGTCACCCTCAGCAGAGATGCCTCACTTTGCCAGTGCTTGAGGGACTCCCGGCGAGCCACACAGTTTGCTCCGGAGCTGGCTCTGTGGGCACGAAGGGAGAAACCCTGTGACCGTCGATGAGGGGCGAGACTCGGACGCCATAGAAACGTTGGACACCTCCGACCCCGGGGTGGAACGCGTGGTAGTGCGTTAACCGCCGCAACCCGTGGCCTCGCCATGAGTCGTTCGTAAGCAGCCTGCGCAATTTCGAAAGAGAGAGCGATTCGTGATCTATCCAACGACGTGTGCTCCAGTTTCAGTGCCACTGTGTGGACTTCCAGATCGGGTAACAACTGAACTATAACATCAAAAATCAAATCAAGGAGTAGAGCCTGGAGGCAACAATATGATGTCTCTGAGAACAGTAACAGAAATAACGCTCGCTGCAATGAACCACCCTTGACTTGCAGTGCCGTGAAAAGTTGCTTCATTCGTTCAAATCTGTGTCCCGATCCTTCGTAGCGTCGTTGGAAGGCGGGAACGTTGGAAGACGAATTTTGGCGTCGACTGCGGCGAACGCTGAGGCCTTAAGTGAATTCGTGATGTTTGCCCGCTTGAAGCTGAAGCTACCTCTGTAACGAGTCTATCTGAAGCTGCTGCTGTTGCATTAGTTGCTGCTGTTGCTCCAGCGAGCAAATCAGTTTAGCGCCCATCCTACCGAACAGCTTCCCTTTTCCTTGACCCCATTGCTATATCTGCGAGTAGCTGGATCAGCAAACGCTTCAGAACCTAAGAGAGAACGAATGAAGCCGCAAGGCGGAAGGGCCACTTGCAGAAGAGAACACGACACCGAGCGACAGTAGAAGTAAACGCGGCTGATTGACGACGGACAGGGCACAATCAAGAACAAACTCAAAGTAGCCTATGCAACACCGAGATGCAAAGCGGAGCCGGCCGAAGTGGCCGTGCGGTTAAAGGCGCTGCAGTCTGGAACCGCAAGACCGCTACGGTCGCAGGTTCGAATCCTACCTCGGGCATGGATGTTTGTGATGTCCTTAGGTTAGTTAGGTTTAACTAGTTCTAAGTTCTAGGGGACTAATGACCTCAGCAGTTGAGTCCCATAGTGCTCAGAGCCATTTGAACCATTTTTGCAAAGCGGAACCTTTGTTACAACGATGTCAGTGCACCAAGACCAAAGAGAGAGACGCTCCAAATCACGATCAGAGAGAAACACCATTTGTCAAGTGAGGTTGTATTGAGTAGTACAGCTATGACAGAAACCGACACTATCAGATACGAGTGCAGAACTGACTGACCGTTCTCTGGGCTGGTGCCACGAGGAACACTACTACCCGACGTATTGATGTGGTACTTTCACTGTCAGGGTCATTGCGAGGAGTAGCACTTGTGGTTCTTCTACATACAAACTAACGTTAGCTGCCGAAGAGGTGGCCTAATTTAGGCGTCAGCCTCTTCAATTTCTACCTCTGGATAGCAGTCTGGGACATGGGTTCACATTGTTAGTTTGTTCCCGACACCTACAAAGTTTGTCGGTATAATTTTGTTACACGCCGTATAGTGAATAGTGACGGCCCTATGACACTTGAAGTACTTCCGAGCCAGTTTTACATATGAAGATTTTACTCCGTTAAGAACGACGAGTTTAGTTTTATTTGCGTGAAGTATCTTAAGAAAGCTATTGAAAATGTCAATACTGATCTCGATGCACTATCAAAATGGGCACAGGACATAGGACTAAAACTAAACCCATCTAATACCCAAGCGGTACTTGTTGGTCACTCTAAGCTCATTAGCCCAAAACATCGGGAATCCGTACCATCTCTTATCCTAAATGGAACAAATATTAACTTCTCTCCGTCAGCAAAGAGTTTGGGAGTAACAATAGATGAAAATCTAAATTGGACAGAGCAAGTAACTGTATTGTGCAAAAAAGCATCAGCATCCCTTCATGTCCTACAAAAATATAAAAAAACTCTTCCCTTTCGATTTGAAAAAGAAATTAGTACAAACGCTTATACTCCCAATCATTGACTACAGCGATATCATCCTACAAGGCCTCTCTCAGGAAAATTCGCGACGTCTGGAACTGGTCATGAATGCCTGCGTCCGATATATCTGTGACGTTCGGCTTTTTGATCACATTTCACCAGCATATGCAAAATTGTCCTGGCTGCGTGCAGACAAACTCAGAGATTTCCATACACTGTCTGATCTACTGCCTTATAAATGTACACTGTCCCTCATCTCTCTACTCGTCCTTAACGCTTATGTCGGAACAACATGACAAACACACGTTCCCATCATACTAAAATCCTCTCTGTTCCACTGCGTCGCTCAGTCACCTTCTCGAAGTCCTTTACAGTAGCGGGAACCCGACTCTGGAATAACCTCCCTCGTTATATTAGAGAACTTAAAAACATGTTCGGCTTCAAAAAACAGTTAATGACGTATCTACTTAAGCAACAGTAATGCCTTCCTCTGTACATGAATGCACTTCACCTCATTACTTCCCTCTTTTCCTCTCCTTAAATCTCCCTTCCCCAAAAACTCACTATTCTAGTAAACATCTACTTTACACACCAAGATATTACTCTACATCTGCACAAATCTTCATTACTATTGCCAATTTTTCTCATGTTTATCATTATTATTTGATTTTTTTACTGTTACTATTATTGCTTTTATCATAATTTGTATGTATAGCACCTGCTGTAAAAATACTGCCAGCACTTACTTTATTAGGTCTTAGTCATTACTCTTTATTCATATTGTCACTAGAGTAATCTAATTTTCTTATTTAAACTATTGTCATGATGTAACTCTGATGTGTGAAATGCTGCATGTGTGAAACACTGGTCCGATGTAAGAGAGGGCCTGATGGTCCTAATCTGATCAGGTTAAATAAATAATACAGTCACAAAGGTGAACTGATATTCTGCAAGCTCGTATTTTATTCAGCAAACTGCGCCGTGTAACTGTATCGAACGCCTCCCGAAAGTCAAGGAACACTTCGTCAACGTGAGCATCGTTATCATCGGCACTCTGGATCGCAGGGCGAACAGAATGAGGTAAGTTAATTAATATCACTGTTTGTGGAATCTATGTTGATATCTATAAGGAGCTTTTTATCTAACGGATTTAAATCGGCGATACCGCCCTATAATTACTGCCCTATTCAACAAGGCCAAGAAACGCACTCTACCTGCTTCTGTGACGTTCGCTTTTCATTTCTGGACCGTCTTCCTGTCCACACCGTGTGAGCTATCGGCATCTGGAGCCTAGAATTCAATTGGTTGTTCTTCGTATTCTTTTTCATCCTTACAGTTAGACTGTTATACCGCTCATTCAGGTTTTTGTTCGTGAGCAGATTTGTTGCGACGTCTCACGTGACGCATTGGCTCCATTGTTCCAATGGAACGCCCGCCTATTGAACCCTGTGTGTGCTGGGAAGTCGCACAATCAATGTCCGTGCGACAGTTACTCCTGCCGTAACATGTCACCTAGTGCGACTGCCAGCAGTCTTCGGGTCTTCTTGGAAACCCCTCTCGCCATTTGTATACGAAGCCTCAAAGTTGCCGTCAAAATATCAATCTCAGTAAGACAAATTCAATGACATAACTCTTTTGTAGATTTAACAAACAATCACGGAGATAAAATACATTCAATATAGCGATTTTTGTGCTCTGCGGCCACTGAATGGCCCGCCATCCGCAAGTTTACGCCGTTCAAGGAAGCCCGCGCTGCCTTGTTAAGATGCAATGGTATGCTTGTCCGCAAGACTTTAATATAGGTTAAACGTGTATCGTACCAATAAAAACGTTATGTAACTGGAAAGTCATTCAGCTGGCATTTCGATTAGACAACTAGCATTTTTCATTTCCCACAGTGCTCAATAGAGTCCGGTCAGGCGATCATCCTGGGTACCTCTGAATAGGCCTGTCTCTTCCCGCCCACCGGTTTGCGAATAAGCGATTTAATACAACTCTTGATATTGAGGCGTTATGATGAATTAAGTGCAGGACATCCATCATGTGGGAATCGCATCATTTGTGAAGGTCTCAAGGACACAATTTTTAATAACAAGTGTAAAGTCTTTATAAAAGAACGTGTGTACTTTTTCTCCATTTAACATATGGTCAACGAAATAAGATCCGATCACATGCTGTCCGATTATGCCGCATCACACATTTACACTCCTGGAAATTGAAATAAGAACACCGTGAATTCATTGTCCCAGGAAGGGGAAACTTTATTGACACATTCCTGGGGTCAGATACATCACATGATCACACTGACAGAACCACAGGCACATAGACACAGGCAACAGAGCATGCACAATGTCGGCACTAGTACAGTGTATATCCACCTTTCGCAGCAATGCAGGCTGCTATTCTCCCATGGAGACGATCGTAGAGATGCTGGATGTAGTCCTGTGGAACGGCTTGCCATGCCATTTCCACCTGGCGCCACAGTTGGACCAGCGTTCGTGCTGGACGTGCAGACCGCGTGAGACGACGCTTCATCCAGTCCCAAACATGCTCAATGGGGGACAGATCCGGAGATCTTGCTGGCCAGGGTAGTTGACGTACACCTTCTAGAGCACGTTGGGTGGCACGGGATACATGCGGACGTGCATTGTCCTGTTGGAACAGCAAGTTCCCTTGCCGGTCTAGGAATGGTAGAACGATGGGTTCGATGACGGTTTGGATGTACCGTGCACTATTCAGTGTCCCCTCGACGATCACCAGTGGTGTACGGCCAGTGTAGGAGATCGCTCCCCACACCATGATGCCGGGTGTTGGCCCTGTGTGCCTCGGTCGTATGCAGTCCTGATTGTGGCGCTCACCTGCACGGCGCCAAACACGCATACGACCATCATTGGCACCAAGGCAGAAGCGACTCTCATCCCTGAAGACGACACGTCTCCATTCGTCCCTCCATTCACGCCTGTCGCGACACCACTGGAGACGGGCTGCACGATGTTGGGGCGTGAGCGGAAGACGGCCTAACGGTGTGCGGGACCGTAGCCCAGCTTCATGGAGACGGTTGCGAATGGTCCTCGCCGATACCCCAGGAGCAACAGTGTCCCTAATTTGCTGGGAAGTGGCGGTGCGGTCCCCTACGGCACTGTGTAGGATCCTACGGTCTTGGCGTGCATCCGTGCGTCGCTGCGGTCCGGTCCCAGGTCGACGGGCACGTGCACCTTCCGCCGCCCACTGGCAACAACATCGATGTACTGTGGAGACCTCACGCCCCACGTGTTGAGCAATTCGGCGGTACGGCCACCCGGCCTCCCGCGTGCCCACTATACGCCCTCGCTCAAAGTCCGTCAACTGCACATACGGTTCACCTCCACGCTGTCGCGGCATGCTACCAGTGTTAAAGACTGCGATGGAGCTCCGTATGCCACGGCAAACTGGCTGACACTGACGGCGGCGGTGCACAAATGCTGCGCAGCTAGCGCCATTCGACGGCCAACACCGCGGTTCCTGGTGTGTCCGCTGTGCCGTGCATGTGATCATTGCTTGTACAGCCCTCTCGCAGTGTCCGGAGCAAGTATGGTGGGTCTGACACACCGGTGTCAATGTGTTCTTTTTTCCATTTCCAGGAGTGTATGTCATTGGTTGAATGCCTGATGAAACCATGGCGGGATTTTCGATGACCAGTAGTGTATGTTCCTGAACTTTACATTACCGTGATTTGTGAACGCGGCATCATCAGTAAACAATGATTTCTCCATAACGTCAGTATCTTGCTGGAGAATCACCGACAGTATTTAAAACGATGTTTAAAATGCCTGCCATCTTGCTCTTCATGTAAAGGAATTTGGTCATTTTCTATGAAGAATGCTCAGGATGCTTCTTTGGCTAATACCAAACTTTCTTTGTATTTAATGAGAACTGGCATGCTAATTTATTGTAGAGCAGCAAGAACCGATGCTTCTGCAGCTTAGTTGTAGCAATCTTTTTTGATGTATATTTTGGGGCTAAACTTCTAATCTCGCAGTCTTTTTATGGTGTGGGTATTGAGGAAAATAAGACGAGTTGGGCAGCGTCTACCTGGGAACCATTCTGCATATAGTTCCTTCGTGCATTTTATGACGTTGGTCATCAATTAAGAGCATATCGACCAATTCTTCATCAGTAAACGGCGTTGTATTCCTGTCAATGGTTATGCCTTACTTACGATCTGATAATATGGATGTTTTCCGGGGGGACACATCGCAAATGAATTTCAACATTCCAAATAACAAACCGGAACTATGTAGAGACTCGTTCCGGTGCACTTCATTTATCTCCTGCGTAGGACAATACACAACTGAAGGCCTATCTCTTGTGTCTACGACACAAGCTTATGTCGAGAGTAGCGTAGACGTCACGTACCTATTACGTCGGTGGCGCAAGTTCAAAAAATGGTTCAAATGACTCTGAGCACTATGGGACTTAACGTCATCAGTCCCCTAGAACTTAGAACTACTTAAACCTAACTAACCTAAGGACATCACACACATCCATGCCCGAGGCAGGATTCGAAGCTGCGACCGTAGTGGTTCGTGGGGTTCCAGAATGTAGCGCCTAGAACCGCTCGGCCACTCCGGCTGGCGGTGGTGGCGTAAACTTCCGGGTGGAATGTCTTTCAAAGGCAGCAACAACAGCACAAATATCGCTATTTTCAGTGTATTTTTACTCCATCTTTATCTGTGGGATCAACGAAGGAGTTACACTATGTGATCAAAAGTATCCGGACACCTGGCTGAAAATGACTTACAGGTTCATGGCGCCTTCCATCGGTAATGCTGGAACTCAATATGGCGTTGGCTCACCCTTTGCCTTGATAACAGCTTCCACTCTCGCAGGCATACGTTCAATAAGGTGTTGGGAGGTTTCTTGGGGAATGACAGCCCATTCTTCACGGAGCGCTGCACTGAGGAGAGGTAGCGATATAGGTCGGTGAGACTTGGAACGAAGTCGGCGTTCCAAAACAGCCCAAAGTTGTTCTGTAGGATTCAGGTCAGGACTCTGTGCAGGCCAGTCCATTACAGGAATGTTATTGCCGTGTAACCACTCCGCCACAGGCCGTGCATTATGAACAAGTGCTCGATCGTGTTGAAAGATGCAATCGCCATCGCCGAATTGCTCTTCAACAGTGGGATGCAAGAAGGTGCTTAAAACATCAATTAGGCCTGTGCTGTGATAGTGCCACGCAAAACATCAAGGGGTGCAGGCCCCCTCCATGAAAAACATGACCACGCCATAACACCACCGCTTCCAAACTTTACTGTTGGCGCTACACACGCTGACCGATGACGTTCACCGAGCATTCGCCACACCCACACCCTGCCACTCCACACCAAGTTTTTCCACTGTTCAATCGTCCAGTGTTTACGCTCTTTACACCAACCGAGGCGTCGTTTGTCATTTACTGGCGTGATGTGTGGCTTATGAACAGCCGCTCGACCATGAAATCCAAGTTTTCTCACCTTCCGCCTAACTGTCCTAGTACTTGCAGTGGATCCTGATGCAGTTTGGAATTCCTGTGTGATAGTCTGGTTAGATGTCTACCTATTACACATTACGACCCTCTACAACTGTCGGCGGTCTCTGGGAGTCAACAGACGAGGTCGGTCTGTAAGCTTTTGTGCTGGACGTGTCCTTTCCAGTTTCCACTTCACTACACATCGGAAACAGTGGACCTAGGGATGTTCAGGAGACATATGACAAGTGACATACAATCACATGACCCCGTTCGAAGTCCGTGAGTTCCGCTGAGCGCCCGATTCTGCCGTCTCGCGATGTCTAATGACTACTGAGGTTGCTGATATGGAGTACCTGGCGGTAGGAGGCAGCACAATGCACCTAATACGAAAAACATATGTTTTTGGGGGTGTCCGGATTCTTTTGACCACATAGTGTATATCACTGAATTTGTCTCATTGAGATTTGATATTCTTGGAGCTAAATTATAGCATATTTCCATTAAAAAACTTCATGCCTTTATCTCGATTATTAATGTAGCTGACAGAACGCATTGTCGTTGCTTTCATGAGGCCGTTCATCTGAATGAAAACAGATTACGAATGTCTTTTTCGGGTCAAAAGTAATCTGATGTGAAAAAGTTAGGCACCTCACCCTATATACGGGGTGTATCATCATTAACGCCAGCCGCGGTGGTCTAGCGGTTCTGGCGCTGCAGTCCGGAACCGCGGGACAGCTGCGGTCGCAGGTTCGAATCCTGCCTCGGGCATGGGTGTGTGTAATGTCCTTAGGTTAGTTAGGTTTAAGTAGTTCTAAGTTCTAGGGGACTTATGACCTAAGATGTTGAGTCCCATAGTGCTCAGAGCAATTTTTTTATCATCATTAACAACAAAAAACGTTCCCTTGAACTCGGGTCGAAAACGAGTCCTTTGTGAGGTAACTACTAGTATGTGCCCACGAACTGTCATTGACTTAATTATGAAATATTGTCCTACATGAAACCAACGTATTGGAAACGAAAACTTTTCCGTTAAGTCCCCATTTAATTGGCCTTAAATTTCACCCGTGGCCTACTTTGACAACAAGTACCACGTTGCTTTAGCACGTTACACATTACAAGAAAGTTTATGCACTTATCCTATCTGTTAAATGATATATTCCACAAATTTCAATGAAATAGTGTACTCGCCTCTTCGTTGAGTTACAAACTCTTTCAAATCTCCTCGTATCATCTCGTAAATCTCGAAAAGACCATACAGTTCACTGCTCCAGTTCTTCAACCATTTCAACAGGAGTGCTGTAGACTTTTGAAATGATCACAGACAATAAAATTCAGAGGACTGAGGTCAGGTGATCTTGGAGGCTAAGGTACAGGCCCTGCTAAGCCTATCCATTGTGGACTATAATGATACGTTAGACGTCGTCTCACATCAGCAACAAAATGTGCCAGAGCCCCATTATGACCGTACCAAATTTGTCAACTGTGGATCATGGGTGAATTTTGAGTCAAATTGGATAGGGAATTAATTGAAAAGTTTACATTTCAGATAAATCTGTACTGCTAAGAGTGTACATTAAGTCCCAATGTTTGTTTTCATTATTAATTATGATACTATTTACGTATGACCCGGAGGATAAGGTCTGTAGCTCTAAGTGGCTATTTGCAGACGAAACAGTTGTATATGTGGAGGCGACATCATTAGAAATGTGTACGAATTCGCACACTATGGTAAGGAGAAATGGGCTACAGATTGGTGCGACAACTATTATCGTATGTAAGAGTGGACAGGAGCAGAAATGATTAGTGAACAAGTAACACAGCAAACAGAAGATTTACTTAAATTGTATTTTCCAAACGTACGAAGACTCATTACAAATGGTACAACACGAAATAAAGTCCAGCTGCACAACTCTAACAACGATGGTGTCGGAGCAGTGACTAGGCAGCTTCTGCGTAGCGTCCAGAAATGAAGTGGCTCCAAGCGCGAGTGGGCTGAGTCGTTGCCGACGACCATCCTATATGGTGGCGGCAGAGGGTGCTTGTAGTCCAGAGCTGCTCCATGTGTGGCTCAGTAGACACACACCATTGGGTCCGCCAGATCCCGTGTGTCCGCTGCAGTGTTGGGCGGAAACTTGCAATTCCAACTGTGATACTCCGGTAGGGTGATATCGATATGTGATATCAGCTCAATCGGTAGAGCACTTGCCAGCGAAAGGGCTAGGTTCCGAGTTCGAGTCTCTGTCCGGCACATAGTTTTAATCTACCAGGAAGTTTCATGATCAGATATTGTTGACTGCGATCAGCGATCAGTCACTGGAGCCTGTCCCAATCTTCAAGTATCGAGGAGTTTCTATGAGGAGTAATTTAAGGTGGGCAATAATATTCTACCGCACTGGTTGTCACTGGCTGGGTTGAAATATCCTTTACGTTGCATTCGCTGCTCCGCAAATTCTCCAGTGTAGCGATTTCCAGTAATAACATAGTATAGCCCATCAAGTGTACGTACTTGGGTTACAGTGGTAGCATTCATCGAGGCACAAAATGGTAAAAATCGTTGGGGCCTGGCCTCTTGGAGCCGCTAGCTGTTGTTGCTTTCCGACCAGTACGTCACCGTGTTGGTCTTGCCACGTGCTTTTACAAGAACACGAACCGTGGCAGCTCAACACGTTCAAAATTCTTCTATTTGATTTAAATTTCCACAGCAGCTCTACACTGCAGTTCATTTGTACGCAGTTTTAGTTCCTTGATATAGAGACTTCGCTGGAAATGTACAATACCGCTCACTAATTTCAACATATCCAATAAATGACATCTAGTTCTTTGTAGATAAGGTCTAATGCCGTGGGTACGGTTGAGGAAGCAAAGGAATAGTACAACAGTTGTACACATATGATAATTTTTCTACGTGGTCATCGAGATTAACTAGTATCCAACAAACAATGTTGTGTACATAAACGTTATGTGTCTATCTGATGTATTTGTTTACCTATTTGCCGACGGATGCCGCATTTCCTGCACGTCAGTGTCTTCGTGATATCGGAGTGTGCACATCGCTATTATGTATGGTTCCACGAGTGGAGGTATCCATAGAAAAACGTGCTGCAATTGTAGCATTCAGCCGAGCAGGTGTATCCATTGGCCAAATTGCGAAACAGTGTAGTGTGTCTATAGGGGGAGTGTAATGCACTCTTCACCGTCCGAAGACAACAGGTAGCAATAAGGACATATCACGACCAGGACGATCTTGTAAAACAACTAAAAGTAACGATAAATATATAAGAATTACCAGTAAGAGAAATGGATTCAAAACAGCGCCCCAAATTCGTACAGAATTGGTAGAATTGAACACGACAACAATATCTGTTGCAACAGTAAAAAGGAGACTGACTGAAGCCGCCTTGAAAGGATGTTCCACAGAAAGAAAACCCCTTCTAAGGCCCATAAAAAAAACAGAAGAGACTTGAATGGGGCTAGAAAAAATCGTAATTGGACATCGGAAGAGTGAAAGAAGATGTTATTCACCGATGAATCGAAGTTCGAGATTTTTGGAACCAGAAGGAAAATATTTGTTCTCCGATTTGTAGGGGAAAGGGCACCCCAGCAATGTGTTCTATCTACAGTTAAACACGGTGGAGGTTCTATTACGGTTTGTGGATGTTTTGCTGGAGATAGAGTTGGCGACATTGTGAAAATAGAAGGATGTATGGATCAGAAGCATTACCACCGTATACTTCAGTATCATGCAATACGAAGAGGATTGCGCTTAATAGGGAAAGGGTTGACCTTAACAACAGGATAATGATCCAGAACATCGATCGGCATACTCTACGAACTACATTGCATCAAAGAAAAACAAAGTACTGAATGATATGGTATGGACGTCCCAAAGCCTCAATTGTAATCCCATTGAAATGGTCTGGAATGAAGTGGACAGACATATCAGAAAAGTTAATATATCCAGCAAGGAACATCTCTGGAATATTCCATGATATTTTCACTCTGCAGCGGAGTGTGCGCTGATATGAAACTTCCTGGCAGATTAAAACTGTGTGCCGGACCGAGACTCGAACTCGGGACCATTGCCTTTCGCGGGCAAGTGCTCTACCAACTGAGGTTCGCAGCAGAGCTTCTGCGAAGTTTGGAAGGTAGGAGACGAGGTATTGGCAGAATTGAAGCTGTGGGGATGGGTCATGAGTCGTGCTTGGGTACCTCAGCTGGTAGAGCACTTGCCCGCGAAAGGCCAAGGTCCCGAGTTCGAGTCCCGGTGCGGAACACAGTTTTAATCTGCCAAGAAGTTTCATATCTGGAATACTGTTAAAGATGTGTGGAATCATATAGATTCACGATAACTACAAAAACTGGTTGACCGCATGCCTCGAATTTGTGAGGCAATCATTAAATCCAAAGGACGATACTTTGATGAAAGTAAAATATAATGATCGTGATTATATTATATATGTGGAAGTTAATAGAATTATATTTTGTGAGAAATAACGTTTCATTTGAATTGTAAATCTGAAATACCAGGGTGTACTGAAATTAATGAGCGGTAATGTACTTCACGCACGAAAGAGGTGGCATACAAACCTACGTTTAGCAAAATCTTCAATATTTTTTTGTCAGTCTGGGAACCTTACCCAGAGATTCATGGGTTACTTTTGTCAGTTTAAGAGTGTTACAGAAATTGTCAGCGAACTACAGTAGAGGATTACAAGAAAGACGTAGAGCATCGCGGAGAACTTTCCTCACGTTCCTGAATGATTCAAGAAACATGTAAAAAATGTAAATGTCGTCCTACTCCTCTCGAATAGCACCAAAGAGGTCACTGAGCTTAACATCCTCATTCGCAAGACGGATCGCCACAGGCAATATCACTTAAGAGAATTTGAGGAGAGGGTTGCAATTTAATTCAGGGCATTCGTGCAACGACTGACTAAGAAATTTACGCCAACACGTCTCCTTCCCTTCCCGCCTAAATAGTGGCGGGGAACATTCAATTCACCATCAGGACTCGAACCGGCTTGCGTCAGCGATCTCGGCTAACATGTTTCTTGCGGAGGCGGGTATGAAACATGTTACTTTCTCTAACATACATCTCACGCTTTGATCATGCAAACAAAATTATATACATGGAGCCTCGTATGAAAGTGTACCGAAAATATTTCTCCCCGCGTAACATCCACGGATGAATATGAATACACAAATATACAATCGAAAGGTTTGGTATAACGACGGAGATTGGCACGAGAGCCACACTTCACGGTTTTGGCGCCGCAGTAGGCGATTCCGGCCGCCTTGCTTTTGATTCTCACGCATTACTCGGGCATTTTTGCAAAACTTCTCGAGGCCAATATCAACAAGCGTTATGTCACTTTACTCGTCTTTTCAGGAGCTTCCAGTTGCGGTAGAAAAAAGATATATCGTTATAGTAAAACAAACATACTTACATGAATATTTCGATTGATACCAGAGTTGAGATAATTAGGCATGCAACACATATGTGTGCCCCTGGCCGGCCTGAGTGGCCGAGCGGTTCTAGGGGCTACAGTCTGGAACCGCGCGACCACTACGGTCGCAGGTTCGAATCCTGCCTCGGGCATGGATGTGTGTGATGTCCTTAGGTTAGTTAGGTTTAAGTAGTTCTAAGTTCTAGGGGACTGATGACCTCAGATGTTAAGTCCCATAGTGCTCAGAGCCATTTTTTGTGTGCCCCTCTGCGTACCTTCTTTTGCCGGAAACCTCGTTTCGATATTGTTAACCGTTCACGAAAGGGTCTTAAGTCTTATGTGACTCACCCTACACAGGATGGTTCCGTGATGTTGTTAAGAACTTCCAAGGAAGATGGAGAAGGTTAAATGTGTGAATGTGAAGTAAGGGACCCTTGTCCGGAAGCGACCGAGTCGATACTTACAAGTGGAAATCATTGTGATATCTTTGTCTCTGGAACACATGTACCGGTACTGTTGTGCTAAGACTCTAGAATAGGTAGTAGTATGGAACAAAACAAGAAAAAATGTCTAGTAAACATGGACTGCAAACTACACGCCTTAAGAGCCATGAGCTCCTGTTCATCTTCGACACTGTGAAACACATCTCTTCTACTGTAAGCTCTTTGGTTTCCAATTTTTGGTGGAGGTAGTATGGACCAAAACAAGAAAAAGTGTCTAGTAAATACGACCTCTAAATACATACCTTAAGGGCCATGAGCACTTGCTAATCTTCGCTTGTGTAAATCACATTTTCTTCAACTGAACCAGTGCCCGTAGTCCCTAAGGTATGCATTTTAGAGCCTATGTGTACTAGACACTTTTTCTTGGGTTGGTCCATATTACCACCTATAAAAGTTACATACCCTGCAATACTAGCAACAACAGTACCAGTACATGTATTCCGTTGTCATAGGTATCAGAACAGTTTTCGCTTATAACTTTCGTTTCCGGAGCAGGATACCTTACCTCAAATTGACACATTTACTTTTCTCCACCATCCCTTATAGTTTGTAACAACATCACGGAAACACCATGCACATATAAAACATGTAGCCCTGTAGCTTTTGGTGGAACATATAGCAGAATTGCTTCAGATCCTGTATTCGTACCGGAAATGTCACGCCATAGGTTTTTACTTCCGAGAATGTGCTGCGTTTTCAGCCAATCTTGATCCAGTGCATGATACTACACTAAACACTCGACTAACGTCGCCAGAGTTCCTCCCCTGAAATTATTGTCATCACCTTCACTATCTTCAGTGTTTTTAAAAAGGCCGATACACCTATAACGGCACGGTGGTGTTATCGTAAGTTCACATGGTAGCAAGAAACGTAATCTCTGCAGACGATCAGTGGAGAACAGCGCGATTCGCTCTTTCAACGACATTAAGACGCAGGAGTACATGCAAAACAGGCCGCGCTCAAGAAATTTGCATACAGCGTTCCGACAGTGTGGAAACTCGACCCATAGGGCTTCAGTTACCACTTAGAAGTCGCACAGCAGCAAAAAGACCTAAACTAAGGATGGATGCTTACAGTACGCTTAGGCAATACGACAGCGGGTTGTGTAACCGAATACAAGGCTATCGCACGATTCTCACGTGTTTCTTGAAAAAAAATGAAGGTTTAGATCTTCCAGTGGTCTGCTTTTCCTTCTGTCGGTACTAACAAATTCTTGGAGCTACGAAAATCGCTGTGAATAGTTTCCTTGATTCATTGGCATAATCCGAAGATGGGATTGAGTAATAGTTCAAAATGTTGTTATTCACTACGCATTTAATAGATTGTATGTTGTCTTCTCCTAGTTCAAACACACTGACATTAATATACCTGTTGTAGGGAACAAAGTTTAAAAATACCAGGAAAGTATGGGTAGCGGAAAAAATCTTGAAAAAGATGGCAGAGAAAAGAAAATGGAAAAATGTGCAGAATGTAGAAGGAAAAATAACGTAAAGGAAATTGAGTAATGACTTAAGAAGACATGTTCAAAAAGGCAAGGAAAAATGGATGATAGGGAAATGTGAGGCTATAGAGAAAAGTGAGAAAGAAGGAAAGTACGAAACGATGTACGTGTTAGCTATCGATATAGTTTTTGAAAGTAAGAAAAAGATTAGCATGGAAATCGAAAGAAAGGATGGCACGATAACCAAAGAACCACAAGAGTTGTTAAATAAACAGTAAGATTATACAAGCTGTACGAAAGTTACATAAACAAAATTTTAGAGTGGTTAGAGAAGACAAAACGAAACATCTATATGTGACATAAATGTCACAGCTGCATCGTTTCCCCGCTAGGAGTTCATGAAGATTTCCGCGCTGGTGATGTTCAGAGACGGTGTTCAAACTGCCGTTTGACGAATATTGTTTTAGAGTCGTTACTGAAAATGTTGTCCGTTTACCTTAATGCACAGTGGCATCTGCGTGCTAACGATTGTTTCCCACGCTCAAAATGACCAGATGTTTTGGGGATAAAGGCTGCAGCTTCAGCCAAACTGGCAACCAACTCATATGACGTGTCTATAGGTGTCTCGTGTACCAAACGTTTCATCTTCCCTAAAAAAAAAAAAGGAATCTATAAGAGTGAGGTCGGTAGAAAGTTGTGGCCACGGTACTGCCTCACTCCTCCAAATCCAGTAAGTAGAAGAACATTGTCTATATATTCTCTGACACCAACGGCAAAGTGTGGTGGCGCTCCGTCAGGTTGAACAATAATCGTAGCCTGATTGTTAGCGAGACGTACTCCAACGATTCCGGTAGTACTTCACGGAGAAAGACACGGTTATTTCTTCCACCGACCGTGTTGGGCTGAAGCTACCGCCCAGCCAGATTGACGTATACAACATCAGCCCACATATTTATCTAAAATTTCTATTGATGGTGGAACAGGAGCTGCCTTAGGATTTTCCAACTGACAACATTAAAAACAACTGGGCACGTAGACCTAAGTGAAGTCCAACGTCAAACTCTTTGTGGAACCCTAGCGAGCAAAACGACGTATGTATGACATTTTGTCACGTAACATGTGTTTCTTTTTGTATTCTCTAAACACAATAAAATTATGTGTACGTAGCTTTTGACACTCTGTACACAGCATCTGTAAGATAAAGAGGTATAAAGTGTGAAGAAGAGGCAAATTTGGCAAATGATGAAATAGGGCATAGTGTTCTGGAAGAAGTTGTTTATAAATAACTGAACTAAATGAAAAATAACAAGCCATGTGGAATTATCGAATAGCCTGCAGAAGTGGTGAACAGATTTCCACACAGAGGGAGGTGACAGATTATCCACCTTTTTCATGAGATACACGAAACAGGGTTTGGCTAGAGGACTTATCGCAAGTCATGAGTAAACAAGGATACCAAAAAACGTGTAAACATGGTACTAGCAGTTTCATTTCTGACGCAGCCAAAATATTATTGAGGGTGCTGAACAGACAGTAATATGGAAATCTGGTGCGGTACATTATAAAGGAACAGTTAGAAAGAGCAAATGAAGAAGAGATGCAGTTGGATTACTAAGGAATATAGGAGACAGATATAGTGAGAGATAGAGGAATTTATACTCTCTTTGTTGACTTGGAGTACTCTGGACCAAATTAACAAGTGGTCTGCAGAAGAAAGAAATAGATTCAAAAGGGGGGGGGGGGGGAATTGGTACAAAGTTTATATTTAGAAGACATGATAATAGTAAGAGCAGGAAATGAAATACCTAAGAGAAGTATGATTGGAACTTGAGTAAGGTTCTCTGACATTTAGTTAGAGGAAATTACTGAGAAATGTTCAGTTGCAAAACGTGGTGTATGTCTTGGAGAACAGAGAAAGGCTTGTGTATAGTTTGCTGATGATATGGTGTTACTAGCACAAATTGAAATTAGGGCACAGAAAATAGTAAAAGAGCTAAATAAGACCCATGAAGAATATGGCGTGAAGGTAAATAAGAGGAAAACAGTGTTCATGGTGGTTGGCAAAGGAGGTATAAAAGCTAATCGGACACAGGACAAATTAAAATAAGCCAAGTGAAAGCTTTCAGGTACCTGGGAATCAAAATGACGGCAGATCTAAGGTATCATCATGCGACGCTGATTCCCCTAACTGTGGTCTTATAATGAAATGATTTTTGTTAATACTTATATTATTTAGAAAGTGGAACGCCGCGCGGGATTAGCCGAGCGGTCTTGGCGCTGCAATCATGGACTGTGCGGCTGATCCCGGCGGAGGTTCGAGTCCTCCCTCGGGCGCGCGTGTGTGTGTGTGTGTGTGTGTGTGTGTGTGTGTGTGTGTGTGTGTGTGTGTGTGTGTGTGTGTGTGTGTGTGTGTGTGTGTGTGTGTCCTTAGGATAATTTAGGTCAAGTAGTGTGTAAGCTTAGGGACTGATGACCTTAGCAGTTAAGTCCCACAAGATTTCACACACATTTGAACTTTTGAACTTCCTCGAAAGTGAACGAGATGCACCGTAACTATTTATTGTTTATGGTTTAACTTTGTGAAAGTTATTTCTGTGCGCCATCGATTCTGCTCCTGAAAACATTGTTCATCAATAACATCTGGAAATTGAGACGCCCGCTAAACCCACTGGGCAGAACAAGTGATCAGGATTGTGGAAAGGGCCAAATAAGGTCTCAGTCAGTTTCACTTCAAAATTGTAATTTAATAACACCTTTAAACCAAAGCGGCACACAGTCGAACTTTTACAGCAGCGAGTTTCACATTCTTTCACGGCTGAAGGCCTCCAAACAAGAAATTTTAAAAGCAACAAAAGAAATTTCAAGTAAACGAAAACACGCAGTTAAAATTACAAATAAAATAATTAATATACACTACTGGCCTTTAAAATTGCTACACCAAGAACAAATGCAGATGATAAACAGGTATTCATTGGACAAATATATTATACTAGAACTGACATGTGATTACATTTTCACGCAATTTCGGTGCATAGATCCTGAGAAATCAGTACCCAGAACAACCACCTCTGGCCGTAATAACGGCCTTGATACGCCTGGGAATTGAGTCAAACAGAGCTTGGATGGCGTGTACAGGTACAGCTGCCTATGCAGCTTCAACACGATACCACAGTTCATCAAGAGAAGTGACTGGCGTATTGTGACGAGCCAGTTACTTGGCCACCTTTGACCAGACGTTTTCAATTGGTGAGACATCTGGAGAATGTGCTAGCCAGGGCAGAAGTCGAACATTTTCTGTATCCAGAAAGGCCCGTACGAGATCAGCAACATGCGGTCGTGCATTATCCTGCTGAAATGTAGGATTTCGCAGGATCGAATGAAGGGTAGAGCCACGGGTCGTAATACATCTGAAATGTAACGTCCACTGTTCAAAGACCCGTCAATGCGAACAAGAGGTGACGGAGACGTGTAACCAATGGCACCCCATACCATCACGCCGGATGGTACGCCAGTGTGGCGATGACGAATACACGCTTCCAATGTGCGTTCACCGCGATGTCGCCAAACACGGATGCCACCATCATGATGTTGTAAACAGAACCTGGATTCATCCGAAAAAATGACGGTTTGCCAATCGCAGTACCAGGTTCGTCGCTGAGTACACCATCGCAGGCGCTCCTGTCTGATGCAGCGTCAAGGGTAACCGCAGCAATGGTCTCCGAGCTGATAGTCTATGCTGCTGCAAACGTCGTCGAACTGCTCGTGCAGATGGTTGTTGTCTTGCAAACGTCCCCATCTGTCAACTCTGGGATCGAGACGTGGCTACCGATCCGTTACAGCCATGCGGATAAGATGCCTGTCATCTCGACTGCTAGTGATTCGAGGCCGTTGGGATGCAGCACGGCGTTCCGTATTAGCCTCCTGAACGCACCGATTCCATATTCTGCTAACAGTCATTGGATCACGATCAACGCGAGCAGCAATGTCGGGTTACGATAAGCCGCAATCGCGATAGGCTACAATCCCACCTTTATCAAAGTCAGAAACGTGATGGAACGCATTCCTCCTCCTTACACGAGGCATCACAACAACGTTTCACCAGGCAACGCCGGTCAACTGCTGTTTGTGTATGAGAAATCGGTTGGAAACTTTCCTCACGTCAGCACGTTGTAGGTGTCGCCACCGGCGGCAACTTTGTGTGAATGCTCTGAAAAGCTAATCATTTGCATACCACAGCATCTTCTTCCTGTCGGTTGAATTTCGCGTCTGTAGCACGTCATCTTCGTGGCGTAGCAATTTTAATGGGCAGTAGGGTATATATATCACAGCTAGGCTGAAAGCCTCAAGACAAACATAAGATGCAATACAAACGGCTGAATGCCCACAATAAAATTTTCAAGATTTTAAAATAAATTACCACAACCTTTCAAAGGCAGAAGGCCGCAATGTTTTTGCTTAAAGGGTAATTTTAAGAACAGGGTTTTAAGCCGCTTAAGGCCCACAATTAATTTTCCAAAATAAAAAAAAACTATAACCATCAGTTTTAATTGGTTGAAAACACACTAAAAGAAAAGACAACACAACGATAATAACCTGTTAGCAAATATCCACTTGCCGGAATTCAAACTTACTTATACGCGGTTGAAGACCTTTAATTTATATAAAAACACAGGAAAACCAAGAATTTTTTAAATCAATGGCTATGATAGATTATAAAGAGACAATTGAACAACGGTGAGAAAGACAGTAAGACAACGGCACTCAGAAGCCTCCAGGGGGTCGGTCTGCCCTCGTTCACTTAGGTGAGACAGGTAGTGGGCCCAACTACACTTGATCCGTCGGTAACCCAACCAAGGGACAGCCACGGACCGAGCGACAGAACGACTTTCCTGCCACCAATCGGTACATGAGAACTCAAACACAAAATGTTACGGACGTGATTATCCACAATGAAATATGTATTAAGCTGTCAAAACTACACACCATGTTGGACAGCGACAACAGGTGAAGAAAGGACTCTGTCTGAAATTACGTTAGTGGCCAGGGTAGGTGACCGGAACACTAACGGCCACAAGACAGAAAAGTCCGCTGGTGCACTTGAATTGTAGTGAACCAATATAGTTAATTCCACCGCACGGCGGCTCGATTTCACCACTACAAACACTGTGTTGCTCACAGGAAAAGCTCCCCCAACAGCGAACCACCGAAACGAACGACACAACATGAACGGACATGGCTTGGGTACTTAACACACCACTCACCTTTGACGTCCTGGGTCGGTGAGCCACGAAGCTCGTATCGATCGGACAGCTCCACACACGCGCCGACACTGCGCAGGGACAGGCAGCGGACCCAGCCGTCTGCACCGCACGGAGACGATCCACCAAGAGCGTGGCCTGGCTCAAGTGATGCGTGGCGGCAATGGTCGAGCGAGCCATGTCGACGCATACTTCACAGCAACAACCCGACTGCACTAGTGCCGCATTACAACTCCCCGACTGGCAGATCCGGACTGCGCTCCAGACGCGTTCCAACTGACTGACAGACCCGAACTCGCGACCCGAACTCCGCTTACGACAGACAACGACCGGGAAGTAATAGCAGTCGAGCAAAGATACTACGAGAGGGGATATATTGATACGCGCTGCTAGCGCCACTCACGGTCAGGCAAAGCAGCAACTCAGTGACACCAGTAATTTAAATTAACGTAGTGAGGAGGAAGTACGTAAAAAACAGAGTGTAAAATACATAATGGCTGGAACATGAGCTACGCACGGCTCACAAATATTCCTAAATAATAGTTATGTAGGGTTGATTTCAAATTATGGTAGTCGACAAACATGAGAATTAAAGTGCCATTAACAGCTCATTACCCTAAGATATATGTACAGAGCCCGGTGAATCGTAGAAGCAGTCGGACTTAACTGACTCACTAAAGTTATATTCTGCCCAGTCCTTTGACAGAAACTGAACTATCGGATAATTACTCATACAAGATAACGGTCCATTCCGATATACCGAATACTGCCCTGTAATTTTTTACATAGCAGAAATACACCGAAAGAAACACAATGTCAAAATTTTAGCAGCTAAGACAAAATGTTGAAGCTGGAAAATTCGTAGCTCGTCAGGCGGCTGGAGAAATGTACACCCATGCCGTACAGCACATGCGTAACAGGCTGGGCATGTATCCTTGATCGACGGCACATCGGAAAACAGATAACACAGCACAATGCGACCGTAATTTTTGAAGGGAATTTTTGTTTCTGTTGATAGTTTCTCTGAGGCAATTGTCCACAGCTACTATTTCCTAGAATTTACAACTCATTTAATATCCATAATAATTAGCAGTGGATGCCCGTAGTACCTCTCGTTGTGCAGGTTCCTATGGAGTCCATTTAATGTTTTCAACTTTGCAAAGGCGAAATACGAAGAATGTGGTGTGCAGTCGAAATCATCTACTTTTGAAGACCTACATATCTGCTATTACTTAGTGAATTTCTGGGGCATTCATTCGAATGATGTCGACATTTCGTTAGAAATTTTTGAAATATTACAAGAAATAAGAAATTAATCGGACGATTCTGTGAAATGTGGTTCGAACGATGATTGTTGTACTAATTAATATCCAGGACAAAAACAGAATACATTCCAGCACAAAGAAAACATGTGCGGTAATAGTTTTTAGTGACAAAACAAAGGCTGTAAGTCTTTTGGTTAAGCGCACTGCTTAAACTTAAGCAGTGCGCAAAGTCGGTTTCGTTTCGTGAATTGTATAGATGGATGAAAGATGTACATGAAGTATGAAATATGCACCAAAATGGAACTCGCATAGGTGTGAAAGAAAATCTGTTCGAAAGATACAGGCCTGCTCATGAGAGTCAGTGCACTTTTACCAAAGCAGATCTATGAGACTGGGCGCTCTGAATTATAAGTGAGATCAGCATTACTCATTTCCAGTCTTCTTTGACTTGGTTAAACAGATTCAGGAAATTATACGAAAAAGGAAGTCGCAAAATTATGAATTTCACCTCACGTAAACCTGTAGAGGAGACGTGATTAATAGGTAATCCTATGGAAAAATTCGTAGCTGACTTGAAAGCTTCTTGTTTTTCCTCTAAAATGCTGTACATGAAGCCAATCTGTCGCGTTTCGTGCAAGAACTGTGTGCGAACCGTACTTCTCCATCATTTGGAGCGCAAAAGTGACAGAGTCGCTTGCGCAGTTGATGACTGTCATGACACATTCGTATACAACAACGATAGTGATATGTATCAGTGGACTACTATTTCCGCAGCTTTAGATCTGTCTCCAGGAACATCAAAGTAAATTAGGACAAAAATTAGAAAACAAATGTTTACTTGCAAAATTCTTCTAATCTACGGAGTAAGATCTGGAAAAATAGGAGAGAATAATATTCAACGTTACACCCGAAACGTCTTCTTGTCATTCGCAGAAAGTAATTAACTGCTTTTGTTGGACACTTGGCCTGTCTTTAGGAGGGCGACGAAGAGTCTGTTGACGTGATTCTTCGAATTCCCCCCCCCCCCTTCCCCCCCGTCGTAGCTAACAATGTGATTCAGCCTCTCTATAAAAAAAATTTTAAACAGAGCAAAAATTTTCCAGATAATTGTCTAAGAATATAATTTATGACAGCTCTTTGTCATATCAGGTTAATCAGCGGAACAGTATTTTTAAACTTCAGCCATTTCTGCATTGTCAGTTTGCATCAACACATTTTACGAGTACGATCAAATATGCCTGGTACGCAGCACGTTATGCAGAACAACGTCCACGACCATTACTTACTTCATTCCAGTTCTGTATAAATAAAACCAGTAATTACTGTGAAGTGCCTGAATGCATTAATCTTTTTCCAGGTGTGCGTGGTGTACGGAGAATGTTTGTTTCCATCATCCGGTAGACACTTCGCATACTTATGACGATTACAGTGAACAAACTAGTAAGTGTTTCATTGTTAGTAAAATACATATTTTTGAAAAATTATCATAAGAACTGTGTTACATGAATTGTTACGAAAATTCCAGGTCAACAAATTAAAGTCCCGATTGACTTTATTTCTCTCTAATGTAACATCATACAGTGCCTCGACTTTCTTTCCACTACTAGTCACTTGTGTGACACATCTGAAACAGTTCATCTGTCGATATGAACTGCAAAGTATTAATAAAATTAATTATTTAAGGCATTTTTGGTATGGTTTCAGTGCTTAAAATTCGCGAGTGTGCTCTTTGGAATTCGTGCTACGCGGCGCTAGTTTCTCCTGTCACGGCTGCGCCTACGATTCGCTGATAGCGCGCCAGGCAGTAAGGGCAGTACAAACCGCCATAATGAGTGGTTCCCTTTGCTACAAAAAATGAGTAGATTTAGCATTAAAAAGAATTCTTTCACTGTGTCTTATTAGTTAAAATTTTTTAGTGCATATCTCCCGGCGTTTTCTTCCTGCGCGAAAAATTCTAGGGAGGTTTCGACCTGTCAGATTGGAGCATTCCCTTGTTAGCACCATGAGATTTTACAGTATGGAGCCAAGCATCATCCCCAGTGCTAAGTCCCTTCAACAGTTAAGGTGTCGCAAGTTGCTTATCACGTGCCAAACTCCAAGTCCCTCCAAAAGTCCAAGTCCTGAATTTAACATTTCTCGCGACAACGTGGCTAAACTGTTACATAAACTGACACAGGTACCTCGCACAAACGCCTCTCGTACAATAGTCTATCCCGACAGGTGTATCTCGCTATTTATACACTTTGGAATCACTATGGGTCTCGATACTAGAAGGCTTAGTATATGGAATATGTGTGAAGGGAACGAGATGATGAAAGACGGTGAATGCCATTAAAGGAAGTAGAAGCCACGCGGGAATGAAGAGAGCAGCACAAGATAGAAGGAGATGGAGAGAAACCGTGCGAAGAACTGCCTTCTGGCTGAGCACACAATAATCATTTCCTATTTAATAATCATATCTTCTGCAGATAAATCTAATGAATTTACTACACAGGGGTCTCCATTAATACACTTTTACGGTAGTACATTATTGACAGTGCATTTCTTGTTTTGTTCTTGTTTCAGATTGTGGGCAGCAACTATGCTTGACATACTTCAAACCAATTCTTATGTATAGTTGTGAGCATTCTTATGTATATTCGCAAAGGAGACTTTAAATTCATGACACGGAAAAGTAAATATAATAGATAGATAGGTAGGTAGGCAGGTGATTCATAGATAGATATGCTCTTTGCTCCATAGTCACAGTGTGAGGGAATCCACTAAGATATAGTCCGCCGCGATAGCTGAATAGCCAGCGTGACGGATTGCAGTTCTGAGGGGTCCGGGTTCGATTCCCGGCTGGATCGGAGATTTTATCCGCTCTGGGACTGCGTGTTGTGTTGTCTTCATCATCATTTCATCCCCATCCGGCGCGCAGGTCGCCCAATGTGGCGTCGAATGTAATAAGACCTGCACCAAGGTGGCCGGACCTGCCCCGTAAGGGGCCTCCCGGCCAATGACGCCAAACGCTCATTTCCATTTCATTAAGATACAGCACGTTCTTTCAACAGATAGTAAATCCAATGGTCCTCCGGAAAGTGGAAGAAGTCAAATATCGGAGGTATAAAAAATAAATAGTAAACTTTCTACATATATGTGAATCCATGTACATGATAGTGCGAGAGGTAATTTTAAAACACTAATTTACAAGTACTGCATTAGGTATATCAGGCAGTTCGATCACTTGCTGACGTGGCCTCTTTGAGTCGGCGTGCAACATAAGGTACCTGCAGCTTCTTCCATTTCTGCGATTCCTGAGCTTTCCGTTGCCAGTTCAGTCGGCCTGTCCTTTTTAAGTATATGTCCCACCTACCCGGTGGTCTTACCCTTGGTCTTTTTTTTTTTTAGTAAAATGGGCCCAATCTAGTACTTGTTTAGACCTCCTGCCATCTTTTCTTCGAGTGACATGATCAGCCTACTGTTATTTCAAGATGTTCTCTCTTTCCATTTTATCACTGATCTTTGTTGTCCAATATCAACTACTTTCTTCCTGTTTCTCTTTGCGTAGTCCAACATCGATCTTTCCATTCCACTATGAGCTACTATTACTTTTTTGACAGTGAATTCATTTAATGTCCGTGTTACACACGCATAAGTTATAACTCGAAGTATACATTGATCAAAACCTGTTTTCTTCAACTCGGCCGACATTTTGGACTTCAAACCTGAGGAGTATCTTCCATAAGCTTACCATCTTAATTTAATGCGTTTTCTGATCTTAGGTCTCCTTTCATACTTAGCAGTTGACCCAGACGGACATATTCTGCGACCCTTAGAAGCTGTGTCCATCCAACAGATACATTTCCTTACGGTGTCCACTCATTCATCATGATCTTTTTTAGGTCAACTTCAGAGCAAACTGACGCAAATTCATTAACCGGTAATTGAAGTTCTTCTATACTATTTCCAAATAGCACAATATCATCGTGGTATCTCAGCTTATTTAATTTATTTCCCAGAATTTGTATTCCCTTTGTTTTCCAATATAGTTTAGATACTGCCTTTTCGAGGACTACTGAAAATAGTTTTGGAGATAAAGAGTCACCTTGTTTTGCACCGTTTTCGACAGGACAAAAAAATGGTTCAAATGGCTCTGAGCACTATGGGACTCAACTGCTGTGGTCATAAGTCCCCTCGACAGGACATTCATTGGTTTCTTCAACTACATTAACAAACGCGGTGGAGATTTTGTATATGTTGTATAAGACTTAAATAAAGGCCTGTTGTATTCCTTACTCTGTTAGAACCTCAAACACAGCTGGATGACTGATTGAATCGAATGCCATTTAGAAATCTATGAAGACAAGGCAAAGAGGTAGATGGTATTCATTTGTTCTATTAATTTTTTCTGTAGAGTGAGGATATGATCAATCGTACTAAACCCTTCGAGGAATCCAGCTTGCTAATTGGGTTGGGCCACATCAATTGTACTGCTCAATCTGCTAGTGAAAATTCTAGTAAAAACTTTGTAAATTATGGACAGAAGGCTGATGGAGCGGTAGTTCTTTATGTCTTCAGTATTGTGTTTCTTATGTATTAGGATTATTTTGGTTTTATTCCATTCTCTTCGTAAATTTCCATTGTGCAAACAATTTGAAAATATTTTGCTAAATGCTTTATAGATTCGTCATCCATCGGTTTAAAAATATCGACTGAGAGCTCATCACTACATGAAGCGGTTCCTTTCTTCATCTTGTATATGGCATGTTTGACTTCTTAGGGGACTGTTTCTAGCAATTAGGAAACAGAGGCATCCAATTCGCCTAGCATTAAGATATCAACATTGACTTTACTGTACTGATTACTATAAAAACTTCCAATGTGTTCGAATATTTATTTCTTATCTGTAATTTGGACTAGTCTGTGTCTAACGCTATTAGCTGATTCGTTACAATCACAAGCTTCCGCTTGGCTATATTTAAACTAGATTTATTTTCAAGACTGGCTTTCAGAGTCTCTTCTTCATACTTCTTGATGTCATTTTTCATGCTCTTTCTCAGAGCTTTGTATATTTTATCTTATCTTTGTTTATTTCTACTTTCATTTTTCTTCTCTTGTCCATCAAACTTATCGTTTTATTTGTCAGCCTCTTCGGTTGGTTTTAGGATTTGCACAAGCCATCCATTTCTTCAAATGTTGTGATTAGTATCTTTGTTACTGCTTCTGCTACACATACTTTTAATTTTCTCTTAATTATTTCTTGAAATTCCTCTTTCGAGACTTTTTAAATTAACAACTTTTCTTTTTGCTTTAATTAGTGTCGTTCTTTCCAGGAACGTGTTGATATTTATTCGATTTAAATGTTGCAATTGAATCATCTTCTCCATGGCTGTGGCAAAGGCAGTGGATGTATCACACGGCCTTGGAACGCAGTGACTCATCCACATCATCAGACTCTCGAGACCATTGTCTCTGTCAACGCTCCTCATGTAACACCATGGCACCACGCAGGGTAGCAGGAGCCGGGCGTAGCCTGTACAGCGGCATCGACCACCAGATTGTCGACTGATTTGCACTAGCACACTCTGGTGACGTTGAACGGGTGTGCTCGAGTAAACGTCAGTATCTCTGCCCGGAATGTAAATGGTACTGCAGAGTTATGGCATAGCCTTTACACCAGAGGTAGGTCATGGACACTGGTGTCTACTCACAGATGCAGGTCAGGGGCAGCAGCCTTTAGCGCATCTCTCAGATACAGTTGTAAGTAGGCTGTTTAGGTTTTTATGTTGGTAACGCCACGTAGCGCTCTATATGAAAATCACTGACTGTGCTGTGTGAAGGCTGTGGTTGGTTTGCATTGTTGGAGTATATGCTATTGTAGTGTTGGGCAGTTGGCTGTTAACAGCGCGTAGCGTTGCGCAGTTGCAGGTTAGCCGCCAGCAGTAGTGGATGTGGGGAGAGAGATGGCGGAGTTTCGAGAGTGGATGATCTGGACGTGTGTCCATCAGAGAGAGTAAATTTGTAAGACTGATGTCATGAACTGATAATGACTTTTGAACACTATTAAGGTAAATACATTGTTTGTTCTCTATCAAAATCTTTCATTTGCTAACTATGCCAATCAGTAGTTAGTGCCTTTGGTAGTTAGAATCGTTTATTTAGCTGGCAGTATTGGCGCTCGCTGTATTGCAGTAGTTCGTGTAACGAAGATTTTTGTGAGGTAAGTGATTCATGAAAGGTATAGGTTATTTTTAGTCAGGGCCATTCTTTTGTAGGGATCTTTCAACGTCAGATTGCGTTGCGCTAAAAATATTGTGTGTCAGATTAGTGATGATCAGAATAAGTAAAGAGAGAAAGGTCTGAGTTCGTTCAGTTTTGCTCAGCTGTTTGAAAATCAAATAACGTAAGGGGTTTTCCAGCACAGTAATTCATTAATTTTTGTAAGGGGACGTTTCATATGTCGACCCTTAGCCGAGGATACCTCACTGGAATCTTCAGATTTTTTCTTGTAGTTTGTGTAATTAGTGTAGCTATTGTTTATTACTAGCGCATAATTATAGAGAGAATTTCCTTTGTAGTTGTAGTTTTTCATTGTTGTACAGTAAAACAGTTGTGGCATGCATGTAGATTTGCACCAAGTATTTCGCAGCTGCACTAGCAATTAACGAGATATTATTTTCAGTGCTATGTTAATGTGTTTTCTTATTTTTGCTCTTCAAATTGTGCTTTTCTGTGTTATCGTGTGAAATATTGTGACAATTATGGCGTGTGAAAAACGTAATACTAGGCTCAAAAGTAAACTGATAAATGACAGTGAAGACGAAAGCAGTGTGTTAGCGTCACCATGTAATGAATTAAGTAATGTTCAACATAGTAATTTGGTAATTGTGCATAGGTAAATGGAGCGGGTGGCAAATAATGGTGTAGACAGTTAAAAAATTAGTGAGCAGAGAAACATTATCGATTGATCGGTCGGCAACAGCTCGCGTCAGGAATCCGAAATGCAGGACACAATCTCGCAAATACTGTAGATTCAGGTTTTGGGTCCTCACCGTTTTCTCAAATAAGTCACGACACATTTTCTGCTTGTCAAAATGTGAATATTGCCGGTGCAAATGCACTGCCGAAAAGCACTGAGGAACATGTTTCAGACATAAGTGCATTGTTATTACAATTAATACAACAAATGGGACAAAATCTTCAAAAGTTAGACACGATGGAACAACACTAGAGACAAACACATCAACAGCTTCAAAAGTTAGACACCACGCTTGAACAAACACGTGAAGATTTAACTACTGAGTTACATAACATCGAATCAAAATGTCAAAAAGTCTGTAAT
Source organism: Schistocerca serialis cubense (assembly GCF_023864345.2). NCBI lineage: Eukaryota > Metazoa > Arthropoda > Insecta > Orthoptera > Acrididae > Schistocerca > Schistocerca serialis. Next base: position 388,192,419 of record NC_064640.1, read on the forward strand.
GACGTAAAAACACAAATTTGTGAGCATTTTCAACCTATTTTTTCGCGACATGAAAATGCATTACAGAATTACGAAGCAGCCATAAAAAAACTGCAAACTATTGTTCATGAAAATCACGAGACCTTGCGGGCTAAAATTGACTCAGTTGAATCTGCCGATTCGGTTACGCTACTAGCAAAAACTCAGGAAAACTTAAAGGACACAGTAGATACTCTGAAAATTGGTTCAGAAAGACACATGGAGGAAATAGTTCATTATCAGAGAAAGTAGTCGAACTTTCGGATCAGCTAAATAATTTATCTACGAAGGTAGATGATAATCTGAATGACACAAGACCGATAGTCTTTAATGATACAGAAGAATACGAACAAATTAGGAAATTCAAACTAAATCAGAATCAAATTAATACGCAACAACAAAGAGAATTCCGGGAAGTACAGGATCAATTGACACAGGTAATACAAGAATTACATATTTCAGAGGACACTCGCGCTCCAATACGGGAAGAGGGACATAGAAATACGGAACAGCCACAAAATAATAACACAGGGCACTTCGGAAATTATGAAAGAAATTGGAAAGGTACACCGAATTTTGAGATGGAACCGCCGAAATGACGTAACAATGACCGACATGCGACTCGCCAACACGATGATTTTGACTGTAAGCTGTTAATTACTGCACGTAAATTCAAAACATTTAAGAATTCTGGAAACGACATTCATCCACAAGTATGTCTCCATCAGTTCTCTCATTGTTTTCCTCCCAACTGGTCATTGGAGCACAGGTTAGAATTTATGTGTGGCTACTTAGAGAATGAACCAGCTCTAAGAATGTGATCGGTCATTCACGACTTTCACAGTGAAGGAGAATTTTCTCATGCCTCCCTCTCAGCATATTGGTCTCAAGCTACACAACACCGACTAAAACATAGCATCATAATGATGAAACATTTCGAACAATCTGAATTTTCCAGTCTTGTCAAATATTTCGGAGACATGTTACATAAGAATCAGTATCTTTCAAACCGATACAGCCCCTCAGAACTCATCCGAATTTGCTTAATCAAATTGCCTGAACATTTACGACATATTATTTTGGCGGGACATGATTATTCCGTTGAAGTTGAAACTCTGCGTACTCGGAAGATTAAAGGTTTACACCACATTTCACATGTTTAACCGTTTATTGAAAGATAATCTGCTTTTTAACTTTGTCTTTGCCATAAAACTTTTCACTTCATGTGACTAGTACTCTATGTCACACTTAGAAACTGTTAACATGCAACTATGTTCTAAAGTTCACTATCCAGTCAAGAACCTAGGGAACTTATTTAAACAGAAATTACGAATGCATTGTTATAGTGAACAGACGACACATTGTTGTTATTTGCACATTCTTGGTTGTTAGTTGCACGATTACGTAACGAATATACGGCTTACATACTTAGAACATATACTGCTAATGAGATTTTAATGCAACATTTTGGTTTACTTGAAAATATATTCCTTATTTGAAGTACATTTTGTGAGATTAAAGATGACTTAGCATTTGGTTTCTTTGATAGCTACACGATTATATCACGACGCTACTAATATGTGACACAATTTACATTGTTGCTTTTGCGGTGTATCTGCTCTATATTTGCAGTTTTTCTCAATTCTTCTGGAAAGTAAAACATGTTTCAGTAGTAACTTTTGTGATATAGCTACAATGAGACAGCCTTTTTCGTAGCACAACAATACGTTACAGTGTAGTACTTTCTTGATCACCGTAAGGTACGTCATAACTACGATATCTATACGCATAGCATTTCACTTTTGTTTATTGCGAGATAAGTACATTGACTTCTACAGAACTTTGCTTACGGACGACGATAACTACGATACTTCCACAGAATTATCTTACAGCAAGACGCACATTTAGCGCTAAAGGACACGTATTTGAATGATTAATTTTGTACTTAAAACATTTATTTTCAAAGATTTTTGAATTACAAAGATACAAAGGTTTTCCGTGATATATTTCATTCCATTGCTGTAATCGGTAACACCTGAGGGTATAATTACATTAATCCTCAGGGGGGTACACGCCTACTTTGTGTACCATGTGTTTGGCAAGCACAAGGAGCCCTGGCTAATATGGTGTTTGCTTATACAACTTTACACATCGGTACCATATTTCTCTAACACAGAATTACACAGCCATCTGATTATTTAACAGAGAAACAAACATTTTTCTTTACCACATCAGTGACAGATGTTTGCGTAAGTACACAGTTGGATAACTTCACACTTATGAACTTGTATTTTGTCTGCACTGTGTGAACTGTTCATATTTTTTCGGAACCATTGTCATACTATGAGAGCTTTGAATGATGCATTTGGTATGGGATCATGATTTTTAAAGTACATTTGAGGTAGATGACACTATTGAAATGAGCAGAGAATTTTTTTAGGTTTTGAAATTATTGCAGGAAGCTACGACGTTTTTGAGATTTGACTGAGGTATTATGATGTTATTATTACGATGACGATGTGTATTATGCTGTTGAGGTATGTTTATGATCAATAAGCTGATGCTACCATATATCAGGAATTTGATTATGCTACGTATTTATTATGTCGACGAGTATGTAATGTGTAATAAGGTAAGGAATAATGAGTAGTGGTTAGGGACTATGATTTGTGAAAAAGGATGTTGGAAACCAAGAACAGTACTTACATAAGTACATAAGAGTTATGAAATGTGTGTATATGTGTGAATGTATCACAATGCCGGCGAAAATTTTTTGGACACTGTTATATTTATAGAATTTTGTTTCTACACATTTATAAAGCAAATTCTCGATCTGTGAAATTTTTATATGAGGCTGTCACAGCAGCAGAAACTGCTGTCGTAAATATTTCGGTATGAAAGGTAAGTGACCTCGACGTAATGCGTTTTGGGCGCCCAGCTGAGAGATAGTCGTTTGAAAAAAGAAAGCCATTAGGTGGAGAAAAAAAGAGGACATTATCCTCGCGCAAATACGACACGCTCAAACTTGAAAACATATGATTACACTGTGGAGCTCTTAATTTGTGATATATACTAAAATGCCTAATGAAATGATGACAAACATTTTACATCTATTGTCTTTCTAGTTGAGAGATGTTTTTATTGCCTTTGGAGACGCCATTTGACTAGTGAATGACGTTTTTGTATGTATATATTTGCTCATTTCGTTTAATATCTAGTTTCTAGCTGCACTGCAACATTGGTTAAAATAAAATTTTATAGATGTACTACTATAGATATTTTATGCTTACAGGTCCAGTAAATAATAACTTTATGGTCTACTTAAAAAAAAAAAACGGAGGAGCACAAAAAGACATTTCCCTTCACAGAAATTGCATACATAATTTTCTTTTCAAGTACTTGGTAATTTCTTTTGTAGAATAAGTTGTGGTGCACCACTGTAATTACATAGACATTAAGATGTGAATAGACATTTCCCTTATCTGCATTGTTGTCTTTAGTGTAATATTTTTTCTGCTTGAGCTTTGCCATGTTTAGGTATATGAGGTGCGGCTAGAAAAAAACCGGACTGATGCTGGAAAAAACATTTATTTACAATTATTTACAATTTCATGTTATCTCCTTCAATGGGGCATTGTCTTGGTGAAGGATCCATGACTTTTATCTCCACAAATCGTTCCGTTTTCTCCGTACTCGCTCACGTAGGGTAGCCAGGACGCTAATGTAGTAATGCTGATTCACTGTTTGTCCCTCTGGTACGCAATCAATGTGCACAATCCCTTTGATGTCAAAAAATAACAATCATCATTGCCTTGAATTTCGATTTTGACATTCGTGCTTTTTTTTTTGTCGTGGAGAACCAGGAGTTTTCCAATGCATCGATTGGCGTTTAGTTTCGGGATCGTAAGTAAAAAGCCACGATTCATCGCAAGTAATAACATTTTGTAAGAAGGTGGGATCACTTTCAATGTTTTCCAGGATGTCAGAACAAATCATTCTTCGGCGTTCCTTCTGTTCAATTGTGAGACACTTTGGAACCATTTTTGAACACACTTTGTTCATGTTGAAACTTTCATGAAGAATCTGCCTAACACTTTCCTTGTCAACTCCTGTTAACTCAGACACTGCTCTGATTGTTAAACGGCGATCTTGTCGAACAAGTTTACCGATTTTTTCAATGTTTGCATCAGTTTTTGCTGACAATGGTCTGCCAGTGCGAGTGTCATCACTGGTGTCTTCGCGGCCATCTTTAAATCGTTTAAACCACTCAAACACTTGTGTTCGCGATAAACAATCATCGCCGTACACTTGTTGTAACATTACAAACGTTTCACTTGCAGATTTTCCTAGTTTGAAACAAAATTTGATGTTAACACGCTGTTCTTTCTGTAGACTTAACATTTTCCGACGCACAGACAAAACGTCAACTACTTAAAACAGACGCCACGGGCAGACTGAGTGCAGGAGGCAGATGAAACTCGAGCAGTAGGCGGAGCGAGAGTCACGTGACAGGCCACGCGACTTTCAGCCCTATTGCATTAGTTTTATTGCTTCACCAGTACTAGTCCGGTTTTTTTCTAGCCACACCTCGTAAGCTATAGCATTTGCTGCTGCTGTTTGCCAGGCATAGTGTTACTGAATTTGACTTTGTATTACTCTGTTAAGCCAGTTTGACTACTGATTTATTTTTCTTGTTGTTGCACATTGGCTCATATTCGTTGTAATGTTACATTTGCTCTGCTAATTTAGATATACTGCTGCTTGCTTTGCCAATTTGCATTTTTTTGTCATTGCTGTTTGTGTTAATTGTTTTGTGCTGCTGCATTGCCTCGTCCCTTACTATATATATCTGAGCTCAGTAGATTTAAGTTAGCTTAAGAGGAGGTAGACTATATAAGAAACTAACTATGGAGAATAGGGAAAGAATGCATTCAGAAGTTGTATGAAAAAGATTTGGGCCAAAATGAGCATTGTACACTGAGAAATAATTATTTTGAAAGAACTGTGTATAGAATATATAAAGCAGGTATAGATAGGACTTTTTGGGAATAATGATGAATGAAGGGAGATCTCCAAGAAGTAAAGAAAGTTTTGTTTGCAAAATACTGCAGTAAAACAAACCCTGTCCTGTCCTTTTGTGTTATTCTACTATGTGTCTGTGTACCTTGTGTATTTGTGTTCTTCCTGTCTTTATGTGTTTATCTGATAAGATTTATGTTGTAGAATTTTTCTAATACTCAGCTACATTCACTATGATGAGGAATACTGTTATCCTCAAATATAATTTGCGTTTATAATATGTTATTTACTTTGTAAAGATGCTTAGACATTATTTATTCTGTTTTGTTTTAATGCTCACGTGTGAAGTTGATGTTTCGAAAGTTATTCTGACCTTTTATATATTTACTTATGTCATAATTCCTGTAACACTGATGTATATGTTATTTCTATTCTTTTGTAAAGCCCATATTACCACAAATGTTATCTGTATTGTTATGTTTTTAATGGTGTATTTTGTACCTTTGTAATTGTATTCTTATGTTGTAAATTTATAATTGTATAGACACCAGTTCTTCAAATGAAGTTTCATTTCAGTGGACACGTTTCTGTTGGTCATAATACATGCACAGTATATGAGAAGCTGGGACTGTAAGTGCTTGCACGTGTGTTAATAATTCAGGAAGGAACTGGTTAACAGCATTGCTCGTTCTAAGGACAACTCCAAAAACTTTGTGAGTGCACAAGTGCTGGTTATGGACTTGCTATATTGTCTGCAAGACTCTTCGATGGTGATTGGGCACCTGCACAGTCGCAACAGATGGCTGCTGGCCTTCTCTACAAGGACTGCAGTGGGTCTGCACCTCTGGTGGCCCACCAATCCCATACTCTCTACCGGGACTACAGTGGGTCTGCTCTGTGATGACCTACCTACCAATATTCTTCAAAACTTCGACTGACTCTGCTGTGGGTTTGCTCTGTTGTTGCCCATTACCTGTCTGCATGTCAAGAGTCAGAACTAGTCAGAACTGTCTTTCTGTTGGAAGGACAACACTACTTCTTCAAGACTGCATGGAAATCCACTACTTCTGTGTGCAATTTCTTTTACTAATGAGACTTTGTGAAAAAACTGTAATTACTATTGTGATAAATGATCAGGACTGTCTTTATGAGAACAATTTTTGCTTTTGACCAACAGTGTATCAGTAAGTGTGTGCATTTGATATCTTTGTTAAAGTAACTATGAAAAATTTTTTCAAATCTGTATTGGCCACTACCCAAAAAAATTTAAAAAACTTATTTGTGGGGAGCATGGGGGCTATGTAAGTAGGCTGTTTAGGTTTTATATATATATATATATATATATATATATATATATATATAGGTTCATGACATCAGTCTTACAAATTTACTCTGTCTGATGGACACACGTCCAGATCGTCCACTCTCAAAACTCCGCACATCCACTACTGCTGGCAGCTAACCTGCAACTGCGCAACGCTACACGCTGTTAACAGCCAACTGCCCAACACTACAATAGCATATACTCCAACAATGCAAACCAACCACAGCCTTCACACAGCATAGTCAGTGATTTTCATATAGAGCGCTACGTGGCGTTACCAACATAAAAACCTAAACAGCCTACTTACATAGCCGCCATGCTCCCCACAAAAAATTTTAGGAATATTTGAACACTATTAAGGTAAATGCATTGTTTGTTCTCTATCAAAATCTTTCATTTGCTAACTATGCCTATCAGTAGTTAGTGCCTTCGGTAGTTAGAATCTTTTATTTAGCTGGCAGTATTGGCGCTCGCTGTACTGCAGTAGTTCGAGTAACGAAGATTTTTGTGAGGTAAGTGATTCATGGAAGGTATAGGTTATTGTTAGTCAGGGCCATTCTTTTGTAGGGATTTTTCAAAGTCAGATTGCGTTGCGCTAAAAATATTGTGTGTCAGTTTAGTGATGATCAGAATAAGTAAAGAGAGAAATGTCTGAGTTCGTTCCGTTTTGCTCAGCTGTTTGAAAATCAAATAACGTAAGGGGTTTACCAGCACAGTAATACATTAATTTTTCTAAGGGGGCGTGTCACAGTGACAGGTTTACGGTGCACCAAACACCATGAGTTTGGCTCTCAGTAAGCCAGAGGTAAAAGTCCCGAGCACCTCACATTGGTGGACGAGATGTTGGCAGCTCACAGCGACCACGTTCAGCAGACCAGGCAGGCAGCAGCTTTGTATGTAGAAGTCGTCTGGGGAATGGTAGGCAGCGCATCACATCATTTGCAACATAGCTCGCTCACTGTAACTGAATCCAAAATGCACTTAGTATCATGAGCACTTATTGCTGTCTGTCTGAAGCAATGACGTTACATCTTGCCTAGGATGACTGCATGTGCCATTTCCTGAGCTCATCAGTGTTCTTTGCCACATCTCGGTGTCACAGCAGTGTCTTTCAGTGCTCAGCTTTGTGCCTTTCCTCCATTTCAGTGGGTTGATGGGTGTTCTTGTGGAACATTTACTCATCCTTGCGGCGTTGTGCTGTGCTGGTAGAATAACGTTATTATCCCTCTTCAATGTTGTTATATTACTCAGTTAACGATTTTGGCTTCTTGCTCCTGCAAGGTGAACAATAGCTTCAATGGTGTGCCACATTATTTGCAGTATTAGCTCCCTCCATCTTTGTCATCCCGATTACCACAAGGTACGTTGGCCTGGTTTGACTTGGCTTAGCGGTGAATGGAGGGAACTTTATGAAAATTTTGCATTTCATCTACATCTATATACATACTCCGTCAGCCACCGTAGAGTGTGTGGCGGAGAATACCCTTCACCACTACTAGTCAGTTCCTTTCCTATTCCACTCGCAAACAGAGCGTGGGGAAAACGACTGTATGCCTCCATGCGATCCCTAATTTTTTTATGTTATCTTCGTGGTCCTTACGCAATAATTACATTGGCGGTAATAGAATCGTTCTACAGTCAGCTCCAAATGCTTCGAAAAGAATGTCGCCTTCGCTTCAGGGATTCCCATTTGTGTGTTGTTCGAAACTATAGATAACAAATCTAGCAGCCTGCCTCTGAATTGCTTTTATGTCTTCCTTTAACCCGACCTGGTGCAAATCCCAAATACTTGAACAGTACCCAAGAATGGGTCACACTAGTGTCGTATATGCGATCTCCTTTGCAGATGAACTACATTATCCTAAAATTCTCTCGGTAAACTGAAGTCGACCCTTCATCTCCTCTAATACAACCTTTACATGCTCTTTCCACTTCATAATGCTTTGCAAAATTACACCGAGATATTTAATAGAAATGACTGTGTCAAGCAGCACACTACTAACGCTGCATTCGAACATTATGGGTTTGTTTTTCCTACTCATCTATATTAACTTACATTTTACTATATTAAGAGCTAGCTGCCACTCATCACACTAACTAGAAATTTTGTCTAAGTCGTCTCGAAGCCCCCTAAAGTTACTCAACGACGACACCTTCCCATAAACCAGAGCATCATCAGAAACGGCCACAGACAGCTGCTCACCGTGTCTGCCAGATCATTTATGTGTACGGAAAATAACAGCCATCCTATCAAACTTCACTGGGGTACTTCGGATCATACCCTTGTCTCTGGTGAATACTCGCCGAGGACAACGTACTAGGTTCTGTTGCTTTTGCGCATATCTTTCTGCAGCGCAACGGAGCACCCACAGCTTGGAACAACAGTATTGGACCATGATATCTAACGACGCCACAGACAATCTCGCAAGTATTTCGTCTATTACAATGTTGGATAAGGCGTTCAGGGCAATGTCATTCGCTTCAGAAAGATCTAATACACATTCGACAATAGCTGTACTCCTGCCTGTAGTGCGTTCACCGAAAATCTCTGTAAAGAGCTAGTATACCACTGTCTGTATCCGCATCTGTACACTACAAGCCACCTCACCAAAGGGAACTTTCAGGTACCAGAATCATTTCCAACCTTTCCTGTGCCATCTGCAAATGATTCCTGCGAAGGACGACTGTTGGTAGGTCTCCATTGGAGCCCGGATTTCTCTGTGCTTACTGTTTTGAAGAAAGAGAAAATTGTCACCGTTTGGAAGAAGAGTCGTCAGAGAAATTCTAGTAACTACAGAGTTATATTGCTGACATTAAGCTATTGTAGAGCTGTGGAATGTATTGTATGCTCATGCATTATAACCATTTGAGGGGCCAAAAATCTCCTCTGTAATTATCAACATGGATTCTGCAAACTGATGTGTTACCAAACCCCAGCTCGTTCCGTTTCTCAGTGAGATCGAGACTTGCATACACAACGCCGGCGAGGTTGGTGCCATGTTCCTTCACATTCAGAAGACATTCAGTACAGTTTTCCTCTGTAGATTAGTGAACAAAATTCTAGCTTACAGTGCGTCAGACCAGGTCTGTGGTTTTATTCAGGATATTTCCCTGTAGATATAACTCAACACTTCTTCCTTAGTGGGATGAATTTGACAAATCTAGAGGAAATTTTGGGGGTACCCAAAGGGGGCGTTGTAGCATCGTTACTGTGCAACATACAAATAAACTAGAATTTTACCCACAGCTTCACCCACGTGTGCGCACAGCAGATATATTTTACATATCTCCTCCTCTTCCTCTTCCTCTTCCTCCTCCTCCTCCTCCTTTCGTCAGCTTCCTGCTCCTCCCTCCCTCTTTGCATCTCAGTTTCCCCCACTTCTCTGTCTACCATCTCTTCTCCCATTTCCTTAACCATCTCTTCTTTTCCCTCTCTCTGGCTATCCCCTTCTTCCCTCTCTCTGTACACCTTTTCCTCGTTGTCTCCATATCTATCACCTTTTGCCCCTCTCACCGTCCACTTTGTCCTCCCCTCACCTCTCTATCCATCTCTTTCTCCTCCCTGCCCCTTAATCTACCTCCTTCTCCCTGTCTCCCTTTCCTTCTCCTCCTCCCCATTTCTTTGTCCATTTCCTCCTCTCCCCATCCCTGTGTATCTCCTCTGTCCCCTCTCACTACACATTTCATTCTCTCTCTCCCTATGTCCATCACCTGCAGCCCTCTCTGTCCATTCATCTCATCTTCCTCCTTACTTCTTGCCCTCTCCATCCAATCACCTGCTCCTCCACCTTCCCTCTATGTCTGTCTCCTGCACCCCCACCCACTGTCTGTCCTTGTCCTCATACTCCCATCCATCTAACTCCTCCTCCCACTGCTCTCTCTCTGTCTCCTCCCCCATCATTCCTCTGTCTCTTTCCTCTTTTCCCTCTCTCCATTTGCCCTTCCACCCCTGCACCCATCTCTCTCTCTACCCTCTCTCCTATCATTTCAACCTTTCTCTAGCTGTGCCCATCTGTATTCCAACATAATACAACAGTGTTGTAGGGCAGCCTACACATCTGGGTCTTTAAAACCAGTTTTTCCCCCTGAAGAATAGGCTGCCATGCAAAACAAGTCGATAAGGCAGGCCAATACTATTCAAACACAATATGTCAGTTGTGCAGGGCAGCCTTCTTGTTGGAGGCTGGGTAACCATTTCTTGCCCCTGATGTTTAGAATGCCGTGCCAAGCACATTGATTAGACAGGTGTATACTATTTCCACACAACACATCTGTCATGCAGGGCACTCTATATGACAGAGGCTAATAAATATGTTTTTCCCATATCTCGACTTCAATTGGAGATTGTTGTTGTTGTTGTGGTCTTCAGTCCTGAGACTGGTTTGATGCAGCTCTCCATGCTACTCTATCCTGTGCAAGCTTTTTCATCTCCCAGTACCTACTGCAACCTACATCCTTCTGAATCTGCTTAGTGTATTCATCTCTTGGTCTCCCTCTACGATTTTTACCCTCCACGCTGCCCTCCAATACTAAATTGGTGATCCCTTGATGCCTCAGAACATGTCCTACCAACCGATCCCTTCTTCTGGTCAAGTTGTGCCACAAACTTCTCTTCTCCCCAATCCTATTCAATACTTCCTCATTAGTTATGTGATCTACCCATCTAATCTTCAGCATTCTTCTGTAGCACCACATTTCGAAAGCTTCTATTCTCTTCTTGTCCAAACTATTTATCGTTCATGTTTCACTTCCATACATGGCTACACTCCATACGAATACTTTCAGAAATGACTTCCTGACACTTAAATCAATACTGGATGTTAACAAATTTCTCTTCTTCAGAAACGCTTTCCTTGCCATTGCCAGCCTACATTTTATATCCTCTCTACTTCGACCATCATCAGTTATTTTGCTCCTCAAATAGCAAAACTCCTTTACTACTTTAAGTGCCTCATTTCCTAATCTAATTCCCTCAGCATCACCCGACTTAATTAGACTACATTCCATTACCCTTGTTTTGATTTTGTTGATGTTCATCTTATATCCTCCTTTCAAGACACTGTCCATTCCATTCAACTGCTCTTCCAAGTCCTTTGCTGTCTCTGACAGAATTACAATGTCATCGGCGAACCTCAAAGTTTTTATTTCTTCTCCATGAATTTTAATACCTACTCCGAATTTTTCTTTTGTTTCCTTTACTGCTTGCTCAATATACACATTGAACAACATCGGGGAGAGGCTACAACCCTGTCTTACTCCCTTCCCAACCACTGCTTCCCTTTCATGTCCCTCGACCCTTATAACTGCCATCTGGTTTCTGTACAAATTGTAAATAGCCTTTCGCTCCGTGTATTTTACTCCTGCCACCTTTAGAATTTGAAAGAGAGTATTCCAGTCAACATTGTCAAAAGCTTTCTCTAAGTCTACAAATGCTAGAAACGTAGGTTTGCCTTTCCTTAATCTTTCTTCTAACATAAGTCGTAAGGTCAGTATTGCTTCACATGTTCCAGTGTTTCTACGGAATCCAAACTGATCTTCCCCGAGGTTGGCTTATACTAGTTTTTCCATTCGTCTGTAAAGAATTCGTGTTAGTATTTTGCAGCTGTGACTTATTAAGCTGATAGTTCGGTAATTTTCACATCTGTCAACACCTGCTTTCTTTGGGATTGGAATTATTATATTCTTCTTGAAGTCTGAGGGTATTTCGCCTGTTTCATACATCTTGCTCACCAGATGGTAGAGTTTTGTCAGGACTGGCTCTCCCACGGCCGTCAGTAGTTCCAATGGAATATTGTCTACTCCGGGGGCCTTGTTTCGACTCAGGTCTTTCAGTGCTCTGTCAAACTCTTCACGCAGTATCGTATCTCCCATTTCATCTTCATCTACATCCTCTTCCATTTCCATAATATTGTCCTCAAGTACATTGCCCTTGTATAGACCCTCTATATACTCCTTCCACCTTTCTGCTTTCCCTTCTTTGCTTAGAACTGGGTTTCCATCTGAACTCTTGATGTTCATACAAGTCGTTCTCTTATCTCCAAAGGTCTCTTTAATTTTCCTGTAGGCGGTATCTATCTTACCCCTAGTGAGATAGGCCTCTACATCCTTACATTTGTCCTCTAGCCATCCCTGCTTGGCCATTTTGCACTTCCTGTCGATCTCATTTTTGAGACGTTTGTATTCCTTTTTGCCTGTTTCACTTACTGCATTTTTATATTTTCTCCTTTCATCAATTAAATTCAATATTTCTTCTGTTACCCAAGGATTTCTACTAGCCCTCGTCTTTTTACCTACTTGATCCTCTGCTGCCTTCACTACTTCATCCCTCAAAGCTACCCATTCTTCTTCTACTGTATTTATTTCCCCCATTCCTGTCAATTGCTCCCTTATGCTCTCCCTGAATCTCTGTACAACCTCTGGTTCTTTTAGTTTATCCAGGTCCCATCTCCTTAAATTCCCACCTTTTTGCAGTTTCTTCAGTTTTAATCTACAGGTCATAACCAATAGATTGTGGTCAGAGTCCACATCTGCCCCTGGAAATGTCTTACAATTTAAAACCTGGTTCCTAAATCTCTGTCTTACCATTATATAATCTATCTGATACCTTTTAGTATCTCCAGGGTTCTTCCATGTATACAACCTTCTTTCATGATTCTTAAACCAAGTGTTAGTTATGATTATGTTGTGCTCTGTGCAAAATTCTACCAGGCGGCTTCCTCTTTCATTTCTGTCCCCCAATCCATATTCACCTACTATGTTTCCTTCTCTCCCTTTTCCTACACTCGAATTCCAGTCACCCATGACTATTAAATTTTCGTCTCCCTTCACAATCTGAATAATTTCTTTTATTTCATCATACATTTCTTCAATTTCTTCGTCATCTGCAGAGCTAGTTGGCATATAAACTTGTACTACTGTAGTAGGTGTGGGCTTCGTATCTATCTTGGCCACAATAATGCGTTCACTATGCTGTTTGTAGTAGCTTACCCGAATTCCTATTTTCCTATTCATTATTAAACCTACTCCTGCATTACCCCTATTTGATTTTGTGTTTATAACCCTGTAGTCACCTGACCAGAAGTCTTGTTCCTCCTGCCACCGAACTTCACTAATTCCCACTACATCTAACTTCAACCTATCCATTTCCCTTTTTAAATTTTCTAACCTACCTGCCCGATTAAGGGATCTGACATTCCACGCTCCGATCCGTAGAACGCCAGTTTTCTTTCTCCTGATAACGACATCCTCTTGAGTAGTCCCCGCCCGGAGATCCGAATGGGGGACTATTTTACCTCCGGAATATTTTACCCAAGAGGACGCCATCATCATGTAATCATACAGTAAAGCTGCATGCAGTAAAGCTGCATGCCCTCGGGAAAAATTACGGCTGTAGTTTCCCCTTGCTTTCAGCCGTTCGCAGTACCAGCACAGCAAGGCCGTTTTGGTTATTGTTACAAGGCCAGATCAGTCAATCATCCAGACTGTTGCCCTTGCAACTACTGAAAAGGCTGCTGCCCCTCTTCAGGAACCACACGTTTGTCTGGCCTCTCAACAGATACCCCTCCGTTGTGGTTGCACCTACGGTACGGCTATCTGTATCGCTGAGGCACGCAAGCCTCCCCACCAACGGCAAGGTCCATGGTTCATGGTTCATTGGAGATAGCAGCTTATAAACCTGAGAGTGCTGATACATGTGACGTTTGCTGTTTGTGTGAAGAATTTTGTTGAAATCGACTGAGGGGTTTGGAAGGAGATCCTGGACATACATACATGTTGCATGGTGGACTCTCTGAGAAGCTTTTCGCAGACAATGCTGTTGTTTGCAGCAAGGGTGCACCTCCAGAAGACTATAGTAAATGCAGGAATCTGTTTGGAGGACCCAGAGTGAAGCAACCGTATAAGACTAGTTTCAGAAAAAACAGATGCCTGGCCGCTATTTACAAGAAGCCTCAGGAAAGGTATTTCATCCACAAAAGAAGTGGCATACAAAACACACGTACGATCGATGCTGTTTATCAGCCTGGGACGACTATCAGGTTAGATTAATAGAGAAGACAGTGATTGTTTACTAAGCGCAAAAGTGTAGCGAAAATGCTCAATGAACTCCAGTGGAGGTCACTACAAGAGAGGCGTTGTGCAAGAGTGAGAGATTCGATGTTGAAATTCTAAGAGTGTACGTTCCAGGAAGGGTGGGGCCACATGTTAGTTCCTGCCATATATGACTCGCGAATGATTGCGATGAGAAAATCATGGAAATTAAAGCTTCTATGAAGGTTTATGGTCGCCACTAAAACAGGAAAGAGGGAAGCAGGGAAAAGGGCTGGGGTGGAAAAGTTAGATCGCTTGTGGAGGACAGATCTACATTCCATGATCACTTCATGAGATGTATATGGGAGCAAATAATGTAATGGTTAACTCTTCCTGGAACTCACGCTCTCCGAATTTTAACACCGTACCTCTCTGTGATATACAACGCTGCTTCTCTAGCGTCTGCTGCTGGAATTTGATGAACGTTTCCGTATTGATCTCGCGCTTAGTAAACAAGACCGTGACGCAACGCACCACCCTACTTCGCATCTTCTCTATCTCTTCTATTACTCGTAGCTGGTAAGAGACCCAGACTGACAAGAGATACTTAATCATCAATCGAACTTCTCCACCTGGGTGCCGTTGTGTCCAGCACCTTCTCGGGGACGAACAGCTGAGTCTAATTTCACAAGACCTTTGTTTGTGGGATCCACGTTGATTCCTACGGAGGTGATTTTCGATTAACAAAAGGTCGTAATACGCGAAAACGAGTTCCTTTCTTCTACAACAGACTGAAATCAGAGATATAGCGCAATAGTGATGTGTAACACGTTCTACGATTAACTTCTGTTAGAAGGGGAGGATATTCTTTCGCATAATCTTTAAAGAAACGTACAGGTATGCTTTGACATGCAGTTATCTTTTGTCTGTTGAGTTATTTTTGTTGAGTTCCTCTTTATCACTTATCTAAGCGACTGGTACTGCGGCGTTAGTACGATGACTGAAACAAGGCCTCGTATTGTAATCGTCAGCCCTGCTACAATTTTGGAAGATCGATTTCAATATTTAACCTTCTCTGTGTCTATTTCGGAGCTGGTCGTATGATCAATAAGCGACTGAAGAAATGAGTTTGATTTGTTTACTGACTTTAGGTAAGCCTAAAACTTGTAAGGATATATTATCAGATCGGTCGACAAGAACTTCTCAATTCTTTGAAGCACGGCACGTCCTTTCCATCACTTGCAACTTTACTCTGCTCCTATATGTCTAAAGAGTATTGAACAATGTTTTCGAACTCATTTATACGACACATCTTCACCCAGTAGATGAATGTCTGTAGATAATCTTAGCAATCAACATCAGTCAGTTTTCTGTCACCACTTCTTTTAACACACGTAGTCTTCGACAACCTTATGAGTCTATTGTCGATACTGATTTGTCCACTAGAACCAGAGCCTGTATTCGTTTAATTATGGATGAGGGGAAGTCAGATGGTGGAATCCGGTCCCAACACATGCCCTACTGAGTCTCTCGAATGGTATCAAGGCGACTGCCGAGGTCAACGTGCAGTGAGAGAGAGAGATAGAGAGAGAGAGAGAGAGAGAGAGAGATGCAGGTAAAAATATTATTTTTATGCTGTCAATGAAATATATCGACTTTACATTTGGTTTAGTCATAAGAAAATTAAAATCAGTTTCTTTATACTGCAGTTTTTTAGACTCTTGCAAAGTTGATAAGGTTGATGTTGTCATTCACTGCTATATTTGCGTGGAGATCATGCGGGTATCTGTCAGTGTCTGTCTTTTACTAGTTAAGAGTTAGAAAAAGTCAATGACAATAATGACAGGCATCGAGATGTCGGTGTTGAAGTTATTAGACTGTAGTCCTATGCAGCGATATGAATCAGCCAGGAAAGGAGTTGCGCCCGTGCGCCAATGACGCACAATCCCATTCACAGAAGATTTGTGTTATGTGTCGCAAATTGCACCACTCGTTTAAATCTCTTCAGTACAGCCATCTCTGTTTTTTTCTTTTCTGCTGCAGCAGTACAGGTAATCTTTCTTCCTCCCCTGTAGCCTCATGAATATTCCATACAAATTTCTTGTAATAGACTATCCAGTTTTTCATGATATTCAATTTCTCACTGTTCCCAAACTGGTTGCCTGAATGATAGCGCTGTTAAATTACTATAAAATTACGGTGGATTCATAATTTTTCTTGCTGAACTGAAGCAAAGACCTTACGCTTCTTCCGTGCACATTGTTTCACGCTTAGACGGGAATGCAGGAATGTGAACACACTGGAAAGGGATTGTGAACACATTGACTCTATGCACCTGACAATTTGTTCCCGGTATTATCAGGTCGCTTTTGAGTGTCGGTGAACAAATAAGGCATTCATTGTGGAATTAACTCAATTAGACTTCCTGCTGTCTGAGTCCATTAGCCATGGGAAACTGGATCTCTCGCTCGTTTTCTGACAGAGACGATGCCTGTTTCGTTGTTTCGTGATGAATAATCTAACTTTTATTTTCTTGACTACGTATAACAGTCATTACTGTCTCAGTTACGATTTATTTAGGTTGGTACTAATGGATTAATGTAAAGCTACCACATAGAGCGAGGTCTCCTCGATATATATTGGTGACGTGTAAGTATGTTAAGGATTTCCAGGGATTCTCTCTTCTACGAGTCCGTCTACTTCACTGCGAAAGTCATTGGCAGGAACTCTTCGTAAACTCTAGCAAAAGAATTAGGCGAAACCCGCCAGATTGTCAACCAAGTGGACAGCTTCGGATAAATCGCTGTCACACCATGCGATATAAAAGAGGTCGCTATAGGCGAACACACGAAGGCCAGTGCCGAAAAGGACAAAACGAAGATTTTGCCGAGCAGTGTAGTGCAAAATCACGCAAGTCAGAGGTCATGAAGGATTCACTAATTGTCCCCAGCAAAATCTTCTCCAAAATTAGGATGGAGACCAGAGCATATAGTTTCGCAGCAACTACTGATCATGTAAAAGTGTTTCGGAAGCATGTGTGGTAATGGACAAGGCATCATTTAAGGGTTTTCTGGAGGGAAATTCCAAGAATTAAAAAAAAAAAACTTTAAGTTACGATTGCCGGGCAGCTGTAGTTCATAGTCATCATTCACAGGCGATATTGTTATATTTGTGATGCTGATAGGAATAGGATAAAACATAAGTGAAATCATCCACAAACGCAGACATGTAAGTGCATCCAAGAATACGACAACAAAAAGAATTAGATGTATGTATCCCTACGGATACCGCTCATAGTCGCGGAGTCACCCCGAACATCGACAAAAGCATCACTGTTGATGAAATTAAATCTGTTATCCTGAAGGACTGTCAGCGTCAAATGGTCCACCAAAAATGAGGTGCAAGATAATCAAATGCATTTTAATGAATTTCAGACATTGTTACTGAAATTCGATTTGTTCCAAATTATGTTATTATTAAAGAGGTGCGATCTACATCTACATCTACATTTATACTCCGCAAGCCACCCAACGGTGTGTGGCGGAGGGCACTTTACGTACCACTGTCATTACCTCCCTTTCCTGTTCCAGTCGCGTAAGGTTCGCGGGAAGAACGACTGTCTGAAAGCCTCCGTGCGTGCTCTAATCTCTCTAATTTTACATTCGTGATCTCCTCGGGAGGTATAAGTAGGGGGAAGCAATATATTCGATACCTCATCCAGAAACGCACCCTCTCGAAACCTGGCGAGCAATCTACACCGCGATGCAGAGCGCCTCTCTTGCAGAGTCTGCCACTTGAGTTTATTAAACATCTCCGTAACGCTATCACGGTTACCAAATAACCCTGTGACGAAACGCGCCGCACTTCTTTGGATCTTCTCTATCTCCTCCGTCAAACCGATCTGGTACGGATCCCACACTGATGAGCAATACTCAAGTATAGGTCGAACGACTGTTTTGTAAGCCACCTCCTTTGTTGATGGACTACATTTTCTAAGTACTCTCCCAATGAATCTCAACCTGGTACCCGCCTTACCAACAATTAATTTTATATGATCATTCCACTTCAAATCGTTCCGCACGCATACTCCCAGATATTTTACAGAAGTAACTGCTACCAGTGTTTGTTCCGCTATCATATAATCATACAATAAAGGATCCTTCTTTCTATGTATTCGCAATACATTACATTTGTCTGTGTTAAGGGACAGTTGCCACTCCCTGCACCAAGTGCCTATCCGCTGCAGATCTTCCTGCATTTCGCTACAATTTTCTAATGCTGCAACTTCTCTGTATACTACAGCATCATCCGCGAAAAGCCGCATGGAACTTCCGACACTATCTACTAGGTCATTTATATATATTGTGAAAAGCAATGGTCCCATAACACACCCCTGTGGCACGCCAGAGGTTACTTTAACGTCTGTAGACGTCTCTCCATTGATAACAACATGCTGTGTTCTGTTTGCTAAAAACTCTTCAATCCAGCCACACAGCTGGTCTGATATTCCGTATGCTCTTACTTTGTTTATCAGGCGATAGTGCGGAACTGTATCGAACGCCTTCCGGAAGTCAAGAAAAATAGCATCTACCTGGGAGCCTGTATCTAATATTTTCTGGGTCTCATGAACAAATAAAGCGAGTTGGGTCTCACACGATCGCTGTTTCCGGAATCCATGTTGATTCCTACATAGTAGATTCTGGGTTTCCAAAAACGACATGATACTCGAGCAAAAAACATGTTCTAAAATTCTACAACAGATCGACGTCAGAGATATAGGTCTATAGTTTTGCGCATCTGCTCGACGACCCTTCTTGAAGACTGGGGCTACCTGTGCTCTTTTCCAACCATTTGGAACCCTCCGTTCCTCGAAAGACTTGCGGTACACGGCTGTTAGAAGGGGGGCAAGTTCTTTCGCGTACTCTGTGTGGAATCGAATTGGTATCCCGTCAGGTCCAGTGGACTTTCCTCTATTGAGTGATTCCAGTTGCTTTTCTATTCCTTGGACACTTATTTCGATGTCAGCCATTTTTTCGTTTGTGCGAGGATTTAGAGAAGGAACTGCAATGCGGTCTTCCTCTGTGAAACAGCTTTGGAAAAAGGTGCTTAGTATTTCACCTTTACGCGTGTCATCCTCTGTTTCAATGCCATCATCATCCCAGAGTGTCTGGATATGCTGTTTCGAGCCAGTTACTGATTTAACGTAAGACCAGAACTTCCTAGGATTTTCTGTCAAGTCGGTACATAGAATTTTACTTTCGAATTCACTGAACGCTTCACGCATAGCCCTCCTTACGCTAACTTTGACATCGTTTAGCTTCTGTTTGTCTGAGAGGTTTTGGCTGCGTTTAAATTTGGAGTGAAGCTCTCTTTGCTTTCGCAGTAGTTTCCTAACTTTGTTGTTGTATCAGGGTGGGTTTTTCCCGTCCCTCACAGTTTCACTCGGCACGTACCTGTCTAAAACGCATTTTACGATTGCCTTGAACTTTTTCCATAAACACTCAACATTGTCAGTGTCGGAACAGAAATTTTCGTTTTGATTTGTTAGGTAGTCTGAAATCTGCCTTCTATTACTCTTGCTAAACAGATAAACCTTCCTCTAATTAGATTAAAAACAGCCGACCCGTTGCAAAGGATAAAGTAGTCTTTACCTAGGTTTCGATAAGTTTAAACCTATCTTCTTCAGAAGTCGGCCTGAGGAAAATGAACATCGTGATTTACATGAAAGGTATACACATAAGTCAAGTTTTTTTTTTTTTTCATTTATTGAATTTCAATTCCCCCCGAAGGGGGCGGGCTGGCAGCAGCGTAGTATGCCGCTCTTCAGCCGACAGATTTTGTGACAAAGATCAAGAGAACAAATAATAAAAAACAGGCGATAAAATCGGAGACTTAGAGAGTAACAAGGCGAAAAGAAATCGTGGAACTTAAAACAACAACACAGGGATGATGACGCTAATAAAAATACATACGAAGCAGACAGGGAAAACAATAGACAATTAAAAAAACACGGCGACAGTCTGGATTCTGTTCGCAAAGGACATAAAATTCACACCTAGCGACAGCATGGTTTCTGTTCGCAACACGAGAAAGACAAACAACACTGAATAGTCACTGGAACACTGCACTAAAAAGTTGGCAAATGTGACACCACAGTCGAGAGCAGGTGGGGGGAAACTGGACAGAAGATGGGAAAACAAAAAAGGGAGGAAAGGAGAGTAAAAGCGAAGGGGGGAGCCTGGAAGGGAGCTGAAGGAGGATGAGGACCCATAAGAGGGGTGGGGGGCAGACGCGACAGGGAGTGGGGTAGGCAGAGGAGGGGAATACAAAAGGACTGGGGGGGAGAAGGGAGGTAGGGAGAGGTTTAGTGGGGAGAAAAACAGGACGGAAGGGGGGGGGGAAGAGGGAGCCCAGGGAAAGGACAGAGGAAAGGAGGGGGATTGAGGATCAGAGTTGATAGGAAGGATAAATGGAGGGAGAGAGGGCATCATCCAGGAGGGGGAGTTGACGGAAGCCACCTCGGGAAAGGAGATGGAGGGTGTAGAGATGGAGGGTAGGGGGGACACAACGGTGAAGACGTGGCAGGGGGCGGGGATGGGAGACGAGAGGAGCAACCAGGGGGTGAGGGGGTTCAAGACGGCGGGAGGTGTAGAGGATGCGGATATGTTCGAGGAATAGGAGCAGATGGGGGAAAGGAATGAGATCATAGAGGATCCGCGTGGGGGACGGGAGGCGGATACGGAAGGCGAGGCGGAGTGCATGACGCTCAAGGATCTGGAGGGACTGATAGAATTTGGGGGGGGCAGATATCCAGGCAGGACTGGCATAACAGAGGATGGGACGGATTAAGGATTTGTAGGTGTGGAGGATGGTAGAGGGGTGCAACCCCCATGTCCGGCCAGAGAGGAGTTTGAGGAGTCGGAGGCGGTTGTGGGCTTTGGATTGGATGGAGCGGAGATGAGGTATCCAGGTGAGGTGACGGTCAATGGTGAGGCCAAGGTAGGTGAGGGTGGTGGTGAGGCGGACAGGATGTGCGCAGACAGTAAGGAAGAAATCCAGGAGCCGGAAGGAGCGAGTGGTACGACCTACGATGATTGCCTGGGTCTTGGAAGGATTGAGTTTCAGGAGCCATTGGTTACACCATGCAGCAAAAAGGTCAAGGTGATTCAGGAGAAGGCGTTGGGACCGTTGGAGGGTAGGAGCGAGGGCGAGGAATGCGGTGTCATCAGCATATTGCAAGAGGTGTACTGGAGGGGGGGGTTGGGGCATATCTGCCGTGTACAGGAGGTAGAGGAGAGGGGAGAGGACAGAGCCCTGGGGCACACCTGCAGAGGGGTAGAAGGTGTGGGAATTGGCATTATGGATGGTAACATAGGAGGGGCGGTGGGAGAGGAAGGAGGCCACCAGACGGATGTAGTTGATAGGAAGGACGTAGGTTTGGAGTTTAAACAGGAGACCGGGATGCCAGACACGGTCGTAGGCCTTTTCGAGGTCAAGTGAGACAAAAATGGCGGAGCGACGGGAGTTAAGCTGGAGGGAGAGGAGATGAGTGAGGCGGAGGAGTTGGTCATCAGCAGAGAAGGAAGGTCGAAAGCCACATTGGGTGTTCGGGAGGAGGTGGTTTTGGTGGAGGTGGAGATGGATGCGCCGGGAAAGGATGGATTCCAAGAGCTTGCTGAACACCGATGTGAGACAGATAGGACGATAGGAAGAGGCATCAGATGGAGGCTTATTGGGTTTGGAGAACATCAGGATACGGGAGGTTTTCCACAGGTCGGGATAGAAGCCAGTGGCAAGGATGACATTGTAGAGGGTGGCAAGGAGGGAAAGGAAGGAGGGAGGGTAGTGTTTGAGGTGGCGGTAGGTAACGCAGTCGTGGCCGGGAGCAGTGTTGCGTTTAGTGCGGAGTGTGAGGCTGATGTCCTGTGTAGTGATGGGAGTGTTAAGTGCAGAAGGTGGGGTGTGGCCCAAGTACTGGAAGCTAGGAGCAAGGGGACGAACAGAGGTATTCGTACGGTCCATGACATCAGGGAAGAGGGAATAATCAAAGTGGGGATCATCTGGGATGGAAAAAACATCATAGAGGTGGGAGGCAAAGTGGTTGGCCTTACTGAGGTTGTCAGGAAAGGGACGGTCATTAAGGAGGAGAGGGTACTGGGGGGTGGGGCGGTTCCCAGTAAGGCGGTGGAAAGCAGACCAATACTTGGAAGAGTTGATGGGGAGCGTGGTGTTGAGTTGTGTACATGTCTGGCGCCAGGCTCGGCGTTACTTCGCAACAAGCAGGTTGCGGATGTGTCGCTGTAATTGCCGGTGGCGGGTAAGTGTATCCCGGTCACGAGTGTGGAGAAAAGAGCGGTAGAGGCGGCGGGACTCTCGAAGGAGAAGGACGGCCTGTGGAGGCAGGGCGGGGCGGTGAGAGTGGATGGCTTTGGTGGGGATATGGGTGGCGACGGCGTCAGACAAGGTCTGGTGCAGGAAGGCAGCAGTGCGAGCGATGTCAGCAGGAGACTGGAGGGTAAGGTCGTGGCCGTCAACCTGGGTGTGAATGGAATCCCGGTAGGCATCCCAGTTGGCACGGGAGTAATCATGGACAAGTTTAGGAGGGACGTCAGGGCGAGGAGCGTGGCGGGGATGGCGACCGTTAGAGATAGTGAGGAGGACAGGAGCATGGTCACTGCCAATGAGGTCAAGGACATCCGCAGTGATGCGCCCAAGGAGGTTTGGAGAGGCAAGGACCACATCAGGAGTGGTGTTGGATTCGGGCCGGGTGTGCTGAGGCAGGGGAACCAGGTCTCCCTGGAGAGTGGTGAGACACTGATGCCACCGCCGGAGGTCGGCAGGATCACGGCTGTGGATATTGAGGTCGGCGGCAATCACGTAGGTGGAGAAGGTGCGGTCAATGTGGGCCAGGAAATCGTACGGGATGGGGGTGCGAGGGCGGACATAAATGGTGGCACAGGTGATGGTAAGGGTGGGGAAGAAGAGGCTGAGGGTGAGATGCTCGGCAGGATTGTTAAGGAGAGGTTGGGGCCGGACAGGGAGGTGCTTGAGGTGGCCTATAGCAACTCCGCCACGCGCGAGAGGGTACGGGTTATCGGTGCGGTGTAGAGTGTAAGGAGCCGTGGAGACGGAGATACGGGGTTGAAGGAAGGTTTCATTTAGGACGAAGGCATCCACGCGGTGCTGACGTAGGGTGTGGAGGAAGAGGAGTTTGTGGGTGGGCAGGGAGCGAATGTTGTGGTACAGGGTACGGTACGGTTGTTGTACCATGGGAGTGGAGAGTTAGACAAGGGTGGTGAGGGGGGTGAAGGTGAAGTGGGCCTGGTTGTGGGAGTATGTGGCATAGGTGGTAAGATGGAAGATGGAACGGGCAGCGAGGGCGATTTGGGAAGGAGTGTGTGAGCGCTGAAAGGGGTGGATGTTTTGGAGCACAATGGTGGTGAAACGGATGATGTCCTCAGCAGTAGGGGGAGGGCGGAGCGAGTTGTTGGGGTGGACATTAGTCAAGATTAGAGTTTAATATATATTAAGAGAATCTTGTGTTACAGAATATGAGAAGGATTTCTTGTACTTACAGTATTATATTAACATGGAGTGATACGTCATTGCCATTTTTACAAACATCTCCATAGCTCCATTAGTCAAAATCAAATATAGCCCTAAGAGTAGGGTTTGTCAGATAAATAAAATTAAGTACATGGAAGTTGGAGAGCGCATAAGCAACTGAGTAAAATCGGCCTGCGTGGTAGCACTGCGACCAGGGCAGGTGGCGCTCAGGTCGCGTACTATGTGCCGATTGGAGTACTGAAGCAACATGTAAAATACAAATATTAATTGCGTCCTTAGATAGAGTGACAGTAAATAAAAGGAAACCAATTTAACATTCCCATTATGACAATGTGGGAGCCTTAGAAACAATAATGTAGAAACGTATTTCAAAAAGGTAGGTGGCGCATACGCCATGAGTTACATGCAGTGGCATATACAGCCAAAATAAAATTATATTACCATATTAGTGAAGCACATAGAACGTATATAAGTCAAAACTTTAAGAATAAACAGTAATGGCATCTTAAGACGTAAATTATGAAAGCTGGTCCACAATCTAGTTAATATATATTCACTGGGATCTAAGGTTTTAGGATAAGCGAGAATTACATGAGGGCCAGTGTAGTGGCAGCCATACATCATGAGTAAATCACATTGCACAAAAGGTAGTGAGCTTAGAAACATAAAAATGCATTATAGCTTCCTGAGGAAATAGACAACTGAGGTTATCAACATTAATGTTATGAATTAAACAGTACGAGTTTAAAGCCTTCAAAAAATTGTCTACAGGCAAGGTTCAACTGATCGTTGAGTATATTACCGTCTTTGAGCTCTAGATGTTTAAAAATAAATAACTCTTCCCACAGATCTAGTCTCCGTCCTTTAACTTGTCTGTGTAGGATAACCGTGTCTTCTAACTGTTTAGACGTATGGCCAGCTATCAAGAGGTGTTCAGCAAAAGTAGAGTTGTGAACATTAGCTCCTTTTTTACCTAATAGATGTTCTTTATATCGTGTTTTAACAGCTCTGCCTGTTTGACCAATATAATATGAGGGGCAGTTATTACAGGTTAGTTTGTATACACCTGAATTAGAAAACCAATCGTTAGCAATTTCTACTGAATGTATGAGATTTCTTTTTAAACTGTTGTCTGTAGAAAAGGAGACGTTACAGTTATATTTTTTATTTAGAAGACGTTTAATCCTATACGAAATGTTACCCAAGAAAGGGATGGAAATAAATTTTTTGGTTTCTGTGGTATCTGTGGGGAGGTTATTACTCAAAGTCGAACAATTTTGGGAAATTTTCTTATTAAGCAATTGATCGATCATATTCTGGTTGTATCCATTATTAACAGCAATCGTTTTGATGACATTCAATTCCTTTTGTTGATCCGCAGGTGATAAAGGCGTAGTTACCATTCGGTGAATGGCGGAATGAAAAAACGCCAGTTTGTGCGCTTTAGGATGAGTTGAGTCAGCAGGAATGACATTATCTGAATATGTTTCCTTGCGGAAGATATTGAAATGAAAGGTATTATCTTGTATAGAAATTGTTAAATCTAGAAAATTAAGCTCTCGTTTATCATTTTGAAGTTCTTTTGTGAAGGAAATTTTTTCATGTAAACCATTGAAAGTGTTGAAGAGCTGCTCTAACTCATGGTCAGTGCCATCAAAAGCAATGACAATGTCGTCCACATAACGTGCATAATAGCGGATTTTTTGGTGTAATTCTGAACTAGACTTGAAAAATGCTGTTTCCAGGGCGTTAATGAAAACCTCTGCTAGAATACCGGCGAGGGGGCTGCCCATTGCTAGACCATCTGGCTGTATATACATCTTCCCATTAAATGTGAAATAATTGTATTTTAATATGACCTTAAGCAAACCAATAAGTTCAGCAATCTGAGTTTCACTTAGTTTTTTATGCTTAAAAAGATTTTCTTTTACAAGGTCTATGGTTTCATCAACCGGGACATTTGTATAGAGGCTGACGATGTCGAAGGACACCAGTCTAGTGTCAGGTGTACATTTTACAGATTGAATATTGTTAATTAATTCCTTACTATTTTTTTATAGAAAAGTTATTTTCAAATGTGAAAGCATCTTTAATTTTAAAATGGACGCGCCTAGCAAAAGTGTGATGTGGACTGCCTATACCATTCACTACAGGGCGGATCGGATGATTCTGTTTGCGCAGTTTAAACTGGCTTCTGAGCACGGGTGGTTTCGGGTTCATATTTATAAGCCCTTTCTTTTGAAACTTATTAAACAGGCTGACGGAATTAGTTAGAGAACGCCGGATTTCATTTTGCAGTTCAGCAGTAGGATCTACGGTAACCTCAGTGATGTCGTTTTCCTCAAAAAACTTTACAGTTTTCTCTATATATTCATTTTTATAAGCCACGACAACGGTGTTACCTTTGTCACTCTTAGTGACTAAGGCGTCGTGTTCTCTAAGTTTATGATTAATGTTTTTTTTTTTCCTTTATTGTAATTTTCAGCACCTCATACAAGGCGGGCTGGCAGCAGCTTAATACGCCGCTCTTCAGCCTTAGGGGGTACAATAATATGAGATAGTTGACACAGAAAATACAAAAAATGGCGGGCAAAGAAAGTAGTTACAAAAAAACAAAAAACAAGAAGCCGTTCACGTTGGACGATAAAAACACTAACACTGGTTGACACGGCGCACAAAACACGGAGAACTGCGACGGCACATGTGAACAGTTGAGTTGTAACTGCACGAAACACAAAACGAAGCACACACACTAGACACTGATGGCGATGATCTCCGGCGCGCGAATGTTCACTATGCGTGTGCGAGTCCGGGGACCTGCCAAGAGAGGAGGAGGAGGAAGGGGAGTGGGAGAGGGAGAGAGGAGAGCAGAGATGCCACGGGCAGGGGAGAAAGGGGGGGAGGGAGGAAGGGGGAGGGGAAGCCCGGGGGGAAGAGTGGTGGAGGGAGGGGACGGGGGAAAAGGAAAGAGAAGGGGAGGGAAGGGAAGAGAAGGGAGTGAGGGAGGGTGCCTAAAGGAAAGGACACCGGAAGTGGCAGGGGCAGGGTCAAAGTTGATAGGAGGGGTAGATGGAGGGGAGGAGGACATCATCAGGGAGGGGGAGCTGGCGGAAGCCACCTTGGGAGAGAGTAAGGAGGGTGGAGAGATGGAGACCGGGCGGGACGTGGGAATACAGGTGCGGCAGCGGGCGGGGATGGGAGAGGATCGGGGGTACGAGCGGGTGAGGAGGATCGAGTTTACGGGAGGTGTACAGGATCCGTATCCTTTCAAGGAAAAGGAGGAGGTGGGGGAAGGGGATGAGATCATACAGGATCCGCCTGGGGGAGGGGAGACGGATGCGATAGGCGAGGCAAAGTGCATGGCGTTCAAGGATTTGGAGGGATTTATAAAAGGTAGGGGGGGCGGAGATCCAGGCTGGATGGGCATAACAAAGGATAGGGCGGATGAGGGATTTATAGGTGTGGAGGATTGTGGAAGGGTCCAGACCACACGTACGGCCGGAAAGGAGCTTGAGGAGACGGAGTCGGGAACGTGCCTTGGCTTGGATTGTACGGAGATGGGGAGTCCAGGAGAGGCGACGGTCGAGGGTGACGCCAAGGTACTTAAGGCTGGGAGTGAGGGCGATGGGACGGCCATAGACGGTGAGATAGAAATGAAGGAGGCGGAAGGAAGGGGTGGTTTTGCCTACAATGATCGCCTGGGTTTTCGAAGGATTGACCTTGAGCAACCACTGGTTACACCAAGCGGTGAATCGGTCAAGATGGGATTGGAGAAGGTGTTGGGAGCGTTGCAGGGTGGGGGCAAGGGCAAGGAAGGCGGTGTCATCGGCAAACTGGAGAAGGTGGACGGGGGGTGACGGCGGCGGCATGTCCACCGTGTACAAAAGATACAGGAGGGGAGAGAGGACGGAGCCTTGGGGCACACCGGCGGAGGGGAAAAAGGTGTAGGAATCCGTGTTATGGATGGTGACATAGGAAGGACGGCGGGAGAGAAAGGAGCCGATCAGACGGACGTAGTTAATAGGAAGGGCGAAGGTTTGGAGCTTGAAGAGGAGACCGGAATGCCATACGCGGTCATATGCACGTTCGAGGTCCAGGGAGAGGAAGATTGCGGAGCGACGGGAATTAAGCTGTTCAGAAAGGAGATGAGTGAGGTGAAGGAGAAGGTCGTCGGAAGAGAAGGACGGCCGAAAGCCACACTGGGTAACGGGAAGGAGGTGGTGCTGGCGGAGATGCTGGTGGATGCGTCGGGTGAGGATAGATTTCAGGACCTTGCTGAAGACCGAGGTAAGGCAGATGGGACGGTAGGAGGAGACGGCGGACGGCGGTTTGCCAGGTTTAAAGAACATGAGGATACGGGAGGTTTTCCACAGGACGGGGTAGTAACCGGTGGACAGGACTACATTGTAGAGCCTGGCCAGGGTGGAGAGGAAAGAGACAGGAGCTTCACGAAGGTGACGGTAGGTGACACGATCGTGACCAGGAGCGGTGTTGCGTTTTGTGCGGAGTGTAGCAATGAGATCCTGTGTAGTGATAGGGGCATTGAGTTCCGTGTGTGCAATGTTGTCCAAGTACTGGAAACCCGGGGCGAGGGGAGGGACGGAGGTGTCAGTTCGATCGCGGACAACCGGGAAGAGGGAGTAATCGAACTGGGGATCATCGGGGATGGAAAAGACATCGGAGAGGTAGGAGGCAAAGTGAGTGGCCTTACTAAGGGTGTCAGGGAAAGGGTGATCATCATGGAGAAGAGGATAATAGGGGGAGGGTTTAGTACCGGTAAGGCGACGGAAGGCCGACCAGAACTTGGACGAGTTGATTGGCAGGGTAGCATTTAAACGGGTGCATGTCTGTCGCCAGTCCCGGTGTTTCTTAGCCGCGAGCAAATTACGAATGTGTTGCTGGAGTTGCCGGTGGCGTCGTAGTGTGTCCGGGTCACGCGTGCGGAGGAAGGCACGGTAGAGACGACGGGATTCACGGAGGAGGAGAACAGCCTGTGGGGGTAAGGTAGGACGGTGGGGGTGGATGGCGACAGTAGGGACGTGGGCCTCCACGGCCTCAGGCAAGGTCTGCTGGAGAAAGGAGGCGGCATGGGTGACATCGTCAGGGTGGTGGTAGGGGAAGGGGTGGCTATCGACCTGGGTGGAAAGGGTAGCCCGATAGGCATTCCAGTCAGCACGGGAATAGTCGTGGACAAACTTAGGGGGAGGATCAGTACGAGGGTTGGAGCGAGGGCGACGACCGTCTGAAACGGTGAGGAGGACAGGGAGATGGTCGCTACCAATAGGCTCCAGGACATCCACCGTTATGCGGCCAAGGAGGTTGGGGGAGGAGAGGATAACATCAGGAGTGGAGTTGGATTCGGGACGGGTATGCTGGGGGATGGGGACCAGGTCGCCTTGAAGGGTGGAGAGGAACCGATGCCACCGTCGTAACTGGGCAGCGGAACGACTATGGATGTTGAGGTTGGCGGCGATCACGTAGGAGGAAAAGGTACGATCGACATGGGAGAGGAAGTCGAAGGGAATAGGAGCGTTGGGGCGGACATAGATGGTGGCGCAGGTAACGGTAAGGCCGGGGAAGAAGAGACTAAGGATCAGGTGTTCGGTGGGGTCGGGAAGGAGAGGTTGGAGCCGAACGGGGATCTGGCGGTGGTGACCAATGGCAACTCCGCCACGCGCAATTGGGAGGGGATTATCAGAGCGGTGGAGGAGGTAGGGTGAAGTGTGAATGGTGTGGTGGGGTTGGAGGAAGGTTTCATTAAGGAGGAAGGCATCCACGTGGTGGGTGGCAAGGGTGTGCAGGAAGAGGTTCCTGTTGGCGGGTAGGGAGCGGATGTTGTTGAAAAGGATACGTTGCTGTCGCGCCATGATAGGGATTTAGGCGAGGGTGTCAAGGCGGGAGAAGGTGAAATGGGCCTGGTTGTTGGAGTAGGTGGCGTACATCTTGAGTTGGAATATGGAACGGGCGGCAAGGGAGATCTGCTGGAGGGTGTGGGGGCGCTGAAAGGGATGAACATTCTGGAGGACGATGGTAAGGAACCTGATGATGTCCTCAGCGGTGGGGGGGGGGGAGACGAAGGGAATTGCCAGGAGGGGTGAGGGCGTCCAGGGGACGGACAAGGATGGTGAGTTCAGGAGTGGTTGGAGGGGGTCGGGCTTTACACTTTTGGGAGTAAGTGGGATGGGGGAGATTGTAGGTATTGCAGGAAGGAGGGGATTGGAGGTTAGAGCACTGCCTGAGGAAGTGCGCTTGCTGACAATGCGGGCAGGTGGGGGCCTCGCAGCACTCAGCTGTGGGGTGCGCGTTATAGCGCAGACACCTCTGGCAGCGCAGGGATTGAGGAGGGGAACGGGAGGGGTCGACCTTGTATCGCTGGTTAAAAAGGAGGGCACCCTCCTTCAGGAGACGGTCAATGGAGGGGGCGTGCTCAGAAAAAACCCGCATAAGGCGGGTGGGGCCGGCAGCGTTATGAATGCGGCGAACCGCACGCACCTCCAAATGGGGATGCTCCGCCAACACCTCCTCCTCCGTGATCACTGGACTAAGCCGAGTGATCACGGCGGTGAGAGTTGGCGGGCGACGCGGAGGTTGGGGTTGGCGGGAGGGAGGTGGTGAAGGAGCAGGGGTGAGAGAGGCATGAGGGCCAAAGCGGGTGACAGGGATGCGGGAAAGGAGGTATGTGTGGAGGGTTGGGCTGGGGGAGGAGATGAGGACCGAATCATGGCGAGGAGTGAGGAGGGAGATGGGGGCACCAGGACAATGCTGGCGAAGGAAGAGGGTGAGGTTCCGGGCTTCAAGGAGAGAGGGATCAGGACGGGAGAGGAGGTAGCGGTAGGAGGAGGGGGTAGAGGAGGAGGATGAGGGGGCAGGGACAGGCGGGGAGACATCCATGACATCATGGGTGGGGGAAGGAGGACGAGGCGGAGTCTTTTTGGAAGCAGAGGAAGCAGGGGTTCCACTGGGGCGCTTGACGGCGGTGTAGGAGGTGTGGGGGATGGGAACAACGGGAATGTGGCGGGGAGGGGCAGGTCCCGGGGCCGGAGTCGGCGCCGGAGATGGTGACGGTGACAGTGAAGGTGAAGGCGACGGCGACGATGACGATGACGGTGGCAGTGGCGGCGGTGATGGCGAAGGTGACGGGGAGAGCTGGGCGTGGACAGTGGCCCGACGGGCCACCACCCGAGCCGGAGCTGCAGTGACAGGCTGGGGGAGTGGGGGGAAAGGATCAGAACGAGAGGAGCGAGAGGAAGAAGCGGGAGAGGGGGCGACAAAGATAGAGGGTGAAGGGAGAGTGAGGAGAGGTGGGATGGAAGGAGGGGGGTGGGACTGGGCACACCAAGTGATAGTGGTGGAGGCGGCGGAAGGGGAAGTATAAACTATGGCGGTGGTGGTAGCGGTGGCAGTGGTGGTGGGGGCGGACATGACGGTAGAGAGAAACAATAACGAACAGAACGAAGAGGAAAGGACAAGAAACTGGGGACAGACAAAGACGAAGACGGATGAAGACGAAGACGGCCGTAGACCAGGGTCAGGACGGCGGCGACAGCGGCGACCAGGCGGCAACGGCGGCGGCGGCGGCGACCAGGCGGCAACAGCGGCGGGCACCGGATGGCGGCGGGCACCGGCTGGCGGCGGCGGCGGCGGCGGCGGCGGCGGCGGCGGCGGGCACCGGCGGCGGCGGGTACCGGCTGGCGGCGGCGACGAACAGACGGACGGACGGACAGCAGACGGCGACGAACAGACGGACGGACGGACAGCAGACGGCGGCGAACAGGCAGACGGACGGACGGACGGACGGACGGACGGACAGCAGGCAGCAGCGGCGGCGGCGGACAGCGAGCAGGCAGGCGGACAGACAGACAGACAGACAGACACAACCGCCGAAGACGGAGATTACAACCTGAGAGTAGCCCAGGCGTCGACTGAGGGATCCAACCCTCTGATGTCGTTTATCGAGTTTAGAAGGCAAGTTATATTTAAGGCCTTTACACAATAAGTCATTCTCAGCCCAGGCGTCGACTGAGGGATCCAACCCTCTGATGTCGTTTATCGAGTTTAGAAGGCAAGTTATATTTAAGGCCTTTACACAATAAGTCATTCTCAGCCTGCGTAAACGTGATATTAGTTTTATTTAGAACTCTTTCGTAAAATAGGTGCTTGCCACTATTGTCTGCTGTATTAACACTTTTTCTTGTCATAATGGGAATGTTAAATTGCTTTCCTTTTATTTACTGTCACTCTATCTAAGGACGCAATTAATATTTATATTTTACATGTTGCTTCAGTACTCCAATCGGCACATAGTACGCGACCTGAGCGCCACCTGCCCTGGTCGCAGTGCTACCACGCCGGCCGATTTTACTCAGTTGCTTATGCGCTCTCCAACTTCCATGTACTTAATTTTATTTATCTGACAAACCCTACTCTTAGGGCTATATTTGATTTTGACTAATGGAGCTATGGAGATGTTTGTAAAAATGGCAATGACGTATCACTCCATGTTAATATAATACTGTAAGTACAAGAAATCCTTCTCATATTCTGTAACACAAGATTCTCTTAATATATGTTAAACTCTAATCTTGACTTATGTGCCCATCCAGCATGGATCTCCGCTCCCCCTACCTTTTATAAATCCCTCCAAATCCTTGAACGCCATGCTCTCCGCCTCGCCTATCGCATCTGTCTCCCCTCCTCCACGCGGATCCTCTACGATCTCATCCCCTTCCCCCACCTCCTGCTTTTCCTTGAGAGGATACGGATCCTGTACACCTCCCGCAAACTCGATCCTCCTCACCCGCTCGTCTCCCCGATCCTCTCCCACCCCCGCCCGCTGCCGCGCCTGTATTCGCACGTCCCACCCGGTCTCCATCTCTCCACCCTCCTTACCCTCTCCCAAGGTGGCTTCCGCCAGCTCCCCCTCCCTGATGTTGCCCTCCTCCCTTCCATCTACCAATCCTATCAACTTTGATCCTCCCGCCCTCCTCCTGTACTTATTCCTCTGGGCACCCTCCCTCCCTCCTCTCCCTTTTCCCTCCCTCCTCCTTTTCTCCCCCCTTCTCCCCCGGGCCTCCCCTCCCCTGTTCCTCTCCTCCTGCCCCCGACTCCTCAGCCATTGGCATCCTTTTTCTCCCCTCTCCCCCACCTCCCCCTTCTACCCCTCTTGGCAGGTCCCCGGACTCGCACACGTTACGTGGACATTCGCGCGCCGGAGGTCGCCGCCATCAGTGTTTTGTGTGTTTAGTGTTTAGTGTTCATCGTCCCCTCCATCGTTCACCAGTGTCATCATCATCTTCAGTGGTTGTGCGTCGTCTCATCAGCTAGCAGTGTGGATTATCGACGAGTGTGAACGGCTCCGTGATTGTCTCTATGTGTCTCCTGTTTTATTGCCCACCGCTCTGTGACCTATGTGTCTTCTCCCTGTTTTTGCTGCTTGTGTCTTCTATGGCTGAAGAGCAGCGTAGTGTGCTGCTGACAGCCTGCCTGTTGTACAGGTTTTAAAATAACAATAAAGTAAAAAAAAAAAAAAAAACTTGACTTATGTGCATCCTCTCTGCCCTTTCCCTCGGCAGGTCCCGCCTGGTAGTTTTACTCTTCGTCGTGTGTTGTTTTCGGAGTGTTTTTAATACTGTGGCCAACTTTTAAACTGTGCATGCGCATCCAGTGTCTTCTCTGTGTTTTAAGAATCGCACACTGTGTTTTTTAAACTTTCTAGTGATTATTTTAACTGTCCCCAATGAACTTCTACATGTCAGTGATTTTTACCTCCATTTTCTCCCCTTACTCTGTTTTATGTTCCCCTTTTTTTGCCTTCTTATGTATGTATTATTTTATTCTTGTTTTAGTTGTCATGTCACTCGGCTGAAGAGCGGCGGATTGTGCTGCTGACAGCCCTCCCCTGCCCATATGGGGCAGGGGCATGAAATCACAATAAAGAAAAAAAAAAAAAAACTTGACTTATGTGTATACCTTTCATATAAATCACGATGTTCATTTTCCTCAGGCCGACTTCTGAAGAAGATAGGTTTAAACTTATCGAAACCTAGGTAAAGACTACTTTATCCTTTGCAACGGGTCGGCTGTTTTTAATCTAATTACGTAGAACCGTTGCTGTTACGCAGCTATGTTTAAAATAATGAAACCTTCCTCTCTTTTTTTATATTCCTATTAACTTCCATATTCAGGGATGCAGCAACGGCCTTATGATCACTGATTCCCTGTTCTGCACTTAAAGAGTCGAAAAGTTCGGGTCTGTTTGTTATCAGTAGGTCCAAGATGTTATCTCCACGAGTCGGTTCTCTGTTTAATTGCTCGAGGTAATTTTCGGATAGTGCACTCAGTATAATGTCACTCGATGTTCTGTCCCTACCACCCGTCCTAAACATCTGAGTGTCCCAGTCTATATCTGGTAAATTGAAATCTCCACCTAAGACTATAACATGCTGAGAAAATTTATGTGAAATGTATTCCAAATTTTCTCTCAGTTGTTCTGCCACTAATGCTGCTGAGTCGGGAGGTCGGTAAAAGGAGCCAATTATTAACCTAGCTCGGTTGTTGAGTGTAACCTCCACCCATAATAATTCACAGGAACTATCCACTTCTACTTCACTACAGGATAAACTACTACTAACAGCGACGAACACTCCACCACCGGTTGCATGCATTCTATCCTTTCTAAACACCGTCTGTACCTTTGTAAAAATTTCGGCAGAATTTATCTCTGGCTTAAGCCAGCTTTCTGTACCTATAACGATTTCAGCTTCGGTGCTTTCTATCAGCGCTTGAAGTTCTGGTACTTTACCAACGCAGCTTCGACAGTTGACAATTACAATACCGATTGCTGCTTGGTCCCCGCATGTCCTGACTTTGCCCCGCACCCGTTGAGGCTGTTGCCCTTTCTGTACTTGCCCAAGGCCATCTAACCTAAAAAACCGCCCAGCCCACGCCACACAACCCCTGCTACCCGTGTAGCCGCTTGTTGCGTGTAGTGGACTCCTGACCTATCCAGCGGAACCCGAAACCCCACCACCCTATGGCGCAAGTCGAGGAATCTGCAGCCCACACGGTCGCTGAACCGTCTCAGCCTCTGATTCAGACCCTCCACTCGGCTCTGTACCAAAGGTCCGCAGTCAGTCCTGTCGACGATGCTGCAGATGGTGAGCTCTGCTTTCATCCCGCTAGCGAGACTGGCAGTCTTCACCAAATCAGATAGCCGCCGGAAGCCAGAGAGGATTTCCTCCGATCCATAGCGACACACATCATTGGTGCCGACATGAGCGACCACCTGCAGATGGGTGCACCCTGTACCCTTCATGGCATCCGGAAGGACCCTTTCCACATCTGGAATGACTCCCCCCGGTATGCACACGGAGTGCACATTGGTTTTCTTCCCCTCTCTTGCTGCCATTTCCCTAAGGGGCCCCATTACGCGCCTGACGTTGGAGCTCCCAACTACCAGTCTTCCCATATATTCCCGCTGTAAGACTGTAAATCAAGCGTCTCCTAACCGAAAATTTCAGCAAACAGTGGAAGAAACAAACTAGCTATATTAAATGTGGCAGTTCGCATAGGTTTAAATCTTTTAATTCTCTTTATATTAAGTGTGCTAACTACAACGCATTCAATCGTACCGCTAGCGTCGGTGAAGGTAGGTCTTCAGAAGTCATACGAGGAGAAGTTTTGAATCCGTTGCAGTTTCCACTGTCCTTAGTACATGTTTTCCAGACCCAGAAGAGATTGTGCAATCTACTGCAAGTCATCGGACTTGAGCACATTAACGACAATGCTCTAGCTCAGATAACAGACTAACGTTTTTCAGCTTTAGTACATCAGACTACCCAAAGTCAACCGGATCCAAATGCTACGCTTATCATTCTACATAGATTCGTTTATATCTTCATGTAAACTAATCAAACTTACAACTTTCGAATCAGGCGCAGGATCAGTGCCGTGCTTATGGATTAGGAATGAGTATGTAATAATGAGGAAAATCCCTAGATATGCAGAGGAGGCCTCCAAGATTAATTAACTTCAAACCTGCAGAGGGGCACACTGACTGTTCAAGAGACACGGACTAACTAAGGTATAGAACACGTAAGAATTGTAACATGTCACCTAGTGACATGGTACACCAGTTAAGACTTTTTTTTGCTTATGTAACGTTTCGTATTACTTTTGCTTATTCGCATTCAAGATTTTTGTGGTTATCTAAAGAGCTCCAAGGATATTACTAAATAGTTCAACGTCAAAGCAAAAGTCTATAACGATTGATATCCGATGCCTGTAGTGCTCTGCCTCTGATGACCTCAGTGGTGACTGTTCACTAACTAACTCTTCCTGACAGTCGCTTGTGATGCCATGCAAATCACACACAGGGGCCTTAGAAAGATTTTGAGCAGCAATGTTCCTCTTATGCGGAAGTTGGTCTCACATTCTGGGCTCTTTTATGCCTACAGTTTTATGCGTTATACAAGTATCGATTTACAAACAATACGACTTTTCAGAGGAGCAGCAGTTGCTTAGAAAATATACGGAAACAAAAAAATAAATAAATAAATAAATAAAAATAAAATAAAATTGGGAAATTTATGAGGAACAGAAGTATATACACACAGATATAAGAAAACAAAGAAATCTTTATTCATCAGGAGCTGATTTTAGTTACAACGATGATTAAAGGTAATTACGTAGTAAACTAAACGAATTATTACAGATCCCCACACCCTGTATCCACACAAGCTGATTTAACTGAGGATAAAAAGATGATAAATATGCTAATAAAAGTAGAGGTCACTAATGCTCTGGTGTACATCATCTAAAGACACAGTCAGAATCCTTTCATAGAGAATAGCTTACTAGGTTCAAGGAGGTTGGCGGTTCGTAAATCAGAAATATTTCGTGAAATATACACTAAACAATGCCACTTCATTCGAAAAGATATCTGCATATTTTAAACCCATGTACTAAGTAATATTTATCAGTTTGTTTGTTGATCCAAGTAGGTACGCCATATCTGCGTAACATTTTAATCTAGGAGGTACGATTTACGAGGTTTTGTAGATAAATGTGATGAAAGACCCGTCTTTCGTTTGGAAATGACCTCCCATTGATCTTTGATTAGGGTGTTGCCACAATAAGATCGGAGCTAAAGAATGCGAGTTCATTGTCTTATTATTGAATCGCCTCGCTTGGATTTAATACCAGAAACGATCGTTACCCTCAAAATAAAAGTAAGTCCTCTATATAAGAAATTATTTTCACACTTTCATATTTTAAGTCAAAAGTAGTTATTTTATTTTTAAGCGTCTTTGATACTGCGTGGTGACGTACCATCCCCGAGGACACAGTTAGGATGAACATCAACTTCGAATGGACGAACAGTGCTCGACAGAAGGAAACTGACGAGTCTCGTAGAACAACTGGAAGGTCGATAAAGCACTATATGTATATGTATATGTAAAGACCAAAGGCTCATAACCGTATATTCTTCTAAAACTAAGTTCAATATAATAATTATAAATCGTGATTCCAAACCAATAGAACCAGCATTCTGCAAGGTATATTTTTAGAAATCTATTGATTTATACTTTCATTTGTTCTTCAGCCAAAAATAATATTCATCAAATTGACTATTGACCCGTAATTATTTTGTGAACAGTGATACGTTGAAACAGAAGCGCTTGAGGCAGAAGTGGCTGTCACTGAGCACTTCTACGAATCAGATATGTTTCTGCTATAACCGTCTGTATCTGCTTTTTCTTATCTTTTTAAGTTGGCAACATATTAGAAAAGTCAGCTTCTGCTGGAAGGATGATATGGTTTACGTTTACAAAATAATCTATTACACTATATGATCAAAAGTATCCGGGCATTCTCAAAAACATACGTTTTTTATATTAGGTGCGTTGTGCTGCCACCTAACGCCAGGTAATCCATATCAGCGACCTCAGTAGTCATTAGACATCGTGAGAGAGTAGAACGGGGCGCTCTGCGGAAATTACGGACTTCGAATGTGGTCAGCTGATTGGGTGTCACTTGTGTCATACGTCTGTACGCGAGATTTCCACACTCCTAAACACCCCTAGGTCCACTGTTTCCGATGTGATAGTGAAGTGGAAACGTGAAGGGACACGTACAACACAAAAGCCTACAGACCGACCTCGTCTGTTGACTCACAGAGACTGCCGACAGTTGAAGAGGGTCGTAAGGTGTAATAGGTAGATAACTATCCAGACCATCACCCAGGAATTCCTAACTGCATCAGGATCCACTGTAAGTACTATGAGAATTAGGCGGGAGGTGAGAAAACGTGGAATTCATGGTCGAGCGGCTGCTCGTAAGATATACATCACGCCGGTAAATGCCAAACGACGCCTCGATTGGTGTAAGCAATAAGTGGAAAAACTTTGTGTGGAGTGACGAATCACGGTACACAATGAGGCGATCCGATGGCAGGGTGTGGGTATGGCGAATGTCCGGTGAACGTCATCTGTCAGCGTGTGAAGTGCCAACAGTAAAATTCGGAGGCGGTGGTGTTATGTTGCGGTCGTGTTTTACATGGAGGGGGCTTGCACCCATTTTTTTGCCTGACACTACCACAGCACAGACCTACACTGGTGTTTTAAGCACCTTCTTACTTTCCACTGTTGAACAACAATTCGGGGATGGTGATCGCATCTTTCAACATGATCGAGCACCTGTTCATAATGCACGACATGTGGCACGACAATAACACCCCTGTAATGGAATGGCCTGCACAGAGTCCTAACCTGAATCCTACAGAACACCTTTGCACGTTTTGGAACGCCGATTTCGGGCCAGCCTCACCGATCGATATCGATACTTCTCATCAGTGCAGTACTCCGTGAAGAATGGGCTCCAATTCCCCAACAAGCCTTCCAGCGCCTGGCTAAACGTACGCCTGCGAGAGTGGTAGTTGTCATCAAGGCTAAGGGGTGGGCCAACTCTATATTGAATTCCAGCGTTACCGAAGTAGGGCGCCACGAACTCGTAAGTCATTTTCAGCCAGGTGTCCGGATACTTTTCATCACATAATGTATGTTTATTTATATTAATAACATAACTTTCTATAACCTGGTGAACCTGAGGTCATATAACCATGGATAACGCTATCGATCAAAGGGTAAATATTTTTGTTAATGGGCGGATGGACATTAGCTTGTGGCATTTGCCAAGTATATTTCGTCATAAAAATTGATGGAAGCGGTCAGAAAAGTCACAGGTTGCTATAACCTTAAAACCTTTCCCACATTCCCAGGCACTGATCACTCTTAAAGTACCGAAAGGAGACGGTCAAAGGAGGCAGTCAGACGACGCTAAATGTCATGAATAGAGTTAATGTTCCAATAACTTTTACATAAAATTTCTCTATTTTTTCATTGCAAGGCACGTTTTTGCGGCTGTGCATTGTCCTGTCGAAATGTGTTTTCGTTTTTCTTTCCTTTGATCTTTTGGAATCCAGGCCTCTTCTTACGTTTTATTATCAGACAGTAGCTCTGAGATTTTCGGATCATTAACCACTTATAACTTTACAATTTTCAAAGTTAATCAATAAAAGCAATTCCGCTTGAATCCCAGAAAAAGTCCGGACCATGAAATAAATTCCGTCTTTTTCGTGGTGTGTCACTTGCTTGTTTGCAGCAACTACTTCCGATGTCGTTACATTTCTGGCGTGAAGTGGTCGACCCAACTATCTGCATTGTACTAAATGGGTCTGAATTCGCATTCTTTGGCAATACTACCCAAAGCCATAATGTAATTTTATCTTTTCGGCACCTGCTTGCCTCGTCTATATAAACTCCTTGCACGACGCATGGAATGTTTCCGTTGTGCTGAAGATCTAGTCGCAAACCTACATTACGTAATCTTCGCTTTTAGGTTGCACTGTTTCATATAAAAACAGTTATGACATCGTAATGGCAATTCTGTATCTTCTTATTTTTGAAAAGTACCTGAATTATTGATGAGAAATAGGCATCTAGTGCACAATCTTGTGGAGATAAACTTGGTTGGATACGATATGCAGAACGTACCTGCCTTGAGTCTCGTGCCGTAGTTACGAGCTCGCGGAGTGCGCATCATTTGTCCACTCCTACTGGACCACCGTGCAACGGAATGACACAGGCTTGTGACAAACCTAATTCATGAAGATGTACTTGGTCTCTGTTGACACCGAAGAGCTCATAGCTCACAAATGACTCCTGCCTCCCAGCCTAAATCTACATATACTGTGTTGCTTCGTTTTGTACATCGAAAGAAAGGGGGATAGAGTGATTACGAATGACGAAGGAAACGGCAAGAGGAAGGGAGACGAGGTGGGCATGGAAGATATGTTTTACTTTCTTTTCTCGTATGTATATCTATTTAACAGGCTTCGTGGCGGTTATAGTCACTTGGTACATCTCCACTTGTTGTAAAACAAAAAAACTTTCAGTCACTATAAATATTACAATTTAGTGGTATCTTACTGATTTTTAGATTGCAATCGTAGTCGTTTGTTATACAGCATCATCCGAGGGTTGCCAAGAAAGTAATCCACGGCATTTATTTTTCTTCAACAATTCTTTATTGAACATAATGAGAATTGCATACACGAAATAATTGTGCTTTATCTACATTCCCTATTTTTCCACGTAATCTCCACTCTGTTCTATGGTCTTCCTTCAGCGCGAAACAAGGGCGTGTATGCCGTGTCGATACCAGTTCTTGTCCTGGTGGCGGAACCATTAACTCACTGTGTAGAATCACCTCCTCATCGTCCTCAAAATGTCCTCCACGAGTGGCGTCCTTTAATGGTCTAAACAAGTTGATGTCCGAGGGGCTAGGTCAGGTATGTCAGGTGTGACAGCCGTGGATGGTCTCTACGACTGCTGCAAATCGTGGAGCTCCGCCGAACCGCTTCTGATGATCTAACCCTCCGTGCCAGCGACTAACTGTACGTCTGTCGACAGCAGATGCTGCATAGACTTTGCACAAGAGTTTGTGAATAGTTCCCACATTTTCTTTCTCTGCAGAAGTGAGAAATTCAATGACGGCACGTTGCTTGTAACTTACATCAACTACAGATGCCATTTTGAAACTGTTCTGCAGCTACACCATCTGTCGGAAATGACGGGAACTTGGCGCGCTCGCTCAGGCGGCTTCAAATAATACATACGTAACGTTTCGCACTCGTAGCATTGTTTTTGAATGAGAAAAAATGCGGTGCTTTACTTTCTGGACAAATACATAACAAAGTCAGAAAACCCAAAAATTGCGCATACCCTTGCATACACACAAGCCGTACAGATGATATTATCTCTATAAAAACCAGCATTAAAAAAAAAGAGGTTGCATGCAGCAGAATATCATAATTAGGTCGCACACAAAGTAGATAACGTTTTGAAGAAGCAAGGAATGATAACAAATATCAAAATGTACCACATAGACTAAAGTCAATTACTGGAAATAGTAGAAAGAAAAGAGTTTCGCAGTAGTATGGGAGGATACCATTTCAAAATCAATGGCTGGTGTTCAGAGAATAGTAGTACTATAACCAGATACCTCGACGTCTGGTATGAGAAACATATCACTGTACCGAAACGTGGGGCAACACAATCCATAAACGCAAAAATGTTAAAATGTGTGTGAAATCTTATGGAAC
Source organism: Schistocerca serialis cubense (assembly GCF_023864345.2). Taxonomy (NCBI): domain Eukaryota; kingdom Metazoa; phylum Arthropoda; class Insecta; order Orthoptera; family Acrididae; genus Schistocerca; species Schistocerca serialis. Next base: position 388,234,037 of record NC_064640.1, read on the forward strand.
TTAACTGCTAAGGTCATCAGTCGATAAGCTTACACACTACTTAACCTAAATTATCCTCAGGACAAACACACACACACCAATGCCCGAGGAAGGACTCGAACCTCCGCCGGGACCAGCCATAAACGCAAAAAAACAATAAATGGTAACCATCTACATACTGTAAGGTTAGCTTACTTCGTCATAATATTGGAGGATTAAGTAGTGCGACAGAAGGGCTTCGTGTAATGTGGAGAATTTTTAAAACTCTGGAAAAATATATAAATTATGTATGAAAGATTAAACTATAGCATCTTATTCAGGTAGAACAAATATAGGAAAATTATGAATGGTACATGTGTTGAGCAAAACACAAGTTCAAAAATATAAAAACAACTGGGTTTTGTAGTGATCAGCTGATTAAATCGTGTGCTTGTGAATGAGTGCTGAAAAATAGTTCACTTTTAATTGTAACTGTGTATAGACCTCCACCGAGAAATTTTGAACTGTTTAGGAGAAGTATGGAGTCCTTACTATGCTAGCTGTCAGACAGCAGCAAGCCTGTAGTGTTTTGAATATAGATTTTCTAAGGGACTCTGATAGGAAAAATTATCTACAAACCATTTGTGATTCCTAAAGTTTGATCTCAATAATTAACTTCCAAACATTGGCGGATAAGAACAGTAGGGCCTTAACTAATGATGTTTTCTTTGATGAAGTTCAAGACAAGAAAATGGGTGTTTGCCCAGTAACAAACGCTCTCTGTCATCATGCCTCATAGTTAGGATAAATAACATTGTGTCTTACAGTATAGATAATCCTCAATGGAAATCAGAATAATTAATGGCTCCAGAACAAATGTTTTTAAGAATAATTTACAAGAGATGAACTGGGATCAAATTTATAATGAACCACATGCTGACATAAAATTGAACTATTTCCTGATATTTTTATATCACTATTTGGAAACAACTTTCTGCATAAGCTAATCCGAAAGGACATTAAACAGGCATGTAAAAAGCCATGGTTCACTATAAGGTTTAAAGAATCATGTGAAAGGAAAAGGGAAATGCATCTGTTGGTAAGAACAAGTAAGGAACCTGCAATGGTTGTACATTATAGAAACTACTCAGAATTACAAAGAAAAATTATTGAAAACTCAAGGAACATGCACATTATGTCAGAAATCAGTAAATCAGACAACAGACATAAGGCTCTATGGGATGTGAAACGAGAGCCAGGACAACAGGCCACTGAAAAGTATAGCGTCACTAGTGAATTAAGCGGAAGGTCTATAAATGACCTGTCACAGGTAGTAGATATGTTTAATAACCATTTCGTAAATTTAGTAGAAAATATAGGAACAAACGTTCAAGAGAAAAGTCACAGCAGTACCTTCCTCGAAAAAGCAACTCCCATAAAATTCAGTTGTGTGAACGTTTCACCAACACCTCCTTCTTGAATTAAGAGGATGATGTAGTCTCTCAAAAATAAAAGCTCACAAAAATAAAAGCTCATCTCGATTTGTTGGTGTTTCCAACAGAGTGCTAAAGATTTATTCCTATGTAATAAGCCGCGTACTGTCTCAAATACGTAATGCGTAACTGACTCAAGGCATTTTTCCAGAGAGATTCAAATATTTCATTGTTAAGCCCAACTGCAACGAAGGTGATATGACAGATGTCAATAATCACCAGTCTGTTTAACTACTGACATCATGTCCCAAAATTTTTGAGACGGTGATGTATTCTAGAATAACATCCTTGCTGGCCGGGGTGGCCGAGCGGTTCTAGATGCTACAGTCGCAGGTTCGAATTCTGCCTCGGGCATGGATGTGTGTGATGTCCTTAGGTTAGTTAGGTTTAAGTAGCTCTAAGTTCAAGGGGACTGATGACCACAGATGTTAAGTCCCATAGTGATCAGAGCCATTTGAACCAATAACATCCCACCTCAGCAAGACCAATATCCTCAGTAAACTACAATAAACCACTCAGCAAAACTTTATGAACATTAAATAACAAAATAGCACTGTTTCGTATTTTCTGCGATCTATATAAGGCATTCGACCGTGCGAATCACCATATTCTCCTAGATAAACTGAGATTTTGTGAGACTAATGAAATAGCGAACCAATAATTCAACCAATGTAATTGTGGGAGATTCGACCGACCGGGAAGAAATCACGTATGAGATTCCCCAAGTTTCAGACTTGGGTCCGATATTGTTCCTCATATATCGGGGGGTTACAATTAAACTTTCCCTACTTAACACGTTATAACACGGAAACTGATCACCGTACAGGGACCAAACTTGGTAGCATTAATGTCAAGCACATGGGAAAAAGAAATAAAGCAGAATCAATTCAACTGAAACACTTTTAATGTGCTGATACGGTACATCATACAATTACATAGCGGTACCAATACTGCTGCAAAAGGGCCGCAATATGGTGCCCATCGGTGTCCGGAAGAGTCTGAAAGCGCAGGATTGCATTCTGCACAGCAGAACGAAACATATCCATAGGTACCTCTCTTGATATGCTGCGCTTCAGATCAGCACATGTGTGAATGTTCCCCAGGTAAACCCTGTCCTTCAGGTAGCCTCACAACCAAAAATCACAGGGGAAGAGATCAGGTGGCCGTGCCGGCCAAGCATTTGGAAACGATCATTTCTAAATGCCTTTCGGAGAAGCAGCCGAACTTCACGAGCGATATGCGGTGGGGCCCATCTTGCATCAATACTGTTGAGTTCAATGCGTCTCTCTCCTGTAGGGAGGGTACGATATGCTGGCGAAGCATATCGCAGTAACGCTGGCCAGTCACACTATCTTTGGTCCTTAAGCACCAAACTGTTCAAAAAACAATGGGCCAATGACGAACGTAGCCGTGAAGCCACACAATAGGGTGACACGTTCACCATACAGATAGACTTCAAGAAGTGACTGGAGGTGAAGGTCCCCTCCCTCGGCAATTCTGTGCGTTCACCTCACCCGTCAGAGGAAAATGAGCTTTCTCTGTCGATAAGATGGTCCAGAACCAATCCTCGTCAGTTTCAAATCATGCGAGAAAGTGGAGAGCGAAGTCAACACGTCGTTGTGCGTCCTGTGGTGCAAGCTGCTCTACAAGATGGATCTTGTAAATGGCTCTGAGCACTATGAGACTTAACATCTGTGGTCATCAGTCCCCTAGAACTTAGAACTACTTAAACCTAACTAACCTAAAGACATCACACACATCCATGCCCGAGGCAGGATTCGAACCTACGACCGTAGCGGCTACGCGGTTCCAGACTGAAGCGCCTAGAACCGCACGGCCACACCGGCCGGCATGGATCTTGTACTGATACCATTTGAGAATGGTTCGAAGTGTCTATCGTGCAGTTGCCACGGGATGTTCAACTGTCGTGACAGAGTACGTGCACTGCCTGACGATCGGGAATTGTGCGCAGCGTTGTCTGTCATAGCAACAGCGATTTCATCAACCACCTGTGGTGCAACCAGTCGTCGGCCTCTTCCTGGAGCGATGCTCAGTTCTCTAGTTGATTCGAACTTCTTCATCATGCTCCGCACAGTAGGTGGAGAAAGAGGACCCTTTCGTAATCCTTTCGGCCGCCGATATTCTCGAAGTACAGCTGCAGCATTACTGTTGTTTTGATAATGGAGCTTCACCAATAATGCCCTGCTCCTTTTGTCCAAGTTCATGTTGACACGTCAAAAAGTGCACTTCGACTGGTCAGGTATATAAGACTATGAATCACGATGACTGATCAGAGCATCTGGTGGCCGTAGTTGGAACTGGATGGTGGCGTTGTGACGCATGGAATTCATGCTCCCCATACTCTGGACATTAATCCTACCAAGTTTGGTACTCGTACGGTAATAAGTTCCCGTGCTATAACGTGTTAAATAGGAAAAGTTTGATTACAACCACCCAGTACATGTAAAAGATCTACCATCTAATATACAACAAAACTGAATTAATTCTTTTTGTGGATGACAGTGGTATCGTAATCAACCAGAAGAAATGCTAGACTATGTTCTTAAAAGTATCGATGAGTGGTATTCTGAGATTGATTTGGCGTTCAATTTCAAAAATACTCAATATATCCAGTTCTGTAGATATAGAGGTACTACACCAACAATAAGTGTATCACATGGTGAGGAAATAATAAATAGGATGGAAACTTCAAACATTTTAAACCGGAAAAAGCTTATTTTGGTACTCCTAAAAAACTTAGTTCAGCCGTCGGGGGAGACAAATCGGTAAGTTGATGTGATTTGTATATTTTCATTAAGTAATGTCGTATGGAACAACGTTCTGGGGTAACTCATCTTTAAGAAAGACAGTCTTGGTTTCTCAAAAACGTGCTTTAAGAATAATATGTGGTGCTCACCCACAATCATCTTGTTAACGTCTGATTCAGGAATCAGACATTCTGACTATTACTTTACAGTATATTTATTCCCTCATGAAATTTCTTGTAAATAGCCCACTGGAGATAAAAAGGAACAATGATATTCATAATTAAAATACCAGAAGAAGAAATTGACAACCTTTTCTCCACATTAAGGTTGTTTTTAGCACAGAAAGGGGTGCACAACGCTGCAACCAAAATTTTTTATAACTTACTCAGTGATATAAAACGTCTGACAGACAACGAAGTAATATTAAAAATAAAAACTGAGAAACTTTTTCGTTGACAATTCCTACTACACCGCAGAGTAATTTCTATTACTGTAATGTGTAACGGTGGTGGATAGGAATTAATAACTCACACTTGTATATTAAAAAAAATGGTCAATATGTAACCATATCTACAAATTTATTTGATATTTGAATGAAAAATGACTCAGTGCACGTCATTACGATTTGTCGCACAAATGATTCACTTGGCATGAAACTAACTAGCTAACTAACTAACTCAGGCATCGTGATCTAGTAGTAATGCGCGCGCCTGGAAACTGGAAGGTCGCGCCATCGAATCGCAGTCGGACCACAGAAGCCTTTAATCTAGCCGTCACCTCTCAGCGATGTAAGGAGTCACTAGGAACGATACGTGGTTCGGATTCCACGTTAAACTGCGAGACCGTTTCTCTTTTGAATAACTGTGCAGTTTAGGGCCATTCAAGTCGCCGAAGTGGTTTCCAATTGAAAGACTTGCATCTGACGATTATTATATATACATACTACCATAAAAACAGAGATAACAGTATTCTAAAAATGGAGAGGAACAACATCATTACAATACCTTCAAAACCATTGCTGTCATACTATACACAGCGGCCACGAAGGAATAAGATGGCTCAAATGGCTCTGAGAACTATGGGACTTAACAGCTATGGTCATCAGTCCCCTAGAACTTAGAACTACTTAAAAGTAACTAACCTAAAGACATCACACAACAACCAGTCATCAAGAGGCAGAGAAAATCCCTGACCCCGCCGGTAATAGAACCCGGGAACCCGGGCGCGGGAAGCGAGAACGCTACCGCACGACCACGAGCTGCGGACGAAGGAATAAGAGACTATTTTCAATAACCATCTTTCGCAGAAGCGCCAACCCAGGCATTTTGCGCTGTGGATGCAAGTCACCAGCATCATCCTCGATTTCATGAAGACACTGATGACTCAGATTAACTAGGCAGGTAGGGGAGTTGGGTAATTCATTTAATAAGACTTTAGCCGAGGAATTGGATCTCAAAGTACTTCACTTGGTAGGAAACTAGATGAACAGTTGAATGCTTACAATCGACTGCTGGCCCAAATACTGAAAGAAGACAGCGAGGCGTTAAAACATTGAATAATAGGCTTGATGGCTTTCATGAGCAAGTAGATAATATAGCTTTTAGAGAAGATGAGACAACAGGTGCTGCAGAAACTTTGTACGAAGCACTGGGTGAAGTTTGGGACGTGGTAACCACAATGGAATCCATGATAAAGGGGACGGAGGAAAGATTAGAAACTGTTGTCGGTGCCGTAGGAGCAGTTGTAAATAAGAGTCAATAACAGAAGTTAAGGGAAACGCTCAGCACTCTCTGTCGAAATATAGATGATAAGATTCAGAACCTGTATCAGGAAATAAGTGAGAAGGTCCTTGGCAGTTTAGACATGGAGGTGCAAAACTGAAACTCTATGGTGGACGGGTGAGTTACTGTGGTCGGTGCAGTAACACCAGTGTTGCAAAAACGCAAAATTTAAATATTATGATGGACCAGAGAGCGAGAGCGATCTGTGCGGAAACGCGAGTGTTGAAAGAAACAGCTGTTCCGAAAAATGTGAGCCGGAAAGCCGAGGCCACCTTCAATAGAATTTCTACTTTGGCGGCAAACAAGCAGCCGGGATATCGAAGTGCCACAAACACGGTAAATAGGGGTGGGTGACTTGTTGCTCTCACGGAATTCACTTCCACGCTTTTTAATGATTCGAACCGACAACCTTCGGGTCTCAGGGAAGCGTCGTAGTTTACAGTGGTGGAAGCGATTCCTTCCCGGTTGATGCCTGCCGTACTACCATCACCTATATGGGAAAAATTCGAGGTGTTAAGCTCAGTTATTCACCAAGTAGATTTTAACACAAATTTAAAAGAATTGTTCGGCTATTTCTCCCTGACCAACCAACAGCAAATCAACTTGACAATCACCTCACGTGAAAGGCTAGCCTCTGGTGGGACGTGGCTGCCAAATTCTGTGATACCTCCTTCAATTTAGCAAAGAATTCCTGACATAATACTGAACTCGAACTCAGCAACAAAGAGTAAGGAGAATTATCACGACAGAACTGGCTTGTGATCGCAGCGGAGGCACGTCGCGTGAATTTTTCTTGCAGCAAGTGCTCGCCACGTAGAAACCTCAATGCAATCAGAGGAGACAAACACTCTGATATACCACAGAATGTATACATGGGCTACGGCACAATTGCTGACGGAGCTCATTTCAATTATCGAGAACTCTCTCGAAGTTCTCTCTGCCGTAGGCAAGTTCCAAGCAGAAAGGGAAGGAACACATTCATCGGTACTTGCCTCGTGCGTATCAGAGGGACAGGGTTCCGGCCACAACCATCAAAATAGTAACAGCTCATCTCGCCCTAACAATCGACCTGCCGAAAACAATCAGCGACCTCGGAATCGCTAGTAGGACCGACAGAGGAACCAGATTATGGAAATGCAGGCCTCCCAGTGTAGATGGAAGCGGAGGCGGTCTCGGAATAGTAACAGTGACAGTCACCCTACAGCAGTTGTGGAACTAGCCGATCCAGTAGAGCGAAGTGTTACCATCAGTGCAGGAAATGCTCAGGCGGCATTCAGGCACTCAATGTGTCAGCTCAGCTGGGAAGGGAGGTGAGTTGTTAACAGTACCTAGCAGATCATCTGGCGGAAGGAGAAAGACTCTGATTTTCCAAATCCCTTAGCTATCATGAAGGGCTGTCAGGGCTGCGGTGTTAGGCATGGTATTGTGTTGTGTTGTTTGGTATTTCCATTTTTTTTGTAATACCTGTAGTTGTAGAGAGGACCAGTTTCAATCATGTGGCTGGGAAGCCAGTGGAAAGCAATTTCCACGAGGTAGTCAGATTAGCCAGACTCCATTGTCAGCAACGACACTCCAAATGGGTGGAATATATCCCAAAAGTCGAAAACATACTGAAAAAGTTAGCACAAGATTGGACAGGGTACCCCTTTGACGAACTGATCTACGGAAAGCAGATAAGAATGCTGGTAGATAAGATCGCCTGTTCACCACAGGCCACCTAACATGTCTTGGAAAGAAAAAAATCACAACGACGAAAGTATTTGCCGATCAGATGATCACGGGCATTAAGGTAGAAGTCAATGGACGATGGAAGCACTGTCGTGTTGATAACCACATCCTAACGTGAACAATAATAAGTACAGACTTCTACAGTACTACAATGGGTAATCCACGGACAGAATTAAATTCTGGGTTAAAATTATTTGTTCCATATCCTGTACACGTTATTTATAATAACAGCGTTATTGCTGTTCCACCGGTATTCTCCACACTATATTTTTCGAAGTGCGGATTTTTTCTACACGATCCAGCACCATCTCCTCAAATTCTTAGGTGCTAACCAATACCTGTCGAGAACCAAGATCAACTCTCAGTGGGTCGAATAACAAAATTTGTTTTAAGTTTCCGTCCACGTGGATAAATGTCTTACAGTTACAATAACGCGTGTTGGCAAAATTCGGCTTTCGCAGTACATCCTGCTACACAATGTATTAAATACATGTCTGCAAGTTTCTCTAACGAGTAACGCTACGTTTCGACAATCATTTATGAACCGTTATTAGTGGTAAACTCCTGTGTTGACATATCAAAAACGATTTTGAATTTTTTTTTCAAGGTAGTGCTAATAAAGTATATGAGGCAGGTAGTGTTGCAAACACACGCCTCATTCAAGACTTCATAACTATTGATATATGATATTTGCGGCCATACGCTTTCTATCTCAAAATAAAAGTTTAAGATCCCGTACCGTATGTATATTTTCGACCGTAAAGATTTGGGACATTTTGTAGAGGCTATTCCTAGAACTCTAACTGTACCGAAATTGTCAGTAGAATGTCTCGAGGAGTCTAAGTAGACATAACAGACCTCAGATTTTCTGCTAGCATTACTGTGCGTATGTACTCCGACCTTTTGCAGGCAGAACCCTTGGCCAGAATATGTCAATTGGCCTCCTAATTGTTATGACAGACATAATTAGCCAAGAGAGAAATGAAGAGAGTGAATGACGAGCTGGCAACCACTTCTGTCCGACATAAAATTTTCGTAACAAGTAAACAAATCGTTGATAATATTTCAGAGTTCAATTCAACTTTAACGCAGTTTACTTAATTCTAGTTCAGAAGCAAAACCAAAGAACTTTACAGAATGGTTGATAGTTATTTACGGCGTGTGGATGATATAGAAATGATGCTCCACCAATGTTCTGATAATTATTTATTTTCAGTTTCTGCTACCAGTCATTTTTATTAGTTTTATGTTTAATTTAACATATTGCAAAGCGTTTAGGGGATGTTCTGTTCATCTTCAGGCTTTTATACATAGAAAAAGATGTCACTTAAAAATAAAATGTTTTGAACTAAATTAACATAGGACTTTTTGTTCATTGTTCACTGCTGCTGTGACTGTTGGGGTAACTGGAGGGAGAGTGGCAGTAGTTGGCCAGAAATTTATGTCCTGTGATGTCTTTTTAAGTAGCAATTTTCTGTATGTATAAATGTCTGAAGATATGCAGAACATGTTCGAAACATGTTGCAATGTGTTAAACATAAAGCAAATAAGAGTGACTGGTAGCAGAAAATACAAATACGTAATTCCCTTACGACCCCCCCCCCCCTTCCCTCTTAAAATTCATGGTTCCAAACGTAGCCAGTAAGGCTGGACATAATGTTTTGACAGCTAATGATTACATCGCAATGTAGGTTTTGAAAAATTATTTTGTAAATCCGGCAGCTGATTTGGCAAGATGTTATCAAAAACACTTGCTGTACATAAATCTCATACTGCTGGCGCTTGAAATAATTATCTAGGTATGACATACGTTGAGCGATACACGCGAATCAGATGTCGTTAGGTCCAATTTTCACTACTAGAGTCGGACCATTCGGTATCAGAGATGCAGAAGAAGCAACACCATACATAACAAGTGTCACACGCCTATAATGCGTCCACTCTTAACAACCCGTATGTCATTATAACAACAATTTGTCCACAATAATTTCCTTGTTTTATGGGTACCGATCGAATGGATCCTTGGGAATGTGCTCGTAATTAGGAACCTAGCCAGATCGCTGCAAGTACCTTTCAAATGACATCACAAACTGCTATTCTAAATTATGCAAATTACACCGCTCCACACTGTACAGTATTTTAAAGACGTTACCTTGCAAACCATATCATCTGTATGTAATACACTCGATTCCCAATAAATTAAACGCTTTTTTAATCAAAGAATCGTATCCATCGCAGTCCAAACGAAACAGCTAGTGTACTACACAACTTTGAGAAGGGATTTTCATATTGTAATTAAAATAGCTGCAGATATGTTTAAATTCCGCTTCTAGAATGTCATACTAGGACTGGTGGTAAAGTTATCGAACTTTAAAAGTTCTACAGATCTGGAATTGAATGTCTACGCTAAATTCAGAAAGCACTATACGCAGTACTTCATAACTTTTTAAAATTCAGTTTCAGTGGCTTGATCAATAAAGTTTTAGACCAGAACGTATAAGCGGGAACAGTTTGATTCCATGTTAAACGGAAACAAAATGAACTCGTGTCAAGTGTTTGTAATCCCTAGCAATACTGTCCGTGTTCTCATCGGTCACCGTCAAGTGGTAACTGACGGCTACTACTACTACTACTACTACTACTACTACGTGATCAGGCCCAGTGGAGCGCACGCATCTACAAGTTTCCTCCTCCACTGTATTCTGTCCATTGCTGCTATCCGCCATTCGTCCACATCTATTGACATTTGTTTTAAATCTTCGTGGAGTCCATCCCTCCAACGCTTCTTGGGTCTCCCTGGCGGTCTCTTTCCTGTAGGTGTGAAATCCAGGAGCTTCCGAGGCCATCTGTGATCCTCCATCCGGGCCACATGGCCGGCCCACTGCATTCGTTTGGCTTTGACAGCTCCTGCTATGTTGGGCTGCTGGTATAGTTCCTCAAGCTCTTGGTTGTATCTGATCCTCCATTCCCCTGTATCTGCATCCAGAACCGGACCGAAGATCTTCCGAAGCACTTTTCTCTCAAAGACAAGGAGCTTATGGAAGTCCTCTTTCCGGATACTCCATGTCTCACAGCCATATAGAACAACAGGCTGGATCAGGGTTTTCTACAGTCGAATCTTGAACTGTCTGGAGAGAGCTTTGGACCGAAGCAGTTGTGCTAGGCTGTGGTAAGATCGGTTTCGTGCTTGTATTCTGGCATTGATCTCTGCTTCACATGACGAGTTCTCAGTGAAAAGTGCCCCTAGGTATTTGAATTCTTGCACTCTCTTGTAGGAATGGTCCCCAACCTGCAGTGATTGTAGATGATCAGCAGTCTGACAATGACCACGCGTCATTACGAGGTACTCTGTCTTACCTTCGTTTATGTTTAGCTCAAATTTGCTGGCAGCCTCCTTTAGTGCTTTGGTCATTTACTCCAACTCCTCTTCCGACCTAGAGAGTAAACAGATGTCGTCTGCATAGGCTAAGTATGCCAGTCTCTTTCCTTCGATTTCAATCCCTTCGTTCTCCTGGAAGGTCTCGCGTACGATCTTCTCGAGGGCAAAGTTGAACAGGATAGGGGACAACTCATCTCCTTGCCTGAGTACTGTCACAATTTCAAATTCCTCAGTTACGTGATTCCCCATCTTCACCTTTGCATGTGTTTCTTTCAGACAGATTTTTATCAGATTGATGAGTTTCTCTGCTATGCCAAACTCCCTTAAACAGTTGAGCAGGCTCTTGCGATGTATGCAATCACAGGCCTTCTAAAAATCAACGAATAAAATATCCAATTCTTTACCATATTCACCCAGTTTCTCAGTGAGCTGCCGGAGACTGAAGATGTGATCTACTGTTGACCGTCCTGGCCGGAAACCTCCCTGGTACTCCCCAATCACCGATTCTGAATTCTATGTATGAGGCAATTGGACAGGATCTTGTAGCAGACGTTAAGCAGGGCGATTCCTTGGCTGTGTTGCCTTTTTTCCATTTCCACCTCATAAGGAGGTGAGCAGGCCGATTGAGTGTGTCTATTTACGCTCTTCGCTGCGGATATTAGTTTGTGTTTATTTGATTCATTTATTTGATACCGAGTGCAGGGGTTTGGGAATTTATAGGGGATTATTGGGGACAGCTCTGCTATGCACCTTACTGCCAGGGGAAACCCCTGAAAACCACAGCTAAAGCTAACTGCTGTGTCGTTGCCGTCCTCGTTCTTATATAGTCGTGCAGCCGACTACGACGTCACTGGTACTCCGTTCAAAGCGAAGTAAGGAAACATTTATTTGCCGTACCGTTCGCGATAGCTCCAGTCTCGTGATGGCCGGATATCACGCTACATCAAATTTCAGGTCTCTCTGTTGTTGTTTTCTGATATTTTAATTTCGATTGCTTCTTTTATTACGATATTCCTGAAACCATTCGTCCTTTTAGCGACAGATGTGTAATTGGATGTAATGCTGTGTTCATTTTCCAATGTGTGTTAAGCCACGGCAAATTTTTTGTGATGGCGTAGGCACAAACATGTTTCACGCTCTGTCCGCCTTCACAGAGTATGCTGTTTGCCTAATGTGATACAGTATGTTTCACAAAGATTCATCAGATCTCACGATATTGTATCTTTAACATGAATGTAAACAGCTCGGATCGAATCTGTCCGGCGGCTTAATGACGACGGCGGGAGAGCAGGATGTGATTTTTTGGTGGTTTCCCATATCCGACCAGGTGAATACCACACTAGTGCCGACGGACCACATCAGTTACAGGATACGCAAACATTTACAAAACGTTGGTAGACTGCTGGCGTACACAAATTCCATCCAGGGAGGGAAAGGGGAGGCGGCAGGAAGAGCATCCGTCAACCCTCTACCATTAACGTTGCCAAATCCCAAAATTAACCCGCCGACCCCTGGAAGATACGGGATAAAGGCTAGCAAAAAGAGAGAAGAAAGACTGACCATAGAAACTTGGGGTAAATTTCAACTTACGCATGTGGCTACAACATAACTATCAGTGTCTACAAGGTTTATCTAATGCATGCAAGCATATACGATCTCAGAGTACCTCATGATCAAACTGAATTCACAAAACTTGACACCTTGTTATTGATCACTTGTAGCAACTGAATCTTTCATGGTTTGAAACGTCTTAGTCACCGTAAATCACACCAGACAGACGTACGAAGATTGATTAACTCTCGGCTTGTGCGAGCAAGCAGCTTTCTGTGGACTACGTGCAGAACTCTGTTGAATGCTCTCTGTGCCTTGAACGAGCACACGGGGTTTTCCCCTTACTCAAACAATCAATGTTTTGAAAGTGCTGGTGCCGTAGTCAAATGCCTAGAGCTGTACAGGTGCAGAGCCGTACTACCGACTAAATTCACTTCGCACAGTTGTAACTGTATTGCACCTGTTGAAATGTAGAATGCAAAGCGCCGTTCTCTGCTGTATTATCATCACCCTGGGTAAGGAGCGTGCGAGCTGCATTCCGCAACACAATTAAAGGAACACTTTTTCGAAACCCCGTAATTGTCACCCATTACTGCGCAGAAATTTGAAATTTTACTCAAATATGTTTACAACCTTCGTCTGTAACGGTGCGCAAGTGTAGCACCCTGCGAAGTCACCGTCGGGTTCAATGATTCTTCAAAAGTGCGAAAAAAAAGGCTTGAGCTCAGAAGTTCATATGACTTGTAAGATGGTTTAATCATACCACATTAGCATCAAATTTCACCACAATTCTGCCTAAAGCCATCGTAGACATGTACACGAAGGGAAGGTCGTCACACCCCATCTTTTCCACATTCCACCCCTTACATTTCTTGTCGAAAACGATAGTTCGCAGCGTGACGAGCAGCTGGACGACGTTCATGATCACCTTTGACACTGCTGACACCACCGGACGTTTCAACCATTCTCTAAGGACATTGTAAGGCCCCATACCCATTGAACGTGACTGCACGCCTTTCCGCCAAAGGCGTGCAGTCACGTTCATTGGGGATGGATCCCCACAATGTCTTTAGAGCACGACCGCAATTTTGGTTCTCGTGCACAGGTTGAAAAAACTAGGTAACGTACACAACCATTCGAAGAAATTTGAACGTGATCAGAAACAGCAAAGGATCCTTATGCATTTCCAGACCTCCCGTTTCGCAGGCTCTGTGGCTTGATCACAGAGGGATGCAACACTGAAATTTGTGTGAATAAAACGGCATAGCGCACCTGTAAGATCCCGAAGTTCGGCAACACTCTCGGTGCCACCAGTGCACCTTTGTTGAGTGCATTAAAAATGTACACTCGACAGCTAAAAAAGTGGGTCACGCCTGAATTCCAACGTGTAGGCTGCACCTTAATGTTTGCAACCAACATTGCATGTCTGTGTTGCACATAGTCACAACCCTCCACAGTACAGTCGTTATAAGATACACAATGGGTACCGCTAGAGACTACTATAGAACACCGGTCTTTATGACAGTCCGTCCAGATGTAAAGTAACACCACGATAGTACAGAAGAGATCAGACAGTCCTTAACGTTTGTAAACTAAACTTAATTACAGTAAGTTACACTTCAAATGTTATGGGACAACTAGTTTTGTCACATAAATCGTTCAGTAATCCTTAGGCACAATTAAATATATATATATATATATATATATATATATATATATATATATATATATATATATGTATATATAAAGTTGTATGGAAATTGGAAACAAGTTCTTTGCTGTCTAAAAGATTTACCCAACACATGCTGAACGTCGTTCAACGTTCAACAGGGAGTAGTTTCGCATCAACTTTATGTAATACTAAGCAGTTAAAAGAAAACGTGATTAATGGCGGCAACCACTCTACGGAAATCCCAACATTAACAGCGAATCACAAGTAATATCATTGTTCACATTACTCATTAACAGTTACTTGTACACGAAGTTGTACTTTAAATTACATGACCAACGTCTTCGTTCTGGATCCGGATGCAAACCCAGAACGTAAAGCCATAGTTAACCAAGCAAAGCTTTGTGCCTTATCGAGACTCGATCACTAGGCAGAAAGAGACGTCAAATATTGACGTTTGCACCAGTATCAGTTATCAATTCTCAACTTGAACGTAAATGACGATAATGTTTGTACGAAAGCAGGAACGCTAACATGACAATTACCTTCTTGGTAATTAACCTCGAAAGACGTTGTATAGTGTTGCATTGTCAAGGAATAAAGGATGCACATGTTTAAAATTGAAATGCCATCATATAATGCTGGGGACAAGGATGCGAACCCAGCACCTAATCGGATTGTTGAATAAGTACGTAAAATCAGAATGTAGATATCACAGTTTGTCACCAGTAGTGGGGTTGGCACCTTAAATGACGACTGAAGTATTGCCTGACCGGGATTCGAACCCGGCGCCTACCGCCGCCGTTGTCTAACCAGGAAGAGACGAGAAATGTCCAATGTTGGTCCACCATCAGCGAGATGTGCACACGTTTAACTAGAAATAAGGTGACGAAAACGTCTATTCTGACTGAGAGTCGAACGCTGCACACATGGTTATGAAGACACGTTAATAATCAACTTCATATTCAGTAGTAGCTAGGAGTAGCATGTTTAGTTGCAAACCTTAAGGCCTTACTTATCCCTAGTAACGTGTTGCCTAATATCTGCGATATCATGATGTTAATTTACAAGCGGATTGACTGCCGTAAAGAGCAATGTTCTCTAGTAGTCGTGTATCATTGAGATGTAAATGAAGTGCCTCAGCAGAAAGTAATTTCCGTCGTGCAGCACGTATTGTTTCAGAGACACTGAGTACATTTTATAAGTGCACAAAACGTGTATTATATACTAAGTATATACTATTATTTGGGGAAGCTGCCGCCAAACCTGTTTACTTTTACATTCCGCTTAGTTGTCGTGGTTGAATAAGGGTTTTCTTAAGGCTACATCTAATGCACAGCGCTTACAAGACAGTATAGTTTCCTGCGTCATGCTATTGCTAGCTAGGTGAAATATTTTGTGGTAGCTATGTTTAAAATGAATGTATTTTTGAAAGTATTGTTCGTCATATATTTGAATAAATCGTCAGCTGTAGGTGTGCCTGCACATGTTATAGTATAATAGCTGTAGCTGCGTTAGTTTGTACTACAGACTTGGATAGGTTAGGTATAACTTTTGATCTTTCAAGCGGTGATCGTGGCCATGCGGCCCGGGTCTGTACTAGCCGCGGCTCGCAAGCTACGGGGCAGCCAGGCTGGCCGAGGCGAGACGCAAGTGAGCGAGCTGGCGGTGGCGTTGGTGGGCCAACAGCCCGGGACGAGCCAGCACGGCTGCGCCGCATGCTTCTGCTTCTGCCGCTCCGTTTGACGTAAATATGTTTACCTCCTCTCCTGAAATCAGTATAAGAGCCGCAAGCAGAAATACACATCAGGCTGTCTGCCGTAATGGCTCACTGGGAGAGGTCTATTCGAGGTAGAGTCAAAAAATTGTTCAAATGGCTCTGAGCACTATGGGACTTAACATCTGAGGCCATCAGTCCCCTAGAACTTAGAACTACTTAAACCTAACTAACCTAAGGACACCACACACATCCATGCCCGAGGCAGGATTCGAACCTGCGACCGTAGCGGTCGCGCGGTTCCAGACTGAAGCGCCTAGAACCGCTCGGCCACTGGGCCGGCCGAGGTATAATCGTCGCTCTCACTGAGGAAGGAGGATGTTCCATCAGAGAAGCTGGCAGACGGTACGGCGTACCACATACCACTGCAACGAGATGGTGGAGGATCAGCCTTGAAAGAGGCACCACCAACAGGGCTCCTGGCTCAGGCAGGAAGAGAGTGCTCTCACAGCAGGAAGACAGGGACTTAGTGTCTAGGAGCAGAGAAAATCCCTTTCTGAACGCGAAGCAGTTGCGGCGGGAGACCAACTTCCCCGGCTCCAGTGACACGATTCGCCGAAGGCTGTCGGACGCTGGACTGCATGCACGACGATCCGCCGTGAAACAAGAGCTCAGCGAAGATAACGTTTTATACCGGCTAGCATTTGCAGAGCTCCATCTGAGGGTGTCGTGGGACAACGTCATTTTCACTGATGAGAAGGTGTTTTCCACCAATAACGACGGTCCACGAATCGTTTTCAGGCCGCAAGGGACTCGCCATCGACGCGAATATGCAACCACGACTGTTACCTGCTGGGGTTGGAATTCTGCGAGAGGGGCGGGAATTCTTCACACGATAGAAGGAACTTTGGACAGCGCGCAGTATGCCCACATATTGGAAAATGTGATACTTCCGTCAGTGCGAATGCTGTACGCAGAAGGGGACGTCACAATGGAAGAGGACCATTCTCTCATTCGCCGGCCGAAGTGGCCGTGCGGTTAAAGGCGCTGCAGTCTGGAACCGCAAGACCGCTACGGTCGCAGGTTCGAATCCTGCCTCGGGCATGGATGTTTGTGTTGTCCTTAGGTTAGTTAGGTTTAACTAGTTCTAAGTTCTAGGGGACTAATGACCTCAGCAGTTGAGTCCCATAGTGCTCAGAGCCATTTGAACCATTCTCCCATTCACAAGTCTGCATTTGTTCAGCAGCGGCTCTTCACAATTGGCGTCAACGTCATGGACTGGCCGCCACGGGTGGCTGATATGAACTCCATGGAAAACATGTGGGCTGAGGTCGCCATAACATTAACAGAGAACTGCGGACGAAACCAACCAAATACTGCGGACGCTCTTTGGGACTGCGTCCTGGAAGCCTGGGAGGAAGTTCCTTCTTCAGGCTGTTACGTCCGACGGCTTATACATTCTAAGCCAAGACGCGTGATAGAAGTACAAAATAATGAAGGATTCTGGATAAAATATTAGAGTTCTTAAAATGTTTTGTTATGTCTTCTTTTTCGTCATGTTTCCTCATTGGGAGCTAGTGGAAGATCGCGTGGCAACAGAAAAGATACAATATGGGTTAGCTTTCCTTTGAGTTGCCCTTTTAGTTCAAGTGGGTTTCTTTTGAATATACAGTTTGTTAAGTATTCTATTTTGATTTCATTTATACCCTGTCTACATACTTACAAACTAATCAGTGTAGATGGACTCACAGTAGTTTTTGTTATTTCAAATACGTCTCTCTCTTCCCCTCCACCCATGAATACACCCTCCGTCCTCCACACAATACGCCAACGATTTCATATTATGTTTACTCGCCGCCCGGGATTAGCCGAGCGGTCTTAGGGGCTGCAGTCATGGACTGTGAAGCTGGTCCCGGCGGAGGTTCGAGACCTCTCTCGGGCATGGGTGTGTATGTTTGTCCTTAGGATAATTTAGGTTAAGTAGTGTGTAAGATCAGGGATGATGACCTTGGCAATTAAGTCCCATAAGATTTCACACACATTTGAACATTTATGTTTACTCGTTGTTAATATCTCTTCTATTCTCTCTCACACTCTCTCTCTCTCTGACACTATCGCCGGAAACGCCCTTCTGTTACACACCCCCAAAACTTTGTAAACAAATCTAGCGGTTTACAATGACGCTACATTTTCTCTTTTAATTGCTGCTGTCTTTACTCTCTATCATTCCTCTCACCACCTATGAAACCGTATTCTTTGATCTCCCCTTCCCTATAACCCATTCTTCGTTCTGAGAAGAGTCCTTCCATATCTCTCGGTCCTAAGATAAAACGAACTGTGGCACACATCTAAGTAAGAAGTACTTTGCTAGCATTTCACGATTATACTCGTATTTTGCACTTCTGCACTTCTATCCATTCCAAGATCCCGCCCTCCTTCCTGTTACACGTCCCTTGACATCTGCATCTACATCTAAATGAATACTCTGCAATTCATAATTATGTGCTTGGCATGGGGTTCTGTGGTCTGGTGGATTAATCTTGTATTGATGTGTAAAACGTGTAGGTTCATATCTCACGTCACGCGTAGATTTTTAACACACACAAGTAGCTCTCCTTCACCCCTAGTAACGCCAAGTGCAGAACGCCAGTAAGCCCTGTAGTTCAATATCCGCAGTAAAGATAACATCCCTTCGCTGCCGACTGGGCATTCGTTTGACTGTGACAGATGGAGAAACCCCGTAAGGCAGAGACTCTGTCACCAGCAAGCCGTCGTAAACTAGAAAACGTATTTCATTTAATGAACCAATGGCCATGTAAGTTCACAAGGCTCTTACTTTATTTGAAACTGAGACGTTGAAAATTGTAGTGCTGGACTGGGATTAGAATTCGATTTCACTGAGTTCCCGAAAATTGCAAACTCTTCTAGGCGTCCTCGGAAGGCGCCTATCTGGTTTCGAATCCTAATCAGCACAAAATATTCATTATTTCATTTCAAGCCCTAGCATGTGCACTCCGAACTACTGGTGAAAAATAGTTGCATTTTAACGTCTCTTCGTGCGTTGTCAGCTGTAACGTGTTCGTTTCAACTCACAGCCACATGATGAGCTTTTTATCACAACATTACAAGATCAAACATTTCCTTACATCTTTTCAAGTTCAAACATTCCTCTCTATCCTACTGGTGAAAACGGATTTGAGTTTGACGTTGTGTTCGTTGTGAGCACCAACGACGACATGTTGTGGATTCAACTTCGAGCCAGAAGAGTATTTTCCATCACATCATTGAAAGTACAAACATGCCATTCCTAGCTATTATTGGAAAAGAATTTGATAGTTAAAGTTTCTTCATGACCACGTGTGCGGGGTTTGAGTTCTATTCAGCACAGAACTTTTCGTCGCCTGATGCCTAGATAAACATGCGCCCATCTCGCTACTGGTGAACTAACAATATCTATCGTCTGTTCCTGGCTAGCAAACAACGGTGCTAGATGCTGGGCTCGAATCCCAGTCAGGCAAAAACAATTCTATCGTCAATTAAGGTTCCAGCATTTCGCTATTGGTGAAAACATTTGATATTTAGCTTCTGATTTTATGTACAGTCGCGCTCAAAAGTATCCGAACGACCTGAACTGCATTTCACCTGATTCCCATGCGACCTATACAACGCAGCTGTCCAGCAGGTCCTTTAATCGCTCCTTGGTACAGTCGTTTGACTATTGAAAATGGTTTCAACAAATCACCACTAGAAAACACTAGTCTGTATCGCAATAACTCAAGGTGTAAAGTAATACCACGATACTATAAATATCAGGGAACACCTCATCACAGATAAGACTGTCCTTAAGGCTTTTAAGCTCACATTCATTGCAATAAATGACATACCTGAAATGTTAGCACTCTCATTATTACGTCAGATAGGTAATGCACGTAGTAAGTTCGTCGTATTCATGATTTCCGCTTCAAAGTAACATACCATACTTGTTATTTAACGCAAAATGTCATTAAAAATTTACGTTATTCACGAGCAGCTAGTTGAGAATACGCATGAATTTCAACTGACACGACGAACCGACTCATTCTGCATATGGATTCAAACCCATGTCTTGCAGACTAAGCCGCGGTGGCCGTGCGGTTCTAGGCACTTCAGTCCGGAAACGCGTGACTGCTACGGTCGCAGGTTCGAATCCTGCCTCGGGCATGGATATGTGTGATGTCCTTAGGTTAGTTAGGTTTAAGTAGTTCTCGGTTCTAGGGGACTGATGACCTCAGATGTTGAGTCCCATAGTGCCTAGAGCCATTTGAACCAATCATGCAGGCTAAGATTTCGTGACTCACGGAAATTAACAGTCATTCCTGACTAGGCATAAAGAGAGTGATATGCCTCATTTTTGGACAGTATCAGTTAGCAAATATCAACTTTAAATTACATAACGTAACATTTTTAACGGACGCGAATCCCTACCCAGCATCTATTGTCCCAGTTAACGAACTACGAGAGATGTTAAATATTGCTACTTCACAAGTAACTTACTTGAAATGCAGTGAGGTAAAGCTTTGTGTTGGACAGGGGTTAGAACCCAGAACCTAATCGTATTGTTATCCAAGCACAATCAACTGTGACATATCGACATATCGGATTTTCTCGGCAGTAGCTAGATGTATTAAATGAAATGACGAGACGAAACATTAATTTTTTCCTTCCCAGGACTCCAACCCGGCACGTATAGCTGTTATATTCTAGAGAAAAGGAACGTTAAGAATGGGTTTGTTACACCAGCCGCGACATGTGAGCATGTTTGAATTAGAAATAATATGACGAAGTGTTCAGTGCTGACTGATAATAGAACCCCAAACATATCGTTGTTGACTACACACAAAGAGACGACACGTACCGAATTTTTTTCCACCAGCAGCTCGGAATAACATCCTTGAACTTACAGTGATCTCGCAAATAGTCTTGTGTCTCAGTGGGAGTCAAAAACGTCAGATATCGTTAGTGTTGACAACGAATGAAAATGCATTAAAAATAAAAATTATTATCCACCAGCAGATAGGCGTTCTCATGCTAGAGCTTGATAATACATAGTGAAAAGTTTAGTGCTGGGCCAGGATTCCAACCCATTCATGCGCAATATGTGGAGATGTTGAGGAATCTGCAGTTTTGAACAAACAACAAGTTGTAGTCGAGCTGTATTGTCACGAAGGGATCAAATTCCGCGTTAAGGGCGGTCTGAGTTGCATTCCCTGTTCAGAAGCAATTTTATCGACATACAGAAGCTCAAATAAAAGATGGAATAAGTGTCCTGTGACCATACACAGGGTTTGTTTTGTCACTAGAAATAAATAACTAGTATAAGAAAGGTTACTGGTGATAGAGTTTCTACATATCGCCACTCCTTACTTTATTGTGGTTCACCTAACGTCTACTTGGTAGAGAAGGAATATCATGTTTAATGTGATTTTCAGACCACAATGCCATTATACCTTCTTCACTTGGCGTAGCCAAAAGAGAATAAAATCTGCCTCTCCCTATCAAAAAACATGGGCAGAAGTTGGAATCGAACCGAGACCAACATCGTATAAAACTATCATCATTCCAACAGACCACCAAACCCTCTTCTCTACTACTCATTTCTCTATCATAACACCGTTGCGGCACACAAGATGAGAATTCTGACACACAGGCTCCCTGTAGTGGTTTGCAGGATGTTCAGTACATTCATTCATTTGGTTGACCGAATCGCCATGAACTAGCTGCCTTGGCTACCCAGTGCATACATTTGACTCTTTTTTGTAATCACCGAAACAAAATAACGTAACTGCCACCTACACAGAACTGCCAACAGTGTAGGATTCAGAAATTTAAATAGGAAGTGTTCCTTTCCATTTGAGCTACTCTATTGCGGTATCTGTTTGTTGAAACCATCGTGCAGTGCAAAAGAAATGCTGTAACTGTCTGTCTCTCAGAAGTCTAGATCCGGCCATATGCATTATCTCACAGCACTGTGGAATGCCGAAGTTCTGGAGGAACTGTCGTTCACTTCCAGAGGTGTTGTAGCTACGTCACAGCTAGTAGCGTAACGGTAAGCGTCGTGCACAGTTGATAAGACGTCGCGTGTTCTATTACATTTACTACTACATTTTTTTAAAACGCAATTATGCTGTCTGCTGAAGTTAACAATTTAATGGAACTTTGAACATAATTCTCTTCACTTCTCACCCAAAATAGTCGCACGTGGAAAAAAGGCTAACTTCTGCGTCATTTTGTTCTTTTCAGCTTTAATAGACGGCCAGGCAGCAGATGCTTCTCGTAGCTTTTTTATTATGTATGGGGAGAGTGCATCGTGCCAAAATAGTCAGAAAAGTATTTTCTAGATTAGCTGTCGTCTGGTAGTGGCATTTTATTCTTCTTCAAACCTTGTTTGACAGCTTTAACTCAGAACAAGTTTTCTACATGCATGTAATCAATAAACTGCATGTGCATTGTCAGACTGTTATAGATAACATCAGAGAATTCGCACATATCGTTTATGATTAATTTCTCTCTCATGTTTAGTATTGTTTTAACAACACCAAAAGAAACCTTACGACAACTCTGCACTGTATTGTAAGAAATGAAACAAAACTACCCAAGATAACCTTACGACGAAAGTAAGTCTGTTTTAAGAAAACTGAGTATCTGTACACAAGCGTGCCTCTATCTGCACGAATTAGTAAAATACTGCTCACTTAGATTTCGATTGGATCTGTGTTTAAATGGTATGCTGTGTCATACTCAACAGGTATACAAACGTGGCATTTCATAAATAAAGTTACGTATTCTTAGAAACCCAAAATTTGCTTGTCAGCAGCGGGAAGAGGCGTTACCTGTTGTGCAGCATTGTAAGTTTTTCACCATTGCACTATGAGCTGAAAGTATTTTCTTGCGATTTGCTAATCAATTTAGTTCCTTCATACTTATCACCCTGGCATGGGAGTTTTAAGTGAAGAACATTACTGAATTTCGTATTGTTGACGGTCGATTCGAATTTCTTCAGAGACGCTTGTATTGTATAGCAGCTTGGCAGTCAGAAAGCCGAGATCTACGACCATTAACACAACTTACTGAGTCGAGCTGCCAAGAGGATTTGATGTGTAAAGGTTTTCTTCTGATTTTGTTACAGAATTTTTTCTGGGAATTCGCAGCTCAATGAAATAATACACAAAAAAGCTCGCACGCCCTGCCCCTACCACGGTTAGAACTGACGATTTTCTTAACCGTTGGCACACGAGACACGGGCGGTACCACGGGGCTACGGACACACTGCTGCCTGCACGCCACTCTCGTCATGGTATTGGTCGCTCAGCCTCATAACGCATCGTGAAAGATATTAAAAGTTGTCGCTAATGTGAAGAATAGCATTTCTTTAGCCATAAAATTGAAATTTCTGTCTCAGTGTCTTAGTTTACGTGAGGATTATATACCACGAGTCATTCAAATGGAAAGGGAATATCAAGTGAATTTAGCGACTCAGTTCAGTACCATACGCTGAAGTGATTGCACTGTCACAGTGTTGCCAAATGTTTGTGACGATGTTGGCAATTCTCATCTGTGCTAGGAACAGCTCTATAGCGTTATAGGAGCAGAATTCTGTGCTCGTGTCATAGGAGGATAAGGAGAGGAGGCGCGGGGTTTGGTTAATATGCAGCGTTTTCTCCTACCAGCTGTGTCAAACATTTAGATCTATACAAATAATGTATCCTTACCAGCGTGTTCATTGCTTTCGTAATGTTTCCCTCTTGTTTAGTCTTCTTATGATGAACTGGATCCACACCCGTGAGTCTCATTTGTCTTTGTATCCTTCCATCTACTATCTTTGTGTGTTATTGTTCGGTGCTCAAAAAGCTCCCACGAGGTATTAAAATGAAGTCGCAAAAAGGCTAACGAATTATAATCAAAATACAGTGAGACGCCAATTTGTCTGTCGTCATGGTGTCAAGTGGACAGAAATAGTTGGGTGTTATTGTCGTCTTTTCTTATTCAGATTTTCATATTACCCTGACACAAGACGCCGAGATAAATGTGAATATTCTCCGTTACGAAACATCCCACATTCCATTCATCCTGATCCATTCGCTACGTGCATCGGCGGCAGTGAGTGATAGGAAAGCTGTTGTGGGGTGACGAATAACAATAACAATGGTAGTAATTACAAATCAATAATCAAGGATGCTTACTGCATTACAGACGATTAACAAAATAACCAATAATGGCTGAGTGTTTAATTGGCGCACTGAGTACGTGTTCTTACCACTTTGTTTCTGAATTCTGTTTTAGTTGTTTGCAGAGAGAAAACAAAGAACCCTGTAGCCATACATATCGCTAGTACAACGAGATATTACCTATCAACTATCCTTGCTTTACATCACGAGACGAACATGGCGTCACTGAACTGATATGTGAAATACATTTCTGTTTTCTCTCTTTGTCTCTCTCTCTCTCTCTTTTTATTTTTATTTTAATTTCTTGAGGAAAGCATCGAGAAGCGCGATAATAAGCAAGTAGGCATATAACCTGTTTACAGTTATTTTCATCGGGATACATAATGCAAAAATACAACTTTTAAGTGTGTTATTGCGTAATTTCAGTTATTGACAGTATATTCGTGAGCTTGCTCGCATTATGTGGGGTGAAACCTATCACAGAACCAAGCAAAACACAAATATTTCTTGCACCATGCGCAACACATAAACGAAATCTCGCTGCACTGACGTGTTGTCCGATATATTGCACGGAAAACATATCTGATTCATGTTGCTAAATACAGCTCTATCAGATATCAATTTGGAAGCGTACCAAGTGTATAAAAGTATATCTTGAAATACGCCGAAAGGCCCATAGAGGTATTCGACTGAAACATAGCCATGACCAAAATTGTAACTGGGGTCGACAGCATCGTCGTCTACCACCTTCACAACTCGAACGGTGACGGTGCTCGGCCGGTTACTTACGTTTACTGGTATTAAAGCTACAGCATGAAAACACAAAAATGTTAATAACCCGAAGATCATTAGTTTTGGAACCCATAGAAAGTAAAGCAGTCATCAGTCGTAAGAGTGGTTTGAACACCACAGTGCTTTAACAGGAACGGATTTGTTGGAGGTGGTATGCTGTTGCTTTCATCCGACCTTCGAGTTGACTTACCTAGCCAGTTAATAGGGAACCTACAGTTTTACGTGGCTTTCGGACCACAGTGCAACTCGGCATTTTTCTTATCAACAAACACTGCCCCAGGGGAAATATGTGTAAAACGGCACATAAAAATCGTGGGATTGGTGAGGGATCGAACCTGAGACCTTCGCATCCATAGTCTTGCTCTTTATCACCTTGCCACCATGCAGCCAACACTGTGGTTTCTGCTTGCCATTAAAATTATGGATCTCTCGTTTGTGCCTGCGTTGGAACTTGCGTGTCCCTTAGGAGACCTTACCTTTGGGATTACCCTCGTATACGTGTGTGTAAACGCCTTCCAATGCCCACTCAAGGAAGACAAGGATACCTAGTCTAGCTTCAATATTACAAATACGCCTCTGTTTGTGGATGAACGCAGACTTAGGTTGATAATCATTTTGAATATTTATCAGTACTGTACCCATTAGTGTGAAACTCGTTTTCTACCAATGATTCCCACAGCTACAGGAACACTACTTTAATACCTCTTACACAAAATACTTACGCAGTGCTATCAGAAGAAAAGATCAACCTGACACAAACTGTGGGAAGTTTGTTTTACAACCTTCGTACCTGGATAAAGAGCTTTTCCTATTTGAGATATCTGTGAACGTCGCTGCATAAGACGATTTAAGAAGAAACTAAATTCCTTCAGCTACGCCAATGTTTAAAGAAATCGTGTTAACGGCACTAAATCGTGGTTTGTAAATCGTTTACCAGCCGTAATCTGCCGCATTTCGCTGGTTCGGAGGCAAGAACCTTACTGACAAATTTCAAAGAAGGAAAAGGGGGACGAAATGTCTCCCACTCGATGGTCATGTTGTTTTACTTAAATGATTACAAAATCGGGTAAAATGAACAATGAGGTTGTCAGTATAAGCGCATTACTGTTGTCAATGTGATGTTGCACCGCCCAGGGCCTGTAATGATAAAGGGCCCGTTTAGGTCAGGCATATTGTATACAGAAGTGGAAGAGAGAGCACCACTAAATTCTACAATCCGTATGCATTGCATACACACAGAAATTACTGTTACAGTGTACTTATGGAACCCAATGAGTGAATTGCATATTTTCCGGTGAGAAACAGCACTGGCAAACAGTCTTCGCTACATTAGGTTACTTAAACTGGCGTCACTTTGAGCTAGAATTTATGGCCAGCGACTAAGTGTAAGGACAGTGAGTCGGATGCGGGTTTTGCAACTGTGAAATACTTTCCTTACATTATGGAAGCGAATGTTAAATTTGAACTAATGTTGAAAAAATTTTGGACTTGGATAGCTTAGAATGAAAATCTTCTGTTTATTGCAAAGGAAAACAATTGATTTTCTAAAACATTCTGTGTCATACACAACTTGAAGCGGGTCACGTCGACAAAATCATATGGAAGAACCGACAGCGACGTATATTGGAAGGCAGTAACATCTCTTGGCTTTTGGTTTGGCAGCATTCGACAGCCATTTCTAGGCGCAAGTAAATGAAGGAAGGCAGCACGTTTTCGTCATCAAGTAACGTTTTCATCAATTACTTTAGTTTTAATGTGATCTACGAGTAATTGCTGATTTTGATATTAACATGAAAAGGATTCCGTAGACAGGGAAAGAACTTGTTCTTGGGCAACTACTTCTATAATGACCAAAATGACTTAAATGATCTTCAAGCACATGTGTTCCAGCAGCGGAATGAAGAAAATGATACTAATAATGACGGCGATAGTCGAATTATCCGGTAACTTCACACTTCACAGTGGATTTTCTCGAACTAAGAAATTTCCTGAATTAGTGAAAATTTGAAAATGGCTTCAAATCGAGGCTATGACACCTAGAAGAGTCTTTACATCCTGCTGACATGAGAATAGCATAATCTCCACCTCAGAAGCTTGCTTCTACTTAACCATTTAAGAGACTCGCGTTTTTTTTCCACCGTGACTAGTTTAGTAAGCTAAGCACATCATCCATTACAGCACACTCCTGGGGCTGGTAAATGTGGCCACAATGGTCTGGTGGAACAAACTATCACAAGTGCAATGCGTGGTTTCAGGCATTTACTTTTAAGAGGCACAAACAGATTTATTTTACCTGTGGTAACCTCAAGAGAAAGCTGTTATAATCCAGAATCCGCATTAAACATCACGTTCATTCATTCCACACTGGGCAGAGCCGGTTTACGTTGGGAAATGACATAGGTAGAGGTCAGGGTAAACAGAAATATTGTCATCAGTAATCTTCCTTACATTAGAAAATTTTATTTTATTTGATGAACTGATAGCCGTCTAAAGGAACAGGGCTCTTATTTTACTTGTACTTGATTGAACTAGAGACGTTGAAGAATTTGGTGCTGGACTGTGATTCGAATTCGTATCTCCTCTTTCGAGGATCTGAATCTCTCGGAACAGTCTAGTTCAATCATTTCATTCCTTTTCCCAAGACTGCAGTCATCTCTAGGTCTCCTCCAAAGGTAAATATGTGGGTCCGAATCCTGATCCAGTACAAAAATATTCATAATTTCATTTCAAGCCCTATCACGCGCACACCGGCCTGCTAGTGAAAATTAACGTGCATTTTTAATGTTTGTTCATGTTGCCAACAATTTCTGGACAAACGCGCTCACATCTTACTGTTGGTGAGTAAGCAATTGATACTTAGCCGAAATTCGTGGACAATAAAGAAGAACGATAGGAGTGCGGTTCTAGTGTCGCTCAGGCACAAAAATTTGTGTCCTTATTTTAGATTAAACACCTAGCAGCTGGCAAGGAAAACCAATACCTAACATTTGATTTTACTTAGTTAACAATCCGATTACGTCTTGGGTTCGTATCTCCGTCGCAGAACTTCACATCATGCGCTTCATCTTTAAGTTCATACACACTTCGTTACTTCTGAATTGAGGTTTATCAGACATCTTTCATGGTTAGTTAACAGGGATGAAATGGTCTTGATAGGAGTCCCGGTTTATTACAAAAACTGTCGTTTTTTGTTTTCAAGATTAGATTTGGTGACTGATATAGGCGAAAATTTCGGTACTTCATGACTCTTCATGGATAGTCAGCAATATGATATGATTAGATTAGATTAATACTTGTTCCATAGATCATGAATACGACATTTCGTAATGATGTGGAACTAGTCATTTTAATGAAAGATTTCTTTACATACCAGTATTCAATTTCTTTACAACAATTTTTTACCCTCTTCTCTCTCTCTCTCTCTCTCACACACACACACACACACACACACACACACACACACACACACACACACACACACACACACATTCCCTTTTTATTTTTATTTGCCTGTTGTGCTCGACTATCGGCGAGGCACGAAAACGTCCGTGAATGAGTTTCTTAGTTTTGAGTACAGTTACGAAAGAAATATAAAAACAACTATGAGAGTTACTGATTTATGACGCTTAGTAGCAGTCAGTTCTGACTATTATTAGCAACTAAGCTACAGTCCCTAAACTTACTAACAGAAATGCGAATCAGACGCATTACGTATTCCAGGCCGTAGCAAGTCTTTGAGGCGCCAGCTGTGGTCACTTCCCAGCCCGCTGTAGGATCACATCGGTTCGTCTTCTTCCTGCTGGTAATGTAACTGAGATTTGGCAACAACGCAAGGTATGTTTGGCAACTCTGTGATCGACGAGTTACTTTCTGGTGTGCACGGGATTAAGCCTCAAAGTTCACTTGATTTTACATGTCATTTCCATTGAATAATCTGAGTTAATATCGCTTGAGGTGTAACAAAAGATTGTAAACTTACGGTTTTCAACCCAGCAAAGTCATTGAACGTGGCAATCGCAACTAATCTCGTCCTGTAAATAAACGTTTTGTGTTCTAGCCACTATTGCTCTCGTAAGAGGAAGGCGCAAACCACATTTATCCGCTAGCTCTGTGTTGATGTGCTGACCTGTGGAAAGGCGACTGTTATGGTTCGCGGTTCTAGCCTCGCTGAATGCAACGTTTTTATCCCTTCTGTGTAAGAGCTGCAAGCAGTCAGATCAAACATCGATAAGCAAATCGCAAGAAAATACTTTCAGCTCAAATTGCAATGGTGAAAAACTTACAATGCTGCACAACAGGTAATGCCTCTTTCCGCTGCTGACAAGCAAATTTTATGTTTCTAGGAATACGTAACTTTATTTATGAAATGCCACGTTTGCATACCTGTTGAGTATGACACAGCATACCATTTAAACACAGACCCAATCGAAATCTAAGTGAGCAGTATTTTACTAATTCGTGCAGATAGAGGCACGCTTGTGTACAGATACTCAGTTTTGTTAAAACAGACTTACTTTCGTCGTAAGGTTATCGTGGGTAGTTTTATTTCATTTCTTACAATACAGTGCAGAGTTTTCGTAAGGTTTCTTTTAGTGTTGTTAAAACAATACTAAACATGAGAGAGAAATTAATCATAAACGATATATGCGAATTCTCTGATGTTATCTATAACAGTCTGACAATGCACATGCAGTTCATTGATTACATGCATGTAGAAAACTTGTTCTGAGTTAAAGCTGTCAAACAAGGTTTGAAGAAAAATAAAATGCCACTACCCGACGACAGCTAATGTAGAAAATACTTTTCTGACTATTCTGGCACGATGCACTCTCCCCATACATAATACAAAAGCTTCGAGAAGCATCTGCTGCCTGGCCGTCTATTAAACCTGAAAAGAACAAAATGACGCAGAAGTTAGCCTTTTTCCCACATGTGACTATTTTGGGTGAGAGGTGAAGAGAATTATGTTCAAAGTTCCATTAAATTGTTAACTTCAGCAGACAGCGTAATTGCATTTTAAAAAAATGTAGTAGTAAATGTAATAGAACACGCGACGTCTTATCAACTGTGCGCGACGCTTGCCGTTACGCTACTAGCTGTGACGTAGCTACAACACCTCTGGAAGTGAACGACATTTCCTCCAGAACTTCGGCATTCCACAGTGCTGTGAGATAATGTATATGGCCGGATCTAGACCTCTGAGAGACAGACAGTTACAGCATTTCTTTTGCACTGCACGATGGTTTCAACAAACAGATACCGCAATAGCGTAACTCAAATGGAAAGGAACATTTTCTATTTAAATTTCTGCATCTTACACTGTTGCCAGTTCTGTGTAGGTGGCGGTTGCGTTATTTTGTTTCGGTGATTACAATATAGAGTCGAATGCATGCACTGGGTAGCCAAGGCAGCTAGTTCATGGCGATTCGGTCAACCAAGTAAATGAATGTACTGAACATCCTGCAAACCACTACAGGGAGCCTGTGTGTCAGAATTCTCATCTTGTGTGCCGCAACGGTGTTATGATAGAGAAATGAGTAGTAGAGAAGAGGGTTTGGTGGTCTGTTGGAATGATGATAGATTCATACGATGTTGGTCTCCGTTCGATTCCAACTTCTGCCCATGTTTTTTGATAGGGAGAGGCAGATTCTATTCTCTTCTAGGTACGCCAAGTGAAGAAGGTATAATGGCATTGTGGTCTGAAAATCACATTAAACATGATATTTCTTCTCTACCAAGTAGACGTTAGGTGGAACCACAATAAAGTAAGGAGTGGCGAAATGTCGAAACTATCACCAGTAACCTCTCTTATACTAGTTATTTATTTCTAGTGACGAAACAAACCCTGTGTATGGTCACAGGACACTTATTCCATCTTTTATTTGAGTTCTGTATGTCGATAAAATTGGTTCTGAACTGGGATTGCAACTCAGACCGCCCTTAACGTGGAATTTGATCCCTTCGTGACAATACAGCTCGACTACAACTTGTTGTTTGTTCAAAACTGCAGATTCCTCAACATCTCCACATATTGCGCATGAATGGGTTGGAATCCTGGCCCAGCACTAAACTTTTCACTCTGTGTTATCAAGCTATAGCATGTGAACACCTATCTGCTGGTGGATAATAATTTTTATTTTTAATGCATTTTCATTCGTTGTCAACACTAACGATATCTGACGTTTTTGACTCCCAGTGAGACACAGAACTATTTGCGAGATCACTGTAAGTTCAAGGATGTTATTCCGAGCTGCTGGTGGAGAAAGATTCGGTAACTGACTCTCTTTGTGTGTAGTCAACAACGATATGTCAGCACTGAACACTTCGACATATTATTTCTAGTTCAAACATGCTCACATGTCGCTGCTGGTGTAACAAACCCATACTTAACGTTCCTTTTCTCTAGAATATAACAGCGATACGTGCCGGGTTGGAGTCCTGGGAAGGAAAAAATTAATGTTTCGTCTCGTCATTTCAGTTAATACATTTAGCTACTGCCGAGAAAATCCGATATGTCAAAGTTGATTGTGCTTGGATAACAATCCGATTAGGTTCTGGGTTCGAATCCCTGTCCAACACAAAGCTTTACCTCACTGCATTTCAAGTAAGTTACTTGTGAAGAAGCAGTATTTAACATCTCTCGTAGTTCGTTAATTGGGACAATAGATGCTGGGTAGGAATTCGCGACCGTTAAAAATTTGCTATTTTGTTAACTGATACTGTCTAAAACCGAGGTATATCACTCTCTCTATGCGTAGTCAGGAATGACTGTTAATTTCCGGCAGTCACGAAATCTTAGCTCGCATGACCTGGGTTTGAATCCATATGCAGAACCAATCGGTGTCATTTGAAATTCATACATATTCTCAACTACCTGCTCGTGAATAACGTAAATTTTTAATGACAATTTGTATTAAATAACAAGTATGGTATGTTACTTTGAAGAGGAAATCATGAATACGACGAACTTACTTCGTGCGTTACCTATCTGACGTAATAATGAGAGTGCAAACATTTCAGGTATGTCAGTAATTGCAATAAATGCGAGCTTACAAGGCTTTAGGACAGTCTTATCTGTGATGAGGTGTTCCCTGATATTTTTAGTATCGTGGTATTACTTTACATCCTGAGTTATTGCGACACAGTGCAGTGTTTTCTAGTGGTGACTTGTTGGAACCATTTTCAATAGTCAAACGACTGTATGAAGGAGCTACACTGCTGGCGACCGTAAATGCAACACCAAGAAAGACAAGAGGTAGCACAACAAAATTTATTTTGTATATAACATGTTGACCAAGTATCAAATGATTACGTTTACAGACGTCTGTGACATGTGGTTCCTGCCAGAATCAGTAGCCAGAGTAGCCGCCATTGTTGGAGATCACCGCTGCCACACGTCTCGGCATTGAGTCAAAGAGACGTTGGATGTGTTCCTGGGGTACAGCAGCCCAAGCAGCTTCCACACGTTGCCAAAGATCATCTGGTGTGGCAGCTGGGGATGTAATCTGGGTCACTCGTTGAGCAACCATGGACGACATGTTTTCTATCGGCGAAAGATCCGGAGAGCGAGCCGGCCAGGGAAGCAATTCAATCTGGTTATTGACGAATAACCTTTGGACAATGCGTGCCACGTGTGGTCGCGCATTATCCTGTTGAAATATGGCTGTGGCCGAGCCCTGAAGGTAAGGAAGGACAACTGGCTCCAGCACCTCGGATATGTAGCGCCAGCTATTTAAAGTACCGGCAATGCGTACTAGAGGCGTGCGAGAGTAATATCCAATACCGCCCCATACCATAATACCCGGTGCAAGACCAGTTTGGCGGTGCATAATGCAGCTGTCCAGCATCCTCTCTCCACGGTGTCTCCACACTCGAATCCGACCATCGTGGTGCTGCAGACAGAAGCGTGCCTCGTCAGTAAAGACAACGTCATTCCATTCTGCCGTCCACATCCGTCTGTCATCACACCATTGGCGACGGAGACGTGTGTGGTTCTGCGTCAATGGTAGACGAAGCAATGGACGTCTTGCGGACAGACCACTCTGCTGTAAACGGCTTCGAATGGTACGCGCAGACACTGGATGCTGCGTTACAGACGCAATGTGCTGTGCTATGGTTCGGGATGTCACTGAGCGATCCGTCACTGCCATGCGCACAATTTGCCTATCAGCATGTGCAGTGGTGCACCGAGGTGAATGAGATCGACCACGTCGGTCCGTCGTACCCTCCTGCATCCAAAGGTCACATATCCGCATTACAGTTGTTTGGTTTCGCCCAACATGACTAGCGATTTCTCTGTATGATAATCCACAATCTCGGTATGCCACCATCCTTCCTCTGTCGAACTCGCAAACTTGATCAAACGATGTTCGCTGTTGTCTACGAGGCATAACTGATCGTCTTGTGAAACAACCACAAGGTAAACACACGTGCCGAACGTACACTCGTCGAAATCGCCAAGCCTTAAATGGCGCTATGAGGTGGCGCCACAGGCGCGCGTGATGTGCGTCTGCGCTGAAATTCTAATCAGTTGCCTATCTCATCGTTGCAAACCCATGGTGTAAATTTCACTTGATTCGGATGCTTCCTTCAGGGTGTTGCATTTACGGTGGCCAGCAGTGTATTACAGGACCTGCTAGACAGCTGCGTTATGTGGGTTGCATGGGAATCAGGCGAAATGCAATCCAGGTCGTTCGGATACTTTTGAGCATGACTGTACTTCGTTTACAATCCGATTAGGTGCTGGGTTCGCATCCCTGTCGAAAGCTTTATATGATGGCATTTCAATTTTAAACATGAGCATACCTTGTTCCTTGTGAATGACACCATATTAAACGTCGTTGGGGGTAGTTCCCAGGACGGTAACTTATGACAGGATTCCAAGTTCAGTACAAACATTTTCGTCATTTATTTTCAGGATCTGAATTGATAACCGATACTGGTGCAAACGTCTATATTTCACGTCTCTTTATGCCTAGTGATCCGGTCTCAATAAGGCACAAACAAAGCTTAGCTTAGTTAGCAATGGCTATAGGTGCTGGGTTTGAATCCAGGTCCAGAAGGACGACGTTGGTCATGTCATTTAAAGTTCAAATTTGTGTACATGTAGCTGTTGATGTGTTACGAGAACAATGATATTACTGGTGATTCGCTGTTAATGTTGAGATTTCCTTAGAGTGCTTGTTTCCGTTAATCGCGTTTTTCTACTGGTTCGTCCAATATCCAGTTTCCACAGCCACTCGCCGTTGAGCGACCTTCAGCATGTGGATGGAAAACCTTTTAGAGAGCGAAAAACTTTTTTCCAATTGTCGTACAGCTTTGTAACTCCATATATTGTCTCAAGTATTTAATTTTGACTAATGATTACTGTACGATATATGTAAAATAATCAGTTTTCTCAGAACTTTTGGAATGCCACTTGTTGTAATTGAGGTTAGTTTATGAGTGTTATGGGGTGTCTCATCGTTAAGAACGTGTTTTCTAATATGTTTTTTATGACGATATTAGTTGACGCTTAGACTGACTGCCATATAGACCTTTGGTCTCTTAGTAGTCTCTTGCAGTATCCAGTGTGTGTAGTCAGACGACTGTACCCCACGGGGTTTTGGTGTTTAGAGGACCTGCAACACAGCTACGTTATGTTGGTTGTATTCGGCAGTGACCCACTTTTTTTGCTGTCAAGTGTACCTCTCATAGACCTCGACGCCCATTCAACTAAGTGGTGCCTCGCGGCTGGTGTAGCACCTGAGGGCAGGCAACCCCACCTAAGAGATGTTGAGAGCGTTGCCTGCCCAACATAATATCTGGAAATGTCCGCTGTATGGCGATGTTTCTGAAACTGACCTTCAGCAACTCGTTGTCAAGGAGACAGTGCGCTGCGAGACAGAACGACACATCCTGGACAATATCGCAGATGCTGTTTCAAGAAAGGCTCGGGTAGCGCTTAACCTTATCAGTTAACCCCTATCTGCTGCAGTACGAGTGGTTTGCGACGGAAGGGCGAGAAGCTACGCAATGAAGACGGCTGAGGTCAACAGTTACGGTAAGCGAACAGCTAGCAGCGCATACACGACGATTATAACAATAGCAACAAACTGGAAGTGCAACTGTGGACCGTGTTTCGTCACCCAAGGAATTAGAACCGGGATGACGTGGGCAGCCATGTTACTGCGCTACTCACCGGCAACAACAATGCTCGCTCGGAACAGGAGAGTCGCCCCTTGCAACCAGGGAGCTGGAAGACAGCGGAAGTCGCAGGTTCCATCACACCGCCCTCCGCTGCGCCCAAGGAGAAGGCAGGGTGTGCCTACCGACCGAAGAATAATGGAGTACATTGCACAATATGGCAGACAAAAACTGGAGTCATTACTGTTCATAATCTATTTCAGTCAGTTAGTAACTAGTGACCGATAGGAGAAGAACAATTTGTTGGACGAAGTAGTGATAGTACAGTTAGGCACGATAAACAAATGTAGACTTCATTTAAAGCATAAGAAATTATGGTGATGGGAAGCAGTATTGTGCATTATGTGTCATTAGATGTCGATGTATAAGAAAGCAATAAGTCGAGTACAAATAAATACAGCCTGTGTTTAAATTATAGGTAACAGGACACAATTTAAAAAACCACGAATAAATAAACTTCAAAACATTGAGCTTCAGTGCCGGATGTTTGTGACTGAGAACTTGCAGATACCGGTCCGTCTGGGTAGATTTCTTATACACATTATGGCTGGCACACTCATTGGTTTTTAAGTGGACGAGGACTTGATTAAATGGAAGGCACCGTCTATCTCTACCTCCACCGTGAATTTGATGCGGCCATTAATGTTGTTCAGCTATTCCAAGAAGTTTCCTTGCTCTTGACGTTTTACACACTTCACGCTTCTGGAAGCTCGTAAATATTTTATTATCTCATGTTCGTTGCAAGACTATGCATTCGTACGTCATCAATCCACGTTTTTAGCATCTGCACTAACACTGATTTCATAAATGTGCTTTTTCTCTTACATGAAGTATAACTGTATTTATTGGAAAATATTCACTGATTAATGGTGAAGAAATATAGATCGAAAAATATCACACCAGCCCATTTTGCAATTTCCGTGCGAGACTGTCCAGATGCAAGATTCGGAGAAAAGTGTCCGTGGCCAAGTCGAAGTGCTGCCCATGCTTGGTCTCTAAGGCTCACAGATCTGATTTTTTTCTAGATTTATGTATGGTTTTACATGAGAAGCAACCCTGGTCAGCTGGAGGAAGACCGTGATGCATAGGTCATGGGTGCGGTAGAAATGATTCACCGTACGCTATGTATTTTTAAGCAAATGTCTCAGAACTTATTGCGAAGATACAATTTGTGCAGTGAATATATTGGTAATCATATCTGACTATTTTTTCGCTAACTACTATCTAGACATCAGTATTAGCACCTGTAGTGATGGATTTAGTTGAGGTACATGCTTGAAATTTAATTGTTTTCATTAACTATCAGATATAATATAAGAGCGCTTGAGAGAGGAATTTGGAGTTGATTTTGTAAATGAAGGTATTAGGGGAGCCAGCTGAGGAATGTCAGTAGGTTGCAAGAGTTTTGTTAGAATAAAAGGCTCTATTTGGATCACAGACATGTAATTTGAGCTACCCTCTACAAAAAACAAATACTAAACAATTAATATCTATCCCTCACAACGATTGAAGATAGAAAGCAACAATATTATGCCTTGAGATTAATGAGAATCTCACAGGGTCTCGATCCAGGGTTTACCTGATGTTATTCGAAGATAAATGGACTATTGACAGGTGGACCATGACAGGAGTGTGTAAGTGCATGTCATCTAAAGGCTATGATCGGTCTGATAGCATTGAGCGATTCATGGTGGCGTGCACACGTCGGTAGCATTCTCAAGTGGCAACATTTGTGTATTTGCAGCCTGAATGCAAGCACTGTCTAGTGCGACATCTCGTCAAATGGTCAAGCGCCTCGTAGATGGCGTACCAGTGAAGCGTCTCTTCTGAAATCTAGCTTCAAACACCCTGAATTAAGTATCATACCAGGCTCATCTCTCCCCTATTGTTCCACAAAGTTTTCAGTGGGCATTTCCATACCTCTGACATGTCCATACATCTGACTGTCTAGCTTGGACGCTTTTCGTAACCCATACAGTTATTTAACAACAACTTTTGTAACTGTTCTGTAGTGCTTTCGTTCCCCATGCTAAAATGACGCACAATATCACCAAGGAAGTTCCTGTCTGAAAGCATTCTTCTGTTATCACGAGTTACAGGTTCCTCGATACAAGCCCCGACTCAAGTTCAGCCTTGTGACCCATCTGCCACGCTTCTTCGGTAAGTGCCTTTTATTTTGCATAAGTCTGACGCTGAAATGCAACAGTATGTCTTGAGTCCATGTCCGGACACGTAAAAGAGCGAGGAGGGCATCTTACGGCAGCATTCTCGACTTCTCGATCCGGACCCCAGATAGCGCTTGGCAGCTAGCACCCGTCCTCCATCCCCTCCACAACACGTCTCTGATCAGATGGCCTTCTGGCAGTTCAAGGCATTGCAAACTATAATTAAAAATATGAGCTGATTTTGCATTCCTTTTAACAGAGAAACATAGCTTTTCCTGACATTTGTTTCTAATAGTGTAAAGTCTCCTCTACTGTCTCATAAACGGAAATTTTTAACAGCCTGTATACTGCAGAATCAAGTCAAAGATAAAAAAAATTAAATGCATATCACAAATTTCACATAGTTGTCCACTTACCTGCAACTTTTACGTTATAGCTAATGGAGCACTTTAAAAAAGTGCGGCTTCTTGGTATCAAACTAGATGACGTTACAGTTATCTAGACCTGCACCTTCAACGAAGGCTTACATACTGAAGCTCAAACAGTGCACATACATTTTTGAGTGCTGAATCAAATGGCAAGTTGCACATTTTTATGGGCAGAATCAAAGGACAAGTCGAATTGCTACGTCTTTACAAAAACAAGAAAAGTAAAAACTCGAGACTATGGTAAACGTGAGGATCATACCTGATGATACATTGTAATGAGATGCTTGATATGCGACGTTTATGAAGGAATTCTGTCCTGAGAAAGCATTCCACGCCTATCTTAGAAGAAACGCAAACCTATGTATTTGGCATTTGTAGATTAAGATAAAGCTTTTGAGAATGTCGATTGGAATACAGTCTTTTTAATGTAGCAGAGATAGCATACATGGAGCAGAAAGTTAGCTTGCTATTATAATAGTCGGAGGGCATGAAATGGAAG
Organism: Schistocerca serialis cubense; assembly: GCF_023864345.2. Classification (NCBI taxonomy): domain Eukaryota; kingdom Metazoa; phylum Arthropoda; class Insecta; order Orthoptera; family Acrididae; genus Schistocerca; species Schistocerca serialis. The sequence goes on from NC_064640.1 coordinate 388,272,354, forward strand.
CAATAGTTGAGAAAGAGGTAAGACATGGGTGTTGCCTGTTCCCGAGGTTACTCAGTTTGTACCTAGAGCAAGCAGTGAAAGAAGTCTAGGAGAAATTAGGAAAAAGAATTAAAGTTCAAAGAGAAGAAACAAAAACCTGAGGTTTGCTGATGACATTGTAATTCTGTCAGAGACGGCAAAGGGCCTGCAAGAACAGTTGAACGAAAAGGATAGCGTATTGAGAAATTGCTATAAGATTTCTATCAACAAAAGTAAGTCGTCATAAATCAGACGATACTGTTAGAATCAGATCAGGAAATAAGACACTAAAAGTAGTCGATGAGTTTTACTATTTGGATGTCAGAATAACTAATGATAGGCGATGTAGAGAGGATATAAAAGACTTAGTGCATCAGCGTTTCTGAAAAAAGAGAAATTTGTTAACATCAAATACAAATTTAAGTGTTCGGAAGTCTTTTCTGGAGGTGTTTGTACGGTGTGTAGTACTGTACTGAAGTGAAGCGAGGAAGGGAAGCATTTCAAATAACAAGAGAACAAGTACTTTTTAAATATAGTGATAAAGATGAATGTTGAAAATTTCATGGGTAAACTGAATAATTAAAGACGAGGTTTTGAATCTAAGTTAGGATAAAGTAAATTTATGTCACAACTTGACTAAAAGGTGGAATCGGTTGATGTAACACATCCTGAGGCATCAAGGAATCGTGAATTTGGTAATGAAAGGAGTCGTGTGGGTAAAGATTATAGAGGGAGACCTTGACTTTAATACATTAAGCAGGTTAAAATTGATGTAGTAGAGGGTATGTAGAGATGAAGAGGCTTGCAAAGGATTGACTAGTGTGGAGAGTTCGGTTAAACCAGTCTTCTGATTGAAGACCGCAACAACAATAACATTGTCTATAAGTCTCTGTAAGTGCCATAACCTATCTTGTCTTATTGTCATGAGTACCACGGAAGATACACTGGTGTCAGCTGAATTGTAGCACTGTCTTGGTCGAATGCCGATTCTTAAAATTTACGTAACAGGCTTTCGGGAGAGAAAAGTCGCCTTCTTCCGGAAATTATCCGAGCATCCTTGTTATACAGTATTTACGTATGTGCTATACAGGTCTGTTACGATCCAAGCAGTGAGTCTTTCAGTGTTTATTGTTACACGTTATTTTACTTGGCAAGGACTCCAAACATTAGTGTAATACTAAAGGAATGGTCACAAGAGCGTCTTGAATCTGGTCTTTTGCAGATGTACTATAAATTCTCCGAGCCCTTTCAATAAATCTAAATATTTCGCTCGCTTTCCGTGCTACTGTGTTCGTCTCATTTCCATTTTTAGGTTTTTCCCTAGACGGTTAATCAGTGTTGCATGCTCTAGATGTTCACCACTAATCTTATAAGTGGATACCATCGTGTCCTTTTTCTTAGTTGTGGGCACTATTTATACTCCTTCAATATAAATGCCAGAAGGCATGCTATGGTCAAATATTTGGGTACGTCAGGGAGAGTGGGACCACTAGGTGAGACGGACCTGTGGCATGTTTCACAAATGCGCCGCTGGATATCAGCTCCTGCTATTTGTAAGGAAGCTCTTTTGTGAAAAAAAGTGGTGCAGAAGTGTTACTGTCATTTTCGTGTTAGTTCTGGAGAAAAATCACATTCTCTGTTCCGGTAAGCCGAAAAGTTTTATCGTGCAGTTACATAATTGGCATTACGGTTTAGTTTGCGCATTATTGATGAAGATTTTTATTGCTTGACATATGTATAGGCATGGAACTAAGCTATAATGGTCACCGAGTTAACTACCTAGAGACGGGAGTTGAGGTGGGCCTTATTCCTAGTAAATCGCGAGAGATGGACGAATGTTGTTTGGTAGAGATAGACCACTTGTTATAATGTGACACAAATGGAGCACAATTAAAATTAGATTCAAGACATGTGCAATAATCCCACTGAAGATGGCCACAGTCTCAGACTATACTTATTTGTTGAAAGATATGTCTGTGGCAACAAATGGAAGAGCAGAATCTTGTACATACTCGTAGGCCAACCAATCATTTCAGAGCTCCTCAAAAGACCTACTGATCCCAAGGACACGAAAACAGCAGAGTTATCTACACAAGTCAAAATTCCTTCACTGCCACAACTTTGCACTCCACCACTACTACATCTAAAACTTTCAAGTTACCACCTAAAAATAGAGTACTCCTAAGCCAGCGCCGACAAAACTTTTAGAAGAAATATCACCTAGTCATTCTATTGATTCAGTCATGAATTTTAAGAGGAAGGCAGCAACTACGTCCAAAAGCGACTAAATTATGCTGAAAATATAGAAACTGAAAGGAAGAGAGGTATAAGAAAAGAAAGGGCACAGAAAATAGGCACAAAAAGCAGACCAAAGGGAAATACTAGTGAAGAGAAAAACAGACTGAAGAAGCTCAATAAGAAAAATATTAGAAATAGCTCTCAATGTTGATCAGGTGCAGACATTGTAGAAGATTACGAAAATAACTTTAATGAATGAGATGAGGAGGAATGTGTTGGCTGTGTTGAAATCTATTACGACACTAATACAAATTGCGAGTGGATTCCCTGCATACGATGGTCAGCATTTGGTAACAAGTGAAATAGCTATGGGGAGAGAAAGACAAGCTAATGCCTGAACAAAAGCAACAGCTCATTAGAAAAGCTAATGTTCAATCAAGATTTATAATAAATTGATAAAATTGTTTCGGACTAAAATATTTTAATAGCATAATTCTGTATTCGTTTCAGTATATTCCAAACAAAAATATGGAATTTTAATTGACCCTTTTCTTCATGTACAGTCATTTTTATATAGGCCATCTCACCCCTAGACCTTTCATTTTATCGTATCACTTGTTTTCTGAGTGGCAATGCCTCAATAAAATATTGTACTGAAGTTTATATGAAACTGTATATGAACATGCTGCCAGAAGTAAAAAAGAAGCTGAAACACACACAAATTTTATGCTGAAGAAAAATATGGTCCATATCTCCCAGACTTACACTACAGATCCTGATAAGAGATTTTATAGATTGCATCAATTGCTTAAGTTATTTCTCGGTAAAACCATTGGATGAAAGTGTCACAATAATACGCTACAAGCTCAATTTCCTCCCGCCTTTAAGTGTGCTCAAAGGCTATTACATTTTCGACAATTCCGACCTTTTAAAGACGCGGTAGCTTGAGATTCGACGAGTGGCGTTCTTAGAAGCCACTGGGAAGAAAAAAGGAGACAAACGAAGCGGTGCGCTGCGAGCAAACTCATCAGCCTGTGGGAGGGAAGGCATTAATGAGATCCGCGACTACGTGCTCTGAAATCCGGCGGTGCCAGTTTTTCATTTTCGCCGTAAGGTAGTGTCTACGTAATCGTGCAAGACGCTTATGCTCTTAATTACGGTTATTAGTGCTTGCATGCGGGTATGAACTGCAGCATAGAACATCGCCGTCCTTAGATACGCTTAAAGTAACCACTCCTTCATTTCTCTGCCTTTGGACATCACTTTGGGCAACTGGAATTTAAAGGCTAATGCTAGCGGAACACCACGACTTTGCGCTGAACCACTAAAACACATAATGTTAAATTTCAAGGTCGATCAAATTATCAGGCTTTCATAGTCTTTTAGTGTGATGTCATCAACATCTCATTTCAGTAGCAGTTCGAGGCACAGAACTGCGCGGTGAAGGACTGTTCTAGAGTGCTCGATTAAGTTATTTATATACACTTTTTATGTCTGCCGCGGTTTCTTAATCTGTAACTTGATTCTTACTATCTTCTAAGCACAAATGTTGTTTATCTGTAACTAAACAAAAGGCATTCTGTCTGTGTACAGCATGCGTTTCGCTTATTTTATTTTTGAAACAAACTCGTTGGGCGATTTTGTGTCGTCCGTTCTATACATATGTGGCGCGATAGAACTGTGTTTAGTTATTTAGTTATCTACTTAGCCCAAAATGTTCTATTACGTATATTTACGTCAGCATTTCACTATACCACTTCACGATTTCACCAGTGTGGTTTTTTCTGTATTTACTGTCTGTAGGATGCTTCAAAAATAAAAATTAAGGGGGTATACGGATATGGCACAAAGCTAAAAGCCTTTTATTCAGTGGCAGACACAGAGCATATATACAAATAAGAATATCATAATAAGCAATTTACTATTATACCATTTCTGAAATAAGATAACGTATGAGTTAATTACTTGGTTATTTACGTGCTGCTTAGCTCGTACTGGAATGATGTGGAGAAATTTGGATTAAACGTTGTTTAATTCATGTCTATCCCTGAATATATGGTGCCCATTTTCAGGTGAGCTTTGGACAGTAGTAACCACGAAAATCTTTTACACTATAAATACAGTGATTTTCTACATAGGAAGTACATTATCAAAACAGAATTTGTTGTAACGAACAAATACGTTCTATTTGTTTTCAGAGTTAACTTTGTTGTCAGTCAGGCCCTGTCACTGAGCAAGTGATGGGAAAGTTTCCTCAACGTAATTTATCACTTAGCTTAATAACTTTAGTAATAAGATTAAATTATTGAGAACTGGCCTCCTTAGTGAGTGTGCTAATAGACAACTGAATGAAAAACATACAGCTAGTTCGGTGTAGCACTGTAACCTGCTGATGACGGCACCGCGGCGTTGCCTGGACTCCACATAGTGTCAAGGGAGTTGGAGAGCCAACCTGATCCATGACTGCTGAACCACCTCCCACAACTCACGAAGCATAATACTAGGCCGCAAATCTCTCTCACATGTGCTCACCACTTTCATGCCTGTGGTTTGATCTTGAAACCCCCATGGTGCTGCTCGGGAGCGGTGGAGAGATGCGCGGTATTACATTTCGTCTTGGAGATGCTATTGGCGAACAAAAGGACACATATGACTGGATAGTAGATTCCTATATCGTTATTTGATGAGAGACGATGGTAGGCATGTTAGAATCCCTGTATCGCCCCATGTAAACACCTCCTACACGATAGCTCAAGTTGATTCCGTGTTTCTAGATGTTTAGAAGGTTTTTGACACATTTACCCAGAAGCAGGTCATAATTAAACTGGGTGATTATCTATCGACTATCGTCTCAAATGTGCAACTGGATTCATAATTTCGTATCAGAAATGCCACAATTCCTGGTAACTAACAGGAAGTCATTTAGTGAAACGAAAGTTATATATCGGATTCTCCAATGAAGTTGTCACCTCAGAAAGCTCCGCAAGTCTGCTGCCTGATATAATGGGACCCAGACGGCATTTTATTGCCCGCTAGTCTGCTGAAAGTTCATTCTGAATATCGAGTGTAAATCCACAAAGTGAAAGCGATATGTGCTTTGAAAAAGTAACTCAGCTTCTGGGTGCTCAGCCGAGTATTTGTTAACATTTTATGCGAAATATTTCGACGACCATCGCAGCCAACGCAGTCCATCTACAGTGAAGAGCCAAAGAAACTGGTACACCTGCCTAATATCTTGTAGCTCCCCCCCCCCCCCCACCCACAAGCACGCAAAAGTACCGGAACACGACGTGGCATGGACTCTACTAATGTCTGAAGTAGTGCTGGAGGGAATCGAGACTATGAATCCTGCAGTACTGACCATAAATCCATAAGAGTACGAGGGGGTGGAGCTCTCTTCTGAACAGCACGTTGCAAGGCATTCTAGATATATTCAATAATGTTCATGTCTGGGGAGTTTGGTGGCAAGAGGAAGTATTTAAACTCAGAAGAGTGTTCCTGGAGGCACTCTAGCGATTCTGGACTTGTAGTGTGTTGCATTCTCCTGTTGGAATAGCCCAAGTCCGTCTGGATGCAGAATGGACATGAATGGATTCAGGTGATCAGACTAGATGCTTACGTACGTGTCACCTGTCAGAGTCTTATCTAGACGTATCAGGGGTCCCATATCACTCCAACTGCACACGCCCCACACCATTACAGAGCCTCCACCAGCTTGAACAGGCCCCTGCTGACATGCAGGGTCCATGGATTCATGAGGTTGTCTCCATACCTGTACACGCCCATCCGCTTGATATAATTTTAAACGAGACTCGTCCGATCGGGTAACATGCTTCCAGCCATCAACAGTCAGATGTCGGTGTTGACGGGACCAGGCGAGGCGTAAAGCTTTGTATCGTGCAGTCATCAACGGTACATGAGTGGGCCTTCGGCACCGAAAGCCCATATCAATGATGTTACGTTGAATGGTCCGCATGCTGACACTTGTTGATGGTCCAGCATTGAAATCTGCAGCAATTTGTGGAAGGGTTGCACTTCTGTCCCGTTGAACAATTCTCTTTAGTCGTCGTTGGTACCGTACTTGCAAGATCTTTTTACGGCCCTAGCGATGTCGGAGATGTGATATTTTACTGGATTCCTGATATTCACGGTACACTCGTGAAATGATCGTACGGGAAAATCTTGATGATGATGATGATGTTGTTTGTTTTGTGGGGCACTCAACTGCTCGGTCATCAGCGCCCGTACAAATTCCTACTCCGTACACAGTCCAGTCTAGCCACTTTCCGAATGATAATGGAATGAGGACAACACAAACACCCTGTCCCCGCGCAGAGAAAATCCCCAACCCAGCCGGGAATCGAACCCGCGACCCGCAACGCTAGCCACTAGACCACGAGTTGCGGACTCCTCACTTGATCGCTACCTAGGAGATGCTGTGTCCCATCGTTCGTGCGCCAACTATAACACCACGTTCAAATTCACTTAAATCTTGATAAGCTGCCACTGTAGTAGCAGTAACCGATGTAACAACTGCGCCAGACCCTAGTTGTCTTACATAGGCGTTGCCGACCGCAGCGCCGTATTCAGCCTGTTTACACATCACTGTATTTGAATACGCACGCCTATACCAGTTTCTCTGGTGTTTCAGTGTAGACTGAAATGGAGTTTCAAACGCCTTTGTGTTCAGCTAAAGGATGGAGGAGCTGGACCTCGCGGCCCCCCCTTGCGTGTCCAACTTCAATGTAGAACGGGGAGATACCTAAAACTGGGTATCAAGATGTGTGTGATGTCCTTAGGTTAGTTAGGTTGAAGTAGCTCTAAGTTGTAGGGGACTGATGACCACAGATGTTAAGTTCCATAGTGCTCAGAGCCATTTGAATCATTTTTCGAGATCAAATTCTTGGGGCATGTAGTAAGTGGAGAAGGTATCATGCCTGATCCAGAGAAAATTACAGCTGTCCGAGACTATGCTGCACCAGCAACACGAAAAACACTGAAGGGGATGTTTGGTCTGTTTGGTTTTTACAGAAAATTTGTGTCTGGTCAATTGTTTAATGCACCTCGCTTAAGAGAACCGTTAAAGAAAAATGTAGTATATAAGTGGACTATTGAATATCAGAAGCCGTTCGAAGATCTAAAATAAGTCTAAGTTAATAGTCAAGTTTTAAACCACCCAGATTGTTCAAACCGTTCTGTCTTGGATATGATGCCTATGGATATGGATTAGGAGTTGAAGTGTTTCAGATTGAGGAAGAAGGAGAAGAAGAAGTACACAAAACCATTGCTTTTGCAAGTAGTTCCCTTCAAGAAGCAGAAAAGAACTGCAGTATATCCTAATTAGAAGCTTTAGCTGTAGCTTTTGGCTTACAAAAATTCGAGAAGTACCTTTTAGGATATGAGATTTTAATTTTCACCGATCATAATGCACTCACCTATCTAGATACCTGTCAACTTAAGCATGGTAGATTAAGGAGATGGTCCCTGTATCTACAACAGTTTAAGTATAAGATGATCTATATTAAGGGTTCGGAGAACATTGTGGTGGACGCCTTGTCAAGAAGTGTAAAAGACAACGGACAGGGAGTGAATTCCATCTGCAATAGAGAATGTAATGAAGTGTTGTTGGCAGTTATGCAGTTCCAGGATGAAGGCTCGATGAAACGTATTTGTAAGAATCTCCGAAGGGAGCAAGACCAAGACGACAATATCAAACTAGTAAAAAGCAGACTAGGTCATCCTGATTTTCCAAAACTATCTGAGTACTATAAGGTGCATAAAGATGTCTTATTTAGGCGTAGGAAAAATACGGAGGAGAACTGGAAAATTTGTTTCCCGGAACAGCATGTAGATGCATTAATTGACTATATTCACTGTAAGTACGGACACTACGGAGCTCGTAGCTGCATAGCTAAGTTGAGTGAAGTGGTGATATTTAACAGCATGTGGAGAAGGTTTCAACAGCGGTTAGAGTCATGTGATCAGTGTCAGAAAGTCAGAGCCAACAATAAAATGATTCAAGGTCAGATGTATTCTGTAGAACCACAGAATCGATTGGATTTGGTAGCAGTGGATTTATTCGAGCCGCTACCAGTGTCACGACGCCTCAGTTTCAACACGGTCAAATTCACTGTCCTAGTGTGAGATTTGTAAGTGGCAGGCAAACTTCACTGTCCAAGGGCTGGGATTTCCTGTCCATTGTAAGCAGTGAGGTGCTTGCTAGACTTAGAAAGGCATGGTGAGCCTAACTGTTCGTAGGTGGCACGATTAAGCAACGTTACTGAGGCACCTGTTTCTAACTGAAAGTTCACACGACGGCCAGGGATTGGTAGTCAAACAAATAGTTTGTTAGAATGTCCTTGCACAGCACTAGGGCGAGAATGAGGCACAACCTTAATCTTACATTTGTCAGAACCTGTTGTAGGTTTGGAAAACACAACATTCACTGCATGTGCAAGAGCCTGTTTCTTCTGTGAGCGGGCAAAATTGGCGTTTTTCTGTCGTTGCAAACAATCTGCTTGGACATGGCCTTTTTTTTTCCCACACGTGTAACACGTTGGGTTACGTGATGGGCAATTCTGTCTTTTATGGCGAGCAAAATATCTAGGGCAAGACTTCACTAAGTTCACAGGTCTGTTTACATGACTACGTTGCTGTCCGCGTGGCTATGTGCGCACTCGTTCTTGTCTTTGCCTGGAGCGGTTGCGGGCAAGGGGAGAGTCGATCCGACAAATCGGGGCCTGATCAAACTTCTTGCCAGCAGAAGCACCCGAATCATATTGTTCCAAGATTTGCAATACTTGGGGAAGTGATGGATCAGAGTACTTTAGGATCTGTTCTCGCATTCTACTATCGGGGACACTGAATGTTATTCCATCCCTAATCATTAAGTTACTGTAAAAGTTTTCACAACTACACTTAAATTTACACTTCCTAATCATGTCCGTTAATTCTGCGTACCACTGACGGTATGTCTGTTCCGGCTTTTTCGTCAAACGGAAAAACTGATATCTGGCTGCAGCTGCTTGGACTTTCTGTTCATAGTACTGAGTTAATGCAGCCATTACTTCGTCATAAGCCTGCCGGAGTGGCCGAGCGGTTCTAGGCGCTACAGTCTGGAACCGTGCGACCGCTACGGTCGCAGGTTTAAATCCTGCCTCGGGCATGGATGTGTGTGATGTCCTTAGGTTAGTTAGGTTTAAGTAGTTTTAAGTTCTAGAGGACTGATGACCTCAGAAGTTAAGTCTCATAGTGCTCAGAGCCATTTGAACTATTTTGAACTTCGTCATAACTGAGTTCGTCGGGGGGCGCAGTTGGGAAAATTTTTTTTATTAACCTGAACACTGGGGCTCCTCAATCGAAAGAAAGTATTGTAGCTTCACAGTAGCTATAACGTGATGAACTTCACAATGTGCTTGTAATTGTGTCAGGTATTCGATCCATTCCTCTTCTGTGTCGTTAAATTGCTAGAACGTTGGTATGCTGGCTGGTGGCACTTATTGTGAGGCTGACACAGCATGTGCAGCCATTAGCTGTTGAACCGTCGTTAGTATGGCAGCAATTTTTTGGTTCTGAAACTGAAAAGCTTGTGTTAGATCTATCACATTGGCCGTCTGCGGCTGAGGCGCGGGGGTAGGGGGTGGAGGGGGCGGGGTGGCCATTGTCTACACAAATACGTTATAGCAAAAAGCAAGTAATGCCTCTGAAAAGAGAAATTTGATTAGTTCTGCGGCTCCCCTCGTGGAATACATGCAAGAACACAACAACAAATTTGCAAACACATGAATACAATCACCTCTGCAATCTCAAACCCAAGAGAAGCAAGCAAAATCTGCAGTGAATTATACTCGTTGCCAGTATTTTGTGACGTCCCGTAGTCACTGTAGTCTTGTACCACGGGAAGCAAGGAGAGGATATTGTTTGCTCCTATTTCTATAACACAACTGCACACATGTATTAACAGGGTTCTTTATTAACATAAACTGGATGCTACTTAACTTAAGACAGTCCAGGTGTTGAGGTACAAGCTCTCCGTAATAGTTCACATTACCCTCACTACTGGTGAAGTACAGTTCTGCTATGTACGCTACTCTGGTCGCTAGGTACTGACTGACTCTGAGCTAGAGGCTGAGCTAACTGTGACTGCGATTCACAATGGGAGGATACTGTTGTCTCGACTCATTCACTCACTGGATGACTGACAGGGACTGACTGGGCGTGACTTGGCCATCCGGTCCATGGCGGCGATCTAAATACTGGCGGCCGAGAGGGCGTTGGTGGCACGTTTCTTGCGATTCTGTCTTTGGCCTGTATCGATCATCTCGCAACCTCTTTGATGCCTGGTGTGCTGGTGCCAGCTTATGCCAGCACAGCAAAAATGTGAAATATCGCTATGATGTTCAAAATATGTACTCAGTACTTAACTTGTGCATGTAATTAAGTTTCATCTTGACAAAATCAGGCATTGAAATGAGCATAAAACTTAATGATAAAGGCCGCCTACTGTCTTTTCAATAGTATATTTTTTCGCTAATGTATGTGTAGAAGCAGAACCTTGCCTTCATGGATTCAGTTGGCTGTCAATTTTTTTCTCTGTATGTACATATCTGAGTGGCAGTGACTCTAGGAATATACTTCATTGTGATGTCATACACATCAAAAAGCAGCATATTCTCAGATATGCGTTTCTGTTGTGTTGACATCACAATATTGATCCCATGATTGGCAGTTAAGAACTGAAGATGAAGCAGCGCTTCGACACACACACACACACACACACACACACACACACACACACACCACACACACACACACACACACACACACAATTCAAAATCGCTACTAAAAAGACATTATAGGGACTACATAATTAGGTTTTACATGTAATTATGGATGAAATTTAACTTTTAAATTTTTATGCAAAACTGCTCAAGTGTTAGGAGAGTCTGTGACGTGCAGCCTGTGAATGGTCTACTAGTCTGGCCTGGTCGCCATTCATTCCTAGAATAGCAGGCTGAGTGGATCTAGGGGCGTCTTTCACGGATTAGAACGAGGAAAAATCTCCACCCCCAATCCAGGTTTATGCCTGGTACCTCAAGGGCCGGAGCTGAGTATTTTGCCCACTACACCACCAGGGCCATCTTTAGTATTAGGAATGTCCGGAATATTACTCGTACATTCTCAGACGAAGTATGGAAATCTTATGAGATTTTTCAAATAAAGAATGAAGATTTATAGGGTGCTAATTTTTAAAATTGAAGTATACTAACACACCGAAATTATATGTTTTCTCGACAATAGTTTCCTCTATCGAGTTTGATATTTTCAACGTCCAACGTCTAAAGATGAAAATATACGCATCATAGTACATGGAATACAAAGTATCTCCGTTCACTTATCAGTGTCCGAAATGCTGTTGACAATATAGAGGAATTAAAACTATGTGCCGGACTGGGACTCGAATCTGTAATCTCGTCTTGTGGAACAATACCCCAACTGTCCACCCCTTAGCTGAATGGTCAGCATGTCATACTGCCACGGAGCTGGCCCGGGTTCGATTCTAGGCCGGGTTGGAGACTTTCACCGCTCGAGGACTGGGTGTTGTGTTACCATCATCATCAACACACAAGTCCCCTATGTGGCGTCAACTGAAAAGACTTGCTACTTGGAGGTTGAACTTCAGTAGGTGGGGATTCCTGTCCGTCAATGCCATACGATCATTTCATTTCAATGTCCCAACCGACTGAGTAATTCATCTAGAGATGTGCTCAAGCAGAAGACTTTAATCCAAACTGCCTACCATAATTTTTAAATATCTTTGACGAGTTCTTCTACATATGATCCAGCACTGTTGTTTAGTACAGCAAATCCAGTCTCCTACTGCTTTTTTGTTGTTTCTACTATGATACAAAATGCCCCATTAAGCAGGTGCGGCTGTCATTTCTAGCACTGATGGAAATTTTCCAATCCAGTAATACTATTTTAATAGTCATGATTTCATTTTCGTTGTTCAGTTCCAGATTTGTTCTCGTCCTGTAAATCTGAAGGAATGAGCGACAGAGGCTGTCATCTTATATTTTTGACACTAAATGTGAAGTTTGAGGTTTATTTTAAATGTTCTCTTTAGTATTAACGGACCCTACCCAGCCCTTACTCACGACTGTCGCTGACAGATCCGCTTCTACCACCACCTCTCGTCAGCCTTCCAAACTTTATTTCAAGACAGGACATACTCCACTACAAAGTCAACGATCTATTCTGGAATAAATCAGAATTTTTATGACTATAGAAGCACTGTTAATATGAGAAACGACTTTCTAGGAAGTTTCAAATGGCCTCTTACTGCAAAACAGAAGCAAAGCATTACGATTATTCATCTTGTTTGGATACGATGACACAATGTCAATGTTTTCCACACATAATATGGACTATGAACATGGTACACACCTTGCGTTTGATTTTTGCAGACAGCCTGTACTGCAGGCAATGGAGACTATCGTATTGCGAACGTATACACTATTCCTGTACTTACCCCTCTGAATTATATAAGTAGTGTGGATTTCTTTTTAAAACAATGGTTTGAATCATTTCATATTCCGTCAGCCTTCTTAGTGCAAAAAGCCAGTGCTGTAACTTACAGAAGCGGTAAAACGCTCAGAAAGCTGTAGATTTTACGTTATTTTCAATTTGGATGGACGCTTAGATCATTTTCAGACTTTCATTTATATGCCTGTATTATTCACTTTCAAAACCTACAGAGGGAAAACTCGTTTGAATATTAGATAAGGCATATGTTCCTTGTTATCTTTATTCAATCAATGCACTACTGCTCTTTCTTTCTATAAGAAGGCAGTATTACTTTTTATACTTTTCTGTATAAGCTGGTACTCACAATTAGCGCAATCACTGACATAACTTTATTAGAGTATTACTGTCTAGACGTTTGTGTTTTCACCCTTGTTTCAGTTGTTCCTTTTTAAAATATTGTGTTACTGTGGAAGCACCGGGATATATATATATTAGAGGTCGCTGAGGATGCTCTAAAAGCAAAAGAAGCGAAACACGCATGACGAAACAAACAAGGATCATTTTACTTACAATTAGTCGCAGAGACGGGCCTAAGAATATAGTCTTACTAAGAGTTTATGCTATCTTGTGAAGATGGACATAAATTTGAAGCTGGTCATGGAAAGATGAATCATTATAGGAAAGGGAATGGAACTGTTATTCTGTCCCTGGAATAGTCATGGAGCTCAACAGCCGTAATGGCTATAATTATCTTTAAACCAGAACTTTTCTTAGCCGCTGCTGCAAGAAAAAAGAACGCTTAGCGTATCGTGCCGTGTGCTATTGCCCGGCTGACGTCGTTACAAGTTCAACAAACTTTGCCGATGGGCGGATGTGTAGAGCGGTGAACGAAAACCCGCAGCGCTTAAGAAACTGCTCTAGTTATATCAATTAAGCCGCTTAGCTACTGTAGAGGCAATCATTTGGATCGTTGATTATCTTCCTACCTCACGAAAAAAACTTGGACCGTTGTACCTTCTCGAGATGGCAACGATTGTTCCTCCGATATTAGCAGCGGAAATAGCCTCAGCTACAACGAGCTCGTGCTGTAAGTACAGGGAGCAAGGAAAATAAAGACAGCACGACCACAGCAAAAAGCGACTCCACCGCAGCCGCGGGGTGCTACAACATTATTTACGAGACGACACGACCGCTGCGTGGGAGATCAGTGTACGGGCTGCCGCCTAATTTGTACCTCCGTTGTAACTGTTTTGCAAACAAAAACTCCTTTTGTACTCGTGCTTGCGATAAGTCACTGCACTCTGGATGTTCCACATCTGCAATGTTATCTCTCGCTGTCATTCTTTCGTAAATAACAAGGAGTTTCCTTGTACCAATTTATCTTCTGATCCTTTTCACCCCTGCCAGTACCAGACTTGTAAAATCGTCTGATTTTATCCTGAGAGTTATGTAGACTGTATCAAAATCTCAGTACTGTCGTGATAGGTGTCAACAATAATACACCCTTGAAAACTCTTAGCAGCTTGCTTGACTTATTATATAGCATATTTTAAGTATTTGGATAGTAGGTACTGCAATTCAGTTTGTTTCTCTGTGCCATTCATTAAGTAGTTTTTGAAGTTGTTTTGAATTTTTCAGACATGATGGATTAACGAAATGTAAGTACTTAAAAAGGGAAGTATATTTTCTATATAACATTAGTGATATATCATTACAGCAGTATTAACTCTGTCAGCTTTTACAACATGCGACTTATTGGTTCTCATACAGCGATTAATATTTGATAAAGTTTTATATTCTTTTTCTGCAGGGTAATTTCCTACATCTAATACGATTATTTTTGTTAAAATTAATGTAGAAACGAATTAGAAGAATGCAAATAAAGGATGTTTAATTCCAATAGTAGCAACGTTATTAATATGAGGTATGGTGGCAGCAGGCGGCCGTTGTGGCCGAGCGGTTCTAGGCGCTTCAGTCTCGAACCGCGCGACCGCTACGGTCGTAGGTTCGAATCCTGCATCGGGCATGGATGTGTGTGATGTCCTTAGATTAGTTAGGTTTAGGTAGTTCTAAGTTCTAGGGGACTGATGACCTCAGATGTTAAGTCCCATAGTGCTCAGAGCCATTTGAACCATTTGGTAGCAGCATTATTGTGGCCAATACAACGACCTTTCTTAACCGATGTGGCTACAAAATCGTATAACTGAAGGAAGTCATTGTAAATAACTCACTAACAGCAGTAGATTAATCTGTGTCTTTTTTTTAAGTCATTTCAACCCCTAGTGAAAGAAAATGGCTTCCTTTGTTTTCAAAAAGGGTGAGAATATTGGAGTTTCACGTCGTATCGCCAACGAGGTCGTTAAAGATATCGGCATTAGCCTCAAGCAATATAGAGAAAGCACAGAAGGGCTAAAAGTGGATGGATGGAATGGTATAATATGACACGAGAAAAAAAGAGATGGAGAGAGAGAGAGAGATGCGTGCAACTCATGGAAAAGCACATAAAGTGTCAGTGAAAAATGGAAAAGAGAAGGTAATTTACGGTTCAATGTGATACACAGAAGAAAAATCGAAAACAAGTTCACTAAAGAAAGTATACATAGTGATAAGAAATAAGTACAAGAAAATTAATCATGAAATGGAGGCTATGGGTAGAACATGGATACGTTGGACAGAGGGGAAATTGCTTATATCGACAAGATGACGACTTTAATGATAGCAGGAAGATACTCAGGTTCCTTTTAAATGTTAAGCAGTTTTTGATTTGTCATTCATTATTGCGTATCTCATTCTATCATAGTGTAAATAATTTTAATTGATATGTGGGGAAAGATAGCGAAGAGTTTGTCTCCTAGTTTCCTTTCCATTTGCGCAGATGATGAACTAACTTGATGGTCAGTACTGTTTATCCGCAACTGCGGTTGTGTATGTAGGTGTGTGTGTGTGTGTGTGTGTGTGTGTGTGTGTGTGTGTTCCTTCGATATTCCCAGATTATACAGAGTATTGATTTTAACTGAAGATACTGAACTATAGCGAAATTACACATGGGATCAAATAAAGTTATAACTCCAGTTTGTGTGTCTCGGAGGGGGACATCCAACGATACCACACTCGACCTGCCACCCTACCCAGTCCCTGTGTGGCGGGGGCCACTTCGAATTCTTGAATGGGAGCCCCCGTTTATTTATTGCCGGTTACGGTACTACAGCAAAATATACATACATTTTGTCTGAAGCATTTTCTTCCTTTCGCCACAGATGGTGCTGTAATGGGAGGAATAGGTACACAATCGTAATTTACGACATGCTTCTCAAAGGCCCTTAAAGATCCAATGGCACGTGGGTCCCCACCTCCATGCTGCGAGGATAGGATAGGCCAGTATTTCATAGCTTCTAATTGGTTACCCATTCAGAACGCTGTATTCGTCTGACGCATCGAACAGGGGCCTACTCGATACGCTACCGTGGATGTGTAGCTATCTACGACGTATCATAACAGGTAGTACACCGCGACAGGAGCTCCGTCTGGAGAACACAGCACGACCCAAAACATTACAATACTTGCTTAGTGTTTATTGCCTGCACCCCTACCTATCATTTGGAGAACAAATGTGCAAGTGGACGATGAATGTTGCAACCACAGAAGAAAAGATAAAATGATCCTGATTTACACAGAATGGAGGAGAAATGTCGAGGCTGCTGTTGCCTTGTATGCTGAGCATTTCCAGAGAAAGTTCGCTCTCGTTCGTTGTTTTACAATGCTGTGAACGCCTTTATCTCATGTCAGTGTACACACCGGCAAAAGTAAACGAAGCAGACATGTCACAGGAGAAGCTAATGAAATAGCTGTACTAGCGGCAATGCACCACTATCCACGAATAAGCGCCCAGCAACTATATCGCGATTCCGGTAAGTCCGTAGATAGTATTGTCACAATACTGCATCGTCGTAAGTGTTATCCACACAACGTGTCACTGCATCAAGAACTTCATGACGCCGATTTCCATAACGGAGTAGTGTTTTGTGAATGGGCACATCAACAAATGCAAACTACCACTACGTTCTTTGCCGAGGTACTATTTTTTGGTGAATCTGCATTCACAAACCATGTTAGCGTTAACCGGCATAACATGCATTATTGGAGTGTGGACAATCCTCACTGTTTACGGCAAGCTGACCATAAACGTCCTTGGTCATTTAACGTATGGTACGGTATCATGGGAAACCAACTCATTCATCCGTATTTTATCGACGTCGCGTCGAATTCACGCAGCTATCGAGCGTTTTTGGAACAGGAACTACCGGTACAATTGCAGGATGTTGACCTGGACGTTCGACAACGTATGTGGCTTCAGCATGACGGTTCCCCAGCGCATTACGCAATTGAAGCACGGGAGATATAACACCGTGTTTACCCTTGTCGATGGATCGGTAGAGGTGGACCTATTAACTGGCCTACTAGGTTGCCGTATTTGACGTCACCGGATTTATTTCTGTGGGGACATTTAAAAGATAAGGTGTACCAGCAAGTGTGAACAGGCCGTGAAGCCGTGCGGGATTAGCCGAGCGGTCTTAGGCGCTGCAGTTACGGACTGTGCGGCTGGTCCCGGCGGATGTTCGAGTCCTCCCTCGGGCATGGGTGTGTGTGTTTGTCCTTTGGATAATTTAGGTTAAGTAGTGTGTAAGCTTAGGGACTGATGACCGTAGCAGTTCTGTCCCATAAGATTTAACACACATTTGAACATTTTTTTTTTTTTTTTTTTTGAACAGGCCGTGAAGACAAGGTCGACCGCATCAGAAACGCCTGTACTGACATTCCCGCAGATACGCTTCTGTCATGTTTACAGTCATTTGAAAAGCGGATCACCAAGAGTACTGAAGTTGACGGACTACGTTTGAACAGTTGCTCTAATCGAAAAAGAAGATTTGCGTTCGCCCCGAGCCAACGGCCACAGTGGCCCATCGAGTATATTTAGCGTCTTCTGTTAGCTATGATCGCCACTCTTTGCAGAAGACCACATGATTAGATGCTTTTAAATTATGACTTATCGTTGACATTTGGCTTAATGAAAAAACGAAATAACTCACATAATGTCTACCTTATTTTAACAGAGTCCATTACACTCAGACTTTTTCCAAAAGTTATGTTGCATTAAGGTCGATTGGATGTGGTGAAATCTAATTCTCTTGTGTCTTTCAGTGCGTTCAAATATTCGCTACGAATTTCTGTCATGCTCTGCAGTCGACGTTCTCAAGGGCGTTTCGGGCAACGTCGCCGCTTACCTTGCTTATAGCATTTCTTTAGCTTATTAAAGGGCTGACAATCCAAGTCTCATCAATATAAATTGATTCGCATTTGATGGCAGTGTTAGAAAGCGCTACTGCAGTGATGAATCCTGCTAAAGCAAGGAAGCCTGCTATAGGTTGACATAAGAAGAAGAGAAACGAAGGGGAAATTGATTTGTACGTAAATTTAGTTTTGAATAGGAAGCGTTTTGCTACTGAGAATGTCTTTGTACTTTTACATCCCAAAATTTACACGTCTTAAATTTAAAAAACCGCAGGTTGGTACGTATTGTGGTAGGTGAGTAGCATTAAATGTCAACAAAGTGAAACATTTGTGCTGAATAACTCAAACAATGCTGGATGTACAGAACATTTTACTGACAGAAGAAATCTCGAAGGGACTACTACAAGGTTCAGTTTTGGATCAAATTTTTTCTCTTAAATTTTTTAATGATCTTCTGCATGACTTATGTGAATCAATGTTACTATTTTTACGAGACCACACCAATATTATAATTCATCTCTCACTTAAATCTGAAGAAAGAACCAGAGTATTTATTTATGTTCAAGATACAAAATAGCATCAATAATTAACATAGCACATGGATCGCTGCAGTGGGTACAGCAAGCGATAGAATTTGAAAATAAACAAAAATCAAAGACATTGTAATACAAGTAAAGGTCAAGAACTACTACACAAGGCTGTGAGTGCTTAAAACATAAAAACATAACATCTGAAGCAGTAGAGATGAATAAAGATTAAAATGTTTATATTGCTACATCAAAAATATACACAAAGAAAAATTATTTCAAAGATGGTGGCATATTGTCTAAAAGACATCTTGCAGGAAGTCTATCAACTTATAATAGTGGCAGATATAAGGAGATAACATTTTATCTCAGAAAATACTAAAGTTCATATTACAAATTAGTAGAAGATATGTTAAACATTTTCTTGGTGTACACACAGTAGAAATGTGCAATATTTGTTTCAATAGTTTATTTTATTTTTTTGGGAATTATGTCATCTGTCTAATACTATTGTTGATGAAGTAAAGGAGGAGAAAAAAATTTACGAGCAAATTTTGACTGAATGCTATAGAATCTGATCAGAAAGGAGTAAAATAAAAAACAGCTGCATTGGATAATTAAGAACTTCAACTAATTATTATTCATGTTCTTAAAGGGGGCCCAGAAAAACCGCCAGCTGCATTTTAAAAGTTATTTGTTTCCCAAGAAAAACATGACATTATTTTAGTTTTCCAACATATAAAATTTTAATAACTGGAAATATTTTATTGGTTATACTTTTATTTTATATAAATGGAGTCAATTGTAGACTTCATCAAAAAGAAGCTAACATAAATGTAGATAATATTTTGCTAATCGTTGTTCCTGAGTTGGAGACACTTCAGAATTCACAACCTCACATAATATTTATCAACAAATCCTATTTATATTTGTTAATTTTGAAGACGCAAAAGGAAGAAGCCAAACATTCAGAAAATAGACTACACATGAAGTTGTAGCATCAATTTGTAAATATGGAGAATATAATATTAAAAATAAAGTGAAAGAAATGTATCAGGGTCAAATAACTCACTCAGAAAATTTAAATAAAATTGGAGATAACATACAAAATTTTAATGGAATATTTGATAACAGTTTAGAAATAATACAAAAAAGAAACAGTGAAATAAGCAGATTGGTACTGGATGTACTACAACAAACTGGCGATATTAATTTGAAACCAACTTCATTCAATTGGCTGAAAACTGTAAATGTATTTATTGTGTCATTAGAACAGAATGGATAAATTAATAAAGGCATTTATACAGAATCGAAGATAGACAATCAAATTGGGAAGATATGTTTACACTTTGTTATAATTCCAATTCCATTAATCTACACCTCAGAATGAAAGAAAATCTGTATATCATTTGTTTTCATAAGTATTTCAATATTTTGGGTGGCTACACACAAGAACAGTTGATAAATGATATAATTACAATTGAGTTAGTACAAAAATATATTTTGAGCACTACATTCCTTGAATAAAGATTGTATACATTGGACACAAAGAATAATCTGTTAACCATTTATCAACACATTCATTTGAAAAATATGAGTGCATTTCACTTTCTAAAAGTGATGATTTTGATCGATTAAACACATAAAACAGAAGCTGCCTTCTGTCAGTTCTGTTATTTCATTTCATTTTTTGTATGAAAGATGCTGACAGATGTTCATATTTTAAACTGTTTTCCCAATCAACTTTATCTTTAAATTCTATCATAAAATGCTCAGACAATTCTTGATCACTTGATATGTCCTTCCAATTTAATTTATTTTGAAATTCTCTAGAAAATCTTCTTATAACTGTTGTTTATTTGAAATACCATTCCAGTCTAATCTGTCTTGAAACACTCTAATAAAATTTTCAGGTATTTGATTAAATGTTACATAATCTCTGTCAATTGTATCCTGAAATTATCTTATACAAAATTCAGATAATTTTTGATTCCTTGATATACATATCCAATGTAACTTGCCTTGAAATTCTCTTACGAAATTTTTAGTTAAGTTTCGTTGTGATATTGAATTCCAATTTAGTCTATCTTGAACTTCTCTCATAAAATCTTCAGGCAGTTAAAAATATCCTAATGCAAACTTCCATCCACCTTTAGTAAATACATAATTCTTTTTATTATACTCAACAACTTTACTTCTACACACCTCAACAAAAGTTTTATATATCATAGAGTTTACTACAGTGACTTCTTATAGTACACACATTGAGGTTTCTGCGACACCTTATTAACAAAATAAACATAATTCTTTCGAAAACAAGAACGATTTTGGTTAGTTACAAAAAATTATTACATAACGAAGCAGCCTTCACCTAATTATACATCTTGAAAACAAAAACAACGAAACTCTTTATTCATGATGATGATTATCAGTCTTTAGAAGTGAAGATGTCTTCCCCACACATGGCTTCCCCTCTGTGAGGCATGCTTTGGATGAGACCATCAAGTTTGTCTTGTGGTATGATATCCAACTCAGTGGAAGCTTCAGTGAGGTCCTGTATACTGACAGGTGGAAACAGACCTTGTGCAATGGCCACTTTCATCAAGTCCCTTGCATGTTCAACTGCATTCATGTCTGGTGACTGTGCTGGTCAATGTATTTGGGTAATGTTGCATCTTTGAAAACACAGAGACACTGCTAGAATATTGTGCAGTCTTACATTGTCATTGACTGGGATGAAGCTGTCACCGACTTCACATGTGCAGGGCCTGAAAATTGTTTGTAGGACTTCTTGGAGATATTGGGGGACAGTCAAACTGCGGTACATAGGAATTACAGGTATCCATCCCCTCCTTAATTATTGCCGCCCACAACAGTAAACTTCAACCTGCAAACAGATGGACTTCCTGAATGTATCTGCATTCCTTTTGTCATCTAGCTCTTCTTCAAAATCTAATACGTCTAGTGTCTGGTCACAAACCATTTTGCAATGGTCCAATGTTAATGTGCATGAGCCCAGTTCCTTCGGTTGCGTCGGATCCGTTGGTTCCGCGCAAAACTTCTCACAGGATTTCTCTAATGAAGACCACTCTGATGCAATATTCTAGGCACTGTTTGGTCTGAGATACGAAGCCAGTTGCGCGGGAGATGTCATTTCTAATATTTCTAGCCGTAGATGTTGGATGCCTGACAATTGAAGGAAAGCATCCTGCATTAGTGTTGTCACACGAGGACAACCACTACTAGTCTATCGTTCACATTTGTCATCTCTCTGTACTTTCTCCACACCTTCGAGACACCACTTTGGGTGATGTGTAACTGATCAGCAACATCTTGCTGTGTGGCCTAACGACGTGGCATAGTGATTATCATTCTGGACTCGCATTCTGGAGGATGATTGTTCAGATCCATGTCCAGTAATCCTTATTTAGGTTTCCCATGATATCCCTAAATCACTTAAGGCAAATGTCAGGATGATTCCTTTGAAACGGCATGGCTGATTTATTTCCCCATCATTCCCTAATCTTATGGGACCGATGACCTCACTGTTTTGTCCCCTCCCTCAAATGAACCAACCTTCCTGTATGTGTCCTGCTGAAAGTAAAGCCACTACCCTGACTCTATAAAATTGCTGTATGCCTCTATGTGCCATGTTTTTGGAATGCTGAAGACAAAGTGAATGAAGCTGTTGTTGATACTGGACTGCTCACTGTGTGCTGCTGAGAAGTGGTATGTTTACATAACTGGGAAATGGCCACAGAGCATGCCAGTAGTAAACACCACACAGTGAATGAGCTCTAACTGGAAAATGCTTAAGTGCCTGCCAAGTGAAGTGGCACAGTGGTCAGCTCACTGTACTTGCATTTGCGAGGATGACAGTTCAAACCCATGTCCAGCCATCCTGATTTATGTTTTCCATGATTTCCCTAAAATGCTTCAAGCAAATGCTGGGATGGTTCCTTTGAAAGGGTATGGCCGACATCCTTTCCCATTCTTCCCTAATCTGATGGGACTAATGACCACACTGTTTGGTCCTATTCCTCAAATCAACCAACCAACCATGAAGTGCCTAGGTTAATGAGACTTCTAGTATCATAGACTAAATTTTACAATACTATTCCAAACTTTTGTTGAGCAATGTATATGTTTCAGTTGTTGTTGAATATCATTTATATAATTCTTTACAACACAAATCTTCAAAATCATAATTCCAAATCGTAATTAATCATTGCAATAGGTTTTTTTTTAGTTTAGAATGTCCTTAAATTCCTAGTTCCTTTGCTTTAGCTTTCAGTTCCATTACTCCAGTGTGACCAGACTTCGTCTTGTTGTTCTATATATTCTGGATAAGATCAATAAGTTGCTGTTTTCTCTTTTTCGAACATCCTTTATATCCTAGTCCTTTTGCTCCTGCTTTTAGGGCTTGTAGGCTCTGCATTTATAAGATTTATTTTTTAATGGAAAAGTATAAAATTACAAGGAGTTCTAAGTTTTTTTAGTTTCCTTTTACTCATGTTCTCCTCTTCTCCAGGGCTAAATTGAACTTTTTTATTCTATTTCATTATCAGTTATTTTCTAGTTTATTAGTGAATTAGTTACAACAGCTGCTCCACCAGTTAGTGAACTAATTGCACCTAATTCTGGTATTAATATTTTTATTTAGTCCCAAAACAGTGCCAACTGAATTTTTTATAGCCCCTATCTATCTTCAGGAACATCTACACCCACATCTAATTTGTGTTCTTAACTGCTGTAGCTGCTAATTTACCTGCTTCATGTCTTCTTTTCAAAATATTTATTATCTCTAGAGGTGATGTCATACTTTTCACAAGCTTCATCTAACGGATTTACACCTTTATCGCCCATGCCAGTCTTTCATCTAGTTTAGTGACTAGTCTGCAATATGACAATCCTGGTGGATGCATCTCTGGCATTGAAAAGTTATTTAAAACCAAATTTACTAATCTTTTATTATGTTTTTCACTCTTCTAGAATGTGTGAGGAAGATTATTTACAAATCTGATCAAATATAAAATCCTCTCTGGATTGCTGATGATGAAATCACTGCATTTATTTGGCAGCATCTGTGTGATGCCAACCTCTTCATGATGATAATTTTTATTTCCATCTAATTCTTCACCATGAATTACACCTCATCTATTGATTAATTCATGCACATCATTTATTCAGATATATCGAAGTGGTTTTTCAGTACTTTTTTGTTAAGCTCTGCCTTATTCGTCATTTACACTCGAGTCTAAATTTGCAGCTGATTTTGAATAACAGACATCAACAGTTCCTTTTGTCACATTGTTATATTTAATACCTTTACTTGATTGGATTTTATTTGTATTCTTTTCAGAATATAATACTCTTGAATGAAATAATATATCTGGACAATTTAGTAAATTCTTACTATTAAAATTTGTACCCATATTATTCATAGTAATATGCTTTTTAGTTAAAAGATTCATTAATCGAACTGTACCCTCTTAATTCTTTTCACCAACTGTCATCTCCATCAAATTTTACTGGTCATATACAAAAAAATTAAAATGTGCCAACAGATTTTAATACAAAACTTGAATTTCACTATGGTTAATATATTTTAGCATTCTTTCAGTGATGTTTATTTTTAACCTTTTGTTCTTCATCTTTTAACTTGTTTCTATTTGTAAGGTTTTCTTCATATTTATTCAAAGTATCTTGTATTTTTTATTATTACATAGTGGTTTATTGGTGATATGTCATTAAATTCTTCAAGATAAAAGTGATAAGAAACCATCTGCTTCTCAACCTCTTTCGTCAGTTGTCTTCAATTATCATCTAAAGCTTCAATTCCTTGTTTTATTTGCTCTACTGCATCAATAACAGATTTATCTCCTTTACATTTTTCACATTCTGCCCTCAGCTGTTTTTTTATTTTTTAAATTCTGCTTTTAAGTCTTTCCTTACCTTTCTATTTTGTCTTGTTGCTGACTAATATTTCGCTAACATTTAATGTAGATAAAAACATTAATAAAATAACCTTTAAGCCTGGGGTTAAAATAAAAAAAATCAAAATTAGCAATTGGCTAATCTTAAATTGTTATATAATTTTTAATTCTATCTTTGTATTTGCCTTCCTTAGGCTTTCTAATCATGTCCTCATACAAAAGCTGAACTGATCCTCATTCCAATATTCACTACAACATTTTTTAAAATCATCAAACTTTTTGTTAATATGATTTAAATTTCCAGTATCTTGTCTAAATATATTTAAAAACTTAGATTATGTCTTACTAACTGTTTTTGTATTTTTGAATAGGCCTATGTCTGTATTAAATAAAAACTATCTATTATTTTGTCTTCTTGAAGTAAATTTTCTCCAACTACATCTTAACTTTTGAGAAGGAAATCAGCGAATACTATAAGCAAATTTTCTTGACATTGATCCAGTGGTATAATTTCTTCATTAATCTCAATAATGTTACAATTTTCTCATAATTTTTGTTTTCCACTTTTTTGCAAAATGTTTTATAAATTCTTGACATTTTGGTTGATCTAAACTTTTACAGCATACTTACATATGATTGATTTTATTCCAATTCAACCATTTGAGAGCTAGATTATAACTGTCAGCTACTAATGTTGTTTTCTCACACCCATTTCGGCCTCTTATAGCACATGAAATAGAATTAACAAGAGCTTTCCACGTTTATTTTTTGATTTCATTTCTGGAAATTTTATTTTTGCTTTCCAAACAATTTTAATTTAATTAAATACAATTTTATTAACATTAAATAAGTCACTTATTTCAATCATGCAGTAAGTCATCTACTTTCAAAAAAATTGACCTACCTATACAAGACAGCAATAGTAATGTTGTACTAGTTGGTTTTGATACATTTCTAAATCCAAATATTACATTAAAACAATAAATTGTATTATGAGGGAAAAAATACAAATTTCAGTTGGTAAATATAGTTTGAAATGCTTGGAAAACATATTCATTAAAAAAAGCTAAATATTCATTTTAAAGCAGATGAAATTTTAAATAGAGTTTTTATTGAGTGTGATGTTAAGTTTTATATGGACATAAAAGCTAGTATTGGGAGTGTGCTTGGATTTGGTAACTAAACTATTGTACCTTGTGAAAAAAACTGTTGCTAATGATGTTCTTCAAATTACTCTCCTCAGATGAATCAAAATGAATTTTAATCTTTCTGGTGGAATGTTTGTGAAGCATATTGATCATTTTCATCGAGAACTTATGTTGTTACTTCATTCAAGCCTAATGCTGAATTTGGCAGACCACAAATTCATGAGCCACGTTATCCTGTATATTTTCCAATTTTTGATAGTATACAGAGTATAGAAATAACCACAATTGTTGAAAATGGTAATTTGATTCACTTTAATGGAGGTAGAGTGTCAGTTGTTTTAGAAATGACTTAATAAAATGTTTTCCTTATTAAGTGAGTGATATCAAGAGCTACCAGTTTTTCTCATTCACAGTGAATGAGAAGACTGAAACTAACCTAAGTCTTCCCAATAAGAACATAGAGATTAATGTAACTATTGGAGATGGTTGGGTTCATGCTAAACATGCTGAAATGTACATGAGCTTCAGTATTATTGGCGCTGATGGTACAGATTATCCAACATATGAGGGAGAATCTAATAAAAATTAGTTGACAATTCTGTGACAAAACTGTTTGATGTTATTACCATAAAGAAAGGAAACAATTTTTATTCTAGAATGGAACATCCATTTATTCCTTGATCTGTCGATATGCAATTAACTTCATCTCTGATCAACATATCAACCTCAGATGGTAAAAAGTATGAAAATTGAAGTACTTTTTCCACTAGACATGCGTGGTGCATTATTTAGAGATTATATAGGAGTGACATGGGAAGAAACCTTAGCTGTAATTTCTTCTTTGAGTTCTAGTGCAAGTGATGCACTTCTTCCATGGGATGACCATAACCTATCTGATGCTGAAGGAGTAACAACTCTTCGCAAGGAAGACAATTATTGTGGAATGAACAGCAATCTGTGTTCCTGTAGTTAGATATGAAACAGAATATTCACTCAAGCTACAGTAAGAAAGAGTAAAAATTCGATGATTCACATATGTTTCTTTGAACCACAAACCATAGAGTTTGCTGGTTTGAATGAAAAAGAAAATTTTGAGCTAGATATTACCAATTACATTTCTGCAGAATTTGGTATGCCTTACTGTACCTCTTGTTTTCCAAACAAATCAAAAAAAGAATCAGAAGAATGACTGTTCTCCGTTTGGTCGCATAAAAGCACAGAATATCTACATAAAGAATGTAAGAAATGAAATTTTCCCTCAAGACATGTGGAATCTCAGTCCACCAAACAATTGTCTGGTGCCATATAATGCCTCCTCAGATTTTAAGTGAGTTGCGCCATTCATTGGTGATGTTAATGTAAATTCATACAATTTCATAATAGATTAGACTATCTATGTCATAAATATGTCAAGAAGAATCAATGTATTGGCCTCACAGAAAACGCCAGTGAGGCTGTGTGCCATATTCTGTGATAAAATTCCGAATGAAATATTTGTCTAAATAGTCATTTATAGTAAGAAAAATTTAATGTATGATGCCCAGTACTGAAATTTTTAAATTATGTTAAACTGTAGGTTTGTTTACTTCATGTTTACATTTCCTTGTGAAGTATTTTAAGAAAGATGGAGGAAAAATTTATTACATCACTCAGAAGGTGATATCCAACTTTATTCATTGTATATTTTTTGTAGTTTATGTTAGCATTTTGAATTTTTAAAACCAGTTAATATTAGAGTGATAAATTAAGAAAAAAGATTTTGCCCCTTGCCTTATCAAGTTAGGCAACCCAACGACCGTGTAATGTGAGTAGCGTTTTTTCAAAGGCCAGGGTCCTATCGAAATATGCAGTCAGAATTCAATTATCTATAAAAATAAGAAAGTTATAAAAAAACATTTTTATGCTCCTAAATGTAGGCAACCAAAGTTACATTTGGAATCTATGGCTGAGCTGTAGGGAGGAAATCTGTTAACAAATAGAGCTGATGCAATCTCCATTTAAATTAATATGGGAACAGTCTTTGTGTTAAACACAAGTTATCCTTTTTTAATATTAATATGAGTACTGTAATTGTCATGGTGCATTGTTTACATTCATCCCTTCAAATAAAATACAGTAATGTGAGGAAGATCATATATTTACATGCAAAATAAGCTGTTGAAAGCACTACATTTTGGAATGAAGTTCAGTGTGACATCATGGAGTGTATACACAATGTTCTAGGAAACCAAACTCTGTTACTGACATTGACTGAAGTGAATGCATATTACTGGAGGTCACTATAGCGTGATTTGTAGAGAGTACTGCCATTTAGCTAAACCAACCAATACCCTCACCTATGTATTTAATAACGACCCAAAGAATGGAGGACTTCAGTTATTTCTGAAGTTAGTCTCCGTGCAACATCGTGTACATAGTGTCAGAGGAGTCCAAAACACAAAATTTGTGTGAAGAACGATGTGCAGGTTGTTTTGCACTTTTAAAAAAATTATAGCCAAAAAGTAAAGTGAAGTGATATTCTCTAAGAATTAGTGATCTACTACATTACAAGATGTGGATATTTAAATACTAGACATGGTGAAAAAATTTATATGAAACTTGATAATAAATTTAAAATTATTTTTCCAAACAGATACTATAAATTAATTACTGGTTAGGATTTCCAACTTTTTTGAAGAAGGAATATTAAGCTGAGATACAAAGAAATGAAGTAACGTAAAAATAACGATATTGAATTTCACTATCTAGAATTTCTAATTTAATTAGTTAATTCGTAAATTCACAGTGCTAAGTCTTGCATTCTAAATTGCATACATTTTATTTTTTTACTTTGGCGCCCTGTGCCACCACCTGGTTCACAAAAAGTAGGGACATTATTTTACCCCTGTGTGCACCCAACTTGCCAGCTTAGTAGTCTAGGATGTCAGTGTCACTTTGTACACATACATACCATTGGCGTTATTGTAAATGATTAGAGTTGCAATTCCCTGTAACAGGTTCAACGGCCACCAGTGTGTATTAATGTTGCACGAGTTTAGTGTTGTCACCAGGCCAGATAGGGCATATAAGGGGCGCGAACAGTGTGAGATGTTCAGTGATCACTGTGAAGGACACAGAGGTACCACATGCTCTTGTGAGACAACGATATCAGTATCTAACATACTTTGAAAGGGGCCTCATTGTCGGTCTCCATATGGCTGGTTAGTCGAATAATGCAATTTCCAGATCTGTGGTGCATTTGGCGTGACAGCTGACCAGTGTTGGACTGCATTGTAAATGTGAGGGCAGGCAGACTCTTTGTGAAGATTTCAGTCGACCATATGTGACCACGACATGGAAGAACCACCGTATTCTGCACCAAGCACATCATAATGCCTACACATCTATACCTGCCATCCAGCTGTGAAAATTTCAAATAATGGCTCTGAGCACTATGGGACTTAACTTCTGAGGTCATCAGTCCCCTAGAACTTGCAACTACTTAAACATAACTAACCTAACGACATCACACACATCCATGCCCGAGGCAGGATTCGAACCTGCGACCGTAGCGGTCACGCGGTTCCAGGCTGTAGCGCCTAGAACCGCTTGGCCACCCCTGCCGGCGTGAAAATTTCAGTCGACTATATGTGACCGCGACATTGGAGAACCACCGTATTCTACACCAAGCGCATCATAATGCCTACACATCTATACCTGCAATCCAGGAAGAAGTACTGCACTCCTTGTAATATCCTGTATCATCCTTGATCATTTGTTAGAGATTTGCAACAGCCGTATTAGCGAAATATCGTCTCGTGTGTAGCCTGCCATGAACATCATTATACAAACGGCTGTGTTTAAAGTTGTGTCATGACTGGGAGGTACGGATTGCTGATGAATGCCTTCGCACTGTGTTCAGTGATGAATCGCAGCTCTGCACTACCCAGATGACTGTCTTCGGCGATTATGGCTGTGATCCAGGGAGAGTTCCCATGCTTCTGTTTCGTGGAGATGGAACAGTTTTACCCCTGGCATCATAATGTGGGGAGGCATCGGACGTGATTACTGGTGGCGACGGCTTTATGAAATCCTTACTAAACGATTCAGTCTATGCTTCAAGGCCAGAGGGGATACAACATACAGGTAAGTGGGCCAATACTGCCCATTTCTTTCTAAATTTGACTCAATTTTGTAGTCGCTGAAATACAGTAGCATCGTCAGTTTCATTTCGTTTCCTTCTTCCCTTATGCATGTTTCGTTTTTTTCAGGTAGTGTACTACTGCTAGGAGAGGAGCATATACTGAAGGAGCCAGCCGCTGTGGCCGAGAGGTTCTAGGCGCTTCAGTCCGGAACCGCGCTGCTGCTGCAGTCGCAGGTTCGAATCCTGTCTCGGGCATGGATGTGTGTGATGTCCTTAGGATAGTTAGGTTTAAGTAGTTCTGAGTCTAGGGGACTGATGACATCAGATGTTGAGTCCTATAGTGCTCAGAGCCATTTGAACCATAGTTTGTTAAGTCCCATAGTGCTTAGAGCCATTTGAACTACTGAAGGATTGTAGTTGATGTTCTATTCCTCTATCAGTTTCTTCAGTAACTGTTATTGTGCTGTTAGCGCGGTTATTGAAAACAGGAACCGTACAATTATCTTCCGTGGTCAAACAATTTCGGAAAACTGAATTCAACATTTCGGCATTCTCTCTATTACACAGTGTGCTAAACTTCATATATGTTAGCTGTGGGGGCCAAGTACGGGCCGCCGGCCGGAGTGGGCGTGCGGTTCTAGGCTCTACAGTCTGGAACCGAGCGGCCGCTACGGTCGCAGGTTCGAATCCTGCCTCGGGCATGGATATGTATGATGTCCTTAGGTTAGTTAGGTTTAATTAGTTCTAAGTTCTAGGCGACTGATGACCTCAGAAGTTAAGTTGCATAGTGCTCAGAGCCATTTGAACCATTTGAGCCAAGTACGGGCCTGTAATGGCTTTGATCGTTCCTTCCCAGAAGCGCTCTGAACAGCACGATATTCCGTTCAGCCAACTCGTCTCAGTCCCTCAGTATCATGGTGTCACCGCTGTTTACCCTTCGCTACTTGTTCGTGGTATGATGGACGTTCACAGAGCATGTGGCTGTTAGCACAAAAAGATGCCGTCCAGCAATTTATAGTCACAAACTTTTAAAAATGAGTTGGAATGATAGAATAGAGGGCGAAATTCCCCAATGTGTATTATTCAGTCGCATAAGCAACGGATACTGCAGATTTGGTATGAAACAATATTACATTACCATGTAGAATGAATTTAAAGATTTAGTTGGCAATGAAAGTGTAAAAATCTGGAACGATCGACCGTCTGGATTCAGTGTTCCGTACATCAAGATGCACTTTGTACTAAATTTGAGACATGCAGCACAGGAAGAAACCAATGGTGTGAATATCAAAATTTTCAAAGTCGTATTCATTATTCCACTGTCAGTTGCAATTGTTTTCGATGGAACTAAACGAATAGTATGGAGACATTACATATTACTGGAAAGTACGTTAGGTAAGTCGTGTGGCATGTCTGGAACGATTTTGCTACTGAAAACTCAGTATTGTTGAATTTATGAAGGAAAAACGAGTGCAGGAACGAAAATTAGAATACCCATAATGGTTTGCAGACCTCACATTATAAATGGGCTTGACTGCATACTGCCCAAAGTAAGGCCCTGCAAGGTGAGAAACAACTTCTTTCTGATTTGTTGCGGATGCATTTAAAAAGAAAATCGCATTATAGAAGGGACACATCCTGCCAAATACAGCCCATTTCCCTAAGGTCACTGCCGTTAAGGAAAATGCGATGTTTGAAGAATACATTGTGGTCTTGAAAAAACGATGAAATAATATTGAAAATTCGTTTTGTTTTTTGTCTATGTTTTTGCGAAATGTGAAATATAAAACCAAGTCGAATGCGGTGCGACTGCACTGTCATTTAAATGTGGCTCGTTCGCAGTTTCTCCCTCTTCCACCTCCGCATGCTCAGAAAGCGTGGCGTGGCGGGGAGGGAGATGTGCAGTGAGACAGAGCGCTCTGGCGCTCGTGCCAGGTCACGGATAGAGAGCCGAATTCTTGGCCGCTCCTGCTCTATCATCTTCCGTTTCGGTGCCAGTACGGTCACTGAGTGACTGACGAGTTCCTTTCGATCTGCTTACTGATTTTACGTAAGATCAAAACTTCTTAAGTCAGACTGGTTGGCAAATTATTTCTTTCAATGTTGTTAACAGATTTCTCATTGCTCTACTTACACTCATTTTCGCTTCGTTCAGCTTCCGTTTGACAGGTAGATTTAGATTTTTCCCAAATCTGTGGTAAATCTATTTTTGATTACTTAGCAAATTTCTGACATGGCTATTAAACCTCAGTTGGTTTTCCGATTGATTAAAACCCTTCTCGGAAATTACTTGTCCAAGGCATACAGAACGCTGCTTTTGTGTTTAACTATTTGTGCTCCACATCCTCGTCCTTAACACTGAATATTTTATGTTGATTCCTCTAATACTCTGCAGCTTTTATTCTGTTACTCTTGCTAAAAAAAATATTTTTCTACTTTTCTTAACATTATTTGCAAAATCCGTAGGCAATGAGGCTATCAAAGCCTTGTGGTCACTCATACCCTGTTTAATGTTTACTGGTTCGAAAATTTCACGTCTGTTTATTACTATGAGACGTAAGACTTTACCCTCACTAGTTGGTTCTCTATTTGCTTGAAGTAATTTTCACACAACACATTCAAAGTAATGTCGTATGAATTCCTGTACTTGGCACTATCTTTGATCACACGACACTCTTATTCTACTGCCGCAAATTGAAGTCTCTCCCTATTACAATAGCGTGATCAGGAAAGTTATACACAAAATTCTGCATTTTCTCTCTCAAGCATTCTAACAGCATATCTCCTGGCGCAGGCAGTCTATAACCACATCGAATTACCATGTTTGGTCCAACTTTCATACTTAATTTCACCCAAATAATTTCACATTCGGAAATGGTAGTAACTTCAGTACATATTATCGAATTCCTGCTGCACCGAGTAGCCGCGAAGTCCTACGCGCCTTGCCATGGTTCGCGCGGCTCCCCCCTGTCGGAGGTTCGAGGCCTCCCTCGGGCATGGCTGTGTGTGTTGTCCTTAGTGTAAGTTAGTTTAAGTTATATTAAGTAGTGTGTAAGCCTAGGGACCTATGACCTTAGCAGTTTGGTCCCATAGGAACTTACCACAAATTTCCGAATTTCCAATTGAATCCTTACTGCAATAAATACGTCATCGCCAATGGTGTCAACCTTATCCTTACAATATATACTCCAATCTGTATTTAGGATTCCGTTGCTGTTCCCTTCAGGTTTCAATGAACTTTCTGTTCCTAACAATATCTGGGCATATAACTTTCAATAACGATACTAGTTTTGAGCCTTGACACGGATGATCCTGCGGTTTATTAATATCAAATTGACCTTTTCTGTTTCCGATCTGCGAGGACATTCGTTCTCTGAGAATAATGAAGATGATCTATCAGATTTCCGTAGCCAGCCCATCACTGATCCCATAGAGGATTTCTCTAATCTTAAAAAAACCCATGCGCACGGCACACATACTCCGTAACCTTTAGAGCTCGCACGGAGAGATATAGGTGTTCGTTCTTTCCGCGCACTATACGAGATTGGAATAATAGAGAATTTTGGAGGTCGTTCGATGAACCCTCTGCCAGGAATTTAAGTATGATTTGCAGAGTATCCATGTAGATGTAGATGCAGACTGAAAAAGGATATATCAACAGTTACTTTTCACTGGAAACTCAGCTCACGTAATTAAAGCGCAAAAAAAAAGCTCGTAGAAAATGTACTCGTGAAGCCAGATAAAATGGCACAAATGATATTCACTTACTGGAAGTAGTTCCTGAGAAAAGCACTAAACTAAACACTGTGTACGGCGAGTAATGGAAACTACCGTATTACTGCTGCTGACGCTGGCCTCCGCTCTTTCCTGGATAGCTGAATCTAGGCCCAACGTTACTAAACAACGTGCTTTTCTGTTATCTACTGCCCCCAGAGTAATGTTTATTCTACGCCCTCCCACTAAACCTGAGTATTTAGAACTGTCAGAAATCCATAGTTCGCTCTCTAGACTCTAGAAGCAGCCAATGCATGGCGTAGAAGCTAGAGTCGCATTTTTTCGTTCTCTCAATACGTCGCGCCAGTCTTATGCTGCATGAACAGATGATCTCAAAGAGCTGTCCAGAAAGTGTCGATTTGTGTGTGCAAATCAAAGTTGTAAACAAATGATGGCGAATTGTTAGTGCATGATGCAATAATTACATAAGCACTCGATAAGAAAGTTTGCACGCAGGCATTGTAATTAAGATATCCTGCTTCCGAGGATGTGTTAGCAACAGAAAAAAATTGAAATGTCAGATGCAGCACAGTCATAATTTGATGAAAGTGGACGTATTTTCTTTAAAATGCCGTTACCGTTGACGCCATTATATGCACGATCAGAACTCACTAATTTAATCTTTGTCATCAAACTCGGGATTCAAATCCGACGGCGATTTTGACACAAAGTCCATTGAAGAAATTAGAAGATACATTTCTTCGACTAACAGTTATCACGCAGTTCTTTTACCACTCATCCTCACTATAATAACAGTAGGATCTACATCTACATCATATCCTGGAAGTCACCTAACTGTTTGTGGCGGAGGGTACGTTTGGTACCACTATCTGATACCCCACTACCCTCTTCCACTCGCGAATGGCGCGTGGGAAGAATGATTGTCAGTTAGCCTCTGTATTAGCTCTAATTTCTCGAATTTTCTCGTCATGGTCATTACGCGAGAAGTATGTGGGAGAAAATAATATGTTGTCCTGCTCTTCCCGGAAAGTGCTCTCCCACAATTTCAATTGGAAACCTTTCAGTGATGCACAGCGTGTTTCTTGTAACATTCACCAATGGAGTTTGTTGAGGATTTCGGTAATGCTCTCTCGCCGACTAAACGATCTCGTGGCGAAGAGCGCCGATCTTCATTGGATCTTCTGTATCCCTTCTATCAGTCCTGCGTGGTACATATCGACGAACGATAAACAGAAATCGGCCGAACAAGCGCCTTATAAGCCTTTTCCTTTGTGGACGAATTACACTTAAGATTCTTCCTATGAATCTCCATCTGGCATCTACTTTTCCTGCTATTTATTTTACGTGGTTATTCCATTTAACGTTGCATTGGATAGTTACTTCTAGGTATTTTACGGTAGATACTGTTTCCATCAGTTTCTCATCAACTGTGTAGGTCTACGGTACTGGCTTTCGTTTCCCATATACATGTAGTACGTTACGTTTATTGGCGTTCAGTATCAACTGTCAGATACTGCACCATTCATCAGTCCTCTACAGGTCATTCTGCAAAACGATACTGTCTGCTGGCGCAGCTACTTTGTTATATACAACCGCAACACCTGCTAACGGTCTTAAATAGCGTACAACGCTTTCTTTTAGATCATTTATATACATTGTAAACAATAAGGGTCCTATCATACTTCCTCGGGGTGGTCCGAAAATTATCTTTACATCTATAGATTTTGTCCCGTTGAGAGGGACGTGTTGAGTACTAACCTCAAGGAAGTCTTGAATCCAGTAGGAAATCTGTCCCGATGCTCCGTAAGCTCGTATTTATTTTTTTCCACCAATCGGCAGGATGCAGTATGCTGGGTGCTCATATTGTTTTTCTAAACATACGCGCACACTGTGTCCGCATAAGGAAAAGCATTGTGTGCGATACTGTAAACAAAGGCATGCGGCGGAAGTTTGTAAAGGCCGCACCGCCTTGCACCGACAACGCCGCCGCAGTGTAAACACGCTACAGCGCCGGCTGAACCCATTCACAGCACAACTGCAGAAGTTTTCTCTCTCACTAATGATCAACAAGAAGTTAATAAAATTCCTTGCTGATACAGGTTCGTTAACTTCTATTGCAAAAGAAGGAACCTGTGCTCAGCTTAGTTCTTTGACTCTTCAACCGACATCATACAAATTTCAATCCTACAGCACGTACCTCAGTTCTTTTGCAGTAAGAGAACAGTAACAGCATTGTACAAGAGAGACAGCCGTTTGATTTCTTTCTTCGTTTCACCATCACTAAAGGCACAAAACGTTTTTGGTGTGGATCCTTTTTCATCTTTTGGTTTTAAAATAGTAGACGACATCAACAATATGTTAGCAGCACTACATCCGATGAGTTTGATTCATCATGCATTGAGCTTCCAGATAAATTTTCACCAGGTTTAGGGTGTACAAACAATTGAGGAGCGCTGGAACAAAAACCGATAAATCCGTATTTGCTTTTAATACAGAAAGTAACAAATAGTGATCTCTAAATGGCTCCACAAGCTATAAAAAGAAGAAACACACCATAAAACACTTGATGTCACGTTGTGCTCAAAATTATTTTGTGGCAGCATGTATTATTACTCCCGTATCTCCCCCCTACAGATCAAACACGCGAATACAGCAAAAGTGGATATATCGTGTTTTGTTCCGGAGCTCCTCAATTGTATATCCATTCTTACTGTTTAATAAAGTGTTTGTTGCACTTAACATGGTGTAACAGTATCCGTAACCACCGACTCGCAATGTGGTAGAAAAGCTCCTGGCTAACACTTGTACCTGTCTTCACCACGCACTACCGTGCATAGCAGTAACAATGGTGCAGGAGCACCACTTCTGAAAACTAGAAGTAAGGAAAAATGTAGCTTGCTCCATTGTATACCTGTGCTCGCTGCATGCCAAAGGGCACAGCGATAAGCATGGACTAAGGCATAGCTCAAAAATGGCTCTGAGCACTATGGGACTTAACATCTGTGGTCATCAGTCCCCTAGAACTTAGAATCACATAAACCTAACTAACCTAAGGACATCACACACATCCATGCCCGAGGCAGGATTCGAACCTGCGACCGTAGCAGTCGCGCGGTTTAAGGCATAGCATTACTGAACATTAGAAGCATCGGATATGTAGCCTGGTCCGATGAGTCATACACGTTGTAACACATCAGTGCATAGGTATGAGCACATGAAAAACCACATCGGTCAGTTTGATGTTTCACTCGACATAAGCGGAACACAGTGATCACTCGTACTGGCGGTGATACAGAGACTGGTAGAACAAACAGGCGTTTCCTGTGGTCGATATTGCAGAGTTCACAAAATGAAAGACCAACCAGAAACGAAGTCCAGAGCGCGGCGAAAGTTGTTGTAAGCCTTCGGAAACAGTACAGGGAGCGATATGAATCAAAAACCGTAAACACAGACAAGGTCAATTACTCTGCTATATATTGTCGCGTATCGAAAGCTTCAGGAAATGGCGAGAGCTGCTGGACAAGTGCGGGGCCATGGTATTTACGGATGCTGTCGCCTCAGTGGCTAGACCAACGTAAAATGCCCGCGGCACTGGAGTTGCCCTCTGTGAGAGCAAGCTGCGACCGTGCTATGAAGACTAAAGACTAGGTATCTTTAACTTTTCCCCCATATCGATACTCGGGCTGGGCGGGGAATCTGAATTACTTTCGGATACTAAACCTCTCCCCCCTTTAACCCGCATGTTGGGCTGGAAATGGCCCGGCCTGTGCCGACTTCTACATGTACATCTACGTCTGCATCTGCATACTCCTCAAGCCACTGTATGGTGCGTGGATGAGGGTATGTATGGATGCATGTAGTGAACTGGGGACCTCGAAACGACGGAGAGGCTTCGTCCGCCGTAGCCATCAGTAGTACACAACCCTACAACATGCTACGGCAGTCCACCCACCCCACCGCCGCCCCACACCGAACCCAGGGTTATTGCGGCCCCCAGTGGAACCCCCCTCCCCCCTGCCCTTCGGGAAAGTCTCATTCCAGACGAGTGTAAACACCAATGTTCGTGTGGTAGAGTAATTATGGTGTACGCGTACGTGGAGACAGTGTTTGCGCAGGAATCGCCGATATAGTGAAACTGAGGCGAAATAAGGGGAACCAGCCCGCATTCGCCGAGGCAGATGGAAAACCGCCTTAGAAACCATGCACAGGCTGGCCAGCACACCAGACTTCGACGCTAATCAGCCGGGTGGATTCGTGCCGGAGACCGGCACGCCTTCCCGCTCGGGAAGCAATGCGTTAGATCGCACGGCTAGCAGGGCTGGCGTGGGGGAGGGTACTCTGTACCACTACAAGTCATTTCCTTTCCTGTTTTACTTGCAGATAGAGTGAGGAGAAAACGACTATCCATATGCCTTCGAAAGAGCCCTTATCTCTATAATCTTATCTTTATGGTCGTAACGCGAAATGCACGTTGGCAGCAGTGGAAACGTTCTGCAATCAACCTTACATGCCGGTCCTCTATTATTTCCTGAGTCGTACTCCTGTAAGTGTACGTCGCCTTCAATTGAATGATTCCCATTTGAGTTCCCGAAGCATCGCCGTAATATTTGTGTGTTGTTCGAACCTACCGGCAAAAAATATACCAGCCCGCCTCTGAACTGCTTCGATCTCTTCCGTGGTACGGATCACATACAATCGAACACTGCTCAACAATGGATCAACTAGTATCCTATATACTGTCTCCTTTACAGATGAACCACACTTTCCTAAAATCCTCCCAATAAACCGAAGTCTACCATTCACCTTCCTTCTACAGTGCTTAGATGCTCATTCCATTTCATATTATTTTGCAGCGTTACACCTAGATATTTAATAGACGTGACTGTGTCAAGCAGCGCACTACTAAAACTGTATTCGAAGATTATAGGTATGTTTTTCCTACTCATCTGCATTAACTTACATTTTTCTACATTTAGAGCTAGCTGTCATTCATCACTCCAATTGGAAATGTTCTCTAAATCATCTTATATCCTCCTACAGTCACTCAACGACGACACCTTCTCCTGCCCCACAGCACCATCAGCAAACATCAGCAGACTGCTGCTTACCCTGTCAGCCAGCATTTATGAATATAAAAAATAACAGTGATCTTGTAACATTCCCTAGGGCACTCCCGACGATACCCCTGTATTTGATGAACACTCACTGTCGAGGAAAACATACTGGGTTTTGTTACTTAAGAAGTCTTGGAGTCACGTATATATCAACGAACCCATTCCGTATGCTTGTGCCTTCTTTAACAACCTGTAATGGGGTACCGTGTCAAACGCTTTCCGTAAATCTAGAAACAACGAATCTGCCTGAAGCCCTTCAGCCATAGTTCACAGTATAGCAAGTGACAAAAGTGCGAGCTGAGTTTCATACGAGCGATGCTTTGTAAAACCATGCTGATTCGTTGACGTAAGCTCCTCAGTCTCAAGAAAATTTATTATATTCGAACTGAGAATATGTTCAAGGGTACTGCAGCAAACAATGCTACGGATATTGGTCAGTAATTTTGAGGGTCCGTCCTTCTACTCTTCTTATGTACAGGAGTCACTCGCGCTTTCTTTCCAGTTGCTCGGGACTTCGCGCTAGGTGAGAGATTCACAAAAAATTCAAGCTAAGTAAGGGGCCAGTGCTGTATAGCATTCTTTATAAAACCGAATTTTAATTCCATCCCGATCTTATTTGCTTTCACCTCTTTCAGTTGTGTCTCTACATCAGCAATGTTTATTACTACGTCGTCAGCGTCCTCCATACGGGGGTCCACGCGATGGTCAAACGACGATATGTTTGTACGATTCTCCTTGTGAACGGCGAGATTGCAACAGCCTTTGTTCCCTCAGCATATTTCGAATTTCGTTGTTAAAACACGGTGGGGGTTTTTCAGCCTTAATCCACTTACTTGACGTATAATTCTTCGGAATATAATTCACAATCTATTTAAATTTTGCCCATAATTCCGCTACGTCCATCGTACTGGAACTAAATGATGTCAATTCCTTCTCTAAGTGGGATGCTCTTTATAGCAGAAATACTCTCCTAGCTTTCTTGATTGATTTATTAACTTAAACAATCAAAGTCGCTTTGATGGCATGATGGTCACTATCTCTGTCTCTATACCGACGCCGTCGATAAGGTCAGGCCTGTTCGTAGCTACAAGGTCTAAAATATTCCATTGCATGTGAGCAGTTGAAGTAGCTGCTCAAGGCAATTTTCGGAAAAGGTGTTCAGGATTGTCTTTCTGTACCCGCTGGAATAAATCCGTAGACGTCCCAGTCTATACTCGGTAAGTTAAAGTCGCCTTCAGCTAATATTGCATGATCTCGGTATTTCTTCACTACTAGCTGAAGACTTTATGTCAATGATTCTAAAACTGAAACAGCGGACTCGAATGGCCGGTAAAGCATCCAACAGTTAACTTGTTTTCATCTAAACCTGTTATACTTGACCAGATAACTTCACTGTCACACCCAGATTCGACCGCGTTAGAGACAATATTTTTGTCAACTGCAATGAATACACCACCTCCTCTGGCGTCTAATCGGTATTTTCGACATAAATTTCATGAATCACTAGATACCTCAGAGCTCCCTACTTCATAAAGGAAGGAGAAACAGAGGCGCTGGAGTCCCGCGAAATCCCCAGAGGTATTTCCTCGTCGCAACCGGCTTGGTAGAATGTCGGCGATGTCTGCAGATTCGCCTGCCGATCGATAGTTTCTGGGGCGCCGTGTTCCTGCCTAAAGGGGATGAAATGACGGCCGCGGTTCAGATGGGGACAGCGCGTTGGCATCTACGGACACCTCAGTCCAAGAATGTCCAACCTTCGTCGATTTCTTGGTATTGGTGAGGGGGGAGTGGGGGTCTCTGGTGTTGGTACAAACTAAAAAAGTGGCTTATAATTAGAATTGCTTCAACCTCCATCGGCTTCCATCACTGATGGTTGTCCATCACTGTTGGTGTCTATAACGAAGATGGAGGTTGTAGTGGTGGCAAGTAGCATGTTGGGCAGGCTTTTCCTGGACGTGGTTGCCAGAGTCACACCCAGCCGGCCTTTAACGGGAATTTGGTTGGTGAAGGGTGAGGGGGAGTACGTCTCTTTGGCGGCCAGAGCTGACTGCGACTCCTAACTATGTGCTACTGTCCGGTCGCTACTTCAGACATATGCCTCCCTCTATTGCTGAAGACGACGCCTTGGGTGCACAGAGGGTTCCAGCCAGATATCCAAACCCAGTCGTGGGAGCCCACGCAATAAAAAGGCTGTCTGCGTAGGCGGCGGGCCCGCTGAGTAGGGCGCAACAGGTTGAGAGGGTGCACGTTCTGCGGCGGTGAAAAATTTCAGCCGCAGTAGGTCCATTTATGGGGGTGAACCGACAGGTTGCAAGGAAGCTGGTGAGTGCTTACCCGGAGTAGGCTGTCGTCAATATCCTGCACATCTGCGTTTTGAACGTCCCGACCATCTGCTCGGTTTTCAAATTGGGTGCTTGATGGAAAGAGGCGGTGGTGAAATGCTCAGTAACGATACGTTTACAAAGGTCCTGAAACACAGACTTTGAGAGTTGACATCCGTTGTCGGAAACCATGGTAGAAGATGTCTCCTCTATTGCAAACATGTTGACGATGGCATGACTGGTAGCTGCTTTGGCAGTAATAGCCATCCACGCCACATGTGGGAAGTTAGAGAGGGTGCCGACAACTAGTAACCAAATTGCTCCTCGAAATGGTCCAGCGACGTCAATATCTGCTCTTTGCCAGGAGTGGTTAGGGCATAGTCAGGGCTAAAGCTGTGCCTGGAGTTCGTTGAATGTAGGTACAGGCCTGGCAGTTCCGGGCTGTATGATCTACTGCGGCATGAGCACCACGTCTGCCCTCACAGCTGAGTGGCCAGCACGACGGTATACCAAACGAGGGGCCCGGGTTCGATTTCCGGACGGATCGGGGACTGGGTGTTGTGCTGTCTTCATCATCATTTCATCCTCTTCTACAAGCAACTCGCCGGAGTGGCGTAAAATAAAAAGACTTGTACCGGAAGGCCGGGCTTCCCGCAGGTGGGGCTCTCGACCTAGCCACACGTATTTTCATTATTATCGTTATCAACACCAGGCCAGTATTCGTGACGCCGCACTATTGTCCTCATACTGTTAATTCCCCAAAGTGCAGTGTGGTGGAGCTTCAGAATGGGATGGGGGTGAGGTTAGAGGTGGGGAGGGGGGGGGGGGGGAGGGGCGAGTTTGGGCTGCATTACCACCAGGTATTCAGATTCGTCCGTGGCTTGCAATAACATACCACCTGTTTTGTTAAGCC
Organism: Schistocerca serialis cubense; assembly: GCF_023864345.2. Taxonomy (NCBI): domain Eukaryota; kingdom Metazoa; phylum Arthropoda; class Insecta; order Orthoptera; family Acrididae; genus Schistocerca; species Schistocerca serialis. The sequence continues at coordinate 388,314,243 of NC_064640.1, forward strand.
GGTGTCGTAACAAAAAATAAGTAGACCATGTCGGGTCTGCGCTCTTAGGCAGATGCTTCAGCCACCCCCGTTGTACATCAGATAACACCTTGTTTCTGTTGGTACTTCGTAGGCCATAATTGGAAACGTTAAGAACAGAGTCAGGAAGCATTTGATACGAAAAATAACACAAAGAATTACGTTGGCATGCTGTACCTATGAAGAATTTAAATTACTGTCAATTTAGTTTTAAGGAACTGACATAAAAATGACTTGCTCTAGCAATAATGCGTCCAACCTTATAAAAACTATCGTGGTTATTCCGTCTATGGTACCAGTCGGAGAGGAAAAAGTTCCTTGTACATTTTTAAGATCTTACGAGTGTCTTTAGATCTAATTAACATGAAAAATCAGTGACTGCAGAACACCTTCTTGAGCCAGACGTGTCATACCAGAATGAATCTTTCTTTCTGCAGCAATGTGTGCGATCGAAAATAAAAAAGTAGGAAAACTTAATATACACTCCTGGAAATTGAAATAAGAACACCGTGAATTCATTGTCCCAGGAAGGTGAAACTTCATTGACACATTCCTGGGGTCAGATACATCACATGATCACACTGACAGAACCACAGGCACATAGACACAGGCAACAGAGCATGCACAATGTCGGCACTAGTACAGTGTATATCCACCTTTCGCAGCAATGCATGCTGCTATTCTCCCATGGAGACGATCGTAGAGATGCTGGATGTAGTCCTGTGGAACGGCTTGCCATGCCATTTCCACCTGGCGCCTCAGTTGGACCAGCGTTCGTGCTGGACGTGCAGACCGCGTGAGACGACGCTTCATCAAGTCCCAAACATGCTCAATGGGGGACAGATCCGGAGATCTTGCTGGCTAGGGTAGTTGACTTACACCTTCTAGAGCACGTTGGGTAGCACGGGATACATGCGGACGTGCATTGTCCTGTTGGAACAGCAAGTTCCCTTGCCGGTCTAGGAATGGTAGAACGATGGGTTCGATGACGGTTTGGATGTACCGTGCACTGTTCAGTGTCCCCTCGACGATCACCAGTGGTGTACGGCCAGTGTAGGAGATCGCTCCCCACACCATGATGCCGGGTGTTGGCCCTGTGTGCCTCGGTCGTATGCATTCCTGATTGTGGCGCTCACCTGCACGGCGCCAAACACGCATACGACCATCATTGGCACCAAGGCAGAAGCGACTCTCATCGCTGAAGACGACACGTCTCCATTCGTCCCTCCATTCACGCCTGTCGCGACACCACTGGCGGCGGGCTGCACGATGTTGGGGCGTGAGCGGAAGACGGCCTAACGGCGTGCGGGACCGTAGCCCAGCTTCATGGAGACGGTTGCGAATGGTCCTCGCCGATACCCCAGGAGCAACAGTGTCCCTAATTTGCTGGGAAGTGGCGGTGCGGTCCCCTACGGCACTGCGTAGGATCCTACGGTCTTGGCGTGCATCCGTGCGTCGCTGCGGTCCGGTCCCAGGTCGACGGGCACGTGCACCTTCCGCCGACTACTGGCGACAACATCGATGTACTGTGGAGACCTCACGCCCCACGTGTTGAGCAATTCGGCGGTACGTCCACCCGGCCTCCCGCATGCCCACTATACGCCCTCGCTCAAAGTCCGTCAACTGCACATACGGTTCACGTCCACGCTGTCGCGGCATGCTACCAGTGTTAAAGACTGCGATGGAGCTCCGTATGCCACGGCAAACTGGCTGACACTGACGGCGGCGGTGCACAAATGCTGCGCAGCTAGCGCCATTCGACGGCCAACACCGCGGTTCCTGGTGTGTCCGCTGTGCCGTGCGTGTGATCATTGCTTGTACAGCCCTCTCGCAGTGTCCGGAGCAAGTATGGTGGGTCTGACACACCGGTGTCAATGTGTTCTTTTTTCCATTTCCAGGAGTGTATTATATACCTTGCTTAATGATAACGATTTGCATAAGCAGAAACAAATTCAAGTATAGTACATCTATATGAGATAGCAATACTTGAAAGTATGCTTTCAGAAACGGAGTATACCAGCATTGAGTGTTTGAAGGACAAGTTATGCGACTGTTTAGAGGCACATGTCTCCAGCTCTGGTACACGTAGAAATGCCAGCACCGATTTAAGAGTCAAATTAAAATTACAAAATGACATAGTCCATTAATGAAGTGGACTATCTCGGGCTAATTCATTTTCAGCAAAGGCGGGAATGTCGCAGAACTGTGTTAGGCAAATTCGGTTCCCTTTTTTTGCTCTGCCAGAACAGAACATTATGATCACCCACGAGAAGCTGGTAGGAAGTGGAAAAAAACATGGAAATATCAAAACACAACACATGACCACGCCAAATACGGTATACGAAATCGGCCGGCATTCAAAACAGCTCACAGTCGTCGCGGAATGGATAAATATTGGTTCTGTATGATATTCATCGGAATCTTATACCATTCTTCCTGTAAGACAATGGCAACTCCAGGTAACGATGATGGAGGTAGACAGCGATCACGTACCATTCTCTCCAAAGTAGACCCCAGAGGACTAATAATATTTAGATTTGGCGACTGAGGTGGCTAAGGGAGATGTGAAAATTTATCTTAGTGCTCACTAAAACAGTCCTAGACGATGTGAGTTGTACGAACAGGGGCCCTATCGTCTCGGAACACTGGGGAACAAATATTGTACCATGGGATGGAACTCATTATCCAAAATGATAATTCTTGACAGTAATGTGACCTTATAGACCAACCATGGGACCCATGGAATATCACGATATGGCTACCCAAACCATCAGCGAACTCTAGCCTCATTTCACTCTTGGCATCCAACAGTCTTCATCGTAGCCTTGGGTCGGCGTACGCCAGACGTAAACTCGTCCAGAAGTTGGAAACAGTGCGAAACAAGACTCATCTGACCAAATGACTTTTCAGTTTATTCATAGCCCAGGTTTCATGATTTCGGCATCACGTTTTCCTATTATGGGCATTTGTATCACTCTAATGTGGTTTTGGAATTTCCAGATTATGGAACTCCCTTCGTGTTGGCTTGGTCTTGATAGGATTCGCGAGTTCGACACTCGGTTTTGCAGTAACTTCTACAGCTGACGGCTAATTATTTTTCTTCGCAATCCTCTTCAGTGCACATTGGACTCGCATTCGGGAGGACGACGGTTCAGTCCCGCGTCCGGCCATCCTGATTTAGGTTTTCCGTGATTTCCCTAAATCGCTCCAGGCTAATGCCAGGATGGTTCCTTTGAAAGGGCACGGCCGACTTCCTTCCCCGTCCTTCCCTAATCCAGTGAGACCGAGGACCTCGCTGTCTGGTCTCCTTCCCCCAAAAAACCCAACCTCTTCAATGACTGTCTGTCACGATCACTCAACACACAGATTTTTCCGCGTTGGACTTAACGGATAAGGTTTTTGGGATTTCCCTGTATGTGTTATAAATCTTCGCCACGTTACCTCTTGAAATACCAAACACATCGGCTACCTAAATTAAGGAGCACCCACCATGTGACCACAAACATTTTACACATGTTCGAGGTCATTTGGCTCCTAAATACCTGTAATGCACCCATAACTGCACTGTTCTGACCACGCATAACACTTGCAAAGTATTGAGAGTAATGCACAGGTGTCATTCGTTGGCATATGCAACAATGCCACCTACAGCCATGGACAGCATCTGCATTTATTTGCAAGCCAGCATTTCTGGCAATGTTTCCACATTTTGTCCAATCCCTGTATTTCCCTTGAAGGCCACATGAAACGCCGTGAAAGGCTTATCAGTGCCTCAGGGATAAGCAGGAATCAGTCACTCGACATGACGGGCAGCAAGCAGTAGAGCTGCTGATTGACTGTAATGTCACAAATATCAAATGTCTCAGGACTAGGAGTGTCATGAATCGGCGAACCTCATTATTAAACTCTTTGATAGGTTCTTAAACTGTATATACACACGGCGTCCCAGAAATGTTTCAAAAAACTTCGAGGCGTTCTAGAGAGTATCTTCAGGAACAAATCAAGAACAGGAACCCCTATCCGTAAACGTCATCCAACGACGCTACAGAGGTTCGTAGTTTTTGGCACCGGTGCCAGCCACTAGGCCAACGATTCGGCAGCAAACGTGACTTTGTACGGCGACGGACCGTAGGCGGAACGTTTTTCAATGTTTTTTGTTATTCAGTGATCACGACAGACTGCCACGATTCACAGAGGAGAAGATGGAGCTAGCTGCTGCGTAGACTGGCCTTGCCTCATATGATTGGTTGGTTGGTTGATTTGGGGGAGGGGACCAAACAGCGAGGGTTCAAATGGCTCTGAGCACTACGGGACTTAACATCTGAGGTCATCAGTCCCCTAGAACTTAGAACTACTTAAACCTAACTAACCTAAGGACATCACACACATCCATGCCCGTGGCAGGATTAGAACCTGCGACCGTAGCGGTTGCACGGTTCCTGACTGAAGGGCCTACAACGGCTCGGCCACTCCGGCCGGCAAAACAGCGAGGTCACCGGTCCCATTGGATTAGGAAAGGATGGGGAAGGAAGTCGGCCGTGCCATTTCAAAGGCACGATCCCGGCATTTGCCTGAAGCGATTGAGGGAAATCACGGAAAATCTAAATTGGGATGACCGGACACGGATTTAAACCGTCGTCCTCCCTAATGCAAGTCCAATGTGCTAACCATTTCACCGCCTCGCTCGGTTGTTTCATATGAATGCGATGTTCTGTTGCCTTGGTGGATGACGGTTTCAGATACGGGTCTCCATTGCAGTTTATTTTTCTTCTGTATACCGAAAAACATAGGAGAGAACAGAAGCTTACAGGAGAAAATTAAACTACAGATGGAAACCGTAGCCGGAACCATCATCTACAGAGACAACTTCCTCACCAGCTAGTGCACTAGCTGTACATTGGTTAAAATGCACAAGATCATAATAATAATGTTGTGCATATTTTAATTTAATATGGAGGTGGAATTTTATATTTGACGGCGGCTTACGGCTGTACTTTAATGTACCTCTGCCACAAAAAAAAAGCTCTGAGCACTATGGGACTTAACATCTATGGTCACCAGTCCCCCTAGAACTTAAACCTAACTACATCACACAACACCCAGTCATCACGAAGGAGAGAAAGTCCCTGACCCCACCGGGAATCGAACCCGGGAACCCGGGCGTGGAAAGCGAGAACGCTACCGCACGACCACGAGCTGCGGACCTTCTGCCACAACATGTAATCCAGTTGTCCATCTTTTCCTTCCGAAGAAGACGTTTTTATAAACGTTGAAACCATGGTAAAGGGGTTTTAATAAACCTTACAATTTGCATCTGACTGGCTGTTTACTACTTCTGCAATAAGATTTCATTCTACGGTTACTGCTCCAGTCATGTACAAAGCTTTAAAATCTGTTGTTTGCTTTGTATTGGCTGAAGGATCAGTGAATTTAGTAATGTATGATTCGGATCCATAGTTTTGAGGGGTATCTTGAAAAAATTAACTTTGTTTGAACAACGCGGGCGTAGTCGCAACCACTAATTACATGGGGAATGAGTATATGATTAGCAACACTTCTCCAATTCAGTTCCAAGATGGTAGGGGGCCGTTGGTGGGGAGGCTTGCGTGCCTCAACGATTCAGATAGCCGTACCGTAGGTTCAACCACAACGGAGGGGTATCTGTTGAGAGGCCAGACAAACGTGTGGTTCCTGAAGAGGGCCAGCAGCATTTTCAGTAGTTGCAGGGGCAACAGTCTGGATGATTGACTGATCTGGCTTTGTAACACTAACCAAAACGGTCTTGCTGTTGTGGTACTGAAAACGGCTGAAAGCAAGGGGAAACTACAGCCGTAATTTTTCCCGAGGGCATGCAGCTTTACTGTATGGTTAAATGATGATGGCGTCCTCTTGGGTAAAATATTCCGGAGGTAAAATAGTCCCCCATTCGGATCTGCGGGCGGGGACTACTCAGGAGAACGTCGTTATGAGGAGAAAGAAAACTGGCATTCTACGGATCGGAGCGTGGAATGTCAGATCCCTTAATCGGGCAGGTAAGTTAGAAAATTTAAAAAGGGAAATGGATAGGTTAAAGTTAGATATAGTGGGAATTAGTGAAGTTCGGTGGCAGGAGGAACAAGACTTCTTGTCAGGTGAATACAGGATTATAAATACAAAATCAAATAGGAATAATACAGGAGTAGGTTTAATAATGAATAAAAAAATAGGAATGCGGGTAAGCTACTACAAACAGCATAGTGAACGTATTATAGTGGCCAAGATAGACACGAAGCACATGCCTACTACAGTAGTACAAGTTTATATTCCAACTAGCTCTGCAGATGACGAAGAAATTGAAGAAATGTATGATGAGATAAAAGAAATTATTCAGGTAGTGAAGGGAGACGAAAATTTAATAGTCATGGGTGACTGGAATTCGACAGTAGGAAAAGGGAAAGAGGAAACATAGCAGGTGAATATGGATTGGGGCTAAGAAATGAAAGAGGAAGCCGTCTGGTAGAATTTTGCACAGAGCATAACTTAATCATAGCTAACACTTGGTTCAAGAATCATAAAAGAAGGTTGTATACATGGAAGAATCCTGGAGGTACTAAAAGGTATCAGATAGATTATATAATGGTAAGACAGAGATTTAGGAACCAGGTTTTAAATTGTAGGACATTTCCAGTGGCAGATGTGGACTCTGACCACAATCTATTGGTTATGAAATGTAGATTAAAACTGAAGAAATTGCAAAAAGTTGGGAATTTAAGGAGATGGGACCTGGATAAACTGACTAAACCAGAGGTTGTACAGAGTTTCAGGGAAAGCATAAAGGAACAATTGACACGAATGGGGGAAAGAAATACAGTAGAAGAAGAATGGGTAGCTCTGAGGGATGAAGTAGTGAAGGCAGCAGAGGATCAAGTAGGTAGAAAGACGAGGGCTAGTAGAAATCCTTGGGTAACAGAAGAAATATTGAATTTAATTGATGAAAGGAGAAAATATAAAAATGCAGTAAATGAAGCAGGCAAAAAGGAATACAAACGTCTCAAAAACGAGATCGACAGGAAGTGCCAAATGGCTAAGCAAGGATGGCTAGAGGACAAATGTAAGGATGTGGAGGCTTATCTCACTAGGGGTCAGTTAGACACTGCCTACAGGAAAATTAAAGAGACCTTTGGAGAAAAGAGAGCCACATGTACGAATATCAAGAGCTCAGATGGAAACCCAGTTTTAAGCAAAGAAGGGAAAGCAGAAAGGTGGAAGGAGTATATAGAGGGTCTGTACAAGGGCGATGTACTTGAGTACAATATTACGGGAATGGAAGAGGATGTAGATGAAGATGAAATAGGAGATATGATACTGCGTGAAGAGTTTGACAGAGCACTGAAAGACCTGAGTCGAAACAAGGCCCCGGGAGTAGACAATATTCCATTAGAACTACTGACGGCCTTGGGAGAGCCAGTCCTGACAAAACTCTACCATCTGGTGAGCAAGATGTATGAGACAGGAGAAATACCCTCAGACTTCAAGAAGAATATAATAATTCCAATCCCAAAGAAAGCAGGTGTTGACAGATGTGAAAATTACCGAACTATCAGTTTAATAAGTCACATCTGCAAAATACTAACGCGAATTATTACAGACAAATGGAAAAACTGGTAGAAGCCGACCTCGGGGAAGATCAGTTTGGATTCCGTAGAAATGTTGGAACACGTGAGGTGATACTGACCTTACGACTTATCTTAGAAGGAAGATTAAGGAAAGGCAAACCTACGTTTCTAGCATTTGGAGACTTACGGAAAGCTTTTGACAATGTTGACTGGAATACTCTCTTTCAAATTCTAAAGGTGGCAGGGGTAAAATACAGGGAGCGAAAGGCTATTTACAATTTGTACAGAAACCAGATGGCAGTTATAAGAGTCGAGGGGCATGAAAGAGAAGCAGTGGTTGGGAAGGGAGTGAGACAGGGTTGTAGCCTCTCCCCGATGTTATTCAATCTGTATATTGAGCAAGCAGTAAAGGAAGCAAAAAAAATTCCGAGTAGGCATTAAAATTCATGGAGAAGAAATAAAAACTTTGAGGTTCGCCGATGAGATTGTAATTCTGTCAGAGACAGCAAAGGACTTGGAAGGGCAGTTGAACGGAATGGACAGTGTCTTGAAAGGAGGATATAAGATGAACATCAACAAAAGCAAAACGAGGATAATGGAATTAGTCGAATTAAGTCGGGTGATGCTGAGGGAATTAGATTAGGAAATGAGACACTTAAAGTAGTAAAGAAGTTTTGCTATTTGGGGAGCAAAATAACTGATGATGGTCCAAGTAGAGAGGATATAAAATGTAGACTGGCAATGGTAAGGAAAGCGTTTCTGAAGAAGAAAAATTTGTTAACATCGAGTATAGATTTAAGTGTCAGGAAGTCGTTTCTGAAAGTATTTGTATGGAGTGTAGTCATGTATGGAAGTGAAACATGGACGATAAATAGTTTGGGAGAGTAGAAGCTTTCGAAATGTGGTGCTACAGAAGAATGCTGAAGATTAGATGGGTAGATCACATAACTAATGAGGAAGTATTGAATAGGATTGGGGAGAAGAGAAGTTTGTGGCACTACTTGACTAGAAGAAGGGATCGGTTGGTAGGACATGTCCTGAGGCATCAAGGGATCACAAATTTAGTATTGGAGGGCAGCGTGGAGGGTAAAAATCGTAGAGGGAGACCAAGAGATGAATACACTAAGCAGATTCAGAAGGATGTAGATTGCAGTAGGTACTGGGAGATGAAGGAGCTTGCACAGGATAGATTAGCATGGAGAGCTACATCAAACCAGTCTCAGGACTGAAGACCACAACAACAAATGGTAGAGGAGCTGAGGGATTCTACCACTCCCGTCTTGAGGCAGTGCACACTAGGAGAAGTATGGAGACCCATTATTAGGAACAGACAGTAAAAATCTTCTCGAGCAATTATGACACTCTTGTGAACTGAAGCCAGGAATTTTGTCGTCCACACGTTCAGTGTGTCAGCATCATCAGCTGCCTGCTTTTAGGCGACTCCACTGTCATTGCATTTTGACATCAGCATGGTGATTACTCTATCCTTATTTTTCGCATTCGGTAGAAAATGTACTTGTGAAACTGTTGAAGTCATGGTGCTACCAATTTGTATCTCCACGAACTGCTTTTTGGTCGACCTCCTCAAGGGCTCCATGTACTTGGTGGTCTTCTGTCCTTCCGAGTACTCATCGAACACAACTGTCGCACTTCGAAATTTGGAAATTTGTGGTAAGGACTGTGGGACCAAACTGCTGACATCATCGGTCCCAAGGCTTACGCACTACTTAATCTAACTTAAACTAACTTACGCTAAGGGAAACACACACACCCATGCCCGAGGGAGGACTCGAACCTCCGACGGGGGGAGCCTCCCGAACCGTGACAAGACGCCTCAGATCGCACGGCTAACCCGTGCGGCTCGCACGTCGATGTACTTATTTTGTACATAATGGAGGTATGAGACGCAAACTTGTTCGAGGGTGTGCCCACTGGACGATACGAATCTGTGCAACAAAGGGACCCCATCAATCACATATTTGGTTCCAGACCGGTGGGGGTGGAAGACGGCAAAAGATTTGTTTGGCTCCCCATTACCACACGAAAATACCCGGCTCTAGCGAGGCTCCCTCAGCTTATATCTCGCAGACGTAAGACAAACTGCCATGGTCGGTGTGGGTCTAGAGCAGGGCCGCACAAACACGGAATACCGCACGCGTGCAAAGCGAGGTGCAGCGAGTGCCTGCACAGTGCATCGGTTCAACTCGGCATACTTCGCCTCAACTCGGCTTGCTGGGTGAGGCCGACGCTGTGCGCTGCCGAATGCGCAGCCAGACGGCTTAGTCAACATTGGAATACGTAAGCGTTAGACAATTACCGGAATAATGGAACCATCTGCTCCAAAAAAAGGGAAAATTGCTGAAAGTCAATTTAAACCGGAATGGGAACTCTCCTACTTTTTTGTGCGTTGTGACGATAAAGCCAAATGTCTAATCTGCGGTACACTAATTACGTGTGTCAGAAAATCGTCTATTGAAAGGCACTACAGCAAATTGCATTCAGAAAAGTATAGTGGTATAACAGGAGATGCCAGAGATGAAGAATTACGGAAGTTGCAAACTCTTGCAGAAGAGAATACTGTATCTACAAACGAGGTTTGTTGCAAGTACGTTAGCATGTATATTTTGGTTAAAGGTCATGCGAAACGAAGTAACATATGTTTAGATTCCTTAGTTTTCGTTTTCGCAAAAATTATTTCTACCATATCTATTTTTCTCTGCTTTAGGGTGAAGAAGATGAGGGGTGTTGCGAAAGGACTCTCAAAGCTAGTTACAAAGTTGCTCTACGTTTAGCAAGAGCTGGTAGGCCATTTATGGACGGGCCATTAATAAACAACATTATGTTGGACTAGTAGAGACAATGAATCCCACATTAGCTCCCGCATACAGCAGAATACCACTTTCCAGAATGACAATACATCGGAGAATCAACGACATTGCTGAGAATTTGCATGAACAACTGGCAGCCAAAATTGAAAACTTCCTAGCGTACTCCATCGCACTTGATGAGTCCACGGATATTAACGACACGGCTCAGTTAGCAATATTTTTGCGTGGCGTGGACGACGACCTACATGTAACGAAAGAGCTCCTGGATATGATTTCGTTGAAGGACACTGTTAAAGAGGCGGATATTTTAGCAGCTGTTGAAATGGCAGCTGAAGGAATAGGACTCCCTTGGGAAAAGCTGTTTTCCTTAACCACAGACGGGGCACCAGCAATGTGCGGTAAAGCAAAAGGGTTTATTGGCCTACTGTGGAAAAAACTTAACATGCCGAATTTACCTTCCGTTCATTGTTTTGCACACCAAGAGGCTCTTTGTGCGAAAGTTATCGGTCTTCAAGATGTGATGAAGGTAGTGGTGCGTATCGTGAACTACGTTCGTTCTCATGGACTCACTCATCGTCAATTCAAAGAATTTTTGATTTCCTTTGAAGAGGAGTATCCAGATATTCCCTACCACGCTGAGGTGCGCTGGCTGAGCAAAGGGAAAGTGATTTCCCGAATTTTTCGACTACGCCACACTGTGGCTCAGTTTTTGGAGAGCAAATGACGTCCGGAGCCACTTTTTCATGACCCTGAATGGGTAGCTGATTTAGGATGTTTAGCAGACATTATGGCTCTCCTAAATGATTTTAGTCTGAAACTCCAAAAAGAAAACAATCTCATCAACGATATGATCAGCAAAATAAACGCTTTCCAGTATAAACTGAAGCTCCTTAAAAACAACCTTTCAGAGAAAAATACGCAACACTTACCTGAACTATGTAAGCGAGATATAAATGGTACCTTTATTAATACAGCCTGATTTTTATAACCGCTCTAATCAAAACGGTACTATATTTTTGTTTGACAGCATCTGTGAAGGAAGGAGCACGCTTTGAAAAATACGTCGAGGTGCTACAATCCCTTGAAAATGCGTTTAACGACCGATTCCAGGTAATGTGCCGGTATATGACATACAGCTAAATAAAGGAGATTGCGTTACATATGCAAGTGTAACATTACATTAAAACCAATAGTACACATTACATGTTTATTAAAATCTATCGCATTTTAGTACGTCGAAACAACGGCTTACATTACTTTCATTTATTAACATTGGCTTTGTTATTGTTTCAGGAAATTACCTACCTGCAGCCAATTCTCGATGTTTTTGTGGAACCTTTTTCGATGTATATTGAAAGTGCGCCTTCAGATTTACATTTCGAACTAATTGATTTGCAAAGCGATGTTCACAGAAAGGATGTGTTTTACAACACAAAAGGTTTGCTCCAATTCTATCAGAATTTGCCGAAGGAAGAATTTCCCAAGTTACACAGAGAAGCAGCGAAGATTATTTCTATGGTCGGTTCCACTTGTGTACGTGAAAGGTTTTTTTTCTGTTTTGTCTTGTACAAAAACTAGATTGCGTGCGAGTAATTCTAATTGCAATTTTAAAAATTCTCTCAGAATTGCTGTCAGCCAATCTTTTGTTCCAGATCTTAGTAGCATAATTGCAAATAAAATGAAGAGCACATAGGAAGATACATTTTTGTTGAAACCAAATTTAAAATTGTTACCATTACAGTTATTATATAAATCTCTTTTGTACCGGTACACTAAACTAAGCTCTCCACCTAGTGTACATTAGTATTTGCCAATGACGAAGACAACAGGGTATAAGCTTTGAAACAGGTCGGGACAGGCGGCGCGAGCGACACAAGCTAAGGAAGTGAGAGGCAGCGCTGTTGCGCAAAGCCGAGGAGTGGGGGGTCTGCACCGTCGTCAACATAGCGCAGCCGTCTTCTGCGCTCTGCACTGTGCGACACACCGGTGCATGCACCTTGGGCGGCCCTGCTCTAGAGGAGCAGAACTCTGCACGAAACTGGGCCAACAATGTGAAGGGTCGTGCTCCAGCATCGACGACGATTTTCATGTAGAAAAGCAGCTGAGGCAACAGAAAGTATTAATTCATGTATTATTTTGCAGCATTATGCATCTTTACTAATCAGTACAGGTATTTATTCATACATCGATAGTTCACTACGCAGCTCATCTGTTCCTTGTATCCATGTTCTCTCACTAAATGCCTTCTTTCTTTTCCAGATCGAGAACCTACAAGAGGTGATGGCCCAATCTTGGGCTCGACATTCACTCGTTTCCTGATGTATGTACATTTCACAATTATCTTTCTGTTCAGTGTCATGTACCTAATGTGTTGTAAACATAATATGTTAATGTTTTCATCAATTCAATCAAAACGTCCTCTTTTACGCATAATACAACGAAAGTATAACACCGATGAGAGATGCACAAGTGCGACGTGTCGTTTAGCTACTGAACGCACAGAATTTTTTTTTTTTTTTTTTGTAATTTTCGCTTTGTTTCTTCCCCCATTGTGAGTAAATTGGATGTTACAGACGTCTAATGGAGGACATTTGATGTACTACCACGTTGTATATGGGTCTTTGTTGATGACACGTAAGCCGGCCGAAGTGGCCGTGCGGTTAAAGGCGCTGCAGTCTGGAACCGCAAGACCGCTACGGTCGCAGGTTCGAATCCTGCCTCGGGCATGGATGTTTGTGATGTCCTTAGGTTAGTTAGATTTAACTTGTTCTAAGTTCTAGGGGACTAATGACCTCAGCAGTTGAGTCCCATAGTGCTCAGAGCCATTTGATGACACGTATATTTTTCGATTTGTAGGGGATGGGAGTGAGAATTTTGACGTTATCACAGAAGGGCCAAAAATCACTACTTTTCAGCGTGGTCTGGCACCGATATCGCTCTTCTGAAACTCGAACGTGACTAGAGATTTTTTAGGATATTTTGTCTACTTTAATTTTGTATAAAGTGATTACTTTCGTGCTTTTCGAGATAAAATAAAAACGGAGCCACTGAGTAAAAAAATTTCCGCAATTTTGTTACGGGAAAACTAACATTTGCCTGGGATGGGCGTATCCTCGATTCCTAGAGCTTCGCTAAGCCACCATAATCGATGGTCTAGTTACGGCTGAGTAGAGGAACGCTCAACCCAGTTTGCAAAAAAATGGGACTTAACTTCTGAGGTCAACAGTCCCCTAGAACTTAGAACTACTTAAACCTAACTAACCTAAGGACATCACACACGTCCATGCCCGAGGCAGGATTCGAACCTGCGACCATAGCGGTCGCGCGGTTCCAGACTGTTGCGCCTAGAACCGCTCGGCAACCCCGGCCGGCCCCAGTTTTCAGTCACCGATGAAGACAACAGCATCGTCTTAGATAGGCCGCCAGTGTATTAAATGTGTTAGACAGAACTCTAATGTGGAATTACGTCAATTATTCTTCAGGGGAAGAGTCTTGTAAATTTTGTCTGTATGAAGTGATACTTTAGTTGCAATCACTCAGAACATTCCTCTGGAAATGGATTGTAGCAAGTTAAGTAAATCTTCATATTTATATTGCAATAAAGTGAACTAATATTTTGTGGGTTATAGTTCCAGTCAATCTCCTCCTGTGGCAAACCAAAGAACTCGGCGAGTGTATTTTTGTCCGACACAACAAGACTGGACAGACCCTTGTTAATCAACATTACAGAAGATGCTGGAAATGGCCACCGCCTGACGCCATTTTGCCACTAACTTTTGCATTGCAGACTTCGATGAAGCTTTTGCCGAAACACACTCAGTCTCAAACTTTTGCACAAATGGTGCCCCACTCGTTGTCCACGAATTGTGCTTCGCATAACACTCGACAAAAGAACAAGCACTGTTTTGTCGTGAGCCCCATATTGTGTTGCATTCAGCTGCGCACTTAACACGCCTGCTCACTCAGATGTAATGACACAGCGAAGTACTCGGTACATACCATGCGCAGACGTGTGACAGCAATCGACTGGTGCATCGAAATCACGGTTCCCAGCATTTTCTCTGATCAACATATACCTTGTTCGTTAAAAACGGTCGATTCCTAGTCAGTGTTTCTAACATTTTGCCGATCAATTTTATTTTTCTCACCCTGTATTAGAACCAAGTGTTTCACATTGCCGAGAACAGCCTTCACAAAATGACAGTTGCAGCCAAGAACTTACTCCAGACAGTCATGACCAAAACACTGAAACTTAAAGGGAAAGAGGCAATACTTGGAAATTGCTAAACAGATTGCGCTTACAGAGGGCAGAAATGTTCCGTTACTCTAGAAGCTAAATTAAACCTTTACACAGTAGATACTGTTGCGAAAAAGCTGTTCGGATAAACGGGAGAGATATCGCACTCACGAGAGTTCGGTCGAGGTGACAAAGGGAGGTGATTTCAGTGACTTCTTAGCACATGGCGATGTCGAAGGAGGCTTGTAGCATCCAGTAGGCTGCTAAAACGCTCATGCCCGGAGGAGTTGCTCTCGCCGCGTTCAAATGGCGGCACTTTATGGCGGTTGACATTACGAGTAATTCGATTGCTTTGGGCAATCAGGGCTGAAACCAGAAATTGTTATTAACCCTATCCTGCCCGACGGACTTTAAAGTCCCGGTCACTTCCTAGAATGATCAACATTATGGAGTGGAATTTATGGACCGGCACACTGTCGGGATGTTTGTGTACCCCTGCTGTAACACGGGAAACTCTTGGGCTGTGACAGTTAAATATCTCTGACCACAGCGGACGGAAGAAAGTGACAGACTGTCGTACCGCTGTGTTCTTCATATCATCATAAGGTTTAACGAGCGTTGCTACCGTGGAAGGATATTATTGTGCTTTGATATCTATAATACGGTTTCGTATTGGTTTGGTTAATGAAAAATGATATTACTAATGCAATAAGTAAATAACCCGATCAGACACGATGAACGTATCCTGGCGGTAATCAGGAGTCCCACTTGTGTCTTGTACTTAAGTTAAGACAAATATATGTATTACAATGCACTAATCTGGTTTTAGGTGCTTTGGTAATATTCCCCGTAATATATTAAGTCCTTCGGGAAAGTTTTTCACGGTTTGGTTACGAAAAGGTTAACCTCATGACACTGTATTCAAATACCCTACTGGCCGCTGTTAAACCGGTTTAATACATATCAGGTAATATAATTGTTTTATGTATAAGCCAGTATGGTTGTTGGGTGTGGTAGACGTCAGAGCAGTCTTCTGTATGTAGAGAACCTCCACACATTTTACACTACCAAGAACTTTCACTTTTTTTTACTCTGTGGCCACAGCTCGCAATTTGATGCGACTGGGTTAATTTTACCACCGACATGGTACAAGTTGGAGACACTCCCATCCATTCACTTAAAGGCTTTGACACTCCATCTAGGAAGAAGCTATCAAACGGTTACAAGTAGAGTCTCAGATGTTCTCATCATTATTGTCTGTCGAAGAAGTGTAAATTCAAGTGGAACAGCTAGTGTACGTTATGGAGTCAGGAAATGTCTTCCTACCAACGTGCTACTTAGTCTGTATAACAGATTTTAGTGATTGTGCTAGCCACATATTTGTGAAGTATAATTAATACTAAATAACGGCACTTGAGGGCAACATTTACACATTTGCAGCTCTTTCGGGTGTTCAGCAGCGTGCAGCAGCAAGACGCATCTAATCGAGTGGCGGGAGGACGCTATCGCCGAGTGCTGGGCGCGAACTCAGTCCCTCGTGCTTTTGCCGCCTCCGTCAGACGAAGAAATGGTTCTTGGCCAACGTTTTGACTTCAGTTGGCTGAGCGCTATGTCTCACGCTTTACTGTAAGTGAAGTCACTGTCTCTATTGATTAG
Organism: Schistocerca serialis cubense; assembly: GCF_023864345.2. Taxonomy (NCBI): domain Eukaryota; kingdom Metazoa; phylum Arthropoda; class Insecta; order Orthoptera; family Acrididae; genus Schistocerca; species Schistocerca serialis. The sequence continues at coordinate 388,330,577 of NC_064640.1, forward strand.
GCCGCCGGCCACTCGAATTTCAACAGACACATTTAGAACACAGTCCCAAAGGACGAAATCGACCTGTTCATATATGAAGACAACCAGATCAATAGAGACAGCAATGCGTGGAGCACTTACTTTTAGTGCAACACTAGACAGGTTTAGGCAAACAGTCCAACTGCCAATAATGGTTCACTATCGTGCTATAGGAAACCGCTAAGCTACGCTGTTGTGAGCGACAATAATTGCCCTTGCAATGAATACAGAGGACAAAAATTTTCATCAGATTGACAAGAAGATTAGTTTCCAGTCGCGGCTGTGAAGATCGTATTTTTTAAGTGAGGGTAGTTAAATGGGGAAACACAGCCCTATCTAGAGCAGATCGCAGTAACATGAGGTGATACCCGTGTCCGTTTGTCGTGGATTAATATCCCATCGATATCGAGGTCATTAGAGGCGGAACACAAGCTCAGACTGTGTCAAGGATGAGGAAGGAAATCGGCCGTGCCTTTACGAAGGATCCATCTCAGCATTTGCCTGGAGCAGTTTAGGGGAACTGTGGGAAACCTAAATGTGGATGACCGGACGCGGATTTCAACCGTCGTCCTCCAGATTGCGAGTGCATTGTGCTATACATTGCGTCACCTCGCTCGAACTGAAATATTCTGCAGAATGTACATACAAAGTAATTTCCTGCGGCGTCTGAGCTGGAAAATTTTCGTTGTCCGTTCGTCTCGAATTCAGATTTTTCGCGGATGAATTGCTAGAGGGACTTGACAATGTACTTAACGATGACTGCGTTTAATTTATGCCCATGACGTAGGCATCTTTTCCGTCCGAGTAAATCCGCGTGTCGAGTGGAGTTTTTGATGACTGAGTCAGTCAAATTAATATGATAACTTTTAATCGCAGCAGCACCGTAGGGTGTGCGAATCTGAACTTTACTGGTGAGATTCAATTACCTTCTCCCGCAGTTACCCTTACCTTTGCGTTAAGTACTATGTGAAGATTGCTTGTTCTACGTGATGTTTCAAAGATAAACATAAAACGAACTTTCTTTGAAGTGACAGCCCTAATTTAAGTAGTTTGAATCACGAGGAACATTTTTAAAGATTATTTTCCAAGTTGCAGTAGGGCGGGGACTGCACATTTTAGCAGAGAAGCCAGCGGAGCAAGTGAAAACAAACGTAATCATATATGCAGCTATATTCAGAGTTGCACTGGCATAACATGATCTGTCGTCATTGCGTGATATGCATAAAGAACATAATTACTCATCCGCTAGCTGTCGTGCAGGTAGCTTCTGTTAATACTCCTCCGGCCACGAACTGGAACCAGCGAAGCTTAGGATAAAAAAAGGGGCTAGACCGGTTTCTTCAGATGTTATGCGGAGATCGTGTCACTCGATTATTTCATCTCAGAGGCTTAAAATGACAGCGGCTACTTCTGACCCACAATAAAAGAAATTTTATCTATTTGACGTACTGACATTTTGTTGATACCTATATATGAAAGATGATCTGACGCGATAAGGTGGACGAGAACTCGTAAACCAGTCTAATTTACTCCAAAGAGTCATTTTGCCTGCATATTGTGTCATCAGGGAGAAGACATTCGCTTTCCGTTTCACAGGATTGAAGTGCTAAAACAATGTCAACGTGCAAAGTGCTACTGTGGGTACACTGTGAGACCATTACTTGCGCTTAAAGGAAGAGGGGTTAAAGTTTATGGTCCCACCGATGTTGATATCGTTAGAGGCAGATTGTAAGTTCAGCTGGGCGTGGACAGGCCGGGAAAGGAGCAGTGGCATCACCGAAGAGATGTAGGGAAACAGAAGAAAATTCAAGTTGCAGTAAGTAGTACTCTGTCTCACTGGTCTAGTAATACTAAACACCTGTTTTCGGCTGTTAGTCACTTATCTTCACGTTTCCTACAAAACATACTCTAACGTTACCAACACTGACATGCAAATTCTACAAGAAAATCCACTTACGCAATCGAACTACTAGAATGATTACAATTAGCGGTGAGTAGAAAACTTCATCACAGAGATTTTGGACACACGCACACACACACACACACACACACACACACACACACACACACACACACACACACACGCACACAGGGTGGTCCCTCGTAAAAAACGACAGGCGCATTTTCTCTGGTATTGCGGAAGATTTTTGTAATTTTTTCTTTGCAACGTGTAGCTGAAGTCAGCCCAAGCAAACACTGCTCGTCACGTCCTCATACGACGCCCGATGGCGACGGAAAGCATCTGTTTTTTTTCCATCACAAACAAAATGATTTTTAAAGTGTAATTTTACGTGCCCATTCTACAGGGCGGTCCCAAATTAGTCTAGTGCGATAGTCCTGTTATCGGTTTGTATTAACAAGGACAATAAAACGCGAGGAATAATCAGCACACCAGCAGCAACAGCAGCGCTCTGGTCCGCGTTGACTGCAACCGCCATGAAGAAGAGCTTCTCAGTCGCTTTCTATTGATTATTCTTCGTGTTTTACTGATTCTCTTAATAAATATAGATAAACGAATAACGCACTAGACTAATTTTGGAGCGCTCTATCGAATGTGCACATAAAATTAAACTTTACAAATAATTTTGTTTATAATGTGAAACAAACCGTCACTTTCCGTCGCTACTGTGCGTCGTATGAAAGACGTGATGAGCGTTAGTTGTGTGGGTTGACTCTAGCTACACGTTGCAAAAACGGAACTGCAGACACCACAGAAAATGCGCTTGAATAGCCATAGGAATGGGGGCTAACTGGTATTACTGTAGATGTTTTCATATGTGATACCTTAATATGTACACACATCAGTGTGTTGGTTGTCGGACAGTCTTCCCACAAACACGACACAGACTTAAGAACTGATGTTTTCTGAGTGGTCGTAACTGCACCACTAAATGGACTACGCCTTTCGGTATATGCTAACCGTTTTGTGTATACGCATCCATATTTTGATACCTGACCTGATACAGAGGGAAAATAAGCATTAACGTCTTGCTCTTGCCACACACACTGAGAGATACCAACCTACCTAAAGAACATGACTTACCGTCCCGGCAGTCAGAGTCTGCTGCCCAAGATCGAGGAGCATTTCGCCAGCGCCATTTCGAACCGCTGTGACCTCGCCGGGTGCCTCTCCTGCTCCTTCGAGCCACACCACATACGACACCAGCTCCGAGTCGTCACCTCGCGGAACACCGCATACTACGTACTTCCCCCAAACAGCTAAAGATCGAGAAGCATGTGAAAGACCATGTGTCAAACTGCCCCGCCACCGCCGAGTGGTTCCTTTGCGCCACTTCGTAGAACGTGGCCTGCATCCATCGTCTCTGAGCCTATGTCTTGCAGAACTTCATTCTGTTGTTCACTGTGGCTACCTACAAACATTCCTATGATATTCAGTGTACTCTGACTGGCTAAGCCAGCATTAGATTACGCACCTGCAGACTGTTATTGTATTTGTTTATTAACCTAATAAAGTTCTATTGTTCTGACTACCTGGGCTTATATTTAGTGACCTGTCATTCCCACTCGGCCGTGAAGACAAAGGTAAACATCGGCTAAATCAATTCTGGAAAAGAATGTTCCACTTGCTAGGCGACCCTTAAAGTCCTGAATACGAGGTAACAGGAAAGAATCAATAACTGTTTGAGAGTTACATGTTGCTTTAAAGCATGCACAAAGTCTGATTTTATCCTCTGATTGCCTGGTGGTAACTAGAGGAGAGGCTCAGTAGCTTGCAGAAATGGGTTTCAAAACACCATTTTGTTCCGATCTGTTGAGTTCAGAACCAAATTCTCGCAAATGGCCTTAGGTATCGGACTTGCGTAGTAAATCTTTGGTTTGTGCATTGTCTTTAGACAGTGCACTTCCCGTTGGACAATACCCGTATTAGAAAAATGCTTCGCAAGCAAAGAGAGCTTCATCATGATTTAAGCGAAGTCACAGTCTACTTTACAAGCAAAAGCTGAACGAAGCCCAATTGAGCGTAAGAAGTGTAATGGTAGAATCCTTCTCACTAGAAATCCTAAGAAGTTTGGATCTTACGTGAAGTATCAATCACTGCACTTTCTCCTATATATCTGCAGCTCTTACCCTGCTCTCTGAACAGCACAGCAGAAGTACTCGTTCTCTACTAAGTAAAATCCTCTATGTGCCATCCTATAACACTTCTTGTTCTCTACATCATTGACTGTATCAGGTACTCGACTGTCGAACAATCTTCCCCAAAATGCCGGAGAAACTAAATGCCTGCCAAACTTCTAAAAGATAATGGCCCGCCTTCTATCACAATAGACAGCCATCTGTAACATCTGCAGTTCACTCTCGCCAGTCCCCTTTCCCCTCAACTTATCCCACCTCCTCGTCGGCAAAGTTCTTTATTTAAATTCTTTTCTTTCCTAACAACCACCTTCACTGTCGTTTCAATCTCTTCTTTGTTTATGCCTTCCGCTTCTGATAATACTGATTATAGCTTCAAATGTGATAAACTAAGCTATATAATTTTAATGCCGATTATTATTATTATTATTATTATTATTATTATTATTATTATTATTATTATTACTAGTGTCAATTGTTATATTATAATTGTTAGTATTACAATTATTCTTGAGAATGTTTTTGTAATATCTTTTGTATGTGTTGTTCCTTCTGAATAAATAAATGAAGTCGGTAGGCGGATGACAGTCGTCTATTCAGTAACCCAGTGACCATAATGGCATCGAAACCGTAGACTTTAGAGAAAAGGCCGACATACTGAATTCAGTATTCTAAAATAGTTTCACCACGAAATATTGTTACAGTGTTCCTCCTTTCAAACATCACTCTAACACTGAAATCGCAGACATTGAAAAAGGTGATTTCGTATTAGAAAAGAAACTAAAATCGCCCAGCAGTGGAACGACATTGGGACCCGGTGAGATATCTGTTAGATCCTACAGGGATTAATAGAAATAAATTGCTCTCCTTCTAGCAGTAGTCTATCGTAGGTCACAGGAATAACGAACGTCCTAAGCGTTTTGAAAAAAAAAAAAAGAAAAAAGCACAGGTCACTCCAGTCTTCAAGAAAGATCGTCGAACTGATTCATGTAATTATAGATGTATATCGCCACCGTCAATTTGTTATAGAATTAAGGAACATGCTATGTACTCAACTATTATGACGTCTGAGGAGAAAGAAAATCTCTTCTTTAAAAATAAAGATGGATTCCTGAAAAAGCTCGCTCTGTTTGTCTATGGAATGTAAAGCGACATAGACGAAGGCGCCCTGGTTGATACCGTGTTCATGGACTTCCACAAGGCATCTAGTACAGTTCAGCACTGTGGTTTAGTGAACAAAATACGAGCTTATAGAGTAGCGAACCACATTTTTCATCTGATTAAGGAATTTATAAGAGCTAGAACGTAATACTTTATTCTTAACAAGATGAAACCGAGAGATGTAGAAAGTACCCAAAGTGAGGACTGTAGAGTCAATATTGTTTACAATAAATAAAAAAAATGGCTCTAAGCACTATGGGACTTAACATCTCAGGTCATCAGTCCCCTAGAGTTAGAACTACTTAAATCTAACTAACCTAAGGACAACACACACATCCATGCCCGAGGCAGGATTCGAACCTGCGACCGTAGCAGCCGCGTGGTTCCCGACTGAAGTGCCTAGAACCGCTCGGCCACAACAGCCGGCTCCAATAAATATATAAGTGATCTTGTGGATAACATTGGAAGTTCTATGAGTCTTTTTGGAGACGATGCTGTTGTCTATAGGAAAGTTGCAACCCCACAAGGCTATAGCGAGATACAGAAACACCTGCCGAAGATCGATGGTGTAATTGACCCTGTATGTAAATAAATGTGCATACGAGAGACGTTCCGAAAGCAAGTTTCGTCATTGTTTTCACATGAAACCTTATTGCCAAAAACTTATGCAGGGTGTCCCATTTATCTTGACCGCCCTAAATAATTTGTTGTCCAGATGCAAATTACAAAATTTTTCAAGCAAATATTCTTTAGCCGTCAGGAGGACATAAATCGGCATGATTACCTTCGTTGTAGTTTTGTTTTTTACAAAGATGTGAACAGCGGTATGACTTTTTTAAATGGCACCCTGTATTTTTCATTCGGTAATTCATTTCCTCTCCTAAAGGCCTTTTCAAAAATGTATCGTAGTGTAACATTCACTGCAACACAACAATATTAATTACATAACACAACAATGACGTTGACGCTCCCAGCGCTTAGTGCAGGTACTTGGGGTAATGGAACACATCCACGTGCTGACGTTGACAAAGGACAAATGTAAACGTAAGTAGAATGCGCACCCGTCATTCCATCAACCATTCTCAGTTGAAGAGTTGTATGAGTAGAATGTATACCAACGAAGAGAAGGTAGAAATGATATTCATCTATGGGGAATGTGAGTTAGCAGAACAGAATTGCAGTACTGTTTTCTTACATACGGGTAGTTTAGTCCTTCTAAATACTGTTGTGTAGAGTAGGCATACAATAAAGGCTTTCCTTTCTACAAACTGCATCGACATAACATTTCTTGTATTGTTGTTGTTGTTGAAGGTAGGCGAAATGCTACGCAGGCAGCGGAACTGTACAGAGAGCGATATCCTGACAAGAACCCACCTTCCCGACGGATGTTTTCTCGTCTTCAGGAAATGGGAAGTTTCAACCCACGACAACGCAATCGTCGTAGCACTTGCACAGACGAAGCTGCCGAAGTTACTGTTCTCGCTTCCGGTGCTATGAATCCACATGTGAGCACACGATAGCTTGAACACGAGATTGGCATTCCTAAAACCAGCGTACATCGTATTCTTACACGTCACCGGTTCCATCCTTACCATATACACCTACATCAAGAATTGCATGGGAATGATTTCCAGAAACTTGTACAGTTCTGTCAGTGGGCACAACAGCAAATCCTCACCAACCGGAACTTCTTCTCGAAAGTTCTATTTACCGATGAATGTTCCTTCTCAAACAAAGGACAGGTAAATACAAGGAACATCCTTTATTGGTCCAGCGATAGCCCTCGATGGCTTAGACTTGTCCACATCAGCGTCTATGGAAAGTTAACGTCTGGTGTGGGATGCTTGGCACTACAATTATTGGCCCTTATTTCATCAATGGTAGTCTAAACGGCACATCGTATGCAAATTTCCTCAGACGAATTCTTCCTCCTCTTCTGGATGAAGTGCCGCTAATAACCAGGATGCTTATTTGGTATCAACACGATAGATGTCCAGCAAATAATGCCTTGCGAGCACGTCGTGTTCTGAACCGAAGGTATTTTGCCAGATGGATTGGTCGAGGAGGAACAGTTACTTGGCCTGTTAGGTCTCCTGATTTATATCATCTGGACTTTTTTCTTTGGGGATGCATTAAAGACATTGTGTATCGCGATATTCCAACAACTCCAGAGGACATGCAGGAACGTATCGTGCTTGCTTGTAATTCTCTTCAGCAGGCAACATTGGAAGCAGTAAATAATTCTTTCGTTCTACGAGTGCACCAGTGTATCGGTGTCCAGGACCACCACTTTAAGCACCTTTGAATGTTCTACTCCTGAGCAATGGTACAGGAGAGTCAAAGTCAATTTTGTGTTATGTTTTTACTTAGTATTCATTTGTTTTCAGCAACTGCAGCAAGTGGATCAGTTTGTGATCCCGGGCTCAAACTCAATGTTGTGTTATGTAATTCATAATGTTGTGTTTCAGTGAATGGCACACTGTGATACATTTTTGAATAGGTCTTCAGGAGAGGAAATGAATTACCGAATAAAAGGTATAGGGTGCCATTTAAAAAAGTCATACCGCTGTTCATATCTTTGTAAAAAAACAAAGCTATAACGAGGGCAACCATGTTGATTGATGTCCCCCTGACGGATAAAGAACATTTGCTTGAAACATTTTGTAATTTGCATCTGAACAAACAGTTATTTAGGGTGGTCCAGATAATGGGACACCCTGTATACTGTGGCATGCTGAACTATACACCTTGCACTATTTTCCGACATAGTCATCCAGACATTGAAACAATTGTCATAGCATGCAGTTTGTTTGAACAAACCACTGTGGCAAAACTCGGAGCCTGCGAAGCCTCACTGCGCCTATCCGCTAACACAATGTTCTGTACTCTTCATTTCGTGGCTGTGGAGGGGCGCCCACTTCGACCTTCATCCTCCACGTTCTGCCTATATTTTCTGAATATGCATCACCAGCGACCAACGATTTGGGTTGACAAGACCTCTTCGCAATACACGGTCTGTGGGGCTTCATACATAATGGACGCAATAGTCCTACGTGCCCGTAAATACTGTATAACAGCTTGCACTTCCATTGGCGACCACATTGTCAGTACACGCCTGTCTGCCATCGTGATATGTACTCGAATATCCTCAGGCAGGCCGTTCTGCTGCTACTTTCTCTTCTTCGGTGCACTGCGCATGTCTCATTCCTCTTCCTCTGTCGCCCGTTCCGTTGTTGAACCAACAACTGGTGTGAATTCGTATGGCGTTTTTGCCACCCGCTGTACCTTATTTTTCAAAAACAATGATGAAACTTACTTTCGGAAGGTCACTCGTATTACTTGTAAACAGCCGAATAGATCCATTACTCTCCTTTTACGCTGTTGGCGGAAAATCATTGGAAAAAGTAACAATAACCGGAAGTAGCCGTCCAGAGTGATCTAAAGCGCAATGACCACCAGCAAATGAATTGTAAGCAAAGCAGATGTCTGGCTGAGATTCATTGGAAGAGCTTTAAATGAACATAATTCATCCGCGAAAGAAATGGCTTACAAATATCTTGTTCGACAGAATCTTTCAGTTTTGCTCATCAGTCTTGGATCCTTACCAAGTACGATTAACAGAAAAGAAAGAGAAGAACCGACAAAAAACGTCTCGTCACGGAATGAATTAGTAAGTGCTAGAGCGTTGCGCAGGTGCCCTTGTTGAGAGGCAGCAGGGTCGTGATGTTGGAGAATAATACGTTACTGCCGTTTGAGATTCAGAGCGTCGTATGAGCAAGTAGCGTTAAATAACATTGGTAATAGTATGCGCTATAATGGGCATTAGTAGGTATGAAATGTTTAACAGAAGTAACACTCATATCCATATTGTGTATCACAACTTCCTAGGGTATTTGAAATCTCATAGCAGCAGTGTTGCCGAATCTTCTCCTTTTGTGTTTCATAAATAGCCTTAAATACACTACTGACCATTTAAATTGCTACACCAAGGAGAAATGCAGAGCCGGCCAGAGTGGCCGAGCGGTTCTAGGCGCTACAGTCTGGAACCGCGCGACCGCTACGGTCGCAGGTCCGAATTCTGCTTAGGGCATGGATGTGTGTGATGTCCTTAGGTTAGTTAGGTTTAAGTAGTTCTAAGTTCTAGGGGACTGATGACCTCAGAAGGTAAGTCCCATAGTGCTCAGAGCCATTTGAACCGAGAAATGCAGATGATAAACGGGTATTCATTGGACAAATATATTATACTATAACTGACATGTGATTACATTTTCACGAAATTTGGGTGCATAGATCCTGAGAAATCAGTACCCAGAACAACCACCTCTGGCAGTAATAACGGCCTTGTTACGCCCGGGAATTGAGTCAAACAGAGCTTGGATGGCGTGTACAGGTACAGCTGCCTATGCACCTTCAACACGATAACATAGTTCATTCAGAGAAGTGACTAGCGTATTGTGACGAGCCAGTTGCTCGACCACCGTTGACCAGACGTTTTCAGTTGGTGAGAGATCTGGAGAATGTGTTGGCCAAGGCAGCAGTTGAACATTTTCTGTATCCAGAAAGGGCCGTACAGGATCTGAAACATGTGGTCGTGCATTATCCTGCTGAAATGTACGGTTTCGCAGAGGTCGAATGAAGGATAGAGCCACGGGTCGTAACATATCTGAAATGTAACGTCCACTGTTCAAAGTGCCGTCAATGCGAACAAGAGGTGACCCCATACCATCACGCCGAGTGATACGCCAGTATGACGATGACGAATACACGCTTCCAATGTGCGTTCACTGCGATGTCGCCAAACATGGATGCGACCATCATGATACTGTAAACAGAACCTGCATTCATCCGAAAAAATGACGTTTTGCCATTGCGCACCCAGGTTCGTCGTTGAGTACATCATCGCAGGCGCTCCTGTCTGTGATGCAGCGTCGAGGGTAACCGTAGCCATGGTCTCCTAGCTGATAGTCCATGCTGCTGCAGACGACGTCGAACTGTTCGTGCAGAGGGTTGTTGTCTTGCAAACGTCCCCATGTGTTGACTCAGGGATGGAGACGTGGCTGCCGATCCGTTACAGCCATGCGGATAAAATGCCTGTAGTCTCGACTGCTAGTGATACGAGGCCGTTGGGATCCAGCACGGCGTTCAGTATTACCCTCCTGAACCCACAGATTCCATATTCTGCTAACAGTCATTGGATCTCGACCAAGGCGAGCAGCAATGCCGCAGTACGATAAACCGCAATCGCGATAGGCTACAATCCGACCTTTATCAAAGTCGGAAACATGATGGTACGCATTTCTTCTCCTTACACGAGGCATCACAACAACGTTTCACCGGGCAACGCCGGTCAACTACTGTTTGTATATGAGAAATCGGTTGGAAACTTTCCTCATGTCAGCACGTTGTAGGTGTCGCCACCGGCGCCAACCTTGTGTGGATGCTCTGAAAAGCTAATGATTTGCGTATCACAGCATACTCTTCCTGTCGGTTAAATTTCGGGTCTGTAGCACGTCATCTTCGTGGTGTAGCAATTTTAATGACCAGTAGTGTAGTTTTTGAACTAGAACTTTGTAATGACTCAGTTCAGACGCTGGTCCAGGAAGAGAAATAGATCAGTGCCCCACTGTACACAGGTGATGGATGCATCCTCCTGAACATCAGTTGCCTAGGGAAGAAATCGTAGAGACAGTGACTGTGGGGGAAGGGAGCAGCACATACAAAGGCAGTCAAGGATACGGAGAATCGGTAACAGATCCCTGCTTAAGGCGCGGAGGGCAGGCTTACATGACAGGGAGGGCAGCCTCACCCGGATCGAACGTGACGCCGGATTAACGACCGTTGGTCTCGAACATCGGCCAGTCAGACCATAGTTTTCAGGCGACTTTTCACGCTGATTGGACAAGTAATCTGGTCTCCAGTCTCCACCTCAGAAAACACGGAGCGCCAACCGTTCAAATATGGTAACACACGGAACAAATTGTACACGACTCACGGACTGAAGGCGTATATGTCTTTCCTCCTTTAGGTTAACTGATGACTGAGGAGGCAGAAATGGCATCCATTCACAACGCTAAAATCAACTGCCAAATCATGAAGTAGCTTAACCCAGCGGAAAAAACGAACCTCATGACTGCGGAACAATAGCTTGTAAGATGAAGAAGAACAAGCTGTCCACCAAGAAGTAGGTCGTTTTCTACCCTTTTGAGTGTGTAGATCAGTACCAAACTAATTTTAAGCCTCAATCGTTGGTGAGCTTTTTCTTATAGTTATCGCTTATTTCGCCACTGCCAATACCATCTTGATGTGAAAAATGTGAAATTAGATCGCTATTCGATGTTCACATTAACCTGTAGGTCCTCTATAACTAAACCAATTTCAAACTCGGAGGAAGCCAAGGGCATACCACCTCCAGTAGGTCCATGTCTAAAGCACCGAAATGTTCAAACCACCTGCATCTACATGATTACTCTGCAATTCACACTTAAGTGCCTGGCAGAGGGTTCTTCGGGCCATCTTCAAGCTACTTCTCTTTCGTTCCACTCTTCAACAGTGCGTGGGAAAAATGAACACCTAAATCTTTCTGTACGAGATCCGATTTCTCATATTGTATTATTTGTCCCTATTTAGGTTGGCGTCAATAAAATATTTTCGCATTCGTATGAGGAAGTTGGTGACTGGAATTTCGTGAAAAGATCTTTCCACAACGAAAAATCTTGGTATCATATACATCTACATTTATACCCCGCAAGCCACCCAACGGTGTGTGGCGGAGGGCACTTTACTGCCACTGTCATTACCTCCCTTTCCTGTTCCAGTCTCGTATGGTTCGAGGGAAGAACGACTGCTGGAAAGCCTCCGTGCGCGCTCGAATCTCTCTAATTTTACATTCGTGATCTCCTCGGGAGGTATAAGTAGGGGGAGGCAATATATTCGATACCTCATCCAGAAACGCACCCTCTCGAAACCTGGACAGCAAGATACACCGCAATGCAGAGCGGCTCTCTTGCAGTCTGCCACTTGAGTTTGCTAAAAATCTCCGTAACGCTATCACGCTTACCAAATAACCCCGTGACGAAACGCGCCGCTCTTCTTTGGATCTTCTCTGTCTCCTCTGTCAACCCGACCTGGTACGGATCCCACACTGATGAGCAATACTCAAGTATAGGTCGAACGAGTGTTTTGTAGGCCACCTCCTTTGTTGATGAACTACATTTTCTAAGGACTCTCCCAATGAATCTGAACCTGTCACCCGCCTTACAGACAATTAATTTTATATGATCATTCCACTTCAAATCGTTCCGTACGCATACTCCCAGATATTTTACGGAAATAACTGCTACCAGTGTTTTTTCCGCTATCATATAATCATACAATAAAGGATCCTTCTTTCTATGTATTCGCAATACATTACATTTGTCTATGTCAAGGGTCAGTTGCCACTCCCTGCACCAAGTACCTATCCGCTGCAGATCTTCCTGCATTTCGCTGCAATTTTCTAATGCTGCAACTTCCCTATAAACTATAGCATCATCCGCGAAAAGCCGCATTGAACTTCCGACACTATCTACTTGTCACTCTCTCCCATAATTCGCGATAATATAAAACCAGTTGCCTTTCTTTGACATTTTTCGATGCTGTCCGTCAATCCAATTTCATAACGATCCAATATCACCGAGGAATACTCCGGAAGAGGACGAACAAGCGCAGTGTAATAAATATCCTTAACAGACCTGTTACATGTATTAAGTGTTCCGCCAGTAAAGTACAGTCTTTGGTTCACCTCCCGCACAGCATATCTGTGTGATCGTTCCAATTTAAGTTTTTCATAATTTTAAGCCTTAGGTATTTAGTTGAACCTTTAGATTTGTGTGATTCCTTTCTACTCATGTGGATGACCTCAAACGTTTCGTAATTTAGAATCAATTGCCAATTTTAGCACCATACAGATACCTTATCTAAATCATTTTGCAGTTGGTTCAGACTTCTGCTGACTTAGCTATACGTTAAACTACAGTATAATCTGAAAAAAAATCTAAGATGCTGCCCATATTGTCTCCTGAGTAGTTTACTTAGATTAGGAACAGCAAAGGGCCTATAACACTTTCTTGGGGAACGCAAGACATCACGTGCCTTTTACGCGATGATTTTCCGTCTATTACTATGTAATGTGATCTTTCTACCAGGAAATCACGAATCCAGTCGCATAACTGAAGCGACACTCTGTAGGTATGTAATTTCATATAAAGTCTCTTGTGAGGAACTGTGTGAAAAGCCTTCTGGAAACTAGAAATAGGAAAAAAATGTGAGATCCCTGTCGAGCCCAGTCGTTACTTCGTGCGAATAAAAAGCTAGTTTTGTTTCATAGTAACGATATTTTCTGAATCCGTGCTTACTATGCCTCAATAAACCATTTCCTTCAAAGTAATTCATAATTTTGGAAAACAGTATGTGTTCCATAATCCTACTGCAAATCGACGTTAGTGAAATGGGCGGATTACTCCTTCTTTTCTTGAGTGTTGGTGTGACCTGTGAAACTTTCCAGTCTTTTGGTACGGATCTTTCGTCGAGAGAGCAGCTGTATATGACTGCTAAGTATGGGGCTATTGTATCAGCATACTCTGAAAGGAAACTGACTAGTATGCAATCTCGACCAGAAGATTTGTCTTTATTAAGTGATTAGTTGCTTCGGTATCCCGATGATATATACTTCTAAGTTACTTACGTTGGCAGCAGTGCTTGATTATAATTCTAGAATATTTACTTCGTCTTATTTGGTGAATAAATTTCCGAAAACTAAGTTTAACAACACCGCTTTAGTGACGCTGTCATCGGTAATATTGCTATGGATATCACGCAGTGAAGGTTTTGATAGTGTCTTGCCGCTGGTGTACTTTACACATGACCAGTATCACTTTGGATTTTCTGTCCGATTTAGAGACAGAGTTTCATTGTGGATGAAATTAAAAACATCTCCCATTGAAGTATGCGCTAAGTTTCGAGCGTCACTAAAACATCGCCATTCTTGGAGATTTTTTGTTCTTTTAAATTTGCCTTCATCTTTTTCGTTGCTTCTGCAACAATGTTCCGACTTGTTCCGTGTACTATGAGGACCAGAACTATCGTTTATTAATTTATTCGATATAAATCGCTCCTTTTTAAGAAGAAGAGTGCCTTATAACTTTTAGAATAGGTTCTCGTATGCTAACAAGGCACGGAACTACACATATGGGAGCTGTTTAGAAGATGGTCGGAGGAAGAGTTCTCTGAGACTGACGATGGTCAGTTCTGTGACCGGGCAGAACAAAAAAATCGTTTGTTTCGAGAATTTAATTAAAGCCACACAGCGTCGTGTTGTCGTTACTACCTAAGACTGGGAGAAGGTTTTTATGCTCAAGGCCTGTGTTTCAAATGAACTAGTAAGTTGCGACTCTATAGAGTAGCGTAAGTTAAAATAAACGAATTGGTACTTAGAAATCCATTTAACAAGATGTAGTGACAATATTTTTAAATATTTAACGTAAATCGCCGGACTCAGTTTACAACAAACAAATGAATTAACAGTGACGAAAGCACAAGCCAAACGTCACCAAATATGAGCACTGCTGGAACTTGATGGCCATAATAGAAGGATCCGTTTCAGGAAACCATTGCATCATGGCTTTTACTTCTGATTGAGCGCCACGTCTGAGAACCCTTCCAACTTTACTAACTCGTTCTGTTCGTTCATAAGAAAACCTACACATGACAGCAAATAACCGACCTCAGGTGAGTGCTGGCGTTCCACTACTTCTGGAAATTGTTTGACACAGTTCATGCTTACACGGGCGTATGTGATGTCTGTTCCTTCGGACATGTCCGAAAGAACCGACGCCTAATGTGATGCGGCGGCCATACAAAGGTTTTCAATGACACTAACCGCATTTAGGCATCGAAATGAATTAATGGTAACAAGCGAAAATCTGTACTGGGCCGGGACTCGAACCTGGATCTCCTGCTTATCGCGAGTGATTACCTTCTCCGTCTCAGTCATCCGAGCACGCTTCCCATCCGACCCAAATTCCCATCTTGTACACCCTACTAGTATAGCGTCACCTACCCATGAACCCCTAACTCGTCGTTTCGGGTTTTCGGATTCCTCAAGAGATCGTGCTTGGTTTATATCCGCACTGAATGAAAGGATCATTGGTCGTTGCACCTAGAACCAATGATCCTTTCTTTCAGAACAGACGCACACCAAGCCCGATGTCTTCCGGGAATCCTAAATGGCGAGTGAAGGGTTCATGGGTAGCCGACGCTACGGTAGTAGGGTGTAACAGGCTGAGTATTTGGGTTGGCTCCGATGGCTGACGCGGTTAAGGCAACCGTTCGGGTTAAGCGGGAGATGCGGCTCAGACTCCCGGTCCAGCACAAATTTTCACTTTTTACCATCAGTCCATTTCGATGCTCAAATGCGGCTAATGTCACCGAAAACCTTTAAACACTTCATACTATTGCCTGGTGAACAACATACAAGCTTACGAAGTATCGGACCACCTTTGTGATTGGATTCTGGTTTTCTTGGTAGACAGAATTCAACACGCTATTCACCAGATGGATTCTGGTCTTCTCAGCAGACAGAATTCAACACGCTATTCACCAGGGCTGGAAACGGTCGTGCGTGAAAGTAAATTTGAGCATGTTGCAAGAACTCATACATATTGTATGAAAGAACGCCGATAACACTTAGAATGTTGTGCCGGGTGGCAAAGAGAATATTTCTCAAGCAGGAATCCTTGTCCGGAAACGAATAGTATCAGCGCTGTGTTACATAAAAGCAAGAGAACGATGGTGTAAATGCTTCGACGAAATGTGTTTGATATCCTAGTCACGTATGTAACCGACTATCTGTTGCGACTGTCGTCACAGTGTGCTGTATTGAACGTCAAGGTAAATATCGGTTTATCCAGGTGCTACACAGCTACAAGTAACAGAACTAACACAAGTCTCCACACTTATTCAAGGCACAGTACATACTGTTCAACTCGTATGAGGAATATCAAAGTAAAATATGTAAGTATACTAACGATCACTTAGAGGTAAAGTCCAAACAACGTAAGTTATGCATCCCAGAGTCTCATGCAGTCCAGGAGTCCTGGCTTGCAGGATGTCATCCAGTCAGTAAACAATTGTAAACCATAACAGATGACTTGAGCGCCTCTCCAATGACCACTGCTTGGCAACTCGTTGGTAATTCGCTGAAAACTGCTGGCGTCGTTAGTACCTCTCGAAGAGCTCGAACATAACTGTGGATAACTGCAACTAGTGGATGACTGCCGGACGACTAACTTCCCTCTGTCGTGGGACTGAGCGGCTTCCTAAATACCAGCGGAGCAGAAACATACACGTGACTGGTGCAAGAAGTAGTGTGGCGTCGTTGTCGCCACTTACGCGAGTTGGCGCCTTCTGTATGCCTGACCGTCAGCGCGTTGTTATGCTGTTAACGTCTGCCGAGTAGGCAACCCGGCAGACACAGCTGTACCACGGGAGGACATTAGTTATAGGATGCAGTACTCTCAGTGTATAGTAAATTCACAGACAACATCTAATAAACATTCAGGTGCACGCTGTCTTCAGACGAAACAATGCAAACTGAGAATGGACAGCTGTATACCTTTCAGACCTAATCCACATCTACAGCTAAACTCTAAAAACCATTGTGAAGCCCACGGCAGACGGTACGTTCCATTGCACCAGTTATTATGGAGCATGGGAAGAATGATTGTTTAAAAACCTCCATGCGTGCTGTAATTACTGTATTTTTGTACTCACGATCCCTATGGGAGCGAGATGTAAGGGGTAATTGTATATTCCTAGAGTCATCATTTAAAGCGAGCTCTGGAAACTTTCTCAGGATAGTTTACATCTATCTCCAAGAGCCAGCCAGTTCAGTTCTTTCAATATCTTTGTGACAGTATCCCATGGGTTAAACAAATCTGTGACCATTCGTGCTGCCCTACTCTGTATGCGCTGAATATCCGCCGTTATTACTATTGGGTACGTGTCCAACACACTTGAGCAATGTTCTAGGATGGCTTGCACGAGTAACTGGTAAGCAATCTACTTTGTAAACTGATTGCATTTCCTCAGTATTCTACAGTAAACTAAAGTCTACCACCTACTTTACCCACGACTCATTCTATGTGATCATTCCATTTCATATCCATACAAAGTGTTACACCCAGATATTTGTATGAGCTGATCGATTCTACCTGTGACTCATTTATATTATAGTCACAGGATACGTTTTTTTCTTTTTGTGAAGTGCACGATTTTGTATTTCTGAACATTTAAAGCAAGTTGCTGATCTTTGCAACACTCTGAAATCTCATCAAGGTCTGACTGCATATTTATGCAGCATTTTTGAGACATTACTCCATTATAGACAACTGCATAATATGAAAAAAGTCTGAGGTTACTGTTAATTTGTCTGAAAGGTCATTAACACAAAACATGAACAGTAAGGGTCCCAACAAACTTCCGTGGGGCACGCCCGAACTTACTCTTAAGTCTGCCGATGACTCTCCATCTAAGATAACTTTCTGCTTCCTCCTAGCAATAAGTCTTCAATCCAGTCACAAATTTCGCTTGATACCCCACACGGCCGTACTTTTGATAATGAGCAAAGATGCGGTGCTGAGTCAAATGCTTTTCGGAAATCAAGAAATATTACATCTGCCTGACTGCCTTGATCCAATGCTTTCATTGTGTCATGTGAGAAAAGTGAGAATTGGGTTTCAAATAATCGATGTTTTCGGATTCCATTCTGACTGGTATGGTGGAGGTCATTCTGTTCGAGTTACCACATTATGTTTAAGCAGGGATTATGTTTTAAGATTCTGCAACAAATCGATGTCAAGGATATAGGACGTTAGTTTTGTGGACCTTTTCTACTACCCTTCTTGTAAACGGGTGTGAGCTGTGCTTTGTTCCAACTACTATGCATGGTGTTTTGATCAAGCGATCTACGATGGATTATAGTTGAAAGACGGACTAACTCATCTACAAACTCTGTACAGAATGTGAAAGAGATTCCATAGAGCACTGGTACTCTGTTCAATTTTTAACTATTTCAACTCGTTCTCGGCCACAGTGACAACACTGATTTCACTCCTTTCCAGTGGTACAATGATTAAACTGAGGCAGTTATCCTGGGTTTTTCTTCCTAAAGGAACATTTGAAAACGCATTTAAGCACTTCTGCTTTTGCCTTGCTACATTCAGTTTCAGTTCTTGTCAATCTGCGATCGAGTGGACTCTAGTAATTTTGGTGTAACAATACTGGAAAATTCCAGGTGAAACTATGACGTCTCCTTGCAACTGTTCAATTCTAATGCGAATATTATACGATGCAGAGTGTTTCTATTGGGAAACTTTGCTACATGCAGTTGTTCAGCAGCTGGCCTGTTGCCATTAACTTTGTTGTATACAAGCAGAATACTTATATTTTCATCACTTGTTTACTGGTACATATCATCATTGTGTCAATATTATTACGATACTGGTACACAACACATCTTCCCCTATTATCGCGAAAACAAAGGACAATGGCAAGATGCAAGTCAAGTGCAGGATCATAGTTATTAACCACAGTTTGTGAGTCCACTTTGGCTGGGTAGCTATGTAATTACACAACAAAATCAAAAGACATGACGAAATCACCATTCTCAAATTTGGCGGTCCATTGCACCTAAGCATTGCATTTCTAAATAGGTTTTCCCTAGTAGTATATAAATGGGAGTTCTGGTTCAAAGAGCACATTGATTAAAAATTCCAGGATACAAACTAAGGTTTCACTTTCGATGTATTTCAAACCAAAATTTATTTATATCCACAAAACGAAAATTTTATTTAACTAAAAAATAAATTAATCATTTCAAATTTTATATTTTAAAAAATAAATTTAAAAAATAAATAAAAATTCTAAAATTTATACAAATTCAATAACAAAAATCGATATATAAAATTCAGTGCAATAATTTTCTCTAACTTTTCACTACCTTCTGAAAAGATTTTAGTGTAACTATCTGGAAGAGTAATTTTAAATTTATCATCTCTAAGTAATAACAGTATTTCAACATATTCAGTTGACAAAATTTCAGCTTTTGAAACATCATTAAATTCATGTTTTTTCAGTTCTGATGATTTATTGAACACTTATGCACAACCATTAGTATAACTCTTTAAGTTTGCTTAGTAGATTTTCAATACTATAAATTTTGTTCATTTCGTTTTGGTTTTATTTATACAGTAAAATATAAGTTTAAAAAAAATTAAAATGTTTAAATTTTTGAAAACCTAATTTTTTTACTTTGTATCTTCTCTAGTTTTATGAAAAAATATCAAAAGGAAATGAAAACATGAAGTTAAAACTTCTTCAGTTTCTTCCAGTTTTTTATTCATTTATGTAATTAAAATTTTTAGTAAGCATTCTGTATTTAGAATCATAAACCCAATTTTTTTGCCATACGTAATATTTTCATTAAAATATGCACATAACTTCATTGTTGTTTTCTGAGTAATTATAACATTAATTATTCTAGACATATTTGTTACATAGATAGGATAATTTTGAATAAAATTGAATGTACTTACATTTACATCATTATTTAATTGGGTTATTCTTTTAAAATCTGTCAATGCATGATAAGCTTTGAGAAGGTTATTCTGTAGATCATAATTCTATAATTCTTCATGAAAAACATCATTTCTTCCATTCCTTTACATAGGTGTTTTGTAATTTAACATCATTGAATAAAGAGGAATCGTTTAACTAATTACTTTTTCGATTGGTATGGATAGTAACGAAAATAAAGTAAGGCATACCAAATTCGGTTGAATGACAATAATTAGTACTATCAAGTTCGAAATTTCTTTTTCTATATGATCCAGGAAATTCCACTGTTTGTAGTTTGAAGAAATAAATTGGAATTTTTGGATTTTTAAGTGTTTCTTGTTCTAGTCTAGCGAATATTCTCATTCATATTTAACAACAGGAACGCCAATTTCCATACTTTTTTCAACAATTTTACTTTCTTTTTCAGGCATACTATTATCACTACCAGCAGTCCATCAAAGAACAGAAACTTCTTGATATTTTCTTGAACTCAAAGTAAAAATTACAGTTAAATCTCCTTCCCACATAATTTCTTTATAATCTACAAAAAATACACGAAATAATTCTAATAGATAAAGTTCTTTTTTGTTTCATTTTAATATTACCATTGTTAAGACTATGTCCTTCCATATTTAATTCATTTGATAGAAATGAAGTTAATCAAAGAAGAATTGATAAAGAAATAAAAGAATGTTCTGTTCAAGATAAACTATAGTTCTCTTTTTGAATTATAATAACAATGATCAATTTTAACACATAATTATCAATTAGTTTAGTATTCGATTTACCAACATATGGTGAAAAATCTGTTCCATCTGTGTGACTAACATCAAATGTCCTATATACTTATGAACAATTAGGATGAATCGAACCACCACTAATGTTAATATTAATGTCTTTTCCCTGATATGAGGATTAATATCATTTTTTGCTTCCTCGTTAATGGTAAATAAGTAAAATTGATAACTATCGATATTGTCCAAGATTTATTAAGGGAAAACTTATTAATTTATTTTCAAAATTACTTTTATATAAGCGCCATTGAAGTCAATCAAATTATAATTTTCATCTGTTATAGTTATTTCT
This sequence comes from Schistocerca serialis cubense, assembly GCF_023864345.2. Lineage (NCBI taxonomy): Eukaryota > Metazoa > Arthropoda > Insecta > Orthoptera > Acrididae > Schistocerca > Schistocerca serialis. The sequence goes on from NC_064640.1 coordinate 388,351,589, forward strand.
GCATTGTGAATAGTATCAAACAATGGAATATTTATAGGGTGAATTGCTTCATAAATTATTGGTCCTACAAATTCAGCATTTGATTTAAATGAAGGAATAATATTAGTTTCTCGATGAAAATGAGCAGTATGTTTAACAAACATGCCATCAGCCAAATTAAGATTTATATTAATTAATTCAAATAGAATAATTTTAGGAACATATTTAGCAGCAGTTGAGAGATTGTAGGGCACTCTCACTTCTGATTCATTGTCACGCCACTTAATGTTCCTAGAGAATATGATCTTTATTACGATCTGACTTCATACATCATGATGAAATGATGGGCAGCAGTTAACGCTCTTGCTTGTGTGCTCTACTGAAGGAGTAGCAGTAAGCTTTACCTGCATTCAAAGGAAAAGGGTGCCGATTTATACGACTGCAGTAAAAGCATACGACGACTGAGGGCCGAGGGAAACACGTTTTCTATGTGGAACCTCGGTGAAAACATTTCCGGACTGCCGAGTTTCGCGGTCTCATTGCGCAGACATGTTTGGATGGCGCTGGTCGATCGCCAGTCGCGTCCAGGTAGGGTGACTATCGCCAAGGGGACGCCACTGCAGTGGCCAAAGCCTTGAAGACCGCCAATAAAGCAGAGGATGGGCCCTTGTTAGGAAGGAAGCCGTCGAGGCAACTGTGAGCGTTCTGCGAGTTTCTGTGGGACAGGTCACTGGCACCCAGACGTCCAGACTGTTACAAAACATACACTCCTGGAAATGGAAAAAAGAACACATTGACACCGGTGTGTCAGACCCACCATACTTGCTCCGGACACTCCGAGAGGGCTGTACAAGCAATGATCACACGCACGGCACAGCGGACACACCAGGAACCGCGGTGTTGGCCGTCGAATGGCGCTAGCTGCGCAGCATTTGTGCACCGCCGCCGTCAGTGTCAGCCAGTTTGCCGTGGCATATGACGCTCCATCGCAGTCTTTAACACTGGTAGCATGCCGCGACAGCGTGGACGTGAACCGTATGTGCAGTTGACGGACTTTGAGCGAGGGCGTATAGTGGGCATGCGGGAGGCCGGGTGGACGTACCGCCGAATTGCTCAACACGTGGGGCGTGAGGTTTCCACAGTACATCGATGTTGTCGCCAGTGGTCGGCGGAAGGTGCACGTGCCCGTCGACCTGGGACCGGACCGCAGCGACGCACAGATGCACGCCAAGACCGTAGGATCCTACGCAGTGCCGTAGGGGACCGCACCGCCACTTCCCAGCAAATTAGGGACACTGTTGCTCCTGGGGTATCGGCGAGGACCATTCGCAACCGTCTCCATGAAGCTGGGCTACGGTCCCGCACACCGTTAGGCCGTCTTCCGCTCACGCCCCAACATCGTGCAGCCCGCCTCCAGTGGTGTCGCGACAGGCGTGAATGGAGGGACGAATGGAGACGTGTCGTCTTCAGCGATGAGAGTCGCTTCTGCCTTGGTGCCAATGATGGTCGTATGCGTGTTTGGCGCCGTGCAGGTGAGCGCTACAATCAGGACTGCATACGACCGAGGCACACAGGGCCAACACCCGGCATCATGGTGTGGGGAGCGATCTCCTACACTGGCCGTACACCACTGGTGATCGTCGACGGGACACTGAATAGTGCACGGTACATCCAAACCGTCATCGAACCCATCATTCTACCATTCCTAGACCGGCAAGGGAACTTGCTGTTCCAACAGGACAATGCACGTCCGCATGTATCCCGTGCCACCCAACGTGCTCTAGAAGGTGTAAGTCAACTACCCTGGCCAGCAAGATCTCCGGATCTGTCCCCCATTGAGCATGTTTGGGACTGGATGAAGCGTCGTCTCACGCGGTCTGCACGTCCAGCACGAACGCTGGTCCAACTGAGGCGCCAGGTGGAAATGGCATGGCAAGCCGTTCCACAGGACTACATCCAGCATCTCTACGATCGTCTCCATGGGAGAATAGCAGCCTGCATTGCTGCGAAAGGTGGATATACACTGTACTAGTGCCGACATTGTGCATGCTCTGTTGCCTGTGTCTATGTGCCTGTGGTTCTGTCAGTGTGATCATGTGATGTATCTGACCCCAGGAATGTGTCAATAAAGTTTCCCCTTCCTGGGACAATGAATTCACGGTGTTCTTATTTCAATTTCCAGGAGTGTATTTGTGAAGGCACGAGGCTTTTAGCGAGTTTATGGCCGTTCTTTGGAAAGTTCGAAAATGGATGGAACAGGGGAAATAACAGTCTTTATGTGGAGGGCAGTGGTTCCATCCTGGTCATGTTGTTATCAAAAGACACAGTGTAAACGCGTGGGAAAGAGACTGCGAAGCTGAATCTTTTTTTCCTTTTCTCCCAATTAACTTGAAAGTCTCTGATTGGTCAAATCTGTGTATGCAGTATCCCATTTTCGAATGAGGCGCTCCAGCTTGTGATTGGTTTTGTGCTAAATTGGGAGTAGTCTAAGAGGTAAATGTGCTCTGCTACCGAGTTGGCGAGGAAAGCAGAGAGAAAGAGAGGTGGGCACTCTTGTACTGGAACTATGCTAGGAAACAACTGCAGGTCTCTCCCTAAACGGTGAGACTTGTGTCCTTTGCTAGTGTGCCACTTAGAGCCTGTACCAGTCACCTTCTGATCCATCAGAGATACTGCTTCTAGCATCACACACACAACGAGTGATGTGTGGGTGTACTTATTTGTCTTGAGTCGGCCGTCTAAACATTTGACATATTTAGTCACGCTTAGTCGTGGGATGGAGTGAAATTGGTTTGGCAGACCGGCGAACAGGTCCACTTGCATACTGAAATCCACCGGCGTTTCAGAGGCTCATAGGGAAGTACCCACATTCTGAATTAGCCGAACGCAAGACCACGTACTTGCAATTTTCGGGAGCGCCATTAATAACAGATTGCTGCCGTCCATCACTTCAGTCGCTGAACGCATCGTAGTGTGCCGCCCTGACCAGTAGAAGGGTAAAGTATTCGTTGCTACGGCGTAGGGCTCCAATATATGGTTCTCAGCACCCTGTTCTTTCGAACTATATTTTTCTTTTTGGAATATTTGAGTATAGATGCTTGATGGTGGTGTAGTTTTGTGCCATAATCCGGATTCACTTGTATGAAGTCAGATAAAGCGATTAGTGCTCCGGTTAGTGTCGTGTGTCGATCCCCAGCTGATCACTTTGTCCACCATTGACCCCCATATTAGTGAAAGCGTTTATCAAATGACAATGTTTGTGTGACGTTTCTTTAGTCAATCTTTTTGTCTTGTGATGTTAAGAATGAATAAATCTACTCTTATTTAGATCACAACTCCTCCTTGTGTTCTGATTAACATTACCTTTGCCATTTTTATTAAAGTCCTGATTACGAAAGAAAGTAGCAAGCTTGCAATTGGTGAACTGCTGCCAGATTCTAGGTCCGTGGCACTTCTGCAGTGCCGTCATTTTGCGTCCTTCCTGAACAGGTCCCCATTGAAATAAAAATAAAACAAAAAAGGAAAATATGGTTCATTAGTATGTTGTAGTAGCCGGCCGAAGTGGCCGTGCGGTTAAAGGCGCTGCAGTTTGGAACCGCAAGACCACTACGGTCGCAGGTTCGAATCCTGCCTCGGGCATGGATGTTTGTGATGTCCTTAGGTTAGTTAGGTTTAACTAGTTCTAAGTTCTAGGGGACTAATGACCTCAGCAGTTCAGTCCCATAGTGCTCAGAGCCATTTGAACCATTTTATGTTGTAGTAGCTAATGCTCTGATTGTATTGTTTATGTGTTTATTTGTTTTATTTACACTGTATTTGTGTCAGTGTCATCTGTGTCATTTGTCGACCTTTTTCCCGTCGTTGCTAACGGCGTTGTCGTATTATTTTTGTGGTGTTTACTATTGTATTTGCTTTGTATTTGGTTGTTTTTCATTTTTAATCTAGTGTACCATTGTCGTAGTCTCGGACTACATACTGCTTTGCTAATTTTTTTGACGTCATTCTATGGTACTGATGGTACTGCGTATATCTTGTGAGTTAGAAAATACGGTTGTGCACATGTTGCACGGATAATTAAAGTTTGTGTGGAGATGGAATTTGAATGATAACGAGAGAGTGGCACGGAGACAAGTAGACTGTGAGCGGGAAAATAAACCGTACGTCATGGAGGAAGAGCGCAATGAAACAGTTTAGGCACAGTTTGAACGTAGGGAGGTGTTGCCGTTGAACAGTGTTAGTAACAACGATGACGTGCAACAAGGAAATCATATGGCATTTCTTGAGGGGACAGACAGTGTTAGATCGGGTGTGACAAAGTGTGTGCGTACCGTAACATATCAATACAGAGGTGCTTATTAGAAATCCGGGAAGAGAAGCCAGTGCGGTATCAGAATGCAATGGTGCGGATACAACACCGCTAAAATCACCTATGAGTTCTGCCGATCACAATACTGATGAAAACGTAGAGGACTTCAATCTGGTGGCATTTTTAATGGGTACGGAGAAGATATTGGAGGAGAAAAGTAATAAGACGAGGACGGACATTAAAAATATCGGTGCTCAGGTAATTCCGATACGAGAGGAACATAAGTCATGGGCATAAAAACTTCAGGAAAACCTACGTAAAGTAAACGCCAAGGCAATGAAAGGTTTAAAGATTGCACATGATGCTAAGAAGACAGCAAAGAGCGACAAGGCAGTAGCAATTTTCGGAAGACGTGCATCGAAAGCGAGTAAACGCACAGAACAGCGAGGTACGGGAGGCGGTGATCAATTGGAACAAGAAGGTAGAAAGCGTGGAAAAGCGGTAAAATGACGCGGAGCAGCGCATCGATACGAAAATACGTGAAGCCACGGACCTTCTTGCGACAGCAGCCATGGACAAATTCCAATCTGAGCTGCGTGAATTAGGGACTGGTTCGGAGGTAACAACTGCAACCCCAGTGAGTGACTCTGAAGAGGTCTGGATTCTCCTTTCGTTCAAATCTTAACAGGAAGCGATCGACATGCGTATGGAGAAGAAATTGGAGGAGGTGCTAAGGAAACAAATTCAAATGCGGCCAAGCGCGAACATAACAGAACCAGAAACAAATTCGGACGGGACGGATATCTGCATACCGTTAGCAGCGAACAGAGGATATGGTGAGATGAACTTCGCGTTTTCACGAAGCCGTGGAAGGAGCACAAATGAGAAGACATCGAACGAGGACATCCAAAGGATAGATATTTTCAGTAGGACGGAAGTTGTCGATGAAATGCCAGTTGATTTTCAATAATTCTTACAAGTCCGAAAATTCGAAATTTTCCGAGATGAAGGTAATTTTACTCACCCACGCACTTGGATATCACAGTTTGACCTCTCTTTACCTCCAATCTGGCCTTTGAAATACAAATTAGACTTTATTTGCGGACACTCGCAAGGGTCAGTTGCGGAAAAAAGGCGCGGAATAATAGCGACGTGTAGAAGTTACAAGTTCAAGGACAGCTTCTTAAATATCCACTAGTTCAAGGAAACGCAAGAGCGCATAAAATACGAGATGATTATTGACAAAGATTTCAAGAGCTTAGGCTACAAAAACCCAGTCAAGTTCTTTGATGCAATGATTGACAAGAACCAGTATCTTGACGTACCATGCTCTACCGGTGAAATCATTCGTCTTTGTTACACCAAACTTCCGTCAGCATATCAACAAGTATTAGCTGGCAGGTGTAATGTGGAGCTCAGTACTTTCCGTAACGCACTTTACGAATTAGAGTACGCATTCCGAGCCGAGAATATCAGAGAAAACAGAGGAAAGTCCGACAGATACGTCGCAGGCCCTATGTCGCGTCCACAACATAACCATTACAATAACAGGAACGTAAATGTACGGAATGGAACGCCTTACGGAAACCATTCACGGTCGGAAAATTTCGGGAGCAATGAAGTTGAACAACGAAGAGACTGAAATGTGAACCGCAATAATTGTGTACTACGCAACAGAGGCTGGAATGGAAGGAGTAATTAAGGCTACGGAACACAAAACAACGGATGGCGAAACCATGGATCCGGTTTCAATGACAATAGGAGATGGGAGCCAACCAACCACGGAGGAAACGGAAATGGAGCTCAGGTCGAGGAAATTGAGATGCGGGGACCGAAGCCAGGTCGAGGGGCGTGAGGAAATGACAACCAATGCCACTGACCTTCCGAACAAGCTACAGATAGTTTAATGGTCGGTGAAAGCCGATCATAAGCATAGTAGCATAAGTTTTGTTTTGTTACAATAGTTTTAAACACTACGATCATTTCTTTAGAATTTTTTGTAATTCCACCATGGTATTTATCATAGTAACTTCTCCTATTACTGCTAGTCGTAAGAGTTAGGGATTGCTAGAATTTCATTGTACAATATTTCTTCATAACATGTATCAGGTTTATAGATGTACAGTTGGTCATCCCAGAGCTGACTAACTACAATTGTTGAGAGTATAAATGTGCCGATTTCACGATGGAAACTTCGTTGTTTATTTGAGTCTTATGTCGCGCGAGTTAATATGTTCTCATAGCCATTTTGCAGTTTGCACGAAACGACAGAATCAGGTGTCACAACAACGATAGAATTTTACGTCTTCGAATCCGAAAAAAGTGCACGAGTATTGGGGACAGATTTCTTCTTGTAACATCTTGGAGTTCAGCTGCAATCAATTTCTCCTGTTTATTGTGTGTGCATTGCAGTAAACGCCCTTGTCCGATCTTCTATATAAATCGCAGTGTAGTGTGTGAGAGTAGCATCGCTGAGATTAGTATGCGAAACCCTTGGAGGAATTTTGCAGAATGGTTGTGTATTGTCCACATGAGAGGCGTGTTGAGTTTCTTGTGTGTTTTGCCGTGGTTTGTGACCATTGTCCAGTGCAATGTGTCTTCGCTGTGAGCTCATTATTGTCATCGCCAGTGGCGCGATGTATTTGTGGTGTTTTTTGTCTATGGATGTCGCCTTTGGCGTGATGCTTCTCGCGAATGGGATATTTTACACGAGTGTGGTTACACAGATGAGCTAGCACGGCTTATGCGATTGTTGTTCACTGTTCTTTTCGCTTGTGGTTTTCACATGTGCTTTTCCTCACTACTGTGTGATGATATTCGTGTGGGCTTTCGCGAGTAGTTTGGGAGTACATGAGTGGTAGATCTTGGGCGATAGTTTGTACTTGTGGCATGAGCACAGAATGTGCGAGTCACTTGGGTATGTTTTTGCAGAGTGAGCGAGACACACCATCAATTTGTGAGAAAGAGAAGAACGGAAGAAATGTAGTTTTGCAGTCAAATATCGTTAATACCTTGTGCTTTTTTATGTCTGTTTCAGGAGCTGGAGGCAACGGCACGGTTCCCGTGAGATCACCGAAGTTAAGTGCTGTCGGGCGTGGTCGGCACATGGATGGGTGACCATCCAGACCGCCATGCGCTGTTGCCCTTTTTCGGGGTGTACTCAGCCTCGTGATGCCAATTTGAGGAGCTACTCGACCGATTAGTAGCGGCTTCGGTCACGAATACCATCACAACGACCGGGAGAGCGGTGTGCTGACCCCATGCCCATCTTATCCGCATCCTCCACTGAGGATGACACTGCGGGCGGAAGGTCCCGGCGGTAGGCCACTCGTGGCCTGAAGGAGTGCTTTTTTTTCAGGAGCTGGAGTAAAAAATTTGTGCACCAACCTGAGAAAATGCTGTCAGCTTCAGCAAAAAGAGAATTTCACAGCAGTTGTTTTGGACATAGGGCAGTGAGCAGGCTGGTGATGTCGGCACTCATCGAGATTCACGCCATACACCAGCGTTAGTGCCACCATAACGAAAAAAAATACATAATGGGAAAGTATAGTAGTTCGTATATCTTTTATAGTAGTTGGGTTGCATAAATAAGTAGTAGACTTAGATTGAATGAGAATGACTGAAGTGAATCTGTAATCTAAATGGCTAACATTTTATTCTTATTTATTTTTTGTTTGGTAAAGAGTATATATAATAATTCTTTCTTCTTCTGCATTGCTCTCATGTGCATAAACATTAACTGATAAATTTGACTTCTTTTCAAATTTTTGAGTATCTGTTAACTGTACAGGAAAACTAATTTTCTCTTTTTGAAAAATTTAATATAATTCTAATCCAAAATTTTTATGAATATCAACTCTTTCTGACTTTTGATCTACAAGACATACTGCATCTTTTATAACTGACAGAAAACATTTTTGATATGTGTTTGTTCCATTAATTAGAGCTTTTTATATTTAATTACTTTTGACAAAGCAATAAAAGAAGAACCAAAAACTGGATTGTGTCTGTTGACACATAATTCTAAACTACTCTAGAAAATAAAGACAACCAGATTTTTTCTTTTTCATTTCTTCCATTCCAGTTAATAGTTTATTCGTTTATTGCTTATAATAAATTTCTAAATGAATTGTTCTTAATAAAACTTGTTTAGCTGTTTTAAAATTAAATCCTTTTATTTCATCTTGTCTTTTAAAATTACAATAAAGTTTCATGTTAACTCTAATCACTCTTCTTTGTATTAAAATGTTCTCTAATTTGGTAATTATTTCTTCTTTAATTTGATTAAAAATTTTTTGTGGCTCAACAGTGTTATTATTGTTACTTCAATAAGTTATTATTCTTGATTTAAAAGTTGAAGCTTTTCTATAAATTCGTTTAAGTGATTTTAAATAATCATTATCATCTAGAAAATTGAAACCTGGTGAATTTTTCTGTTAATTTATTGTTTAATTTCTTGATTTTTATCTACAATAAGTTTTAGAAAAAATTCTCATTCTCATTATTATTAATATTACTCTCCAATCTACTGATAAAATCAATTAATTGTTGTTTATGAAGATAAGAATAATTTTTAAAATATTTCATTTTATAGATTTTACAAAGATCTTTTAAAGACTCTTTTCCTAATCGTTATCATTGTTTATAATTTTACCTTAAAATCTTTTGACAAAAGTTATTAATTGTGTTTCATTAAGTTTAGAATAAAGCTTTATTTATTTCGGTTTACAGATTTTATGCAGACCTATTAGAGATTTTTTATTGTATTCTTTCTTCATTAAGTTTAGAATAATTCCTTAAATTTTCTGTTCTACAGACTTATCGAAGTTCTTTTATATCTTAGATCTCTTTCCTTCATTTTTTTCTTATTAAAATAATCGAAAAATTCCATCAAATCCGTTTAGTTACATTTGAATAACCATTTTCTTTACAACAATTTTCTAAATCAGTGTAACTCAATCCATATTTACCTTTACAATAATTTTTTATGTTTCGAAATAGCTTTATTTCTTTCTTCACTTCTTTCATCTTAAAATAATCGATAAATTCCATAAAATCTGGTCTAGTTACATTTGAATAACTATTTTCTGTACAATAATTTTTAAATGATTATAACACAATCCATATTTTCCTTTACTACAATTTTCTAAGTTTTGAAACAGCTTGGCTTTGAAGTTGCTTTATTTATATAGAAAAAATTTAGATTTTCAATAATTAAAACGTTTACAGTGGAAATGTACCTTTGGGTTTCAAATCAAATTTTCAAAGGCTGGTATAGACAGATAAAGTTTGACAGAGCATATTTATAATGAGAAAAAATTATTAGAGTTTCATATTTTAAATAAATGTGGATTTCGTTTGTGTGTATAGATAGATGAGGTTTGGTGGCTCTTATTTATCGAGAATATTTATTAGACTTTTCAATTTTAAAAGAAAATTTCGTTTTGTAGGTATAGATAAATTTTTGGGTGGGGCATATATGGCGAAACTAAAGTCACGGTTTATATCCTGGAACATTGAACCAATATAGTCTTTGGGCCACAATCGGCATTTGGTTACTACTTTCCTTCAAGAAAAATGATCATTTGGCAGTCCTGCATCACATAGCAAACGTTGCAGGTGTTTTTAAATTTTTTTTAGTTTAATACACACTGTAAATGAATGACAGCAAATTGTAGTGAAATTCAGAAACGTATTCAGAGGATCAAAGTTTTGTACAGGAAATGGCAATAGACCCTCACCAAAATGAAAGTGGCATATTGCGCATAAAGGTAAGTCACATTATTAGTCAATTGCACAGTTGACGATCCGTTACTGGAAACAGTCACAACTGTAAAAATAAAGTTAGTCTTGACTGGAGCGGCTTGAGTTTGACCGATCACATAGAAACAAGTTATTGAGAGTGCAGATGTCAGACTGTGATTTTTTGGAAGATTCCTAAGGAAATGTAATTCTGTCACTGAGGAAATATCTTTGACCGATTCTTCAGTATTGTCAGTCTGGGATTGTTAACAATCTAAAGAACGCATGGCCCAAGAAAAGTCAGACGACATATTACTTTCTCTCAGATATATCTCGCAAAATGACCGTGACCGCAAAATAAGAGAAGTTCGAGGTCATGCGAAGACTTTCCAACAATCGCTCTTCCTGCGCATTGTTCACGTACATAGCAGGTAAGATAGGAGATTGCGGTCACATAAAAATGACTTTCGCTGCAAATCTTATGGTGACTTGTGGATTCTACATGTAGTTGCAATTGCAAACACTTCTTTAAGACTCCAGTGTCTTACACTTTTAATTTAGGCGTCATATTCTGGATGACTCTCATGAAAAGTGTCTGTTTGAGATGACACCAGTTGTACTGCCAACCTGTTTCTCCTACATATTCGCTGGATCTAGTCACTGCCGCCGCAACTCAAAGAATGACAAACTGTACTAGCAGACACCGGATTGTGGAGTCCTGTTTTCTGGAAATACCTCCCAAAGCCAAAGAGAATATACATGCCTGTGCAAAATGACTCAAGAAGTTATAATACTGTCTTCAATTTAACCTAATATAAATTTAATTTAAATGCAATCCAATGAACCCTTGCATTGCACTGAAATGTGTGTTTTAAAAGAGTGTGTACTGCAACATTTCATAATCATTATAGTTTTTTGACATGTACTAAATCGTAACACATACTGACGTAACAAAAGTATGAGACTGTCCAATACGTGCACATTCCCCTATCGTCAATCTGATGTCCGTCACCACCGTCATCATGATCAAAATTGTGATGAAAAAACAGTGATTTACCATCTACTGTTGCAATAAAGGCCTTGTCTGGACATTTTATTTATTGAAATCGTCAGCTGTATGCATCCATGGCACTCCATCATGTTTTCTGTCCGACTTCTATTTGATCACGGTTTCATTTTCATTATGATCATAATTGCGTCACGCACTAAATTTTTCCCCGATTCTCGCGTTACCTGCGATTATTACGTTCGCTCTCTACTGCTTTTATGCCCATCGACGAATCGTATTCCTGGTTTCCACATTCTACGTGGTTCGCGACAGACACGTGTTTAGTTTTTGTATGGCTACGATACAAAATTTTCTTTCCAGACTCTTCAGAAGCATAGTTTTGCAAACTCTGTGTAGTTTACCAAACACACTTCAAGCTAGTTTTACTCTTCCGCGCAACCGCTACGGTCGCAGGTTCGAATCCTGCCTCGGGCATGGATGTATGTGGTGTGCTTAGGTTAGTTAGGTTTAAGTAGTTCTACGTTCTAGGGGCCTGATGACCTCAGATGTTAAGCCCCTTAGTGGTCAGAGCCATTTGAACTATTTTACTCTTCCATTTATATCTTTTCGTATCCATCCAGTCATTGTTTTCAGCAACCCTGAACACATAAATATATCCTGGTTCTATGACTTTACCGTCAATCTATACAATTTTCTTTTCAATTTGTTGGCAACATTTTTAGGATTATTTTTATCGGCTTTAAAGCCTACTCTCAAATTTACTCTATTTATGTTCCATTACATATTTTATTATTGTTCTCATATAAAGCAGAAATGCTAATTAACTAAATACTTTTCACGATATCATTTCCACTACATATACCGTAGCAGGAAGCTAAGCGAATTTACATTTTGACTGAGAGTTTAACAGGAATGAGCCTGACAACTGCATCGATCTTGTAGACTACAGGTGGCCGACGTGTTGCACGTTTCACGGTGTTAACTGTGCGGTGGAGGCAGTACCACTTAAGTGTATCACGGCTGCCATCTGCCGACCTGGCCGGCAATGTCGCGAATGCAGCCATGGTGCGTAGCGACTACAAATCACTAGCAACTACATGCTGGATAGGCTAGGCCCTAGGGGCTTGAGTTTGCCAAGGTCGGCGATCCCTCGTCGTTGTCAGGGCACGTACGACACGAGCAGCGGCTGCAGTTTTTTGCCGCCTACGCTGATAACGCTTTGAGATAGGCCGTGCGTGCGACGTATTCTGATTCCTTCAGCTGTGTAAGTTTCGGGTACCCAATGCGCAACAGCCCCAAGCAGAAATTTGGTATTCGAAAGATTGTCTCCCTAACATATTCGTTCGCGTTCCCTCTTTACACAGCATACGCGAACGAGTTTTAAATATAAATACGAGTGCAGCTCCATAAACAATGAAACTTTTTTAGCCAATTTTGGTTGAAAAAATGCGAAATTTGTGGGACATCGTGGAAGATGCCCGCTTCAGCCGCTATAGTTTCATGGAGTTCCGATAGGTGGCAGAGCTGTACATAAACTTCAAAATGGTGTCTGCAATGGAGTTGCGTTCCAAGCAGAGAGCTGTCATTGAGTTTCTTTCGGCGAACAACCAGAACATCGCAGATAGTCACTGGCGTTTGCAGATTGTCTACGAAGACAAAAGCACGGTGAGTCGTTGGACAAGGTGTCTGTCATAATCGCAAGGTCGCGTGTGGACACACACATTCGAGGTGATCGACGGATCAAAATCAAACACCTCGCTGCACAACTGGACGTCTACGTTGGTAATGCTGACGCACTCGTCAACCACTTGGGGCTCTCAAAGGTGTGTGGCGTGTGGGTTCCTTGCCACCTAACAGAAGACCGTAAGGAGCAACAAAAGGTCATCTGTGTGGATTTGATTGCACTTTACGAAGCTGACCGTGACAAATTTTTGTCCAACGTCGTAACAGGCGCTAAAAAGTGCTTTCGTCACTTCGAACAGGGAACAAAACCGCAATACCTGGAGTGGCGCCACACCACCTCTCCTGTGAAGAAAAAGTTCAAAGTCGTACCCTCAGCGGGTAAAGTCATGGCGACGGTCTTCTGCGACTCTGAAGGGGCTATTCTGTTTGATGTCCGCCCTCGTGGTGCAACTATCAACTCTGAAGTATACTGTGCTACCCTCATTAAACTGAAGAAACAATTTCAGCATATTCGTCGCCACAAAAATGTAAACGAACTTCTCCTTCTCTATGACAACGCAAGGCCTCAAAAACAAGTCTGTGAATCAGAGAGGAGCTTATAAAACTTCATCGGCCTGATATTCCTGGCCACCATACAGCAAGGATCTCGCATCTTCCAGATTACCTTTGTTTTGCCCGATGGAAGATGCATTCCGCGGGAAACAGTACGTGGATGATGGGCAGGCTATTGATGCAAGACATTGTCTCCGACGTCGACCAGTAGGTATACAGGCCCTCCCAGTAAGGTGGCGTAAGGCCGTCGCATTGAACGGGGATTATGTTGAAAAATGGGGTTCGTAGCCAAAAGAGTGGGGAATAACATGGTGTATTGAAATCCTGAAAACCTTATCTATTTTCAGAAAAAAAGGTGTTGCATTACTTATTGAACGCACGTCGCATTTAATTTTACCTCTATTCCGTCGTATTACGCAGTTAATAAACAGAAAGCGATTTCCCATACTCATTTGAACAAATTTCCTGTTCGTTATAGGTTTTGCCTCTCATAAGGTTTGTTGTTTTTCGCGATAACGAAGAATTCCAGCTATTGATATCCGTGTACCCGCCACGATCTTGCAAGAAACCAAGTCGTTTCACATGCTTGATATCTTGTTTAGCTTAAGAGCTATAGTCGTCTGAGTGAAACGTGTTACAATGTTTGTGCCATATTTTGCAAAGTCAGATTTACGTAACCAAGAGCCAGTGTCAAACTTTGGATCACAGAGCTGAAAAGAATTACAGAAACGTTCGATCTCTTGAAGCAAAGACTTACGGGGAAATTCTCTAGGCCTAACGCAACGTTAAGAACTGTTCTCCCGATTTTAAAGTGTTTATAATTCAGCTGAAGATCACTCCCGTCCAGGAAGGCCTTCGAGAAATGGTGGTGCCTACATTTAGAAAACCGAGGTTCTGGTCCGCGTCCAGTATCGTCTAATTTTCAGAGAATGTACGCAATACACTGGACTTGCAGTTGGTTCGTTTTGCATTGGTTTCTCGAGAATGTTTGCAAAGAGAGACCACAGTTGTAGTAAAATAAATAGTTGTTCTTCAGCACTGCAACACGCTTGCGATCTCAACTTCGTTAATACGCAGATTGTGTGTGAAAACTCATGTGATTGTCGTCTCCCATACACCCTGCTCCGCAGACCTCACTATACGTTACTTTTTGTTGTTTCTAAAATTTAAATTATTGCGAACAGCGTTTCGACACAGTTTATATCATTAACGGGAACTGGTCATGAGGACTGAAGGACACTCCGCAGGAAGCTTTCCAAGACTGCATGGCAAAATGGAAATGCAAGTTGGGAGTAATGTCTTGGTGGAGGAGAGGACTTCGAAGGGGACTTGAGCTAAATATCTGCAGCTCGTATATAAATGTTATTAAAGTAAGTTCTGTCTTTTTTTTTACCAGAGATGTAAAGGGTGACTTATTTCATTTGTTCACGATCATCATCATCATCATCGTCGTCGTCGTCATCAGTCATTGCCATCGACTTCTGGATGTAGGTCTCCTCCAGATTTCTTCATACATTACCATCTTCAGTCGTCCCCACTCAAGTTAGTTCTACTTTTCTCTTTATATTATCAATCTGTCTTCCGTTAGGTCGTACACTAGATCTTCTCCCATTACGAAGAATAGATCACAGAATCAATCACCTTCGTCCATCTTCCATCATACTGTCCACTTCTAAGTCTGGCCCACGTCCATTTTAGCTTCGTAACAGTCACAGTCTCGTCCTCAACTGTCTTTCTTTTTATCCATTTGTTTGCTTTTATGTCCCTCCTCATTATATCTAACATGGATATTTCTATTGATCTTTGGATAACCGTAATTTTTTTAACTATTTCAACATTTAACTTCCACATTACGCTGCCATTAGTTAGTAATTGCAGTATACACACTTCGTAGATTTTCTGTTTAGAGCACATTGGGAATTTACTTCTGAACATAGCATTCAGTTTCCAAAACGAACTACAACCCAGTTTAGTCCCGTTTTCGCAAGATAATTTACTCCTATCTTTCAAGGTCTGCAACTCAGCTTTTTCAGCATGTCCGTACACTCTTCCTGGAATCACTCATTGCTGTGACCATTCGTGATTCCCTTTTTTTTATACCAGCAGTTTCCCATATTAGTTCTATTTCGTTTGGGTTCCACACAATTATTCCAGGATGAGTTGCACAAGTGCCTTGTCAGAAATCTGCTTTGTAGACTGATCGTATTTTCCCAATATCCTACCAATGCACCGAAGTCTGCCACGTCTTTTACCTATGACTGAGCATATATGATCATTCCATTTCATATCCTTGGGAAGTGTTACACTCAGGTATACCTACGGTATGCTGAATAAAATCGATAAAATCTTCTCAGGTTATAAGCTGCGTGGTGGCGTCGTCTTGTAGCAACGTTCCAATGAGTTTCGTACCTATCATATCCGGGCGAAGTGTCGGGATTTGGCTCTCTCACTCACCTTTTACTTTCCCCTCCTTGGGGAAGTGTATGGAGGAGTTTCTAGCCTGTTGGCTTTTATTCCACATTGTATGTGCGTGTGCGTGTGCGTGTGTGTGTGATTATGTCGGATAGTTTTGGCTGTCTGTGTATTGTGATGGTGTTCTGGTTGTGTCTAGTACTGCCTGAGGTTGGCGTGATGTTGGGTATTTTAAGGATTAAGGATTGGTATTAGGACTTGGAGATTTTGGGATTTTTCTCTTCTATTTAGTCGTCGAAAACCCTCATAGAGCGTTTTTGCTTATCATAGGACATGTCACAGCGACTAGGGAGTTGACGAGGTTATTTCCAGATCTGGAAGAGCTCTCATAGAAAGCTCTTGCCAGTTCTTGGAATCTTTCTTTGATGAGGGGGATTTCGGCAGCGGCGTGCAGATCGTCGGTGGGGAATCCCATGAGTTGATGCAGTGCCCTTCTGAGGGCGTGGTCCTGCAGCCTCTGGAATTTGTCCAGATGCTGCTTCGCCGCGTATCCCCAGACAAGGTATGCATACTCCATTACTGGATGTATAAGGACCTGATATACGTTTAGTCCTACAGAGCATGGAAGGGAGCTGGTTGTGTTGAGGACTGGGTATAGGGTGGACATTCTAGCACAGACCTTCCTGTGGACCTCGTTTATATAGGGCTTCCACGTTAGGTGCAAGTGAAGGGGGAAGGGGGGGGGGACGTTGTGGGGGTCCGTGTCTCCCAAGCCTCCCAAGCCTCTGGGTGATCAGCAAAGCGTGTGTCTTTTCAGGGTTGATGGTGATGAACCAGCGACAGGCCCAGGTTTCTGTGTCATCTTTTTATGTTATCTTTGTAGCCTACGAATGACCAGGTCCTTATTCTCATTACGAGTGTAAAAGGCTCAGCATAGTGTGCAGTGTGCAGTGTGCACCAGGGGGCTTTGGGGTTGTCCGTAGCGTACAGACTGTACAAAACGGGCCCCAGGACCGATCCCTGTGGCACCCCAGCAGGAATACGCCTTTTGGTGGAGGTGGCTGTTTCTACCTTTACAGAGAAAGTTCTGTTCGTGAGATAGCGTTGGATTAACCTGACTATGGTCCCAGGGAACCCTTGTGAGTATAACTTGTATAGTAACCCTTTATGCCATACTGAGTCGAAGGCTTTGGCTACATCAAGTAGCACTATCTCGCAGTAGCCTCTGTGGTTGAAGTCCTCTGTGGCTACTTCCACCAGTCTCATGATCTGTTGAGGGGAACTGGACATCCGGCAGAAGTCGCACGCTGGCGATGCGATCTCGTATGGGTATTAGCAGGAGGCGCTCATAGATCTTGCTGAGAGTTGGCAAGAGGCTAATTGGCCTGTAGTGCTGATGGAATAAAGAGTCTTTCCTCGGTTCGCTATCGCGACAACTTCCGCGTGTTTACAGAAACTGGTAACTCGCGGGTGCGAGTAATCTCGTTGAAAACGTTCGCGAGGTATTCGGTAGTCGAAGGCGAAAGGTTTTTGACTAACTGGTGTGTGACACTGTCGTGTCCTAGGACCTTTTTTTGTAGGGAGGGACGTAATTACTATTTCCACGTCTTCGGGGACGAAAAGTGGGGGTTTGTCCTCTTGGTCCGACTCAGCATTGAGGAAGACAGCCAGTTGATGTCGGACTACCTCTTCATGTTCATCATCCTGGGGTTCTGCCGCGAGAAATTGCTTCTCGAAGGAATCGGCGAGTGCGTTGGCCTTTTCAGCATGGCTCTAGGCCAGACCCCGCTCGCCGTGTAGTGGCGGCACCCTAGCGCGTTTTTGGCGAATTGCTTGGTTGCTTGCCAAAGTGCTAGCTGACGTAGTTGGGAACTGTCTCTTTTATTCCAAGTTTTAGGTCGGTTTCCCCATCATGCATATGTCGATGTGGAACTCCTTCATGAGTTCTCCGAACTCGACCACTTGATTGACAATGCCTTCTGCATTAAAGAAGCGCATTGTGAGGCCTTGAATATTTGGTCATCTATCCATTATGGGGTTTTGAAACTACTGAGGAAGTCGCAAGAGAGGAGCGACTGCTGGACTGTTGCCTGAAGGGCATCGAGGATCTGAGTGTTCTGCCTCTGGGCTTCCTTGAATTCCTTCATCATTTCCATGATGAGGTTCATGGTCGAGACCATAATGCCTAACAACTGATCCGAGGGAGTGGACTGAGTGTGGGGTTCCCTAATACTTCCTCTGTTTTGGTGGACCTTGTTGTTGTGTTTCTCCTGGTGTTGTTCTTGTGTGTGTGTCTGGTATTGTTGTGGTTGGCCTTGCGTCGATTTATCGACGTTTCCGTGGCTTTTTGGTGGGGAAACCACTTCTGCGTATGTTGCCCTTGGTGTGTAAGGCTTTGGTTTTACCCAAGTTTTGCCTCTGTGTGCTGTCCTGTTGTGTCTCTCTGTGTGGTTTTATGGGGTGGTAGTGTCTTGTTTTAACGTGTGGGAGGGGGGGGCGTGGTATTTCCCACACAGAGCTCACCTTATCTGAGGGGCCATGTGTTTCATTGTTCACGTCCTAGTGTCATGAGTTTCGGCGCATTTTCTGCAGTATACGGGCATCTGGCAATTGGCAGCTGTGTGATCAAGTCCCTGACACCTTAATCACTGCACCACCTTGTTCGTGCGGTGGAGCGGCTCCGTGGTGACAGGGACTGCCAGAACAACCTTGATCTCATGCCTGTTCTGGGGTATGCCTGGCAGAGTGACTTGGAATAGTGGCCACTTGTTCTCTGCCCCATTTTTGCCCATCTGTTCAACATTTTTTACAACAAATCCCTGGGCAGTCAGGACGGTTTTGACTACCTGGGGAGGAGAGCCGTCTGGGGAGGTCCCTAATAACAATGTTTTTGTCTCTTGTCAAGGTGGTGGGGAATGTGTAGTGTGGTAAATTTTTGTCAGTGAGGGCCTTGTTCATGGTGTTGTAGCCTTAAATTCTGTGTAGTGTGATTCGCAATTGGATTTGACTCTATGTACTAAGATTGTTCGTACCAAGTAATATTGTGCTAGACGATGGCAGCTCCGAGGAATATGGTATAGGTCCGTATCCTTCTTCTTTCTGTAGACCGAGTGTTCCATCTTGTAGTCCGGGTTTCTCTTCATCTAAATATCCAGAAAGGGTGGGCTACTGTTCTATCTGCATGGTAAACTTGATGATGTTATGTATGCCATTGCGATGACTTAGGAACTCCTGCACGTTTTCTCTGCCATGTGACCACACCACAAAGGTGTCATCTACGTATCTGTAGAACGCCTTTGGTTTCAGTTGGGTGGTATTTAGCACTACAGTCTCGAAGTGCTCCATGTGTAGATTAGGAATACGCAGAGCTAAGAGGGAAGCCATGGCAACCCTATTTGTTTGCTCATAGAATTTCCCATCACGTTTGAAATAGGTGATGGTTAGTACCTGTCTAAAGTTTTTGACGGTGTCCTCATTGAAGTGTCCCTTGATTAGAGCTAAGGAATCTTCGAGTGAAACATGGGTTAAAAGCGATGTATATCAAAGTTGACGAGTAGGTCCTTCTTGTCCAATAGTAACCCTTGGAGCACATCCACAAATTCTGTGGAGTTCATAGCGTGGTATGGGCAGTAACCAACGAGAGGTTTTAGCAGCTGTGCTAGACGTTTGACTATCCTGCATGTTGGTGAATTCATGGTGTTCGTAACAGGCTGCAGTGGAACTTCTTCCTTATTTTTTTTAGGATGCCATATAGTTGTGGTGGCAGTGCTGCCACGGATTCAAGCCTTCTCTGATGTTCCGATCCAGTCCTGAGCTGTTAAGTGGAGTGATGGCCTTGTATGTCGCAGAGGTCGTCACATCCTTCCCCATTTTTTTTTTGTGCTGCATCTTGCAGAAAAGTTTCATCATCTGACGGTAGTATTCTGGGTGAAGAGGCAGAAATGAAGACTACTACCATGGATCTCTGCGCAGCACTGGGTCTGTGAACAAAAATTCTGTGGCAGAATGACGAATCCAAGAATACTGCCACCGGTTCTGATGCCGCCAGTGCATCCCCATCAGACCTGGACGGTATATGACAACCTGCTGAAACCTTGTAGGATGTGGGAACGTACGGCTTCTCAAGCGTCTGCTGAATATGCAGAACAGTACAATGATATTGAGGGCGTAAGAGTTCCACCAGCGATTTTCCGTCGCAAAGCAAGGAGCAGTACAGTAGGATGGCAAATATTTCTTTAGAGCCTGAACCCATGTGTGGGTGAAGGCAGTTACACCATCTGACTACGGATGAATGGCGTTGTTATGATGTGCTGGATGCCGTAGTCATGGAAGAATTGTCGAAAGTCGGCAAATATAAGTTGTGGTCCGTCGTCAGAAACAACAACCTCTGGTAATCCTTCAGTACAAAAAATGGAGATAGGGCCGACACTGTACTGGCGGTTTTTATTATTTTCTTATCTATTTAGCCGGCCGGTGTGGCCGAGCGGTTCTAGACGCTTCAGTCCGGATCCGCGCGACTGCTACGATCGCAGGTTCGAATCCTGCCTTGGGCATGGATGTGCGTGATGTCCTTAGGTTAGTTAGGTTTAAGTGGTACATAGTTCTATTGGACTGATGACCTCAGGTGTTAAATCCCATAGTGCTCAGAGCCATTTCATCGGAAAATTCTCTTGTTCACTGTAATTTGTTGTGCTAAAGTATTTTCATGAGTAGGTACTTACATTTTGTTTCGACGTCCTTGTCCTCATTTACACGTTCCTCAAGTATAAATGTAGGCATACAAACACTGTACATATTATTTTTAATAACATCACTCGATGTGTGTTAAGCAAATAGCTTTCAAGACAGTGATTTCTCTTGCACCGCGTGCATGGCTGCAGTCTCGATTCCGAAGGCTCTCTCTCTCTCTCTCTCTCTCTCTCTCTCTCTCTCTCTCTCTCTGTCTGTCTGTCTGTCTGTCTGTGTGTGTGTGTGTGTGTGTGTGTGTGTGTGTGTGTGTGTGTGTGTTGGGGGTGGGGAGACTGGAGGATGATGTTTGGTTGCGTACACTTGTTAGGTTTCTTTATAACTCCTTCAATGTACTGAATAGTGTTCATTTACATAATTTTGAGTATTTTTCTTTCTATCTTATACGTGTAGCTCTGCAGGTCCAAGTCGAGGATAAGTCTCCATGGTCATGGAACGACTCTGGAGATGATGTTAGCTTCAGGGAAGTTAATAATGAATAAAATAAAATTTACACACATTCTATATAGACCACAAGCTGATGAGTGTATATTAGCATAATCAAGATTCTAACACATAATTTGCTTAACTTTTTTTCAGGAACTTCCCGACAGATAAGGAGTGAGTCAAAAGAAAATTTTTCACTTTAGACTTGAAAGTGGGAGGTATACTGCTAAGATTTTTCAATTCGTGTGATAACTTATTAAAAATGGACACAGCTGAATACTGCAAGCCTTTCTATACAAGAGTCAAAGAGGTGCGATCAAAATGCAGGTTGGATTTCTGCCTCGTAGTAACTGACGTGAGCAATACCTGATACTTTTTGGGAATAGCTTTATATTGTTAACAACAAAAGCCATTAAAGAAAACAGAAATGCAGAAACCAATTGTAATGTGAATGTCTGTATTAAGAACTGATCTACTATCATCTGTAGTTAGACAAACCTCTGATCTCTGAATTTTATGTTCTATTTTATGAATATTCATGACTCAATATTTAATTTGTAAATACAGTCTGAGTAAAAGTACATAAATGAACTTACGACCCCCCCCCCCCCCCCCCCCCACACACACACACAAATTCTGCACTACGGAAACGACGCTTGTGCATAGCTTAAAAGTTGCCTGTTCTGCGGGAATTTCATTTTTACCTGTATATTTTGCTGTTAGTAGATAGTGACAGTTAACTTCTCAATACGTTGACTGTCTCTGCTACATTCAATTTCGAATGTTCGAAATATGACAAGTCACTCTCACTTATTTTCATATTCGAGGCTACTCTTTAATGTTATTACTACACCATACACACCATGTTTTTGAGGCGACAGGAAATTATCAACAAGAGCAGGCACTGGTGGGAGCATGTAGGTTGTTAATACCTGCAGGACGTTTATGGTAGCTCTCCTTTGAATAGTATCTTCTGGATTTGAGAACAAGCAGGCAGATTCGTTATTGAACAGTAAATCTTGCAGTGGACATTTGGAGCTTGGAAGCTATGTGTAGCTGTTAGGGAGATGAACATCTCAAAGCGCTTAGCAGTGAGAGAACGCTGGTCCCAAGAATTTCCCACACAGTGTGCATACAATGCTTTCGGTTGAACAGGCGAAAAAACCTGCATACCTGGATCTACCTGTTAAGCGTTTCTGGCCACAGCACGGACAGGGGCATAGGAGAAATGAGGGTTGGCTGGCCAGGACCTTTCGACACTGTCGTAAATACCCATTGTGTAAACTGGTGGCGCCCATAAAAATGCTCGCGTTTCCATGTTCACCATTGACTGGGAGCTATCGATGGAGTCAGGGATTGGCTGCTTCTCCAGCAGGGAAAAGAATATTATTAACTTTCGTTAGCGTTAGCCTGAGGATACAGCAGACAAGACAGGGGGAAGACATGGCACTCGTGGAGTCATGTGATTGGCGGCAGTTGCATGGGTGCTCTTTTCTAGTTTACCAAGGTTTGATGGAAAGAGAGAAGTGGAGAAATGGGGCTTTCTAACTCAGACTCCAGCCTGGAGAGAAGATCTGGTCTTGTCTCTTGCTATGAGTAGGTTGAACTTGTGACTTCATACTGGCACTGGTCTTAACTAGGCAGCCTGTGGTAAAGTCTCAGCTGTACCGACAGTTTAGACATCACTCATCTCTGACAAGTCGCTGTGCTGAGCACAATGTCATTCGTATCAGATCTGCTGCCTCGACGATAGATCTTCTTGAGCACACTGCAGTATTAGTAAGTAAAACTGGCCCATGGTGTAACTGGTGAATGGGAGTCACACGCTGGAATCTGCCGAGATTTCAGGACTCCACCAAAGAGTATTTGCGATCCATCTAACAGACTGCCAGACCGCGTCTTTGGATATTTCGTGTCCGCCATAACGAAATACAGTCGCAGAACATGACTAATCTGCAGACGCTTGCACCACGAGCGTCATATGCGACAGCGCAACACGTCGAGAATGGGATAGACGTAGAGTATTGCTGCTCTGGATTGTTAGGGAAACGGAATCACAGTGTCGCCACTTATTCTCAGCTGCACCAATGTAGCATAACTTCCCTGTAGAATAAATCCATCAGTCTCTTCAGCCGTAGATAATTTCAGATTGTGTTATCCACGTTTTGAGCTAGAGTAAATGGATCAAACAGGAAACCTTAGTCTTTGCCCAACTCTCTTAACTTGTGTTGTTTGTCCTATTTTATGATCAATAAACTTTTGCCATTTTTCATAAAAGTGATTTTATAAAAGGGATACTTTCGCATCTTTGGGAGGTCGGTTTGTCTATTTGTGAATGGGAAGCTTTCGCAGTATGGAATCCGTGAGCTGTTCCTTGTGAGAACGTGTTTCCGCCATTATGGTTCTGTGTCTTGGTGTGGTCTGTTTTTTGTACTTGTGAGAGTTCTGCCTCGGAAGGAAGACTCGCTTTGTCTGGTGTCGATGGGAGCTGATCTGCAGTTTCCACTATAGGGAAGAAACTGGCTGAGGTTATTGCAGTTACTTCCCATAGTGAAACTTACCTGAATTAAATAGGTTATTTCGGAACTGATTGCTAAATTTCTTTACAGTGTACTCGAAATTACTCCGCGATTAGACCTGGAGCAGTTTTCTTTCATATGGAGAAATGGAAACATCGAAGGTTGCTGAGTTGCGACTAAATGGAAGCTCATTATAGTAACGAATGTTACCTTTTCCATCCATCGTGCTTTAAATTCGAAGTTATCATCCTCTCCCGAATTATAAGAGAGCTGCTGTCTTGTTAAACGTTGTATACTGAGAAGTTAGTATTCCGATAGCTCAATGTGAAATTCGCACATCTTTGGATTGATTTGGGGACCCATGCGAACTTCCAGTTCAACTACATTCGGTCGATAACAACAAATTCACTTATTACAAAAGTTCTTTGTAAATTATTTCCCCTCAAACCAAGTCATTTCGTTGTTGCTAGTGCGTGATACAGTGCCATGTTGCTAGGCCACAATATCGCTTTAACTTGGTGACTATAATTGTGGTCCACAAATATTATGCATCAAAAACCACATAGTAAATTAAGACTGCAACTACAGAACACTAGATACAAGTATTGGAAGGGGCAGGACTGAGACCCATGCGGTTGCAGGATGGTGAAGCGGTGAGTATGTGGTGAAGGCCATTTGGCACTTTGGGCCCTAATGAAAGAAAGACATTTATTTAATTGTTACAACTGAATCATCTTCTCCACGGCCGTGGTGAGGGGAGTGGACTAACAAAAAAAAAAAAAAAAAAAAAAAAGAATGTTCAAATGTGTGTGATATCTTATGGCACTTAACTGTTAAGGCCATCAGTCCCTAAGTTTACACACTACTTAACCTAAATTATCCTAAGGACAAACACACACACCCATGCCCGAGGGAGGACTCGAACCTCCGCCGGGACCAGCCGCACAGTCCATGACTGCAGCGCCTTAGACCGCTCGGCTAGTGGACTAACACACAGCCTTTAGATGCACCGACTCGACCACCTCAGCTAATTCTTGAGGATGTTGTCTGTGTCGTGGCTGCTCGCTTAACACAGAAGTACCGTGCAGGGCAGTGGGCGGCGGGAGTAGCTTGCGCAGTGGCGCCGAACACCAGATCAGCGACTGATTTTACTAGGGCACTCTCGTGGATGTCGAAGGGGTGTGCCCGACCACAGTACAGCAGTTCTGCACGGGATGTACGTGGCAGTGCAGAGTTATGGCATGGCCTCTCCGCCAGAGGTAGGCTATGGACGCCTGTGTTTGCACACAGAAGCAAGTCAGGGGCAGTAGCCTTTAGCGCGCAGCCCGGATATAGCGTCAGGCTGACGGTACGCCAAACACCATCAGTTCGGCTCTTACACAGCCGGAGGTAGAAGTCTCTAGAACTTCATGTCAGCGGATGAGGTCTTGGTGGCTCACAGCGACCAAGTTCGGCAGACAAGGTGGGCAGCAATCTCGTAGGTATAAGTCATCTGGCGCCGATATGCAGCTCCATTACTTCTCAGTTTACATTTTCTTTGATGTCGGTTGCTGTTAATACAGGTTTTATGCATATAAGTTTTAGTTATATTAGCTTTAGAAGATGTCTGTCAAGTAACTGCAGACTTTTCGAAGGATTTGCTCGGAGCAGTCTGCGCAGTCTCTGGCGCCTTACCATGGTTCGCGCGGCTACCCCCGTCGGAGGTTCCAGTCCTCCCTTCAGCATGGTGGGTGTGTGTGCGTTTTGTCCTTAGAGTAAGTTAGTTTAAATTAGAGTAAGTAGTGTGTAAGCCTAGGGACTGATGACCCCAGCAGTTTGCTCCCACAGGAACGTACCACCACCGACATATAGGGACTAACTAGGAACTGTAAATTCAAGTGTAGTTGTGGCAACTTTTGTAGTGACATGATGATCCGTGATGCGATCACATATAATGTCATTGATAACAGAATTAGAGCGTAGATCCTGAAGTACTCAGATACTTCGCCCCATCAAGTGTTGCTGTTTTGGTGTGGAATTATATGGGGCCGACGTACGCCGCTGGTGGTCATGTAAGGCGCCGTAACGGCTGTACGATACCTGAATGCCATCCTCCGACCGATAGTGCAACCATATCGGCAGCATATTGGCGAGGCTTTCGTCTTCATGGACGACAATTCACGCCTCCCTCGTTCCCATCTTGTGAATGACTTCCTTCAGGATAACGACATCGCTCGACTAGAGTGGCCAGCATGTTCTCCAGACATGAGCCCTCTCGCACATGCCTGGGATAGACTGAAAAGGGCTATTTATGGACGATGTGTCCCACCAAACACTGTGAGGGATCTATGCCGAATCGCCGTTGAGGAGTGGGACAATCTGGACCAACAGTGCGTTGATGAACTTGTGTATAGTATGCCACGACGAATACAGACATGTATCAAAGCAAGAGGACGTTCTACCGGGTATCAGAGTGTACGGTGTGTACAGCAATCTGGACCACCACCTCGCAAGGTCTCGCTGTATGTTGATACAACATGCAATGTGCGGTTTTCGTGAGAAATTAAAAGGGCGGAAATGATTTTATGCTGATCTTCCCACATTCTTTTCCTTGCACAATCACTTATAAAACTAATGATAAAATCACAAAATGCAAGTAATTTTTGGTACTTTCTTTAAAATGAACCAAGAACTCTCTCTAGGTTGAACAGAAATATCTTGAAATCAGAGTCAGGGAACTTATAGGTAAGTATGATTACAAGTTTAGTTTCACTAAATTGAACTGATCCTGAACAACGTAGAATTACCTGTTCGGTGCAGTGATTTGATACATTAATAGATTGAAATGGAATAGAGTTTTTCACGTACTTGACCATTACTCTTTCACTACGCAGAGAGTTTCTTGCAAAACAGCCTACTAAACTGTATCCCGATGTACGAAGCCTCTGAATTATCTCATTGTTTAAGTCGTGCTCTGACATATCAATAGTGTCAGAGTCAACATCTATAAGATGTTCATTAACTTTATTTCCAATACTTCTTATTTTGATGAAATATGTTAGTCCTTTCGTTACTTTGATACCTGAACTTTTTTGAAGATTGGTCGTTTGTTAGAGAGACTTTCCTTAAGCAGGGATACGCATCAGCTGACTTCAGCCTAAAAAAGTTACTACAGGAATTTTCCCACGAGTGATAATGTTTGCCAACCTTTTCCCATAGCTGTCGAGGTGCAACACCGATCTATTGATAGGCTCAACTGGCACCACTGTGGTGTCAGCTATACCCTCTGTCATCATTGCCTACCTACGACCCATAGTAATACGCCGAACAGCTGTATTAGGATAAGGCCGAATATGACGCTGAGACAGCTGCACGGGGTGCACATCTGTGCCACTCGTTTCAGTAGCTATCTGTTCCAGGTCACTATCCATCTCCTACTCCCTGTCTGTATCAGGACTATTCCCACCTCCACCCACAATCACTATGTGATCTTCTTTGTAAAATTCCTACATAACTTTTCCATGTTATCAGCCACGCAGTCGTGGACTGTGCGGCTGGTCCCGGTGGAGGTTCGAGTCCTCCCTCGGACATGGGTGTGTGTGTTTGTACTTAGGATAATTTAGGTTAAGTAGTGCGTAAGCTTAGGGACTGGTGACCTTAGCACTTAAGTCCCATAAGATTTCACACACATTTGAACATTTTTTTATCAGCCACCTGAGTCAACACTGGATGAGGGTCCACAATACTGGTGACCTGGTACTCGTTCCTGCAATTGTAGACCTTCACCTCTACCTGCCAGGAGAACACCAGAAGCCTCTTCCTTCTATCTGAATTTACAACTGACTTAAGCTCCTTAACTGTTGAGCGCTGCTGTATGTTTCTTACACCTATAGCTTCAACAGACTACTCTCCACTAAACTCTGTCAGTTGGAGAAATCCGTTGGTGATAGACGAAGTGAAACTGTCTGATTTTACCCTTCTCCTAGCTGCCTTCTTACATACTGCAAGTTTCCATTCCCAAGCTCCCTTCTCTAGTTCTTCCTCTGTATTTTCTCACTGACCCGAAGGGCAGTGTACTTAGCTTCTTCTGCTCTGTTAACTAATTTTTGCTTTATATTTTGGAATTCCAGGTGAGGATCTCACAAGGATTCCCACCGGCTTTCCCACTCTATTTTCCCAACAAAAATACTTCGCACAAATCTCACAGCACAACCCACTTATAATAAACCTACGACAAAACCCATACTTCTCATTTATGGTAAAAATTTTACAAATATCGAATAAAATATACGTCTCTTACTTACGTTATGCTACTAAAGTAAAACGAATGCCTGAACTACAGAGATTTCATATTTTATTCTCTATAAAGAATGTAACCACTATTACTAACACTACTTGTTGTGGTCTTCAGTCCTGAGACTGGTTTGATGCAGCTCTCCATGCTACTCTATCCTGTGCAAGCTTCTTCATCTCCCAGTACCTACTGCAACCTACATCCTTCTGAATCTGCTTAGTGTATTCTTCTCTTGGTCCCCCTCTACGATTTTTACCCCCCACGCTGCCCTCCAATGCTAAATTTGTGATCCCTTGATGCCTCAGAACATGTCCTACTAACCGGTCCCTTCTTTTTGTCAAGTTGAGCCACAAACTCCTCTTCTCCCCAATTCTATTCAATACCTCCTCATTAGTTATGTGATCTACCCATCTAATCTTCAGCATTCCTCTGTAGCACCACATTTCGAAAGCTTCTATTCTCTTCTTGTCCAAACTATTTATCGTCCATGTTTCACTTCCATACATGGCTACACTCCATACAAATACTTTCAGAAACGACTTCCTGACACTTAAATCTATACTCGACGTTAACAAATTCCTCTTCTTCAGAAACGCTTTCGTTACCATTGCCAGTCTACATTTTATATCTTCTCTACTTCGACCATCAACACTACACTCCTCCAATAATACCGCTACGAAAAGTATTTCACACGATAACTGCTCTCAAACAAAAATCTTACCCATCCACCTGTACACTCATCGAGAACACGACACAGTGAGTGAATGTTTCTGAAAGAAATTTCTACAGCTACTTTGTGGAAGATACGTTTTTCTTCTGTTATTGCCCTCTCTCTGTGTGTCTCATGACTGATCACGTCGGTAGTGCTGTCTATAAGTTGAATCCCTTCAGACGTGGCATTTGTTGCTGAACTCTTGTACTGAAAGTGTGCTGTTCCTTTAGTAAGTAAAGAAGTAAATAACCATGTAATTGATAGAATTTCCATAAAGTTCGTTAACATCGGATTAACAAGTAGCTCTCTAAAAGGATGCCTGTAATCTTTCAACTCCGGATTATCTTACTGAGCACAAGATAATTTGATTAACTTTCAAATGGACAGTTTTGCAGTAATTGTGTTTGCGAGATATATTTCGACATGAAAACGCATCGAAACTGACGAAGAACGTCACACTGTATCGGCTGTTTCGAACTGTAACTAACCGTTTTCTCACCGTCACAAAAATATATGACTGGAGATATGGAAGTACATCGTTGCCTGAATAGAACGCAGTTAAGACGCGATTACCGCTGACGCACGTTTGGACGAAATAACTGACATCATGAAGGTCCTGGCTGTTAGCTACACAGCATTTTACAATTTCTCATGCTTACCTGTTTACGGCGGACTAGCCTCACTCTCCAGTCGCATTTCAGTGAATATACCTTTCCAGAGGTTTAACAATAGCTTTAACAGCAGCAGCACCTCATTCATTCTCTCTCTCTCTCTCTCTCTCTCTCTCTGTGTGTGTGTGTGTGTGTGTGTGTGTGTGTGTGTAATGCGCGCTCGCAGCCAAGCAGAGACATGCTTACGTATCTCACGTGCTATCTTAAGGTATCTCCATAATTCAAGCACACTGTTCATTTGGAAAAGACTCATCAAAATTTATGCAGTATAATCAACGAGACCATGTTTCTAAACCGAGTATTAAGATACTCCAGTTTCTCCTTTCGTGAATGTATCTCTTCTTCGGTGCAGATTTATTACAACACACTTCCTTGGTAATAGCAGTCACATATTTCACTCGTTGTCTCTCCTTACATTTTTTTATACTCCGTTGTTCACTCCTTTATCTAACTGACACATTCGGGATGTTTCGTAATGTGTCTCATTATCCTTTCCATATATTCTTCTCCTTGTCCGTTTTATCCAAGTACCATGTTGATATCAGTTTGTCACTTGTTTAACAACTCCTCTAAGCCTTTATGCGTTTCTGATTCCATCCAATAAGACTATGACATTCATTTCCACATTACGTGAATAAAAATGAATCAGTATCTTCTTATGTTAGCAGCCATCACTGTTCCAGTAGTGAACTATAGTCTTTTCACAACTGGTGAACAACTTGTCTGAAGACAAGCAAAAGCGTACGTTCCCTAGACACCAAGTGCAAACGATCCAAAATAGTGGCATAATATTATTTTACAGAATGTTGAAGGTTGTGTAACCGTATCGGTAAATCGATCAAACGATTAGTCAACTGTGGCTATACTGCCGGGTTGGAGATGCTCTCCTCTTTAGGACTAGGTGCTGTGTTGTCCTTTCATTCGTATCGTCATAATATTACTACTGAGATGGCCGAATTGACAAAAAATCTGTGGCCATAGAGGCAGAGTGTAGAAACCCTGACTGAGCGAAATAACTATTTTGTTACACTGTTACCAGTCACATTTGTATTTATTTTCTGCTTCACTTAACATAAGGCTACACGTTTCGAGCATGTTCTGCTTATCTTCAGGTGCGTATACATACAGATATATAACTTATTAAATTATGAAATGTCACAATTTATATTAATACAGAAATACTGCACATACACTTAATTTTGTTCGTTTTGTGCACTAATCTGTTGATAGAATGTCTATTAGGGAATGTGGGATGTATGTGGGGTGGGGGGTGGGAAGAGGCAGAAGTCTACGTCGCATCTATTGCTGTTACTATTGTAATGTGGAGCCCAGCAAGATGTATCTCACTGACTGTTCAGTTAGACAACAGCCTGTATGCAGTACTATGTTGTAAAAGTACACTGTAGCAATGAGCAGTTCGTCACTAGCTTGGATGTATTTCACGTTACAAAACGATTTTACATGGAAGTAAACAGAACAGATGTGTAAAATGGCGGTCTTGCAGTGTATGGCTGATTATCGAGCAAAAAAAATGGTTCAAATGGCTCTGAGCACTATGGGACTTAACTTCTGAGGCCATCAGTCCCCTAGAACTTAGAACTACTTAAACCAAACTAACCTAAGGACATCACACACATCCATGCCCGTGGCAGGATTCGAACCTGCGACCATAGCGGCCGCGCCGTTCCCGACTGTAGCGCCTAGAACCGCTGGGCCACCAGGGCTGGCTATCGAGCAAAACTCCCTTCACAGAGATATTCGCGATATTAACTGTTACGTAGACATTTGTTTCACACTCGAGCGTCTTATATATATTGCTTTATAACTGGTTTAATGTTACTAAAGAATTTTGAGTTTTTAAACTCAGTTATTTAATTAAGAAAATTATCTCCATTAAGGATTGTTGGTGGATAACATAACCAACCGCAAATACTTTTGAAAAAGCTTTACTTTATTGGAATATGCGGTTTCAGGTTATCATGATCATGTTCAGATGGCGACATTTGTTTTACTATAGCATTATATTCGTCATCAGTACGTCGTTCGCACCTGCACTGCATAAGAATATTTGCTGTGTTAGCTACATTATATACTGCAATGTAGAAAATAACACAGAAAATATGCTAATGTACAGCTATTGATAACATATAAATTGAAAGAGTTATGTTCACTTGTATTTGTTTTATTAACCGTTTTTGTGTGTCGTTTCGTCCTTCTGCATTTCTGGCAGGATACGCACATAATATGTCACACAAATAATTGTGGCACACGAACACTTCATTTTCAGTTGCAGTTTTCGAAGTGGACTTTACAAGTAGAGCTTTTTTTATTGCAAGAAAGAACATTATTTAAGTATTCTCTCTGATATTAACTTGATACCTTTGCTTGATGGGAAATGAATGATATATTTGCTTAGTTGATTATCTTTGCATAGTAAAAAGCTTTACATGCAAAGTACACGTCTAAAGCTGCAACTGATACGGCGGAGTTTGTGAAGTGTTTATTTGCCACTGTATTTATGTGATATATGCGTGCATAAGAGGTGACGAAACGGCGTTCACTAGGACAAATGTAAGTGCATCATTCAAAGACTAAAATTATCTTAGATAGTACTCAATTATAGGAACATGTAGACCTGAAGCTATCTTTTGCAAATATTCTGGATATGGGACCATTATATGCATTCTTCGCCTAAACATGTTTTTCCACTGCAGTGAGCAGGCCGGGATGGCCGAGCGGTTCTAGGCGCTACAGTCCGGAACCGCGTTGCTGCTACGGTCGCAGATTCGAATCCTGCATCGGGCATGGATGTGTGTGATGTCCTTAGGGTAGTTAGGTTTAAGTAGTTCTAAGTTCTAGGGGACTGATGACCTCAGATGTTAAGTCCCATAGTGCTCAGAGCCATTTGAACCATTTTTGAACCACTGCAGTGCTGTCATGAGTGGGCTTTTAGAATTGGGGAATTACAGCAATACGTCTTAGTAAGTGTAGTGGATGTCACCCAGAAAGTTGGTTTGAACATGACATTCTATAAGTAACCTCGCTCCGTAGCCGAAATCTCTAATGTACGCCTGCATGCTGACATTTGATTCTGAGGTAGCCGGTGTCAATTCTGATAACGGAAGAAATTTTTCCCACCAGTGTTTGGTTCGCAAGCGGAGAAGAGGTGATGGCATACAGCCCATGATCACCAGATTTTGCGTCTATGAACCGGATTAAATTTCGAACCTCTTCGCGGTATCTCAGTTTATACAGTTATTACAAAACTCTCATATGCGTTGCGAGAATGGACTGTTTTGGGCAAAGACAGATAACCTTTTCAATTAGCCGGCCGATCAACCACTCGGGGTCTCCCAGCCAACAATGTCAAATGACACTCTTGCTTTATTGCTTTATTTAGCGTGGTTCCAATGGCAGTTATTTGCTCCTGTTTGTGAACTGATGTCCAAGCCGATAAGAGAACGTCTAGTTTACAGTAAAATCCAAAACTACACTGCAACTAGGTATTTGCATCATTACGTAATTTGTTTATATACTTCTTATTTATCTAATTGGGTCTTGTTCTCTATTACACTATTGTGTCATCTGATTAGTATGTTCAAAATTAGTCGTTTGCACAAAACATTCCAAATTAGTAATTTACGCTAAGAAATTTTTATGTTTATTTTACAAAATTCGGAGAAACTTTTTGAATCAAAACGGTTTTTTCATTTCTTCGAGTAAAGGCTGTGTGAAAAATACTGTTACTTACATTTTAGTATTAATACCTAGCGCAAGTGAAACTTAGATTGGGATACATGGTGTAGATTTTCGTAGTTACCAAAATGGACCTGAAAATATGGTGTCTTTACGATTGATGTGCACTGAGATAATTTTATTTTCGCTCGTTCTAAAGATCTAAACATATTTTATGAACTGTGATGTGTATAAGATGATTACTCACGAGTATGATGTTTTATGTTATATTTACGTCGATTTTCTGATTGTATCTGAATCTTCACAAATGTAAGTTACACAAATTAGATCCATTTTATCCACCTAATTACTTGTTCCATATATCTTAAAATATACTTACATCAATAAAACGACCAGAACTTAACTGTCTCTCATAAAACAGCACAATGCACCCCAATCGTAATGCCACGCATATTATACAAAATTTCTGTTCAATTGGAATAAAAGTAGCTCGAAGGAAAAGCTGGCGTAGGTACATTTCAGACCTCGAAACTATTGGCCACGAAAGACAACTCTTTACATGTAAAATCATAACGCTCGAGCATAAAAAGTAAAGAGTTCCGGGAGCATGAAACTGATCGTTGAGAAAAGTGGTTAAAAAGTTTTGGACAACAACAGACATAAGACGCTGTAAGCAGACAGAAATGAAAAATTTTACAGACTGATGTAAATAACAATGACGATCACATAGAATTTTGGGAATTATACTCTCCATTAAAGAAAAGTAAAGGACTACATGTACAGAGAGCTTAGGAAGAGTGATCAGTTAAAAGCGAAATTACACTTCTGGAAGCAGTGTTAATTAAATGTAAATTTTACTCTGATTTTTAAGGAAAGGATTCGAAATTTTATGTATTACAGGAACAAACCTGCTAAATTTTGAATATGTTTATGACAAGGTGTTAGAGACCGAAGTGAGAAATTTAAAAACGTATTATCCTAGGAGGGCAGAATGGTTTTGGAACAGGAGACTCCTTGATGGGTAAAACACACAAGAAAGATGTGAGTTGAATCGAGGACACAGCTACCGTTCATCTATCATTTTTTAACAATTTCCTGAAAATTCCTTTAGACAGGGGAAGACTAAACATGATCATCACACATCTCTATGCGGATATTGCAAATAATTTTGGATCTGCTCTCGTTCTTTCATATTATAAAGTTATCATTTCGTAGAAGAATTTCAGCAGAGTGCGAACAGTTGGCCTTCAGTTTTCGAGATAAGTTGTAGGCGTGTCACGAACAAATAAAGTTAGAAATGCTGCAGCAAATGAACATTTGGAGGTTGAGGTTAGAGGTAAAAATCGTAGAATATGTACGGTGGAAATATGTACAGTGTACTTTATCAGAAAATACACACGGAAAAAAAAGTTTTGGATCACCCCGTTCCCAGAGCTCTTGAAGATAGTCGTTGACTGTGAATATTGTATCACAGACACAGTCCCTTTGACTGTTCAGACATGTCATGGAACCCGTCCCGCCGGCCGCGGTGGTCTAGTGGTTCTAGGCGCGCAGTCCGGAACCGCGGGACTGCTACGGTCACAGGTTCGAATCCTGCCTCGGGCATGGATGTGTGTGATGTCCTTAGGTTAGTTAGGTTTAAGTAGTTCTAAGTTCTAGGGGACTGGTGACCACAGAAGTTAAGTCCCATAGTGCTCAGAGCCATTTGAACCATTTTTTGAACCCGTCCAAAGATGTAAACAACAATGCATGAGCAGCGCCTATTAGACGGAGGAGATCCGACAGCCGAACAGTGCCAGTCATTCCATCAGGAAGGAGGTACACGGCTCGTGTTGTCTGTAGTTCAACCATGCCTAGACGGTCAATACCGCTGTTCGGTCGCGTCCGCATTTTTACCCTGTGTCAGGAACGGCTCCCAACAAGGGAAGTGTTGAGGTGTCTCGAAGTGAACCAAAGGGATGTTGTTCGGACATGGAGGAGATACAAACAGACAGGAACTGTCGATAACATGCCTCGCTCAGGCCGCCCAAGGGCAACTACTGCAGTGGATGACCGCTACCTGCGGATTATGGCTCGGAGGAACCCTGACAGTAACGAAACCATGTTGAATAATGCTTTTCGTGCAGCCACAGGACGTCACGTTACGACTCAAACTGTGCACAATAGGCTGCATGGTGCGCAACTTCACTCTCGACGTCCATGGCAAGGTCCATCTTTTCAACCACGACACCATGCAGTGCGGTACAGATGGGACCAACAACATGTCGAATGGAACGCTCAAGATTAGCATCACGTTCTCTTCACCTATGAGTGTCGCATATGCCTTCAAGCAGACGAACGCCGGAGACGTGTTTGGAGGCAACCAGGTCAGGCTGAACGCCTTAGACACACTGTCAAGCAAGTGAAGCAAGGTGGAGGTTTCCTGCTGTTTTGGGGTGGCATTATGTGGGGCCGACGTACGCCGCTGGTGGTCTTGTAAGGTGCCGTAACGGCTGTACGATACGTGGCTGCCATCCTCCGACCGATAGTGCAACCATATCGGCAGCATATTGGCGAGGCATTTGTCTTCGTTGACGACAATTTGCGCCCCCAACGTGCCCATCTTGTGAACGACTTCCTTCAGGATAACGACATCGTTCGACTAGAGTGGCCAGCATGTTCTCCAGACATGAACCCTATCGAACATGCCTGGGATAAATTGATAAGGGCTGTTTATGGACGACGTGACCCACCAATCACTGTGAGGGATCTACGCCGAATCGCCGTTGAGGAGTGGGACAATCTGGACAAACAGTGCGTTGATGAACTTGTGGATAGTATGCCACGACGAATACAGGCATGCATTAATGCATGAGGACGTACTACTGGGTATTAGAGGTACCGGTGTGTACAGCAATCTGGACCATCACGTCTGGACATCTCACTGTGTGGTGGTACAACATGCAATCTGTGGTTTCCATGAGCAATAAAAGGGCGGAAATGATGTTTATGTTGATCTCTATTCTAATTTTCTGTGCAGGTTCCGGAGAACTCGGAACCGAGGTGATGCGAAACTTTTTTTGATGTGTATACTTCCCATAAGGAAGAAGAACAATCGTTAGCACACCAAAAAAATTGTGGTTTAAGCAGTTTTATGATTAAAGTTGCAGTACGCCGTAAGACCTACTGCGCGACAGAAGAATTAGATTTCACGAGATAGGGGAATCAGCTCAATACTACACAGTTTTAGTAACATAAATATATGTGATATCGTGATAGTAAAATTTATACCTATTTTACAGATTGTATGCTAAAACTGTGTGTGTGTGTGTGTGTGTGTGTGTGTGTGTGTGTGTGTGTGTGTATGTAAATAACACATCTGGAATGTACACACGTTTCTACACAGTGCGTAATAAGTTCAAATGGTTCAAATGGCTCTGAGCACTATGGGACTTAACATCTGAGATCATCAGTCCCCTAGAACTTATAACTACTTAAACCTAACTAACCTATGGACATCACATACATCCATGCCCGAGGCAGGATTCGAACCTGCGACCTCAGCGGTCGCGCGGTTCCAGACTGAAGCGCCTAGAACCGATCGGCCACACCGAGTAATAAGTAATAAAAAATAATAAAAAAATTTGCAAGTGTAAAAGTGAGTGGTGCATCAATCCTAAGAAATAGCAGATGTAGTATAAATAATAAAAGCTCATAAAGGATGAGCCTACAGCAACGAAACGTGTATAAACATATAACAAACAGTGCAAAAGGCGGTCATTACACCTAAAGTATGGGTACATGGAAGTCTGGAGAAACAAGGAACACCGAGCGAGGTGGCGCAGTGGTTTGACACTGGACTCGCATTCGGGAGGACGACGGTTCAATCCCGCGCCCGACCATCCTGATTTAGGTTTTCTGTGATTTCCCTAAATCACTCCAGGCAAATGCCGGGATGGTTCCTTTCAAAGGGCACGGCCGACTTCCTTCCCCGTCCTTCCTAATCCGATGAGACCGATGACCTCGCTGTCTGGTCTCCTTCCCCAAACCAACCAACCAACCAAACAAGGAACATAGCAATATTTGGCGATGAATAACTAAATTGACTTAAAAAGATTTTAGTTTCAATTAGTTTCTACATCTACGTAATACTCTACAACCCACCTCATGGTGAGTGGAGGAGGGTACTTCTGGTGCCATTAACTGATCCTCCCTTTCCCTGTTCAACTTGAGAATGGCGCGCGGGAAGAATGATTGTCGGTATACCTCTGTATTAGTTGTAATTTCTCTAATTTCCTCATCGTGGTCATTACACAAGATGTACACGTTTTTCATTTTAGGTGCATTGTGCTGCCACCTAGTGCCAGGTACACCATATCAGCGACCTCAGTAGTCATTAGACATCGTGAGAGAGCGGAACTCACGGACTTCGAACGTGGTCAGGTGATTGGGTGTCACTTGTGTCATACCTCTGTACGTGAGATTTCCACACTCCTAAACGTCCCCGGGTCCACTGTTTCCGATGTCGGAATGAAGTGGAAACATGAAGGGACACGTACACCACAAGAGCGTACACGCCGACCTCGTCTGTTCACTGACAGAGAGGGTCGTAATGGGTAATAGACAGACATCTATCCAGACCATCACACAGGAATTCCAAACTGCATCAGGATACACTGCAAGTACTATGACAATTAGGCGGGAGGTGATAAAACTTGGTCGAGCGGCTGCTCATAAGCCACACATCACGCCGGTAAATGCCAAACGACGCCTCGCTTAGTGTAAGAAGCGTGAACAGTGGAAAAACGTTGTGTGGAGTGAAGAATCACCGTACACAATGTGGCGATCCGATGGCAGGGTGTGGGTATGGCGAATGCCCGGTGAACATCATCTACCAGCGTGTGTAGTGCAACAGTAAAGTTCAGAGGCGGTGGTGTTATGCTTTGGTAGTATTTTTCATGGAGGGGGCTAGCACACCTTGTTGTTTTGCGTGGCACTATCATCGCACAGGCCTACATTGACTTTTTGAGCGCCTTCTTGCTTCCCACTGTTGAAGAGCAATTTGGGGATGGCGATTGCATCTTTCAACACGATCGAGCACCTGATCAGAAGCACGGCCTGGTTCAAATGATTCATATGTCTCTGAGCACTATGGGACTTAACTTCTGAGGTCATCAGTCCCCTAGAACTTAAACCTAACTAACCTAAGCACATCACACACATCCATGCCCGAGGCAGGATTCGAACCTTCAACCGTAGCGGTCGCGCGGTTCCATACTGTAGCGCCTAGAACCGCTCGGCCACTCCGGCAGGCAACGCACGGCCTGTGGCGAAGTGGTTACACGACAATAACATCCCTGTAATGGACTTGCCTGCACAGAGTCCTGACCTGAATCCTACAGAACACGTTTGGGATGTTTTGGAACGCCGACTTCGTGACAGGCCTCACTGACCTACATCGATACCTCTCCTTAGATCAGCACTCAATGAAGGATGGGCTGCCATTCCACAAGAAACCTTCCAGCCCCTGATTGAACGTGTGCCTACGAGAGTGGAAGCTGTCATCAACACTAAGGGTGGGCCAACGTTATATTGAATTGCAGCATTACTGATGGAGGGCATCAGGAACTCGTAAGTCATTTCTAGCCAGGTGTCTGGATACTTTTGATCACATGGTGTATGTGGGAGTAAATAATATTTTGCCCGACTGTTCCCTGAAAGCGCTCTCTCTCTCTTTGTTTTCCTGTTGGGTTCCACAGCTTCCAACAATACCGTAAAGGTTTAAATGATTTCTTCTCCCACAGAGGCTGCTCTATGCTAAAGTAATATACCCTAATATTTTGGTACGACTGACAAGTTATAGCTTTATGGGAATTTTCAAGATATGTGTCCAAAACATCCAACATATATGTTGCAAAAGTTATATAACCATAGCAATATATACAGCACACCACTGTGTCATAATTAAAAATAAGTAGAAGTTGGGGTACCTCTTACATATGTCACACACGTACGTGATTTTTGTAACAGAAAAACTATCATATGAGTTATAAGAGGCAGTTAAATGAAAACGAAATAGATAGAAAAAGTACGTAAACTGCGTATTAAACTTCCTGGCAGATTAAAACCATGTGCCCGACCGAGACTCGAACTCGGGACCTTTGCCTTTCGCGGGCAAGTGCTCTACCAACTGAGCTACCGAAGCACGACTCACGCCCGGCACTCACAGCTTTACTTCTGCCAGTACCTCGTCTCCTACCTTCAAAACTTTACAGAAGCTCTCCTGCGAACCTTGCAGAACTAGCACTCCCGAAAGAAAGGATATTGCGGAGACATGGCTTAGCCACAGCCTGGGGGTTGTTTCCAGAATGAGATTTTCACTCTGCAGCGGAGTGTGCGCTGATATGAAACTTCCTGGCAGATTAAAACCATGTGCCCGACCGAGACCCGAACTCGGGACCTTTGCCTTTCGCGGGCAAGTGCTCTACCAACTGAGCTACCGAAGCACGACTCACGCCCGGCACTCACAGCTTTACTTCTGCCAGTACCTCGTCTCCTACCTTCCAAACTTTACAGAAGCTCTCCTGCAAGGTTCGCAGGAGAGCTTCTGTAAAGTTTGGAAGGTAGGAGACGAGGTACTGGCAGAAGTAAAGCTGTGAGTGCCGGGCGTGAGTCGTGCTTCGGTAGCTCAGTTGGTAGAGCACTTGCCCGCGAAAGGCAAAGGTCCCGAGTTCGAGTCTCGGTCGGGCACATGGTTTTAATCTGCCAGGAAGTTTCATATCAGCGCACACTCCGCTGCAGAGTGAAAATCTCATTCTGGAAACAACCCCCAGGCTGTGGCTAAGCCATGTCTCCGCAATATCCTTTCTTTCGGGAGTGCTAGTTCTGCAAGGTTCGCAGGAGAGCTTCTGTAAAGTTTGGAAGGTAGGAGACGAGGTACTGGCAGAAGTAAAGCTGTGAGTGCCGGGCGTGAGTCGTGCTTCGGTAGCTCAGTTGGTAGAGCACTTGCCCGCGAAAGGCAAAGGTCCCGAGTTCGAGTCTCGGTCGGGCACATGGTTTTAATCTGCCAGGAAGTTTCATATCAGCGCACACTCCGCTGCAGAGTGAAAATCTCATTCTGGAAACTGCGTATTATTTCAAAAGTAATCGCCATAACAGTTAATAAATTTATCCCACTTTGAGACAAGACGGTCAATGCTTTCGTGGAAAAATGTTTGCACTTGCCTAGCGTACCATGATTGTACCCAGGCATGCACCTCTTCGTCCAAAGCAAATCTATGGCCACGATTGTTTGTCATTTTGGCTCCAAGAATATGGGAATCACAAGAGGAGACATAGAGAGTGTATTCAGAATGTGTAAGTGCTTGCCAGCGAAACTTCTGCAGCATAGTTTAATCAATCATGGCAACCTGTGGGACGCTGTAGAACTTTCGCCGTGAAGTCCTTACGCATCTTCCACACAGCCCCGATCTCTTCCCTTTCCATTTCCATATTTTTAAAGCCCTGAAGAAAGACGTTCGTGGCCGTCGATTTGTTTCGGTCAAAGATGTTCACGCCTAGGTACAGTCATAGAAATAAAAACTGACCGCTGGCCGGCCGCAACAGAGACTAAGTCCAAGTCGTTCACTTAAGGTGACCAATAAAACCGACCGCCTCTGACAACGCTAAGTCTGGCTATCTGCACAATCTGGTAACGCTGTAAGATGCGGAATTGTCAGGAGAAAGTGTTATGTACTTACCAGACATTGCGGGTTGTGTTACCCCGTGGTCTAGTGGTAATCGTCGTGCATTCTAAACTTAGAGTCGCGTGTTCGCGTCCAACTGTATTTTTCTTTCTTTTTTTCTTTACCACATTTCGGTCCTCGTCTAAAGTTATGGATCTGATTGAACATCGAAGATAATTCCTTTCACATTCTACCCACTAGTAATAACAAACACTTTCAGAATCAATTCTTCAGGACAGCTCGTGATTGCGTCGCGATCAGTGCAGCTTACGCTCGAGCATTTCCTCACGATGCAGCGGCTACCGGTCACCGGCCAGACGTCACCCGCCGCCTGAAATCGGGCACCGCCCAGGTGAATGCGGCGCGTCGCTGTCAGTGTATGTATCAACTGTCATTTTCGAATTTGAGGTTCTAGTTATCATCTTGTAGTTAAGCATTGGATTTTTCATACTTTAAAATCATGAACTACGGTTAAGCGTTGTAAAATTGGGTCGCAAGTGGAAAAAGGTGTAACATCTGCAACACAGTATTTACTTTTGGTATAACAGAGGGATGAATGCAGAGGAGGCAGCTCAAAAGATTTGAACTGTGTATGGAGCGAGTGCTTTTGCGAAATACACGCCACAAAAAGTTATTCTTGTTTCAACAAAGATCTTTCTAGCAAGAATGATTTTCCACATTAAGAATGTCTCGACTACTTATATAAGGGATGGATTACCATTTAATCATCATGTGACATTTTCATTCAAA
The DNA here is from genome assembly GCF_023864345.2 of Schistocerca serialis cubense. Classification (NCBI taxonomy): domain Eukaryota; kingdom Metazoa; phylum Arthropoda; class Insecta; order Orthoptera; family Acrididae; genus Schistocerca; species Schistocerca serialis. Next base: position 388,392,768 of record NC_064640.1, read on the forward strand.
AGACAACGTTCAGAATTCTGGTGTAGGAGCCCTGCATGCTCTAACTCGAAATAACAAAAACCAGCGGAGTGACTATTATTGTAGTTTTGCTTGAACGTCATCAGGTCACACATTGAGTAATACTATTACTGGTGACGAGTTATAATACCTTTATCGTTAATTTCCTAACAAGAAATGAAAGGCTGAGCCCTCCCCCCCCAAAAAAAAGACGAAAACTCGAGAAAAGAGTAGTGTGAACATAAATATTTTCCATCTGATAGCTCCAAAAGGGTGTGTCCATGACAGCTGGAATTTTTTACCAACAATTGAGACACTTCTCGGTCTTAGTGTAAGAAAATCGACCGACAAAACTACATCACATGTGCAGATGCATGATAACGCACTCTGTTGATTTGAGAAACAAAACTATGCAGGAGATTGATAGGGAAGTCATGTCAGGCACTTGTCCCTCTGATAATATACTCGTAAAATTTTACCTTTCCCACTCTTGATCGATCAACCGTCAAGGCAATTCATTTCTAGACGAAACTGCTCTTTAAACTACACTGGTTTAATAACTTTGTTAGAACCAGTAGGTCTCTACAGGCGCAGAATTTGTGAACTACTTTAGCGTTGTCAGATTGTTTTAGATATTGTGAAAGAATATACTGTTGCTGATATAACTGCGTTTTCTATTAGTTTATTGAACACAACTGTAATAATCAAAGAGAAATTAAATATTCACTTTACTAATTGAAATTAAATTCAACTTACTACAGAAACATCAAGACGGAAGTCTATCACAATAAAGCATTAAGTGTCTGTAAGACATCTGTGCCTATTTAACACAAATTGATAGGATATTACCGACTTGTGACTTCGAAAACGTCTATTTACTTCATTTCCTATATCATACTCAAGTACTGTGAAAATGTGGCGGTTCATAGATAAAATTATGTATTCACAGGAACAAAAAATATGTCGGCGGGAAACAAAAGTGACAATATGATTTTTGCAGTACCATAAGGTTTTCGCTCTGACACTAAGGGGTATTGAAAGTAACAAGACGAATTTTCTCGAGCGTTGTCTTACGATTTCCTTATTGAGTTTCTATCTGCCTGTTTGTAGCTCTGCTACAAAAGAATTAAAAATACGGCTTCCAGCGAGTCTCGAAAGGGAAGCGAAAGCAGCTTGTAACCGGCAGGCTAGCACGTTACCTTTCTTTTCTACTTCTTCTTTTTTTTTTGGTAAATCTCATTTTGTACGTTATCGTTCGTTCTATTTATTCGGGGCGAACGTCCCATGACGCTTGTTCAAGTTAGCCGTTCATCCATTTACTCAGTTTTTTATTACAGAGAGCAGCTAACCCTCTGACCGAATACGCTGAGTCACTGTGCCGGCTTGGAATGAGCGGAGAAAATTTCCAACCCGGCCGGGAATCGAACCCGGGCCCAGTTGCGTGGGAGGCGAGCACGTTACCACCCAGCTAAGCAGGCGGACACATGGTTGGTTGGTTGATGATGAGGATGATGATGTTTGGTTTGTGGGGCGCTTAACTGCACGGTCAGCAGCAGCCGTACAAAGTCCCAATTTTTATGCACTCCAATTTTTTTACACATTCAAATATAGCCACACTCACAAACGATGATGATGATAAAGTGATGATGACAACAGAAACACCTAGTCCCCGTGCAGAGAAAATCCGCAACCTGGCCGGGAATCGGACCCGGGACCCCATGATCCAGAGGCAGCAACGCTAGCCACTAAGCCACGAGCTGCGGACAAAATTTTGTACACACAACAGGTGGTAGAACATTAATTGAGAAGGATATACTTCGGAGCTAGCGAAAAGGTGCGGCGTCTGTGAGTTTCTTATTGGAACAGTAGCCACTAGCCGCTATGACAGAGAAATATTAACAGAAGAGATGAGAGTAGTTGTATTTCCCGTGTGGAACGACTTCCGTGGACTCAAAACACTAACTGATATTCTTATATCACTTCTCAAGAGAAAATCACTTACATTATTCAGTTGAAATGACAGGATAATATCAAGTGAATTTAGCAGGATTGTTCTCTGCCATCAAGGAAGTAACTCGTCGGTCACAGGGTTGCTAAACATATTCTGCGCTATTGCCAAGTTTCAGTTATACTACCAGGAAGGATACTAGCTGATGTGTTCTGTGAGTGACTTTGGAAATGACTATAACTTCTTCTCAAAGTTGTGGGTTGCAAGGGCCGGAATATCCTCATTATATGTCAATATATACAATATTGTTATTGAGATCACTGTCGTTGGCACACCTGCCAGAAGACAGGCATGACCTGGCTTCTTCTTGTCAGCTTTTCTGACGGATATTCTGCCGTTGCTTGAAACGTGAAGACATAAAGTGAATTCGAATATTCGACATGGCGAAAATCTGATGTCTCTATTCTTCCAACTCTAACATTCAAAAAACAGTTGCAATAAGTGGCAGGAAAGCGCCTGTGAACCAACAATTAATAATACAATCATAATTAGTGGAATCTGACAAACTCCCACTGTCATCTGATAATTGTGAAAAAATACTTTTTTTCATCTGCTAAGCGCCACAGAATGAACTCAAGGGTTTCGTGGGATTCCTATACTTAATTTCGTTGTGATCGTTTTCAATGACAGTAGAGGAGGAGCAAAATCATCTGACTTGAAATATGCTTTTCCAGCGGGATTGGAATCTTTGGCTACAGTTGCAGTAGCACATCCAGTGAGGTATCAAGAATCTAAGCAATCACTCATTGCTGTAGTATAGGCTAGGACAGAAAGAAGCAGGTTTCCCACAAAGTAAACGATGAGATACTCTGTCACAATCACTTATTAAACATGAATGGTACAGAAAATTACAACTATATCTTGTGAAATGAGGAGGTTAATGCAACTCCAGTCCGTCACTATCACTAAGTTGCCAAACATTTTCCGAATAGCACTTAAGATAGAAATGTGTGTGTGTGTGTGTGTGTGTGTGTGTGTGTGTTCATATATGCACATACAGGGTGTTTCAGGAGGAATAGTAGATATTTTAGCAGGTGGTAGTGTAGACGAATTACATAAAAAATTGTATATACATGTGTCCACTTTTTATTGAGTACAGATATACAGCTGTTAGTACGTAACCCTAACAAACACAAAGCAAAAGCAAATGAGGACGTTCAAAGTTGATTTTCAAAAATGCCCCCACCAACTTCAATCCACTTTTGACTTCTCTTGATAACACCACGTGTAGCTCTTCTGACGTCGTCTTTGCGTTCTTTTACGAGGGCTGCACTATTCATAATCCGATCGATCAAATCGGCTCTTGACTTTACTTTTTCTTTGTAGATTTCGCCTTTCAACCATCCTCACAGGCAAAACTCCAAAGAGATAAGGTCGGGGACCTCGGTGTCCAAGAAAAGCACCCATAGCTACTGATCCATCTTCCAGGAAATGTTAGGTTTGGACGATGTGTCTCCTGCCGACTAGAATGTGCAGGAGCTCCGTCATGCTGGAGGAACGTATGCATTCTTGTAGCAAAAGGAACCTCTTTCAATAATGCTGGAATCTCATTTTCAAGGAAGTGTAGACAACGGGGTCCTGTAAGGACCAACAAACAAAACGAAAGTGCATTGAACCCAGCTATATGAACTGCACACATGTTATATGACATTTTTCTGACATTTATCTGCACTACCACCTCCTACAATATTTACTGTTCTCCTGAAACATCCTGTGTAATTATTCAGGTCTCGAGGGGCCATCTAAAGTTTTCAGTGCTAGACGCACGTCATTGTTCGAACCCTCGCCCGAATACAGTGTGGCTGCGAGTGAGTGGATTAACGGACGGGAGGGGTGGGGGGAGGGTACAGCGTATGTGGTATGCGGCAAAGATGGGAATTTTCGTCTGACGAGGAGCGCGTATAGATAGGTCCTGCAGCCAGCTTGGACGTTGTGTCCCGATAGTGCAAGGGTAGCACGTCTGCCTAGTCAGCAAAAGGTCCAGGTTCGAAACCAGGGCGGTCATGAATTTTCTATCTGCCGTCGTTGCTGTATTTCAACGCCGTGTGACAGTGTCGACGTCTGTCCCTCGATATTTAAGATACAATTGTTTTTAAGGCAATATAGGCGATTTTCGAACATTTGTCTTTCCATCAATGTAACGCGATTTCAACGGCATCCATTCCTTAGTCATTGCTTTTCGCTAACCCATGTCATATACATGGGAATCAGATTGCAGCGCATATTTAGTCAAGTAATGAATGGTCAGTATACAAGCATTTACGAAGCAGGAAGCAGCTGATCACATAACCAAGTGCAACATAAAGTATCTGTGTAGTGAGTCATTCAGCTGCATAGCTGATGGTAATATTTGTCCATCAATTCACTGTAGAATTAATGTAATACCAGCACGATTATCTCTGTAGTCATACTGTATTATTAGGAGGTCGTGAATGGAGTACTATGTTCGTTAAATCAGATTACTCAAGCTGATGCCAAATAGAGAGAAGCGACGACGCCACCGCACTATCTTTATTTACGTAGGTAATCAGCGTTAGATTATGTGCGCCACCATTAACGTTACTGTAAGCTGTTTTACAACATAGCACCACCACATCCACTGCAATCCGTACCATTATCATCACGCAGTTGTTACTCTCAGTGATTAAAAGTTGCTGATGTTTGTCAAGAATAGCGGAAAGCGCCCCATGAATGTGAAGTTCCATTTGCATTACGCGTAGGACAGAGAGAATCCTAAATAACAGTAAGAGATTACCCAGAGAAGGAAAGAGTCCACGTATTGTCTCCAGTTGTTGTAGCATGATATTAATGTACTTCCCGATAGTTTCACACTAACCGGTTCTTTTGGCTGTCGAAATACTCATATGGGAATGATCAAAGCGTAATTTCTACAACGCTCAACTACCTTAATAACACCTCATTCTGGACTGAATATGGCTAGGAAAGCTACGTCAACTTGACGTTTCCGTCCGTCCTATGACGACTTACGAATGAAGTCTGAAGTGCACTCATAGTTGTGTTGTCTGCCGCATGAACTCTGGAAAGTACTGTGGCAGCTGGCACTCATTGCTGAATACAGACATGTGCAAATATCTTCGCTGCTCTAGGGGACCTCGTCTTTGTTGCATTTTCTCCATACCTTAATCAGCACAGTAACATATGGCTCGTTATGTTGAATAACTTGATGCCCGCAAGTCCTTATACAGGGTGTTACAAAAAGGTACGGCCAAACTTTCAGGAAACATTCCTCACACACAAATAAAGAAAAGATGTTATCCACATGTGTCCGGAAACGCTTAATTTCCATGTTAGAGCTCATTTTAGTTTCGTCAGTATGTACTGCTGAATGGAGCACGTTATCATGATTTCATACGGGATGCTCTACCTGTGCTGCTAGAACATGTGTCTTCACAAGTACGACACAACATGTGGTTCATGCACGATGGAGCTCCTGCACATTTCAGTCGAAGTGTTCGTACGCTTCTCAACAACAGACTCGGTGACCGATGGATTGGTAGAGGCGGACCAATTCCATGGCCTCCACGGTCTCCTGACCTCAACCCTCTTGACTTTCATTAATGGGGGCATTTGAAAGCTCTTGTCTACGCAACCCCGGTACCAAATGTAGAGACTCTTCGTGCTCTTATTGTGGACGGCTGTGATACAATACGCCATTTTCCAGGGCGGCATCAGCGCATCAGGGATTCCATGCGACGGAGGGTGGATGCATATATCCTCGCTAACGGAGGACGTTTTGAACATTTCCTGTAACAAAGTGTTTGAAGTCACGCTGGTACGTTCTGTTACCGTGTGTTTCCATTCCACGATTAATGTGATTTGAAGAGAAGTAATAAAATGAGCTTTAACATGGAAAGTAAGCGTTACCGGACACATGTCCACATAACATTTTCTTTCTTTGTGTGTCAGGAATGTTTCCTGAAAGTTTGGCTGTACCTTTTTGTAACACCCTGTGTAAGAATCTGCGAGTGTTAGTAATGCATGAAAGGAAACAGACTGTGGGACAAAAGAATGGAGAGTTCCCTGCTTTTAGCGTTTCCGATTGGGCCTATGATAAGAATCTAGTGTCATATTATGTTTCAGAACCCTTCATACTAAAACAAAAGCTATGATATGAGAAGAGGAAATGACTTATATGCTTCTCAGAAACTTTGGTCTTTTTTCCTCGCTTCATACTAAAACAAGGGCGTTGATATGACAGGAGGAAATGAAATACACGCTTCCAAGACATAATATTTCCTTGTGTGGTACTACTGCGTGCACGGAAGTTCTGCAGTTAATTGTTGTGTGTTGGATAAATTTTGATGTAACCTCACATTACTGTGTGAGAAGGTTCCTATTTCCTTGGGATCCAAATAGAGTGGAGATTTCCTCACTGGTTAATATTCTGATGACTAATGATATGATACCCGTTCCAATTGCTCCATGACACCTGTGAGTGGAGTCTCACGTTGGTTACTATAAGAACATGCAGACAGTGATGTCCGCTCACTGCAGCCAGAGCCAAGGTGATTCCTTTCTATTTATGGCCACGTGTCTGCTGAGTTGAGACTCATATGTCTGCAGGACCTTGCTGTTGATGGGGAGGCTTGGGTGCCACAGCGTTACAGATAACCGTACTGTAGGTGCAACCACAACGGAGGGGTATTTGTTGAGAAGCCAGACAAACATGTGGTTCCTGAAGAGGGGCAGCAGCCTTTTCAGTAGTTGCAGGGGTAACAGTCTGGATGATTGACTGATCTGGCGTTGTAACATTAATCAAAACGGCCTCACTGTGCTGGTAATGTAAACGGCTGAAAGTAAGGGGAAACTACAGCCGTAATTTTTCCTGAGTGCATACAGCTTTACTGTATGGTTAAATGATGATGGCGTCCTCTTGAGTAAAATATTCCAGACGTAAAATAGTCTCTCATTTGGACCTCTGGGTGGCGACTATTCAGGAGGACATCGTTATCAGGAGAAACAAAACTGGCGTTCTACGGATGGGAGCGTAGAACCTCAGATCCTTTAATCGGGCAGGTAGGTTAGAAAATTTAAAAAGGGAAATTGATAGGTTAAAGTTAGATATAGTGGGAACTAGTGAAGTTCGGTGGAAGGAGGAACAAGACTTCTGGCCAGGTGAATTAAGGGTTATAAATACAAAATCAAATAGGGGTAATGCAGGAGTAGTTTTAATAATGAATAAAAAAATAGGAACCTGGGTAAGGCACTACAAACAGCATAGTGAACGCTTTATTGTAGCAAAGGTAGACACTAAGCCCACGCCTACAACAGTAGTACAAGTTTATATGCCACCTAGCTCCGCAGATGACAAAGAGATTGAAGAAATGTATGCTGAGATAAAAGAAATCATTCAGACAGTGAAGGGAGACGAAAATTTAATAGTAATGGGGGACTGCAATTCGGTAGTAGGAAAAGGAAGAGAAGGAAAAGTAGTGGGTGAATATGGAATGGGGGTAAGGAATGAAAGAGGGAGCCGCCTGGTAGAATTTGGCACGGAGCATAACTTAATCATAGCTGACACTTGGTTTAAGAATCATGAAAGAAGGGTGTATAGGTGGAAGATACCTGAAGACACTGGAAGGTTTCAGATAGATTATATAATGGTAAGACAGAGATTCAGGAACCAGGTATTAAATTGTAAGACATTTCCAGCGGTAGATGTGGACTATTGGCTATGAACTGTGGATTAAACCTGAAGAAACTGCAAAAAGGTGAGAATTTAAGGAGATAAGATCTGGATAAACTGAAAGAACTAGAGGTTGTAGAGATTTTCAGAGAGAGCATTAGGGAATGATTGACAAGAACAGGGGAAATAAGTACAGTAGAAGAAGAATGGGTAGCTTTGACAGATGAAACGGTGAAGGCAGCAGAGGATCAAGTAGGTAAAAAGACGAGGGCTAGTAGAAATCCTTGGGTAACAGAAGGGATATTGAATTTAATTGAGAAAAGGAGAAAATATATAAATGCAGTTAACGGAGCACGCAAAAAGGAATAAAAACGTCTCAATAATGAGATCAAATGGTTCAAATGGCTCTGAGCACTATGGCACTCAACATCTGAGATCATCAGTCCCCTAGAACTTAGAACTACTTAAACCTAACTAACCTAAGGACATCACACACATCCATGCCCGAGGCAGGATTCGAACCTGCGACCGTAGCGGTCTCGCGGTTCCAGACTGAAGTGCCTAGAACCGCTCGGCCACACCGCCCGGCAATAATGAGATCGACAGGAAGTGCAAAATGACTAAGCAGGGATGGCTAGAGGACAAATGTAAGGATGTAGAGGCGTATATCACTAGGTGAAAGATAGAAATTGCCTACAGGAAAATTAAAAAGAGCTTTGGAAGAAAAGAGAAACACTTGTATGATTATCAAGAGCTCAGATGGAAAACCAGTTCGAAGCAAAGAAGGGAAAGCAGAAAGGTGGAAGGATTATATAGAGGGTCTGTACAAGGGCGATGTACTCGAGAGCAATATTATGAAAATGGAAGAGGACGTAGGTGAAGAGTAAAATGGAGTATGATACTGCATGAAGAATTTGAGAAGCCCCGGGAATAGACAATATTCCATTAGAACTACTGATAGCCTTGAGAGAGCCAGTCATGACAGAACTCTACTATCTGGTGAGCAAGATGTATGAGACAGGCGAAATACCCTCAGACTTCAAGAAGAATATAATAATTCCAATCCCAAGGAAGCAGGTATTGACAGGTGTGAAAATTACCGAACTATCAGTTCAATAATTCACGGTTGCCAAATACTGACACGAATTCTTTACAGACGGATAGAAAAACTGATAGAAGGCGACGTTTGGGAAGATCAGTTTGGATTCCGTAGAAATTTTGGAACACGTGAGGCAATACTGGCCCTGCGACTTATCTTAGAAGATAGATTAAGGAAAGGCAAACCTACGTTTCTGGCATTTGTAGGCTTAGAGAAAGCTTCTGACAATGTTGACTGGCATAATCTCTTTCAAATTCTGAAGGTGGCAGGGGTAAAATACAGGGAGCAAAAGACTATTTACAATTTGTACAGAAACCAGACGGCAGTAATAAGAGTCGAGAGGCATGAAACGGGAGCAGTGGTTGGGAACGGAGTGAGACAGGGTTGTAGCCAATCCCGGATATCATTCAATCTATACAGGGTGGGCCAAATATCTCACGAAATAAGCATCAAACGAAAAAACTACAAAGAACGAAACTCGTCTAGGTTGAAGAGGGATGGCAATGGCAAGAAAAGCGTTTCTGAAGACGAGAAATTTATGAACATCGAGTATAGATTTACGTGTCAGGAAGTCTTTTCTAAAATTATTTGTATGGAGTGTAGCCATGTATGGATGTGAACATGGACGATAAACAGTTTAGACAATAAGAAAATAGAAGCTTTCGAAATGCGGTGCTACAAAAGTATGCTGAAGGTTAGATGGGTAGATCACATAACTAATGAGGAGGTACTGAATAGAATTGGGGAGAAGAGAAATTTGTGGCACAACTTGACTAGAAGAAGGGATCAGTTGGTAGGACATGTGCAGATTCAGAAGGATGTAGGATGCAGTAGTTACTTGGAGATGAAGAAGCTTGCACAGAATAGAGTAACATGGAGAGCTGCATCAAACAAGTCTCTGGACTGAAGACCATAACAGCAACAACAACAACAACAACAACAGTAGATGTAGTTTTAAGATTTCTCCCACTCCATTAGGCCTCTCGTACAGCAACTGTATGTAGAATATGTGAATTAAAAACTATCTTGTTTGCAACTTGTTCTTTTATTAAGTAAGATTTTCACCTCCGTGGGGTATTATTTTATTTTATTTACACGTCAAGTTCCGTAGGACCAAATTGAGGAGCAAATCTCCAAGGTGATGGAACGTGTCAGCACATGAACTTACAACATAAAAGTAATAACACATAAAAATAAATATTCATGAACCTGAAAAAAAGTTTGTCCATAAGTTGAAGTAAACGCTATCAGCAATACTAAAGAATCAGCTTAATTTTTCAAGGAACTCCCGACAGAATAGAAGGAGTGACCCATGAGGAAACTCTTCAGTTTCTATCTTACTGCTAAGATTTTTGAATTCGAGTGGCAGCTTATTGAAAATGGATGCAGCAGTATACTGCACACCTTTTTGCACTAGATTTAAGGAAGTTCGATCCAAATGGAGGTTTGATTTCTGCCGAGTATTAACCGAGTGAAAGCTGCTTATTCTTGGGAATAAACTAATATTGGTAACAAGAAACGACAATATGGAATATACATATTGAGAGGCCAATGTCAAAATACCCAGACTCGTGAACAGAGGTCGACAAGAGGTTCGTGAACTCACACCACTTATTGTCCAAACCGCCCGTTTCTGAGCCAAAAATATCCTTCTAGAATGAGAAGAGTTACCCCAAAACATAATACCATACGACATAAGTAAATGAAAATAAGCAAAGTAGACTAATTTACGTGTCGAAGTATCACTCACTTTTGATACCGTTCGAATAGTAAAAATGGCAGCATTAAGTCTTTGAACAAGATCCTGAACGTGGGCTTTCCACGACAGCTTACTATCTATTGGACACCTAGGAATTTGAACTATTCAGTTTCACTAAGCATATGCCCGTTCTGTGAGATTAAAACATCAGGTTTTGTTGAATTGTGTGTTAGAAACTGTAAAAACTGAGTCTTACTGTGATTTAACGTTAGTTTATTTTCTACAAGCCATGAACTGAGGTCATGTACTGCACTATTTGAAACCGAGTCAATGTTGCACACAACATCCTTTACTACCAGGCTAGTGTCATCAGCAAACAGAAATATTTTAGAGTTACACATAATACTAGAGGGCATATCATTTATATAAATAAGGAACAGGAGCGGCCCCAACACTGATCCCTGGGGCATCCCCCCCCCCCCCCCCCCCCACTTGACAGTACCCCACTCAGATCCCACATCACAGCCGTTATCAACATTGTGAATAATGACCTTTTGCTGCCTGTTGCTAAAGTAAGAGGTCAACCAATTGTGAGCTACTCCCCTTATTCTGTAATGGTCCAACTTCTGAAGCAATATTGTGAGATCAACACAGTCAAATGCCTTAGTTAAATCAAAAAATACGCCAAGCGTTCGAAACTTTTTGTTTAGCCTATCCAGTACCTCACAGAGAAAAGAGGATATAGCATTTTCAGTTGTTAAACGGCTTCTAAAGCCGAACTGTACATTTGATAGTAAATCCTGTGATATAAAATGATCAATTAACCTTACATACACAGCCTTTTCGATAACTTTTGCAAACACTGATGGCATAGAAATAGGTCTAAAATTATCTACAATACCCCTTTCTCCCTTTTTATAAAGCGGCTTTACTACTGAGTACTTTAATCGCTCAGGAAACTGACCATTCCTAAAGGAAAAATTACAAATATGGCTAAATACAGGGCTAACATGTGCAGCACAGTAATTTAATATTCTGCTAGATACTCCATCATAACCATGAGAGTCCTTAGTCTGCAGTGATTTAATTATTGACTCAATCTCCCTCTTGTCTGTATCACAGAGGAGTATTTCAGACATCAATCTCGGAAACGCATTTGCTAAGAAATTTATATGATTTCCTGTAGAAACTAAATTTTTATTTAATTCACCAGCAATGCTCAGAAAATGATTGTTAAATACTGTACATATATCTGATTTATCAGTAACAGAAATATTATTACTGCGAACTTGTGCTGCTGACCAGACACTTCCTTCACAACTGACCATATGGCTTTAATTTTATCCTGTGTATCTTCACCTTACCTTTAAAGCAAATAGAGAAAGTAAAACTTTGGCTATTGTCCTAGCTTGTACGATTCTAAATATGAATAACGGATTGTTACTGATCTTAAAACTTTCCTTTTACAACGTATTAAAAACAATAAAACGGCTCCGTTTTAGACTGAAGGACGCATGGAACCAGATGAACCTGCAGAGACCTAGTGAAAAACAACTAATATAATGTCATGTAACCGCGGGACAGAATGCTAAATACATAAACAAAATGAACGACATATATCTTAATAAAGTCGTACCAGCAGGTCAGAATGGTGTAATGGTAGGACCCCACTGACAAGGAAGTGTACATCTTTAAACATAATACACAATACTGCCCCCGTAATTTCACGGCAGGAACGTCAAGTGGGCACACAGGCGAGCAATGGAATGAGGTTTGCAAACAATGTCTGCAGAGGACTTACATAGGTGGCGTTCAAAGCAGCTATATTACCATTGGCTTATATAATACTTACAAAAAATATCTAAAAATGTTTGATTCATTATAATCATATTAAGAAGTTAATTTAATCTGAACACAGTCACCCATAAAGTAAGCTTTAAAATTACTCCAAGCAGATAAAATAGTAACATCAGACACAACCAAATAAAACGTAAGATAACTATCAAAGATGGGCGTCATCCAAGTAACTGGGGATAAAACAAAGTCCCGAACCGACTTTAAAAGTATAGTGTCTAGTAATGAATCACTTGGTATAACTTTATTAAGGTGTGTATCGTTAATTGTGATTATTTATTTAACGGTTTCACGAAATTAAATTAGTTGTTGTTCACTAGGTCTCTGCGGGTTCAGCTGATCTGACGCCTGCTTCAAATCTAGCATAGAGCCGTTTTATCGTTTTTAAAATGTTGGACAAAGAAACGTTCTCTTGCTTCAGTCTAGCACGCAGCGGTTTTAATGTTTTTAATATGTTGTAAAAGAAAAGATTTGAGGTCAATAGCAATTCCCTATTCACATTTATAACCGTGCAAGCTGGAGCCATACTCGGATTTTTGCTTATTTTGTTATTTTTGTAGACAATTTGAAGATGCCCCACGAAGGCGAAACGCGTAGTTACTAAAAGTTGCAACCAAGACTGTTTTTGATTCAAAGATGTATTTGTCATCGTTTTTATTTTTACAGAAACGATTCGTGTACGTGACACATGTAAGAGCTCCCACACAACATTCACATATTCGTAATTACGATGTATTCTTGATTACGATACATTGTTGTGCTGTATATATTGGTACGATTAAGTATCTGTACTATGTGTACACTGAATACTTTCCATGTTTCCCTTGAATATAATTACCAGACTGTAACAAGTGGTGGGGTCGGTTGATTTGAGGGGAGGGGACGAAACAGCGAGTTCATCGGTCCCATCGGATAAGGGAAGGATGGAGAAGGAAGTCGGCCGTAGCCTTTCAAAGGAACCATCCCAGCGTTTGCCTGAAGTGATTTAGGGAAATCACGGAAAACCTAAATCAGGATGGTCGGACGTGGGCTTGAACCCTCGTCATCCCGAATGCGAGTCCAGTGTGCTTACCAATGTGCCACCTCGGTCGGTAAGGGGTGAGGATAATGTACACTACAGAAGAATAAAGTATCCTAGCTGGAAAAAGAAATGGATTTATCCTTTGCAAAAATAATAATTATTCTTCATTATAAAAGTTTAATCGAAGTGTCGATTTGCTTATGAGTGTTAAGTCATCATTTAATGCCACGTGTGCTCGAAACATGTCTCTACCGCCGTATTTCGTCCATAACTGTAGTCAAAGAGCTGAAAATTCTGTAGATAACCTACATACTTCTGTCGTTTTCCACTTATTTCGCGGCGCTACTTGGTTCTCGATCAAAAAAGACGAGCAGATTATGCGCTGAACACCAATTACTCCTGTAGGGATTCTTCTTTTTCAACCAGCTGGCGCTAACGGTATGTGCTCCCTGGAAGCAAGCTCTCTAAATATAGCGTAGGTCCAGTGACTTGTGTGGAATTTCGTTTATCGCCCCGGCACAACAGGTTCGTTGGGACCTTACATATGCTGCGGAGTTGCGATAGCATCCCTCAGATGCGAACGGGAGGCCGTCGCCCGGGGCAGCACAGCTTGTGTGACACACAGAAGTTGCCAATTATGCATGCAGCCCGCTATTACGACCCCGATTGGAATCTATAAGGCAGGCGGGCCGGGGTCTTTAAAATAAAGGAGGGCGTTTGATGAGGCGGCCGGTCACAGATGAGTGATAGCCGACCGCCGGCGGACATTAATCGTCCTTCGCATGACACTCTTCCGCTATATTCAACTTTTTGGATCGCGTTAATATTAATACGCCGCTTCCCGCCACTGACTACGACAGCACCAGCTGACGAATTGCCTGTATTATTTCCCCCAAGAAATTTGCGAAGCCGTTTATCAATTGCGACACCTCTCGGAGGCAGTTAAAATTGTCATTCAGATCGCGAATTTTCCAGAGTGATTTGTACCCATCGTAAAATGTTCCCTGTGAATTACGTGCTCGTTTTCTATTGACGGTAGAACCAGAAATACAATTACAGACGGAAGATCATCCTACATTTACATACTTACACGGCACTGCAGTGTACCGTGCATGACTGATGGCATTTTGCACCATTGCCAGTCCTTTACTTTCCTGCTCCTCTCGCAAACAGAGCGAGGGAAAAATGGCTGCCTTTGTTCCTTTGTACGAGCTCCATCCCATCGCATCCGTACGGGCCATGAGCGAGACGTGTGTTGTGTTGCATGTAGTAGAATCGTTCTGCAAACTGTCGAAAATGTTGGAATCTATAAAACTTGTCAACAGAGTTTCGCGAAAAGAATACTTTCGTTCTTACGAGGAAGAACGAATGTTATTGTTTAGCGTCCTGTCGACGACGAGGTCATTAGAGAGGGGGTACATGCTCGAAATAGAGGAAGATGAGGAAGAATCCAAGTGACTGGACGTAGGTCTGAATCACCATCCCCCCCTCATGAAAGACCTGTAGCCGGCCGGTGTGGCCGTGCGGTTAAAGGCGCTTCAGTCTGGAACCGCGTGACCGCTACGGTCGCAGGTTCGAATCCTGCCTCGGGCATGGATGTGTGTGATGTCCTTAGGTTAGTTGGGTTTAATTAGTTCTACGTTCTAGGCGACTGATGACCTTTGAAGTTAAGTCGCATAGTGCTCAGAGCCAAAGACCCGTATCTCTCAACTTCATGTGAGACCAGTTCTTACAAATCTTACAACTGCTTCTCTAGGTTTCCCTGCAAGAATTCTTGTTTAAAAAAAATGGTTCTGAGCACTATGGGACTGAACATCTAAGGTCACCAGTCCCCTAGAACTTAGAACTACTTAAACCTAGCCGGCCGGGTTGGCCGAGCGGTTCTAGGCGCTGCAGTCTGGAACCGCGCTACCGGTACGGTCGCAGGTTCGAATCCTGCCTCGGGCATGGATGTGTGTGATGTCCTTAGGTTAGTAAGGTTTAAGAAGTCCTAAGTTCTAGGGGACTGATGACCTCAGAAGTTAAGTCCCATAGTGCTCAGAGCCAATTGATTTGAACTTAAACCTAACTAACCTAAGGACATCACATACATCTATGCCCGAGGCAGGATTCGAACCTGCGACTGGAGCGGTCGCGCGGTTCCAGACTGTAGCGCCTAGAACCGCTCGGCCGCTCCGGTTTCAAGTAACAGTATTTTCGCAACACTCTGGTACTGATCGAACCGACCTGTAACAAATGTAGAGCTCGGCCGCTCCGGTTTCAAGTAACAGTATTTTCCCAACACTCTGGTACTGATCGAACCGACCTGTAACAAATGTTGCAGCGCGTCAGAGTTTCTTCGATGTTTTTCTTTAATCAAAACTGATGTCTGTGCCAAACACTCGAGCAGTGCTCACGAATGGGTAAGAGAAGCGTCCTATACGAGGTTTTGCATTTTCCGCCACACTTTCCTACAATTTTCCCATACAACTGCATTCACACATTCGCCTTTCCTACAGGTAAATCTATGTGTTAATGCCATTTCTATTACTTTATACAAAATCTAGAAGCCTAGAAATTTAATTGAGGTGACTGTGTGAAACACCACACTTTTGCTACTGTATGCGAGTGGCACCTGTTAGAAATTCTGTCCATGTCATCTTGATTCCCCATTCACTTACTCAGTGACCACCTTTTCCTATACACAACAGTATTATCAGGAAACAGACTCAAATCGCTGTCCATCCTATCCGACAGATCGTCTATGTGTATAGCGAACAAGGACAATCGTATCAAACACTCCTAGGGCACTTCTGACGTTATTATTGTCTGTGATGAGTGGTCATCACCCAGTACGACATACTTAGTTGTGTTACACGAAATATCTTGGAGCCAGTTACAAGTGTGAAAACCTGTTTCACATTTCATACAGTTAACAGTCTGCAAAATATACAATCATGTAGACAGAGTCATTACATCCTGAACAAGCTGGATTTAAAACTAATGGCTTCTGCTGTGAAGAAGTCTTAGCTTTAATATCACAAAGTAAATCACAAGTCCACAAAAGGCCGAATATCAACATAAAACGACCGAAGTATCCCTTGTAAAAGCCTATCTCCTTAGCTGAGTGGTGAGCGCGACTTATTGACATCCGGAGGACGCAGATTCGAATTCCAGTACTGTCAGGGATTTTTCGTTAGTAGAAGGACTAGTATGGGGTGCACTCAGCCTCGTGAGACCAAATGAGGAGCGACTCGACACGTTAGTAACGGTTGCAAGGTCAATTAACGCGACAACGACCGGGCGAGCCGTGTGCTGGCCACGCGTCCATCCATACCCCATCCAGTGACACCACTGGCAGAGCACGAGACGGTGGGCGTAGGGCCCCATTGGTTCGTCTAGAGTCAGAATGTAGAACTTAATCTTACCTGTTCCCTACAAAAAGGATTAGTATTTGCTCCTACTTAAGTTTTACTCGTCTCACATGCCTGTAAAAGTGTCACAGAAATTTTACTGTACTAAAGACATGGCAACAGCCATCCGGAAATACCATCTATATGAAGGAGTACGCTGTCTGATACCAGATATGCGAAAGCAAGAACAGTTTTATAAGAAATGACCAGTGCGCCCAGTTCCAGCCAAAGTTGCATATTCCACCGTAATATACACCCAACATTATTAATAAAGGAAATAAATTTCCAAAAAAGTATTTTTCAAATGAAGCCGTGTGGATCTCTTAATGCATTTCTGTACATATAACGTCTGTACTAAAGACATGGCAACGTATCAATTGATACGTAGTTGAGATCACAGGAATGTAAGAATCAAAGGCGTCTGTTGTGCGCTCTCAGGCTACAAAATGTGAAAAGCTAAAAAATTAAAAATATTCACTCACCAGAACTTAAAACTTGTAAAACAGCGTTTGGTGTCAGATCAATAAAACTTATGCCTAAGCGGCGCGTGAACTTTCATTTCAGTTTTAAAACATTACAGAGCTACAAGTGCCAGCCGAAAGGTGGCGTTAATGTGGAGGACATTCCTTCACTTTTTTCCTCTCTGCTCATACATATAAAACGACACAGTTTTTAAAATCACAGACAGTCAAAATTTTGTTGTAAAACACGATTCTCATGGTGTACTTACACATTCATTAAAAGACGTTTTCAAGACTGTCATTTATATGTATGACCTGAGGGAAAAAGAAGACAACGTCTCCCACACTGGCGCCACCTCTAAGCAAGCATTTGTATCTTTGTAACTTTTTCAAACCAAGATGACAGTTGACGCCTCCGCTTGGCCGTAGGTTTCATTGATATTCACACTGCAAGTTCTAAATTTTGCTGAATAAACTATTTGAAAATTATCAACTTTTTAACTTTACAACTTTTGTAGTCCGGTAGTGTAAAACAAACACATCTCGTTATTATGTTTCTTTAATCTCAATTACAAACCTGAAGGTGGCAGTAGCCAAAACCACGTTATAAATAAAGATATACTTTGTATTAATCGATCTAAATGGCTTTATTGACAAGATCACGCGGCAGACACAAATCCGAATTTTTTTGCTATATTTGAGTTCCCAGACAGCGAACTCGACGGTCTGAAATATACGCTGCCAATAAGAGGCGTAGCCTCTGATGCCATGCAACAAATGTTCAAATGTGTGTGAAATCTTATGGGACTTAACTGCTAAGGTCAGCAGTCCATAAGCTTACACACTACTTAACCTAAATTATCCTAAGGACAAACACACACACCCATGCCCGAGGGAATACTCGAACCTCCGCCGGGACCAGCCGCACAGTCCATGACTGCAGCGCCTAAGACCGCTCGGCTAATCCCGCGCGGCATGCAACAAATAAAACAGGCCGCCTTGTCAGCATAAAATCACTTCATAATGTGGTACTTCGCTGGCGCTGTGCATTGTGGAGCGCTAAAACAGATTTTCCATGCGTAATCCTCAATCCGCAGTGTACTCTGCAGCAGAAAACCGTTCACCGATAAGATGCAAGAGCAGCCCCACGAACAGAATAAACGAGTCAACGCACATTGCAGATGGAACGATGAAAGACAAACCCGGCACCTTGGCTCCAAGCACTTGCAGATGTCGCCCCGCCAGACTTGAGGCAGCATTAAGGAACGTGACAAGCTTACTGTTCCAATGCTCTCAAAACACTTTGAATCCGTTTCATATTAGATAGCGCTCCAGGCTTCCGCCTGAAGCCCCACAGTGTATGTGTAGATAATGTCCTGTTGCAGCATCAACCCTATCTCAAGGAAGAAGCATGACAAGAGACGTAGAATTGAATGAAACTTTTCATCACAGTGCCTACAGAAACTCCACTATACCAGTTCCTGTCCGCCACGCCAGAACAAGAGTTATCCTACATAAATGGGTTGTGAGGAGTTTCTGAAGAGACCACGAAGCACATCATTTAACAGCGAAAATTAAGTGATGGCGTGGAACCTACAGCTGAACCTGTTAATTGGATTGTTACATCGATGTGCTGCGTGAAAATGAATTATTTGCAACAGAATTTGTAACTCTGTTGATTGTAACTTTTATATCTTCATTTGCTATGTGATTAATACGACACACTAGACGAGATCTATTTACACACCTTTCAAAGCGAACTATCCTTGGATTTGTCTTAAATCAGTTAAGGAAACTGCATAATTTCTAACTATGAATGACTAGTTTGAGATCTGAATACGAATCTTGACCCTAAGCCTCAGCACCAAGTCGCTCTGTTGGACAGATGAGAGCACGTCGTCCGGAACTGAAAAATAAAACGAGATAGTGAGGGAAAAGAACAAAAAGATCGTTTCCATCTTCGTCACTACGTAACTTAGTTGACTGTCTCAGTTGTATTTTCTCATTCTCATTGCACTAACCGCCCTGTCCTAGACACAAACATACAATTGTCTGCTATCTGCAGACGACAAAGTTAGGCTGCAACCTAGTGGCTACTGCAGTAACAACATACCCTTTCCTATCCGTTGACGTGTGTTTTCCCGATGCTAGTGATGCTTTAGAGTTCTTCCTCTGATTCTAGTAAACATATTGATAAGAATCGTAGAATTGTGCAATTCGTGATATCGGAGATTGTCACTTTCGTACGAACAGAAATTGAACGGAGAACAGTTGGATTCAGAATCCTAAGAGACACAGATATTTTGTCACTGCTGTTATTCAGCAGTTGCAGAGTCTGTTTTATCCCCGCAAAAATTGGCTAGGAGAAAGAGATGAAGGAATTAACAACTGAGATTCAGTAAGTGGCCCATTTTCTTTATTTAAACCAGTTAACGTTATAATGAATGCTGTAGGTTGCTTAGGCACCACGCTATAAAAAGTGGTTATTTGAGAAATAACCAAAACTATCCCACTGTTAACTAATACGAAGTATTCCTAGTCATTTTGTATTTAGTCTTGCTTCTTCCACTAACACAGTAAAAGCTATTATCGTAACGCTGAGACATATTTCTACGTATTGGCCGAGCAAAATTAAAATGCATATATTTAATCTGCGATCGTGTGGTATAACGTTCCATCTACGACGACGACATCCTAGGTAAAAAGTAATACTTTTTGACGAAGTGAAAGAGAACGCCTCAACCGTGGAAGACTTCTGTTTGTGCAAGAAGCATCGAAAAGAAAAGATGGCTTTCTTCATACCAAAACTTTAAGCTGGCTACCCCCGAGTTTACTGCTGTGGTCCCTCAGCCAGTAATCGTTGTCTAAATTATTTCCTCTATGCCGATAGGAACCATTTGTCCGAGGAGTTACTATTAATCTGGTTTTGAATACGGAGGGTAATTATTAGCTTGTTAAGCGTGACAATACTTCGTAGTCGGTGAAACGGACGCGAGCCCTAATAGCGTTTTCGGAAGGCTCCCTGAATCGCACAGGAGTTGATATACTCTATTGTTGGCAGGGTGAGGGGGATGAGGAGATTATACCCAAACCTAAGCATAATGTAGCACTCGAGATTGCTCTCACTACAGGGAGAATTCGGTGTGTTTCGCGTGACGTACAGAAACTTTTCTAATCGGTAGCTTGGTAAATATGGTCATACGTATGTTCCTGTTGTTAAATTTTAGTTGCAGTGTATATTCCTCACACTGTAGGTTCAATACATCTGAACTTTTGCTTTGGTATTATTTCCTGTCACTGAATCTTCATGAAGTTCATGCATTTCAGTGGATTTAATTCATTTCATTAGCATTCTTTGTCGCAGGACATCCACTGCACTCCTCCCACATACACCGTATAGATGTCGTTGAACCAATGATAATGTCCATACGTGAGAAACAAGCTAAATTTTCCGCAGCTGTAGCACTAATTGGCTATGGCGCCTAAATGTTTAACAAATTCTGGTAGTTGCTCTGAACTCGGGAATTCGAGATGTCGTATATGGACTTTCAGAGAGGAAATAATGTTGGTTCATCGGGAGCTGGACAATATCGTAGATGAACTTCATCATTTTAGCGCAGGCGCGCGTGATTTTACGGCGGCAGCTTTGCTGCAATAACAACTGACGCGCAGTTGTGACTCTGTAAGTTCAGTGTTCGATGACGCACCCTAAAGTTGATATTATTCAGGACTAGTTTTGTGTCGAATGAAGGAGATAATAAGGTCAGTGGAGAAAATATTATCCACTCCCTTAAAAGAGCACTCTGGTAGCTTTCAAGCGCTGTAAATGGTGTAGACGTGGTACTAGGCGGTCATAGGTCCCTCCATTGTAACAGAAAGAAAGATGTACCACTCACAATCATGCAACACGACGTAAAGAAAAAACTGATCGTTACAGAATCTTAAATGAAAGGCACCATCAGTGACAATGGATTTCAAATCCTACAGGAACTGCGGCAAGTCAATCTCAACCAGTTCCCCAGCGAATATAGCGAAGGGAACTGAAATGGGCATTTAGAGTAGGATATCTTGCAAAAGGCCTGCACGTCAGCTGACAGGGCGCATGTAGTGTGGCTCTACAACGCTCGATTTTGCCATTTTGCCTCTTTTTAAGTGATGCATTTTGTGCGGAGGGGGGGGGGGGTGTTGGAGAGGGTGGGTGTTGTTAGTACTATGACTTGGGCCCATTCATTCAGGTTACTGTGTGAACATGAGCCAAGATGTTTATTTCAACATTCTCACCGACAAAGTGTTGGCCTTTCTTCATCATCGTCATTGTGAGTATTCTGTGGATACTGTCGTCTTCCAAGTAGCTCCAGCCAATATTACAGGTCTTCTCGAATTCTTTGCTGATTGTACGGATGCTGAGGCATTTTACTGCACCGCCATTGGACCGCTAAATCACTCATTGTTAATTTATCCTTAGAATGCTGATTCTTCAGTTTCTAAGGTAGATTGAATGCCCATCACATGTCCACCCAGGCTGTTGATCGAGACATAATGCTAGATGAATCATCAGGCCATATTAATCAAGATTGTCCAAGTCGCCTGATCTCGGCACCATTTCCGTTACGCTCAAACGATCTTCTCAGTGATTAAAGTTTCGATAATCGCTACACGGCAGAGAATATCTAGTCTTCTCTGCTCTCGCAGGTCTCATGCAGAAACAGGTTTGTCGAGATGCTGATTGAGTCGTCTCGCATTAGCTATAGGGTTCTTTGAGACAATGGGCTTCATTATTCATTATCAGTGATGATTGCTTTCCGCCCACTATTACTCTTTGATGCGAACGTCTTGCTACGAGTCTTGTGTTCTGCCGCTAAGCCGGTCATTTATTGCTGCTAATATGCAGGAGAGCCCACATACATCTGTTATAATTGATAGCGTTCCGCCGGTTTTAGTTGCAAGTCTGGCATGTATCAGCTAGATCCGACAAACTGAAAGGATGAGTATGCATTATACTACTTAGAGCACTGCAGGCTATATTCCCTCAATGCAGAAACAAATGACAGTCCTGCAAGTGTTCCATTATAAAACGCTAGAAAAATACTGACAACTGGAAAACATTTAATGTCACTATTGTAATAACGACATCTAAGTCATCAGTGTAGGCTGTTTTGGTAAACTTCTCGGTAAGTGTTCCTCATTCCTCAGGCTGAATCAAGATCTCCTACGCCTGTTATGATGCAGTCAGAAGCCACAATAAAACGGAAGACTCGAATCACGGTGAGCCAGAATAGGTGCTTCTGGTAAAACTCGCCTTGGCTGAGAGAATTTCCTGTCATCTTACTCATCCCAACTCCAGGGTGCATTCTTTTCTGTGAGTGCATACAGTCTGGTTGACAACAATCCCATATCCTACAAAACGTCTGTAGAAATTAATTAATCCAAGAAAACTTCTGAACTGCTTCTGGGTCGTTGGGATGAGAGTTCTCATATAGCTTTTAATTTATTACGGTGGAGACGATTGCCATCTCCAGAAATAAGGTGCCCCAAAACCCCACTTTTTTCCCAAAACACAACTTGAAAAAGTTTATGGCGGTTTGTAGCGCCTGATATAATTTCCGTGTACAACAGTTGTGCTCATCCCACACTCTGTGAAAATCATCGTATCATTGATGCATTTGGTTACAAAGCTTTCAACCTTTTCATGCAGTGCAGTTTCTAGGGTCCAAACAAGAGCACATGAGGATGACAGCAGAACAGTGGGTAGCCTTATAAACTAGTAGCATTTACTGCCATGTACTGCCTGCAGCTAGGCTCCAGTTCGATCTCTCAAAAACGTGCCTGCAAATCGATTTCTCTTCCCATGAAATTATTACAGTAATTCTTCTATGGTCTCAGGACAGTGTTTTTGGGCTCAATGATTATCTTTAATTGGCAGGGCTCAATGATTATCTTTAATTGGCAGGAGTCGATCACCTGCCTGAACGAACCATCTTTTGAGCAGACAGCAAGAAGAGAGTACCGGAAAACAAGGACATCAGTGAATTTTGTTAGTGTGGGTTGCCTACATCAAGGGCAGGTATGCACTTAGAGTGAAACCTATTGTTCTCCTTTGACAGATACATTAACCTATTTTTTTTTCCTTTGATTGACAGGTTCATCACCTATTGTTCTGCTAAAAGGATCCTTCCTTTTCACTGACGGGCACTTAACCTATTGTTCCCCAGCCCCCTCCCCCCCCCCAGTCCTCAACCCTCAGGAAACCTCCCCCCTTGCTGCAACAGGTATGCATTCAGGTTGGAGTTATTGGAATATACCCTCTCACTCTTATCAATTTGATTGACTATGTAATTCAATTGATCATATCATTAACCTCTCCCCCACTGGTAAACCCCCAACCCACCTCCAGAAAATGGTGCGAAGTTCAAATTTTGGCAGGGAAAAAGGGCACCTGGGTTACTTCCACTAACCTAAGAAATTGGCAGGAAAAAAGGTCAATTGGCAACCGCCACTAACCTAAGTCATCCGACCACCAACTCTTCCTAGGAATTGGTGGGAAAAGGTGCAGTGTGTGCTGGGCTGCTGGATAGGATGGTTGTAAATTTTTATTTTGCAGGCAGTCTTTATTTAAACAATTTGAGGCAGTAGCTCCAACCAGTGTGTTCACCATGAGGTCCAGAGCCCTACTGACTTAGTACACAGTACTGCAACCAGAGGTCACTGTCCTCCCTTCCATGACGTAATCCAAGATGGCGATGTAGGGGGGGGGGATGGTGGGAAAAACACACAGAGCGTTCTGGGTTGCTGGAGAGAGGAAGGAGTGTTCTTAATTAATTTCAGAACAATTTATTTAGGAATGGTTCAAATGGCTCTGAGCACTATGGGACTCAACTGCTGTGGTCATAAGTCCCCTAGAACTTAGAACTACTTAAACCTAACTAACCTAAGGACATCACACACATCCATGCCTGAGGTAGGATTCGAACCTGCGACTGTAGCGGTCGTGCGGTTCCAGACTGTAGCGCCTTTAACCGCTCGGCCACTCCGGCCGGCTATTTAGGAATGGATTTCAGGTAGTATATTTATTACACTAATACAAAGCACTCGCTCTGACGTGCTTCAGGTATGGCTACACAGCATGTGAGCACTATGGGACTTAACATCTGATGTCATCAGTCCCCTAGAACTTAGAACTACTTAAACCTAACTAACCGAAGGACATCACACATCCATGCCAGAGGCAGGATTCGAACCTGCGACCATAGCGGTTACGCGGTTCCAGACTGAAGCGCCTAGAACCGCTCGGCCAGCAAGGCCGGCGGCAACCCTACAGACCTCCAAGGTGTGCACACCGTGCAGCGCACTCACGCCGGTCCCATTTGGGAGACGCCTCTGGGCCGCATGTGTGTGTTTACCATTGCTGGCGTGATACCTCCCTACATGTGGATACTGATGTCACAGGTCACACTATAGAAATCTGTTCCAATGCTTCCTAGTATAGCACAGAGTGCACTGTTCCTAGCGATCCTAATGGGACGTGTGAGCTGCGTTTAGCTGTGCATGCATTTACCTCCCCAATGGGGCTGACACATCGCCACAAAATGCTCACATGGCGACTTACCATCTAAAAGGTTCTCAATGATATACTGATGTCACATGGCTATGTAAATAAGAGCCAAGTCGACCTCTGGGAAGTTAGTAAAGTGCTGCAGAAATAGTTAACGGTCGCTTTTGTAGGAGCTTTTGAGATGTCTCAGGTTGTCCGCAAGGAAATTCTGGTCCTAACACAACCTGAAACTTCCTGGCAGATTAAAACAGTGTGCCCGACCGAGACTCGAACTCGGGACCTTTGCCTTTCGCGGACAAGTGCTCTACCATCTGAGCTACCGAAGCACGACTCACGCCCGGTACTCACAGCTTTACATCTGCCAGTATCTCGTCTCCTACCTTCCAAACTTTACAGAAGCTCTCCTGCGAACCAGGTTCGCACGAGAGCTTCTGTAAAGCTCAGACTTCAAGAAGAATATAATAATTCCAATCCCAAAGAAAGCAGGGTTTGACATATGTGAAAATTACCGAACTATCAGTTTAATAAGCCACAGCTGCAAAATATTAACACGAATTCTTTACAGACGAATGGAAAAACTAGTAGAAGCCGACCTCGGGGAAGATCAGTTTGGATTCCGTAGAAACACTGGAACAAGTGAGGCAATACTGACCTTACGACTTATCTTATAAGAAAGATTAATGAAAGGCAAACCTACGTTTCTAGCATTTGTAGAATTGGAGAAAGCTTTTGACAATGTTGACTGGAATACTCTCTTTCAAATTCTGAAGGTGGCAGGGGTAAAATACAGGGAGCGAAAGGCTATTTACAATGTGTACAGAAACCAGATGGCAGTTATAGGAGTCGAGGGACATGAAAGGGAAGCAGTGGTTGGGAAGGGAGTGAGACAGGGTTGTAGCCTCTCCCCGATGTTATTCAATCTGTATATTGAGCAAGCAGTAAAGGAAACAAAAGAAAAATTCGGAGTAGGTACTAAAATCCATGGAGAAGAAATAAAAACTTTGAGGTTCGCCGATGACATTGTAATTCTGTCAGAGACAGCAAAGGACTTGGAAGAGCAGTTGAATGGAATGGACAGTGTCTTGAAAGGAGGATATAAGATGAACATCAACAAAATCAAAACGAGGATAATGGAATGTAGCCGAATTAAGTCGGGTGATGCTGAGGGAATTAGATTAGGAAATGAGACACTTAAAGTAGTAAAGGAGTTTTGCTGTTTGGGGAGCAAAATAACTGATGATGGTCGAAGTAGAGAGGATATAAAATGTAGACTGGCAATGGCAAGGAAAGCGTTTCTGAAGAAGAGAAATTTGTTAACATAGAGTATAGATTTAAGTGTCAGGAAGTCATTTCTGAAAGTATTTGTATGGAGTGTAGTCATGTATGGAAGTGAAACATGGACGATAAATAGTTTGGGAGAGTAGAAGCTTTCGAAATGTGGTGCTACAGAAGAATGCTGAAGATTAGATGGGTAGATCACATAACTAATGAGGAAGTATTGAATAGGATTGGGGAGAAGAGAAGTTTGTGGCACAACTTGACCAGAAGAAGGGATCGGTTGGTAGGACATGTTCTGAGGCATCAAGGGATCACCAATTTAGTATTGGAGGGCAGCGTGGAGGGTAAAAATCGTAGAGGGAGACCAAGAGATGAATACACTAAGCAGATTCAAAAGGATGTAGGTTGCAGTAGGTACTGGGAGAGGAAGAGGCTTGCACAAGATAGAGTAGCATGGAGAGCTGCATTAAACCAGTCTCAGGACTGAAGACCACAACAACAACAACATAGTATATGACCTTTATTGTGTTTGCGACCTCAAATTTGTTACGGTTTAGACTAGCTGGTGTTGCTAGGAGATGTATATAATATTGAAGTATAGGTAATATTACAGTTCCTTTTTGTCTTGTTGATTGTTAAATACTTACCCTATTTTTTTGTCTGGGTGGCCGAGAATAACGACCGTCCTCTGCATGTTGCATGACTTTCATGAACAACTGGGTATATGTACATAGACATGTACATAGGCACTCTAATTCAAGTACACAAACTCTTTGCATGCCTTGTGTGTATACGAGTGCAATAAGAATGTTGCAATTATCATTTGTAAAAGGATGAATGTCAGCTGAGTTGATCATCTGCCATTTTGCTCATTTGAGTCAGACCCAGCTCTCGGCTAATATACATCTACAGAGCGGCAAGTTAACTGTTTATCTTTTTCTGTGTTTTCCTCATAGTATATTTATTACATTTCGTGCGTATTTTTCTGTTTAAGAGGTTGAATCTCACGTTTTTGTAAGGATGAATTCGTTCAGTCTTTAGCGTAATAGTTGCTCACTGAACAGCCATCTACATACACTATGTGATCAAAAGTATCCGGACACCCCCAAATCATACGTTTTTCACTTTAGGTGCATTGTGCTGCCACCTACTGCCATGTACTCCATATCAGCCGCCTCAGTAGCCATTAGACATCGTGAGAGAGCAGAATGGGGCGCTCCGTGGAACTCACGGACTTCGAACGTGGTCAGATGATTGAGTGTCATTGTGTCATACGTCTGTACGCGAGATTTCCACACTTCTAAACACCCCTAGGTCCACTGCTTCCGATGTGATAGTGAAGTGGAAACGTGAATGGCCACGAACAGCACAAAAGCGTACAGGCCGACCTCATCTGTTGACTGACAGTGCCTACCAACAGTTGAAGAGGGTCGTAATGTGTAATAGGTAGACATCTATCCAGACCATCACACAGGAATTCCATACTGCATCAGGATCCACTGCAAGTGGCTGAACCAGATGTTGATGGACGCTCGTGATCTATAGGCAAACCACGGCGAACACGAGACATTAGCCATTGCTCATAGGCATAGCGTTTCTGGCCTTCATGCATGAACTCCCAATTAGACCGTTCCCACGGTGGAATATCATAATTCTGAAGGCAAGAAACGTTAAAATCAAACAACGAAAACCAAAAATATATGATACACAACAAAATTATATTTACATACCTGTTTTTTCGGCATTCGGTTGTTTCGGGTACAAAGTTTTTCCAGTACGTTGTTCAACAGCTGTCTTTAGTTAGGCGGGAGGTGAAAAAACTTGGATTTCATGGTCGAGCGTCTGCTCATAAGCCACTCATCACGCCGGTAAATGCCAAACGACGCCTCGCTTGGTATAAGGAGCGTAAACATTGGACGATTGAACAGTGGAAAAACGTTGTGTGGAGTGACGAATCACTGTACACAATGTGGTGATCCGATGGCAGGGTGTGGGTGTGGCGAATGCCCGGTGAACGTCATATGCCAGCGTGTGTGGAGCCAACAGTAAAATTCGAAGGCGGTGGTGTTATGGCGTGGTTGTGTTTTTCATGCACGGAGCTTGCACCCATTGTTTTGCTTGACACTATTACAGCACAGGCTTACATTGATATCTACATCTACATCTACATGATTACTCTGCAATTCACATTGTGCTTGGCAGAGGGTTCATCGAACCACAATCATACTATCTCTCTACCATTCCACTCCCGAACAGCGCGCGGAAAAACGAACACCTAAACCTTTCTGTTCGAGCTCTGATTTCTCTTATTTTATTTTGATGATCAGTCCTACCTATGTAGGTTGGGCTCAACAAAATATTTTCGCATTCGGAAGAGAAAGTTGGTGACTGAAATTTCGTAAATAGATCTCGCCGCGGCGAAAAACGTCTTTGCTTTAATGACTTCCATCCCAATTCGCGTATCATATCTGCCACACTCTCTCCCTATTACGTGATAATACAAACGAGCTGCCCTTTTTTGCACCCTTTTGATGTCCTCCGTCAATCCCACCTGGTAAGGATCCCACACCGCGCAGCAATATTCTAACAGAGGACGAACGAGTGTAGTGTAAGCTGTCTCTTTAGTGGACTTGTTGCATCTTCTAAGCGTCCTGCCAAAGAAACGCAACCTTTGGCTCGCCTTCTCCACAATATTATCTATGTGGTCTTTCCAACTGAAGTTTTAAGCACCTTCTTCATGCTTCCCACTGTTGAAGAGCAATTTGGGGATGGCGATTGCATCTTTCAACACGGTCGAGCACCTGTTCATAATGCACGGCCTGTGGCGGACTGGTTACACGACAATAACATCCCTGTAATGGACTGGCCTGCAAAGAATCCTGACCTGAATCTTACAGAACACCTTTAGGATGGTTTGTAACGTCGACTTCGTGCCAGGCCTCACCCACTGACATCGATACCTCTCCTCAGTGCACGACTCCGTGAAGAATAGGCTGCCATTCCCCAAGAAATCTTTCGCCAGCTGATTGAACGTATGCCTGCTAGAGTGGAAGCTGTCATCAAGGCTAAGGTTGGGCCAACACCCTAATTCCAACATTACTGCTCGAGGGCGCCATGAACTTGCAAGTCATTTTCAGCCAGGTGTTCGGATACTTTTGATCACATAGTGTAGCTCATTAAAGCATAGACGTCTTTTGGTGAAACATCTCTGGCTAGTGCCATTTCTCTCGATTACAGGTAATCGATTGTCACTTCGTTGGTACAAAGTCGATCGCCATACCTTGTCTAGTTTTAATCCTTCTTCTTTTCTATTAAAATTATTTTCGTGCTTGTAGATCTCTATAGCTTCTCTATACATGCGAGTATAATAATGTGTGGTCCTAGCTATCA
The DNA here is from genome assembly GCF_023864345.2 of Schistocerca serialis cubense. NCBI lineage: Eukaryota > Metazoa > Arthropoda > Insecta > Orthoptera > Acrididae > Schistocerca > Schistocerca serialis. Next base: position 388,422,166 of record NC_064640.1, read on the forward strand.
CGTTTGTCTCACTAAATTTTATTTCGTGATCACCGTCTTTGAAAACGTGTTCCGCTACAGCTGATTTCTCAATCTGTCCCAATCTAGCAGCCAGTCGCCGACTCACCTCAGAAGATGTTGCCCGCAGCCGGCAACGAAACGTCAGGAAAGAGAAGAAGTTTTATATATGGACTACGGCAATTCAGCCCGGAAGATTTAATTAATGAAGACGCCGGCCGTGAAAGCTTACATGCTATGAATTGGTCCCTCCTTCAGCAGGGTCCGAGCAGGCACACTGGAGAATGGGTTTACTTGTTATCAGGAGCTCCTACGTTAGCCACATTACAGAGCCTCTTAGACAGACAGCATTCATGGCTGAAAAGAAAGCCAATATGAATTCGATATGTCTGCTGGAGGACGTCATCCGAGGTGTGGAAGTGGCCTTGCCTGTGTCTATCGAGCATGCAGTGTGCAGTCGTCTGCAGGTTGTGGCGCTCGTCGAACAACGACGCCTGTTGCTTGGGTTCTGAGGCCATCCTCAGTTCTTACAGGTGGTTGTCGAAGGTAGTGAAGAATGCTGGCCTCACGCGTTGGGTGCAAACGGAGTTCGCAATTTGCAGCATTGTTCCCACAGTTGACTGGGGTCCTTTGGTTTCGAGCTGTGTGGAGTGTCTCAAGCAAAGGCTTCGTCGACTCTGTGACGGTCTTGGGTGCATATTTATAGACCTTCGTTATTGTGAGGAGATTTGTAGGACGCTTCTTGATAGGTGAGGGATGCACTACACAAAGCAAGCAACTACTCGGGTAGCAGAGTACTTGTGGAATGCACATGAGTGTTTTTTAAGCTAGACGGTAGTTTGAGGTGCTCTGATGAACACTCGCCAGTTGATACCTAGCAAAGGAAGTCAGGCAGCGTTCAGAGTAAAGACACTTCGACTGTTATAATTTTACCAGTAAACTGTCGAAGTATTCGTAATAAAGTTCCAGAATTTACTGTCCTCCAGGATAGTTCTCATTGTCTAATTATTCTTGGGACCGAGAGCTGGCTAAAACCCGAAGTGGAAAGCTCTGAAATATTAAGCAGGTCGTGGAATTTATATCGGAAAGATAGATTAGAGGTCATAGGAGAGGAATTGTTCAATGCAGTTGACAGAAACATTGTCTGTATTGAGGTTGAAGTAGAGTGTGAAGTTATCCGGTCACGTATAACACATGTAAATGAAACCAAGTGAATTGTTGGATGTTTTTATCAGTCACTTGATTCAGCTGTGATAGTTCTACTCAAAAAGGGTCTATGGCCTGTTGCGTGTAAATACCCAGATCATGCAGTAGTGGTTGGAAGCCACTTCCGAGTATAGACTGGGATTCTATGGATTCATTGACGACGATACAGACAGTCATGCGAAATACTTTTGAACATGTTTTCTGAAAACTGTCTTGAGCAGCTAGCTCAGCAGCCCACACACAATTGAAATACCTTAGCTTTTGAAGGTTCAAATAGGTCGGACCTTAACTACAATGTCAGTATAGAAACGGGGTTAGCGATCATGATGTCATTATAGCAACTATGGTTACGAAGGTTAATAAATCAGTCAAGAAGACTAGGAGAGCGTTTAAGAATATAAGCAATTGTAACAATCTGACATAGACAGTGAGCTGACATCACTTAGTTCAAGTGAGATGAACACAGGGGAATTATAGGCAAAGTTTAAGCCGATTGTAAATCGTGGTCTGGAGAGTTATGTGCCTAGTAAGTGGATAAAGGATAAAAAAGACCCACCATGGTTTAATAACGAAATTCGGAAGATGCTGTGGAAGCAGAGACTGTTGCACTCTCGGTTCAAAAGAGAGCGAGCAGATGACGACAAGCAAAGGTCAGTAAAGATTCGTGCGTCTGTGAAAAGATATAGGAACAAAGCAAACAACTACCACCGTCAAACATTAGCAAAAGATTTGGCAGTGGACACGAGAAAATTTTGGTCTTATGTAAAATCGCTAACCAGGTCTAAGGCATCCATTTAATTCATTGTTGACCAGTCTGGAGCAACAGTTGAAGATACAAAACGGAAGTTGAAGTTTTAAATTTCATTTTCACACAGGAGCATCGTACAAACATAACGTTATTTGACCATCGGACAGACGCCCGTATGGACGACATAGAAATAACCATCCCTGACGTAGAGAAACAACTGAAAGAGTTGATAGCAAATAAATCACCAGCTCCGGATAGAATCCCAATTCTGTTTTACAAAGAGTACTCTATGGAATTGGCCCCTCACCTAGCTTACATTTATCGTGAATTTCTCGCCCAGCGTGAAGTCCGAAGCGACTGAAAAAGTGCGCAGGTGACCCCAGTATATAAGAAGGGTAAAAGAACGGATCCGCACCCTTACAGGCCAATATACTTAACTTAGGTTTTCTGCAGAACCCTTGAGCATATTGTCAGTTCAAATATAATAAACATCCTTTAGACCGAGAAGCTTATATCCACAAATCAGCATGATTTTACAAAGCATCGGTCGCGCGAAACTCAGCTTGCCCTTTCCTCACATAATATACTGCGAACTACGGATGAACAGCAACAGGTGGAATAGATATTTGTAGATTTCCGGAAAGCATTTGAGACGGTGCCCTACAGCAAGCTGTTAACGAAGGTACGAGCATATGGAATAAGTTCACCGATATACAACTGGCTCCAAGACTTCTTAACTTATAGAACCCAGTATGTTATCCTCGACGGCGAGTGTTCATCAGAGACAAGGGTATCGTCAGGAGTGCCCAAGGGAAGTGTGATAGGACCGCTGTTATTCTCTGTACACATAAATGATTTGCCTGACCGTGTGGACAGAAATCTGCGGTTTTTTGCTCATGATGCCGTGGTGTACGGTGAGGTGTCGAAGCTGAGTGACTGTAGAGAGATACAAGACGACTTAGACAAAAATTCCAGTTGGTGTGATGAATGACAGCTAGCCCTAATTATGGAAAAATGTAAGTTAATGCGAATGAGTAGGAAGATCAAACCTGTAATATTCGGATACAGTATTACTAGTGACCTGCTTGACACAGTCAAGTCGTTTAAATATCTGGGCATAAAGTTGCAAAGAGATATGATGTAGAACGAGCGTGTGAGAACTGTGACGGGGAAGACGTGTGGTCGACTTAGGTTTATTGGGAGAATTTTGGGAAAGAGTGGTTCATCTGTAAAGGAGACCGCATGAAGGACGCTGGTGCGACCTATTCTTAAGTACTGCTCGAGTGTTTGGGATCCGTACCAGGCCGGATTCAAGGAATACATCAAAGCAGTTCAAAGGCGGGCTGCTAAATTTGTTACCGGTTGGTTCTAACAACTCGTGTTATGGAGTTGCTTCGGGAACTCAGATGGGAATCCTTGGAGGGAAGGCGACGTTCTTTTTCGAGAAACGCTATTGAGAAAATCTAGATAACCGGCATTTGAATCTGACTGCCGAACGATTCTACTGCCACCAATATACATTACGCGTAAGGACCACGAAGATAAGATACAGTAAATCACGGCTCATAGGGAAGCGCTTGGAGGGTCGTTTTTCCCTCGCTCTATTTGCGAGTGGAACAGGAAAGGTATTGACTAGTAGTGGTACAGGGTACCCTTCGCCACTCTCCGTACGTTAGCTTGAGGAGTATCCACGTAGATGTAGATTGTGCATGATCACTGGTTTGATCACTGGTACAGTGTGTGTGTGTGTGTGTGTGTGTGTGTGTGTGTGTGTGTGTGTGTGTGTGAGTCATTGAGTAATTTCTTGAGCAAACCATTGTTTTAGTAATACTTTTATTATATAGAAAAGTGTGAATGTGGTTGTGTTGGGCATGTGTCAGTTAATTTTTGATTGTTTTAAATAGTTACTGAGAAGTTTGCAGAGACCTAGAGGTCTAAATAACAGCAACTTCCAGCATGGCCATGAGCCTAGTGCCCAACTGTCGATATAGCGTGTGGGGCACTACTTGAGCGACCGTGGGTGTCCCTGACTTTGTTTTGTTAGGATGAGATATATTCGTTTTAATGAAAGTAAGAGGTTGGCATCGTTGAAAGCAACCCACATTTTCTTTGCTTTGCTCTAGCGTTTGATGTCATATTTTTCTCAATCCTAAATGAGTCATTTACTGGGAGCAAAAATCTGTTATTATTGGAGTGTTATGAGAGATGCCAAACCATTTTCTTTAATTGCACTCTCAGGGAATGAGGACTGGAAGGTGGTTAGGTATCAAGAGCATTATTTACCCTTTTCTCGAATTTGCTACATTTTCCACGATTTATTGGTGGACATTCTGCGTGGGACAGATGCACAAGACAGGGAAGTTGTGTGCAGCCACATCCCCAGGTTCCAGGAGGGTCAGGCCCAGGTGACAATAGCGATGGTCAGGGGCGCTCTCTACCAAAGGTGCCCTCGGCGTTCTCTCAGCTGGAGGGAAGGCAACGGGGATTGTGTGGAATCTGCCGGAATGATGCCAAGGTGTATGGGTCATGGCGGTCGGGCTTTGTATCGTTGTGTTCTTAGAATGGCAGCTCGTTGACAGCAGGGTGCCCACCAAGCCAGTGATTCAGAGAGGCACAATATTTTCCTATCTCTGTTACTCTTCCCATGCGATCTTCTTCCCACGTGTGCTTTAAAAGAGCAAGCTGACTGGTGGACAGTTGGTGATACTTGCTCACGTAACAAGGTATCCCAAGCTTTTGACGGCTAGATTCTCAGTTGAAATAGGATTTTTCGTGGTGTTTTGGAGGGGTTGTGTGTGGCGATTTGTATGTCTCTGGTTGGCGCTCAGATCCGCATCCGGCCGCTACTGGCAGCCATGCGGCTTGGTGGGGTTTTGTGTAGAGCACATAATTTCCCAGTGAACTATATTCCGTGCCACTGGAGAGAGAAAACGTGAAGTAGTGACCGGAGATCGGTCGAGTTATGCGTATTTACTATCTCAGTAGCTCGGACATAGTTTTTGTAAGTGCTGATCCAGAGATCCAGTCAGCGTAACTTGGGTTCGATTTAATGACTTATTGGAGCATTGCCCACTGCTGCAGCTCTCAGGGTGGTCAGTAGTCCTAACTGGAGCCTGCAGTGCAGCCCGTCGCTGATATCTGACTCCACACAAATCGAGCACGACGTTTGGTAAAGCATTTGGCAGCTCCGGCAAAGTAGGGACGCCCACAGCACCGCTCTTGCTCGCACTGTGCCCATAGCAGATCTAATTTACATGTTGGATTCTCAGATGAATTCCGTTACTCGATCACTAAACCACAATTTAGCGAATTAGCAGTTTATTAGGATAATCAGCCCACTCGCACTAGACGAAAGGGAACTACAATCAGTTGATAGTCCCCCACTCTATCATCGCCAACTAATTATTCATGGAAACTTGTACTTGTCATGTATTTGAATGGTCACGTATTGTCATAATATTTGGAGACTGGATTCATTTGTGCTTTAAAACAATAAATATCATTGTGATACTTAATCGCGTAATCTTTTCAATAATTATAGAGTCACATTAGAATATTGCTGCTCGGTGTGGGATTCTTACCAGGTGGGATTGACGGAGGACATCGAAAGGGTGCAAAAAGGGCAGCTCGTTTTTTTATTATCACGTAATAGGGGAGAGAGTGTGGCAGATATGATACGCGAGCTGGGATGGAAGTCATTAAAGCAAAGACGTTTTTCGTCGCGGCGAGATCTATTTACGAAATTTCAGTCACCAACTTTCTCTTCCGAATGCGAAAATATTTTGTTGAGCCCAACCTACATAGGTAGGAATGATCATCAAAATAAAATAAGAGAAATCAGAGCTCGAACAGAAAGGTTTAGGTGTTCGTTTTTCCCGCGCGCTGTTCGGGAGTGGAATGGTAGGGAGATAGTACGATTGTGGTTCGATGAACCCTCTGCCAAGCACTTAAATGTGAATTGCAGAGTAATCATGTAGATGTAGATCATGCAGTTAATTACATTTTTGGTGGAGATTATTGAATATATTGTTAATTGTGTAAATGGGTCAACCCATGAAGTGTCATTAAATGCAGGCCCAAATAGATTCTTTTGGATTCAGACATCCTTGCGCTTAATACGGAGAGTGACAGTTCCAGGGTATGGCGTGTATCTTCACTACATCCAGGTACAGGTTTTAATCAAATCAGAGGACTAGTTTCACTTCACCACCAGGTATCCTCTTAACATGATCAAATGAAACCAGGTTAAATCAGAAAATAATAATAATAATCGTGCTTGTAAAAAAGTAGAATGCTGAGAGTCAAGTACCTGTTTACCTCCTATTTTCACAAAATAAAAATAAAAATTATTTGCGTTTTGAATGAAGTATACATATATTGAGTAGAGTCAAAATGTTCAAATGTGTGTGAATTCGTTGGGGACCATACTGCTGAGGTCACCGGGCCCAAGACTTACACACTATTTAAACTAACCTGTGCTAAGAACAACACACACACTCATCCCGGAGGGAGGCCTCGAACCTCCGGTGGGAGGGCCACTCAATCCTTGGCATGGCGCCTCGAACCGCGCGGCCACACAACGCCGCTTGAATGGAGTCGCTGTACTGCGCAGTACAAGGGATGAGTGGTGTTTTATGTCTACCATACTGATAAGTTGAACATAGACCTCCCCTCACAGAAGAGCATTTTGCAAGCATGACACCCCACTGAGCAGGCCGGTCCGTGTGGCCGAGCGGTTCTAGGTGCTTCAGTCTGGAACCTCGCGACCGCTACGGTCGCAGGTTCGAAACCTGCCTCGGGCATGGATGTGTGTGGTGTCCTTAGGTTAGTTAGGTATAAGTAGTTCTAAGTTCTAGGGGACTGATGACGTCAGATGTAGAGTCCCATAGTGCTCAGAGCCATCTGCACCATCTGAACCACTGAGCAGTCTTAGTATTTCCGTTGTACTACGGCGAGCCTCCTACGTCTGTTTCACTCTCTCATATGGTAATGTGCAATGGTAAAAGTAGAGTCCGGTTCACGACACTGGTGACAGAGACCATAATGGGTGGTATAGTAGCCTAATTCGTGTCGACGACGTGCTCACTGGAGATTGAATAGGAATTGGATTGGGTAGCAAAACAGCCGTCGCGTTCTGAAGTGAACTGAACTGGCATTCGGCGTAACTGAGACAGAGAAATCATGGTAAAACTGAATTTAGGTCTTTGGCATCGGCGTCTTCCAAATTCGAATTAACCGCCGTAGAAAACGTACCCCTTCGCTCAGATTTTGCCACATTTCCTGCAAAGTAATGTAAAGGAATCAGTGTCAGTAAATGAGTAGAGTCTATGCAACGTAGTTTCAGTGTTTGTGCTGTCGATGACAGCGGGTGAAGGGACGAAGTGAAACTGACGTCTGTTCACAACCAACAATGCTGGAATGCTATTGACATTGGTCCTTACCCAACAGACGATTCACCATAGACAGTGATTCAAGCCCACGCTTAACGAGAAACTGTTAAGAAGTATTAGATTTATTTCAGGACGTAATCGTACCGTTTGGGGCTTAAGAACTGTGCGCATTTGCCGTGTAGCTCATAAGCCAGATCAACCGTTCTCGCCTGACCACAATCTAATGAGTACTGTATGGTTCGTGGTAAAGAACTGCCGTTGTTGGCTTCCCTGTTTTGTCGTATGGAAGCAAGCGTGTTGTCCGTCATAATCTCACAGTGTAAAACTCAGAAGTAATCATCAGTCATTCTATTTGAATTCTGAGGAAGATGTTTTCTGGGTATACAGTACTACATAACGTAACAAAACAGAGAAACGTCAGAAATACAATAAAACTTCGCAAGAATCTTGAAAGAAGCTCTGACGTGCTATATTGCTAAACTGTCAACAAACGTAAGAGAAAAGGAAGAAACAAGCCACACTTGATGTAACGAGAAAAACACGTATACAGAGACTAAAAACAAACTGTGTTTGTAGACCGCAACACCAAACGAGAAAAACAGACCGTATAACTACTGTAAGGCACAGATGTAGAGATGATTATACGTACCGGTATTTTAAATTTAGTTATAGTGCATTCCTTTAAAATAAGTCAACGGCAGAGAAAGGTAATATGTAGGTAAAGTAGCTAGGAGAAAAGCGTTCTGTTATTTTTTGCTTCTGTTCTTTTATCCCTTCTTTGTTGTCGTTTTGACTTTTTTCTCTTAAACTGTGCAAAGCTGAGAACCTAACAAAGCTGTGTGTTAAACCGAACATTGCTATGAGAGTAATTGTCAGAAGCACCAGTAAAAGGAAAAATTAAAATTAATTTGAGAAAATAAAGAAAAGAAAACCATGTGACAAGTCTGTAATGGGAGGGAAGAGAGCTTAATGATGCATTAAATGGTACATATTCAGAAGGTCAGATGTTCTTTATTCAGTCGATCCTAGGAGCTTTTCTATTACTTATCCCTTCTTTTCAACAAGGAAATGACTTGTTAATGTGGACAATGCGATGTAGCATTTTGGCTCGGATAGATGTAAAACTGTGTGTGTGTTGCTATAAATGGCTAGGGATGTCATTTCAAACAATCTCCAACAACACCACGCCTAGTAAAACCCTGTGGTGTACACACCACTTTCTGGGATGCGGAAAAATTACTCTTCCGTTCAGTAATCCAAAGACATCTTTCAGAGTCAGGAACAACTTGAGAGTGAAGTACGTTGTCAGTTCCTGTCGGTGGAGCTACAGCGATTTCAATATCCAAGAACAACCCGATGTTGAGCTTATTAGAGATGGAAAGCCTCTGATAGATCTGAAAGGCTGTCCTTAATAGATCTTGCAGCATTCATTTACTAACGCGAGAGCGTGTAAATCCTAAACCCCGACAACGGACCTGTTCTTCCGGCCAGCTTCGCTGTCTGCCGGCTGTTTCCTCACGCTTGACTTGCCGCAGAACTCGATCTCGCAGATAAACGAGCAACGTAAGGCGGATTTCTACTGGCAGAGTGTCGGCGTTTTCCGCAAAATGACTGCTGGTTCTGGTGGTGAACTTGTTCCGATAGCCTGGCTGGAAATACTCGTAGGCTCCTCGTTAGGGTTTGAATAACTTTAAGAAGGATTTATACAAATCTGTGAGTGTAAAATATAGAATTTCTGAATCTTATCTCACAGCTGTCTCCAAAAAGTAAACACAATTGCAGCACATGTAGACGCAAGGTTGCGAGCACTTTGATAGAGGAAGGTTGTTATTATCAACACAAAAGAAAGTTAGATTGTCGTTATAAGAACTCACTACATAAGCCCATTTCTGAATTGGGAAAGTTGAATTTTTCGTCGTGGTTTTAAAGGCAATAAATCTCGACTTATCGGAAAAAGTTAAGTTGCCAGGCCGTTCCCTCCAGGACTATTTCGAAGATATACCATAATTATTTAATTCTTCAGTAGTTTATCAATGGGGCTTCTGGCCGAAAGTGTATGTGCTTCTGACATCAGTCACCCTAGTTGCCTATGTGTAGGGGTAGCTAGAGCAGCCAGGGGAGTCGCAGGGGAAGAGACTTCGTACACACACACGTGTACGCACACACCCATGCACATCTGCGCACAGAGATATGCAAACAGTCAGCACGTCTGCACTTTGTGACAAGGTAAATCATTTGAGGGGAAATGATCGTCCGGTTATGGAAGCATTATTACTAAAGTATAAAGCATTGTCTGAAGCACAGGGTACGTTACCTGCTATATCGGTAACACAGCATGTTATTCCGAAAGAGAATCACGCTCCGGTGTATCGTAAGCCATACAGACTACCGAAACAATTACAACCAGTAGTAGAGCAATTAATAGAGCAACAGCTGGAAGATGGGATAATCCAACACAGTAATAGTCCTTGGTCTAGTAGTATGGTCCTAGTTCCGAAGAAGACACCGGACAAGTCGAAAAAATTTCGCTTTTGTTGCGATTACAGACATTTGAATGAACGAACACAGACAGATGTATATCCGATTCCTAATATCACAGACACGTTAGACGACCTAGGGCAATGTAAATTCTTCTCCACTATGGACTTGCAAAGCGGTTATCACCAGATTGAAGTATGTCCAGAGGACAGGCCAAAAACAGCATTTATGACACATTGTGGTCACTTCGACTATAAAAGAATGCCATTTCGTCTAAAAAACTCTCCAGCAACATTTCAGAGGTTGTTGGATGGAGTCCGGGTTGAAACCGAAAAAATGCATGGTGTATCTGGATGACATTACAGTGTTTTCAAGAGATATAGAGCAGCATGTGGAATGGTTAGAGGAGGTGTTAAAAAGATTAGAGGCAGCGCAACTAACATTAAGTTTGGGCAAATGCCATTTTGCACAAGCACAAGTAAATTATCTCGGGCATGTTATCAGTCAGGACGGGGTACGGACAGATCCTCGTCTCACTTCTGCAGTACGAGATTTTCCGGTTCTGCAAACAGTTAAACAACTGCAAACGTGTAATAGTCTTGTGAGCTATTATCGATAATTCGTACAGCAGTTCGCAGAAATAGCGAGGCCACTTACTAAGTTGCTAAGAAAAGGTGTTTCCTTCCAATGGACGTCAGAGTGCGAGAAAGCATTTCAAAAGTTGAAACGGATACTGACATCAGATCCAGTTTTGAAGTTTCCAGACTTTTCGAAGGAGTTTATACTACGATGTGACACGTCTAATCACGCTCTCAGGGTTGTACTTGGGCAAAAAATTGATGGCAAAGAACATCCGATTGCCTTCGCATCTCATAAGCTTACAAGGTGGAACAAAATTACTCCACGACGGAGAAGGAATTGTTAGCGGTAATATATGGGATTTCGTACTTCCGATGTTGTCTGTACAGTAGAAGGTTTAAGGTTGTGACGGATCATTCAGCTCTGAAATGGTTATTAGGTCTGAAAGACCCAGCGAGTAGGCCAGTGAGATGGGCGCAATTATGAGGTAACATACAAGCCAGGTGTGAAACATGCCAATGCTGACACATTGAGCAGGAAAGTGGCAGTATTAAAGTAACAGGGGTGACTGAAGATGAGTGGAAAAGAGCACAAGCCGTGGATAGTGATTGCCAATTGTTCAGAAAGGAACTGCAGTTTCTAGTACAGGACGGGTTACTTTGCAGGTTGACAAAATGTGGCCCCCACGTCGTCGTATCAGCAGTGTTAAGATCTGAAGTTTTGCAACAGGCGCATGACCATTTTCTTTCAAGACATGGCGGGAGAAGAGCTACGGATAGCCGGATAGTGGAGAAGTTTTGGTGGAGGACATGATGTCAAGACGTGGACGAGGACATCAGGAATTGTGTGCCATGCGCACAGCATGCACACTTGAGCCATCAAAAGATTCAGCTTCAAAGATTACCAGAGGCAGACAGACCTTTCCAGCAAATCTGAATTGATGTATTAGGCCCATTTAATAGGAGTGCAGCAGGGAATAAGTATGTGTTAACAGTGATTGACCACTTTTCTAGGTATTTAGCCATGGTCGCATTACCAGATCAGAAAGCAAGGACAGTGGCACAAGCTTTAGTTAATAATTAGTTACACAGGTATGGGATACCTCAGTCCTTAATCTCGGATCAAGGTACTAATTTCACGTCTGATCTGATGAAGCAACTGTGTAAGTTACTGAAGGTAAAGAAACTACAGACTAGTCCATTCCATCTGCAAGCAAATGGACAAATGGAGAGAGTGCATTGCATGATCGATAAGATGTTGAGTCACTATGTAAATAGTCAACACACCAACTGGGATGTGTACTTGCAATTCGTAACCAGTGCATATAATAGTAAGGTACATACGTCGACAGGATTGTCGCCGTACAAAGTGGTGTATGGGCGGAAGATGCCATCACCTTTTGACATGCTTCATCCAAGACTGGGAGTAGAGGGCGAGCATGTAAGGCAATTTGCGAAAACCATTAAGGAAGTATGGCAGAGAGTTAGACGAGCTAATACGAAAGCATTGGAATGACAAGAACAGATGGGAGGTACAACGAGGAAGCTGCCACAGTACAGAGTAGGACAATGGGTACTACTAGCTAATCTGTATGTTCCAAAAGGGAGAACCAAGAAGTTCACAAACAAGTTCCAGGGATCGTACCAGGTAGTGGAAATGACATCACCTGTCAATGTAAAATTACAGTTGCCTACCAAGACAACGGTGGTTCACGTTACTAGAGGTAAGTCGTTCCGGGGGGTAGTACATATGTGTATATGTACTTCTCCTTCTGGCAGAAAGCGAAAAGAAGCGCCAGAAGCAGACAGTAAACCGGATATTAAGTATAAGTTGCGTTCGAGGGATGTGTAGTTAGCAGTAATTATCATGTGTGTATTCTTTTTGTACACGGACTAGGGTTATTTTATTGGAATTAAGGGGTAGTAATGGGAGTTTTTTCCTTCTCTCTCCATTCTATAGGTGACGCAGGATGGGCTACAAGAGGATAGTATAGGGCGCAGTCCTCTGGCAGCTGACACAAGCTGGCCAGATACAAGATATGCCGTTGTGAAGTGGGGTATTGTTCAGGAAACAATTGGATGTGGTCCTCACGAGTCATGAGTGGACGCCTCAGCTGGCACTCAACATCCTGCAGGTAAGGAACGAGATGTGGCAGCTACAGGAGGTGGTATCTAGTGTGTAAACGGTTGCATCTAAGAACGGAATATTACGGGACGTGCAAGAAGAGTATGAGGCTTTGGATAGGTCATGTAAGGAAATAAGGCAACAACTGCGCCAAGTCGTGAGCATGATTCCAGGGAGGAGAAAGAGGATAAAGAGGGGTTGGTTGAATGCAGGAGGGAAGTTGCTGAAAACGATTTTTGAAACAGCGGATAGGGATGATATTGAGGGTTTGAACAATTCCTTAACAGATATTCGTGACAGGGATGAAAGCATAGGGAAGTTAGTGGATATACACACAACAGAGATATGGGGATTAGGTACAGAGTTGTTGAATGTGACATGCGTGATGCATGGGATGGCTACAGGGTTACGAGCATATATAGAACAAACACAGAAATTATTGAATACGGATCTGGAACAGGTACAAACGCGATTGGATATAGTGGAAAGGAAGCTGGAAATGGCTAAATTGCTGCGGGAACTGGTTAACAGAATTGGTGATGCACGAGTGAGGATGGATGAATTGCAAGAGGCAGTACATCATGCATTGCATGGGCAGGTGAGTGTGACGTTGATGTCACCAGGAAAATTCAGACGGAGTCTGAAGCAGGCAGAGCAAGTTTCCAGAGGGGGTAGAGCATGTAGTGCTGATAATTGAAGCGAGTATGTCACTTTTTTATCATATGTCTAGGATTAAGGTAACAACGGATCTAGTTAAGATGTACATAGAGATTAGATTTCCAGTAACTAGTGTGGGGAGACAGTATCACTCTTACACAGTGCATCCTTATCCAGTCAGACAGGAGCGCATGGGGAAGGGCGTACAGTTCCCCCGAAGGAGGGGGATACTCATGCATGCTACTATGTCGAGTTTAGAGTTGAGTAGATGTCTAACGGAGTCAGTTTGCATTTGTCCATCACGGGTTGTTTTCACAGGCAAGGGGTCGTGTGAGATCCAGTTATTTAGGGCAGAAGCAGAACTCTCGGAGTGTCAGAGCATAATAGTGAAGCCTATGCCACTTTTTCAACAAGTTGGGAGGCATTGGTTGTATTCAGTATTCGCTACGGAGACGATATCAGCCAAATGTTAAGACAATGGGAATTGGACAGCAACCACGGAGATGGAATTACAGGACAGTGGTTTGCTAATCAACGGGACAAATTGTGAAATAGTAGAGGATCGTTTCAGCTTACCAGTGACAGTCATGGGAGTCACCAAGGTTACAGATACTCATTTGATGTTGTACTAGCCAGATGCGTCATTCAGTATCGCTCCAGGAGAAAATTTGACATGTATTAACAACATTCCAGGCGCTTCAGTCAGGAACCGCGCGACCGCTACGGTCGCAGGTTCGAATCCTGCCTCGGGCATGGATGTGTGTGATGTCTTTAGATTAGTTAGGTTTAAGTAGTTCTAAGTTCTAGGGGACTGATGACCTCAGATGTTAAGTCCCATAGTGCTCAGAGCCATTTGACCCATTTTTTTTTATAGATAAACTAGTAGATTCCGAGAAAGCTCAAATTTCAATGGACCAATTATTAAGGCATGTGGAGGAGTACGATACCAGGCAGAAACGTAGCATAGTTGGTTCAAATGGCTCTGAGCACTATGCGACTCAACTGCTGAGGTCATCAGTCGCCTAGAACTTAGAACTAATTAAACCTAACTAACCTAAGGACATCACACACATCCATGCCCGAGGCAGGATTCGAACCTGCGACCGTAGCGGTCACGCGGTTCCAGACTGAAGCGCCTTTAACCGCACGGCCACACCGGCCAGCCGTAGCATAGTGACCACTGGTATTTCAACCAGTACTATTTCCATGTTGATTGTATTTTTCAGTGAGGTATATGTCTTATTAAAACGGAGGATTCAGCATGTTATTGCAAGACCGCTCCATAAGATTCAAATGGCTCTGAGCACTATGGGACTTAACAGCTGTGGTCATCAGTCCCCTAGAACTTAGAACTACTTAAACCTAACTAACCTAAGGACATCACACACATCCATGCCCGAGGCAGGATTTGAACCTGCGACCGTAGCAGTCGCACGGTTCCGGACTGCGCGCCTACAACCGCGAGACCACCGCGGCCGGCTCCATAAGATTCCTGTAGAATGGATTACCAGTAGGGCATGAGTCAGGGCAACCTGGATGTATATAGGGAAGAAGTAGAATATAGGATAGAACTAGAGTTAACGTATAGGGTAAATTCGTGGACGAATTTAAATTTTAGGAGGAGGCAGTGTTGCGGCCACATGTAGTAAGCACTGCTTCATGCAGTGGAGAATGGCAAAACAGAGGCACGCCGGCGACCAAGGCTTTGCAAAGTAGCCAAGCACAGATAGCCTTGCTGACAGCTGCAGTCTACCAACAGACTGACGCAAGGACGCACACAGACCGAGCGCCGAGCGAAGCGTGGAGAGTGCTGAGTAAGGGGAAGTGAGGCCAGCACGCTAAGTTACGCTGCAATATACCGCAGGAGTAATAACAAAAAGCTACCACAGAGGGTAAAAAACGTCCTCCTGCCAGATATAAATAGTGGAGCACAGGCAGCAACAGACAGAAGCCATTAGGAAGCAGTTTGGATCTGAGGACGGATGTGGTCCGTGTCCGAATGTTCAATCTTTGTAGGTGAAGATTCTGGAAGTCTGTTCCAGCTCACAGGAGTCATCCGTTCGCCGCCAGATGTCAACTTCAGCTCTGGAGGTCGGCCCGAGTTCGGTCAGCACCATGGCTGACTAACTACAGCGAGAACTTTCAACAGGACCGGCCGCAGCACCGTCTCGGTCAAAGGTGCCGCCGGGGACTGACGCCCGGACTTCACGGCAACCTGGCCTCACGGCACGTGAGCCATCCATGACAGGACCTCGTAGACATCGCGACTGATGGCTTCCCAGCCGCCGGTGCAGCAGGCGTCGGCAGCTGACCTCACAGCAAAGTTGCTCCATGGACATGCCCATACTGCGGCGCTGGGCGGCAACGAGTTCACCTCAACCACAGGGCATCCTGGCTTCAGCGGAGCACTGGTGGCCTTAGGCTCCCGAGTGCGACCAGCGGCACACGTTGCGCGCATTGCCGCAGAATCTACACAGCAGCAGCCAGACGGAGGGATCTGAAGGGCTGGGCAGCGACGATGAGGGAGAAATTGTAAAGAAAGTTCAATAAATAATTGTAAAAGTCCACGCCGTCTCAGTCTTAGGCGCAGCCACTGTGTCTGCTGCTAACAAGTGGTGCAGAAGTCGTAACAACACGCACATGTGCACACGCAGAAGCTCACAGTCAGATGCATGCATACATGCGCGCGCGCGCGCACACACACACACACACACACACACACACACACACATTTTGCTTTACTGATGATAATCAAGAGTTTAATGGCCATTAAAAACGAAACAACAAATCATATGTATCCCGTAGAGCTGGCCATCTTGTTATCTCTACCCCACTTGCTGATGACATTTTATGTATCTTTGTAACCCACTTGGTGCCAGGTCCAATTCAACTTCAAATTAACTGTCAAAATGTTATTTCTGAATGAAAACTCTGTGTATTTTGTAATAGAATACCTAAATATATTTGCATTTCGATCTTAGATTTGCTTGAGGTCATGCTACTGGTGGCACAAGCATCGAACTTTCATCACCTGATAGTTTTAGAAGTGTTTAAAAAAATGGCTCTGAGTACTATGGAACTTAACATCTGTGGTCATCAGTCCCCTAGAACTGAGAACTACAGAAACCTAACTAACCTAAGGACATCACACACGTCCATGCCCGAGGTAGGATTCGAACCTGCGACCGTAGCGGTCACGCGGTTTCAGACTGAAGCGCCTAGAACCGCACGGCCACACTGGCCGGCGAAGTGTTTCAGCAATGCTTGACTTTACCAAGTACCATTTTAGGAGCGAAGAATATAATGCACTGTGTTCAACACAACAAAAGTATAGCTGACGCCACTGATGGGCTTCATATTTTCTGTACTGCATTAAAGTTCCAACATAGCTTTATATTTGAACAGGTGTGGCTTGTCTTTAAACATACTAATGAAGGCTGTGACATTTACTGATTGGAACTATGATTACAAGGCTCTTTAAAATATTTGCAGACAATATCACCTTTGTTCAAATAAATTTTGGGCTTGCAGCCAGATGTCGTTCAATATCTCACACGATATTTCAACTGGGCACTTGCCAGTCATCTTCAGGTGAGTCGTCGCTGACTGGCGAAAACGTTTTTTTGTTTTTTTGTTTTTGCTGTATTGTCATTTGCATTCCCGATTAGGGGCGGGCAGGCAGCAGCATAAGCGCTGCCCTTCAGCCAGTAGACATAAATAGACAGGAAGACATTTAAAAACAATATAAAGGAGATAACATGGCGGAATATAGAAACAAAAAAAGGTGGAACAGAAGCAATAAGACGTACAAAGTGGGGACTGTAAATTGGAGATAGAAATCTAAAAATGTATGTTACAAAGAAAAAAAAACCACACATTACATTAAAAAGCAACAGGCAAAGTATGGGCGGAGCATAACAGTCTGTAGAACGAGTAAAACAGCCACATGACGGATGGCGAAGCAAGGAATTGTCATGGACAATAAACAGGTCGAGCACACAATTAAAACCCACATCACTAGATGACACTGTAGAATGGCACCGAAACACAATACTAACGTAGCACACTGATACTGAATAAAAACCTGGGAGGATACGCATGGGTGGGGGGGACAAGGGAAATGGGAAGAAGGGGAAGGAGGGGAAGGAGGGGGGAAGGAGGGGCGGAGGAGGGGAGAGAAAGGGGGATGAGGTGGGGGGCGTGCTGAAGGAGGGCTGGGAAGGGAAGGGATGGGAGAGGAAAACAGCCAAGGAGTGGGTGCAGGGTTTCAGGGCTTCTGATAAATTGATTGCCCTGGAGAACCATCATTCTTCCTTCGAACCAGAAGATCCAAGAAAGGCAAACAACCATCTTTTTCTATTTCCATGGTGAACCGGATGTTGCTATGAATGGAGTTGAGATGATTTCAGGTAAAAATGCTTTTCTGCCCACCATCAAACATTGCGGACCTAGCGGGATCAGTTAAGGACACTCTGTGGTACGGTGGTCTAATCATTTAATATTAAAAGACTACGACCAAGGTGTGGACGTGGCCAAGGAATTGACATATCAGACGTGATTTAACACATAAATAATTTATTCATAACATATAATACATAACACCAACTACGTAAATCCTGCTTCGATCCCAAAATGGGAGGGCCACCACTTTCGAATTGGAAAGACTTTAATTTAAGAAACTAAAACGCCTATTATAATTTTTTAAAATATTAATAACACAACACATAAGTAAGCACTAAGTGAGCGCACTCTTAAATCTTTAATTATTAATCACAAAGCGTGGGTTTACCACATTTAAATTCTCATTGCAATATAAAACGAATACATGAATTCACAACACAGCATGTCTTCAAAATTTCTACATGGACAACCTATGGTCCTAAAACTTTCATATTACATTCCAGTCAATCACATTAATAACTTATAAACACGGTTGGTAAAATACAAACGTTTGCACTATAATCAATTTTAATAATCCACAATCACTCAAAAAATAACATCAGAAATTCGATACGGAGAATATAAGCCTGTTTACACAATCTTTCGGACCAAAATAGGCACGAGGGCCACCATAACAGAAGTGCGCTAGTCGCTTTTAGGATAGGTGCTCTCATTAGCTTAATCACTGAGCAGATATTTACTTAAGCGACAGGTAAGGTAGTTAATGCAAACAGAAGGTATTTCTAAACCTTTTTTTTCCTTCCTCCCTTTTAACAAGGGAGTTTTAGTAAGGTGGAAATTACACTTTGAGGAGACGCAATATCAATCTAGCGGGCACGCCTTCACGAGGACGCCATGCCACTACACACGTACTAAACTAGCCGCGTATCCGCTGTCCAAGCCAGGCATTAACAACACAGTTCCATATTCCTGACACCCAAATAGTCGGGATCAAAACAAAACCAAAAATCCTAAGAGCGCAAGGTCCAGCATAGCTTCAGAACAGATCTTACTTCATGCGGTTGCCTTCACAAATACAGGTATCGAAATGAAAACAAGAACGTGGAACAACATTCCCTAATCAGCACAATGTTCTTCTATGGGTCCCGGTAGCGCTAGACAACACTAACATGCCAGTGTTAACAAACCTCTAAGGCAACACCCTCCAACTGACAAGCCGAAACCAATGTGACTCCTTATCAGCTCCGTGACAGGACTCGAACCCCTACCTACTGTCAGTGCTACTCACTTAGAATAAATACAGCGCAAATAGTATGGCGGACACATATACCCAGGGATTAACAGAACACTAGACTGAACTAGAATTAAGCTTAATAATACGGCACTACATCTTGGGAGCCAAGGAACTAACTCCCCACCCGAAATTCTGCAACCACAGGGCGAGAGGATGAACTACCAAAACATATAAGTGCAAACGTATAGCCGGCCGAGGTGGCCTAGCGGTTCTAGGCGCGACAGTCTGGAACCGCGCGACCGCTACGGTCGCAGGTTCGAATCCTGCCTCGGGCATGGATGTGCGTGATGTCATTAGGTTGGTTAGGTTTAAGTAGTTCTAAGTTCTAGGTGACTGATGACCTCAGAAGTTAAGTCCCATAGTGCTCAGAGCCATTTGAACCATTTTTTTTTTTGAAAACGTACACAAAAAACTACCAAAATACACCACTACACCGGTTAGCAACGATGTGTGGAGGAATCTACACTGTCAGAATTGCACCAGTGAACAGAACAGAGGATTGCCAAAGCGGTGGCCACAAGGCGGGAAAGACGACTGGACGAACTCAATCCCAAAGGACGATCAACTTGAAACATTCACATTCAACTTCTTTTCTCCTTTCCCTCGGCGCACTTCGTCGTCTGTCCGGGACTGCTGTGCACAATTCTGAGCCGTCCCCAGTCGTCCCGGCAGACACCGACCCAGCCGAACTGCTCCCGGACTCAAACCCTCGCAGAACGGCGGCTCCACCGCCACATGATGGCCTCTGTTTGTTTGCCTTCGTTGACGCAGGCGATGATTAGACTGCCATCCGCCTCCCGCGGACAACCAGTGAAGAGCGGACAGAGGGGCCCAACCAGGCCGGCGTTCCTCCACGGGTAGAAGTGCGGGTTCGATAACAACACCCGTACGCGGAAGGCAGGATGTCGCCGTCACCAGAGCAAACACGAAGGCCACTGCGCGACAACCTCACCCAGCGTGACAGCGCTCGCCTATAAAAAGTACAGGCCAAAGAGTCTGCTGCAGTAAATACGTGAGTCGGTCGTGTTACCAACCTACGGTTTCTAAGTACACCAAAGACAGAACTCGCAATCGATAGTTGGTACACTACGGGCTTGAGTTCAAACGAAAGAGCTTCATAAAAGACCAACCCTGAACAACCGCGGAAAAACGAAATAGAAGCGAAGCAATAAAAGACAGCAACGAGATGCTTGAGCCCGATCGCGCCCAAACACTGTCGATTACCAAAATATTTGCTCCACATGACGCTCAGGAAACGAGCCGTGGAAAGATGGAAGTACACACGGCTCACTCTGTTACTACGAAAGGCCGGAATTTACAAGATACCGTGCCAGTGTGGTATGTCTTATGTGGGTCAAACCACACGCACTGTGAAAGAACGCTGCACTGAACATCAAAGTTACACTCGCCTTTGGCAGGCAAGCAAGTCCGCTATTTCTGAACACTGTATTTCTACTGGACATTCAATGGAGTATGAGAAAACCATTATTTTTTCCACAGCAACGTCTTTCTGGGTCTCCATTATTAAAGAATCCGTAGAAATACGACTGGTGGAAAATCTGTTGAACCGTGACAGCGGCTACCAGCTGGACAGTGCATGGAATTCCATCATCTCCACGATTTGCTCTAATCGAAGACGACAGAGTGCGCCGACGGCCACGGCAAACAGCAACGCAGAGGTCGATTGAGTTCCGCTATTCCACCAGCGAGGGCGCTGCCGGCGGGCAGTGTGGTCCATCTGTCAAGTTTTCGACGCATTCACAAAATTGTTACAGCGCACTATATGTTGCGGAGCGGAGGACGTTTTCGCCAGTCTGCAACGGCTCACCTGAAGATGACTGGCAGGTGCCCAGTTGAAATATAGTGCGAAGTATTGAACGACGACCGGATGCAAGCCTGAAATTTCTTTGAACAGGCAATTCGCTGGGAAAATTTTAAAATTCGGTATCTCCTTTTCTCTTCATAAACAGCTGATAAATAATACCAATAGCTAACTTCTAGGTAAAATCTATGTCATGTTTAGCTGGCCATCTCACATTTTCCGACACTTTAGCACAACAAACCTTTTCAAAACTGACGCTTTTTGGAGAAATATTTCAAGCAATGTACCATTTAAATTGCACATTTTCATAATACGTAAGAATAACTGCGAAAAGCACCAAATAGATGTTAGCTTCTTAAACACTTAGATCAACATGGTGGTTGCTCAGTTTGGTTGAAAGGCTTTCTGTGCTACTGTGAGTCTGAGGTGCTGTAATGTCTTTGGACTAGGTTTCACATGGAGGAAAGTCTGATTCCTGATCGCAGACGAAAATTCTATCTAGACGTCACAAGCAAAACAGTACTTTAAGGAAACCAAAAATACTCTGCATTATTTATCAAAGATTTGTTCTATAAGATTTCATAAATATTCTGACTGAATGGTATACTACAATGTATCCAGAAATTGAAATAGAACCACATGTGACGTGAGTTACTAAGTATATAAATGGGTTCAATTTCTTCTTATGTTTCCATCCAGTTTCATGGAAAGTGCCTTCTGTGGCAGAAAAATGAAGCCCAGAGCTTTATGAGTTCTTTTTCTCTTCCTCCAGAAAACTTTTTGCAATTGAACTGGAACATTTCTTAGCACATAATATGAAATAGTTAAAGTCCTCATCCTCTCAACAGAGTGTAACAAACCAGGATCAACATTTGGAAGATTCTTACCGCTCAGGAATCTCTTCTCTACAAATAAATATCTTTGCTTTCTTCCTATCACTTTAAACCCTAGCATTCATCAGTTTCTTTCTCTCCCCCTCATTTCACAGTTGCTATATTACTTATTTAATCCAGTCTTATTTTAGACAGGAAAAAGAACGAAATCCGTCTATAGTGTGGGTACAAATTATACATTGAAGGGTCAAAGAAACTGATAAACTTTTCTAACGTCGCGTACGGCCCCCACAAGGACGCTCAAGTGCCGCAACACGACATAGCATGGACTCTACTAATGTCTGAAGTAGCGTAATGATACCATGAATCCTGTAGGGCTATCCATAAATCCGTAAGAGTACGAGGAGGTGGAGATCTCTCCTCAACAGCACGTTGCAAGGCATCCCAGATATGCTCAATAATGTTCATGTCTGGGGAGTTTGGTGGCCAGCGGAAGTGTTTAAACTCAGAAGAGTGTTCCTGGAGCCACTTTGTAGCAATTCTGGACGTGTGGGGTGTCGCAATGGCACTGCCCAAGTCCGTCAGAATGAGCAATGGACATGAAGGGATGCAGGTGATCAGACAGAATGATTACGTACGTGTCACCTGTCAGAGTCGTATCTAGAGGTATCAGGGATCCCATATCACTCCAACTGTACACGCCCCACATCAATACAGAGCCCCCACCAGCTTGAACAGTCCCCTGCTGACATGCAGGGTCTATGGATTCATGAGGTTGTCTACATACCCGTACACATCCATGCGCTAGATACAATTTGAAACGAGACTCGTCCGACCAGGTGACCTGTTTACAGTCATCAACAGTCCAATGTCGGTGTTGACAGGGCCAGGTGAGGCGTAAAGCTTTGTGTCGTGCAGGCATCAAAGGTACACGAGTGCACCTTCAGCTCCGAAAGATCGTATCGATGATGTTTCGTTGAATGGTTCGCACGCTGACGCTTGCTGATGGCCCAGCATTGAAATCTGCAGCAATTTCCAGAAGGGTTGCACTTCTGTCACGTTGAACGATTGTCTTCAGTCGTCGTTGGCCCTGTTCTGGCAGAATCTTTTTCCGGGCGCAGCGATGTCGGAGATTTGATGTTTTACTTGATTCCTAATATTCACGGTACAGTCGTAAAATGGTCGTACTTGAAAATCCCCACTTCACCGCTACCTCAGAGATGCTGTGTCTCATCGCTCGTGCGCCGACTATAACACCACGCTCAAATTCACTTAAATCTTGAGAACTTGCCACTGGACGAGGCGAGCTTTTTAAGTAAGTACCGTTTTGAAATTAAAAAAAACGTGCTAAGATATCTCAATAATTTTATTTTTACGTGAAAACCTGTACCTTAATCTACGCACTGACGCCGTTACAGTCTGATTCTTCCTTGTTTACGTTGTGCACTGAGTGTTTAAGATGCCTCCGATAGTCGTGAGGCCTGCCGACTGTGAAGTACGGGCTGTTATAAGATTTCTTAGTGCTAAAGGCCTAAAAGCGACCGTTATTCATCGTGAGATCTGTGCAGTTTACGGAGAAAACATTATGAGTGATGGAATGGTAACAAAGTGGGTGAGAGCATTTAAAGATGGCTGCACAAATGTGCATGATGAACAACGAAGTGGGCGTCCTTCGGTCGTTAATGAAAGTTTGGTGCAGGAAGTGGACAATAAGGTGAGAGAAAACAGACGCTTTACGATTTCCTCCTTGCGGGATGACTTTCCTAATGCTTTTCGTAGTGTTTTGTATGGCATTATGACCGAGCACTTGAATTACCGAAAATTGTGCGCACGTTGGGTACCGAAAATGTTGACGGATGTGCACAAAAACAAACGTTTAGACAGTGCATTGACTTTCCTTGATCTGTACCACAACGACGGTGACGATTTCTTAAGCCAAATTGTTACGGGCGATGAAACATGTCACACCAGAATCAAAGCAACAGTCCATGGAAGTTGAGCAAGGGCCTCGTTTTGCTGCAAGACAATGGCCGTCCGCATGTGGCGAATCAGACTAAAGATCTCATCACATCTTTTCGATGGGAAACACTAGATCATCCTCCGTACAGCCCCGATCTTAAGCCCAGTGACGACCATCTGCTCCAGCACTTGTAGAAACACCTGGGCGGTCAGCGTCTTCAAGACGATGACGAAGACAAAACAGTGGTGATTCAGTGGTTGACAAGTCAGGCGGCAGACTTCTAAGAGAAGGGTATTCAAAAACCGGTACAACGTTATGACAAGTGCCTCAATATTGACGGAAATTATGTAGAAAAGTAGATTAAGGTACAGCGTTTCATGTAAAAATAAAACTATTCAGATATCTTAGCACGTCTTTTTCAAATGGTTCAAATGGCTCTGAGCACTATGGGACTTAACATCTGAGGTCATCATTCCCTTAGAACTTAGAACTACTTCAACCTAACTAATCTAAGGACATTACACACATCCATGCCCGAGGCAGGATTCGAACCTGCGACCGTAGTGGTCGTGCGGTTCCAGACTGAAGCGCCTAGAATCGCTCGGCCACCAGCGGCCGGCCGTCTTTTTTAAATTTCAAAACGGTACTTACTTAAAAAAACATACCTCGTAGTAGCAGTAGCAGATCTAACAACTGTGCCAGACACTTGTCTTATATAGTCGTTGTCGACCGCAGCGCCTTATTCTGCCTGTTTACATACCTGTGTATTTGAATACGCGTGCCTATACCAGTTTGGCTCAAATGGCTCTGAGCACTATGGAACTTAATATCTGAGGTCATCAGTACCCTAGAACTTAGAACTACTTAAACCTAACTAACCTAAGGACATCACACCCATCCATGTCCGATATACCAGTTTATTTGTACTTCAGTGTATATATATATAGTGGGCAAATAATAAGGTAAAAACCCTTAAAAATTCATTTTAATATTAATTTCAGACTTGACTCGAGGATATGTAGTGTCTTACTCTCTAACCCTGAGGAACGAATTAATTATTTTGGTTATCACACACTTTCCACCTTAGTCTTCTTCTGTTCTAGGGGTATCTCACCCTCAGAAAATGTCTTTATAGATAGCGAACGCCCCCCCCCCCCCCTCCCCAAAGGAACCATAGACCTTGCCGTTGGTGGGGAGGCTTGCATGCCTCAGTGATACAGATAGCCGTACCGTAGGTGCAACCACAACAGAGGGGTATCTGTTGAGAGGCCAGACAAACGTGTGGTTCCTGAAGAGGGGCAGCAGCCTTTTCAGTAGTTGCAGGGGCAACAGTCTGGATGATTGACTGATCTGGCCTTGTAACACTAACCAAAACGACCATGCTGTGCTTGTACTGCGAACGGCTGAAAGCAAGGGGAAACTACGGCTGTAATTTTTCCTGAGGGCATGCAGCCTTACTGTATGGTTAAATGATGATGGCGTCCTCTTGGGTAAAATATTCCGGAGGTAAAATAGTCCCCCCTTTGCATCTCCGGGCGGGGACTACTCAGGAGGACGTCGTTATCAGGAGAAAGAAAACTGATGTTCTACGGATCGGAGCGTGGAATGTCACATCCCTTAATCGGGCAGGTAAGTTAGAAAATTTAGAAAGGGAAATGGAT
Source organism: Schistocerca serialis cubense (assembly GCF_023864345.2). NCBI lineage: Eukaryota > Metazoa > Arthropoda > Insecta > Orthoptera > Acrididae > Schistocerca > Schistocerca serialis. The sequence goes on from NC_064640.1 coordinate 388,447,316, forward strand.
AGGTTAAAATTAGATATAGTGGGAACTAGTGAAGTTCGGTGGCAGGAGGAACAAGAATTTTGGTCAGGCGAATACAGGGTTATAAATACAAAATCAAATAGGGGTAATGCAGGAGTAGGTTTAATAATGAATAAAAAAATAGGAGTGCGGGTAAGCTACTACAAACAGCATAGTGAACGCATTATTGTGGCCAAGATAGAGACGAAGCACACGCGTACCACAGTAGCACAAGTTTATATGCCAACTAGCTCTGCAGATGACGAAGAAATTGAAGAAATGTGTGATAAAATAAAAGAAATTATTCAGATAATGATGGGAGACGAAAATTTAATAGTCATGGGTGACTGGAATTCGGTAGTAGGAAAAGGGATAGAAGGAAACGTAGTAGGTGAATATGGATTGGGGGGAAGAAATGAAAGAGGAAGCCGCCTGGTAGAATTTTGCACAGAACACAACTTAATCATAGCTAACACTTGGTTCAAGAATCATAAAAGAAGGTTGTATACATGGAAGAAGCCTGGAGATACTGTTAGGTTTCAGATAGATTATATAATGGTAAGACAGAGATTTAGGAACCAGGTTTTAAATTGTAAGACATTTCCAGGGGCAGATGTGGACTCTGACCACAATCTATTGGTTATGAACTGTAGATTAAAACCGAAGAAACTGCAAAAAGGTGGGAATTTAAGGAGATGGGACCTGGATAAACTGACTAAACCAGAGGTTGTACGGAGTTTGTAGGAGAGCATAAGGGAACAATTGAAAGGAATGGGGGAAAGAAATACAGTAGAAGAAGAATAGGTAGCTTTGAGGGATGAAGTAGTGAAGGCAGCAGAGGATAAAGCAGCCAGAAAGACGAGGGCTGCTAGAAATCCTTGGGTAACAGAAGAAATATTGAACTTAATTGATGAAAGGAGAAAGTATAAAAATGCAATAAATGAAGCAGGCAAAAAGGAATACAAATGTCTCAAAAATGAGATCGACAGGAAGTACAAAATGGCTAATCAGGGATGGCTAGAGGACAATGTAAGGATGTAGAGGCTTGTCTCACCAGGGGTAAGATAGATACTGCCTACAGGAAAATTAAAGAGGGCTTTGGAGAAAAGAGAACCACTTGTATGAATATCAAGAGCTCAGATGGAAACCCAGTTCTAAGCAAAGAAGGCAAAGCACAAAGGTGGATGGAGTATATAGAGGGTCTATACAAGGGCGATGTACTTGAGGACAATATTATGGAAATGGAAGAGGATGTAGATGAAGATGAAATGGGAGATACGATATTGCGTGAAGAGTTTCCATAGCACTGAAAGACCTGAGTCGAAACAAGGCCCCGGGAGTAGACAACATTCCATTAGAACTACTGACAGCCTTGGGAGAGCCAGTCCTGACAAAACTCTACCGTCTGGTGAGCAAGATGTATGAGACAGGTGAAATACCCTCAGACATCAAGAAGAATACAATAATTCCAATCCCAAAGAAAGAAGGTATTAGATGTGAAAATTACCGAACTATCAGTTTAATAAGTCACGGCTGCAAAATACTAACGCGAATTCCTTACAGACGAATGGAAAAACTAGTAGAAGCCGACCTCGGGGAAGATCAGTTTGGATTCCGTAGAAATATTGGAACACGTGAGGCAATACTGACCCTACGATTTATCTTAGAAGCTAGATTAAGGAAAGACAAACCTACGTTTCTAGCATTTGTAGACTTAGAGAAAGCTTTTGACAATGTTGACTGGAATACTCTCTTTCACTTTCTAAAGGTGGCAGGGGTAAAATACAGGGGACGAAAGGCTATTTACAATGCGTACAGAAACCAGATGGCAGTTATAAGAGTCGAGGGATACGAAAGGGAAGCAGTGGTTGGGAAGAGAGTGAGACAAGGTTGTAGCCTCTCCCTGATGTTATTCAATCTGTATATTGAGCAAGCAGTGAAGGAAACAAAAGAAAAATTCGGAGTAAGTATTAAAATCCACGGAGATGAAATAAAAACTTTGAGGTTTGTCGATGACATTGTAATTCTGTCAAAGACAGCAAAGGACTTGGAAGAGCAGTTGAACGGAATGGATAGTGTCTTGAAAGGAGGATATAAGATGAACATCAACAAAAGCAAAACGATGATAATGGAATGTAGTCGAATTAAGTCGGGTGATGCTGAGGGAATTAGTTTAGGAAATGAGACACTTATAGCAGTAAAGGAGTTTTGCTATTTGTGGAGCAAAATAACTGATGATGGTCGAAGTACAGAGGATATAAAATGTAGACTGGCAATGGCGAGGAAAGCGTTTCTGAAGAAGAGAAATTTGTTAACATCGAGTATAGATTTGTCAGGAAGTCGTTTCTGAAAGTATTTGTATGGAGTGTTGCCATGTATGGAAGTGAAACATGGACGATAAATAGTTTGGACAAGAAGAGAATAGAAGCTTTTGAAATGTGGTGCTACAGAAGAATACTGAAGATTAGATGGGTAGATCACATAACTAATGAGGAGGTATTGAGTAGGATTGGGGAGAAGAGAAATTTGTGGCACAACTTACCAGAAGAAGGGATCGGTTGGTAGGACACGTTCTGAGACAAAAGGGATCACCAATTTAGTATTGGAGGGCAGCGTGGAGGATAAAAATCGTAGAGGGAGACCAAGAGATGAATACACTAAGCAGATTCAGAAGTATGTAGGTTGCAGTAGTTACTGAGAGATGAAGAAGCTTGCACAGGATAGAGTAGCATGGCTATGTTGGTTTGAAACTCCTCCACAATTTCGAGAATTGCGCGTGCATGTCACCCCTTCTCTTCTGTACCACCAACCTGATCCCTAGGAGGACTGAGGTTTCCCTAGTCATACAATACTTTTTTCTATTTAGGTAGTTATGTGAGTACTGGCTCTGAGCACTATGGGACTTAACTTCTGAGGTCATCAGTCCTCCATGTGAGTACTAATTGTAAGTTTAGTTGATGTTTCTCTAAGTGTTCCAGAATAATGCCGAATCACATCCACACAAAAACCCACCCACCCTCCCACCCACCTACCCACACAAACACACACACACACACACACACATACACACACACACACACACACACACACACACACACACACACAAATCACTATATATATATATATATATATATATATATATATATATATATGGAAAAAATATTCTCGATATCTATTGGCATTTTCTATAATAGTTCCATAAACAGAGATTCAATCGGATAAAATAAAAAAATGTATAGCAAAATAATGAAATGTCATAAGTAACCGCATAATACATCATGACATGTTTTGATGTAAACGGGTGCTCAAGATTAAAAAAAAATAAATCGTTTCTTATATGCGCAAGGACCAGTTTCTCTATCGTGAATGCGGCTAGCGCGCAATGCTGATGAGTTGCAATCTTTGCACACGGGCGCGGACGGCTTTCCTGGTGTCGTCGCTGCGAAGTATTAGTCTGGCGACGTTCCAGGGCGGAACGTCCGGGAAACTATTCTGGCCCGAGTCCAGGGGCCGGAAATGAGTCATTGACGCAGAATTCCCACTTGAAAAACCTGTTCTTTGCCACGCAGGGCATCTTCTGTCAAAGGCGGCAACGACCTCTACAATGGCGGGGATTTTTCCTCGGCTCCGGAGGTAAACATCTCGCTTCGAGAATGTTTTTTGAGCTGGAACAGTACTTCTCGTTCATATTGTCAACATCGTTACGTAAGTCGCGACAAGTAACCGTTTCCTGCATTTTTTGAGAAGCGGTGCCTCTTTTTGCTCCTCGCTTTCCCCATCAAGTACTTCTGAAATAAAGGAGATCTCAAGTAACTGAACTGATTACTATGGTCAAATTATGATGTGATGTGATGGTACGCCCACAAAGTCTCCCGATGTCGTTACGTGCAATTTACAGTTTCAGTCCGTGTTTTCCGAAACCAAGCAAACTATATGACATGGGTGGTTCATAGACCTCTGACTACCGTAGCGTGCTGAAGTCCCTGACAGGATGTGCTGTTTAAAAGGTTCTGAACCTCAGTTAGTAACAACGGAATCCTTATAGGATTACATTGTTGTCCGTCTGTTAAGAACTCTTTTTCTCAGGAACGGGTAGAGGTACTCAGCTGAAAATTATGTCAAATACCCAGGCGTACGGTGCCTTGCCATCGTAAAATATTTGAACTTTTACATCAATGAATACAAGAGATGCGGCCATTTGTGTCACATACACTGTCCAGTAATATTTATGTGACTACCTTTCAAAAGTCTGAATATCCACCCGTTTCAGTGCGGACTGCTGCCAGACGTACAGGAAGAGAGACATTGAGGTTCTGCAAGGTAGCGACAGGGATGTGCAGCCATGCCGACACCAGTCCCGTGGCCAACTGCGCAAGGTTTCTCTTCTGAGGATCCTTGGCAAAAACAGCCAGAGCCAGGTGGTCCCAAAGATTATAGATTGTGTTTCAATCCTGGGAGTCGTCTGGCCAGGGGAATACAGTAAACTCATCCTCGTGCTCTTCGAACCACACACGGACCCTGCAGACTGTGTGACATGTTGCATTGTCTTGCTGGTAGATGCCATCTTGCCGAGGAAAAATAAACTGCATGTATGGATGGACTTTATTCCCAAGGAGAGATGAATATTTATGTTGATCCCTTGTGACTAACAGAACGACGAGATCACCCAGGGAATGACCCAAAAATATTCTACAGACCACAATATTCCCTTTTGCTTGCTTTTAGGCATTTCATCCCATCAACGGGCAGCTGTCCGATGAAGCATAAAACGTGATTTATCTGAAAAGGTTACATGCCGCCACTCAGTGGACATCCAACTGCGATTCTGGCGTGCAAATTCCAACCTTCGTCGCCTATGAACAGCAGTCAGCAGGATGTATGAACCAGGCGCATGTTGCGGAGGTGCATATGCAACCAGGTCCGCTGATCGGTCGTCGAAGAGACACTGTTGGCAGCCACTTGGTTGATATGGGCGGTCATTTGCTCAACAGGTGCTTTTCTATTCACCCGTACACATCTCCGTAGCCGCTGTTCACCATCACCATCTACGACCTGTAGTGCATCACAGTTGCCTCGGACCCGATTTTGGATAGCACCATTTTGCCACTCACGGTAAACTTTCACCGCGTCGGCACTCAGACAGTTTGCAAACTCAGCCGCTTCGGAACTGCTTCAATCCTGGCCCAAAAGCCACGCATAATGGCCTTTTGAACATTAGATAAATTGCTCCGTTTGCTCAGCACGTCAGCGACTACATTGTTGTCCACCCCCAGCCCCCCTATCCCCACCCCTTCGCCCGAACGCACCCCGCAACCCCCGTCGGCTATTTTATATACTTTACACTGCCACTGCAGTCACCTGCCGTCTGTGAGTAGTCGCTGCACATTGACGCTGAACGTAGGCGGTGCTTCAATAATGTGACAGGATCGTGTATTTTGATACTCGCAACCTTACTCATGAAAACCTATAGTCACGTTTATCTGCAATCCTGAAATTTGTCAGGAAGCAAGGTCTCACAGAACAAGTAAAGGAAAAAATCCGAAATTTGTTAATTTGTGATTATATCACGTAATTTTTTTGCAATTTGTTGTCTGTCCGTCTGTTAAGACCAATTCATCTCAGGAAATGGCAAAGGTATCAAATTGAAATTACTCAGACAATAAGGCCTACGGTCCCTTGGCGTTACAAAGTACGCTACTGGCCATTAAAATTGCGACACCACGAAGATGACGTGCTACAGACGCGAAATTTAACATACAGGAAAAAGATGCTGTGATACGCAAATGATTAGCTTTTCAGAGCATTCACACAAGGTTGGCGCCGGTGGCGACACCTACAACGTTCTGGCATGAGGAACGTTTCCAGTCAGTTTCTCATACACAAACAGCAGTTGACTGGCGTTGCCTGGTGAAACGTTGTTGTGATGCCTTTGATAAAGGTCGGATTGTAGCCTATCGCGATTACGGTTTATGGTATCGCGACATCGCTGCTCGCGTTGGTCGAGATCCAATGACTGTTAGCAGAATATGGAATCGATGGGTTCAGGAGGGTAATGCGGAACGCCGTGCTCGATCCCAACGGCCTCGTATCACTAGCAGTCGAGATGACAGGCATCTTATCCGCATGGCTGTAACGGATCGTGCAGCCACGTCACGATCCCTGAGTCAACAGATGGGGACGTTTGCACGACAACAACCATCTGCACGAACAGTTCGACGACGTTTGCAGCAGCATGGACTATCAGCTCGGAGACCATGGCTGCGGCTGCCCTTGACGCTGCATCACAGACAGGAGTGCCTGCGATGGTGTACTCGACGAACCTGGGTGCACGAATGGCAAAACGTCATTTTTTTCGGATGAATCCAGGTTGGGTTTACAGCATCATGATGGTCGCATCCGTGTTTGACAACATGGCGGTGAACGCACATTGGAAGCGTGTATTCGTCATCGCCATACCGACGTATCACCCGGCGTGATGGTATGGGGTGCCATTGGTTACACGTCTCGGTCACCTCTTGTTCGCATTGACGGCACTTTGAACAGTGGATGTAACATTTCAGATGTGTTACGACCCGTAGCTCTACCCTTCATTCGATCCCTGCGAAACCCTCCATTTCAGCAGGCTAATGCACGACCGCATGTTGCAGGTCCTGCACGGGCCTTTCTGGGTACAGAAAATGTTCGACTGCTGCCAAGGCCAGCACATTCTCCAGATCTCTCACCAATTGAAAACGTCTGGTTAATGGTGGCCGAGAAACTGGCTCGTCACAATACGCCAGTGACTACTCTTGATGAACTGTGGTATCGTGTTGAAGCTGCATGGACAGCTGAACTGTACACGCCATCAAAGCTCTGTTTGACTCAATGCCCAGGCGTATCGAGGCCGTTATTAGGGCCAGAGGTGGTTGTTCTGGGTACTGATTTCTCAGGATCTATCCACCAAAATTGCGAGAAAATGTAATCACATGTCGGTTGTAGTATAATATATTTGTCCAATGAATACCCGTTTATTATCTGCATTTCTTCTTGGTGTAGCAATTTTAATGGGCAGTAAGTGTATTTAAGCTTCTAAGCAGTGTAAACAAAAGTACGGCCTTAGGTCACGTATTTTGATATTTGCGAACTCACTCATCGAATCTTATAGATGAGCAATCTATACACAGAACTAAGTTTGTGTAGAACCCTCAGAGCGCGAGTCCTACTAGCACTTGTCCGGCTATTTTTGTAATAAAAGTGAAAGGCAGGAGGGGATCTGATAATTTTGAACCACAAAAAAATAAAGAAATGGAACCACTCGACACTGCTATATGCACGGTGATCATCAGAGTAAGTTCTACTGTCACCTCTGTGAAAGGGTAGCTTTTATCAAAGATGCCGCTCACCGCTCTTGTCCATGCCTCTGCGTGCACTCCTAAGGCTGTCTCATCAGGGCAGGGGTAGAAAGAAGGCTATTGAATAGTATCGTTCCATACATAAGGAAAGAAATTCCACGGTAAATCGTGAAGGGACAAAATTGTGCGACGATCTGGATGTGTGCTGGCGGATGATGCTCAGGCACGTGTACCAGGATGTGTTAGTACTGGGGAAGAAACGGTTCTTGCTGGACATCGATTATGTATCTTGGATCAGTTGTAGCGGTCCGTTCCTGAGGCATGCCAAAGACGTCATCCATGAAATCTGTTTGATTACGGAATCAGTGTCTCATTTTAATTGGTCTGAGAAATTTCACTGTGTTTTACGTGTAGTGATCTTCCCCGTTACAGCCTGGTGACAGATTGCATAAATGCAATTGGCACAGTAATATTCGCTACTGTGTAGAGGCTCGCAGACACAGTGTTGTGTGCGCTATTAGGGTTTGCTTTCCCGTAGGAGGTTAGATTCCTCTACTCCCCTACTCTACTTGTGCCCAATTATGTTTCCATGTACGGTTGTTGCCATTGTTTCCCAGAATTTGGCGGAATGGTTTCTTATAATATCTTGAGTTCCTGTGCAGTCGTGTGGCGTGAACATCTTCACCGAGAACTACACACGAAATTCACTGTATTATGCAATGTACGTGCTAATGATACGTAATATCTTGTTTTGTGTGACGGTCGTGCCGTCCAGATGTGTTCAAAACGCATATTTCCACACTGGAGATACATATGTCATGCTGACTAGCTTTGATACATTTTCAGCGTAGTTGTTATTGTTGAGGTCTTCTGTCCAGAGACTGGTTTGATGCAGCTCTCCATGCTACTCTATCATGTGCAAGCCTCTTCATCTCCAAGTACCTACTGCAACCTACACCCTTCTGAATCTGCTTAGTGTATTCATCTCTTGGTCTCCCTCTGCGATTGTTACCCTCCATGCTGCTCTCCAATTCTGAACTGGTGATCCCTTGATGCCTCAGAATAAGTCCTATCAACCGATCCCTTCTTCTAGTCAAGTTGTGCCACAAATCTCCCTTCTCCCCAATTCTGTTATGTACCTCCTCATTAGTTATGTGATCTTCCCATCTAATCTTCAGCATTCTTCTGTAGCACCACATTTAGAAAGCTTCTATTCTCTTCTTGTCCAAACTATTTATCGTCCATGTTTTACTTCCATAGAGGGCAACATTGCATACAAATACTTTAAGAAAAGACTTCCTGACACTCAAATCTACACTCGATGTTAACAAATTTCTCTTCTTAATCATACAGTAAAGCAGCATGCCCTCGGGAAAACTTACGACTGTAGTTTCCCCTTGCTTTCAGCCGTTCGCAGTACCATCACAGCAAGGCCGTTTTCGTTAATGTTACAAGGCCAGATCAGTCAATCATCCAGACTGTTGCCCCTGCAACTACTTAAAAGGTTGCTGCCCCTCTTCAGGAACCACACGTTTGTCTGGCGTATCAACAGATACCCCTCCGTTGTGGTTGCACCTACGGTACGACTATCTGTATCGCTGAGGCATGCAAGCCTCCCCACCAATGGCGAAGTCCATGGTTGCTGGGATGTCGACACAAATCTGGTAACCACCAAAAGTATTACCCATTTTCATACAATAGTTGTTAATATTTGTTTTGATCGTATTCATTTGCGTAGTATTGGGTTGCAGGACCACAGATTCACTATTTGAGAACTGATGATTCATTTCGATGGGTGGTAACTCATTAATTAAAGAAAACACAGTAAGAAACTATTGTGTTTATTATATAAAATAACCAAAGCCCCATGAGTACCGCTTACATTTAAACGTAAAATTATTTAACAGTTTTCATATCTGTAACAATAGACGCATGTTACTTTCCTACTTAAGCTCAGGACCAAATGACTTTAATTTTAAAGTGGTTGAACTTAGAGAACCATTAACTGCGTCAATATTTACTAGCAAAAATTTATTTAAGTAATTCTCATATTGGATAAGGGTCAAATTAAGACATTTTATAAATACATTATAGTTGTAAATTGCATTCCCTGCAGACTGCTAGTTCATTTTGTGCATAATCAGTATCTATAATTATCTGACTGAACTGGGATTTCAAGAAGAAGGCAATATGAGAAAATATTATGAATGAAAATTAATTTTCATCTAAAATTTAAAATTTCGAGAGCAAAATGTTGATGCCCATGTGTCACTTGCAATATGTGTTGTAAAAATTGTTTCCGGCCTTACAGTTTTTCTGTAATGAATATTCAGGATCCAAGTGGCTATTTGCATTATTTATTAGTTAATATAGGTACATGGTATCATTTAAGTAATGAAATTTAACGTACACAAATTCAAACAAACAGGATAGAAAGGAAAGAAAGGGAAATAACTGATATTTTTTCTCCTAAATCTCACCGATTTCCTTCAGTTACTGATTTCAATAAGCAATTTTCCAACATGTTTGGATCAAGATAGTAGAGCACTGATTGATATCCTCGGTTAGATAAGGTCAAAGTAAACAGATAAATGTGTATCCAGTAGTTGGACTCTCAGATTATGATAAACAGGTAGTTAGGACAAAAGTGTGGTATTTCAAACACTACGCTCAAAGGTTGCACAAATAACAACAAAATATTATGAACCTACTCATATCAGACACCCCAAAGTGCACTTGGCCAACAGTGGTGGAAACTAACGTAAAATACAAAGATGTGGTGGGGAGAAAAAAAATCGTGTAGCACGGTACGTGTACGTAAGTGATAGACGACTACATTAAAACAGCGTAAGAAATTCCCCCACCATAAAATAAAATAAAAATTGCTGCGTGTATGATGCGTTACAAAACAAGGAAATAGATATACTAAACTATTCAAATGGTTCAAATGGCTCTGAGCACTATGGTACTTAACAGTTGAGGTCATCAGTCCCCTAGAACTTAGAACTACTTAAACCTAACTAACCTAAGGACATCACACACATCCATGCCCGAGGCAGGATCCAAACCTGCGACCGTAGTACTAAACTATCTTACAGCACAATCGGCATGGTACATTTTCGTTCTTGTTTATATATTTGAAGAGGCAACGCAAAATTAACAAAAGTATCTACATGATGGCCGAGAAGTTCACGCACATCTGTAACCCCTGTTTAGTGTCAAATGTTATTATACCGGCTGGTTGCTATGTTACTTCTAATCAGTTGTTCGAGTCAGTTATTAGAGTCAATTGTTGGAATTCATATTTACGTATTTTCACAGTCGCAGTCGGCAGTCGAGTTTTAATTTATAGCCATGGCAGATGTGAGCGGTCATAGTTACGCTATTGAGGAGTATGTGGGTGCATGAACGACAACACTTAGGGCAGACACTTTTTTTTTTTTTTTTTTTTTTTTCACTAGCTGCTTATATTTTATGACCCACCGTCTAATTTCTTATGGTGGGTCGTATATTGCCACTTAGCCGCTGTGACTGGGTCCGGGGTCCGCAGTGACTTAAAGTAACACCACACCGGCTCCCGTCCCCACTCACACCGTTGCCCGTGTCCCGCCACGTGGAGGCGGGCTCTGTTTAGATCCATTTGTTTTCTTTTTTTTTTTTTTTTTTAGGCCGTGGAGTGGAAGGAAGCAGCCACGAGAAGAAAAATGTGCTTTGATTGAAAATCTCCTATGAAGTCGATACGTAAACATGCTTCGGAAATCGGTATACCGAGGACAACAATGGGAGATCACATGAAAAAGACCTTAAGATTTGACCTTTTCGACTAACATTCTGAAAGAATTATCGTGTACAGACCGGAATGAGCGCGTTTCAACATGCCATACTTTGTTAACTCCATTTCCAAATGCAATGAACCGTTCCAAGCTTATGTATCCAGATCGATGTGCCATTTATCGCAGCTCACATGGTAGGAATATTGTCGTTTGGGCCAAACAGAACTCTCATTACACAGTCGAGTCAGAAAGGAGCTCACCTCACGTAATGAAACGGGCAGCGGTAACATCACAACATCTGTTTTGACAGTGAATGGCAAAAATTAATGACATGTTAAAAACATGGTTGACACCTCAGCTTGAGGCAAGGGGCCTCACAGATCGTATATGTTTGCAGGAAGACGGAGCGCCTCCTCACTACGCTCTTACAGTGCGCTGGTTGTTAAATGAACACTTCCCAGGACGGTGGATGTGTGGTGGCTCATCATCAACACCAGCTCCCTTGAAATGGCCACCAAGGAGTCCTGACCTCATCACGCCTAACAACTCGTTATGGGGAGTCATTAAGGCGTATGTATATGTCTGTACGTCGTTATGCTAAACCCGAAGAACTGCCCAATGCTGTTGTGGGTGCATTTCGCACTAAAACACCGAACATGCCTCGACTTTTGGTCGCTCTTGATTTCAGACAGGCGTTTGACCTGGCTACCTAGAAACGGTGCTCCACAATATGGGATACCCTGATGCTACTGTCTATATCTTAATGCGCCTCCTTTTTGGAGTGACGTCGTGCGTACTCTACAATGGGTGTCTCACTTCTCCCATCCTGATCTGTCATTCGATGCATCAAGGCTGCACGCTCTCTGCACTGTTGTATGCTTTTGCCATGGAACTGTTGCTCTGCAACCTGTCTTGGATGTCTCTCGGTGGCTGTACTGCTAATGCAGACGATCTCAACCTCGTTCTTCGTTGTGGTGCTGAGGTCAGGGACTCATTGGAATGGGTTACCACCTAAAGCTAGGCTTCTGGTAGCTGCCTTAATCATCTAAAATTGAGCGCTATAGCTCTAGGAGAGGGGCTTCCTGAGGAAAGCGCTGCTCCACTGCATGTAGCTGCTACTATCCGATGCTCAAGACTTGATTTCGCGAGTGATCTGTAGCACACGATCTCCCTCAGCTGCCGTACCTACTGATCCAATTACGAGCTGGGCTCGTATATCATCGTCTATTAGCCCTCGATCTCTTGCAGCGGAAACAATACGTTAATGTATATTTGACATCACATATCCCCACACGGCGCACACACACACACACACACACACACACACACACACACACACACACACAAACAAACACACCATTCTGCCATTCATGGCCTGCTGCATGCTAGTGGCATTGGGTTCATATGTTTGCCACGGCTTGCTGTCCAAGATAATGTGCGAGACCTTCACACTCCTGCGGTGCAGAGTCGTTTTAGGCCTGCATTATGTCCCTGATATAAGGTGGGTAAGATAAGGTGGGTAGATCACGTAACTAATGAGGAGGTATTGAATAGGATTGGGGAGAAGAGAAGTTTGTGGCCCAACTTGACTAGAAGAAGGGATCGGTTGGTAGGACATGTTTTGAGGCATCAAGGGATCACAAATTTAGCATTGGAGGGCAGCGTGGAGGGTAAAAATCGTAGAGGGAGACCAAGAGATGAATACACTAAGCAGATTCACAAGGCTGTAGGTTGCAGTAGGTACTGGGAGATGAAGAAGCTTACACAGGATAGAGTAGCATGGAGAGCTGCATCAAACCAGTCTCAGGACTGAAGACCACAACAACAACATTTGTCCCTGATAGGGCCATAGCTCGTTTCGTAAGTAACGATGCTGTGGCGCCGTTGCCGCACATGACTTACCAGCCTGTTGCTGGAGATCCTTGCACCACGCTCTCTCTCATCCCCTATCCAGCTTTCGGACGTCCTTACACCCGTCCTCTACTTCCGCCATTTTTTCCTCGAACTGTGATATTTTCAACGTACTTGATGTCGACGGAGGTGATCTATGACTTTCTGCAGCAGAACAGGTAAGCGAATGTGATTGACTGGAAGCATCCCCAAGTTGGTCGACTGGCGTACCATCTGGCGATCGGTGTGCAATCGTGCAGTCTGCATGATATCTTACAGTCAAAGGGAAGCGAGTATGCCGGTCACACCTTTACAAGATTCAGCTTGCAGCTACACCACTGTGCGTCGCCTGTGATGTTCTGGACACGGATGAACATCGCGTGGTGTGCATATAGACAAAGGAGTCTGGTTCCCGGTGTGACAAATGCTGGCCGCACGAATCCTCATCAGATTCCTGCTCATTCCGGACTCGGGATACAGCCCACAAATGAAGACGAACTCCGTGGAGTGGATTTGTAGACACGCAGTTCATTACTTGTTTGCTGATGGCAAGAAAAAGTCCTCGATTTTTGGCACTTCCTTAATGAACGACATTCTGCAGTTGTCCGCAAACCCAGATACAGACATTTTTCTCTAATTGTCTTTTTTAACAGAGCTCAACAGTGGGCTGTTACTGCAATGAGGAGTTGATCCACACATTTTAAACTCTTAGTACCAGTTATTCTCTGATAATTGGAATATTCTCGTCCGAAAAATTGTGCGTGTGTGACGAATTGCCGATCCCTCCTCCGTGGAGTGTCGGTTTCTTGCTATGCTTGATGGTGGTGGGAAAAAAACCTTCGTCTCATTTGTGTGCTTTTTACGTCTACCTCAAGTTCCCTACACTGTCCTTGGTTCCTGGAGGGAGGAAAAGTGACATGGTGACCAGGCCTCTGGTTGTGACTCGACCACTTTGCCCCCATGCTTCCCTTTTGGCGCCAGGAACGTTTCATTGTAAAAAATGAAAAAGTTAGATATGTGCTGGGTTGGTTGGTTGGCTTGTGGGGATTGAAGGGACCACGCTACAAAGACCATCGGTCGCTATGTGCTGGGTATGCGTTCGATTTCTTTTTGAAGGGTTCATCATCTTCACCCCTGGTAATGCCACGCAAAGACCATCAGGATACAACTACTCCAGTATTAAGGAAAAGAATCCGAGGGTCGTGGGGTAGAAACCCTGTGAGGAAAATGGTTACTATTTCCTTCTGTACCGTACGTTAATTACATTGCAAATAAACCGAAGTAATGCTCAATGATTGTATTTTTTAATATTTACATATAAGGCATGAAAAGGAAAAATAAAACACAATTTGGGATTGCAAATCAATATCCAAGAAAAGAATGTAATTTCGGCGTCCAAGAGGTATCTGCAATTAGCTTTCCAAGAAGTGACTGTAATTAAAGAATACAGGACTTCGTATTCAGTTAGCTTTATTTTAACCTTCGAGCAGCCCTTAGTAGCTGCGTGCGAACAGTAGTTTCCTGGTGCAGAAAAAATCGCCTCATCGAACCTTGAGGATAACGCTAGCTACGGCTACGAAGCTCATTCGCTTGCTAACTTTTCCGAGAATATTGTGAGACCACAGTCAGAATATATTTCTTCTACATAAGTTTTAAAAGAACCACCTAATTCGATAAATGAGTCGCTTATAACGTGTGAAAAATGGAGACAAAATTATTGCTTCTCGTGTTTTTACCATGAATATCACCCCAGCACTTGTAAATCATCAACCATAAAATAATAAATGCATCCAATTTTCTATATGAAATTCTAATGTGCGCCTTATAATCCCTTTCTTGTAATTTATTTGCAAGGACAAATTTGCTTTTCCCTTTCCTTTTCAAGACTTTTAGAAAATATTAATATAAACAATATATTACCCATTATTTCGGTTTATTTTAGTGTGAGTAACTTCAGTCCGGAACCGCGTGACCACTACGGTCGCAGGTTCGAATCCTGCCTCGGGCATGTATGTGTGTGATGTCCTAAGGTTAGTTAGGTTTAAGTAGTTCTAAGTTCTAGGAGACTGGTGACCTCAGATGTTAAGTCCCATAGTGCTCAGAGCCATTTGAACCATTTCTGAATTACTTTCAATCATCTGGTGACATTACGAGACGGTAAATGACAGCATCATTTGCAGACAAAATAAGAGGGCTTCTCAGCTTGTCCCCTAAATCTTTTATGCAGATCTGGAACAACAGAGGGCCTATAACACTTCCTTGTTGGGGAACACCAGATATTACTTCTGTTTTACTGGATGATTTTTAAGTTAACTCAGACACTTCTATTAGTTCTACTACTCACCCGCATAGTACTATAATGTCCTAATGCGGTCACCTACAATCGCGCTAAGTCCTTAGTACAAGTGTACTGAAAAGCTTAACGCATGCGGATCGTCGACTTCCCGATCTTAATCACTGAGATCACGCCGACGGAAGACCACATGGCTCTTCTGCTTGCTTTCTCCACAACTTGGTCACATGACCAACCACTCAAGCGAAGATTTCCACTTTCCCTGGACCACCTTTTCGAAGTAATAAGTTTTGATAATGACTTGTATGCATTGCTATTGTTACTGCCTTTAGTCCAAAGACTGGTTTGATGCAGCTCTCCATACTACTCTATCCTGGTCACGTTTTTCATCTCTGATAACTACTGCAACCTACATCCATTTGAAACTGCTTACTGTATTCATTTTTTGGTGTCTCTCTAAAATATTTACCCCTCTCCTCCATTTCCCTTCAATACTAAACTGACCATCCTTTGATGTCTCAGAACGTGTCCCACCAATCGATCCCTTCTTTTAGTCAAGTTGTGACACAAATTTTTTTCTCTTCATTGGTTACATTGTCAACCTAGATAATTTTCAGCATTTTTCTGCAGTGCCAGCCGAAGTGGCCGAGCGGTTCTAGGCGCTTCAGTCTGGAACCGCGCGACCGCTACGGTCGCAGGTTCGAATCCTGCCTCGGGCATGGATGTGTGTGGTGTCCTTAGGTTGGTTAGGTTTAAGTAGTTCTAAGTTCTAGGGGACTGATGACCTCAGAAGTTAAGTCCCATAGTGCTCAGAGCCATTTGAGCCATTTTCTGCAGCACTACAATTCAAAAGCTTCTGTCTCTTCTTCTCTAAACTGTTTATCGCCCATGTTTCACTTCTATTCAAGGCTACCTACCAGACGAATCGCTTATGAAAATATATACACGATGTTAACAAATTTCTCTTCATCAAAAACGCTTTCCTTGCTATTGGCATTCTACATTTTGTATCGTGTCTACTTCGGCCATCATTAATTACTTTACTGCCCTCATAGCAAATTTCACCTACTACTATTATTAATGTCTCACTTCCTAATCTGATTACCTTAGCATCGTCTGATTTAATTCGACTGCATTCCATTGTCCTTGTGTTGCTTATGTTGATATTCGTCTTATATTCTTCTTTGAACACACTATCCATTCCGTTCAGCTGCTGTTCGAAGTTATTTGCTGACTTTGACAGAATTACAATGTCGTAAACAAACCTCAGAGTTTTTATTTCTTCTCCCTGAACTTTAATTCCCTTTCCAATCACCATCTTGCTTTTCTTCACAGATTTATCACTGTAAAGATTGAATAATATTGGAGATAACTCACAATCCTGTCTCACTCCCTTCTTCACCACTGCTCCCCTTTCAGGCCCCTCGAGTTTAATAACTGCCGTCTGGTTCCTGTACAAGGCAAAATAACTTTCGCTCCCTGTCTTTTACCCACGTACCTTCAGATTTCAGAGGGTGTGCTACAGGCAACATTGTTAAAAGTTTTCTTCAAATCTACAAATGCTATAAACATAGATTTGCCTTTTCTTAACGCACCTTCGAAGATAAGTCTTATGATCAGTACTGCCTCGCGTGTTGCTACATTTCCCCGGAAATCCGAATTTATCTTGTCTGTGGTCGGCTTCTACCAGTGTTTCCGGTCTTCTTTAATTCATGTTAGTATTTTGCAGCCGTGATTTATTAAACTGATAGTCCGGTGATTTTCACACTTGTCAGCACCTAATTCTTCTTGCAGTGTGAGGGTATTTCACCTCTCTCATACATCTCACACAACAGGCAGAACAGTTTTGTTACAGCTGTACGTCCCAAGGCTATCAGTAGTTCTGACGGCATGTCGTCTACACCAGGGCCTTGTTTCGGCTTAGATCTTCAGATTTCCCTTCTTTCGTTAGTACTCGTCCTCCACCTGAGTTCTTGACATTCACACAGCTACTTCTCTTTTGTCCAAACCTCTCTTTAATTTTCCTAGAGGCGGTATCTATCTCTCCCCTAGCTTGATATGCTTCTATAGCCTAGCATTCGTCCTCTAACAATTGCTGCGTAGCGATTCCGTACTTTCTGTCAGTCTCATATTTTAGACATCTGTATTCCCTTTTGCCTCCTTCATTTCCCGTATTTTTATATTTTCTCCTTTCATTGACTGAATTCAGTATCCCCTGTGATATCCAGTACTTCTACTACGCCTTGTATTTTTACCCACGTGTTTCTCTGCAGCCTTCAGCATTTCTTCTTTGAAAGCTACCTATTCGTCTTCTACTGTATACCTTTCGGTATACCATCAGTCAATTGTTACCTAATTCGCCTTTCGAAAGCTTAAAGAACCTCTGGTTCATTCCACTTATTCAGGTCCCATCTCCATCATTTCCTATCGTTTCGCAACTTGGTCAGTATTTATACACAGTTAATAACCAATAAATTGTGACCAGAGTCCACATCTGCCCCTGGAAATGTCTTACAAGTTAAAATCTGGTTTGTAAATGTTTGTCTTACCACTATATAATCCACCCGAAACCTTCCAGGCCGGCCGAAGTGGCCGTGCGGTTAAAGGCGCTGCAGTCTGGAACCGCAAGACCGCTACGGTCGCAGGTTCGAATCCTGCCTCGGGCATGGATGTTTGTGATGTCCTTAGGTTAGTTAGGTTTAACTAGTTCTAAGTTCTAGGGGACTAATGACCTCAGCAGTTGAGTCCCATAGTGCTCAGAGCCATTTTTGAAACCTTCCAGTGTCTCCAGGTCTCTTCTACATATCCAACTTCCTTTCGTTATCCTGAAACCAAGTATTTTACCGGGCACCTTCCTCTTTTATTCCCTACCCGTAATTCCTTTCATTATTCTTAAACCCGGTATCCTACCAGGCAGCTTCCTCTTTTATTTCTTACCCCTAATTCCGTATTGTCCCATCATTTTTCGTTCTGTTCCTTTTCCCACTGTCAAATTCCAGTCCCCATTTTTCTCCAGTAACTATCTGAATAATTTTTTTATCTCATATACATTCCTTCAGTCTCTTCATCCTCTGCGGAGCTAGCAAAAAAAGGTTCAAATGGCTCTGAGCACTATACGACTTAACTTCTGAGGTCATCAGTCGCCGAGAACCTAGAACTAATTAAACCTAACTAACCTAAGGACATCACACACATCCATGCCCGAGACAGGATTCGAACCTGCGATGGTAGCGGATGCTCGGCTCCAGACTGTAGCGCCTAGAACTGCACGGCCACTCCGGCCGGCGGGGAGCTAGCAGACATATAAACTTTTACCACTGTGGTGGGTGCTGTCTTCATGTCTATCTATGCTTGATAACGCGTTCACTATGCTGTTCGTTTTTCTTATTCATTATTAGACCTATTCTTGCATTACATCTATTTGATTTTGTATTTATAACCTGTATTCAGCTCACCAGACGTCTTGTTCCTCCTGCCACCGAACTTCACTAATTCTCAGTACATGTAACTTCGATCTATTCATTTTCCTCTTTAAATTTTCTAACTTGCCTGCCCGATTAATGGATCTAACATGCCACTCTCCGACAAGAGGATACCTGTTTTGTTATTTCTTACGACGACATTCTCCCGAGTACTCCTTGCCTGGAGGTCCGAATGGGCGACCATGTTACCTCCGGAATATTTTCTCCAAGAGGATGCCATCACCATTTAACCACACTGTAGATCTGCATGCCGTCGGCAAAAATGACGGCTGCAGCTTCTCTTACTTTCAGTAGTTCGCAGTACCAGCACAACATGGCCATGTTAGCTGACGTTAGAAGGCCAGATCAATCACATAGACTGTCCGTGCAACTACTGAAAATGCTGCTGCTTCTCTTCAGGAATCACACGTTTCTCTGTCCTCTGCAAAGATACCCCTCCGTTGTCGTTGCACTTACAGTATGGTATCTGTATCGTTGAGATACCCAGGCCACCCTACCACGGCAACGTCCGTGGTTCTGATGGAAGGATACATTATACGTAGACCTATTGAATAAACATATTCATGAATCTACATATATTTACACTTTCTTCTATAAAAATATCTATGTTTTGTCCTTTCAATTTACTGTCTTACATTTGTTCTGATAGAAAGTCTCAAGACCTAGTCAACATCACGTCGGTTTTCTACTCGCCGTTGGGACACTACGCCACCCAACGAACATTTCCTAAATCTTACAAGCTTCAAAAAATGTACATAAATTAGTACATCTTAGTTCCTACTGCAGAGTCAATATTCTAAAGTTAAATAATGGCGTGCAGAACTCTCTGCTTCATCACAGTCGAATTAAATATTACAAATAATTTGTCTAACAACTTAGTTTTGTGCATATCACACACCCAAGCTTGCTCATCATGTAGCTGAAATCGTGACCTATTCGCTCGTGTGTCGTACGTATTAATAACATATATGCACATGGTTATCACGTTGTTATAACTAAATCAACATTTAAACTTTAATAACTTCTAAATGAGACGTCATACAAATCTGATAATAATTTTGAGTTCTAGGGCTTCCACCCGTTTCAAAGGAGTCATATTTTGTGTACCTCAATTGTAAGCAGTTTGGACTTTGTTAGTGAATATTCAATACTTTCACTGTGACACTTTCAGTCGGCAGGCCATCTTGGCCCTCACCCGCTTCTCGCCAGGCGCTTTAGCCTTGTGGTTTCCCCAGTGCCGAGCTCTGCTTGCAGCGTCAGGCCAGCCGGCGCGGCCGCCTCACTGTACCATACAACCTTCCTGACTCACCTCGTCCGGCCATACACTCGCCTCTATAGAACGCTCAACAGACCGGCCCGACCGCACGGCAGCATGTCGTTTTGGATGGAGAGCCATCGACAGAAGTAGACGTAACTCCAGGCGTGTCTCTGGGAAATGAGTTGGGACCCTTGTTCAAAAAATGGTTCAAATGGCTCTGGGCACTATGGGAATCAACTTCTGAGGTCATCAGTCCCCTAGAACTTAGAACTACTTAAACCTAACTAACCTAAGGGCATCACACACATCCATGCCCGAGGCAGGATTCGAACCTGCGACCGTATCGGTCTCGCGGTTCCTGACTGTAGCGCCTAGAACCGCTCGGCCACTCTGGCCGGCCTTTTTGTTCATCTTGTACTTTAATAACCTTGCACACCATACTAATAGCAACCTCAGATTTTGCAGATGATGTAGTTATCCATAATGAAGTGCTATCTGAAAAAAGCTGCTCAAATATTTTGTCAGATCTTGATAAAATTTCAAAGTGGTACACAGACTGGCAACTTGCGTTACCTGTTCAGAAATGCAATATTTCGAATGTCATATAATGCAGAAAAGTTGTATCTTATGAATACCATGTCAGCGTATCATAACTGAAATCAATCAGCTCATATATTTGTCTGGTAAAAACAATCTGCAGGAATATGAAATGAAATGATCACTTAGGCTAAGTTGGGTATAAGACAGGTGGCAGATTTCGGTAGTTTGGCATAATTCTGGTAAAATTCATTCAGCGTACAAATGAAACTGCTTGCAAATCATCTTAGAATATTGCTCACACGAGTAGCACCCATAACGAACTGGACTAGCAAGGGGATATTGAACGTATGCAAAGAAGGTGCCGAGAGGGGTCACTGGTTTCTTTTACTAAAGGGACAGAATTATGGAAATATTGAAAAATCTGAATTGGCAGACTCTTTAAACCGCGAATTATCACACGAAAACCCACTCACAAAATTTCAGGAGGCAGTATTAAGTGAAGAATCTAAACATATCCTTCAGCCGCTTCGTACCGCTGCCATCGGGACCGTTAACGCAAAATTCGAGTAATAGTAACATACGTGTGTGTGTGTGTATGTGTGTGTGTGAAAAGTCAGTGTACCAGAAATTAGGTAACATTATTCCAATAAAATGTAATGTATGCGAAATCTCCTCCCAGCTTGTGAAATACTTTCCCCTGCCTCTTGTATGGACTGAGGATCAGCTGATTGTCTTTGTAGAAATTCTAAAGACTTTTAATAGCGTCTTCTAGAATACCCTCTGCACATTCAAATTTTTTGGATTGTTCCGCCAAGATAAGGCAGTTAGCGTAAAGAAAGAGATTAGGTGTTTTGAGGACAAGGTTTTTCATTACTACATACATTAAACGACAAGGGGGAGAGTACACTTCCTCTACTTCAATCGTTCGTATAATCCGTCCATCTGCTGCCCGTTTGCTGAAAGTCGACACAGAGTTTCCTGTTACTAAGTAAGATTGGTCTTGTTTTAGTAAGAGTGACATTCTTTGTTAAAGTTTATTAAGTAAAATTCCGTGTTGCGTGCGGCTGTTAGGTTAAAGATAATCACAAATGTTACTATTTTTGGCTCACACTCAACTTCTGTTTATTGGTTAAGATTAAATACTTGACTTGTAAATAATTTATCCCTCTTGAAACCGGCTTGTTTCGGCATAAATTTCTGTCCTCCCACTTGTTCGTTTGTCTTAGCAACCTTCATTTAATGCACTGCAATTTCATTTCTTATGAAAAGGCACAGTTAAAAGCTCTCTTCCTGGGGACGCTGTTAGGCCGAGTGACTTTTGGTCGTCCTAATCAAGTCTGTCCATCATTCTCTGTCCTGAGTTAGATCGTGTCAGATTTTCTTACACCTGATCACGCCATTGTCTGCGTAGCCTTCTCGAGAAACGGAGGTTCCTGAGGTTTCCCTACCATTAACTGGTTTTCCGCGAATTGTTTCACTCTCATATTTAAAAAAGACACAACATATTCAGTTTTTAACATCTAGTGGTACTACACCAATGACAAGTATGATACATCTCAAGAAAAGAGGGTCGGAAACTTCAAATTCCTTGGGTGTCCATACTGATGAGATATTTAAATTTCGGAAAAGCGGGTTTTGGAACTCCTAAAAAAACGTAATTCAGCCAAATTTGCATTTAGAATCATTGCGAATCTCTGAGAGAGACAAATTAGTAAATTGACATGTTTTGCATATTTTCATTTAGTAATATCATATGCATTAATGTTCTGGGGTAACTCATCTTTAAGAAAGAAAGTCTGCATTGCACAAAAACGTGCTGTAAGAATAATACGTGATGCTCACCCACAGTGATCTTGTAAACGTCTGTTTAAGGAGCTGGGTGTTCTGAGTACTGGTCCACAGTATACTTATTCCCTTATGAAGTTGTTGTGAATAATCTATTACACTTCGAAAGGAACAATCATGTACATAATTACAATACCAGGAGGAAAAATGACGTTCGTTACTCCACAAAAAGGAGTGCACAGTGCTGCAACAAAAATTTTTGGTCACTTATCCATTGGTATAAAATATCTGACAGACAGAAAAGTAAAATTTGAAAACAAAATTAGAAAGTTTCTCCTTGACAACTCTTTCTACTCCTTTTAGAAATGTTCAGAATGTAACCATATGCACAAATAAATTTGTGATGTGAATCTAAAATGATTCGTTCCACATCATTACGATCTATAGCTCAAAATGATCCATGGAACATAAACTAACTTATCAGGGTCCTCGATCGTCCCACTGTTGATTAGCTGTACCTGTTCTTCATTGCCCGCATCTCGTGGTCGTGCGGTAGCGTTCTCGCTTCCCACGCCCGGGTTCCCGGGTTCGATTCCCGGCGGGGTCAGGGATTTTCTCTGCCTCGTGATGGCTGGGTGTTGTGTGCTGTCCTTAGGTTAGTTAGGTTTAAGTAGTTCTAAGTTCTAGGGGACTTATGACCACAGCAGTTGAGTCCCATAGTGCTCAGAGCCATTTGAACCATTTTTTTTTTTTTGTTCTTCATTGTGTGGAACTGATCTGATGCTCGCGTTTCTGCAGTCTATTTACCGACTGAAATGCAAGTACAGACTGCCTACCATATGTTTATTAATTTCATTGCTTTTCAACAGGTTAAGATGTCGCCCTTTGTTTACCAAATAGAGGAAATGTGGTTGTTGTGACTTTCACTTACTATACGTTTAGAAAAAGCAGCGAGATTCAATAGCCTCGAAGAGCGAAAGTCGTTAAAAAAACGAAAAAAGTTTAGGAATATTTGTATTACCTTTATTTATTTACTGAGAATTGTAATTCCTTGTCCGAGTAAAAGTAGTTTTTATGAATGAATCTTATGAATCTGTGCTACCATTTCCCCAGATACACCGAGTGGGAACGTGCATTTGGGTACCCCAGTATTTTTAGTATAAGAAAATGTTAAGGTTAATGCTATTTATCTGGTATGTAGGAACAACTATTGAGCACTTTGTCTTGCAGAATTTTCGTTTTTGTTTTTAACCGAAAATTTTTCAAATATTCTTGTTAGACACCTAATGTGGTCTACAAAGGCACTGATTATTATAATATTATTATAAATATTATGTTTTGAAGTTTATTTTATGACATAGTTAAGTAACACTAGCTATTAACAAATTTCTCCGTATTGCTTGTATTTTACTTTAATTTTCAAACTTTATTTTTGTATGACAGCTGTTCTATATCCGTAACGTTGAATGGTAGGTACTGTAAAATAGTCCCTGACTGAAACCAGTCGTACAGTTAAACATTAATTATACAGCAGCTTCACGTATTTCAGTATGTCATTTCTAATATAATTATTTGTGTAACTATAAGTGTTATGTTTTGAGGTGTTTCGATTCAGATACGTTGTGTTTCATGGAAGCAACTTAAGCTTAATTTAATACTCAAATTAGCTATTAAATTCAATTGACAAATACGAGCAATAGTTATTTGTATCTACAAGTTAAACAACATTGAAGCAGTAACTGAAGAAAAATGTCTACGAAAATCAACCATACGATTAAGATTTATAGTTTGAAAGCAAATAACAGTAGCTTTGTAGAAGAGCTATTTACGAGCGCCTTCAGTTACGATGCAGTAGGAAGACGAATTTCATAAAATCTTGTTTGGGTAGTGAAGAAAATTTCGAGCCCGACTCGTCTAGATCTCAAACCTTGCATAAATTTTACATTCAGTAATTCAAGCCTGTCGCTGATTTCTAACGAAGAACGCTGAGATAAACCAGAAGTCTGCCATAATTACATGTTCTATCAATGAAAACTACTTACAAACTTAACTGCCTGGCGCTGCAGTTGCTGAGGCCTGTTGCGGATAACTGTTTTGTCCTCTGAATGAGGTGCCACTTATCGGCATTACTGCCGCTGCATGTGGTCAGCACTCTCATTTCTCTCTTTAATGTCAGCTTTGGAAACCGGACCCACTAATTGGACTGCCTCACCAGCTGTCCTCACAATGATGGGTTCAATGGCAGACAATGCATGATGTTATTCAGCGTTTTTTTTATGTTTCTACAAACTGTGGTGTTCTGGCGAACCTACTTCGCCGTAAAGGAGAGATTCAAACGACTGTCAAACTACAGTTACATTTTTGTTGTTGTTGTACAGTCTAGTCGCGTGGTAAGAGACGCTGTCCTGAAGAAAGCTGGTCGCCCTATCGGCCAGCCGTAGCCGGCACGGCAGGAAGCAGGCCGTAACAAAACGTTGAAATGTGAGCCGCAGCCACAGCTGCCTGCTGCTATCAGCACAAAGCCATTCCTGTCAGGCCGGCAAGATTAACGATCTCGGAGCTACTAACGACGCTGAGTAGTTGGCGGTGCGCGACGACGCTGACGCTCCGTGCCTCTAATTAGTTGCCTGAAATAAATAAGGCACTCTTTATGTTCAACCCAGTTGCAGGTCTGAGCGTCATCAGTGGCAGAGAATCCTTCTACCTGTCGCTCTGTATAGTTCCACGTACGTAATTCCGTGGCTTGTTGCCATACAGTTAAAGCGATGCTGTTCTGAAAAGTATAAATCTCATCATTTCTGAGTAAGAGATAGTTGTCCTCAACACAACGGTTACTAAGCCACTTTTCCGCAGTATCCTTTCTTCCAGAAGTGATAGTCCCGCAAGGTATAGAGGACAAATTATGAGAAGTTTGTAAAGTACGAAAGAGAAACTGTGAGGGCTCCATGCTTAACATTCCCAGCTGAAGGCCGGCATACTCACTTCATGAGATACTGCAGAGAGGGTTTCAATTTAATCCAGGGCATTGACGCAGAAAGAGGTGATCAGGAACTTTACGCCAGTATGTTTTCTTCCATTGCCGGTCAAATACTTGGGGTACATATTTTCCTCACAAACACGATTCTGAAGGGTTATTTCCGACGTGGGCGCCAACACATAGCGATGCAGTGGCGGTGTCGACTTCAGAGGCGATTGGGTTAGGTAATGTAAACCGTTGTTTCTATATTTGTGCTGGAGCCATTATTGTATCCAGAGATACACAGAAAAATACTGAATTTCTGGGTAGGCAACTCATAACCTATTATATATCCGGTCACAGCCACATTTGGCCAATGAGCCACAAGACTAAAAAATGTCAGTAACTCTAATAAGACTGCATATTTAAATACATTAGATTCAGGGTTTCCATTCGTAATATAAGAACTTTTATTCTCCTACCAATATTCACAGAATTATATAGTATGGACTAAAATTCTTCACAATAGATGTTTCCGTATTATGAGACGACCGTCGTCTAAGTGGTGCACGTATCATTGACAAACAGTTTTCTCTTTCATTTTTTGGTGATGTTGCATAACTCTAGTCTCTAATGCTGTATTTGAAACAGAAATTTCTCAACTACGTAGCCATAACATCAGTTTCATACACCACATGCAATATTTTTAAATGATACTATCAACTACTATGGACTGTGCTTTGAAGTACGCGAACGTTGACTATAATATAATTCTGCATACGCAAGGTTTTATTTCAGGAACTGCACGTCTTGACGGTTAACCCAGCGTTGTTAGATGCAAAACATCTCTAACATAACACTACTTAGTAACAAGCATTGGCAATCTTGCAGCAGCTGGCGAGCTAACAATGGTGTTACGTTGCGTTTTACGCTGGTAATAATTAACTGAAATAACCACAGCGTCTGTAGATGTGAGGTTGCAAATAGTGTTACATTCCAAATAGTTTAAAGATATAAAAGCTACTTACAGAGCCAGAAAAAAGTATTTCCTATGCGCTGCATATTTGCTTACCACCGCTCGACCCCTCCTGCAATGCTGTGGCCACATCGTCGGCAGACGTTGGATAAACTGTTTTCCTCCCTCTGCCACACTGAACTCGCGAGTCTTCTCGAATTTTGTAATCATTTTCTCCAGACCCTTAGCAGGCATCGGACCAATGACTTTTTTCATACCCATAACTGTCCTGACTTCTCCAGGGCTACTGGCGCAGTCACTAAAAGAGCTTTACCAGCACCGAGCGATCCTTCGTGGAGACCGTCATTTTGGGCCTTTCGGACGCAAACTGAGGAACAGGCGTGTGCTATGCGTCTGTTGGTACGCATATTTTGACGCTTACAGCGCCATCTATTGGTCAATGTTTTGTTCAAATTTGATGTCATTCATAGCAGTGGCTCTCTTTCTGCAACATTCTGAAACTGGACCTTTATTTGTGGACACTCTCCATGTACTCTAAGATTAAAAAAGAAACAACGACGCATTGCGAAGGAAGTATCCGAATGGGACGGAAATCGGTAGAAGTGATATACTTGTACAGACAAGCAAACCATTACCGTTTGGATGATTTGTTCAAGAGAAAGAGTCAGTAGAGCGATGGTCCACCTCTAGCCCTTACGTAAGCAGTTATTCGACTTGTCATTGATTGAGAGAGTGGTTGGATGTCCTCCTGTCGAATACCGTGCCCAATTCTGTCCATTTGGATCGTTATATCGTCAAAATCCCTAGCTAGTTGGAGGGCCTGTCCATAATGCCCCGAACGTTCTCAATTGGGTTTTTGCAGACAATTCTTCGCCGTTCATCGAGGCTCAGTTCAACTCATCCCTGAAGACAATTCTACTCCAGTCAATGAGATTCCAGGTTGAAGACGTGTCTGGAGACGCCCCGGACGGCAGTGGGATACCAACCTGAGTGTCGTCCATCATACGGCCTACACAACCAGGAGTGATGGTCCGTGGTGCCATTTCTTTTCAAAGCAGGGCCCCTTTCGTTGTCATCCGCAAACCCTTACAGCGCATCGTCACGTCTACGATATTCTATGCCTCGTTTTCTAATCCTTCATGGCAAGTCATCCTGAACACCCATTTCAGCAATATGATGCCCAACCTCCTTACCGCACACGGTGAGAATTTCTACTGCTTGCCTTCGTACTTTCCAAATCCTACCTTGTCCACCAAGGTCGCCGAATCTCTCCCCAACTGAGAATGTTTGGAGCATTATGGGCAGGGCCCTCCAACCCGCTCGGGATTTTGACAATCTAACGCGCCAATTGGACAGAATGTTGCGCAATATCCCTCAGGGGACATCCAACAGCTCTACCAATCAATGCGCAGCCGATTAACTGCCTGCATAAGGGCAAATCATCAAATTTTTTCTGAAATTTTGATTATTTGTTTGTCTGTACATATACATCACATCTAACGATTTCAGTCCTGTTCGGATAATTCCTTCGTGGTGCATCGTTTCCTTGTCTTATATATAATGTAATGGATATAGGTACAGATATTTCTGTTGGTGATGCTGAACAACGTTACATCAGTATTTATGTCATTTGCGTCATTAGCCGACTAATAATTATAGCTAACATATGTCATATGTTTTTATTTTGGGTAGTACCTCCAAGTACGTAAGCAAGAGTAAGCTGTTATTGATTATTTTCTCCTAGGCATCAGCTCAAGTGTTGAAGCGTGGACACGTGGATGTGGACGCCAAACGGTTAGTCTGTACTGGTAGGTGCAGTCCAGTTTGTGGTGCAGTTGCAACTGATCAGCAAATATCTGGTAATAAATTATGTGAATGAATACTTTCGGTGCACGTAGCAATGGTAATGTCACCAATGACGGTGCCACTAAAGTGGAGATACAAAACACGGTTTTCCGAAATTCCTTCGCCAAACAAGACGAAGGAAATATTCCTTAATTCGAATCAAGAACAGCTCACAACATGAGTAACTTAGAAGTAGATATACTCGGTGTAGTAAAGGAACTTCAATCACTTGATAAAGACAAGTTTCGCAGTCCAGATTATATACCAATTAGGTACCTTTGGAATATGCTGATAAAATAACACCATATTTTGCAGTCATGTACAACTGCTTACAAGACAAAAGATCCGTACCTAAAGACTGGAAAGTTGCACAGGTCACACCAATACCCAAGAAAGGAAATAGGAATAATCCGCTGAATTTCATATCCATACCACTAAAGTCGATTTGCAGTAGGGTTTTGGAACGTGTACTGTGTTCGAACATTATGACTTACCTCTAAGAAAATTATTTACTAACACAATGATTCAAATTGCTCTGAGCACTATGGGACTTAACTTCTGACGTCATCAGTCCCCTAGAACTTAGAACTACTTAAAACTAACTAACCTAAGGACATCACACACATCCATGCCCGAGGCAGGATTCGAACCTGCGACCGTAGCGACCTAAGGGCATCACACACATCAATGCCCGAGGCAGGATTCGAACCTGCGACCGTAGAGGTCGCACGGTTCCAGACTGTAGCGCCTAGAACCACTCGGTCTCCTCGGCCGGCTATTTACTGACGAATGGCACGAATTCAGAAAATATCATTCTTGTGAAAAACAACTAGCTCTTTATTCACAATGAAGTAACGATTAGTATCGACTGGGGAAATCAAATTGATTCCATATTTTTAGATTTACAGGAGGTTTTTGACACCGTTCTTTACAAGCGACTTCTAATCAAATTGCGTGCCTATGGAGAGTTGTGCTACTGGAGTCGTGATTTCGTGTCATAAGATCACAGTTCGTAGTAATTGACGAAAGTCATCGAGTGAAACAGAATTGATATCTGGTGTTCCACAGGGAAGTATGTTAGGCCAACAGTTGTTCCTAATCTACGTAAACAATTTGGGAGGCAATCTGAGCAGATTGTTTCCTGATGATGCCATCATTTACCGTCGCATTAAGTCATCAGATGATTAATTCAAAGTCCAAAATTATTTATACAAGATATATGTATGGTGCAAGAAGTAGAAATTGGCTCTATATCATGGAAAGTGAGGTCATGCACATGAATACTAAAAGGAATCCCATAAATTTCGGCTACACAATAAATCACACAAAGATAAAGGCTGTCAATTCAACTAAATATTTACGAATTACAATGACGAATATCTTAAATTGGAAAACTGAAACAGATAGTGTTGTGGGGAAAGCTAACCAAAGATTGTATTTATTGGTCGAACATTTAGAAGATTCAACAGGTCCATGCTACTCTCGTCCGTTCTCTTCTCCAGTACTGCTGCGTGGTGTGGGATCCGCTTTAGATAAGATTCATGGAGGACTTCTAAAATTTCCGAAGAAGTGCAGCTCGTTTTCTATTATTGCGAAATAGGGGTGAGAGTGTCACGGATATGATAAGCTAGGTATGATAAGCTAGCTGGAATCATAATCATTAAAACAAAGACGTTTTTGGTTGCGGCAGGATATTTTCACGAAATTTCAGTCACCAACTTTCGCGTCGGAATGTGAAAATATTTTTTGGCACCCACCTGCGTAAGGAGAAATGAACATTGTAATAATTAATAAATAGTCCCATACTCAGGGAATGAGCGCAACCAGAGCAAAGTCAGGAATCCTGCACCTCTACTCATAGCAAGATCCTAGCGGAGGTTGCTTATTATTTTTTTCTCGTGTAAGATCATTGTAATAAAGTAAGAGAAATCAGAGCTCTCACGGAAAGATTTAAGTGTTCGTTTTTCTCTCGGCTAGGTGACCGGTACGGGCGAGTTCAGGTACAAACACGAGCAGCGTCGCAGGGAATGCGTAACTGCCAAAGCTGTGAATTTGGAGATCCTAGCGGAGGTTGCTTACTATTTTTTCCTCGTGTAAGATCATTGTAATAAAGTAAGAGAAATCAGAGCTCTCACGGAAAGATTTAAGTGTTCGTTTTTCTCTCGGCTAGGTGACCGGTACGGGCGAGTTCAGGTACAAACACGAGCAGCGTCGCAGGGAATGCGTAACTGCCAATGCTGTGAATTTGGACGGCTGTTGCTCACGTGGCTTATGTGCAGGAGACAGCGCTTCAAGAAGTGGCAGAGTGTAAGACAAGCTGAAAGATGGCTTCCAACAGCTCATCAAGAATCTATAATAATTCACAGTTAATTATTCAAGTAAACCTGAATACGTCTGCCATCTCAGAAAAATAAGGCCATCCTGTGGCACAAGAATATTTCAATATCTTTAAAACTACAGAAGTTAATACTTCACGGTGAATAAACAGTTTCACAATGAATCTTTGACTGAACAACTTTTAAACGCTTCATGCACTTTCAACATACAACATATCAGGTGATAGCGTTACACTACAGCTGTCACCTCAGAAATCTACGTATCTGTATTTACTTTCTTGATTTATTACGTTTTTTGTATTTCTTCATTATGCAAATGTTTTTTGGAACATTGTATCCTCCACAATTGCACAGCAAAGGAATACCGCATAAATACCTGATATTTTGTCATGTTGTGTATGTATTTAATGGAAAGTTTACTATTTTGCCAGTAACTTTATTGAAATATTAATTACAATTGATAATTTAAGAAGTGGTCAACCATATGTGTTAGCTGACACCACCAATGCCAAAAGATGTGTTAAGCAGATATAAATAATTGTTTAAACATTATGTAGCAACAATCTGTTTTTATTTAACGTAGGCGCACTTGTAAAGCAATTCAGACTTATTTATTAATGAATAAATCTTTATTTGTAAGTATTGTGAATAAGCTGAGTGTCACTGGATGTTTGTAACATTGTAAGCAGGCTGTTTGGGTTTTCATGTTGGTAACGCCATGTAGCGCTCTATATGAAAATCACTGACTGTGCTGTGTGCAGTCTGTGGCTGGTGGGCATTGTTGAAATAGTCGCTATTGTAGTGTTGGGCAGTTGGCTGTTAACAGCGCGTAGCGTTGCGCAGTTGGAGGTGAGCCGCCAGCAGTGGTGGATGTGGGGAGTGAGATGGCGGAGTTTTGAGAGCGGATGATCTGGACAGAGACAGTAAATTTGTAAGACTGGATGTCATGAACTGATATATATATATATATATATATATATATATATATATATATATATATATATATATATATAATGACTTTTGAACACTATTAAGGTAAATACATTGTTTGTTCTCTATCAAAATCTTTCATTTGCTTACTATGCCTATCAGTAGTTAGTGCCTTCAGTAGTTAGAATATTTTATTTAACTGGCAGTATTGGCGCTCGCTGTATTGCAGTAGTTCGAGTAACGAAGATTTTTGTGAGGTAAGAATTCATTAAAGGTATAGGTTATTGTTAGTCAGGGCCATTCTTTTGTAGGGATTACTGAAAGTCAGATTGCGTTGCGCTAAAAATATTGTGTGCCACTTTAGTGAATGTCTCAGTACGTTCAGTTTTGCTCAGCTGTTTGAAAAGCAAATAATGTAAGAGGTTTATCAGCACAGTCATTCATAAATTTTTCTAAGGGGACGTTACAACATCTATTTATTTAAATATTGTTTTAATAAAATGGTTCAAATGGCTCTGAGCACTATGGGACTCAACTGCTGAGGTCATTAGTCCGCTAGAACATAGAACTAGTTAAACCTAACTAACCTAAGGACATCACAAACATCCATGCCCGAGGCAGGATTCGAACCTGCGACCGTAGCGGTCTTGCGGTTCCAGACTGCAGCGCCTTTAACCGCACGGCTTGTTTTAATACTTCGGTTTAGTGTGGAAAGTGGTCATGTTGAGTCAAATAAATTCTGTAGAGCTCAAGAACAACGGATTTTTGTTGGGGACGACCTTCAGCCAATGGAAAAGCAAATGGTAGCAGAACACTATGAGAGTCAAGTGGAGACTGGAACTTTTCGAATAAAGAGCTCAAGGGAGAGGTTTTGGACACTCTGATGTTCCTGCTTGAAAGAGGCAGACCAGCCTGCAGTAATGAGTGGTATTTGGTCGTGTACGCGACTGATATTGGGCAGTGAACGGACACTGCCATACTTTAACTTCTGAAGGGACTTATATCTCGAGAGGTCTGAATGTGGTCCAATGTAGCACTCTAACTTTTCCTGCCTGTATTACGGAAATGAGGATATAAGGAGTATGAGTTTCTGTTCTTTGTATCTCATGTGTCAGTTTGTAAATCATCGTGTTGAACTCTGAACTATTTTGCGCAGATGAATAGTTCTCGTACTATGATTACAAAATGGACTTAGTTTCCGCGTATCTTTGATGACTGTTTAGTTTGGGGATTTTCTCACGATTTTCATAAAGCTCTCAACGTAACTTCACTACATTTGATAAGGATGTTTTCTGTCCGTATTTTAACTGAATATCGTAGGACCATTTCTCATTTATTGAGATGTCCTTTCTTGAATAAACATTATTCAATATGGTACTGTGTCGTCTACATCAATTACAGACATTAGATAGAACACTCGTTGTTAAATTATTCATTTAACTTTTATTTTGTACTTTTGTGTATTTTATTAATTCGCAATGCTAGCCAGTGCATAGACTTTTTGACTGCAGGATCATCGCTACAGGTTATCATTTCCAGCAAATTAGCTGTGGGGCATGAAAGCAGATGTGCGTGGTTCCACCATACGACCACATTGAGCCGTTTTTCTTAAACGGAGCGGTGCATATCCTAAGTAACTAATGTGCAAGTAACCGCAGGTAAAGACGCAACTGGTTTTCTCATATGGAATGCTGCTAGGGAGAGCAACTACACTAGCAGTAATCGTTAGCTATAGTCACATCACTTAATTGTAAATACGTCTTAGTTTTATAGATGTACATGTAGATGCTCGCATTCCAGTGCATGGGTGGGTTAAAGTCCACGAGGGAGGATGAAATGGATAACGACGATGTTAAAATGTGCTGGACAACCCGTCGAGCACATCCCGAAAGCCGGCTGGAGTGGCCGAGAGTTTCTAGGCGCTACAGTCTGGAACCGCGCGACAGTTACGGTCGCAGGTTCGAATCCTGCCTCGGGCATGGATGTGTGTGATATCCCTAGGTTAGTTAGGTTTAAGTAGTTCTAAGTTCTAGGGGACTGATGACCACAGCAGTTAAGTCCCATAGTGCTCAGAGCCATTTTTTGAACATCCCGAAATCTTATGTGTTATCACCAGGATTTGTCCTATTCTGTACAAAATCCCACCTATCTCCAGGATGAGTAAAGCTATACACAAATGAAACAGGATGTCGTTTGCTCGTGTGATTATCTCTGCCTGATACGGCATGTGATAGCATTTCCATTCGAAAATTACGAATTGCGTTTAAGGTAGTGGCTTCCAGAACTCTCTCCATGTTGGTCACTTAGCCTCATAGGTATTTCCCCTCTCCTTCCTCATAGTATTTGACTATAACCTTTGGTTTGTCCAGCTACTTTGTTTTATGAGGGTGGTTTAACATTTACGGACCAGCCTTTAGTTTCGTGCTCATTCCGTAATGTGTTATATTGACTTTAATTTCACGCGCCAACTTCTGCTGTGTATCAGTTTGCGGTATTGATTTATCCTTTTATCAGTTTGTGGGCCAGGCTATCGATGTACCTCGTGAGTTTCCTAGATAACTATACAGCTTTTCCTTACTCTCTTATTCACTACAACTCGTGTTGTTCTACAAACAAATTTGTCAGGTCAGTTCATTGCAGATTAGGACGATTCGCATTCTGAACGTTTTAACAGACTGAGCTGGATCCTCCAACATTACAACTCAATCACTGACCACAGCACCAGTTGTATCAATAAATGGAGTTGCTCTATCAGGTAATAATAGCGCTGCATGGCACAATAAAGTGAAATAAACCAATAATTAAATAAGACAATCCAACGAGAATAGAACTGAAGGCAGCAGCAGTTAGTTTACGCTCAAGATCCTAAATTTGACATTCAAAAGAAAGCCTTTACACTATCTTCACTAATAAAAATATAAAATTTTCGCCTTCATTTATAACTTTATCGCCTTATACTGAAAAAATGTCACTCTTGTATTACTTCTGTACAAGTAGTTGTTTGCGCTTTGTTTTGTTTCAAGTAAGCAACATTCGGTTTTTCGCAAAACAAATACTTATGTTACACACTACCATATTTAATAAATATCACATAATTTATGTCACATGGAAACAGCACACTTATTAATTATCAGCCATGTTCCATGGTATAGAGAATTCTACTCTGTGGCCGCCACGATTCAGTGTCTCCGCCATACTCAACATCTGTGGAAGATTTGCGAGTCAGAGACTTGCAGAAACACAACAGTAAGCTGGAGCAGAAGTCACAGCAACGCCCTGAGTCAACTCTTTCACGGAAGAGAGTGACCTTATTCTACTGTTGGTCTGATTCTGGTCACAGAATCTTATTTTGATAACTGCTGTTGTCCCATAGGTTGATCAAACGTGTTGCATGAGTCATGTGACAGGTTGACAACCAGCCACCCACTCAAACCGCTCACAAAATGCGTGATGCCGACGTCTGCCAGCGATTACGTGTTTCTATCGCGAGATTGTGTGGTAAAGCGTGGTGGCATGGGACAGGTTTCCGAAGTTCTGAAAGCTGTGGCATTCATCCCAAGTGAGTGGTGGTTTATCAGATACAATCGCTAGTTGTCGCCCAGAGAATGCGTCGCCAGGGAGTCACTACCTTTGAGACTTACCACTATCTGCCCTAAAATATCTGGTGCACTTTCAATCAAATAGCCTACTTGGCGTCTGTTCGTAGCAGTGCAGTTAATTCACCCATGGCAATTGCATCAAATAGCCTACGTAGCGTCTGTTCGTAACAGCGTAATTGATTCGCCCACGTCAAGTGACCCAGAGATTACATAGTGAGGCTGTAATACAATTTTATTACTCACTGAACATTAAAAAGAAATGTCACTTATCGTATAGACTTGAATTGGACTCCATTTCCAATCATCTTGATGACTGCAATGGCTCCTAAGTTGATTTTCCCACTAACGAAGAGCCCATTTTTTTCCCATAATTACTATCATATAGAACAGCAATATACCTAGATTAAAAACCTGCAGCACCGTTTCTTGATCCCAGAAAGAAATGGTTCAAATGGCTCTGAGCACTATGGGACTTAACATCTGAGGTCATCAGTCCCCTAGAACTTAGAACTACTTAAACCTAACTAACCTAAGGACATCACACACATCCATGCCCGAGGTAGGGTTCGAACCTGCGACCGTACCAGTCGCGCGGTTCCAGACTGAAGCGCTTAGAACCGCTCGGCCACCACGGCCGGCCCCAGAAAAAAACATCTGCTATTATTACCTAGATCTAAAATGAATTATTCTCTTAATTCCACAATATTTCAATTTACATCGAATTGTAGGATGGAATTCTCGGCAACATCAAACAGCTCTGGATACACTAATAACAGTTTTTGAGTACATCTCCTTGCTTAAAAAAAATAGAGGATACCAATAATTATTTGTATGTAAATGACCTTACTTGAAAGTGACATTGCACAGAGGATATTTTGCAGAACAAATTAAAATCTCTCTAAAATTTATGTTACTGGATGATATTTCTATAATGCAATGAGGTTTCTTGCCATTTTATTCCCCGATGGGGAAGGGGTACAGTGTCCCAATAACGTTGACCGGTAAGTGTACCGTGTTCAAAGATCTGGAGGTCAGCGCGTCCATGCTGTGTTATGTCTTCCCACACGATAACACCTAGACCACCAAAACGATCACGTTCGACAACGTTCCTGAGTGCATTACGTACACCCACCTTTCTCCATGTCAGGGTACGTATAATTGAATCCCTGTGAAAGTCTCCTTGTGCTTTTTGTAATTTTCTGTGGCTTTCATTATGTTGCACTCAATTGTCCATGAGCAACGTGATGGATTGCTTCATTAAAAGTTTTGACCTGAATCCTTCCATAATCTAAGCTGTCTGTTAAGGTTCATAACAATGTAGCTATTATCACTTCTCATCTATTGTGCTTAAAAATATTTGTAGTTTCTCTACCTCAATGTTTAAGACATTCCTGGTGTTCTGCACATATTGTTCTAATGTTGTTATTAAGTTCTGTATTAATTTAGTAACACTGGTTATCCCTGCTCCATG
This sequence comes from Schistocerca serialis cubense, assembly GCF_023864345.2. Taxonomy (NCBI): domain Eukaryota; kingdom Metazoa; phylum Arthropoda; class Insecta; order Orthoptera; family Acrididae; genus Schistocerca; species Schistocerca serialis. The sequence goes on from NC_064640.1 coordinate 388,483,778, forward strand.
TTTCCTATGCCTGTTGTGTGCCAATCTACTTTTGTTTTTGTATCTTCCACTAGCTCTTGTACAATCTCAGTTGTGCTGTGTAAACTTTTGATATCTTCGTTATCTACTGTTCCAAAGACAGTTTTTAATAGTTTCCCTCCTGCATCTAACCAACGTCGTTTGTTACGTTTTATCGGTAGCGTTTGTGGTACTACTTCTTATAATTATGGCAACTTAGTCCTCAGTGTCTCATACGAGAGTTTTAATTCTCGATACTCGTTCTGCATATCTTCCAATAATTCTTCTTTCTCTGCTTACTTTTTTTGACGTTGTGAACCTATCCTATAGTCCTGATGCGTCACTCCTTACTTCCAAAATATTGAATGTAAACGTGATTGTCCAGCTGTGACTTGCTAGTAGAACATCAGATAGCCTAGAAAATAAAATTTCATTGTATGTATCATATCTCCTCTGCAGTGGTGCAGTAGTACTACGCTCTGAAAAAGTTTTCCAGGTAACCTATTGGTACGCTACCTGAGAGGAAAGAAAGTATCCTCAATCCCTCCCACCTTTATAAAGTAATATGACAAGTACAGCAAATTAAGACTAACCTCAGTAACTAATAAGTAAAATATGTGAATTTCACATTAAATTTAGGCTATTTACTATACCTAAGTGCTTAAGCTATATTTACCTGATGCACTTTTTCCTTGGTAATTCTTCTTTTTCCGCAATGGTTGAAGGAATCTATCACAAGACAATGCATCAATCTCGCCTCTAAATGGTTTTACTCCACTTGCATGGACTGTACAGGCGACAGTAATTTTACGTTCACTGGCGAAGTTATTTTGATAACTTCGTAAGGTCCATAGTATGCTGTTGAATACTATTTCGTTTTGCCCTTGGGGTACGTGGATTAACTACTAATACCCACTGCCCTATTCTGCATTGTGGCAGTTTACTCATCTGTTGCCCAATACGTTCTTGTTTCTCTAAGGCTTTTGTGTTGGTTCGCTTCACCATTTGCCAAATTTCTTTCAATTTCTTCTCAAAATTCTTCACTGTTTCATTCTGTGAACCCACTTTAGGTTGAACTACATCAAAAGATGGCAGCATTTCCCAACTATACATCAACTTGTACGGCAAGAGGTCACTTCCAGTATAAACTACGGAATCAAATTTAAATATAAGTCCCAATCTGAATGATGTACATTTACATAATGTCTTAACATTTTGGATAAAGTACAGTGAACACGTTCTGTCCGTCCATTAGTCTTAAATGGGCTGGTACGCAACTTCTTAATTTTCAATAAGTGACATAACTGTTTCATTAGTTCCAATAAAAAGCTAGTTCCCTGGTCCACTATAATAGTTGCTGGAATGCCAAATTTCACTACCCAGTTGACTACAGTTGCCTATGATTCTGTACTCGTTTTCTGATCTGGGATGCCTACCATAACTAAATACGGTGAAAAATTATCCACCATCCTAAGAACATATTTACTAACCACTTGTGGTCTATTAAAAGGTCCTAAGACATCCAATGCTAGCATAGAAAATAGCTTGTCAGCTTTGGTTACTCTCTGTAACTGAATTTTTTGATGACTCCAATTTGTTCTTTGTGTACATGGGTGTAGTTTCTTATATACTGAGGTACAACATTGCAATGAGTTTTCCATCAAAATATCTCAGGTACACGTCTATCAGTTATTCATTTCCCTCTATCACCTAATAATACATGGTTCTGAGCTTGGTGTAATATTTCCATTCTCAGTGCTAGAGGAACTAGTATGTGAGATCAACATTTTTCAGATCTGTATAGCAAGCTTTCTTGTGTTTCAAACTGAGGTTGTGCTCGAAACAATTGAAATTCACTGTCAGCTTATTATGCCTTTATCCAATCTTTCTGGCTTCCACTTACTCCTTTTAAAACTGCTATCTGCCTGCTTAGGGTATCACCATTAATATGTTTGACTCCTGGTCTAGGAATTTACTTCGTAGTTGAGCTCACTTAGTTTTAATACCTATCTTGTTAATCGATGTAATGGATCTTTCAACCCTAAGAGTCATTTTAATCATGTGTGTTCTGTAATCATTTTGAATTTCTGATTGTGCAAATAGCAACTAAAATATGAGATTCCCTAAATAATGGGTAAAATTTCTTTTTCAGTTGTCGAATAATTAGTTTCAGCCTTATTCAATTGAATGGAGGCATATGCCACCAGATGTTCTTTCTCAACAACATTCCAACAAAAAATACAACCCAAAACATTGTTAGGGGTATCACATGAAAGTATGAATTCCTGTTCAAAGTCAGGCAATGTTAACAAAAGATCTGATATTACTATCTATTTGAGTTTCTACACTGAAAACTCACATCTTTTCGTAGTAACTTAGTTAACATTTGTGCAATTTCAGTGTATCTCTTCACGAACTTGAGATAATAAATGCATAATCCAATAACTGACTGTAATTGTTTACTAGTTTGTGTTGTCGGAAAATCATGTACAGCAGAAGTAAAACGAGGATCCGTCCTCACTCCATCTTGCGTGATTATAAACCCAAGATAACTTACTTGTGTCTGAGAAAAATGGCATTTCTCCAGAGTGTAACGAGTGCTGCCTTCGACCTACTAAATATTTCGTTCAGGCATATAACATGATCTTTTATAGTTCTTGAACACACGATTACATCATACAGACACAGCATTTTCCAATTTGAACGGCATTCTTTTATTCTGATAATGACCTGAATGTGTTGTGAAAGTTGTTTTGGATCTGTCGACGGGAAACACTTCCAGTTGGTGATAACCACTTCTAAAATCAATCGTTAAAATATATTTACACATTCCTTGGTTGTCCAATGTATCTGTGATTTCCTGGAACACGAGTTTCTGCTATCCTCAATTATATCCTCACGTAATTGTTGCTCAATAAATTCGTCTGCTAGTGGCTGTAGATATTTTGCTAGTTTGCATTGTTTCCTATACACTGGTGATTATTGCCTGTTGGTATCAGATGTTGTGTGATAGGAGTTGATGGTAGTGGATCATCTGAACTGAATAAATTAAATATCCTAACAACAAAGTTTCCATGGCTTCCCGGTCACTATCTTTCAAGTGACGAGCCTTGGCATGTAGTACAGACACCCTGACATTTCGTTTGATTCATCTACATCTACATACATACTCCGCAATCCACCATACTGTGCGTGGCGAAGGGTACCACGTACCACAACTAGCATCTTCTCTCCCTGTTCCACTCCCAAACAGAACTGAAAAATGACTGCCTATATGCCTCTGTACGAGCCCTAACCTCTCTTATCCTATCTTTGTGGTCTTTTCGCGAAATATAAGTTGGCGGCAGTAAAACTGTACTGCAGTCAGCCTCAAATGCTGGTTCTCTAAATTTCCTCAGTAGCGATTCACGAAAAGAACGCATCCATTCCTCTAGAGACTCCCACCCGAGTTCCTGAAGCATTTCCGTAACACTCGCGTGATGAACAAACCTACCAGTAACAAATCTAGCAGCCCGCTTCTGAATTGCTTCTATGTCCTCCCTCAATCCGACCTGATAGGGATCCCAAACGCTCGAGCAGTACTCAAGAATAGGTCGTATTATTGTTTTATAAGCGGTCCCCTTTACAGATGAACCACATCTTCCCAAAATTCTACCAGTGAACCGAACACGACTATCCGCTTTCCCCAGAACTGCCATTACATGCTTGTCCCACTTCATATCGCTCTGCAATTTCACGCCCAAATATTTAATCGACGTGACTGTGTCAAGCGCTACTGTACTAATGGAGTATTCAAACATTGCAGGATTCTTTTACCTATTCATCTGCATTAATTTACGTTTATCTATATTTACAGTTAGCTGCCATTCTTTACACCAATCACAAATCCTGTCCAAGTCATCCTGTATCCTCCTACAGTCACTCAACGACGACATCTTCCCGTACACCACAGCATCATCAGCAAACAGCCGCACATTTCTATCCACCCTATCCAAAACATCATTTATGTAGGTAGAAAACAACAGCGGACCTACCACACTTCCCTGGGGCACTCCAGATTATACCCTCACCTCCAATGAGCACTCACCATCGAGGACAACGTACTGGGTTCTATTACTTAAGAAGTCTTCGAGCCACTCACATACTTGGGAACCAATCCCATATGCTTGTACCTTAGGAGTCCGCAGTGGGGCACCGAGTCAAACGCTTTCCGGAAGTCAAGAAATATGGCATCCGTCTGATACCCTTCATCCATGGTTCGCAAGATATCATGTGAAAAAAGGGCGAGTTGCGTTTCGCAGGAGCGATGCTTTCTAAAGTCGTGCTGCTGCATGGACAGCAACTTCTCTGTCTCAAGGAAATTCATTATATTCGAACTGAGAATATGTTCGAGAATCCTGCAACAAACCGATGTTAAAGATATTGGTCTGTAATTTTGAGGATCCGTCCTTCTACCCTTCTTATATACAGGCGTCACCTGTGCTTTTTTCCAGTCGCTCGGGACTTGAGCAAGAGATTCGCGATAAATGCAATCTAAGTAAGTAGCCAATGCAGTAGAGTACTCTCTGTAAAACCGAATTGGAATCCCATCAGGACCTGGCGATTTATTTATTTTCAGCCCATTCAGCTGCTTCACAACCGTAGGGATGTCTATCACTATGTCCTCCTTACGGGAATCTGTACGAGATTCAAACGGCGGTATGTTTGTACGATCCTCTTGCGTGAAAAATTTCTCAAATGCTAAATTTAAAATTGCATCTTTCGTTTTGTTGTCTTCCGTTGCCAGGCCAGACTGATCAGTGAGTGACTGGATGGAAGCCTTCGACCCGCTTACCGATTTTACGTAAGATCAGAATTTCCTTGGGTTTTCAGCGAGATCTTTTGCTAAGGTATGACGGTGGTAGTGGTTGAATGGTTAGCGCATCGCTCTTTTTACAGCAGCACGAATCTCTACTAACTTTTGCCTGTCATTCTCCCGATCTTTCTTGTACCGAGAGTGCAACTGCCTTTGCTTCCTGAGCATTCCCCGAATTGCGCTGTTAAACCACGGTGGGTCTTTTCCGTCCGTAACCCACTTTTTCGGCACATATTTGTCCAATGCGTGATTTACAATGTGCTTAAAATTTGCCCATAATTCTTCCACGTCCATCGTACAGGAAGTAAATGAAGTCGATTCATTTATTAAGTCGGATGCTAACAACTGCTTATCAGCTCTTTCTAGTAAGAATACTCTCCTAGCCTTCTTGACCGACTTTTTAACTTTCGTAACCATAGTCATAATGACAACATCATGATCACTAATCACTGTCTCAACACTGACACCGTCGATGAGGTCTGGTCTGTTCGTGGCTACCAGATCTAAAATATTTCCATTACGCGTTGGCTGTCGATTTAGCTGCTCAAGACAGCTTTCGGATAATGTGTTCAAAAGTAATTCACACGACGGCTTGTCTGTACCACCTGTAATGAATCCATAGACATCCCAGTCTATACTAGGTAGGTTGAAGTCGCCTCCGACTAATATAGCATGATCCGGGTACTTCTGCGATACAGAAGGTGTGATTCTAGAACTGTCACGGTGGAACCTGGTGGCCGGTAATAACACCCCACAATTAACTTTATTTCCCCTAGCTCTGTTAAGCGTGTCCAAATAACTTCAAAATCACACTCAACTTCGACCTCAGTAGACACACTATTTTTGTCAACTGCAATGAAGACACCACCTCCTACGGTGTCTAATCTGTCTTTCCGATACACGTTCCAACCCTCACTAAATATTTCAGCACTTTCTATCTCAGGGTTCAGCCAGGTCTCAGTCCCGAGAATAATTTGCGCGCCACACGCTTCCTGGAGGGCAGTAAATTCAGGAACTTTATTCCGAACACTCTGAAGATTTACTGTTAATATCTTGATAGCTAAAGTGTCTTTACACTGAGCGCGTCCTGATTTCCCTGCCTGCACATCGACTGGTGAGTGTTCATCAGGACACCTCGCACTACTGCCTAGCCTAGAAAAACCCCATGTGCACGCTACAAGTACTCTGCTACCCTAGTAGCCGCTTCCCTTTTGTAGTGCACCCCTCACCTATCTAGGGGCGTACTACAGTTCCCCACCCAATCGCGCAAGTCTAGAAATCTGCAGCCAAGACCGTCACAGAGTCGACAAAGCCTCTCGTTGAGACCCTCCACTCGGCTCCAAACCAAAGGACACCGATCCACTCTGGGAACGATGCTGCAAATAGAGAGCTCTGCTTGCACCCCGCGTGCGAGGCCAGCGGTCTTCATCAAATCCGCCAGCCTCCTGTTCGAACTGAGGATCGCCTCAGAACCCAAGCGACAGGCATCATTGGTGCCGACGTGAACAACTACTTGCAGACGACTGTACCCCGTACGCTCGATAGCGGCAAGGCCGCCTCCACATCTCGGATGAGGCCCCCGGAAGACAAACCGAATGCACGTTGGATTTCTTTCCAGCCCTGAACGCTATTTCCCTAAGGGGCTCCATCACCCGCCTAACGTTGGAGCTCCCAATAACCAGCAAGCCTTTGCCCCCGTGTGCCTGCTCGGGCCCTGCTGAAGGAGCGACCACCTGCCCACTGACAGGATGAACGGGGGAGGCCAGCCGGCCAGCCTCCACATTGGCCCTCCGCCTCGAGCGACGCGAGCGCGTTGCAGTCCGCCACCCAACCTGAGGTGAGGGCCGCCGCAACGCGCCGGGTACACCAGAAGGTGCCTCGGCGGCTGAGTCAGCGGACGCAGCAAGCGACACTTGGGGTGTCTCAAGCGACGCGCCAGACCCTCCGCCGTCGCTGCACCTCGAGGCAGCAGCCTGAGAATGCCGGACATTTGCCACACCGAACATTTGCCACACTTGCCCCTTCGCCAGGTAGCGATCCCTCAGGTAAGGGACGCCCTTCCCCGCACTACCTCTGTCCGCTTACAAACCGCCGTCACCACATCTTACTCGATACAACCAATACGTAAGGGACCTTCTTCTTCGACATCTTGGCCAACTACAGAGCTTCTTTTCCGAAATCGAAATATTTATAACTTTTGGGAAACAAAAGCAATACCGACGATTATGTCAGTATGTAATTAGTTCTGCCTAGTATAAATATAGATTCCTCTGTCTGTACGGTAGCTTCCTTTCACACTTACTGATTGCGATAGAAGCAGTCCAGTCGGCATGGGAGCAACAAGAAAGGAACGATGAAACGAGAATGCAAATGTACGCTAATCATTTCTTTTTTATCACTGCATTTGTGCCTACTTTAATTGCTACAACTGCATACCCGAAAGACAATAGGGTAAGAATAAATGGGGATTGGGAATGTTTGAAAAGAAGAACGACATACTCCATATTAATTTACTCTCTAAAAACATTAGTTAATAAAGTGTAGCGGGACCATGTTCAAAACATAACTGAAAACACGTTCACTAAATAGCGATAAGAACATCTATGATTGACATGTCATCTAAAGTCGACTTACAATTTTAAAATGTGAGAAATAAGGAAATGAAGCAATACAGAATGCTACGCTTGTAACGTACGTTGTTGTTCTACATTGTTCAGCTCTGGTATTTACAGGGTCAAAGAGAAAGCATCTTAGGTTCTGGAGGGAAAAGCCTTAATTGTAATTATCTGCACTACAACAGAAACAAGACGGGTAACTTAAGGAAAAATAATGTAAGCTCACAATCGACTTTGAAGCAGATAGTTCCTGTGACTTAGTATGGGCAGAGGTTATATTCGACAACCGGAATAAATTAATAACTGGCTCCTTTTACCGACCCCCTGTCTCAGATGAAACAGTTGCTGAACAGTTCAAAGAAAAGAAAACTTGAGTCTCATCACAAATAGGTACCCTACTCATACAATTACAGTTGGCAGTTACTTCATGTGGTGGTTCACGTGGTTCTGAGCACTATGGGACTTAACATCTATGGTCATCAGTCCCCTAGAACTTAGAACTACTTAAACCTAACTAACCTAAGGACATCACACACATCCATGCCCGAGGCAGGATTCGAACCTGCGACCGTAGCAGTCGCGCGGCTCCGGACTGAGCGCCTAGAACCGCTAGACCACCGCGGCCGGCTGCAGTTACTTCAATCTACCTTCCGCATGTTGACAAAAATACATTTTCATACCCTATTGTAAATAGAAAACAACTTCCGTAATTGTTCTAAATGCTTTTTTAAAATTATTTTTAACAATTAGTTGACGAGGCCATTCAAATTGTAAATGGTTACGAGAACACACTTGACATCTCAGCCACAAATAATCCTGAGCATCACGACGGATACAGGGATTAGTGAACACACAGTCGTAGAGGCGCTCACTTCCGCAACAAAGAAATTCACCAAAACTAAACGCGAAATATATCTATTTATAAAAGCAGCTAAAAATTCGGGTGACGTCTTTCTAAGAGAGTCTACAGTCCTTCCAAACTATGTAAATGAAGACCATATGTGGTTTAAGTTCAAAGAAATAGTATCAACAGCACTCGAGATATTCATACCAAATAAATTAATAAGAGATGGAACTGATGCCCCATGGTACACAAAACACGACAGAAAGCTGTTGCAGGAGCACCGCAAAAGGCACGTATAATTTAGACGAACGCAAAATTTCCAAGATTGGTGAAGTTTTACTGAGGCTCGAAATTTGGTGCGTATTTCAATGCGAGATGCATTTAATAGTTTCCACAACGAAACTCGCTCTACAAATGTGGCGGAAAATCCAAAGAGTTACTGTTTCCATGTTAAGTAAACCAGCGGAAAGGCTCAGTAAGTACCTTTACTGCGCAACAGCGACGGTAGTGTTACTGATGACAGTGCCACTAAAGTGGAGTTAGTAAATGCATTTTCCGAAATTCCTCCACCAAAGAAGACGAAGTAAATATTCCAGAATTCGAAATGAGATCAGCTGCAAACATAATTTGGAAGTAGATGTCTCTGGTGTTGCAAAGCAACTTAAATTACACTGTCAGTGACAGAGGAAATGATCAAATATCTTTTCAAAAAGTCTCTAATGTATAAGAAAAGTAGGTCTAATACATTTGTTTCTGATGTTCTTTAGTAACAATTAATTTTCAGTAGTAAGCGCCTTGCTTTTACTGACCTGTTTAAAGAGAATCAACAACTTAGTAAGAAATTTTAATTTTTAAAGGACTATATCTAAATGTACTTAAGTAGATTTACATCTACTCTAAATGTTTGCAGCTAAACTTAAATAAAAAATATTTGAGGTGCCAAAATTGTCAACCTTAGCATCAGATCAGTTTTGCGATGTCAATTTTAGGTGCAATTCAGAGGTTCAGCTCCCATTTTCTTTTACGAAAACGTATACTATCAGTTTAATAAACCATGATATTTTAGGTGATAGTTGCGATTCTGAAGCTTCAGAAAATTATTTTAGACATCACAATTAATTTAATAGTAAGGCCATAATATTGGAAGGTAGAAAAAAGTTATCTTAACGTGACAACAACAGGGATACTTTGGTGAGGCTTGAAGCACTTTTTAATTTTTACAATAAAGGTTGATTCGCATCACACTTTGCACAGGCTTTGGACCGTGCAAATGATAAATGACCATCTACCATTCTGGCGTGTGTAAAATCAGCCTAATCACTCTGAACTAATGTACACTCTATTTACAATTTCAACTTAATATTAGCTCCGACAATGCTGCTTCAATGTTTTAATAATTTTATCTCAGCAACCTGCGAGGACTAAGTGGTCTTCATAGTTTTTAATACATTATTTTTAACGTATTTTAGTCCAGTTTCTGAATATGGGCAATGGCTTTCAAGCAAGGCCTAATGTTGCCGGTCTCTTCATAATTCTTTACGATTCTCTCTATCCCGTCGTCCAGCTTCAAGTACTTCTTCCTCTTCTTACCGTCAAGATTCATTTCCAATTTCATGTACGTGCAGTTTGTGAGCTCTGCTTCCTTTTTCAAGCACTCCACCAAATAGTTGATTTTAGGGTGAGGGTTTCCAATAATAATATGTACTTTGTTGTGCCACCCTTCAACAGCATTAGTCGTTCGGTGCCTTTTCCCGTATTAGTCCCACATTTCTATTGCGATATCCTCATTCTCTAGCCAGTTATCCACAAAGTAGCCAAAAAATTGAGAGAACCTTCCGTTATCAGGAGCTTCTGCATGAATCTAAATCCATCCATTGCTTACGTCCTCCGGTTTTACAACTGCCAGCGCTGCCCACATGCTGACGTGAAGTCTTAAATCCTCGTTCTAGCGGTACTCCTCAGTTAGACCGAGAACTCGAATTCTTCTCCATAAACTCTTCTTCATATGGAAATAGAATCCATTTATTTCAGTTGTGGGAAAAACTTGACGAATGGCCGGTATCGCAGCTGCCTCAAAGATCACCTTTACTTATTTAGGACACCACTCAGAGACTGCCTGTTTTATCAGACGAAACAGACAAACATACGTGTCTTTCTTCTTATTAGGGAGCAGTGCAAATACAGTAGGAAGAATATTTGTTTCTTTAATCGGGCCTCCTAAGTCTACGTGTATGGTGTAGATCTGTGCAAACTGCTTGCTGCATCTTTAAATGTTCCATCCATAAAAAAGTGGGAACATGTTTTTAAACTTTCTTTTCCTTTGCTTCCACTAAAAATCATTATTCTCACCTCTAATCTATCGTCTTCCAGAAGAGAACTACTGCCATCTCCCATTTTTAATAGATCTTCATGAAGATCAATTTCATAAGAGTTCTTAGGCTCTTGTTGGTTCCCCCACTCTTGACTCCATCGACGACGCATAGATTCTGAATTAGGCATCACTGTAACAAAGTCATAAACTTTATTATGTAGATTTCCCATTTCATCCGGGTATATCTCCGATAACTGTGTAATTTCTTCCCGAGACCTTCTCTTCGCTCTTTCCACTTGCTTTCTCACTTTCAGAGCTGCATCGTCAGGTGGTCCACAGAGATGTTCTAATACGCTCAACACTTCTCTGTTCCTCGAAAGCAGCTTTCCCTTCCAATGATCCGCTTTTCGGCGTAAGCACATCCATATAACAAAACCTTCTTTAGATTCGCTCTGTTTAAGATACGCGTAAGCTTTCTAATGAGCAGGAGGCCTGCCCTTGTTCGTTGTAATAACTTCCATACTGATGGTCACGTTAGGAGCTTCGAAAGCAAACTGGGCGGGCGGGTGAGGAGTAGGAGGAGGAGGAGGGGGACCCAACCCTTCGGAGCAGGTAAAACCGTGGCAAATGTCCGGCGTCGCAACTGTCCGGACACCGCAGCCTGAAGGCGGCTGACCGTGGCCAACAGCACGCTCAGCTGCTCGCGAACCGCGGCCAGTTCCTCCTGCGCCCGCACGCAGCACGCACACAACCCATCCATCCTACTGCTAATATCTAACGACTCCGCGAATTTATACTCTACAGAAATCAGTATTACTCCTCTCAAATACGAGAATACGCAAGGATTTTATGTAATTAAATATGCAAGAGCACAATCACTCCGAAAGAAATTAAGAATCAAACTACAAAACAAATATGAAAGCTAAATATGCGACTCGCTACTGCACTGCTGCTGCACTGATACTTCATCAGCGGCTGCTCAAGGCTCGATGGATCATCTCGTGATCCATCGATATCTTCATCCTTGGGTATCTCTAAACTCGCTATAACTAATCCTTTAGGTGATTGACTTCATCTGTCCCAGAGTTATCAAGCTTTCCAGAATCGTCAGTTCTCCATTGACGTTTGTTATATACGCAACGCGTCTTCGTGTAAAACTATGCATTTCATCTAATACTCATTATTCTGCAGTGGCTCAACCACACATAATTTCTTCTGTGGCATCTACAGATACCCAAATCAACTACCCTGTACCATCAAGTACTTTGTCATACGCAGTTAACTTTAATGTATGTGTATGCAGTTCATTGGGTGATAGTTTAGAAATCGATATACCTTGCGTCATTGAAACATTTACAGCTGTTGGACTCAATCGGAAACAAGTTCTCACCAAGTTCAACTGTGTGCTGTGCAAGATTAATTTTTGAATGATGGCTATCCAGGATATCAAGTCCGAAAATCGCGTAATACCCTTGTCCTACGGTTGGCACTTCCACGTGCTCACAAAAGTCTATAGCTCCTATGCTAGAAATGAGCTGTGTTGTCCCCAACGACACCAGATCATTAGTGCCCACTCCTCGCAGCTTATACCTGGGAGTCTCTAGTCTTCTCCTACCCATGAGGTATAAACTAATTACAGATACATGTGCTCCGGTATCGACCAAAAATTTACATTCCTTGCCATTTACAAAGCCCATCAAACAGCAGTCCGACTCTGCATTAATGTCTGCGGTACTGTGACTTACTGGGAATGTATTCCTATGGCTGAAACGCCTCCTTTTGTGCTTAAAGTTTTTCTTTGTTTATTTCCATTAGCCTGCCTTCTGTTCCCCCACTTATTTGCCTTTTGGCCAAAACGCCAACATCTGAGACAATGCGGTTGATCGTATGGTGCCTTCAAATCCCTTTCCTCCCACAACGATAACAATCCTTTTCAGAGAAAAATATTCGCTTACCATTCGTTCTCTTGTAGCAATATCTGTTTCCTGCAAATGCGTTCCAACACGTAATGCTGCAGCCAAATCCTTTGGATTCTACATTCGTACTCTTCACGAAGACTGCACAGGAATTCCTTGTAAAAACACATCGAGAGCTCTGCCTCCGTGAGCATGACATGATCCACTTCTTGACTTCCTCTCAACTCTTATGTTATCGTATTTGTCTTACGGATTCCATCAGAAAATGTCTCCACAGTCTCATTTGCCTTCTGTATCAACCTACTCAACTTTTATCTAAAAACATCTAGCACTATTCTACTTATAGTATCTCTCACACAAACTGTTCGCTAATTGTTCTAATATACTTACCTTGCTCAACGTTTCGTGATACATAATACATGTCCTGGCTTCACCTGTAAGACATAAACTGGCTATCTGTAGAGTAGTTTCATATGACCAATTGTTCATTCCGGCTGTAGTCAGTACATCGTTAACGAATACCGTTACGTCTTTTGTTGTTTTTCCGGAGAACGATCTGATAAGGTTAGCTATTGAAGGATCCTCTGAAAAGTGGGGCGTTGATACTGGCGACTTAGATTCACTTGAACCTGGCGGTGGCTCTTACACAGCCCGCTGAGATTCTAATTGAGCCATCAGTTCATCAGGGGTATCTTTTGTTGAATATTCTCCTTTAATAATTGTGACACTTGCTCCGTCAGAGTGGTTATACTATCATCAATAGTAGCTGACCTTGTGCCTAGCATTTTTGTGTAGGTTGCTACTATCTTATACTTATTGTGAAAATACATGCTTCCAACAGAGCAACATATACCAAACAAGAAAATTACAGCTTACAACGTACGAAACTAGATTCAACTACTTCTTTTGCCTGATAATCGTGCACGACACTCACTACACTCGTGTGCTGCATGACCATACCATCCAAGAGTGGAACAAGGTTCAGTCTTAGACATAAAAACTGACCGCCGGCCGGCCGCCACTGAGACTAAGTCCGAGTCGTTCACTTTAGGTGGCCAATAAAACTGACCACCCTTGACAACACTTAAGTCCGGCTATCTGCACAATCTGGCAACACTGTAAGACGCGGAAGTGTTAGGAGGAGGTGTTGTCTACTTCCGAGATGTTGTCGGGTTGTGTGAGCCTGTGGTCTAGTGGTAATCGTCGTGCATTCTGTACTTATAGTTGCCTGTTCGCGTCCAACTGTATTTAATTTTGTTACCACATTTTGGTACTCGTCTAAAGTTATGAGTCTGATTGAACATCGAAGATAATTCGCTTCACATTCTACCCACCGGCAATAACAAGTACTTCCAGAAACAATTCAGCAGGGTAGCTCGTGGCTCCGTCGCGATCATAACAGCTTTATGCTCAAGCGTCTCCTCGCGTTCCAAGCGGCTACTGGCCACCGGCCAGACGCCACCCGCCGCCTGAAATCCGGCGCCGCCCATGTGAAAGCAGCGCGACGCTGTCAGTGTATATATCAACTGTCATTTTCGAATTTGAAGTGCTAGTTATCATCTTGCAGTTAAGCATTGGATTTTGCATACTTGAAAAATCATGAACTACGGTTAAGCATTGTAAAATTGAGTCGCAAGTGGAAATAGGTGTAACATTTGCAACACAATATTTGCTTTTGGTATAACAGAGGGGTGAATGCAGAGGAGGCAGCTAGAAAGAATTGAACTCTGTGTGGAGTGAGTGCTTTTGAGAAAAATACGCCAGATCGTTCTGGCATGAATGATTTTCCACATTAAGGAAGTCTCGACTACTGATATACCGTATGTGATGGATTACCATTTAACTATCATATGACATTTGCAGTCAACATGCAACGTGCTGAAGTCTGGTGTAGGAGTACTGCATGCTCTAATTCGAAACAACAAAAATCAACGGAGTGACTATTATTGAAAGTCATCAGGTCGCCCATTGAGCAGTACTGTTACTGGTGACGTGTTATGATGCCTTTATCGTTAACTTCCTAAGAAGAAATGAAAGGCTGAGCCCCACTAAAAGACGTAAACTCGAGCAAAGGGTAGTGTGAACATAATATTTTACATCTTATAGATCCAAAAGTGTGTTTTGGGCTACGAATTATGTCCCAAGGAGTGTGTGCATCACAGCTGGAATTTGTTGCCAACAGCTGATACACGTTTCGGTCGCAGTATAAGAAAATCGAGCAACAAAACTATATCACCTGTGCCACTGCATGATAACGCACTCTGTTGGTTTGAGAAACAAAACTATCCAGAAGATTGATAGGAAAATCGTCTTTCAGGCACTTGTATTGATAGGGAAGTCCTTTCTCAAGCACTTGTCCCTCTAGTCATATACCCGTAATATTTTACCTTTCCCGCTCTTGATTATCAACCGTCAAGGCAATTCATTTCTAGATGAAAATATTCTTAAAACTACACTGGTTTAGTGACATCGTTAGAACCAGTAGGTTTCTAAGGGCGTAAAATTTGTAAATTACTTTAGCATTGTCAAATTGTTTTAGATATCGTGAGAGAAAATTCTGCTGCCGATTAATTTCTCCTTGATGATTACTGTTGCGTTCAGTAAACTAATGAAAAACGCAATTAAAATATTCACTATACTAATACAAATTAAATTCAGCTTACTACAGACACATCACGACGGTAGTCTATCTTAATAAAGCATTAAGTATCTGTAAGACGATTGAGCCTATTTTAATACGTATTAGTAGGATATTACCGACTTTTGACTTCGAAAGGTCTGTGTTTAGTGCATTTCCTGTATCATTCGCAAGTATTATGAAAATGTGGCAGTTCATAGATAAAATTATGTATTCACAACGACAAAAAATATGTCAGCAGAAAACAAAAGTGGCATTATGAATTTGGCAATACCGTAAGGTTTTCGCTCTGACACTAAGGGTTACTGAAGGTAGCAAGACGAATTTTGCTCGAGCGTTGTCTTACGATTCCCTTATTGAGTTTGTATCTACCTGCTTGTAGCTCTGCTACAAAAGAGTTAAAAATCTGGCTTTCAGCGAGTCTCGAAAGGCGAACGAAAGCAGCTTGCACCTGGTAGCCAAGCATGTTACCTGGGAACTGGTTTTTTCCTAAAGTGGGTAGACATCCTTTTGAGGTTGAATTGTTGGCAAATGTTAGTCAGATGTGTGCCGTTGGTGTAAGTGTTTCGGTATGTTGAATTTGTACCAATGATTTTATATAGGTTTTTTTCTGTCCCAAATAGAGAGCTGAACTCTCCCATTAGTATTTTCACGTCATCTTGGTGAATTTTGCTCATAGTTTTGTCGAGTGTGTTTTTGGTGTTTTTCTTATTTTCGATGATGGTGGGGGCATGTGCATTTTTTTTTACTGGGGCTCTGAATGAGCATAGTCATAAGTGGATTGTTGATGGGTGTGATTTCTTTGACTTAGTTGATGACAGATCTGTGTTCGAGAAATGCCATGTCGAAGATTGCCGCGCCTTTCGCTACCTTTTGTTGTATTTTGCTGTTGAAGATGCAGTGGTTCCTGTAATGCAAGGTTTCATTGTCAGTTAGTTGTGGTTATTGAAGAGCAAGGATGAGAATGTTTTGTCCGCAGATTTCTTATGTGAGATTATTTAGTTTTCGTGTTTGGATCAATGTATCGATGTTTAGTTTTCAAATACACGTTTTCTGCTTGTAGGGAAATTTACCAGAGATCTTCGATATTCTCTGCCGTGCTAGCCTGGACTCCCTAGAATCCGAAAATCCAGCTGCCGCCTGTCGACGGGCGAGTTGTGTACCACCTGGGTAAAGTTGACTTTGCTTGCACAGTTCATGGTTCAAATGGCTCTGAGCACTATGGGACTTAAATACTGTGGTCATCAGTCCCCTAGAACTTAGAACTACTTAAACCTAAATAACCTAAGGACATGACACACATCCATGCCCGAGGCAGGATTCGAACCTGCGACCGTAGCAGTCGCGCGGTTCCAAACTGTAGCGCCTAGAACCGCTCGGCCACTCCAGCCGGCTCACAGTTCATGTTTTCTTGTGTTTCATTGGTTTGGCCTGGGTGATACCAGGACCTAACAGGACTAGAGGGTGTTGAAGCCTTTGAAAGCAAATATTTTCATCCGAGCTCATTGAGCTAACAGACAGTGACCAGAGTAGGGGTGATCTTCACTCAGACGTGTCTTGATTTTGGGTTCAACGAGTTGAGTAGCCGTTCAGGATTGTGTTAGTATTTGGTTCACCCCAAGTACTTGATTTCCTCGGTACCACTCATATGGGGGATGCTTTCCCCTATCCACCACACGGGATTATTATTATTATTATTTTTATTATTATTATTATTATCATTCTGTCATCAGCAAATCCGATATGGTGTATCTTCCCACCACTGAAATAGATCTGTATTGTTCGATTCAATATTTCCATCACATAAATATGGGTTATAATTATGTGACATTGCTGCTAGTAGACATATTTCACACATTTTCATAGGCAGTTGCTAAATGTTACTCCATCAAAGGAATTATGCGCGCAGAATTGTTGCAATACAGACGTTCAAATTATCCGATTTCTGCAATTTCATTTCGATACCAGATCGTTCTAATCGGGTTCAGCCAGTCAGTCTTAATGTGGATATCCGACTACGGCTCTCACCATATGATAGACTGGGTAAACCACATTCTTAATCGGACTGTTGAATCTAGATCACTTAACTATGACACGGCCTGAATTCTTGAACACTATGGTAAATAATAATACAATGTGCTTATTACAAATGCGTTATTTAAAAATAAATATATGAAGTAACGAGATAACAGTTTATTTACAGGAGCAGAGCCCCATCCATCATAGCAGAGCAGTGCGATCACCGAACATCAACCAGATAGAGAATATGTGGGCAGAGGTAACAAGGTCATTGCCATGTGGACCTATAAATGCAAGCGACTTTTGGACGAATATACACTCCTGGAAATTGAAATAAGAACACCGTGAATTCATTGTCCCAGGAAGGGGAAACTTTATTGACACATTCCTGGGGTCAGATACATCACATGATCACACTGACAGAACCACAGGCACATAGACACAGGCAACAGAGCATGCACAATGTCGGCACTAGTACAGTGTATATCCACCTTTCGCAGCAATGCAGGCTGCTATTCTCCCATGGAGACGATCGTAGAGATGCTGGATGTAGTCCTGTGGAACGGCTTGCCATGCCATTTCCACCTGGCGCCTCAGTTGGACCAGCGTTCATGCTGGACGTGCAGACCGCGTGAGACGACGCTTCATCCAGTCCCAAACATGCTCAATGGGGGACAGATCCGGAGATCGTGCTGGCCAGGGTAGTTGACTTACACCTTCTAGAGCACGTTGGGTGGCACGGGATACATGCGGACGTGCATTGTCCTGTTGGAACAGCAAGTTCCCTTGCCGGTCTAGGAATGGTAGAACGATGGGTTCGATGACGGTTTGGATGTACCGTGCACTATTCAGTGTCCCCTCGACGATCACCAGTGGTGTACGGCCAGTGTAGGAGATCGCTCCCCACACCATGATGTCGGGTGTCGGCCCTGTGTGCCTCGGTCGTAAGCAGTCCTGATTGTGGCGCTCACCTGCACGGCGCCAAACACGCATACGACCATCATTGGCACCAAGGCAGAAGCGACTCTCATCGCTGAAGACGACACGTCTCCATTCGTCCCTCCATTCACGCCTGTCGCGACACCACTGGAGGCAGGCTGCACGATGTTGGGGCGTGAGCGGAAGACGGCCTAACGGTGGGCGGGACCGTAGCCCAGCTTCATGGAGACGGTTGCGAATGGTCCTCGCCGATACCCCAGGAGCAACAGTGTCCCTAATTTGCTGGGAAGTGGCGGTGCGGTCCCCTACGGCACTGCGTAGGATCCTACGGTCTTGGTGTGCATCCGTGCGTCGCTGCGGTCCGGTCCCAGGTCGACGGGCACGTGCACCTTCCGCCGACCACTGGCGACAACATCGATGTACTGTGGAGACCTCACGCCCCACGTGTTGAGCAATTCGGCGGTACGTCCACCCGGCCTCCCGCATGCCCACTATACGCCCTCGCTCAAAGTCCGTCAACTGCACATACGGTTCACGTCTACGCTGTCGCGTCATGCTACCAGTGTTAAAGACTGCGATGGAGCTCCGTATGCCACGGCAAACTGGCTGACACTGACGGCGGCGGTGCACAAATGCTGCGCAGCTAGCGCCATTCGACGGCCAACACCGCGGTTCCTGGTTTGTCCGCTGTGCCGTGCGTGTGATCATTGCTTGTACAGTCCTCTCGCAGTGTCCAGAGCAAGTATGGTGGGTCTGACACACCGGTGTCAATGTGTTCTTTTTTCCATTTCCAGGAGTGTAGAAAACGTATAGCGGGAAATAAGCCATCACGCTACACTATCGACGAGTTAATGAAATCAATCCTCCTACGCCTTCGAGAAATCTTATGTAATGATGGTAGGTGGGTTGGTTACTAAAAGTATACTAGTCCACAAACCCATGTGGACAATTATCTGATAATCGGTCATGCTTTGCTTTGTCGCAGTTCTTTAGCATACAAGTCTATTTACTTTCAGTCTCCTTGATTGGTGTATGTGTTGTTCAACACACAGTAGTCGTCACCCTCACTGGAATCAATGACTGTTTGTTTGTGTGTGTGTGTGTGTGTGTGTGTGTGTGTGTGTGTGTGTGTGTGTGTTTTCGTGATCACGCACAACCTGAATCAATAATGTTAATATTAGAGAGACAACCAACAATAAATATTGCATCAAATATGACTGTAAAGTTTTTTAATGCGATGGGAAGTTACAAACTGAATTTTTACCCAACCCACGTCCTGCATATCACGTTGAGTAAGTAAGATGTATTAACTCCATAGTATCGTTGACAGAGAGAGTGCGCTCTTGTTGTCGAGGCTCCCGACAAGTGCAGCGTTTAGCAGTGCCCAATGCCGCCGCGATTTGTTTATGTTGGCTGAGCGTGGACACTGCAGCAGACGCTTCGCCATAAACAGAAAGAAATCACGTTGGCTCTGACTGCAGTGAGCGGATATCAATGCCTGCGTGTTCTTGTAATAACCAACGTGAGACTCTCTTCACAGGTGCCATGGAGCAATTCCAACGGGTATCATGTCATTCGTCATCAGAATATTAACCAGTGATGAAATGTCCACTCTATTTGAATCCCAAGAAAATAGGAACCTTTTCACAAAGGAATGTGACGTGATATCAAAATTTATCCAACATACTAAAATTAACTGCAAAAAACGGCTCTGAGCACTATGGGACTTAACATCTATGGTCATCAGTCCCCTAACTAACCTAAGGACATCACACAACACCCAGTCATCAAGAGGCAGAGAAAATCCCTGACCCCGCCGGGAATCGAACCCGGGAACCCGGGCGCGGGAAGCGAGAATGCTACCGCACGACGACGAGCTGCACACTAAACCTAACTAACCCAAGGACATCACACACATCCATGCGCGAGGCAGGCGGCCGAGCGAAACTCGTTCAAGGTCACCCGCCTTCTAAAGCGTGCATGAAGACAGCCATGTTGCGATACCCACCCAGAACGCTACCGCACGACGACGAGCTGCACACTAAACCTAACTAACCCAAGGACATCACACACATCCATGCTTGAGGCAGGCGGCCGAGCGAAACTCGTTCAAGGTCACCCGCCTTCTAAAGCGTGCATGAAGACAGCCATGTTGTGATACCCACCCAGCTCCCCAGGGGTCGGAACCCCTGCAACCCATAGAAGATAAATAATATAAATTATGTGAATTAGTGTTTTGTTCTTTTTTTAAAAAAAAATCTCACGAGATAGAACGAACAGATCACACTTTATTAAACAACTAATATAGACTAAAATAATCTTAAGCACAAAAAGTAGAGTTAATAGAGATAAAGATTAAAAGAATCCAAAAATTAAAATAAGAAGACAATTAAAATGAGCGGTCGCGTGGTTCCAGACTGTAGCGCCTAGAACCGCTCGGCCACTCTGGCCGGCAAAATTAACTGCAGGGCTTTCATGTACGCAGTAGTAGCACACAAGGAAATATTATGTCTTGGAAGCGTATTTTTCATTTCCTCTTCTCATATCAACGCCCTTGTTTTAGTATGAAGTGAGAAAACAAACACGAAAAACTAAAGTTCCTGAGAAGCATATGTCATTTTCTCTTCTCATATCATAGCTTCTGTTTTAGTATGAAGTAAAAAAATAAAAAGTTTAGGGTTCTGAAGCATAATATGACGCCAGATTCTTATCGTAGGCGCTATCGGAAACGCAAAAGGCAGGGAGCTGTCCATTCTTTTGTCCAACAGTCTGTTTCCTTTCATGCATTACTCCCGCTCGGAGATTCTTATTTAAGGACTTGTGGGCATCAAGTTCATCAGCAGAATAAGCTTTATGTTATTGTGCTAATTACGGTATGGAAAAAATGTAACAAAGACGAGTTCCCCTAGAGCAGTGAGGATATTTGCACATGTCTGTATTCAGCAACGACTGCCAGCTGCCAAAGCACTTCACAGAATCCATGCGGCAGGCAACATAACTGTGCATGTACAGGGTGTTTCAAAAATGACCGGTATATTTGAAACGGCAATAAAAACTAAACGAGCAGCGATAGAAATACACCGTTTGTTGCAATATGCTTGGGACAACAGTACATTTTCAGGCAGACAAACTTTCGAAATTACAGTAGTTACAATTTTCAACAACAGATGGCGCTGCGGTCTGGGAAACTCTATAGTACGATATTTTCCACATATCCACCATGCGTAGCAATAATATGGCGTAGTCTCTGAATGAAATTACCCGAAACCTTTGACAACGTGTCTGGCGGAATGGCTTCACATGCAGATGAGATGTACTGCTTCAGCTGTTCAATTGTTTCTGGATTCTGGCGGTACACCTGGTCTTTCAAGTGTCCCCACAGAAAGAAGTCACAGGGGTTCATGTCTGCCGAATAGGGAGGCCAATCCACGCCGCCTCCTGTATGTTTCGGATAGCCCAAAGCAATCACACGATCATCGAAATATTCATTCAGGAAATTAAAGACGTCGGCCGTGCGATGTGGCCGGGCACCATCTTGCATAAACCACGAGGTGTTCGCAGTGTCGTCTAAGGCAGTTTGTACCGCCACAAATTCACGAAGAATGTCCAGATAGCGTGATGCTGTAATCGTTTCGGATCTGAAAAATGGGCCAATGATTCCTTTGGAAGAAATGGCGGCCCAGACCAGTACTTTTTGAGGATGCAGGGACGATGGGACTGCAACATGGGGCTTTTCGGTTCCCCATATGCGCCAGTTCTGTTTATTGACGAAGCCGTCCAGGTAAAAATAAGCTTCGTCAGTAAACCAAATGCTGCCCACATGCATATCGCCGTCATCAATCCTGTGTACTATATCGTTAGCGAATGTCTCTCGTGCAGCAATGGTAGCGGCGCTGAGGGGTTGCCGCATTTGAATTTTGTATGGATAGAGGTGTAAACTCTGGCGCATGAGACGATACGTGGACGTTGGCGTCATTTGGACCGCAGCTGCAACACGGCGAACGGAAACCCGAGGCCGCTGTTGGATCACCTGCTGCACTAGCTGTGCGTTGCCCTCTGTGGTTGCCGTACGCAGTCGCCCTACCTTTCCAGCATGTTCATCCGTCACGTTCCCAGTCCCTTGAAATTTTTCAAACAGATCCTTTATTGTATCGCTTTTCGGTCCTTTGGTTACGTTAAACCTCCATTGAAAACTTCGTCTTGTTGCAACAACACTGTGTTCTAGGCGGTGGAATTCCAACACCAGAAAAATCCTCTGTTCTAAGGAATAAACCATGTTGTCTACAGCACACTTGCTCGTTGTGAACAGCACACGCTTACAGCAGAAAGACGATGTACAGAATGGCGCACCCACAGACTGCGTTGTCTTCTATATCTTTCACATCACTTGCAGCGCCATCTGTTGTTGAAAATTGTAACTACTGTAATTTCGAAAGTTTGTCCGCCTGAAAATGTACTGTTGTCCCAAGCATATTGCAACAAACGGTGTATTTCTATCGCTGCTCGTTTAGTTTTTATTGCCATTTCAAATATACCGGTCATTTTTGAAACACCCTGTACTTCAGACTTCATCCAGTAAGATGTCAGGAGATGGACGGAAACGTCAAATTAACGTCGCTTTCCGAGTCGTATTCAATCCAGAATGAGGTGTTATTAAGGTAGTTGAGGGTTCTAGCAATTACACTTTAATAATTCCCATACGAGTATTCCGATAACCAAAAGAACTCGTTAGTGTGAAACCATCGGGAACTGCATTAATATCAAACCGCAAGAACTTGAGACAATACGTGGACTCTTCTCTTCGCTGGGTGACCTATTTCTGTTATTTACGATTCTCTCCGTCCTAGGCGTAAGGCAAATAGAACTTCACATTCATGAGGCGCTTTCCGCTATTCTTGACAAACATCAGCAACTTGTAATCACTGCAAGTTACAACTGTGTGATGATAATGATACAGGTTGTCAGTAGTTGTGGTGGTGTTGTTGTCAAACTGCTTACAGTAACGTTAATAGTGGCGCACATAATTTAGCGCTGACTACCTACTTAAGTAAAGATAGTGTTGCGGCGTAGTAGCTTCTCTTTATTTGTCATCAGCTTGAGTAATCCGATTTAACGAAGATAGTACTCCATTCGCGAGCTGCTAATGATACAGTATGACTACAGAGATCATCGTGCGGGAATTACATTAATTCTGCAGTGAATTGTTTAACAAATATTACCCTCAGCTATGCAGCTGGAATGACCTATTACACAGGTACTCCATGTCGTACTTGGTTAAGTGATCAGTTCACTGCAATCCTGCTTCTGCTGTTCGTAAATACTTGTATACTGACCATTTGTTATTTGACTAAATATGCGCTAGAATCTGATTCACATGTATATGACATGGGTTAGCGCCGTCACAAAGCAATGACTAAGGGCTGTATGCCATTGAATTCCCGTTACATTCATGCAAGACAAATGTTCGCAAATCACCTATATTGCCTCAAAAACAATTGCATCTTAAATATCAAAGGACCGACGTCCACACTGTCACAGCTCATTGAAATACAGCAACGACGGCAGATGAAAATTTGTGACCGACTGGGCTTTGAACCTATACCTCCTGCTTACTAGACAGACATGCTGACCACTGCACATTTTTTTTCTTTGTTTTAAGTTTGAGAATTTCAGCACCAGGTAGGCGGAGGCAAAGAGGGCAGGGGTAAGATCCGAGGCCTGGCCACAATGCCTCCCCCATGCCTGTCACTGAGTAGTTGCATTATTCCCATGTATTCCATGTTTGTTCCCATATATGCCTTAAATTGTAGAACAGAATTGAAGAAGTAATTAAGGTAAAATAAATTACAGATTGCCGCCTCCAATGGCGTGCGTTCCTTGTAGAACATAACTTATAACAGTGAAAAGGGTGACGGAAAAAAACATAACAAACATTCATTCAGAATTATATTCACAATTTAAGTTATTGTGCATGGGATGCATATGAGGCCTGTAAGGAAGCCATAGATGTTTCAACAAATGAAAGAAATTTCCGAGCTGGAGGGGTTTTGCCTAATTAGAACAGTTCTGATTTTAGAGCCAACATAAAATAAGATTCCAGGAATAAAAAAAAGTGAATGAATAGTATTCTGCTTCTAATCAATAAAACTGTCCACTTCTTTGTAGCCCACATAAAGCAATTGATAAAAAAAATTTGAATCCATTCCTTGTATTTGTTATTCTTCTTCAGCTTAAAATGATCTTCTGCAATGTAAAACATGTACTCTTCTCAGGTCAAAGTTTTGTTTGTTAAGACGTAAAACACAAACTGTCTAAGAAGCCACGAATAACTGTTATTCTTTGCGGATGGGTAACATTTCCAGTCAGGTTGTAAAGCTTCAGTTATCGGTATACGATTTTCTGCGGTTCTGCTGATAGTGCTAATTTCTTCTTAGTCTAGTTCCAAATTCTGATTCTATTTCCACATAAGAAGATATGTGCTACAGTTTCTACAAGCCGACATTAGTCGCAGTATGGAGATGGTCTCAATTTGATTTTCCTCAATCGTTCCGCTGTGGGTACGGTTTCGTTTACAACAACATCGTGCAATAACACTAACTCTAGTTTATAGAATTTTATTGTTGATAGTTTTACAGACATTCATCCAGTTTTTAGTAAGTTAATTTACCGGAATTGGGCTGTGAAGGCGATGTCTGGTAATATAATCATTGTCAGTTCTAGTGTTGGTTTGTGCTGGTGGAAGTCTTATACAGCTCCAATCGCCATATTAATTTCTGACGTAATCTAGGGTGGCATCTATATGTGCTACATTAACAGGGGCGTTCCTGTCCCCAGGATCTAACGACAGGAACAAAAGTTTCGTGATGCCTGACTTAGTGGCATGTATTAGTTTAAAAGCACGTCTTTAATTCCAAGTCTTCCGTTTTGCCTCTGCAAAATCGCCGTGTGGAAAGATACTTTGAAGATTTTTGTTTCCCCACATACCAAGAGGCTACAGCTGGTATTTTATGCGCGGTGACCTGCGGTATCGATAAGACTGCTGCGACATGATATATTTTGCTAAGTATATATGTATTTATAAACTGAACTTTCTGCAGTCGGTCTAACGATCGCATGTCGTGGTCCTTCAACAAGGTCCCGACGACATTAAGTTTCCGCTCCCAATTGTTCGTAGCCATGCGCTCGGGATTTGCCCTTAACCACAATCCGAGTTGGAGTCTCTTCAGTTACACCTAACCAGTGCACACCTATTGCACTATTGTAAGAACCGAGATGCAGTATTTTGGATTTAAAATTTTGTAAATTTGTGGTAAGATCTTATGGGACCAAGCTGCTTAGGTCAAATGTCCCTAAGCTTACACACTACTTAATCTAACTTAAACTAACTTACGCTATGGACAACGCACACACCCATGCCGGAGGGAGGACTCGAACCTCCGACGGTGGGCACTGTCGGGATACAGCACCCAACCTCTCTGCAGCACCTATCTACACAAGCTCCTCGTCAGACGCGAATTCCCATCTTTGCCGCATACCACATGAGCACCTCCCTCCCCCCCCCCCCCCCCCCCGTCGTCCATTATTCCACTCGATCGCGGCCACACTGTATTCCCGCGAGGGTTCGGACGATGACGTGCGTCTAGCACTGAAAACTTTCGATGACCCGTCGAGACCCAAATAATTATACAGGATGTTTCAGGAATAATAGTAAATATTGTAGGAGGTGGCAGTATAGACAAATCTCAGGAAAAACGCCATATAACATATGTCCAATTTTTATGGCGTACATATAGCTGGGTTCAACGCATTTTCGTTTCGTATTTTGGTCCTTACAGGACCCAGTTGTCTACACTTCCTTGAAAATGAGCTTCCAGTGTTATTGGAAGAGGTTCATTTGGCTACAAGAATGCGTATGTTCCTCCAGCATGACGGGGCTCCTGCACATTCTAGCCGTCAGGTAACACATTATCCAAACCTAACATTTCCCTGAAGATGGATCAGTTGGCCTTCAAGGTCCCCAGACCTTATCTCTTTGTATTTTTGCCTGCGGGGACGGTTAAAGGCGAAGTCTACAAAGAAAAAGTAAACCCTAGAGCCGATTTGATCATTCGGATTATAAATAATTCAGCCCTCGTAAAAGAACGCAAAGACGATCTCAGAAGAGCTACACATGGTGTTATCAAGAGAAGTCAAATGTGCATTGACGTTGGTGGGGAAATTTTTGAAAATCAACTTTGAACGTCCTCATTTGCCTTTGCTTTGAGTTTGTTAGGGTTACGCACTAACAGCTGTATCTCTGTACTCAATAAAAAGTGGACGCATCCATATGGAATTTTTTTATGCAATCCGTCTGTACTACCACCTGCTAAAATATGTACTATTCGTCCTGAAACACATGGATATGTGTGTGGTGTCTGTTCTTGCGGACATGTCCTAAAGAAAAGACACTACGAATCCGGGTTCGAACCTGGTCAGGTACAAATTTTCATCTGATACCGTTGTTCTATTTTAACACCCATGACAGCCTGGACATCTGTCCTTCCATATTTAATTGATTAACAAGGCTGCCTATTTCGATTCCTAGTGTCTGTTCTTTCGGAAATGTCCGAAAGAACAGACACACACACACAAACACACACACACACACACACACATTTTTATCTTAAGTGCTATTCGGAAAACGTGATAGTGCCGGACTGGACCTGCATCAACCTACTCATTTCACTAGATATAGTTGTAATTTTCTGAACAATTCCCGTTTAATAAGTGACAGCAACAGTGTCTCTCATCGTTTACTTTGTTGGAAACCTGCTTCTTTCTGCCCTAGCCTATACTACAGCAATGAGTGATTGCTCACATTCCTGATACCTCACTGGACGTGCTACTGCAACTGTAGCCAGACATTCAAATCACGCTGGAAAAGTATGTTTCAAGTCAGATGGTTTTGGTCCTCCCCTACTGTCACTGAAAACGATCACAACGAAATTAAGTATAGGAATCCTATAAAACCCTTGAGTTCATACTGCAGTGTTGTGCAGATGAAAAAAAGTTGTTTTTCACAATTATCAGATGACAGATGGAATTTGTCAGATTCCACTAACTAAGACTTGGTTCACAGGCGCTTTTCTGCCACTTATTGTAACTGTTTTTTGAATGTTAGAGCTGGAAGAATAGAAACATCAAATTTTCGCCATATGGAGTGTTCGAATTCACCTTAAGTCTTCACGTTTCGAGCAAAGGCACAATATCCGTCAGAAAAGCTGACAACAGGCCATGCCTGTCTTCTGGCGGATGTGTCAGTGACAGTGATCTCAATAACAATATTGTACAGCAAAGATACATTGCTAACTCAACCACTGGAGAAGCTCCAAAATCGTGAATCATGACTGGTGAATACGCTTTCAAGGTTTCGGTCCGATTAAGACAGTAAAACACTAATAATTGTCGCAGTTATTAATTTATGGCATTTAGTTTGCATTCAGTGCATCGATGTATTACAAGTAATTGCACTCTAGCCCCTAAACCTAGTTACAGAGATGTGAATAAGACTCATTGAAATATAATGAGGATCTTACGGCCCTTGCCATCCGCAACTTTGAAACGCAGCTATAGTCACTTCCGAGGTCACTCACAGAACACATCAGCTGGTATCCTTCCTAGCAGTATAACTGAAACTTGGCAACAGCGCAGATTATGTTTGGCAACTCTGTGACCGACGAGTTACTTCCTTGATGGCACAGAACTATCCTGCTAAATTCACTTGATATTATCGTGTCATTTCATACTGTGAGTGATTTTCTCTTGAGATGTGACATAAAAATATCAGTTAATGCTTTTGAGTCAACGAAAGTCGTTCCACACGGGAAATACAACTACTCTCGTCTCTTATGTTGCGATTTATCTGCCAGAGGGGCTACTCAGCCAATAAGTACGCCAAAGACAGCGCACCTGTTCGCTAGCTCCTAGGTAACGTTCTTGCCAGTCAGGTGCACGCTTCCGTTGTTCGCCTTTCGAGATTCACTGAAGGATGGATTTTTAATTATTTTGTAGCACAGCTACAAGCAGGCAGATACAAACTCAATAAGGGAATCGTAAGACAACGCTCGAGCAAAATTCGTCTTGCTACTTTCAGTAACCCTTAGTGTCAGAGCGAAAACCTTACGGTACTGCCAAATTCATAATGCCACCTTTGTTTTCTGCCGACATATTTTTTGTTGTTGTGAATACATACTTTTATCTATGAACTGCCACATTTTCATAATACTTGCGAATGATACAGGAAATGAAGTAAATACAGACCTTTTCGAAGTCAAAAGACGGTAATATCCAACTAAATCGTGTTAAAATAGGCTCCATCGTCTTACAGATACATAATGCTTTATTAAGATAGACTACCGTCGTGATGTGTCTGTAGTAAGCTGAATTTAATTTTTGATCGATCAAGAGCGGGAAAGGTAAAATTTTATGGGCATATGACTAGAGGGACAAGTGCTTGAGAAAGGACTTCCCTATCAATACAAGTGCCTGAGAGACGACTTTCCTATCTATCTTCCGGATAGTTTTGTTTCTCAGATCAACAGAGTGCGTTATCATGCAGTAGCACAGGTGATGTAGTTTTGTTGCTCGATTTTCTTACACTGCGACCGAAACGTGTCTCAGCTGTTGGCAACAAATTCCAGCTGTGATGCACACACTCCTTGGGACAGAATTCGTAGCCCAAAACACACTTTTGGATCTATAAGGTGTAAAATACACTCCTGGAAATTGAAATAAGAACACCGTGAATTCATTGTCCCAGGAAGGGGAAACTTTATTGACACATTCCTGGGGTCAGATACATCACATGATCACACTGACAGAACCACAGGCACATAGACACAGGCAACAGAGCATGCACAATGTCGACACTAGTACAGTGTATATCCACTTTTCGCAGCAATGCAGGCTGCTATTCTCCCATGGAGACGATCGTAGAGATGCTGGATGTAGTCCTGTGGAACGGCTTGCCATGCCATTTCCACCTGGCGCCTCAGTTGGACCAGCGTTCGTGCTGGACGTGCAGACCGCGTGAGACGACGCTTCATCCAGTCCCAAACATGCTCAATGGGGGACAGATCCGGAGATCTTGCTGGCCAGGGTAGTTGACTTACACCTTTTAGAGCACGTTGTGTGGCACGGGATACATGCGGACGTGCATTGCCCTGTTGGAACAGCAAGTTCCCTTGCCGGTCTAGGAATGGTACAACGATGGGTTCGATGACGGTTTGGATGTACCATGCACTATTCAGTGTCCCCTCGACGATCACCAGTGGTGTACGGCCAGTGTAGGAGATCGCTCCCCACACCATGATGCCGGGTGTTGGCCCTGTGTGCCTCGGTCGTATGCAGTCCTGATTGTGGGGCTCACCTGCACGGCGCCAAACACGCATACGACCATCATTGGCACCAAGGCAGAAGCGACTCTCATCGCTGAAGACGACACGTCTCCATTCGTCCCTCCATTCACGCCTGTCGCGACACCACTGGAGGCGGGCTGCACGATGTTGGGGCGTGAGCGGAAGACGGCCTAACGGTGTGCGGGACCGTAGCCCAGCTTCATGGAGACGGTTGCGAATGGTCCTCGCCGATACCCCAGGAGCAACAGTGTCCCTAATTTGCTGGGAAGTGGCGCTGCGGTCCCCTACGGCACTGCGTAGGATCCTACGGTCTTGGCGTGCATCCGTGCGTCGCTGCGGTCCGGTCCCAGGTCGACGGGCACGTGCACCTTCCGCCGACCACTGGCGACAACATCGATGTACTGTGGAGACCTCACGCCCCACGTGTTGAGCAATTCGGCGGTACGTCCACCAGGCCTCCCGCATGCCCACTATACGCCCTCGCTCAAAGTCCGTCAACTGCACATACGGTTCACGTCCACGCTGTCGCGGCATGCTACCAGTGTTAAAGACTGCGATGGAGCTCCGTATGCCACGGCAAACTGGCTGACACTGACGGCGGCGGTGCACAAATGCTGCGCAGCTAGCGCCATTCGACGGCCAACACCGCGGTTCCTGGTGTGTCCGCTGTGCCGTGCGTGTGATCATTGCTTGTACAGCCCTCTCGCAGTGTCCGGAGCAAGTATGGTGGGTCTGACACGCCGGTGTCAATGTGTTCTTTTTTCCATTTCCAGGAGTGTATTATGTTCACACTACCCTTTGCTCAAGTTTACGTCTTTTAGTGGGGCTCAGCCTTTCATTTCTTCTTAGGAAGTTAACGATAAAGGCATCATAACACGTCACTAGTAACAGTACTGCATTGGAATGCTCAATGGGCGACCTGATGACTTTCAATAATAGTCACTCCGTTGATTTTTGTTGTTTCGAATTAGAGCATGCAGTACTCCTACACCAGACTTCAGCACGTTGCCTGTTGACTGCAAATGTCATATGATGGTTAAATGGTAGTCCATCACATACGGTATATCAGTAGTCGAGACTTCCTTAATGTGGAAAATCATTCATGCCAGAACGATCTGGCGTATTTTTCCCAAAAGCACTCACTCCACACAGAGTTCAATTCTTTCTAGCTGCCTCCTCTGCATTCACCCCTCTGTTATACCAAAAGCAAATATTGTGTTGCAAATGTTACACCTATTTCCACTTGCGACTCAATTTTACAATGCTTAACTGTAGTTCATGATTTTCAAGTACGAAAAATCCAATGCTTAGCTGCAAGATGATAAGTAGCACTTCAAATTCAAAAATGACAGTTGATATATAGACTGACAGCGTCGCGCTGCTTTCACATGGGCGGCGCCGGATTTCAGGCGGCGGGTGGCGTCTGGGCGGTGGCCGGTAGCCGCTGCAGCGCGAGGAAACGCTCGAGCGTAAGCTGTTATGATCGCGACGCAGCCACGAGTTGTCCTGCGGAATTGTTTCTGGGAGTACTTGTTATTGCCGGTGGGTAGAATGTGAAGCGAATTATCTTCGATGTTAAATCAGACGAGGGCCGAAATGTGGTAAAAAAATTAAACACAGCTGGACGCAAACAGGTGACTATAAGTTTAGAATGCACGACGATTACCACTAGACCACATGCTCACACAGCCCGACAACATCTCGGAAGTAGACAACACGTCCTCCTAACACTTCCGCGTCTTACAGTGTTGCCAGATTGTGCAGATGGCCCGACTTAGAGTTGTCACGGGCGGTTAGTTTTATTGGCCACCTTAAGTGAACGACTCGGACTTATGGCCGAGTGCACCAACCCCGGTCAAAAAGCATGATAACCAAGGTCCCGCAATCATGGTTAAAAGTAAATCGCGTTTAAAATGTTTCTGCAGTGCACCTACATTAATCGCTGGTCAGCAAACCGTCGTCAGCCAACTGTGCATTTGACCGCTGTAAACTCTCTACATTGTAATGGAACGTGCCCTGGCGACGCAAAGATGTTAGTAAACATGAAATTGCACAGATAATCGCTGGTGCCACATTCTATCTTTGCTGTTTTTTCCGTCGACAAGTAGAAGTGTGTATACGTACCTCGGTACCTATTTCTGATCTGTTGGTTTCTTTTTTGGAGAATAATGGAGAATAAAAGAAGAATATCGAATTTCTTGAAGTACGAGATAGATGTACTTCTTGAACTGGTGGGTGCAAATGCATCCGTTCTTGAAAATAAGAAAACCGACGGCTGCAGCTTAAAAGAAAAACAGGCAATGTGGCCCCATGTGGAGGCGCAATTTAATTCTATTCCTGGTAAGTTTACTCATAAATGAATAACTTTTCTAGGTTCATCGTAAGCGTAGGATACGGCACACACTGGCTTTTAGTTTGAAATTTGAAACTGTTATTGGCGTACCACTGAAATACGTGATAGGACTATGTACATTTACGGTTGGGATTGTTTTGTTAGTTTTAAATTTAAAATCCAATGCCGTGCTACTGTTAACTACATATTATGTGATTAACGGAAGCTTTTATGTTGAAAATTGTGAACATACGTTTCTCATTTAGCCCTGTGGCTTATTCTTCATATATGCCTATACCACTTTCTTTTTAATGAACTGATATGTATACAAAAGCCATACACAGATCTTAGATTTTTATTGCAGTTATAAGTTAAGAGCCTCAGAATGCAAAATGGACATATGAATGTAAATAATATAAGAATTAATTTATGGTACTACAAACTACGACATTTATTTAATTTCAGGTGTGACAAAAAGATCCCGTGACAGGCTGAAAACCTGTTGTGAAAACAAGAAAAGAAGACTTCGAAAAGACCTTGCAGAAGAAAAGGTAGAAGTGTATAAAACAGGTGGGGGAAGCCTACCCAAAAAACCAAGATCCATGATCGGGCTGAACTATTAGAAATTGTTGGTTCCTCAATGAAACCGTTAACAAATGCATACGATTCCGATGCACAGTTTAGCATGATTGTGGATGTTGTCAACATGGAGTGCAGTGCAGTGCAAGCCGGCCGCGGTGGCCGTGCGGTTCTGGCGCTGCAGTCCGGAACCGCGAGGCTGCTACGGTCGCAGGTTCGAATCCTGCCTCGGGCATGGGTGTGTGTGATGTCCTTAGGTTAGTTAGGTTTAAGTAGTTCTAAGTTCTAGGGGACTTATGACCTAAGATGTTGAGTCCCATAGTGCTCAGAGCCATTTGAACCATTTTTTGAGTGCAGTGCAGTGAGAACACGCCACCTGCTTCAGTTGTCGAGTTAGCAGAGTGCACACAACCTAGCACTTCCCACACACCTGTCGTAATACAAAGTAAAGAGACACCAAATAATGTTCTGGTGGATGTCACCCAGCTGCAATCTGTTTCACAGTCTCCTGATCAACCAAATGAAATCATTTGCACGCCGAAAAATACATGGCATCGTCGCAGGATGCCTGCAAAACCAAAGCCATCAGGTTCGGGAACAGTAATCGAAAATGTGTGCAAGAAGAGAGTGGAACTACTGGATGCCCAATTACACATGATGAAGGCAGAGCACCAAAAGGAGCTGAGGATTAAAAATTTAAAGACTCTGGTCCTGAAAGAAAAACTAAAATACTGGAAGAAGAAAAATGCCAGTGACACGTGACTTTTCTTTCCTGTGACAGTGAATTTTTGTAATTTTTTGTGCTGTGTTGTATTGTATCTAATGTATTAAAGTTGTCTCACAGTTCAAATTGTTTCTCTGTTTTTGTCCTGTCAGTGATACTGCTACTATCCTAGTTGTTGTCTGTCTAATATCTGCTTACAGCTTATTTGGTCTGAACTAAGTTTCATCCAATCACTTAAAATTAGAATTACTTCATATATAAAAACAGATTAGCAACACTGCACTTTACACAAGTAAGCTACACGTCAGTTGCAGGCCTGCAGCCATAACTTCAGGTGCCAATTTCTACTTAAATGACTTAACAATGAGGTAGACTGTTAGTGAAACAAAATAATAGCAATAAAACATCCTTGTTACTCTAATTTTGGAATGAACATATGTGCTGTAACAGTTATATACATGAGGCCCAATGTTATCATGTTTTGCATTATTTATACCAGAAATATCCTAACATATTAAATTATGAGGGAAAGTGCTCCAAATCATAATTTTGTGTGTGCCATTTTCCGTGCAATACTCTGCACCTGTTAATGTTTATAATGTCAGCCCATAACTTTTATCACAACAAAATTTGTAGCAAGATATTTTCAGAAATGCGTTCCTATGATGGGTCACTGTTTTCTGTTATAGTAATCATAGCATGTGTGGCTTTCTTAGCAATACTCTGCACCTGCTAATGTTTACGATGGCAACCCATAACTTCTGCCACAACTGTATTTGTAGTGAGGCATTTTTCTGTGGCACTATGCAATGACAAGGAATTCCGTTCTGTACAGGTGAGCATTAAATATGTGAAAAAACTGCATCAATATCAGTGACAGAGTGAGGGAGGGAGTTTTCCTCAGTAGTAACTTAAAGTATGACGCTTCGTACTGTCAACCCACAGCATTACGGCTCTGCTTTCATATCTTCCGAAGTAGCACACTCCTTAACTAATTATTGCTCTTGCACTGATCCCCATAGTATTAGACATTGCTGACAAAATCCCATTGCCTTTTGTAGTAATGAGAACTTGTTTTTTGTGGCAATTTCTAAACACAAATTTGTCTTCAATTTCATGCAATTTTTTTATACCATACAGTTGTACATAATATTGTGTAAAGTGCTGCTACACGCATGACTGACTAGAATTAACAACGTACTTCAATTCTTTGCACAACCTTGTAGCCACACACATACTTATGTTTGAAGAAAATCATATTGTAAACAAAGAGTAGTGATTAATATGGAAACAATTTAACAAATAAACAACCCCAAACTGACATTATGTTATTACACAAATGGTTATTTATTTTGTGCCTATGTGTTTACTGTATATTCACAAGTTTAAGCTAATCTAGGTGATAAGACTGCATTAATATTGAGTAGAAGTGCAGTAAAATAATCTCTAAACTGAAAGGTTCTAATAATAAAGAGTGTGTTCTTTTAATACTGCAAAACTGTTGGACATTCACATATTTGTTGTTACAGTAGAAAATTTAAGAGATGTTTAGGATCTATAGTGAACATAATACAGAAATATCCAATATATTTTATTCCACTCGCTTTTACTCTCACACTCTCTAAATGTAATGGAGTCATTTGTTCTCAAATATAATCATAATTTTTCATTACGAACAATGTCTGAATTTATGTTAGATTATCGGAAATGTTCATTAATTATAGCACGACGAACTGCTCTTCCAGGTAATGTATCATCACGATACATCTGCTGTCCAGGTTGTTCGTTGTCTTCAATGTTGGGGCCTCTCTCATCACGTAACTTATTTAAAAGTCGAGAAATTTCAGGGTCTTCTGGTGGTTCTTCACTGCTTGTACTCGCAATATTATGCAAGACAGCCGTATCCACAGTTATTGACATTGCTTTCTGTGGATTACATCTTATTCCTACAGATAATATGGGAAATCTTCTCTTCCACATACCATATTTTCTCTCAACAGTGTTTCTAGTTTTAATATGAGACCTGTTATATCGATGCTCTGCTTCATTTTGCGGATTTAAATGTGGAGTTAACAAGTAGGATCTACATGCATAACCACTATCTCCCAATAAGTGACCTTGTGGTATTTCTCCGTTTTCAAATTGAGCTCTGCGAGCGCAGTTGAGAAATATGGTACTGTCGTGCACAGGGCCCGGCCATCGAGCGACAATATCTCTTATTAACAAATTGTGATCACAAATGGTTTGACAGTTAAAGGAAAAATATGATTTCCTATTGCGGAAAAGTTCTGCATTATGTCCTCCAGGATACTGAATTCTTATATGGGTACAATCCAAGGTACCAAGAACGCCAGGAAATCTGTCCAATTGACTAAAACCATACATCACAGAGCGCACTTCTTCTCTTTTAGGAAATTTTATAAAGCGAGGAGACAGTGATGCTATGATGTCTGATACATCACTGATGACTCGTTGTGCTGTCGTACGATGTACATTACTGTTGTTCCCAATAAGAATGTTGAATGCACCTGTTGCATATGCCCTTAAAGTAATCAAAAGTCTGTTTATCGGAGAAACAGGGTTATTCCGATCAGTAGGAAATTCTAACCTATCATTAATTTGATTTAATAACCACCACACTGTTTCTTTTGACAGACGAAATCTCTCTTCAAACTTCCTGTCACCATAATCTTCAAAAGGGTTTCCCCTTTCCACAATCACTCCAACACGATTTAAATGGTCAAGGTATAACAAATCTTCCTCAGTGCCATCCATAACATCAAAACGCGCCGCCATCTTAATAGCGTATGCTTCTAAAACCGCGGTTATGTCGAGAAAACCGGGAAAGAGCCCCAGTTAAATTTAACCGCGGTCGATTCCCTCTTTTAACTTAGATCGATGTTGGTGCACCGGAATATTGCGCTGAACAGGATTATATATAGAATTAACAGCGGTTAACTGTTAATCGAGATTGGTGCACTCGGCCGGCGGTCAGTTTTTATGTCTAAGACTGTAGGTGTACAAATTTAGTGCATGGTTCACCATGACCTGTTAAACCACAAATAGTAAATATCGCTGATACCAAATATGTTTCTTTCAAGTTTTCTATGAACTCTGATAAATCAACAGGTCCCATAGGTTTCACAAAAAATACTATGGACACAGCACTTCCATCAGTACGCCTAAAGTCTGCCATATCACAACTAAAGGAAAGACAAATGTTTTTTGTACGAACTGCAGTGCAGTTACTGCTGCGATGTGTGAACACTGAAAATGCTGACCACTGCCTCTGAATTCTAGATGTTGGAGTCGAACACTTCCAATGATGATGGTGTTGGAGTACACACTTCTGACACCAATTTACAGAGGGGCCGAGTGGCGACACCTCTGCGAGAACTAAGCATAGCTGTTGGGAACCTGTGAAGCATCTTCCACGCTATTAAAACATTACTAGAGTTGAATCATTCATTCACAATGTTTACAATTCGTCGTTCTTCTGCACCAGTCTCAGCTGCGTGTTGGATTCTAGCTGATACCTGCCAGTCAGCTCAGCATCTCTACGCCCAGGAGAAGATGTCAGCTTCCATGGCACCACAGTTAGTTGCCAGTGAACAGACACAGCTGAGGCCCAGTGTGAAATCGCATTGGATGCTGGAGCATCCTCAGTCCCACTGCGAATTCTATAATGATCCTCAATGACTATCTGGGTCAGTTGATCTTCTCTGCCGGCCGGTGTGGCCGAGCGGTTCTAGGCGCTTCAGTCTGGACCCGCGCGACTGCTTTGGTCGCAGGTTCGAATCCTGCCTCGGGCATGGATGTGTATGCTGTCCTTAGGTTAGTTAGGTTCAAGTAGTTCTAAGTTCTAGGGGACTGATGACCTCAGATGTGCTCAGAGCCATTTGAACCATTTGATCTTCTCTCTATTGCCTGGTAGGTTTCAGCACCTGGAGGTGCCTGGGTGTTAAACAGGAACATGGACCCCAAGAAGCCTTGTTGCTGGCTTCTGTGCTGCAGCTCAGTGCTGACAGTATCCTGCGATGTGATATTGTCAGAAGACAGTCAGTTTCTCCATCAGTAGATGGTAGGCAGCAAACAGCATGAAGTTCACCAGGTGATGACTGTCATCTCGAATACATCATCAGCTACTTCATAGACAGTGCTGGAGCATCTGGGACACAGATTCACTACAGTATCGCAATCGTGGAATGGAGTGCTATTACTGTGGAGCCCATCGATCCCAGTGATCAATCCATGACGAGAGGTGGAATGCTGCAGTATTTAAAGGGAACTAGCATGAGGCTATTGTGTCATGCCTCGATTCATAATGACTGCACATGTCCTCCTTATTCTGCTGTATTAACTTAACAGGCTGTTAACTGCTGTGTCAGTTCCTTGCTACGTGCCCTTGTGGGAGAGATAGAGTTTCTTGCAGCATGTCGTACAAGCTAACGAATATGCTTGTCACACTTCCTTTGGTTTCTTGTGGCAGTCTGCTTTTCTTACTCGACAGATGTGCCGTGATGTGTCAACAACCTGATCCACTTGCGACATACCAGGTCACTTCCAACTTCCGTCTCTGTCTCTGGCATGACTTGATTTTTGTCTATGGTGACGTTAATAAGTTTTGAAACAATTTCTAATTTCCTACCGCTTGCTACTCAATGACATAACAGTTCAATGCAGGGAATCTCATATGCCATGCTTTGCAAGAGTCTACACCACAGGTAACTTAAATGACAAATATCACTGCGTTTTAAAGATCTGCATCATAGTTCCCTCTAGGTAAAATGCTTCAAGAAAGTCATTAAAATGTCTAAAGAAGAATTGGAGGATCTTCTGAATAAATAATCCCAATAGAATATCAAATATAAGGGGTGATTAAAAAGTTTCTGGTCGAAGTCCCGATAGTCCAGAAATGGTATGCCAATCAGGCAAAATATCCATAAGCATTTAGGGAATCATCCCATCAACGCACTAGGTTGAAAATACCCGTTTGATAAAATAACTGCGTCCTGCTGCACGAAGAATTCCATACCTGCCAGTTGCACATCCTCGTTCGAAAGGAATCGTCGACCTTTCAAGGTCTTTTGTAAGGGTCCGAAGGCGAGTTGAATGCTGACAAAATATCAGGACTATAGGGCGGGTGTGTAAGGTGTCAGGTAAATCCAACACCTTCCATGAAAACCCTGACATGATAAGCAAATCCAGTAGTATGTCACATAGCTCCGAATAAATCGTGACATTAAATTAACCAAAGTAATACGAGTAACGAGTGAGCAAATGGAATACCACAGACTAACACAAGAATGCCTAAATGCATGTCATACCTTCCCACCGTGAGACAGACGCAGTTCCGAGGGGAGAAACGAGAACAGAAGCGGAGAGCAGAACCGTGTTAAGCTGGAAGGCCCTACCATAAGGGACGGACGGACACCCACGTCGCCAGCTAACCGCTAGGACCACACCACCTGCAAGTTTTAGTGTGAGACTTTTTCGCGTCTCTGTTACGTCAGGACCACCCCCCAGCCCATGTTAAAGGATAGAGCCCTCCAGAAGAACAGTATAGATCTTACGATAACGCTAAAAGGACCACACCAGCTGCAAGTTTTAGCGTGAGACTTTTTCGCATCTCTGTTACATTGCAAACTTTAAAAAACATTGCCCCACCACTAAAAGTATAACGTTTCTCATTGGATGAACAGAATTTTTGTAGGCAGAGCTTAAGGTTAACATTGAGACCCTGATTGGTCAGATGAAAACACAGCCAGATAGTTTTTTTAAACCAACTTCGGTAAATTGTAGTAAGGAGAAGTTAGGAGAGAGCTGCTTCCGAGACGGCGAGGTGAGCGGAGCTGTGCAGCCCGCCGCCCCCTGACGAACACCGACAAGGTAATGAATGCACGCGATGCTACATAATAGCGCATAAAGCTTCACTCAGAACTGCAGAAGTCTCATCTGTTACACCCCCTTTTTGCGTAATACTAGTGTCGATCGTCAATTAAAGCTCATGGTGCTCACATTTGCCACTTGAAGTAAAAATCTGAAACGCGATGATTTTTCTGTTATATAGTTATTGAGAAGCCACATCAGCCACTGTAATTTACGACAAGTTAGATAAGTAATTAAAGATAATTGAGGATCACTGTAGACCATTTTGATAGTTTTCTGTTTTGTGAAACTTAATTTAAACCTAGATTATAGATGTGATATGGCATAGGTCATCCTTCGATCCATTGTAGAACTTGGAAACCCACTCAGGGAATATTCGTTCACATTTTTGTTGAATGCAGTTGGTTTTTACCATCCTGTATTAAAATTTTTCCTTTTATCAATAGCGCAATTTATAAACAATGTTTTCTGAGTAGAATCAAATATCCTATGGTAAACTTAACTGCTTTTTCGACGTTATTTTACCAGCTAACTAAAAATAGGAAAGCCTTGAACCCCTTCCACTAAATTTAGTTAGTATTAAGACTGTTTTACAGGGAGTGCAGTGGAGCTGATGCTGAAATCATTAAGTATTTGGTTATATCATCGCTAGTCTCACTGAACTCTTCTAAATTCTACATGTCATGTCTGGTCTGGCGTCTCCTTACCAGCAACAGGTCCCAGGTTCAAACTAGTCAATTCCCTAAAAAACACGCTCAGAGCGTCGTTGCGTGAAAGTGGTAGGGAGACACGATATAGAACAAACAGACACCACGCAGAATGTTAGAAAATGGCGACCCTGCCAGGATGGTAAAATACCATGATTGAAGGTCGACCACATGCCTAACTAGGTCAGAAAAATATCCTGATGAAAAATTTTCGTAGTAAAAAATTCTTTTCTAAAGTTATACATAGTCGAAAACAGTAGCCGCAGCGATAGATAGTAAAAATATTCAATAGAAAGTGAGTCTGGCGGAGACAATAGCATAATTAAGTTATGAATTTTAATACTGTTAGAATTAAGTTTTCTCTCCAATGCAAGCGCACAGGTGGCGGATACATCGTTGACAAGTTGGTTCTGAACCAACAGGTAAGTGAATGGTTTGTCAAGTCGTGTGAACAAAACGTTTATGGAATGCGTGAGATCGTATGATCGCATGTTGACGCGAAGTAGGGCGTGTGAATTGCTTTTAAAACAGAAAATAAGGGATTCGGAAAGATTAGCAATGGCAGATTGAGACCTTGACCTAATTGAGTTAGAGACCCAGCGTGAAAATAGACAGAGAATAGAGGACAGTACAACAGACGATGCAGTATCGCGAGAAATAGGACATATAACGCACCATAACGAGGATAATGTACGTCAAGGCATTGGAAACGTAAGTTAGCATACGACAGAGGAGCAGGAAAGTAGAGAGACAGTCGATGAGGATTCTAACTTGCGTCTTGAATACGTAGAACCCATAGTACAAGTAATCAGATCTCCCTCACCACGGAGTACAAGGAATGCGAGCAGAAACGTGTCACAGCACAGTTCAATGCAATCGGTTGCGAACCAACACTTGGGCGAAAACACAGAGGGTAGGACGTCGGAAGAAAACGCAATAGGACCCACCAATCTGGCAGAATTATTACAACAAATTACGGAAACCATGACAAGACAAAATAATGAAATTGCGAACCAAATTAAAATTCAGAATGCAGAAACCACGAGACAAATGAGTGCGATTAAAGAACAAAACAAAAAAATTCAGTTACACCTAAGTCATATTGAAGACGAGGCAAAATAATCTCGAGAAGTGATAGGAAACTTAATAACAGGCTACAATCAATTGAGAACAGACATTGACAAGGTACAAGCGGACGTACAAACATTGCGTAATGACATTCAGGACGAGATCAAAACATTACGTAACAACACCCAGGGAGAAGTCAAGAAACTAGAGAAACAGATAAACGAAATTACAAGACAAGCAGCAGGTACAGCGCGTGAAATTGTTGAAAACAGTGTGTTACACAAACGTATCACAAAAGCAGCGCTGAAAAGATATGATAACCGCATAGTCAAAATAGAAGTGCAAACGAAGCGACAGTTTCAGAAATTGCGAACAGAGTTGTTGCAAACCATTGAAGAGCGTAGTGAACAGGATCGAACAAGCACTGAGTCTGCAACCACATCCGTATCTGTAACAGCACCGTAAAAACAAGCAATTAACGAAGATATTACACATTTGCGGTTCCAATCACAGGCGGAAAGTAACATACGTGAAATCAGACAGCCTGCACAGCAACTAACACGTTTCCAAATTCTTGATGAACAAACGTCATCACAGCCGGCCGCGGTGGTCTCGCGGTTCGAGGCGCGCAGTCCGGAACCGCGCGACCGCTACGGTCGCAGGTTCGAATCCTGCCTCGGGCATGGATGTGTGTGATGTCCTTAGGTTAGTTAGGTTTAAGTAGTTCTACGTTCTAGGGGACTTATGACCTAAGATGTTGAGTCCCATAGTGCTCAGAGCCATTTGACTTTGAAACGTCATCACAAACACATGCGGAAC
Organism: Schistocerca serialis cubense; assembly: GCF_023864345.2. Lineage (NCBI taxonomy): Eukaryota > Metazoa > Arthropoda > Insecta > Orthoptera > Acrididae > Schistocerca > Schistocerca serialis. The sequence continues at coordinate 388,525,426 of NC_064640.1, forward strand.
CACAAATGTATGTGTCAAGACAGTTTGGATCGTGCAATGAAGCGGCAAGGTTAGCCAGACCAGATACCCAAACAATACGTGACAATGGAAAGCCAGGTCGCGAAGAGTACAGTGCAATGCATTCAGCTACACGTTCACAACCGATGGAAGAAAATTATTGCGTACCACTCCAACGATACTACGCAAGGGTAGGCAAAAGTTACAGTGGACAATATCCAATGGATCTACCACAACCGGAAAGAACGACGGGAGAAATGATCAGAAAGAAAAGTGGCGAAGAATAGCGAATTTCATATGGAACTATGACGAAGTACGACAACGATCATTTCCTCACAGTCAGAAAATTTCAACACTTTCGAGAAGGAAACTCATTACATCCATGAACTTTTATTGATCAATTCCGAGTATGATTACCAGAACACTGGACGCTAGCACACAAATTAGACTTTATACGTGCACACATGTCAGGAACAGTCGCAGAAACCATGCAGAATGCTGCAGCGACATGCCGATCGTACGAAGATTTCAGAGAGAAGTTTCTCTAACGATATTGGTCCAGCGAAGCACCGAACAGAGTGAAGTACGAATTATTGCAGAACCCATATTTTGAAAATTCAGGAGAGAAGAGTCCCGTGAAATTTTTCGAATTAATGGCAAAGAAAAATCAATGCTTAGATGTACCATACAGTGACGGAGAGTTGATTAAATTATGCGCGATGAAGCTACCATTGAAATACCAGCAATCATTAGTAGGTCGCGGAGGCAATGACGTCGAAGCATTTAAAGGTATTCTAAGGGAACTAGAGTTCATAATTTCGGAAGATGACGCAAGAAAAAGACGAAGCGCACGTGAAAACGAAAGCAAAAAGCAGTGGAATCCAAGAGAGACAGTACAAAGAAACAATAATTACGAATCACGTGATAACTTCGCACCAAGAAACGACAATAGATTACAACAAAGAACCGGTTATGGATTTAAAAGAGAATATGGCAATAACTATAATTCACCCAGGAACGGCAACAACTATTACAGAGGGAATGACGAGAACCGGAACGGGTACTCGAGAACCAATAGACCGACAAATTATCAACAATGAAACCACTATCAACAAGCTGAACAAGAAAAGAGAATACAGATAGAAGAGGTGGAGGTAAGACCACCAAACCCCAATAAAAGTTCGAATTGACAGCTAAGCGCCCATGCCAAAGGGAATGATGCACCGACCCAGAATAACTGCAGCACATTGAACAGAGAAGTAAAAATCTTATCACGAGAAGAGAAGAAGGAAGAAACAAATCCGCAGGGACCAGATGAAAACGAAGACAAGAAAATAACAATATCGTGTTGGGACGAAATTAATTGGGAGAATACTGACGAGGAAGATGAATTACCAGAGGCATGCACAATGAATGTAGGAGGAAAGGACGAAGTAATGAGCATTGGAGAGCTATTTGAGATGGAAGCCAGGGGAAGCGAATTCAATGAGGATAATGCGCAGTCGATAGAAGTTGAAAATAAGTTACGAGTGGGCACACAACCCAACGTATATAATGAAGGAAGTTATGAAGCGATAATTAGAGCATTTAGATGCGATTATGTGGAAGTAGCAACGAAGAAGGAGAAGATAGACGAGGATGAGGAAAAAGTAGAGGATGTTGAAGAAGGCGTAAATGAAGGAAGAAGTAGAGAAGAGGAAATAAAAGAGAGAGAAGTAGCAGTCGAAGCTTGTCCTACAGAAAGTTCGAATTCACAAGGGAAATTCCTAAAAAGACCTATGTATGATTCAGTGGGGGATTCGTTGATGCAAGAAGAAGAAGAACAGAACCAACCCTTTCAAATTCAACCAATTGTGAAGGCCATGGTAAAGCATATCCCAGTCAATATTGTAATTGATAGCGAAAGTGAACTGACTGCGATCTCAGAAAATTTATTCATGCAGTGTAATGCCAATGAGGAATTGCCAGTTCTGAAAACACGTAAGATTAAAGTAAGAGGTCCTATTAGAAACAATGCTGCGGAAGTTACGAGACAAACAAGGTTAACTCTTTCGTGCCGAGGTCAAAAGATCGAAGCCAACTTCGTGATTATACCTAAACTAACAGTAGATTTGATTTTAGGTGCAGATTTTTTAAATGAGAGACAAGCGATAATAGACATGGGGAAAGGTAGCATAACATTCGGGTATGTCACACTTCTCTTTGAGCAAACGGAAAAATTAGAAGAAATGCCAGTTATAAACAAACAATTAAGAATGATGTGAGATAAAGAGGATGAAGAATTAGAATAGTATTCACAAAAGGGGGAATCGCCTCAACTCATGTTAGAAGTCCATAGAGAAATCGACGAAAAATTGGAAGAAGTTCAAGGTATTTCGGAACACAGTAAAAGAGAATTAGAGGGTATTTTACGAGATAAAGCAGAGGTATTTTTACCTAAGACTGGCAGTATTAAACACTTTCAGTACAAGTTTGAAGATTAATTTTATTACTGGTAAATAATCAGCACAATATTTCAAGATTATGTTGCAGATAAGATCGTCGGGAGAAAGAAGAATGAAGAGAGGGGAAGGTGGGAAAAAGAAAGTAGTTTCAATAAAAACAAAAACAAAAATAACACCATAGATTAAGGTGAAGGGATAAAGCGTAGATAGTCTAACAGCATGAAATACTATAATGCTATACACCACGACACTACACAAAAAAATAAACGAATTTGAGGATTTTTGTAGAAGTTAAGACTCAAAATACCTTAAAATTGTAACATGGAAAGGGCGCCGAAATTTGTAAAGCTTTTAAGAAGGTGTAAAACAATGTAGGTACTAGACATATGTTAGATGATTATAAGTAAAACGTTTTGTAAGAACCATTGTAAAAACTCCAGCAAGGACGAGATGCAACGACCCACTAGTTGCAATGAGAGAAGTATCAAGAAAGAAACGGACGTAATTAGCGAGACACGATTCCTACAAGGCAGAAGCGTCAAGAGAAAGGAAAGGACAGTGAGACCAACAGAAGGCCCTTGTATCGAAAGTGGGAAATAAATCTGCCCCCTAGGCGGAACCCTACTGGGACGGAACACAGAGCCGCACAGTGGCAGAACCCTGCAGAGACGCGACGGGATGCGGAACGCCAGAAGGGTCTTCGAGTGCCCCGAATGAACGGAGCAAGCAAAAAACGGCCCAACGAGAAGACCGCTTGGGCAAGCCACCACTGGCAAAAAAAATATGTGTAAAAGTCACACTACCGCTATTAAACAGCACACTGATGCACGAAACTGAAGTAAACGTCCACAAGGTAGAAATTACATGTCCAAACCATTTATCAAACTGTTACTAGGAGGAGAACTTCAAAGCAACTAGTTGTCAATAAATATTTCTATATCCTGCCCAGAGAAGAACCAAGAAGCAAGTAAGAAGCAGAGAAAAAGCAGGAAGAACAGAAGTTGAAGATCTGCAAGATTGAGACCAAGAAAGAAGATGGGTGAAGAATACACGACATACCTTCCCAAATCCCTATCCTATTGTAAACTAGTCGTCAGCAGAGTATTACAACGAAAAACGACCGCTTTCAGCGACACATGACGATGACTTTCACGCATACAAAGCGAGTAAACCACGAGATTCTGCACTCACAGCTCAATTCCATTATGGGACCTCCACAACAGCAACACACACTTGCCCACTTCCATCTCGCTCAAGTCCATCACCTTCGTGCAAAAACATTCGCCAACCTCATTCTTAAACATTCATAGGATTGTGTGAATGTGTGAAATCACATTATGTGATGTAGGAATTGTGCAAAAGAAACGTTAAGCACACCAGACAGCTAATAAACTACAAAATAACAGTCATTGACTATGGACTTAAGTAAAAAATAGACTATCGATAAAAATAAGTCATTATTTCTGAAATGGACAGTATATAAAGAACAAAAGTCAGGCATAATAAACACTAAAACTATATGCCACTTATTTTCTCCTCATAAAAATAAACGAATAACTATATTTTACTTATTTTCTTCATATAAAAACAAAGAATAAAAAATTATCTTGTTGGATTTTTTCCCTTCTTTTTAACATTTGTACCATTTGTTAGGATAATATCTCAATACTTGTGTATGTATATTTCTTTGTCAAAGCAATTCTTGGAAATAATTCTTATTTGTTAGTGTAAGAATGTTGAAATGAGTGTCTAGATACAAAAACATTTTACCTGTACATGATATTTAGAAAATGTGTTAGGAATAGATTTTACTCAATTACTACTTTTATAAAAAAAATATAATTTTAACAAAACCAATGTGAAAGAATCCTCACTTTCGATAACAAACTTCTTAAAAAACAAACTTCACACTTAAATAAAGAAAGAAAATAATTAAAAATTAATAATAGCATAAAAATATTCTTCTCTTGTCATTTTTGAGAATAATGTGGAAGAATATAAAAATATAAATTAGTAATACAAACTAGTATAGAACCAGTGTCTGAACAGTAAGCAACAAAATTTAGATAACGGAATAATTTTTGACTGGCTTAGACAACGATTAAATCATCGCGTAACTTCAGTACAAAAATTAAGTTCGAAGGGTGGTGATATGTAAGGTGTCAGGCAAATCCAACACCTTCCATGAAAACCCTGACATGATAAGCAAATCCAGTAGTATGTCACATAGCTCTGAATAAATCGTGACATTAAATTAACCAAAGTAATACGAGTAACGAGTGAGCAAATGGAATACCACAGACTAACACAAGAATGCCTAAATGCATGTCATACCTTCCCACCGTGAGACAGACGCAGTTCCGAGGGGAGAAACGAGAACAGAAGCCGAGAGCAGAACCGTGTTAAGCTGGAAGGCCCTACGATAAGGGACGGATGGACACCCACGTTGCCAGCTAACCGCTAGGACCACACCACCCGCAAGTTTTAGCGTGAGACTTTTTCGCGTCTCTGTTGTCAAGACCACCCCCCAGCCCATGTTAAAGGATAGAGCCCTCCAGAAGAACAGTATAGATCTTATGATAACGCTAAAAGGACCACACCAGCTGCAAGTTTTAGCGTGAGACTTTTTCGCGTCTCTGTTACACTGCAAACTTTAAAAAACATTGCCCCACCACTAAAAGTATAACGTTTCTCATTGGATGAACAGAATTTTTGTAGGCGGAGCTTAAGGTTAACATTGAGACCCTGATTGGTCAGATGAAAACACAGCCAGATAGTTTTTTTAAACCAACTTCGGCAAATTGTAGTAAGGAGAAGTTAGGAGAGAGTTGCTTCCGAGACGGCGAGGTGAGCGGAGCTGTGCTGCCGCCGCCCCCTGACGAACATCGACAAGGTAATGAATGCACGCGATGCTGCATAATAGCGCATAAAGCTTCACTCAGAACTGCAGAAGTCTCATCTGTTACACCCCCTTTTTGCGTAATACTAGTGTCGATCGTCAATTAAAGCTCATGGTGCTCACATTTACCACTTGAAGTAAAAATCTGAAACGCAATGATTTTTCTGTTATATAGTTATTGAGAAGCCACATCAGCCACTGTAATTTACGACAAGTTAGATAAGTAGTTAAAGATAATTGAGGGTCACTGTAGACCATTTTGATAGTTTTCTGTTTTGTGAAACTTAATTTAAACCTAGATTATAGATGTGATATGGCATAGGTCATCCTTCGATCCATTGTAGAACTTGGAAACCCACTCAGGGAATATTCGTTCACATTTTTGTTGACCGCAGTTGGTTTTTACCATCCTGTATTAAAATTTTTCCTTTTATCAATAGCGCAATTTATAAACAATGTTTTGTGAGTAGAATAAAATATCCTATGGTAAACGTAACTGCTTTTTCGACGTTATTTTACCAGCTAGCTAAAAATAGGAAAGCCTTGAACCCCTTCCACTAAATTTAGTTAGTATTAAGATTGTTTTACAGGGAGTGCAGAGGAGCTGACGCTGAAATCATTAAGTATTTGGTTATATCATCGCTAGTCTCACTGAACTCTTCTAAATTCTACATGTCATGTGTGGTCTGGCGTCTCCTTACCAGCAACAGGTCCTAGGTTCAAACTAGTCAATTCCCTAAAAAACACGCTCAGAGCGTCGTTGCGCGAAAGTGGTAGGGAGACACGATATAGAACAAACAGACACCACGCATAATATTAGAGGTGCACGAGTGTCTACCATTACAGTTGACGTAACTTCTGGGTTACGAAATTTGGGATATGAGGATGTGTATTATCATGCAGCAGCAGTCCTTGTCGCACCACTGCACAACCCAGCGAGATGGCGCAGTGGTAAGCATACTGGACTCGCATTCTGGAGGACGACGGTTCAAACCCATCGTCCGGCCATGCAGATTTAAGTTTTCCGTGATTAGCCTAAATCGCTTCACGTAAATGCCGGGACGGTTCCTTTCAAAAGGTACGGCTGACTTCCTTCGCCATCTTTCCGTAATCCGATGGGACCGATGACCTCGCTGTTTGGTTCCCTCCCCCAAATCAACCAGCCAACCTTCCCACAAAGGTGGTTATCGACAGACATGCTGCCCCATACACATTCTCCATTCTCTGATGAATGCTGGCCCTTCGGCAGCCAAGAAAAGAATAACAGCACAAAGGCACTGTTTGGTAGCATTTGATAATACGGTCACCGTCATTCATGTTTCTGCATCTACTGCATGCACGTCGACACGACATGAATGCTACACGAATCCCTTACATACGTGTCGGTGCCTATACCTATACCCACATGAGAACAGAGCTACGTTGCATATACCCTGCTTCAACGCCTTCAGACGGGAACTTTTTGATCGCGTCGCACCATATACATAAATGATTCACCACCACTCGCTGTAAGGTGATTTGCGGTTTACACACATAGAAACAAAAAGTATCATCATACGAACGATAGTAAAAGCCTGCTTTCAGAAATTAACTACAGAGAATTCAGCAAATAATCAAAGAATTTCGTCGGATATTTTAAAATCATGCATCACACACAACTATCTGAAATAATAGAAAAATATACGTAGTGGATAGTTAAGCACACATTTATACCCTTATAATTCTTTTACAACAAAGCACAAAGTTATATAAGTAGCCAAGCACCTTATAATTATACACTGTTTATCATTAACGTAGCCACACCAGGAAGCATAGCAAATAGCGAAACTCTAACCATTGTGCGTATGCAGTATAGTAGGAAGAAAACATGATTAAATTTGTAGATGATTTTAAGCTATACAGGATGCGAAAATTAATACTCAGAGCTGTGACCTCTGGCAGCAACAATAACTTAAACACGGCTGGACTAGACTCGAGCTCGAATGACAGATCCAAGTGTGTCATTCCACGCTCCTGCAAATCTACACCAAAGTTCTTCAGTAGTAGTGGATGGCGAATGGTGGCATCACAGATTCTCGGCAGCCCATAAACAGACGTTATCAGTGGGTGGGAGATCTGAAGAACATACTGGCCAAGAAACAGTGGAACACTCTCGGTATTGCGATAGGTCAGGGCAGATGGCCAATATGCGGTCCTGTGTTAACTTGTTGAAAATAACGTCACGGAAACTCTTAAGAAAATACACAGCCATCGGCCTTAACACGACAGAGTTGTAACGCCTGCTGTTCAAAGTACTGGCTTTGTGGATCAGAGGTGGTCATGTTACGTACCAAATGGCAGCACACACGAACATACCAGATGTTCAGTGCATATGACAATGACGAAAGCAATCTGGCAACTTTCCTTCCCTTTAGAGACGTCACATACAGATACGTCTATCGTTTTGCTATGAGCAGACCTGCAATTCGTCTGTAAAGACGACGTGGAGTCACTACTGTGTCCACTGTTCCTAGGGGAACCAACGGCGGCGCGCTCCTCTCTGTTGCTGCCTCAAAGGAAGCCGCAGCAATGATCGTCACGCTGACATCCTTTGGTGATCCAAATGTCGTCGCACTGTCTGTGTGGTTACTTGTCTTTTTGTGAACAAACCCATTTCCCGACTCAAGGTATGTGACGTGGCTGTAGTATCCTGGACGACCGCGCGAACGATGTGTCCGTCATCTCAGACGCCAGTAGTTGGTTGGTTCAAATGGTTCTGAGCACTATGGGACTTAACATCTATGGTCATCAGTCCCCTAGACGCTAGTAGTACATACCCGTTGAGATTCCGCATGACCTAGAGTATGGCCCTCCTGACCGCATCTATTCCATATTCACACGAGACTCGTGGGATCTCGACCAATGCGAGCGACAGCGTAGAACGATAAACTGCAATCTCGATCCGCCACGAACTTGCCGCTGAAGAATTGCGGCACGTGCTGGTAGATGTTTATCGAAGACATAACACAGTCTTCTCACAAAAAAAAATCCAGTGTGACTTCTGAATGCGGAACCCGTTGTGTAACCTTCTCATATATACAGAATTTAGGTGACAATAATCCTACCCATCTTGTGCAGCTTCGCTCAAACGCTAATCGTTTGCATATCCTTCGCGTTGTTGTAATTCTAGTCGCCAGCAGTGTATGTTACTTTTGCCGATTTATGCAAAGGCATGCGGTTTCTCTCTGGCCGCAAGTCTTCAGGTGTGTGGGGATAGACTTTCAAAGAAAACCATACTTAAAGAGAAAAATATGAGGCTTGTGGAAATCCTTATGCTCCCTAGAGGCGACTCTGGTCAACGAAGAGCCAGATAGTATTGGATACGTTAGCGTGAGGCTGCATCCTGCGGTCACGTTGGGGCTTGAGATCATGTAGGCATCCCATAACCACACGCTTTTTCGTGTACCGTCCAGTATGAAATGAGATCAGGGCTATTTTGAATTCTCTCCTCCTATCCTAAACGCGTGGCTGTTAAGTGTATTGCAAATAAGATTGCTTCTCACTGTACTATTCATTAGCCGTTGCCCGATGATGTGAGATCTTCTGTAACTCTTTTAACCTCATGCGTCTTTCATTAATTTGAGATGTAGCTTTGATTGAGTGTGATTTAAATGATGCCTCATAAAAGCAGCGCTCTGTCTCTCATAACCTCAATATACTCGTGTCGTTATGAATTAACGTCCTTTCCACTGTTTAACACGGGGGCTTTGTCTCATATCATTGACTGTCAGCCGGAATTGTTTGTTCTAACATGAATGGCTAGAAAAAACAGTTCGTAATTAGCGTATCCGAATGAAATCAATAATTTAATCATGCAATTAACATTCCTAGCTTCCATACGCGCACGTTTCATTCCCAAAATTTAATCGGCACAACGTGTGAGAGTATTCGAATGAACTAGTTGCGGAATAACTGCCAACAAACTCAGCCTTCGGATAAAACTTAGTCTTGCAACGAACTGAGTTCATCACATTATGAGACTAAACTGTATTTGGCTTTCAAACCAGGTTCAAATGGATAATTTTGGCTTCGAGAAATTAATACAAACCCGAAGTTAACGTAATATTGGTAAACTGCAGGAGTATCCAGGGCAAGGTTCCTGAATTAGTATCTCTTATTGAAGGAAATAGTGCGCATATAGTATTAGGAACGGAAAGTTGGTTAAAACCGGAAGTGAACAGTAACGAAATCCTAGACACAGAATGGAATATATACCGCAAGGATAGGATAAACGCCAATGGTGGAGGAGTATTTATAGCAGTAAAGAATTCAATAATATCCAGTGAAGTTATTAGCGAATGCGAATGTGAAATAATCTGGGTTAAGTTAAGTATCAAAGGTGGGTCAGATATGATAGTCGGATGCTTCTATAGACCACCTGCATCAGCAACCGTAGTAGTTGAGCGCCTCAGAGAGAACCTGCAGAACGTCGTGAAGAAGTTTCGTGATCATACTATTGTAATAGGGGGAGACTTCAATCTACCAGGTATAGAATGGGATAGTCACACAATCAGAACTGGAGCCAGGGACAAAGACTCTTGTGACATTATCCTGACTGCCATGTCCGAGAATTACTTCGAGCAGATAGTTAGAGAACCAACTCGTGAAGCTAACGTTTTAGACCTCATAGCAACAAATAGACCGGAACTTTTCGACTCCGTGAATGTAGAAGAGGGTATCAGTGATCATAAGTCAGTGGTTGCATCAATGACTACAAGTGTAATAAAAAATGCCAAGAAAGGAAGGAAAATATATTTGCTTAACAAGAGTGATAGGGCACAAATCGCAGAATATCTGAGTGACCACCATCAAACGTTCATTTCTGAGGAAGAGGATGTGGAACAAAAATGGAAAAAATTCAGAAACATCGTCCAGTACGCCTTAGATAAGTTCGTACCGACTAAGGTCCAAAGCGAGGGGAAAGATCCACCGTGGTATAACAATCATGTACGAAAGGTACTACGGAAACAAAGAAAGCTTCATCATAGGTTTAAGAGTAGTCGAATCATAGCTGATAAGGAAAAGCTGAACGAAGCGAAAAAGAGCGTAAAGAGAGCAATGAGAGAAGCATTCAACGAATTCGAACATAAAACATTGGCAAACAATCTAAACAAGAACCCTAAAAAGTTTTGGTCATATGTAAAATCGGTAAGCGGATCTAAATCCCCTATTCAGTCACTCGTTGACCACGATGGCACCGAAACAGAGGACGACCGAAGAAAGGCAGAAATACTGAATTCAGTGTTCCGAAACTGTTTCACTGCGGAAAATCGTAACACGGTCCCTGACTTCAGCCGTCGCACGGACGCCAAAATGGAAAATATTGAAATAAACGATATCGCAATTGAAAAACAACTGCTATCACTTAGTAGCGGAAAAGCATCCGGACCAGACGAGATACCCTTAAGATTCTACAGTGATTATGCTAAAGAACTTGCCCCCTTTCTATCAGCAATTTATCGTAGATCGCTGGAAGAACGTAAAGTACCTAGCGACTGGAAGAAAGCGCAGGTCGTTCCCATTTTCAAAAAGGGTCATAAATCAGATGCGAATAATTATAGGCCTATTTCGCTTACGTCAATCTGTTGTAGAATAATGGAACATGTTTTGTGTTCTCGTATTATGACGTTCTTAGATAATACAAATCTCCTTCATCATAACCAACATGGATTCCGCAAACAGAGATCATGTGAAACTCAGCTCGCCCTATTTGCCCAAGAAATTCACAGTGCCGTAGACACTGGCGAGCAGATTGATGCCGTATTCCTGGACTTCAGGAAGGCATTTGATACGGTTCCGCACTTACGTTTAGTGAAAAAAATACGAGCTTACGGAATATCGGACCAGGTTTGTGATTGGATTCAGGATTTCCTAGAAGAAAGAACACAACATGTCATTCTTAACGGTTCAAAATCTGCAGATGTAGAGGTAATTTCGGGAGTACCGCAGGGAAGCGTGATAGGACCTTTATTGTTTACAATATACATAAATGACTTAGTTGACAACATCGGTAGCTCCGTGAGGCTATTTGCAGATGACACGGTTGTCTACAAGAAAGTAGCAACATCAGAAGACTCGTACGTACTCCAGGAGGACCTGCAGAGGATTAATGCATGGTGCGACAGCTGGCAGCTTTCCCTAAACGTAGATAAATGTAATATAATGCGCATACATAGGGGCAGAAATCCATTCCAGTACGATTATGCCATAGGTGGTAAATCATTGGAAGCGGTAACGACCGTAAAATACTTAGGAGTTACTATCCGGAGCGATCTGAAGTGGAATGATCACATAAAACAAATAGTGGGAAAAGCAGGCGCCAGGTTGAGATTCATAGGAAGAATTCTAAGAAAATGTGACTCATCGACGAAAGAAGTAGCTTACAAAACGCTTGTTCGTCCGATTCTTGAGTATTGCTCATCAGTATGGGACCCTTACCAGGTTGGATTAATAGAAGAGATAGACATGATCCAGCGAAAAGCAGCGCGATTCGTCATGGGGACATTTAGTCAGCGCGAGAGCGTTACGGAGATGCTGAACAAGCTCCAGTGGCGGACACTTCAAGAAAGGCGTTACGCAATACGGAGAGGTTTATTATCGAAATTACGAGAGAGCACATTCCGGGAAGAGATGGGCAACATATTACTACCGCCCACATATATCTCGCGTAATGATCACAACGAAAAGATCCGAGAAATTAGAGCAAATACGGAGACTTACAAGCAGTCGTTCTTCCCACGCACAATTCGTGAATGGAACAGGGAAGGGGGGATCAGATAGTGGTACAATAAGTACCCTCCGCCACACACCGTAAGGTGGCTCGCGGAGTATAGATGTAGATGTAGATTCAATCAATTGCACGTGCTGGTGTTTTCAGAAGCCTGTATTAAATTGCACTCATATTCTTCTTAGCACTTTTTAACCAAAAAGAGTTTTTTTTGCACCGATAATCTAGTTCATGAAGATAACTATTTGGCAGGGTACCAAAACTTTTTATGTCTAGCGTGGCTTATCTTTCCTGTTCAGATAATGTCTTCTAATTTTGTTTCGTATCTGCAGTTTGTGACATACGTTTACAATATTCGACGTCTCTAATATTCGGCTTCTTGGATGTAATGTGTAGCGATAATTATTGAATGAATGAAAAACATTTTTGATTAGACAGCTTAACAGCGTGGTCATTAGCTTCGATTAATATGTATAATGGGAAAGTTTAGAAATTTGCGATAAGTTCCTATGGGACGAAACTGCTGAGGTTATCAAATGGTTCAAATGGCTCTGAGCACTATGGGACCTAACATCTGTGGTCATCAGTCCCCTAGAACATAGAACTACTTAAACCTAACTAAACTAAGGACATCACACACATCCATGCCCGAGGCAAGATTTGAACCTGCGACCGTAGCAGTCGCGCGGTTCCGGACTGAGCGCCTACAACCGCGAGACCACCGCGGCCGGCTGAGGTTATCAGTCCCTAGGCTTACACACTACTTAATCTAACTTACGCTAAGGTCAACATACACACATACATCCATGCCCGAGAGAGGACTCGAACCTCCGACGGGGGGAACCGCGCGAACCGTGGCAAGATGCCTAAGACCACACGGCTAACCCGCGCGGTACGTATAATGGGACGAGTTCAGTTACAGTGTTATAAATGTAAATGGCAAGCAACACAATTAGTGGAACCAGTCAGGTTGGTAAGCAAGCGTTCCTGTCGTCTCTTTGACTGGAGTAGTACGGCCTCACATACGACCATTTATTGATCGAATGAAAGTCGGGCCTAGAATGGGTAAGACTCGGATGACGGTGTACATATATCCGGGGCCAGCGTCAGAAGGTACTCCTTCGTCTTGTAGTCAAGGAACGGCGCTTTTCACAGGCCACCACGTCTGGCGTTCACTACGAGGACTTAGGATCGCCTGCGATTTTCAAACATAGTGTGGGCGGTAATGATCAAAATCGCTTTCTTACATTACAACAGCAGACTGATTGGGCACTGCACAGCAAGTAATTCACCATTTCAGTTCTGGACAAGAACATATGAGCATTCATGCGATGCAGACAGTTTTATCGCTATGAAATAGATGAACTGTTAAGCTAAAGTGTTCACTTCAGATATCTCTTGAACCGCTTATGATGTCATAACTCTGTTTTCAACCAAATGAATGTTACCTAGATAAAGGTATTTGGAAAATTCCAATACTGTACTTTAATTATTTTTTGGTGTTGCGACTTTTGTGTATAAGAAGCAGTCAAATGAAAACAAGACAGATGGAATAAAAATAAGTAAGTTGTTCATTATTTCAAAAGTAATCCCCATAACTTCATAAATTTGTCCCACTGTGAGACAAGACGGCTAATGTCTACATGGGAAAACGTTTGCAGTTGCCTATGGAAGAATGATTGTACCCAGGCGTGCACCTCTTTGTCCGAAGCCAATCGACGGCCACGAATATCTTTCTTCGAGCTCCAAAAGTATGTAAATCACTTGGGGAGAGATCGCAACTCTATGGAGGATGTGTAAGAGCTTCTCAGCGAGACTTCTGCAGCGTAGTCGAAACAACCTTGGCACCACGTGAGCGAACGTCTTGCAACAGAACGATGTATGAAGTTAAAATTTATGTCACATATTAAGGTATACGGTCCCTTGGTGGTGTGGAAAATATAAGTTTCTAAGTCAGCGCAATCAAAAGATTTATTCTCTTATGTCACACATTTCTGTACTCGTAAACTCTCTCACCAAAACCCTTAATGTACCTCTCTTTGACCTAGAATCATGTAATTTGACAAGAAGTAAGGTTTCACAGTACAATTAAAAGAAAAAACCGAATAGGGTTTATTTTTTAATTATATCACATAAAATATTTTTTTGGCGTTTGTAGTCTGTCTGTTAAGACTTATTTTCCTCAGGAAAGAAAATAGGTATCAAATTGAAATTTATGTCAAATACTAAGGTGTACGGTTCCTTGGCGCTGTAATAAATCTAATGTCCTAAGGCAGTGCAATCAAAAGATAGAGTCATGTATGTCACACATTTTGATACTCGCAAAATCACTCATCAAAACCTGTATAAAACCTGTACATGTCGGGCCCGGTGGTTTAGTGGTACAGCGGGTTCCTGGAAACCGAGATATCCCCGGAGCGAATCTACGTCGGGCCACGAATTTTTAAGTCTTCGTCTTAACTTAGCCTTTACCTCTCAACGATGTGATGAGTCGTCAGGCACAAAACTTGGATAACTGGGGTAATTTAGGAACAAGTAAATAGCCGAAGTAGCGTCCAGTAGAACGACTTGCACCAGGCCAGCGAGCCCACAAAGTTATTGTTATTATTATTATCTATAAACATAATTAAGTTTATACGGAACCCTCAGAGCGCCAGTCCTACTCGCACTTGTCCGTTTTTTATGTTTATTTCCCATCTGTCCATTTGACCCACCCTTATACCACTCTCGGACAAAAATAAATAAAAACAGACGCACCGTGAAAGTATTATACGAATGGGAAGAAAAGCGATGGATGTGACATACCTGTACAGATAAACAGAAAAATTTGATGATTTACTCAACAGAAATGGCTTCACAAATTGAGGAAGTCAGTACCGCATTGGTCCACCTCTGGACATTATGCAAGCATTTATTCGGCTTGGTATTGATTAATAGAGTTTCTGGATGCCGTCTTGAGGGATATCGTGCCATACTTCTCCAATTGGAGTGTTAGGTCGCCAATATCCGGAACACACAATGCTCCAAGCGTTCTCAGTTGGGGAGAGATCCGGTGACCTTGCTGGCCGAGGTAGGGTTTGGCAAGCACAAAGAAAAGCAGTAGAAACTCTCAACGTGCGAGGGTGGACATTATCTTGCTTGAAATGTAAACCCAGGATGGATTATCATGAATGGAAACGGAACTGGGCTTAGAATATCGTCGACGTACTGCTATACTGTAAGTGTGCCGCAGATGTCAACGAAATGGGTCCTGCTATGAAAAGAAACGGCACCCCAGACCATCACTCCTGGATGCCGCGCCGGATGGTAGGCGTCAGTCTGGTTGGTATCCCACAGCTGTCCAGGTCTCTCCATACACGTCTTCGGCCTGTAGTCTCACTGACTGGACCAGAATTGTCTTAAGTGACGAGTCCCCCTTAGAACTGAGCCCCGATGACCAACGAAGACGTGTCTTGAGACGACCCTATAGCTGTGGGTTTCCAACATGATTATCACCCGCCACTCCGCCCGCCAACAACGAATGATGGTCTGGGGTCTCATTTCTCTTATGAGTCTGATTGAATCTGCTAGTTCCTTTATGAGATGCACTTCGTCTCTGAGTAAGAAAATGCGTAAGCTAGATTGCTAGCCAATCACCTATAAACAGCAGTTGATCTGTCAATCAGGTGAGACACTGTTTCCGTTTGTACCTCTCTAAGTTAAATTTCTGAGACGAGCCTATGGGACGGTGAGGAGCCAACTTTCTTTCATCCCCTCGCACTGAGATACATGGAAATTTTTCACGAACGTTTACTGGAGAAAGTCGAGGAGCAAGAGTGATAGTGCGGTTTGCAAAACCTACTCGAATGTTCCCTGCTTGTTATGGAGTTTGTATTCTCTCAGAGAATTTCCTTGTTTCATAACTACAAAGAGTGCCTCTCTTTCAACTATCTAACCCGAGACGTGTCTGAGCATCTACCGAGAACACAGATTCGTTCAGCCCCGCCTGTCCAGGCGCTACCAGCTTGACCCATCCAAAATGTCTCATTATAAGACAAGCGAAAGAGACATATCTAAGTTTGCATCTAGTCTTGCCATTTGAATATATCTCGGCACCTTGTGGAAGTCGCCTCACACCACCACAGGAATACGCAACTATCTTCTATTGTCAGGGAGTGACCTACCCATAGTGTGGGCCATCACTAGAGTTGTGTCCCTGCCTACACAAAACTCCCTTCACAAAGACTCGCCCCAGCATGGGTTAGCTCAGGGCTGCTGCTGAAAGCCAGCTTCAAGTTAGGAATTCTTCCTCTCATAGTGTGCAATAAAGAATGCTCGTACTTTGCTTGCTGATCTCCCACACTTACTTCTGATAACGTTCATTGTCTTGCAAACTCCCATCCTGTTAGAGATGAGGAACTTAAACAAACAACTTAAGTTGAGGTTCATCTCAATGTAACGACCCAGCTAGTGATTAGAAGGAGCCTTTCACTACTTCCCTCATCAAATGAATAAATTTGCTTGTTTCACTAAGAGATAATATAATGCAAAACACGCAATAATTTCCCTTTATGTAGCTCTATCATTACTCTATTGTAGACTATGGTCAGTTTGTATTTTCCACTTAATCTGGTTGGTAATTGGGCTACGGAGTACTGTCCCACATTACGTGATTGTTTTATTTATCAATACCTAATCGCTATTTTCACCCATTCATTCAATCACGCCAAACATTTTAGATGTCTGAAATTACATTACAAAAATTAAATACACTGCAGAAAAAAATACAACATCCTCAAGGATAAAATCATTTTATTGACAAGTTCATTAGTTCATCGTTGTAGGAGCATATGATAAGAAATTTAGACCAAATGAAGCAGACATGCCACTGTAAATTCTGCCTCGACAGTCGTATCAATACACACTGTACCCCCATACAGCTGGAACACAAGCGTGTATGCTCCCAGGCAAACGATCATACAGGTGCCCAATAGCATCCTGTTATAGACTGTCCCAATCATCTTGCACCTTTTATTGCACTTCGGTAATGGTTCTGGTAGGCCCTGCAGAATGAGTAAGTTCCTGCTTCTCTTCAGCATAGCATTAAAATAAACAGCCTTCCTCAATTAGAAAAGGCATTTGTATGCCCCAAGACGTACATATCATTAAATAGCAATACTAATTAACATATTAATTATTTCCTTGGGTATAACTACTGACAACGTAGAGTCCCCAGGTCCTGTCAATTCAACATGTCAGCTTTAGCTAAACAGTATTGCCGCAAACCAGTTCGGTTTCCTCCAGACAACTTCATTTTAATGTCCTTGTTAAAGGGCTTACTACATGCCTTATTATTTATGTTACTACTTATATTGTTCTTGATAAATATTTTCAAGGGATTTTGTCACAAAATTCAGGAAAGCTACTCTCTTCAGATAAAGAAGACTGAAGTTATTATTTAGTCTATTGCCTTCGTTACAATGTTATAAACTGTTGGGTGCCCGTGACAATGTATCCGCCATTATGTTCTGTTTACCAGGGATATATTCAATACTAAAGCGGAATTCTTCTAAATACAACGTCCAGTGAGCAAACCTCCCATGACTGAGTTTGGCAATCATGAAGAATCGCTATGCTCGGTACTTCGTATACACTTTTGTTGTTCTTCCAAACAAGTAAAATCCAATAAATGGCATGCCCAAGATTTCTCCCTCAATACCTGAATAGTTACTATGGTTATTCGGAAAGTAAGGCCAGAATCTCTGTAGCTTATCGAATGTCACATGAACATTGAAATGCACATGCACACAGACTCCCAGCTCGTCAAATGATGCCATCTACGTTGGGTCTGTCGCAGTGTGCTGTTTACAGTGTCAATTCAAAATCTTTAAAACAACTGATCAGCCCACCGACTGTGAAATACGATCAGAGATTAGGTTTTTGACAGAAAGGAACGTTGCAGCAGCAGAAATTCATCGATAGATAAATGAGGTGTGTGGCCCTAATGCGATGACTGACAGTGAAGTGCGTAAATGGGCCAGAGCCCTCAAGGGTGGGCGGGAAACGTCCATGATGAATAGCTATCACGCCAACCATCAGTGATCTCAGAAGATTTGGTCAAAGCTGTAGACGAAAAGTTTTAATACGGCTTCAATTTAAGCATTGAAAAGTCCGAATGTGGGTAGAACAACTTTGCACAAAATTGTCTCTGAAATGTTGCGGTCCAAGACTGCTTACTGAGAAGCGCTAAATGGAAAGAATGGTTTGTGCTCTTGTTCTTCTATCAATATCATAACGCAGGTGATCAATTTTTAGAGAACATTGTCACAGGGGAAGAGATGTGGTTTTCTCACATGACCTCAGAGTGTAGACGTTAGTCATGAAATGGCATCACATGACATCACCAGTCAAAGTCAAGGCCAAGCAGACAAACTCAACACGCAAAGTTATGGTAACCGTGTTTTGGAATAGACACGGAGCCTTGTTAGTCGAGTTTATGCAGCAAAGTACAACAACAAACGCAGCCCCTTACTGCACTACCCCGATTACATTTCGATGTGCAATGCAGAATAAGTGATGTGGCATTCCGTCGTCTGGAGTTTTATTGCTGCATGACGGTACCAGAACCCATTCCGCCATTCACACCCAAAATCTGATCCTTTTGGGTGTGAACAGACTGACCACCCACCGCACAGTCCAGATTTGCTGCCTAGCGATTTTCACTTGTCCCGCTACCTAAAGGAGCTCTTCAACGGCAAGTGCTTCGTAACACGTGACGAGGTGAAAGAGGCAGCTAAAGACTGGTTATCCTCACAGACACCAGGCGTCTATGACTTACGGATACAAAAGCTTGTAGAAAGTTGTGATAAATGTTTGATCAAATATGGAAAATATATAGAACAATACATAAATATGTAAGGAATTAAATAAAAAGAGTTTTTTTTAAATATATCGAAATGTGGTGCTACAGAAGAATGCTGAAGATTATATGGGTAGATCACATAATTAATGAGGAGATATTGAATAGAATTGGGGAGAAGAGGAGCTTGTGGCACAACTTGACTAGAAGAAGGGATCGGTTGGTAGGACATGTTCTGAGACATCGAGGGATCACCAATTTAGTATTGGAGGGCAGCGTGGAGGGTAAAAATCGTAGAGGGAGACCAAGAGACGAATACACTAAACAGATTCAGAAGGATGTAAGCTGCAGTAGGTACTGGGAGATGAAGCAGATGGCACAGGGTAGAGTAGCATGCAGAGCTGCATCAAACCAGTCTCAGGACTGAAGACCACAACAACAACAACATGATTGTTTATGTTTTATAACAAACCGAACATTCCTTTCCGAATAACCCTCGTACATTAGTACCTGGAGAAGAGGTGAACAGAAAATGAAACAGTCTTCCAGGACATAAGCTAATCTTCTTCGGATTTTTGGAACAACACTTCTCAGAGACGGGTTCATGAAGTTCCAATGATAATACAGAACGGATTAATAAGGTCTGGGTATGCCAAAATGAGCCCGTTAATCAATTCTTTCTCATTATTGTCAAATTCTGATTCTGCCTCTTCGTTCCTATTCCATGCCTCGCCTTTTCCTATCAGTCTACATAACTGTGGAGGCGACAAAATTCTCAGATAGATAAAAATTGCTTCCAAAAATTTACTAACCCTTAGGAAGCTCTCACCTCTTTCTTAGTGTTAATCTGTGGGTACACTCTAACAGCTTCGATCTTATCTGGGTTGAGTTGGATCCTGTCAGACGAAATTATAGGCCCAAAAACTCGATACTTTTCCTTAAAAACTGTGTCTTCTCCAAAATGACTGATAAATCTGCTCGTTCAGCGACGCTTAACAATCAATACAGAACTTCATTCTGTACGTACTGTGACTTCTCTACCATTAGAATGTCATCGATGTGCAGAACGACTTTCGATTTCAACTCATCCATAATGACGGTGTCAAGACCACGAACAATTGCTGCGACAGATACGTTGAGCTCGAAAGGAAGTCGTCTGAACTGGTAGCACGTTCCATAGCAGAGGAACGTTGTGTACTGCCTGCATCTAGTATATAACATGAGTTTCCATTAAATAGCTGACAAATGAATAGAGGATAGCACTCTTACCCTGTAAAACTTCTGTAACAGTTCGTCCAAACTCTTTGGTGTATCTTTTTCTGATAAATTAAGTGGAATCCACCATCTCTCTTTGGCAGTACCAGGAAAGGACTATTGTGAGATCTTATGGCTATTCCATTTATCCCTTCTCCTAGTATATCTTTGATTTCCCCTCTGTCCTTTCCTTGCACACTAAATGAACAGAATAACGCTTACAAAAAACTTTGACAATATTTTACTCGTAATTTATTATTGAATTGCGCTCTGTGCCTCAGAAAATTCCTTATCATGCTTCAGTAATACTTGACACAACATTGCTAGCTCAGCTTCAGATACATCTCGAACACGAAAAACATTATCCCTCACAATATTGGAAAAACTTTTGCCTCGTTGCTGTTCGAATAGTAATGAATCCTGGTCCTGCATACGACTGTCAATTCTTTTCCGTCCTGTTTGCCATCTAATTTCAGTAATAACCTTTAGACAACACGTTTCTAAATCTTCTCTCATATCACAAAGCACAAACTGGATCCGGATCCTCTCTTTCACTCGCCTTATTATGTACGAACTAAAGAGCCGAATCAGTACACAATTAAGTAAAACACAGACACCCATTAAATAAAAAAACTTAACTTTCATGGATCGCTCCCACAGTGTCAGTTTACAATTGTACTTGGTCCCTTAATACTTGGTGGTCGAAAGGCAGCAGCCAAGTAACAACTGTGCTGCTCAGTAACGGTGGTCTGACAATTCCACCCCCTCTACTGTGGATGAATGAGTACATAGTACTGTAACGTACGGTAGTACAATGAACACTGCTAAGAAATGTATGTCGGTGCGCAACTAACTATTCCACTTGCCAGCCTGTGAACAGTACTATGAATACACTAAACGACGGTAACACTCTGAGACGCACAGACACACTTTGCGAGGCTACTCGAACTGCACCGTTTGCTGTGGCCGTCTTGTGACAAGGAAGCTCGGCGGTGATTCCTTGGAACTGCAAGCGGTGTGGCCCCAGACCGGCTCGTATTGGCCCCACTATGGACTTTCCGCTGATTTGTAGCATCTCTTCAGTGGTCGAACGCTTGCTGTGAACGACGACACAGTATTCCTCCCCTTCTCTCAGCTGCCGCCCCCCCCCCCCCCCAACCAAGGTACCGGCCTCGCATATGGAAGTTGAGAACGGCGGTTGGGAGGAGGACGGAACGCTGATGCAATTCCGGGGATAGGAGCCGATACTGAAGTCAGCGCGATGCTCCTGGCTTCATACCGGCATTCATCCTGCGCATGGTAGGGAACACCGACTGCAAAACCGGCCAAAAGGTACAAGTCGACGTTCGTAGAGGCTGGCAGTGTTGCTGAAGCAGATGGGACGTCGAAGACAGCAAGGGGGATCTCCGAAGCGCCTGGCCAGGTGCTGCTGGCTGCCAGACCGGTTACGACGCTGAAGGCGGCTCGAAGCCGATCTCCATAGAGGAGTCGACCGCGCTACGGGAGGAGACGACTGTAATGGCGACAGGGGCTGCTGCAGGCGCTGGCGACGAACTGGGCTTGCATGCAAAAAGGGGGCGGCAGAATTTTGAGAACAAACAAGATGAAGCGGCTTTTGTTGCCGCCCGTGCAACCCGGTCGGACTCTGGACGGTGTAAGTGGAACGGGAAAGCACTTCAGTGACCACACTGCTCTCCCACCAACGACCCTTGCCAAACACTCGAAAATAAACTGCTGGGATACATGTGGCGGAGCCCAACTCTACTGAGGCGGACGCATCAGATGCAACAACAATGTTTGATGACGGCGACAATGGAGAAGCTCCGCCGGAGATTTGCCATCCCTTGGCAAAGACAGATATGACTACACGAACAGCTTGAATGCTTGGTCCCTTGAATGGGTAGATAGCATCTTGACTATCTGAGATTTGAAGGTCCAAACAAACTTTTATGCCTTGCTATTTGATTGTGCGTGGAAGGAGGCCGTAAGAAATTTCTAAACACCATTGTCACTGAAACTGTTGGAACTGTTCCAGCACTTCAATGCAGAATATGGAAGTAACGACCGACACCGTGCTTGCTAATTTGATGGAGTTCATTGATACTACAAACAAAACATCCCTGTTGTGGTCCAGAACGGACCAGAAAAGCCTAAATGCAAACTCTGTCACGGCCAGGCTGGGTAGGGCCAGTGAGAATTACATTAAGGTGAAGCAGACGGATCCTCTGCTCAAGATGCACACTGAGAAGTTGTTTGTTCAGTGTGATTGACCATACCTGGCCATATACACTGCCACTTTACCGATCGTTTAGTACAAACAACGCCCAAATGACCTTGATGTAGAAGTTTGAACTCTGCCCAATGCAGGGACTGTGGGACCATGACACAGGCATCGCCATTTTCGTACGGAGAAGCAGTACACTCATCTGTGCGGAGATGGCATGACGATGCTCATAGAAGCGGCTTGAGGTGGGTTTTGGATCTCTTTAATACTGCTCCTTGACAAACATATTCCAAAACCACACTCAGATCCGAGTCAGATGCAGTTCCTCTTGCTACCCGACGAAAGTTCGTAGGAAAGTCCCCCAAAGCGTTCAGACCCTGGGAATCCACTTGACAGCAGGATTCTTCAGACAAGTCAAAAGGAGCATCAGAACTCAACGGTAGCCTCTATAGAAGATCAGCGTTTGAATGTTTGTCCATGTGCTGGTTCATTAGTTCATATTGATAATTTGAAAACAGGGCCCAACAATGCAACTTCTGAGCTGCCTGAAGTGGAACAGGCTTTGATGGGCTAAACAGGGCTGTCAATGGCTTATGGTTTACGATCAAATAGAAACGTCTCCCATAAAGATATTAGTGAAATTTGGTGACCCCATAGATTATGGCTGAGCTCCTTTTCTAATTCGCTATAACTGTCTTGTGCCTTATTCAGAGTCTTGGGCGCGAAATCAGTTGGCCTGTCTGAGGATCATATCTTGTGAGACAACAGAGCACCAATACATTACGATGAGGCATCCACAAAAGAACGAATGGTTTATTAGGGTCGAAGCCGATGAGACAATGATCACTCAATAGGCCATCCTTCAGTTGCTGAAAAGTGTTCTGACAGTCTTTAGACCATACAAAAGGAACTCCTTGTCGATACAATCGATTCAAAGGAGCCGCGACCTGTGCAGCATGAGGAATAAGGTGAATATAGTAAGATAATTTGACCATCACTGTTTGCAATTTTTTGACATTCTTGGTTGCAAGCAACTCCCGAATAGCACAAAAATCAGACTATGAAGGATGAAGGCCTTGCACAGTAATGGCATATCCAAGACAGTCTATTTCAGTATTGAGAAGAGAACACTTTGACCTATTGGACTTTAAGGCTGCTTCTGACAACACTTTGAACAACGATTCTAAATTCTGCAAGTGTAGAGCTGGTATCCGGCCAGATACTGTGATATTATCCAAGTGATTGGCACAGTAGGAAACTTTCGACGCAAGATGCTCCAAAAACCTCTGAAAGATCGCAGGAAAGGCAAAAGACCCTGATGCATATCACTTACAGTGACAATGGCTGTAGCAAATACGCTTCTTGCAAATCAGTTTTTGGAAAACAATGATCTTGTCACAGTTTGTCCATGATTTCGTCCGGGTATGGCAACGGAGAAGATTAAGTGACAGTTTATGGATTCAGAGTAGCCTGCACACAGTCTTAACTCACCTGACTGCTTCGTAATAATGACCGTGGGGGACGCACACCGACTAGTGGAAATATGTCTTTTAACATCACAATCTCATCGTTGCTGTAATTTCCTAGTAACCTAGTCCTGAAGAGAATGAGGGACAGGCCGTGCAAGAAAAAAACTTTGGCTATGCATTTTCTTTAAAAGTTACATGCGCCTTCAACCCTGACGCCTTTCTTAAACGGTTGTCAAACAACTGGCTGTATTTTGAACACAATGCATCGATGCTAGCCTGAGGCAGAGCCGCATTCACTTGTAACACATTGCCTTGTATAGATAAACCAAACAAACCGAAATTGTCCATACCAAAAATGTTGGGACTGTCATACAAACACAACACTTGAAAAATTATTGTTTTTGTTGTGTCTTTAAAAGTGAAAGGCAGGCTGCACACTCCCATTACAGGGATACCCTGACCATTAAGAGCAGACAGTTTGGCTAGAGGCTATTGTAGCCAAGGACTATCTAACCATTTGTCCATTGCATGTCTGAGCAACGTAACAGTTGCACCAGTATCTAATTGGGCGTGACTCAGTAGCACGAAAGTGAGACCTTGGGCTACTCCAGAATTGTGCAGGGGGTGAGGTGAGGGGGGGGGGGGGGAGATGGGAAGGGAGACTGATTGCTTACCTTGTGCACTCTTTACGACCAAAGTGGCTGGAGCATGCATATCAGGTTCGCTAACATCAACATTGTCCTGAAATTCCATAACAGGCAACACAGTTTGTATGTATGGAATTGGCAACTCTAGAATAGCAGTACGAATGCGTGTGTCTCTTGTATTTTGAGTTATGGCACCTATACGCACCTTTTCGCTACAGCTTAACTCACATGAAAACTTAAATTTACACGGTCTGGTAAAACCATTCAGTTCCTTGTACGGTTGAACTGACTGGCGTTTGAGCCGTCAAAACTTATATCTTGCAGCTGCCTCATGCACGTGGGAGTTAAAATGCTCACTAATTCTTACCAAGAAATCATCGTGGGCAACTTCGGCTATACTTACATCCGGAAGCAGTTTTGTGGCAAGCTCGTAAAGTTTCACATCTACGGTAGACAAGAAATGGCAAAGACGTTGATTATCCGAAACATTCTAGGCGTGGAAACGAGCAGTAAGGTGGGCCAAGTACTCAGTCCAGTCTTCAGCCAACTCACGAAACTTTGGTACATGGGCCACTTGTTGCATTGCCTGAACTGGGAAGGTTGAGATTGTGATTGTTGTGGAGCTGTAGCGGCGAACATGCATTGCATGGTTACCAGCAGATGATCAATACATTGCCTCTGTAACTGAAAAATATGTGATAATGATAGATCCGAAGTTTGAACAAGGACAGACAGGGCTATGCACTTTTGTAACCAATACAGAAAATTAAAGCTGATAAAATAAGGAGTAACACTGCCACGGCGAACGAAGGGGACGCCCAGCTTTGGTGCCACTGCTGTGCATAGTCCAAGGAGAGAAATCAACACACAATTAAATGGAACACAAACACTTTATTAAATAAAGTACAGCTTGATTTTTATGGATCGTCCATGGTTTGACAGTTTATAATTGTACTTGGTTGTTAAATACTTGATGGTGGAAAGGTAGCAACCAAACAACAACTGTGCTGCTCGGTAACGGTGGTCTGACAAGTTCAACCCACTGATGTGGATGAATAGGTACACAGTCCCGTAACGTACGGTAGTACGGTGAATACTGCTAATAACTGTATGTCGGTGCACGACTAAATATTCCACTTGTCAGCCTGAGAACAGTCGCTGAGCTAACTCGACAACAATAACATTCAGAGATACACTATGTGAGCCGAGTCCGTAAAAACTAGAACTGCCTTGTCTGCTGTGACTGTTTTGAAAAGGCCAAGCGGCAAAGGCACCTGGTACCTCCAAGGGGTGTGACCTGAGGTCTGCTTGATTTGGCCTCTCGTGGATGCTGTGCTCACTTGCAGCATCTTTGCTGTGGTCGACCTTTTGCTGTTAGTGTCGACAGTCGACGGCGCTGCACCCATTATGTTGAGCACTCCTCTCTGCCACCCAAGTTCTAGATCACCTGTTAGGAGACTAAAAGATTAGCACTTAAAATCATCTCTGTATTCAGTGACGGTACAATCTATATATTCGCTTCTAATTTGACACCTTGATACATAAAAATTATCTGCGTTTGCCTCTTCACTTTTATGCTTCTACCAAAGATTGTACCCTTCACTTTAATTCCTTGACCTTGCAATACTGACCAGGCTTCTGATTTTTCACACTACTGAAACGCGTTTTCACTAACAATTGAGAAGGGACTTCCCATGTCAAAGACATAACACAAGGACAATGAGCCAACAGAAGTATAACTGGATTCGCAAATGGTACTCCGCCACCCTCTGTCTCTTCTAAAAGAATTTCTCTCAAGTCTTCTCTGGCAAGAAAATTAACACCAAATTCTCAGTTTGATGTTACTTCTCCTATCATGTCATCGTCCTCCCCCATTGTATTGTATTGTATTGAACTGGAGACCTAGAAACGACGGAGAGGCTTCGTCCCCGCTGTAGCCTCAGTGGTACACAACCACACGAGAGACTACAGCAGTCCACTCACCCCACCGCAGCCCAACACCGAACCCAGGGTTATTGTGCTGTTCCGCCCCCGGTGGACTACCCGGAAACGTCTCATTCCAGACGAGTGTAACCCCAACGTTTGCGTGGTAGAGTAATTATGGTGTATGCGTACGTGGAGACAGTGTCTGCACAGCAATCGCCGGCATAGTGTAACTGAGGCGGAATAAGGGGCACCAGCCAGCATTCGCCGAGGCAGATAGAAAACCGTCTTAAAAAGCATCCACAGACTGGCCAATACAACAGACCTCGACACGAGTCCGCCCGCTGGATTCGTGTTCGCTACCGCCACGTCTTCTCCTCTGGAAAGCAGCGCGTTAGACCGACCGGCTAACCAGGCGGGCTCCTCCCCCACTACCTGTCATTGTCATGTGATGTCGATCACTTAATCTCAAGTAGATTATTTATTGGGTCTGCCGAACTGAGTCTCTACTCCCGATCGAGCCAGGAATCTACTGTTATCTTTTCTCGTCTCTGGTCACCATTGATTTGCATTTCCTAAATTCCGCCCGTTTCAGTTTCTCCCTTTAGAGCTTTCTCTACAATGACTCGTTCTTCATCCTCCACTGTTACCCACATTCCAACTTTTGTTCTGGTTATTGTGCTGGTCTCTTCCAATTCAACCTTGTCTACGCACTCTTTCATAACCAATAAATCTACTGTAACTGCCGGCCGGGGTGGCCGTGCGGATCTAGGCCCTACAGTCTGGAACCGGTCGACCGCTACGGTCGCAGGTTCGAATCCCGCCTCGGGCATGGATGTGTGTAATGTCCTTAGGTCAGTTAGGTTTAATTAGTTCTAAGTTCTAGGCGACTGATGACCTCAGAAGTTAAGTCGTATAGTGCTCAGAGCCATTTGAACCATTTTTTTCTACTGTAACTATGTCCTATATTTTGTGATGGGCTCTCATAATAGCTGGATCATTCCCTGAACCTCACCTGGTATGATACTCCAACTTGTGCAATGAATTCTTAATTACCTTGATGTCATGTTCGTTCATCTGAAAAAAGGCCGCATATTTGACGTAGTGTGACCTATTCTTGAGTATTGCTTGATTGTATGGGATCAGTACCAGGTCGGATTAAAGGAAGACACCAACGTAGTTCAGGAGCGGGCTGCTAGATTTGTTAAAGGTAGGTTCGAACAACATGCAAATGTTGCAGAGATGCTATTCGAACTCAAATGGGAATCCCTGGAGAAATATTATTGAGAAAATTTAAAGAACGGGCACTTGAAGCTGACTGAAGAACGAATCTACTGACACCAACATAACATTTCCCGTAAGGACCACGAAGATAACATGCAAGAAATTAAGGTTCATTTGGAGGCATATAGATGGTCGTTTTTCCTTTGCTCTATTTTCGAGTGGAACAGGAAAGGAAATGACTAGTAATGGGGCGGGCTACGTTCTGCCACGCAACGTACAGTGGCTTGCGAAGCATGGACGTAGATGTTGGTATAGAAGCAGATGTCATCTTTGCTTCATTCCATCAGCATTATGTGCCAAAAATGGACTCGAAACTTGGTAATACAGATGCGGACCTGTCTCGCCTCTGATCAATTCTGGGATAAGACATCATGATAAAACTCCTTATAAGTCACACATTCTCTAGAAGCTAAACTCCCCTCTTAATACCCACATACAAATTCCATTCGATGTTCACCTATTCTGTCGGCAGATGTTTGAAGTGTTCGCTGTAAGAAGCACAAATCTACAGATACCAGTCTTTGAATGCTGGCCCCCTATTTTGAGCGGAACCAAAGCTGTAATCTTCCTACAAGTCGGTCAGGGACCTGGTGATGGCGTAATATATCGCCGAAACATATATATATATATATATATATATATATATATATATATATATATATATATATATATTACCAAAAGATTGCAGGGAGTAATACGTATGCCAATATCAGGGCTCACCATACGTAAGAAATATTAATAGTTAAACCATGATCCTGGCAAATTAAGGTATGTGGGGAGAGGCTTTATACACAACTAACTGTCCTGACAGGCCACCTGTAAAAATCCAGAAAAAGCACATTTTACAGTGCAGACCGCTGTGAGTATACGTACAGGAAGAGAGTCAGAAAGGCACCAAGAGTGATGCGAATTGACGTAAACTCCAGTGTCGTGGCCAGTTGCGCTACGTTTCCCAGTTTAGGTTCTATGGCGCGAGCAGTCCGATAGAGGTGGTCCCACAGATTCTCGACTGGGTTTAAATCTTGGGAGTTCCTTGGCCAGGGAAGTATGGTAAACTCATCCTGGTTCTCTTCGACCCATACTCGTGCGTTGGGAGCTGTGTGCCTTGTTGCTTCGTCCTTCTTGTAGATGCCATCGTGCCGAGGAAAAACAATTTGCATGTAGTGGTGGACATGGATTCCGAAGACAGATGCTTACTTGTACATTGTGCCTTCCAGAATGACGAAATCACCCTTGGAATGCCACTAAAACATTCCCCAGACTATAACTGTCCCTCCTCCGACCTGGGCTATGCCGACGATTGTCGCAGTGTGTTTGCTTTCGGACGTTTCACGCCATACACATCAACGGCCATCTGTCCGGTGCAGCATAAAATGCGATTTATGTGAAAAGGCTACTTGCCGCCACTCAGTGGACGCCCAGTTGCGTTCGTGGTCGATGAACACTACTCAGCACGAGTGCATTGAACCAGGCGTCTGCTGTGGGAGTCCATATGCAATAATATCTGCTGAATGGTCGTTGAGGAGACACTGTTGTTAGCCTCTTGGTTCATCCGGTCGGTCAGTTGCTCCACAGTTGTAAGTTTATTTACCTGCACACATCTTGGCAGCCGTCGTTCTCCCCTGTCATCTATGGCCTGTGACAACTGCTGCTGAATACTGGGACAAGATTAATTTGCTGCTGGAGGACCAGGCCTACAAACAAATGGAGAAGGACCCTACAACAACTGTGACTGGAAAGACCATCATTCTTCTCAACAGCTCAGGTCTGGTCCAGGGCCTGGTATAAAGGCTTTACCCCACAGCTCCGGTTCCACCGCGGTTATAAGGGCTCCCCAAGATACACAAGAGGGAGATACTTCTACACCCTATAGTAGACACGATACATTCTCCTTCCTATGGCATGGTTTAACTATTAAACACCTGGCATAACTACTCAAGCCTCTCGTGGGTAAGTGTCATCACACACATCAATATTTTCCACGGAATTTTTTAAGACACTCGAGGAATACCGTCTTGACAAAAATGATATTATTGTCAGCTTTGACGTCATATCCCTCTTCACGAGAGTACCGATAGAGAACTCCTTCAAATTGCTTGAGAATCATTTCGACGAAGACCCAGTGGAATTATTCCACCATGCACTCACAACCACATATTTCCAGTGTGGGGGCAAGTTTTACCAACAGGTGGATTGAGTCGCCATGGGGTCCCCACTGGCACCATGTATCTCCAACCTATACATGGAGTACTTCGAGGATATCGCCTTGGAAACAGCACGCCTTAAACCCAACGTCTTTTATCGGTCCGTGGACAATACTTTCGCTGTCTTGCCGCACGGCGAGGACACCCTAAAAGAATTTCTCAACCATCTGAACAGCATACACGGAAACATCAAGTTCACAATGGAATTAGAAGAAAATAGGTGCTTATCTTTCCTCGATATCGTAATAAAGAAGGAAACGGATGGAACACTGGGACACTTGGTTTCCCGAAAGAAAATACACACGGACCTATACCTCGACGTCAACAGCTGCCATCACCCAGCGCAATGGAAATCCGTATTCACTATCCTTGTCCACAGAGCTCATGACATATGAGACAAGGACAGTCTACCTACTGAGATGCAGCTCCTGAAGAAAGCCTTCCAGAAGGATGGCTACACCGAAACCCAGGTTAGACGCGCTCTCAATATGAACAACAAGAAGAAGGAGGAACTTCAGGAGGAAGAGGACAACAAGGGCCTGGTATACGTCTTGTACGGAGGACCGCCCACGGCAAAGATTGCCAGGATACTGGAGAAGAACAAGATCAAAACCATCTTCCGTCCTCCAGCAAAAATCAGGAATATGTTGGTCTCAGTGAATGACAACTTGTGTCTAAGAACACCGGGTGTCTACAGCATTTCCTGTGAATGGAAAACAATATACTGGACAGACGCAGCCTTACATCACACAACGCATCTCTGAACATGTGAGAAGCGTTCGCCTCTTACAAAAGGAAAAATTCGCAGTAGCGGATCGCATCGTCAGCGAAGAACACACGTTTCAGTTTGAACAAACAAAGATGCTGTGTAGAGCGAAAGGTTTCTGGGACTAATAAAGAGCCAATGGCGATACGAGTCAAGGATAACCGGGTCAACCGGGATAGCGGATTAGAACTCAGCACCGCGTGGGACGCAATATTAGCAAGCATACTACGAGGCGGCTGATGGAATAAATAGATAGCACCGAGACGAGACACCGAGACCCGGCGCTCCTGACTCTCCCCCACCACGCGGCGATCGAGCTGTGGAAATACTTAATATGAAGGTGTATTGTGCTTGCTAGTGGTTTTCGCGCTCGTAATCTTGCATGAAATACAACTTTATTTTGATACAAAAATTCGTATTTTCAAGACCTGCAATTATACTTGTCGGCCATGTACGTGTACTTTGATAAACAACTTTATGATAAGTCATGCTTACACACACACACACACACACACACACACACACACACACACACACACATGTTCCTAAGCCTTCCAGCTGGAGACATGTACATTAACCAAGGCAATGTACTATTGCTTCCTCCACAACTATGTCAGCGTGGTACTCTCAAACACCATCCATATTGATCAGACTTCTCTCAGATTGTCTGCGAATAAGATGGTGCCGAGAGGAATTTGTGTGCCTCGGAACCTGCTATGATCAATCTCTTATGCTCGTCTGTCTAGAGCTTGGAAACCTGATTGGATTCTTCAGTCTTAGAGACTCCGTGACAAGACGAGTCACTGCCATCATCACAGCGAATGGAATTGTTAGACGTAACCATCGATGGGTCTAATTGAACTACCCATTTGTGTATGGGATCCAGAATGAAGATTTGAAAGTTGGAAAGTGGTTTTAGCAAAACTGAAGCTGTCGCGCCCTTTCGTGAGACGTGACTAGAAACTCAGATGGTGACAGTATTGTGGGCTAGGCGCAAGTTTGTGATTCGAATCCCGATCCGTAACACCACTGTAATCTGTGACAATAGTTCAGTCTACGTAATTTTTACTAGAAAGGTTTCCGTGTGCTGTAACTGTTTCATTCTTCTGCACAATTTTTCGGCGATTATCCTGGTGATAACGTCAGCATCGTATTTGAGGTTCAACGATGACGTAAAGGATTATAGATAAGGCTCCCTGTTCATATCCAATTTTGAGTCCTAGTTGCAGTCATGTTACTACATACCCAGTACAAATTAGTTTAGCAAAAGGAGAAGGCGGACCAGAAAAATTAGTAGCTTTCTTTCATAAATATTTGAGAGGAACTACAATAAAAGTAAATGAACTACATACAAACGTTGATCATAATATTTCTTTAACTCTCTGATCGTCATCTATGTAGTGAGTGTTCCTCTAGCCCGTTGCGTCATCTCTCATTTCTATGTGATTCGTTATCAGTAAATAAGAGGAGTGTGACTTTTTCCATATTTAAAGTACATTCAAGAGTATTAATGTATCAAAACACAGCCTTGAACTAATATTTAGAGGTTATGGAAAAACTGACTCATCAAAGGAAAGTTTTAATTATGGTCTTCCAGTTAAAGCTATAGTGTTTCTTCATCAGATGTTGTAATGTGATAATTTCAATCTGTGACAAAGACGACAAATCATTTTAACGTTGTAACTTAAATATTAATCTTAGGATGATTCTATGAGGCGTATTCGGAAAGTGAGGTCCGATTAGGCGTGAAATGGAAACCACTGTGAAAATTTGATGGAACTTCCCACAGATGTGTTGGGCAGTGTCTAGTGTGCCCGTCGATCGCTTCACCAGGCTCTTTTCAGTTCAGAGCGCGAAATGATCGCGTAGAAATGCCTAAAACAACAGTGTCTCCTGCCAAGTATGTGGATCTGGTGAGATATTTCGCCTGACGCTCTGCAGCACACATGCCATACATGTTATGCGTTTCTTTCTTAAAGACAATTTTCAGCCGCATTTTGCAGAGGCAATGAAGAAGCCCCTGCACTGTTTTCGATGGGAAGTGTTTGATCACCCACAATACAGCCCTTAATTGGCTCTCTCCGTTGTTCATCTCTGCTCACATGAACCACAGGCCACGAAGACCAAATTTTGAAAATTTTGGCACAGACAATAAAACGCAGAGCAGCGCAGAGAATTGGTGGAAAGCACAGGCGGCTGCTTTCTGTGACGAGGGTGGTGGAAAGTTTGTACAACGCCACGACAAATGCCTAAGTCGGGACGGCGACTATTTAGAGAAATAGCACATTAGGCTAGAAGTCATAGTACAGATAACATAAACGACGATTATAATATTTTGCTACAAGCCTTACTTTCCTGCTAATTCTTTAACATTAAAATATCGCAAGAAGAAATACAGTATTAATCCGTTCACAACTAATGGAAACAGAAAAAAATGGTTCAAATGGCTCTGAGCACTATGGGACTCAACTGCTGAGGTCATTAGTCCCCTAGAACTTAGAACTAGTTAAACCTAACTAACCTAAGGACATCACAAACATCCATGCCCGAGGCGGGATTCGAACCTGCGACCGTAGCGGTCTTGCGGTTCCAGACTGCAGCGCCTTTAACCGCACGGCCACTTCAGCCGGCAATGGAAACAGAATATCAGGTAGAATAAAATAGACGGTTGACAATAACATGAAGGATAGTCGCATACCAGTTTCAGAATTTAACTACTGAAAATAATATAAGCTACAGAAGAATCTCATCGAAAAATTATAAATCAGTATTATACGAGGAGAGTAGGGTGTGCACATAAAACATTAAGCTGCACAGTCTTTATCCGAGCAGACTATTATCTAAGCACATAATAGGTATTCAACATATTACACTTCTGTTGGGAATCGTAGCTACTAGGGGCGAACAGACCTGAAATCAAAATTTGTGAACACTGAGCAGCTCATATTATCAAAAAGTCAGTATAAATTTGAAAATTGAATAAGTCACGGAATAATGTAGATAGAGAGGTACAAATTGACACACATGCTTGGAATGACACGGGGTTTTATTAGAACCAAAAAAATACAAAAGTTCAAAAAATGTCCGACAAATGGCGCTTCATCTGATCAGAATAGCAATAATTAACAGGACAAAGTGAGACAAAGCAAAGATGATGTTCTTTACAGGAAATGCTCAATATGTCCACCATCATTCCTCAACAATAGCTGTAGTCGAGGAATAATGTTGTGAACAGCACTGTAAAGCATGTCCGGAGTTATGGTGAGGCATTGGCGTCGGATGTTGTCTTTCAGCATCCCTAGAGATGTCGGTCGATCACGATACACTTGCGACTTCAAAGCCAATAATTGCATATTTCTGTTACTGATAAATCAGATATATGTACAGTATTTAACAATCATTTTCTCAGCATTGCTGGTGAATTAAATAAAAATTTAGTTTCTACAGGATATCATACAAATTTCTTAGCAAATGCGTTTCCGAGATTGATGTCTGAAATACTCCTCTGTGATACAGACAAGAGGGAGATTGAGTCAATAATTAAATCACTGCAGACTAAGGACTCTCATGGTTATGATGGAGTATCTAGCAGAATATTAAAGTACTGTGCTGCACATGTTAGCCCTGTATTTAGCCATATTTGTAATTTTTCCTTTAGAAATGGTCAGTTTCCTGAGCGATTGAAGGACTCAGTAGTAAAGCCGCTTTATAAAAAGGGAGAAAGGGGTATTGTAGATAATTTTAGACATATTTCTATGCCATCAGTGCTTGCAAAAGTCATCGAAAAGGCTGTGTATGTAAGGTTAATTGATCATTTTATATCACAGGATTTGCTATCAAATGTACAGTTCGGCTTTAGAAGCCGTTTAACAACTGAAAATGCTATATCCTCATTTCTCTGTGAGGTACTGGATAGGCTAAACAAAAAGTTTCGAACGCTTGGCGTATTTTTTGATTTAACTAAGGCATTTGACTGTGTTGATCTCACAATATTGCTTCAGAAGTTGGACCATTACAGAATAAGGGGAGTAGCTCACAATTGGTTGACCTCTTACTTTAGCAACAGGCCGCAAAAGGCTGTGATGTGGGATCTGAGTGGGGTACTGTCAAGTGGGGGGGGGGGGGGGGGGGAGGAGGGGTGCCCCAGGGATCAGTGTTGGGGCCGCTCCTGTTCCTTATTTATATAAATGATAAGCCCTCTAGTATTATGTGTAACTCTAAAATATTTCTGTTTGCGGATGACACTAGCCTGGTAGTAAAGGATGTTGTGTGCAACATTGACTCGGTTTCAAATAGTGCAGTACATGACCTCAGTTCATGGCTTGTAGAAAATAAACTAACGTTAAAGCACAGTAAGACTCAGTTTTTACAGTTTCTAACACACAATTCAACAAAACCTGACGTTTTAATCTCACAGAACGGGCATATGCTTAGTGAAACTGAACAGTTAAAATTCCTAGGTGTTCAGATAGATAGTAAGCTGTCGTGGAAAGCCCACGTTCAGGATCTTGTTCAAAGACTTAATGCTGCCATTTTTACTATTCGAACGGTATCAAAAGTG
Source organism: Schistocerca serialis cubense (assembly GCF_023864345.2). Lineage (NCBI taxonomy): Eukaryota > Metazoa > Arthropoda > Insecta > Orthoptera > Acrididae > Schistocerca > Schistocerca serialis. The sequence continues at coordinate 388,560,702 of NC_064640.1, forward strand.
AGTGATACTTCGACACGTAAATTAGTCTACTTTACTTCTTTTCATTCACTTATGTCGTATGGTATTATGTTTTGGGGTAACTCTTCTCATTCTAGAAGGATATTTTTGGCTCAGAAACGGGCGGTTTGGGCAATAAGTGGTGTGAGTTCACGAACCTCTTGTCGACCTCTGTTCACGAGTCTGGGGATTTTGACATTGGCCTCTCAATATGTATATTCCTTGTTGTCGTTTCTTGTTACCAATATTAGTTTATTCCCAAGAATAAGCAGCTTTCACTCGGTTAATACTCGGCAGAAATCAAACCTCCATTTGGATCGGACTTCCTTAACTCTAGTGCAAAAAGGTGTGCAGTATACTGCTGCATCCATTTTCAATAAGCTGCCACTCGAATTCAAAAATCTTAGCAGTAAGATAGAAACTGAAGAGTTTCCTCATGGGTCACTCCTTCTATTCTGTCGGGAGTTCCTTGAAAAATTAAGCTGATTCTTTAGTATTGCTGATAGCGTTTACTTCAACTTATGGGCAAACTTTATTTCAGGTTCATGAACATTTATTTTTATGTGTTATTACTTTTATGTTGTAAGTTCATGTGCTGACACGTTCCATGACCTTGGAAATTTGCTCCTCAATTTGGTCCTACGGAACTTGACGTGTAAATAAAATAAAATAAATAATACCCCACGGAGGTGAAAATCTTACTTAATAAAAGAACAAGTTGCAAACAAGACAGTTTTTAATTCACATATTCTACATACAGTTGCTGTACGAGAGGCCTAATGGAGTGGGAGAAATCTTAAAATTACATCTACTGTTGTTGTTGTTGTTGCTGTTATGGTCTTCAGTCCAGAGACTGGTTTGATGCAGCTCTCCATGTTACTCTATTCTGTGCAAGCTTCTTCATCTCCAAGTAACTACTGCATCCTACATCCTTCTGAATCTGCACATGTCCTACCAACTGATCCCTTCTTCTAGTCAAGTTGTGCCACAAATTTCTCTTCTCCTCAATTCTATTCAGTACCTCCTCATTAGTTATGTGATCTACCCATCTAACCTTCAGTATACTTTTGTAGCACCGCTTTTCGAAAGCTTCTATTTTCTTATTGTCTAAACTGTTTATCGTCCATGTTTCACATCCATACATGGCTACACTCCAATCAAATAATTTTAGAAAAGACTTCCTGACACGTAAATCTATAGTCGATGTTCATAAATTTCTCGTCTTCAGAAACGCTTTTCTTGCCATTGCCATCCCTCTTCAACCTAGACGAGTTTCGTTCTTTGTAGTTTTTTCGTTTGATGCTTATTTCTTGAGATATTTGGCCCACCCTGTATAGATTGAATGATATCTGGGATTGGCTACAACCCTGTCTCACTCCCTTCCCAACCACTGCTCCCGTTTCAGACCTGAAATCAAAATTTGTGAACACTGAGCAGCTCATATTATCAAAAAGTCAGTATAAATTTGAAAATTGAATAAGTCACGGAATAATGTAGATAGAGAGGTACAAATTGACACACATGCTTGGAATGACATGGGGTTTTATTAGAACCAAAAAAATACAAAAGTTCAAAAAATGTCCGACAGATGGCGCTTCATCTGATCAGAATAGCAATAATTAACAGGACAAAGTGAGACAAAGCAAAGATGATGTTCTTTACAGGAAATGCTCAATATGTCCACCTTCATTCCTCAACAATAGCTGTAGTCGAGGAATAATGTTGTGAACAGCACTGTAAAGCATGTCCGGAGTTATGGTGAGGCATTGGCGTCGGATGTTGTCTTTCAGCATCCCTAGAGATGTCGGTCGATCACGATACACTTGCGACTTCAAAGCCAATAATTGCACGGACTGAGGTCTGGGGACCTGGGAGGCCAAGCATGACGAAAGTGGCGGCTGATCATACGATCATCACCAAACGACGCTCTCAAGAGGTCTTTCACGCCTCTAGCAATATGGGGTGGAGCGCCATCCTGCATAAACATCGTACGTTCCAGCAGGTGTTTGTCAGCCAGGCTGGGGATGATGCGATTCTGTAACATATCGGCGTACCTCTCACCTGTCACGGTAGCAGTTACAAAACCAGAATCACTCATTTTCTCTAAGAAAAAAGGCTCGACAACGGTAGATGTGGTAAATCCAACCCATACCGTGACTTTCTCGTCGTGCAATGGAGTTTCCACGACAGTTCTAGGATTTTCGGTAGCCCAAATTCTGCAGTTGTGGGCGTTGACAGACCCTCGGAGCGTGAAATGAGCTTCGTCGATCCACAGCATGTTACTCAACCAATCGTCATCTTCTGCCATCTCTCGAAACGCCCACACCGCAAATGCCCTCCGCTCCACTAAATCGCCAGGTAACAGTTCATGATGCTGATGGATTTTGTGCGGATAGCATCGGAGGGTACGCCTAAGTGCCAACCAAACAGTAGTGTATATAATGACGGTGCGACGTGCGACTGCACGAGCGCTGACTTCCCCGTGCATAGACGAACCCGCTAGTGTCCATTTCTTCCTGAACTGTCTCAGCAGCATTACGCCTTGTGCTCGGTCGGCCACTACGGGGTCTATCGGCTAAACAACCCGTGGCATCGAACTTCGAAATCATTCTCGCCACAGCTGCATTTGTCAACGGATCTTTACCCGTTCGAATGCCCTTCCTATGGCGATAGGATCGTAACGCTGAACTTACACAGCTTCACTAAAAGCGCCTTTTCAGGTAACATCAACACGCTGCGACTGCTGGCGCATCTGATTCTCTCTTTCATCACAGCTCCTTTTATACACGATTGTCATGCGCAGTCACTGACGTTTTGCTGTCCAGCGCCATCTGTCGTACATTCTGTGAACTTTTTTTGGTTCTAGAAAAACCCCATGTCACTCCAAGCATATGTGTCAATTTTTACCTCTGTATCTACATTATTCCGTGGTTTATTAAGTTTTCAAATTTATACTGACTTTTTGATCACCCGGTATACAGGGTGTTACAAAAAGGTACGGCCAAACTTTCAGGAAACATTACTCACACACAAATAAAGAAAAGATGTTATGTGGACATGTGTACAGAATAGCTTAATTTCAATGTTAGAGCTCATTTTAGTTTCTTCCACCTACGCTCAATAGAGCACGTTATCATGATTTCATACGGGATACTCTACCTGTGCTGCTAAAACATGTGCCTTTACAAGTACGACACAACATGTGGTTCATGCACGATGGAGCTCCTGCACATTTCAGTCGAAATGTTCGTACGCATCTCAACAACAGATTCGGTGACTGATGGATTGGTAGAGGCAGACCAGTTCCATGGCCTCCACGCTCTCCTGACCTCAACCCTCTTGACTTTCATTTATGGGGGCATTTGAAAGCTCTTGCCTACGCATCCCCGGTACCAAATGTAGAGACTCTTCGTGCTCGTATTGTGGACGGCTGTGATACAATACGCCATTCCCCAGGGCTGCATCAGCGCATCAGGGATTCCATGCGACGGAGGGTGGATGCATGTATCCTCGCTAACGGAGGACATTTTGAACATTTCCTGTAACAAAGTGTTTGAAGTCACGCTGGTACGTTCTGTTGCTGTGTGTTTCCATTCCATGAGTAATGTGATTTGAAGAGAAGTAATAAAATGAGCTCTAACATGGAAAGTAAGCGTTTCCGGACACATGTCCACATAACATATTTTCTTTCTTTGTGTGTGAGGAATGTTTCCTGAAAGTTTGGCCGAATCGCACAATTACCCTAGATTCTGAGTGGGACGGTGGTGGGATGGGTGGACTCCTGCGGCCTGTTGTGGGGTTGTGAACCACTGAGGTATACAGCGAGACGAAGCCTCTCCATCGTTTCTAGGTCCCTGGTTTAATAAACAATACACGCTTTTGAAGACAAATTGCTGGAAACAGTATCTACTATAAAATATCTAGAAGTAACTATCCCGAGCGACGTTAAATGGAATGACCATATAACATAAATAGTAACAAAAGCAGGGAACAGGTGGAGATTCACAGGAAGAATCATACGGAAGTGGAACTCATCCACAGTTTGGGATGCTTACCAAGCAGGATTGATAGAAGAGATAGAGAAGAGCCAACGAAAAGCGGTGTATTACGTCCCGGGATCGTTTAATTGGTGCGAGAGCGTTTCAGAGATGGTCAACAAACTCCAGTAAGAGACGTTACAAGAGAGGCGTAGTGCTTCACGGAGAGGTTTACTATTGAAATTTAGAGAGAGCACTTTTTTTTACTTCCTGCCACACACAATTCGTGAAATAACCTCGATGAGAAACTTCGAGGAAGTAGAGATGACACAGAGGCATCCCGAAAGTCATTCTTATCATGCGTATTTCACGAGCGGAACAGGAAAGCGGTGATCAGTTAGTGTTACAAGTCCGCAGCTCGTGGTCGTGCGGTAGCGTTCTCGCTTCCCACTCCCGGATTCCTGAGTTCGATTCCCGGCGGCGTCAGGGATTTTCTCTACCTCGTGATGACTGGGTGTTATGTGACGTCCTTAGTTAGGTTTAAGTAGTTCTAAGTTCTAGGGGACTGATGACCATAGATGTTAAGTCCCATAGTGCTCAGAGCCCAGTTAGTGTTACAAGAAGTGCCCCCTGCCACACATCGTTAGAAGGCTTGCGGAGTACGATGTAGATGTAGATATCATGATATTGCAACGAAGCAAGAAATTTCCCGCCCCTACATCTATCTATAAACTGGTTTACAGAATGGACATTTTACTTACGTGACCAATGACATTGGATGTTATTTGCTCGCGTGTTTCGTTGTTCAAGAGAATTGCTTGCAAACGGTTGCGTGACGTGTGACCGTTTTTTGAACATCTCGTGAGAACGTCACGTCAGAACTTACAGAAGTTTTTATAATATGCTCCCTTCACAAGTAGCTGCAGCCAAAATCTCGAGGAGAAACATTTGACATTCATTCACTATGTTGCTTAAACACGCATTGAGTGGGTATGAATCCCTATAACAATAGTGTGATTGAGTAGTTATAACATGTAGAAACTTTTTCTGTAACTTCCGCAGTGAGTATGCACCGACCATTTTTTAATTATTTTGTTTCTTGCTAGTATACATAAGGTCTGCTATCTAGAAATAAAAGCAGACCATAACTTCTTACTGTTTATAGCAACTGTTACTTTATAATTTTATTTGGTCAACATTTTTAAAGAAATAACAATTTCCAGCAAATAAAGAAATATTTGACGAGATGGCAGGTTACGGGGGTGGACAAAAATATCGAAAAACAGCGAGAAATGCATTCTTTGAACATAAATGAAGATGCTAGCCAAGCCTGCAGGTTGGACTCTCGTATTTGACCACGAACGACACCTGTGGAATGTTTTTAATACGTTTCAAGAGTCATTTGTGGTCAGAATAGGGTTCTGTGCAGTTGTGAGTGCTTTATGGTGGAGCTAAGTGAATTCGAATGTGGACAGATTGTTAGTGTTCGTAGGATTGGAGCTTTCGTAACCAAGGGAGTCGCAGTGTTGGGAGTTTCAAGAGGCACCTTATCGAAGCTCCTATACCGCATACAGGGGAAGCGGAAAAAAATCATCCGCTAAGTCACAACGCGGACAAAAGTGTGTGTTGAGTGATCGTGACAAGCGGCCACTGATGAGGACTGTGACGAAAAATAAGAGGACGAGAGCTGGAAAAGTCACTGCGGAACTATATGTTGCAACGCGAACCTTTCAGCACCAAATAAAAACGAAGGGATTTGCATAACGTGGGAACTTCAGGGCGAGATGGAATCCCAGAACCCGTCATCGGTGATGCAAATGGGTGTAACAGGGAAACGTGATGTCGAAACCGTGATATCTGGACTAAGAGCAGTGGATGAATATCCTTGGGCCATATGAGTCTTGTTTCGCATTGTTTCCAACTTTTGGCCGAGCTGAGGCCCCAAGAATGGATCATGGCGGGGTTTCGATGAAGATTTAGGCAGCCATATGGCGGTATTCCATGGACTTCATGGTTACCCTGCAAGATCGCATTATAGCCACAAATTATGTGACCACTTTGGCTTATCATGTCCATCTTATGGTGCAATGTTTGTTCCCCAACGGTAATACTGTGTTCCAAGCCGACAGGACACCTGTTCAAACAGCTCGAATCGTCCAAGACTTGTTTTGTGAGCACTAGGATGAATTGTCGCACCTCCCCTTTACGCCACAGTCACCAGAAGTCAATATTATTGAGCCTTTGTCGCCTACTTGGGAGATAAGGTTGAGCGATCGCTATCCACCTCCATCAACGTTACCTAAGCTTGACGCTATTTTGCAGGAAGAAGGGAATAAGATTCAAATTGAAATCATATACAACTTGTATTTATCCATTCCAAGATGACTGGAAGCTGTATTGAATGCTAACGGTGTTTCTACACCGTGTTGGGCTTGTTAATGTGTTGCCCAACCACTGTAGTATTAGATGACCCAACTAAATTTCATTTTTCTCCGTTGTTAAATTATGTTTTAGTTACAAAAACCACATTGAAAATTGTAAATTAAACTTCATTTTTCATCAGTTGATAAATGTACCTCCACATAAAAACTATTTTCTCTCTTGGTTAATGTAACTAATTATGTGTGACAAAAAACGAAATGCTTTCCCAAGTAAACACTGTAGGTGTAATTTTTGTACCTCCTATATAAATAATATCTGTGTCAGTCGAACGTAATTATTCTGTGTTTGCAACATTCAGTTGTAATCTGAAGATGGTCTAAGAAGCCGAAAGCCAATTCGTAACGAAATAAACATAATTTTACCGAAGTTTAGAAAGCATTTTCTATTTAATATTAATATCAAGTTCTATCGAGCACTGAAGTAATTTCAAACTAACTCAGTAATTACCAAGGTAACACTACTTACTATCTAAATTTATCAACGCATTAACCACTCACGAGTTAATTATTACGATCTCAGTCCTTTCTTAACTGCACTTTACTTAAAAATAAATTAAGCCGGTGTTACGGCCTCTGGTACTAGCACAGTATTTCTCGAATGCGTAAGACCTCGATCAGGTTCGTAACTTTGTAACACCGAAAATGCAGATAAAACACCTTCTGCACCATCCAAAATTTTCGCCGTTTAACGTCCGTTGATAACTTGTACTGTACTTCTTATTCTGAACCTGTAAGCTGTATTACATAAACAATATTTAATACGTAATCGATGTAATAGTGTATTTATTTCTGATTGTATATAATTGATTGTAGTTATAATGAAAATATTGCAAATTGCTGGGTAATAGCCAAGGGGACTTTATTTAAATATACCGATAGCAACGACAAAATGGTAGTAGCTGTGCCGTTGTTTATCTTTGCATATGGAGAGTCTCTGTCGCGTTGCGAGCAGAGAGGAAACAGAGCAGCTTGAGTGATGAAAGAGTGCGAAGCGTTTGTTGGGCGCTCCCCCAGACGCGGTGTGCAGCTATGCTCGCGCCAGTGTAGACGCGTCTGATTCGTTAACCCGCGAGTATTGGGAGCACGGTATGAGTGGACAGGCGGAGAAAGCTGCAGTTCTAACTAGTGCCTGTCCCGTAATTAACCGTGGCTGTTGAAACTACTGGCAAAACTAATAACTATTAATACAGAACAAATTAAGAGTGGGCAATTTCATTTATTCTGTATTTAGCTTAGCGAGTGACTTATGCTGGCTTGATATGCATTTTATTGTTGTTATATTAAAAGCAAAATCAGTTGCTCATTTGCTTGAAATAAATTCAATTCAGTCTTTCAATAATCAAAAGTAAATTGATTTCCTTTTCCTAAATTTTGCGTTTCGTTACACTGAGATATTGAAAGTCATTTTCTTTGCATAACAAAGTTTAAGTTAAGCCAGTCATTTATTTAACCAGTAACTTCATTTACTTTACCTTCAGAGTTTAGTATTTAAGAATCAGTAACTGCAAAGTCAGTGCTTTCGGATTCATTTGCTTTCTCGTGAACTGTTGTGTTGTGGAAATGCGTGGAAACCTTCTGTTGCCACGCCAGTGATTATTTGCTTTAATTTCTTTGACATTACCTTCCTTAAGATTCTGGAGATTCATTGTCCTAGCGGGCTGGCGACCGTTTAATTATCCCCTTTTTAGCTAATCAATGTTTTCTTTGTATTAGCAGTAATTTTTGTAGTAAATATTACGTAATACCCTTTCCTCCCCCCCCCCCCCCCCCCCCTGTATGGTTCATGAGCGATTGCGCTACATTCCACCCATTTCAAAATTATCATCAGTATTTAGCTTAAATTTAGCTTCTTCCTTCAGAAGGGTCTGTTGTACACTTTCCTCCAGCTAACCGATGTTATTTTCCTTCGGTAACGATAGCTTTACTCATTGTAAAATTTCATTAGGCATTGCGATCACGGTCAGTTATATCGCAGTCCACTAGGCCCATTAGGAAGGGGGAGGTTACAACTTCTACAGGCCTTTAATAGTTTCCACTGGTCCGCAATACTTTTTCAAACTACCATTTTATGCCACTTTCAGCGCCGAACGTCCTCCACCAATGAAGTTACATTCATAATTCCAGCATAATTCCAGCAAGAACACCGCCGAAAGGCCGGATAAGTGTTCACAAGACTGCTGGACATTTATCTTCGAAGAAAAGAAAGAAGAAGCACTGAATCGTCATAAATAATTAATTATATAAATAAACGTAAGTGAAGATCCCAAGATAGATGCGTGTTGATTTGCAGGTGATGGGATAATAAGCGTTGGGGAGGTTGGAAGTTGGAAGCTCTGTGAAACCCGAGCTGTCTTCTTCCCCGATACGTGTCAGTACAGCAACCAAAGAACACTAAACGAAACGACACTCGTTAATATTCAGTCAGAATCAGATCCACAGCTGGGTGCTTCCCTATACCCTTTTCGAAAAGCATCCAACCATCACCTATGGTACTTCAATCACTCCTGCAAAAACTCACACACACAAGGCTCCTCCAATCTTCATCATCCGTCAACCTACAAGACTATAGATGAGTTAAACTTGCCTTCACCACTTATGAAATAGAAAAAGAAATAAAGTCTCGTCTCATCCTACACATCCCTGAAGCCCCTTGCACCAGAAGTAATTCTGGATCAAGCTATATCGTCTGTGTTCTTTCAGAACTCTAATTCCCCAATTGATCATATCCTATTCGATTATCCTCTTATATTCAAAAACTGCAACGATGATTTTTCCAAAGCTGTCACTGAGGCTTCTCATTGTCCCAAGCACAGTAATCACACATTACCATAAACATTGCCAAAATATTCAGTTCCCTCATATATGCAAAACCTGCAATTAATTCTGTATCAGGTATTCTCGCAATTGCAAATCATAACCACCACCTCTTAAATTCAATTTACAGTCCCGCTCCAATCTCACCCAATCAGTAAATTTCTTCTGTCCACCACCCACAGCAGAAAATTCGTCGCTGCAGAATTATCCTCCCATAGATCCATTCTCTCCAGCGTTCCTACATCCTAAGCCTGATTTCTCTCGTAGCCATCTCCATTTTTTGGTTAACGTCTTCGCTACAGATGCATCAAACAAGGTTCATTTCCCGTTTAAACACCTCGCTGTTCTGATTATATCCTTAGACTCATTTAGTATAAAACTCATGCTTCTCTGAGCTCCTTCCTTTCTGCTTCTCTCTCTGCTATTAGTATACCATTTAAAATCTTCCCACTCATCATCTCAGACATTTTTCAAAATCCCTACCTACTTCTGACTTGCAATAACTAACACATCTACACGTCGTCAGGATACCTATTTTAGTTGGACAAGGCTGCGATTTTGTTTTACCTAATGAAACGAATAAGACTGCTTTAGTGCCATTGCATCTGCAACATTACTGAGTAGTTCATTAAGCTAAAAGACCCGTTGAACACTCTATCGACCTAAATTTTGTTCATTTATAAAGAAAAGATAATAGCCTGAAATATGGTTAAGAATGCGCAAACCACTTTGAAATTTTACTATTCGTTCACTGCAGTAGTATTTCATAAAACCATTGAAATTTCAAATCAGTTAAATAGTTAGTGAATATAAGTTAATTACATGAAATTTATATTGAATGTTTTGGATGAGGTTGCTTCATATTAACTTACAATTGATTCCAAATTTGAACTGTTGTAGTGGCCTTCAGTCCGAAGACTGTTTTAGTGCAGCTCTCCACGTTACTCTACCATATGCAAGCCTCCACAATTATAAATAACTACTGCAATCTTCATCCAGCTGAGACTGCCTTCTGTGCCCGTCAATCCAAAAGGTTTCGAGACAGGAAATTTTTGGAAATTTGTGGTAAATTCCTATGGGACCAAACTGCTGAGGTTGTCGGTCCCTAGGATTACACACTACTTAACCTAACTTGAACTAACCTACGCTAAGGACAGCACACAGACACACACACACACACACACACACACACACACACAGACACACACACACACATGCCCGAGGGACGACTCGAATCTCCGACGGGGCGAACCGCACAAACCGTAGCAAGGCGCCCAAGACCACGCGTCTTCGAGACTGAATTAATAAAAAAAGAAAAGTGAAGATGGTGGTTTAAATGCTTCAGGAGCTCTACACAGTCTTTCCTCAACTTGAGTACTCGTAGAACACACAGAGCGTTGTATAACCAGGGTAACTGCCAGAAAAGTTCTTCTTTTCAAATGTTGTTCAACTCGCGTATCACACTAGCTTGCATGTAACTTATGTCATCAGAGCGTTTGCTCTTCCTGTGAATTTCTGCATTTTGTCATTTTCCGGAAGGTTCTAAATGATGACACCAAGTCTCGTCAGTCGTGATGACATTTTTTTCGAGAAAAGAATTGTCCGCGTTTTGCATTACAGTCAAGTCGCGACAGACGTCCTCCCGCCGTTGGTTGTGTTCAGGCGTGAAGGGAACTTTGTACACGCTTTTCTCTTTTACAAAACAACCTAGAGAACGTCTTGAACACTTGACGTAGAGATGCTACTCTACTGTGCTTTGTGACACAACGACGCGACGTTGAAACACTACGGCCGGAAAGTTCATTACTTAATGCTGCCTGCTCTCAACCGACTCGTCGATTGCACATCTGTTGTTTACAGTTGTTAGTTCAATCTGTCACCATACTTACTGCACTGACGTTGCTTATACGACAGGATTAAAATCAGACTCGGAAGTTTTTGGACGAATGTTGTATTCATTCGTTGGTCTCCCTCTGTATTTCTTACTCTACATCCCTCTTTCCATTACCAAACTGACAATTCCTTCATGCCTTAGGATGTGTCCTTTTTGACAAGCTGGACCGCAAATTTCTTTTCTCCTCAGTCTGATTCAGTACCTAATCATTAGTTGCTCTCTCTACCCATATGACCTTCAGGATTCTTCTGTAGCACCACATTTCAAAATCCACTACTCTTGTCTTGTCTGAACTTCATATTGTCCACGTTTTACTTCCGCACAAGACTACATTGCATTCAAATACCATCAGAAAAGACTTCCGAGCACTTTAATTTACGTTCAGTGTTATCAAATTTCTATTTCTCAGAAATCTTGCTGATTTTCTTACATTTGCCTGTCTACATTTACATCCTTCCTACTTCGGCCACTGTTAGGTTGCTGCCCAAATGACGAAACCCAGTGACAGCTTTTATTGTCTCATTTCCTAATCTAATTCTATCAGCATCGCCTGATTTCGTTCAACAACATTTCATTGACCTTGTTTACATTTTGTTGATGGTAATCTTATAACCGCTTTTCAGGATACTTTCCACTCCGTTCATATGATCTTCCATTTCCTTAACCGTGCGTGACAGAATTTCAATTTCTGCTGCAAACATCAATGTTTTTATTTTTGACCCCTAAATTTTAATTCCCTTCTGAAATTTCTCCTTGGTTTCGTTCACAGCTTGCTCAGAATACAGATGAGTAACGTGAATTACGCTTACTCAGTGCACACGACTGTTCCACATTAATTTTATCATGAATACATTATTGATGTTTCACATGTAACGACAAACGTAGTAACTCAATTGAAAAACTGTTACAGGTACACATAAAAGGAAAGTATGTTAACTAAGCAGACATATTAGTAAACATGCTATCATATCGTAATTGAAAATCAATATTTAGCAACATGAAATTTAAAAGAAAGTAGTTGCAGGGCTATAAAACTGTACTTTGCAAATTGTGTTAATAAGTGCCGTTGAAAACTTCAGATTTATATTTAGTATGTTAATTAATTTAATGATGCAACATCGGAAATTTATGGACCGCCTTCAGGAACCTAATAGTACTTTACGAAAAGGATAAGTATCTGCATTCACTTGGAGCATATATTAATAGAATCAATGTTATCACTGGTCCATGTCCTAGTACAGTTCTGTATGTACATTACCTTTCTATGCAAGATGCTTTTTTCAAAAGGAATGTGACCTGCAGATAGTGATGACCTGTCGCTGATAGCGTAGTTGACAATAATGTTATTCCATACAACACTCACCACATGATTAGTATTAAACTGCCAGGAGAAGAACGTTGCTACTGGATCCCTCGAGTAACTTTTATCCCAGTTACTCATCCATTTCAAATTATGAGAGCTGAGCAGTCTTCAGTGGGCGTAACTGCAAATTTGCTGAACTCTGCGGCATGCTTTCCATTTCGGCTCGGTCTGACAGCTTGGCGCAGTTACCTCACTCTTTGCATCCAGCTAGCTCCACTATCGAATTCGCTGGTTTTCAATCTAAGGTAATATTTTATCTTTGTACCACAGTGATATTTTACCTAACCCCTGAACAGGGACTGTAACGTGAGCGTGGTGTACACAATACTCAATAAAGCCTGTACTATGGTAAGTGAGTGGGGTTTACCTTAAGAGACAGGATTTCTGTATAGATATTGACCGCGTGTACCTGAATGGTGGCAAATCAGACTTACACCCACTCTGTAATAACAATGATACGTCAAATAGGTCCGAAATACAACTACACGTCAGGACAAACAAAAAGCAACACAGCAGATGCTACCAATTTGTTAATAATACGGTCGCCAGCCAAATTAGGCATTAACTGAGTTTCTTCTCTGTACAAGTTGATGTACATTCATGCAAAACAACACGTAGTAACACTGCATAATATAGTAAATTTTGTGACTAGAAAATCTATTGAACTGATAGTTTCACTTTCTGTACAGATATGGAAAAACCATGAATACACAACACTACACTATAATGTATACTACCAAACTTCGTACTGTATATTGATCTGATTAAAATCGGGCATAGGTTACCCAAGAAATAGTAATTTCGAGCCACAAACAAAATGTCAATTTTAATAAAGATAAAACACTGATAAATTTTGGCTTTTATATTGACTTTAACTTTTGCTGGTCAAATCAATTTAGAACACTTCAGAATTCAAATGAATAAAAAAAAGGGGGGGGGGACCTTGAAACTGTTTTGATCACTGTATTAAAAAAATTAATTACTGACACCATTATGCGCTCAAGATTTCCAATATATGAGTTACTACTCCCTTTATCTTATTTCCTACTCATTTAAATACCTTTATATCTGTCTCGAAATAATTAAACTTCATTACTAAATCAATATTAAAGTTATCCTCCAACTTTATCAGACCTTCGTTATCCATTTACTGGTTCATTAACAAAACAGTTCTTTAAACACCATTCTAACAATGTTAGGTCTACAAGTAATTATTATTAACACAAAATTTAATTTTTCATTTCAGGACACTCGGATTGCACAATATTTGGAAAGGACACTATCTAGGTTAGTTGTGAGGATAATTAAATGATAGGAAAGCTCTGGTAAAATTTAAGTTGTTATTGAACAGTATGGTACAAAAGTAACACTGGTCCATACGAATACAGTACTAAAAGTTTCAACCTGTTTGTATCGATGCGGCGGTTGGCATACGGCGAGATGGCGAGGCACAGAGCACACATACAACCACAGCTATGGCTCTTGACGTACCGGCACTTTATTTCTTCATAGCATCGCAATACTTTTCCGTTTAGTTCCTATGGTATTTTGCCATGCTGTATGGGCGTTGGAACGGCATACCCGAGGCTCAATGAAACTACGTCTTCCAGAAGAGCCTCCTCGATCCAGAACGTGTTGCTCAGACCAATGCCCAACTCCAACTACTACTGCTGAGCCCGTGGTGCCGTGCAGCGCCCGTGCGCATTTTCCCGCGCTCGCCTGCCATCCACCTTTTACCACTCCCTTACAGACAGGGTATTCACCCAAGGTTTTGCATTCTACATATCCAAATACATTGCCTACATATGGACCAGACGCACAATTACAATTTTAACATCTTATAACAGTCTCAACATTTGTTACACTTCAATTCTACTACAATATTGTTTGACATTTGACATAAACATTAATATTCACATTGAAAATTGTTTACAGTTTTCTTAACACAATGGCATGAAACAAGAAAACAAATGAAATCAGAACATCAATTACTCAAGTTTAACGAAAAATCAGATGGAAAAAAAATATTATTTATATGTACAATAGTACAATGTCGTCGTTGTTACAGGATCAGTAATTATACTTTGCTTGTATTCGTTATTCTTGAAATAAAAATGTTTACAGTCATAAATAGATATAAGAATGTAACGTTTTAATTATAATGGACATCATTTCTAATATCAAATAAAAAGGAAAAAATCAAACGTTTTATGAAAGTGTGTAACATTGTGCTGTATGTGTTAGAATCGCATTCTACTGGGATCTGCCAGTATCCCTCCTTCGGTCTCGTCATCGACACCATAACTGTCTCCAGCGGCAGGCCGAGGTGGCCGAGCGGTTCTAGGCGCTTCAGTCAGGAGCCGCGCGAGCGCTACGGTCGCAGGTTCGAGTCCTGCCTCGGGCATGGATGTGTGTGATGTCCTTCGGTTAGTTAGGTTTAAGTAGTTCTAAGTTCTGGGGGACTGATGACCTCAGAAGTTAAGTCCTATAGTGCTCAGGGCCATTTGAACCATTTTTCTCCAGCATGCATCGGCATCAACCGACTAACAACACCGGCACCAACAGAAATAAAGCATCACCTGCAGCAAAAGCCATCGCCACTATCAACACAAGCAGTAATAAACTCCGAAACACCATGGAATCTCACATCAGCGTCTGTGGATTATAAAATCAACAACCGTGATATAAATTTCTGTATCGAATAGCACATGCTAGTCACTACTCTTATAAACTAAATCTCTTCTGCTACTTCCGTAGTACTGTAATATCCTTCTCATGTAAACCATCAGAAAGTTGCATAAAATTGTATTATGCTGTAACTCGATTTGACACTTTAGTGCCTAATGCAGCAAAATCTTAAGTATAAAGTGCTGCATACCACTTTTACATTATTGTAAAAAATATATGATATCTAGTTGTATAGGGGGTGTATCTCGGGCCACACATGGTCAAATACCTGTTGTCACAGGTAGGAAAAGTAGGTCATTTTTAGGATAAATCCAAACAACAGGTCCCCTGCCTAAATAGTATCTCCAGCACTTTAAAAAATACTGAAACAATCACTCACAAAACAGATTTTAACACTTCAAATATCACATATACCAGATGTCACAAAGAAAAACAAACCATTGGAAAATTAACACGGTGCATTTCACAGACTTAACAATCTTCCATCAAAATATGCCATCAATAAAAAATAAAATACAAGTATTAGAATTTGAGCTCCAAACTTTGAACTGCATAGTAGTATGTATTATTGAGCACTGGTGTGTATTATTATCATGGTATGAAAAGGCAAACTCCTTCTGCAGAACTACTTCAAGGGGTGGAGGATCATACATTTATATCAGAAAATGAACACAGTTCAAATCAAGACATGACCTCAGTACAGTAAGTGAAGACAAACAATTGAAATAGTAGCTATTGAATTAACAGGGCTTGATATCACCAAGAAATTAATCATTGCCCAGTGGTAGTTTGGACACTTTTTTCAGTAAATTAACAGAAGTTCTAGATAAAGTTTCAAGTACAAAGGTCAACATAATTCTGTGTGGCGACATTAACATCAACACTAATATCATAAATGAATCCAGCAACACCTTCATAAACATTATTCAGAGTTTTGGCATGTCCCTATTCGTCAATAGCGCAACAAGGGTTACTACAACGACTGCATTAGTAATTGACCATGTGGCCACATATATGGACAGGGAAAAATGTGATGTAGCTGTAAAAGATCTCGGACTATCAGATGATCTGTGTCAAATAACAACAGTAAAATCGGGCATCGAATCATTCCCTAAACTAAAAGACTACAAACGACATCTATCAGAAATCAAAATAAAAGATTTTTCAAAAGAGCTAGAAAAACAAAGCTGGAATGAAGTGCATAAGGAAACCAATGTGACTATGAAAGTCTGTAAATTCTCCACATTGTTTAAATTGAACTTTGGAAAGGCATTTCCAAAAGTATGCATGTTTGTATCAACATCTCACAAAAACAGATGGATAACAGCAGGTACTCAGAAATCCTCCCAAACACTTAAACACCTCAGTTCCATAAAAAGATTCGCAATGATCCAGAATTCTTAAATTTCTATCATAGTTACAAAAAGATCTACAGCAAGGTGCTGATTGCTGCAAAAAAGTCATTTAATGACAAAATAATATATAATGCAGAGAATAAAAGCAAAGCAGTCTGGGATGTTATAAAAAAGGAAATGGGGAGAGGGAAACAAACGCAGAATAACATACTGCTAAGGGAGGGGATAAGGTAATAAATGATCCACAACACCTAGAAAACTATGTAAACGAGCATTTTTCAAGTATTGCACAGAAGTTACAGCAAAAATTCCCCAAAACAAATATAACACCTTTAAATAATGTTGCACTAACTGCAATGATGTTACTTCCAACCACAGAGAATGAAGTCAACAAACCTCTTCAAAAACCAAAAAATAAAAAGTCAGCAGGCTTAGTTGAAGTACCAATGTGTGTACTGAAACAATGCATAGGGATTATATAACGCCCCTTGACAAATATAATAAATGAATCCTTCACATCAGGGACATTTCCAGAGCAGTTAAAATAGGCAAAAGTTGTACCTTTGCTTAAGAAAGGTAATGCAGAAGACATAGAAAATTAGTGGACCATTTCCCTGCTGTCAGTACTCTCAAAAATAATAGATGCAATTATGAAAGACAGATTAATGAATTACCTGAATAAATACTATCTTTTAAGCGAATCACAGTTTGGTTTCCGAAGTGGCAAAAATACGGAGTCAGCCATAGTAGAATTCGCAAAAGTTGTACTCGATGCTCTTGATAAAGACGAGTGTACCACAGACATATTTTTGGATCTTTCTAAGGCGTTTGATACAGTCAACCACAAGATTCTATTAAATAAATTAGAAGCACTAGGAATAAGAGGGGTGGTTAATGACTGGTTTCAATCATACCTAACATATAGGCTACAAGGAGTAGAGATAACACATGGTTCAAACTGATCTAAGAATTTAGTAAAACACTTATCAGAATTAAAATATATTAACATAGGGGTTCCGCAAGGTAGCACATTAGGACCAATACTGTTCCTGATATACATCAATGACTTTCTGTGTAGCGGTACTCATGGTGAAAAAATTCTCATCGCTGATGACAGCAATATCTTATAGCCACTGAGAAAACAACAGAACTCCTTGCCAAGAAAGCAAATGTAACTCTCAAGGAAGTTTATGATTGGTCAGTAAGCAATAAAGTAATATTGAACATTAAGAAACCTAATGCCATGAATTTCAGGTAAAAAGACGAGGGCTAGTGGAAATCCTTGGGTAACAGAAGAAATATTGAATTTAATTGATGAAAGGAGAAAATATAAAAATGCAGTAAGTGAAACAGGCAAAAAGGAATACAAACTTCTCAAAAATGAGATCGACAGGAAGTGCAAAATGGCTAAGCAGGGATGGCTAGAGGACAAATGTAAGGATGTAGAGGCCTATCTCACTAAGGGTAAGATAGATACCACCTACAGGAAAATTAAAGAGACCTTTGGAGATAAGAGAACGACTTGTATGAATATCAAGAGCTCAGATGGAAACCCAGTTCTAAGCAAAGAAGGGAAAGCAGAAAGGTGGAAGTAGTATATAGAGGGTCTATACAAGGGCGATGTACTTGAGGACAATATTATGGAAATGGAAGAGGATGTAGATGAAGATGAAATGGGAGATATGATACTGCGTGAAGAGTTTGACAGAGCACTGAAAGACCTGAGTCGAAACAAGGCCCCCGGAGTAGACAATATTCCATTGGAACTACTGACGGCCGTGGGAGAGCCAGTCCTGACAAAACTCTACCATCTGGTGAGCAAGATGTATGAAACAGGCGAAATAGCCTCAGACTTCAAGAAGAATATAATAATTCCAATCCCAAAGAAAGCAGGTGTTGACAGATGTGAAAATTACCGAACTATCAGTTTAATAAGTCACAGCTGCGAAATACTAACACAAATTCTTTACAGACGAATGGAAAAACTAGTAGAAGCCGACCTCGGGGAAGATCAGTTTGGATTCCGTAGAAACACTGGAACACGTGAGGCAATACTGACCTTACGACTTATCTTAGAAGAAAGATTAAGGAAAGGCAAACCTACGTTTCTAGCATTTGTAGACTTAGAGAAAGCTTTTGACAATGTTGACTGGAATACTCTCTTTCAAATTCTAAAGGTGGCAGGGGTAAAATACAGGGAGCGAAAGGCTATTTACAATTTGTACAGAAACCAGATGGCAGTTGTAAGAGTCGAGGGACATGAAAGGGAAGCAATGGTTGGGAAGGGAGTAAGACAGGGTTGTAGCCTCTCCCCGATGTTGTTCAATCTGTATATTGAGCAAGCAGTAAAGGAAACAAAAGAAGAATTCGGAGTAGGTATTAAAATCCATGGAGAAGAAATAAAAACTTTGAGGTTCGCCGATGACATTGTAATTCTGTCAGAGACAGCAAAGGACTTGGAAGAGCAGTTGAATGGAATGGACAGTGTCTTGAAAGGAGGATATAAGATGAACATCAACAAAAGCAAAACAAGGATAATGGAATGTAGTCTAATTAAGTCGGGTGATGCTGAGGGAATTAGATTAGGAAATGAGGCACTTAAAGTAGTAAAGGAGTTTTGCTATTTGGGGAGCAAAATAACTGATGATGGTCGAAGTAGAGAGGATATAAAATGTAGGCTGGCAATGGCAAGGAAAGCGTTTCTGAAGAAGAGAAATTTGTTAACATCCAGTATTGATTTAAGTGTCAGGAAGTCATTTCTGAAAGTATTTGTATGGAGTGTAGCCATGTATGGAAGTGAAACATGGACGATAAATAGTTTAGACAAGAAGAGAATAGAAGCTTTTGAAATGTGGTGCTACAGAAGAATGCTGAAGATTAGTTGGGTAGATCACACAACTAATAAGGAAGTATTGAATAGGATTGGGGAGAAGAGAAGTTTGTGGCACAACTTGACCAGAAGAAGGGATCGGTTGGTAGGACATGTTCTGAGGCATCAAGGGATCACCAATTTAGTATTGGAGGGCAGCGTGGAGGGTAAAAATCGTAGAGGGAGACCAAGAGATGAATACACTAAGCAGATTCAGAAGGATGTAGGTTGCAGTAGGTACTGGGAGATGAAGAAGCTTGCACAGGATAGAGTAGCATGGAGAGCTGCATCAAACCAGTCTCAGGACTGAAGACCACAACAACAACAACATGAATTTCAGTTTGAAGAGGAAAAATGACAATGTTAAATTAAATGTAGATGGCACCTCTATAGACTATGTACAAATGCAAAATTTCTAGGAATAAATATTGACTCTCAATTGAAGTGGTGTGAACACACAAAGGTACTAGCAAACAGAATGTCATTAGCATGTTATGCCCTTAGAATCCTATCATCAGTGTGTAACATGCAGTGTCTTTTAGTAACATCTTATCATATGTAGACACAATTCTTAGCTAATATAAAATATAAATGCAGTTTTCAAACTCCAGAAAAGAGCCATAGAATAATAACCAAAAATTTAAAAAGGTAGCTAAAAGTACCTGTTATACAATACATTTTATACATTAAAGGATTACTTAGATAAAACAAAGTAGGGTTTGATAAAAAAAAGTTATACAAATAAATAATAATAATAATGATTATAAAACATCCAACATTCCACATAACTCCTTCACTTTATGATTTCTTTCCCTTTTTTTTCGTTTCTAGGAATACTAACTTCCAAACTATGCATAACACAATACTAGCACCTCTTCCTCTTTCTGTACTCAACATCTCACTCATTATGGAGGGATGCTGACTCAGTTTTTCAGGATAGCAAATGGGAAGTTGCGGTAAAAAAAATGGACCAGAGATCACCAGTGTGTGTGTGTGTGTGTGTGTGTGTGTGTGTGTGTGTGTGTGTGTGCGCGCGCGCGCGTGTGTGTGTGTGTGTGTGTGTGTGTGTGTGTGTGTGTGTGTGTGTGTGTGTGTGTGTGTGTAGAAAGTGAAGTGTTATGAAACAATGTGTGAATAGTGTGTGCAGTGACTGATAGTGAGATATGAGTGTACAGTGTGACATTACATTATTTAATAATTTATTTGTAAAAAAAGTATTGTATACCAGGAGTAAATCTTATGATTGTCTCTAAGTAGAAGTCTGTAAATATTTGTGTATATGAATTAGGTTATTTTAAATTGATCTAAATTTGTAAATACTTTGAGATGTCCTACATCCTTGTAAAAACAGAGCTACAGATGATTAAAGCTACTACTACTACTACTACTACTACTAGTTAGTGCTATGAAAGTAAGAACGCCTGATGGGCACATCATCATTTAGTCCTTTGCTTCAGCAGCTGTAACTGAATACGGAATGTAATATACATTAACGGACAAGCGATATACGCCGTTTTAAACTTTAAATTTTGCCAGATTAGGCAGAAGTATTCGAAACTAGTAGCAGCTTGTTAGTGGTATTTCTTTATTTATTATTGTCCACATTCTTGATTACAGCAATGACCATTACATATAGCATTATATGTATGTGAATTTTCATGAAAATCTATTTATTTTTCGCCCTCGACTTTATTCTGTTCTGAACACTGAAATAAGTTTAGAGTGTCTATAATACTACTATCTCTCTAACATTCAGATGGCTATACGCTACTGGAGATGTAGTTCGCCTATGCCGTCTCCTTGCACCTGCAGTCGGGTCTTCCTCTACTGCGACAGAAGAAGAGCCAAAAGGTATTCGTTATTTTAAATTTTCTGACTAATTGTACAGTTAGCGTTGTAAGTGGGATGCTTCTGTGTTGGCAGCGCTGTGCAGCGCTTTGCATTGGATCTCTGACGGCGCTTTCTTTGTAAGAGACTCTGTGGCTGGTCGGACTCATTGTTGGAAGTTAATCGCCAGTACTGTTGGGCAGTTGGAAGTTAGTCGCCAGCAGAAATGGAAGTACTGTTGGACAGTGGGAAGTTAGTCGCCAGCAGTGATGGAAGTACTGTTGGGCAGTTGGAGCAGTGATGGATATTAGATGTGAGAAGTTAGCATTGATGGAGGGTAGAGGTCTGAAGTGTTAGCGTAGGCTAACGATTAGTACATTTGCGACTTGGAGATTGAATATTATTCATGATTATATATCTTTGTAGTAGATGTTAATGACGATTTATATTCGTGTTTGAACTGGATGTCACATTATAAAGGTAAAAAAATCCAATATTTGGTTTGCAACAAAATCTTTCCTTTGCTAGCCACATGCCTATTTGTAGTTAGTGGCTGTAGTAGTTACGATCTTTTATTTAGCTGGCAGTATTGCCGCTCGCTGTAATGCAGTAGTTCGCGTAATGAGATTTTTGTGAGGTAAGTGCTTCATGAAATATATAGGCTATTGTTAAGATTTCTTTTTAGTCAGGGCCATTATTTTGAATTAATTATTTGCAGTCAGGTTATCTTTTTTAAGTCAGATTGCGTTGCGCTAGGATATTGTGGTTCTCAGTCATTCAGCAATTTAAGTTCAGCCATATTCATTTAAATAAAGAAGTTTCAGTGTCATACATAAAAAGGCCTTACACTAAAGCAGTGGAGCACAACCTAAAAAATCTTGCACTTTCTTCATAAGGAAAAAACCAGTTATGGTTGAGAATCACAAAAGTAGCATCAGGCAACGACTGATTTAAACAATGGGCGATAATGTTTGGTTTGTGGAGCGCTCAAGTGCGCGGTCATCAGCGCCCTTACAAATTCCCAATTTTTACACAGTCCAATCTAGTCACTGGCACGAATGATGATGATGAAGACAACACAGACACCAACGCGGCCGGGAATGGAACCCGGGACCCGAGATCCAGAGGCAGCAACGCTGGCAATATTTTTTTTTTGGGGCCCTACCGGGACTCGAACCCTAGATGTCCTGGTTACATGGCAGACGCTCTATCCGAATGTTTTTCGATAAAGACATTTCCATAAAAACTGTCACTTTGCATATTTATACCATAAACCAATAAAGCAGCTTTAATTTTTTGAGTTTTGACACTATTAGACACACAATCTGAGAGTCACGTTAGTTCTGGACACTACCTTATAAAATTTCAAAAATTTCTGAAGTAGAAAAAGCACACCCCAAAATTTACAGTAAAAATTTAAATAATATCCTTAAGGTAACTACAATACATCACTGTCAACACAGTCTTCTTTTGTTATATTAACCAATGCCCATTCTCTCAAATATAATTTTTAACATATTACCGAACTGTTTCTTGTGATTCGAATACCTACTAATTTTGTGGTATTCACACAGCATGTGCACCTTGAACTCTATGGTGCTGTCGGATCCTAGTTTGTTGATGACTTAATTAACAAAATTTCCCAGCAACCAGTACACAGAGTTATTTTTTGCCTCTGGGAGAAAGCGTGTTTCAGGCCTGTGGATCAATGACAGCGATATATTCTCAGGAGATGTCCTTGTTATCAGCGCTATTTGCCCTAGGATCCACTTTCAACTATTCATGTGACCGCTGCAAGAGTATCTATGAATTATTGTGTCAACTAGATTGCATTTTTGACATAAATTTGTTTCACAGAGTCCGATTTCATACAGTCCTCCGCAGAAACTTTGTGATTTTGGACATTATTCTCCTCGCTATCATTCTCGGTATTGGAAACAGCTAGGCAGTATAATAAGCTTTAGCAAGAATGTATGAGTTGATATACTTTGTCTTTTGAACTTGGTTCATATACCGAGTTAAGTTCTCTATAATGGCTCCTTGCACTTTATCTGCTACAACTTTCCAATTTAAAGCCGTCAATTTCATGTGGCATGCTGTCAGTGTGATCCCAAGTGTTTTGTGTTGTCGGACTAATTTTGCGCACTCGGCGTTGATATTATCAAAACCTCTGAGATTTAACATCTTACTTTTGTCCGTTTGCATTGGCTCCAGATACTCGACAGTACGTTTCAGTCACTGTTGATGGTTCCCTCTTCATTACTCCTTTTAATGACCCCTGTATCGTCAGCATAGGTTCTTATAACTGTTTTATTTCCTGATAATGTTAAGCCTTTTAATCTAGCATGGATATATCGGAGGAAAGGTTCCAGTGAAATGGCAAAGAGCGCCATGGACAGAGATCTTCCTTGAGGAACACCTCGTTGTATTTGTATCTGCCTGGATTGTTGACAACTCACTGCTATCTTTGCATTGATTCCAGTTGCTATGTTCTTTATCAACTTTATGAGCCTATCGTTCAAACCTATTTTCTTCAACGCCTGTAAAAGATTTTCATGATTGAGTATATCGAAGGCTTTATAAAAATCTAAAAAGTAAAGCACACTTTAAGTTTGTTACAGAAGTTATTGCAATTATATCCCTGAATTCTGCTATATTTTGAAAAATGGTTCTGCCTTGCGTGCAGTTCTGATGTTTACTAATTCTGTTTCTGTAAGGCATGAAATTCTCTTGTTTACTGTTATAGCTATTAATTTATAATCAGAATTCAGCAGTGAAATTGGACGAAAATTATTTAAATCTTTGTTTCCTGAATTTTTTGGCACAAGAACAATTTTGCTCTCCTTAAACTCAGTTGGAATCATTTTACCCTAAATAACCTTATTTACAATGTCCGTGATTTTCGTACCCACTATTGGCCAGTAACAGATGTAAAACTCTGCTGGTAGACCATCTGATCCTGGGGATTTGTTTGGTGGTGAGGCACACAGAATCTCACACACGTCCTCTTCACTGACTACCTCGAGAAAAGTCTCGTTGTCATCTTGTCAGCTGTGGGGCAATGATGTGAAGGAATTCTTCCAAGGATGCATCACTACATTTACTTACAGAATATAGCTCGCAATAATAGCGATTAATCTCGTCCATGATATCTTGCTGTGTTCTGGGAATCGTACAGGTTTTTGTTCGAATTTCATCAATAAAAGTCCTTCTTCCGTTTTTCGTATCCTTCACTAAATGATACAGGGAAGTAGTTCCGTCTTATGACTCCGAATTTACCTTCGATTTTATTTTCAACCCTTCCATTTGATTTCTCTTGACATTAAGTAACTAGGCTTTGACTTTTTTGATGTCTGCTATCCGAAGTCAGGAAACTACTGAGAACTGATCATATAGATTGCTCAAAACGGAATAGTAATATTCTATAGTGTATTTCATTTCTCTTGCGCTCTGGGCACTGTATTGAATAAGAACCTTCCTCAACTTAGGCTTCGCCATTTTAATCCACCAGTCGATAGCAGTGGCATATCTACTACGAGCCCATGCTTCTTTTACCAGGTCTTCTAAATCATGATTTACTAACAAAGAAATGTTCAAATTCCACTGATTCTTGGATCAGCGAACTTGCTGTCGTGTTAGATTTATGCAAGCTAAGACACTTGAATGGTCTGAAAAGTACGTAGGAATGGTTTCTACTTTTGTCACAGACGTTTCAAGATGATTAGAAATATATAATCTATGAATCCTGCTACGTGATGTTGCCGTGACATAAGTGAACTCAACAATGGAGGGTATTTGATTTCCCATATATCCTTTAATTCTAAACCAGTAATTAGTTGTTTCAGTTCACTTGAGAAATTAAAATTAGGTAACTGATCTTTTCGATTTAAAACACAATTAAAATAACCTCCACGTTATAACTGTCTTGGATTTTTCCTTAAGAAGTATATCAGTTCATCTTTGAGGAAACGTGCCCTGTCCGCTCGGTGAGAACTTCCTGAAGGAGCATACAAGTTGATGATAGTCACATCATAGATATTTAGTCCTATTCCCCTTCCGGATTCCAGTCGTTCCACCTCACTTACTGGAATACCTTCCCTTACCAAAACAGCTGTTCCAACACTTGTTTCGTGAGAATTATTTATGTAACTGACATAACCGGGAATTACGAAATCCGACATTGGAACTTCTTGTAACAGGGAAATATCAGTCGCGGATTCGTACAAAAATTCCTTAAGTGCCGACAATTTCAAACCCGACGTAATTTTATTTATGTTTATAGTGAAGACAGAATAAGATTGCGCCATTGCTCTGTCACTATGTCGTTGTTTTGATGAACTAATTTAGTTTCCTGTGGTTCAGGGTTCAGTAAAACTATTAACAGTTTTCTGGGAAGGCTAAATATGGAATAACACTGCAATCAGTTTATTAGTTACAGTCCCGGTTTTTTTCCCTACTTCTGAGGTTTTCTCTTGTACCGCTAGCAGACTGATTTCCTTGTAAACTTTCTGATTTTTCCTCCAGTGATTCGTGTAGGACCGTTTCGTACCGAACATTCTTTGGGCTTGGGTTGCCCTTTTCCGGATTTTCCCTTCCCTTGGTTACCAGCTACATTCTCATTTGGTTGCGTCGCTATTTTACTTCGCGGCTCATCTGGAGCAGCAGCATACGCTTTCGCAATTTCTATTGCTGTCGTCTGCCCTGCGATGTTGACCGTGATTTCATTTTGGCCACCACTTCCTTGCTCTTTATTAATGTCACTTACGTCCTGATCGAGGGGAAACAAATGGAAACGGCAGTTTTACAACCTCTCCGTGAATTTATTTACTAACAGATAGCTGCTGATCTTTGCAGTTAGCTACTTCAATGGTTTTTTATTGCAAATTAATACTGACTACACCCGCTTTATTTTCTGGTACCGTATGTTTATTATCTTTCTGTTCATCAGTTTGCATTCGCATTCTGCCTTCCGGTTCCTTGGCCTTCTCATCAAACTGTTTTTGCTTGCGAACTGACGGAGTTGTACAGGACAGCTCGTCCTCTGAACAACAATCAGTTGTCTCCAGAGGTCGTTTTTTCGGTTGCATTTCAGTTTCACGAGTAGTGGTAACAGGGTGTCCCTTTGTTGTTAAAGGGGGAAATTGGCTATTATCGTGAAAGGGGACATCAACTTGGCCCGCTGCGTTAACATCCTCAACCAGTTGATCCGGCTATTCTTTGGTAACAGATCACTTAAGGTAAGTTTCTGACACTGTATCAGATTACTTTTAAGAACAACAGTTCGCCACGGACATTCCTGTCTCGAGTGGCCGGTTTCGTTAAATATACGGCATGTAGCTTCCTGACCTGTTTAAGCAATAAAAAGTTATGTGAGACGGGATATTTGTCTTGACGTCCATCTCTACACAGCGGATCCCGTTGAAATATTGCAGTTTAAAGCGAGGCGACCATCTTTCATTTACAATTGATTTAACGTTCCCATAGTTTGGAAAGGCTTCCTCAATCTTATACTCTTCAATTTCAATGGGAAGATTCAAGGCACGTATGGTTCTGTAATCAATGTCAGATCTATAGATGGAAACCTTACTTTTATAACCATTTCTATGAACAAAATTAACTTCATAGCCCCACTTTCGGAACAGTTTATCAACAGTCGCACCACTGAATAACCTGACAAAAACACAGTATTTTGCCTGATCCAGTTGCCAGGTATGGACGGTTTCAAAATTGAGACCAATTACCTGTGTAATCCAGTCATCTATTTCCAGGGATGTCGGCTGAACAGGACGGGATTCCTTGTCAAAAGCAAATACCAGAGTATTCTTCCTAAGGTTTGTAGCCATGGTTAATCCAGCGACGAAATTTCGGTTAAACAACCGAAATTCCAATTAGCAGCAGCACGACCAGAAGGAGCGATCAGATCACAAGGAATATGTACTAACACGGAGATTAACGGACGGACAGCACTCGGCGAAGCAAAAGTACAGCGATGTAAACACGGAAGTGCAGCGCAGCAGTAAACGACGTCCACTCGCTAGCGCGGCTGAAACGGAACTGATCACTAGAACACGAGCTGCGGACGATTGAAACCCTGGAAAGGAATAATCGAAGAAGAATCGAAAGCTTTGAGGGGTGAAATAGCGAAGGAAACAGAGGATAAAGTAGCAAAAGGTAGGACGCGGTGGAAATAAGTGGATAACGTAAGATACATTAAATTTAATTGATGAAAGGAGATAATATAACAATGCAATAAATGAAGCAGGTAAATGGGAATACACACGTCTAATACGTAAGATTAACAGGTAGCGCAAATGGCAAAGCAGGACACTACACGAGAGATACAAGGCTCAGGAAACAAGCATTAACATGCGAGAGACGGATTTCATATCTGAATGAGAGGGTAACAGGGCCTCGAAGTTAATTTCAGTGCAAATCCACAAAATAATTTACGAACTCCTACGAGAATCAGAATTTGCGAGTAGCGAGTTTAATGGACCAGGGGCGCTGTATTGCAGATTGCAGTAAGTTGGAAATTTCAGTTGGTTAGGAACCGTGTCCGGATAGCCGAAGCCGTTAAGGCAACTGCGGCGGCGCGGTTCTTTCGTCCCTTTACGACGGACCTGCACCTACATGTGAACATTGTCTCAGCAGATCATCAGTAGGAAAGCCGAGTAAAACCTACTGTACTTCGACGTGAACTAGGCTGCAATTTAAGTCACTTATCTACGTTTCGGGAGAAAGTTTTCACACAAATGAAAGGTTGGAAATTTTATCCTTAATTAATATATTCTGAAACTTAGGTGAACAAGTATCACTGCCATGCCCGTGCTAGTCTTAACACAGTCATTCATAATCCCTTTCACTCACGTTAGCAAATTTATGGTGTTGCATTTCCCGAAAACGTAATAGCTACAAAAATACTGATTGTTTTTGATTGATAATGCTCGCCAAATATTAAGTCTGTCGGTACCAAATCCAGTCACAGTTTTTAGCCACCGACCTGCTCAATACGCCACGCGGAATATATTATGTCTTTTCTCGTCACAAAATTCACTTAAAAATCCCGAAATTTCCGCACACACATCGGAATAATTATACCGTCACTTTCCAACACTTTTGATGTATGAAACACTGCTAGATCCGGCAACGTATCATTTCCATCGGAACTACTACTACTACATACGTCCGATCTGCTTCATGGCTAGGCTTAGACTCGGCTCTAGAATACTCTAAGTCTTCTCTCCCAGCAGAGAAAGGCGCGCGAAGAATATCGCTTTACCATTGGTCAGTTCACTCAACAGCCAATAGCAAAACAACATTCTCACGCGTCAATCCGCGCTTTTCATCAATAACCAATCGCAAAATAGTAAACCGAACGACTGCACTTTTTACCGACGCAATTATCTAATATGCTGAAGTTTTGCTTATGCATAAAGTTATTTACTATTGTTATTTATACCTAAATTAACTTTCCCTTTACCATAAACTTACTTTACAAATCTATTCTACAAAAATCCCCTTTGTTCATATCCATACTTCTTCGAAATGTTCCCACACTAAATCCTACTACATAACTCGTTAAACAATTATCTTCATATTGACCTTAAACCACACTCACGCATCATTCATACTGCTAAAACACATTCATAACATTTTACATACACAAAAAGAAATAATAACGCTTTATGAAAATACTAGAACAGTTTATGAAAAACATTCTATTACTTTAGTGCACTCTAGTGGGCACAATCGAAACTAAATTCACAGTCCCCTATCCAGTATTGTCCTCTATCGGCTGATACATAAACTACGTGCGCGTGCAGTATGGCGTCAGTATCCAGCTCTGAGACACATCTCCCACTTAACCGCCTCCAAGGCAGGATCGGTATATGGCGGTACGCCTCACAACCACTCGTGAGAAGCGAGAAATCTGGGTTAAAGTCCCGGTCCGGCACAAAGTTTCACCTTTGTCCGTTGCATTATCACAGTAGCTGTCAAGATTTCACATCCATTCTTTCCATTTCCTTCCCCTTCCTACATTTTATGTTTACATACCAGGGTTGGAACTTTAATAGTGACAACTATTTATTTACAGCTCCTACAAAATAGTTACGTGTTTCAAAGTTTTACTGACCTTCAGAGTAGTCGCCAGCATTGTGTATAACCCGTTGCCAACGATGTGAAAGTCGTAGGATGCTCTTAGCAGTGACAGTTGTGTTGACAGTTCGAGCGGCGCTGTCTATTGCCCGACTAATTTGTAGCAGTTTTGAAACGAAAGCCGTGAAGCGTTTTCTTCAGTTTATAAATCGAGTTGAACTCACGAGGGCTTAAGTCGGTGGAGTGCAGTAGGTGGTAAATCACTTAGCAGGACGATCAGTCAAACAAATCAGTAACAGCTTGCACTGTACGTGCTTGAGCAGTGTCCTGGAAAATGATGGTCAGGTCCTGCAGAAAGTGTCATCACTTCTGTGTCTAAGCTGCTAATTTTTGGAACACAACCTACGACCAGCTTAGAGACAGAAGTGATGACACTTTCTGCAGGACCTGACCATCATTTTGCAGGACAATCCTCAAGCAGGTAC
This sequence comes from Schistocerca serialis cubense, assembly GCF_023864345.2. NCBI lineage: Eukaryota > Metazoa > Arthropoda > Insecta > Orthoptera > Acrididae > Schistocerca > Schistocerca serialis. Next base: position 388,590,509 of record NC_064640.1, read on the forward strand.
AGTGCAAACTGTTACTGATTTGTTTGACTGATGGGGCTGCAACCCCTGACTTAGCCCTCGTGAGTTCAACTTGATTTCTAAACTGAAGGAAACACTTCACGGCATTCGCTTCAGAACTGCTACAAATTCGTCGGGCAATAGACCGCGCCGCTCGAACTGTCAACACAACTGGCACTTCTAAGAGTATCCTACGACTTCCACATCGCTGGCAACGGGTTATACACAATGCTGATGACTACTTTGAAGGTCAGTAAAACTTTAAAACACGTATCTATTTTGTACGATCTGTAAATAAATAGTTGCCACTATTAAAGTTCCAACCCTCGTAGATGCCCAATATAGGAAAATAAAAAGGCATTTGAGAAAAGAGAAGCAGCATATCAAGAGGTCAGATCGTAAGCCTGTACTAACCAAAGAATGGAAGACTGAAAGGTGGAAGTAATACATAGAGGGTCTACACTATGGAAATAAAGAAGAAGAGAAAATAAATAAAGATGGTGTAGTACAGAAGGTAACTGAAAGAAATGAGGCGAACAGAAATGTCACTTTTATTCGAAGAAAGTAATGAGAGTGATGTCACCGCGATTCATTACAAAAGGCGGGACGTGGTTCTAAATAGGGAGTGTGATCATCACGGACGGCAATGCATGCTCTGCAATGTGCTCCCAAGGTGGCCACAAGGTTGGTTAGGAGTTCTTGTAGTAGCGCGCTCCATGCCTCCACCAGCACGGTTGAAGTCTGTCCAAGGCATCTCATACGTGCTCGATAGAATTAAAATCGGAGAAATGGGCAGACCACTCCATTCGCCGAATATCCTCTGGTCCCAAGAACTCCTGCAATCCAGTGTTCGATAAAGTCGCGAATAGTCATCCATAAAAATGAAGTCAAGGCCAAATGCAACCCTGAAAAGACGCACATGGGGAAGAGGTACAGTGTCCCAAGAACGTTGACCGGTAAGTGTACCGTGTTCAAAGATCTGGAGGTCAGCACACCCATGCTGTGTTATGTCCTCCCACACGATAACACCTACACCACCAAAACGATCACGTTTGACAACGTTCATGAGTGCATTACGTGTACCCACCTTTCTCCATATCAGGGTACGTATAATTGAGAGAATCAACATAATATTCCCGTATAAAACTGTAAATCTGATTGTAAGCTGTAATCATATATGCATATAGCTCTGAGCACTATGGGACTTAACAGCTATGGTCATCAGTCCGCTAGAACTTAGAACTACTGAAACCTAACTAACCTAAGGACATCACACAACACCCAGTCATCACGAGGCAGAGAAAATCCCTGACCCCGCTGTGAATCGAACCCGGGAACCCGAGAGCGGGAAGCGAGAACGCTACCGCACGACCACGAGCTGCGGACCATGCATGCATACTGAGAGGAAATGGCACATAATAATAACTGTATTTGGTCATTTGTTCTGTTCTCATTCCCGTAGCCTAATACAAACAATGCAAGTCACAACAGCTGAAGAGGTATTTTACGGCTGATACTGTTCCCAAAAGCGTAATAATGGAGTTCTTCTCCTATATTTACATGCATTATTTACATTCTAGGCTGGATGCAAGTTCTTACATTTCACGAAGTATCGACATTCGTTTCCTGGCCGAGCGGTTCTAGGAGCTTCAGTCTGGAACCTCGCGACAACTACGGTCGCAGGTTCGAATACTGCCTCGGGCATGGATCTGTGTGATGTTCTTAGGTTAGTTAGGTTGAAGTAGTTCTAAGTTCTAGGGGACTGATGACTTCAGATGTTCAGTCCCATAGTGCTCAGAGCCATTTGAACTATTCCTTTCCTGAAACTTCCTGGCAGATTAAAACTGCGTGCCGGACCGAGACTCGAACTCGGGTCCCGAGTTCGAGTCTCGATCCGGCACACAGTTTTAATCTGCCAGGAAGTTTCATATCAGCGCACACTCCGCTGCAGAGTGAAAATCTCATTCATTCCTTTCCTGATAATTTATCCTCTATTTCTGTATTGATTGCCTGTCGGGTTGCGAGTGTGCGTTGTCTTTATGAACTTGTGATGGGGAATCTCGTGTGGCTGTGAATTTTGTATGTAGTTTTAGCTGTTTATTTTCCATTCATGATAGTGGCGCACATATTCAATGAACGGCTGAGGTCGGGATAGCTTTCCATCTATTGTAGTGGAATTGTCGCATAGATATAGGAATACAAGAGAATCATGAAGAACATTATGCTACACTTTCTTGAAAGTAAATACTTAAAACGCACAGAATACCATTTATGGAGCAGAGATGAGAAACCGTCCTGGTATTAAAGTAGCTCCGCATTGTGTTGCCAGCATGGAGATATACAGTGTGGTCAGAAAATGTCTGAAACGCTTGTAGGGATGTTGCAGGGCAGGATGTACTGAGATATGTTGTTGTTGTGGTCTTCAGTCCTGAGACTGGTTTGATGCAGCTCTCCATGCTACTCTATCCTGTGCGAGGTTCTTCATCTCCCAGTACCTACTGCAACCTACATCCTTCTGAATCTGCTTAGTGTATTCATCTCTTGGCCTCTCTCTACGATTTTTACCCTCCATGCTGCCCTCCAATACTAAATTGGTGATCCCTTGATGCCTCAGAACATGTCCTACCAACCGGTCCCTTCTCCTGGTCAAGTTGTGCCACAAGCTTCTCTTCTCCCCAATCCTATTCAATACTTCCGCATTAGTTATGCGATCTACCCATCTAATCTTCAGCAGTCTTCTGTAGCACCACATTTCAAAAGCTTCTATTCTCTTCTTGTCCAAACTATTTATCGTCCATGTTTCACTTCCATACATGGCTACACTCCATACAAATACTTTCAGAAAAGACTTCCTGACACTTAAATCTATACTCGATGATTACAAATTTCTCTACTTCAGAAACGCTTTCCTTGCCATTGCCAGTCTACATTTTATATCCTCTCTACTTCGACCATCATCAGTTATTTTGCTCCCTAAATAGCAAAACTCCTTTACTACTTTAAGTGTCTCATTTCCTAATCTAATTCCTTCAGCATCACCCGACTTAATTCTACTACATTCCATTATCCTCGTTTTGCTTTTGTTGATGTTCATCTTATATACTCCTCTCAAGACACTGTCCATTCCATTCAACTGCTCTTCCAAGTCCTTTGCTGTCTCTGACAGAATTACAATGTCATCGGCGAACCTCAAAGTTTTTATTTCTTCTCCATGGATTTTAATACCTACTCCGAATTTTTCTTTTGTTTCCTTTACTGCTTGCTCAATATACAGATTGCATAACATCGGGGAGAGGCTACAACCCTGTCTTACTCCCTTCCCAACCACTGCTTCCTTTTCATGCCCCTCGACTCTTATAACTGCTATCTGGTTTCTGTACAAATTGTAAATAGCCTTTCACTCCCTGTATTTTACCCCTGCCACCTTTAGAATTTGAAAGAGAGTATTCCAGTCAGCATTGTCAAAAGCTTACTCTAAGTTTACAAATGCTAGAAATGTAGGTTTGCCTTTCCTTAATCTTTCTTCTAAGATAAGTCGTAAGGTCAGTATTGCCTCACGTGTTCCAGTATTTCTACGAAATCCAAACTGATCTTCCCCGAGGTCGGCTTCTACTAGTTTTTCCATTCGTCTGTAAAGAATTTGTGTTAGTATTTTGCAGCTGTGGCTTATTAAACTGATTGTTCGGTAATCTTCACATCTGTCAACACCTGCTTTCTTTGGGATTGGAATTATTATATTCTTCTTGAAGTCTGAGGCTATTTCGCCTGTCTCATACATCTTGCTCACCAGATGGTAGAGTTTTGTCAGGACTGGCTCTCCCAAGGCCATCAGTAGTTCTAATGGAATGTTGTCTACTCCCGGGGCCTTGTTTCGATTTAGGTCTTTCAGTGCTCTGTCAAACTCTTCACGCAGTATCATATCTCCTATTTCATCTTCATCTACACCCTCTTCCATTCCCGTAATATTGTACTCAAGTACATCGCCCTTGTATAGACCCTCTATATACTCCTTCCACCTTTCTGCTTTCCCTTCTTTGCTTAGAACTGGGTTTCCATCTGAGCTCTTGATGTTCATACAAGTGGTTCTCTTGTCTCCAAAGGTCTCTTTAATTTTCCTGTAGGCAGTATCTATCTTACCCCTAGTGAGATAAGCCTCTACATCTTTACATTTGTCCTCTAGCCATCCCTGCTTAGCCATTTTGCACTTCCTGTCGATCTCATTTTTGAGACGTTTGTATTCCTTTTTGCCTGCTTCATTTATTGCATTTTTATATTTTCTCCTTTCATCAATTAAATTCAATATTTATTGTGTCAGGACTGAGATATGAATGTCACAAAAAAAAAAAGAAAAAAGAAAAATGAAAAAAAAATCGATACGTTGCGCCGTTTCCGAGTTATTTAGCATTGAAGTTAGCCAATCAGATCGTCGCGCGCGTAAATTCAAGTTTCAGCTAACGAGACAAAGCACTCGTTGGGCAACACCGCCCCTGGCAGGCCGCTTGAGTGTGAGCGCGCGACGCCCCGATTGGCTAAATTCTATGCTAAATAACTTGGAAACGGAGCAACGTATCGAATTTCTTTCTTAACATTTATGTCTCAGTACAACCTGCCGTGTAACATCCCTAGAAGCATTTCACACATTTTCTGATCACCCTGTATTTTCCAATAAGAGCTAATGCTGGCCTACGTATGTGATAGTAAGCGAAGTATAGTTACTTTACTATTCACAATATTGGATATACTCTTCATAAAACAGAAGAAAGCTGTGTTACGCGTCTGACCCCATTTGACATCTTACCGCCGGTTTCGGCCGGTGAATGTAATAAAAATTATGTTATTACAGCAGAAAAATCTGTCTGAATCTGTGAATAAAAAAAAATAAAATGAAAAAAAGCTTTTGGTGCCGTATGACCACTAGCTGTAATATCTAAATTTGTGCGGAAACTGCTATAGACTGTACTGTGTTTAAATAAAGTGTAGGTAAAGCATGTATCCTCTATGTGCAAGCACAGTATAACAATACAGGTGATTCGCAGAACGGTGCGGCGGTGTACACAAGAAATCGGAAATGAGCTCTGTATACTCGCTTTAAATTCGCCAGCGCGTCCTCTGACGTCATCTCCGAACTCGCCGTCTCCATGTTCCCGTAGACTCGACACGTCTCTGCCGCAGCCCACTCGTCACCTGAGGCTGTTGCCGGGCATAAGTGCGCTCGACTCGGTCAGGAAGGAGAGCGAGTACACGAGTTCCCAAGTGTAAGGGCGAAATCGCGGTATTCCAGCTACATATGCAACCGTTTTGAAAGAAATTTCCTCTATTAAACTGTGAGTGTATTGTGTATTGAACCGGGGACCTAGAAACGACGGAAAGGCTTCGCCTCGCCTAGCCCTCAGTAATTCACAACCCCACAACAGGCCACTGCAGTCCACCAGCCCCACCACCGCCCCACACCGAACCCAGGGTTATTGTGCGGTTCGGCTCCTAGTGGACCCCCGGGAACGTCTCATACCAGGCGAGCGTAACCCAATGTTTGTGCGGTAGAGTAATTGCGATGTACGCATACGTGGAGACAGTGTTTGCGCAGCTACCGCCGACATAGTGTAACTGAGGCGGAATAAGGGGAACCAGCCCGCATTCGCCGAGGCAGATGGAAAACCGCCTTAAAAACCATCCACAGTCTGGCTGTCACACCGGGCAGCGACACTTACTCGGCGGGCGGATTCGTGCCAGGGACCGGCACTCCTTCCCGCAAGGAAGCAGCGCGTTAGACCGCGCGGCTAGCCGGGCGGGTCTATTAAACTTTAGTTACCATTCATTTATTTCACACAATCATGATTTCGGCTTTATGTCATTCTCAAGTGCAACTTGAAGTGTCACAAAATGTCCCACCTGGCTAAATGACAGAAGCAAGTTATATACAAATAAAACGACTGACCGGATAACTGTCGGTTCTATGCGCGCAGTCCGGAACCGCGGGACTGCTACGGTCGCAGTTTCGAATCCTGCCTCGGGCATGGATGTGTGTGATGTCCTTAGGTTAGTTAGGTTTAAGTAGTTCTAAGTTCTAGGGGACTGATAACCACAGATGTTAAGTCCCATAGTGCTCAGAGCCATTATTTTGGATAACTGTGAATATTGCTATGTTTATACCTACATTTCTACAGATAAAAGTTTTTTGAAGATTGCAATACATTCATTTTAATAATTAATTCCTCTTCGGAAAATGTGTAACAAGTACATTGACATATACAAACTTTCGAGGCGTACCGAGTCTGTAACGACAGTACCAGAAAACATGACATGAGGATGAAGTGCAGTCTCTAAAGGTAGATTAATTATTAAAATAAATTACAGAAATGAATGATAAGCTACTCAACTCGCTGCTGACCCATAAACGAAAGTATCCATGACCACATGAATACAGAAATAGCATTCTGTTTTGACGCAGGGGTACAACAATTCACTTTCAGGTGTCCGGATACTTTTGATCAGATAGTATACTTCCCCCAGCTTTATGGTACGATGACTTGCAACCATTACCTGTTCCTGCATGTTTCTCATATTACACATCCGCCAGTGCAAAACCTAAAACACGTGTCAAACGTGAACTGAGCCCCAGTCTTAATGACGAATCGGAAAATAGAATTTTTAGAAGCATTTTCGGCGAGAAACGTATTAATAATATTCGACGTCTCGGGGCTGTGTGGGAAAACTTGTAGCCCAAGGCCTGTGAGAACTGGAGGGCGTGGGGTCAGGGCTAGAGGCACTTGGGAAATAAGACGGGGAATGGTCTGGCTGTTGCAAACGTCTGCAGCACTGTGGAGGACTGCAGCATGCTATGCCTTGCACAGTTAACGGCGTATCGCGGGACCGAGTCGCTACCTGCAGTTTGTCTGTAATGAAACATTGCTACACACAAACCGTGTCGAATGTTACAGACACTCCTAAAAGTTTAAATAAATGTGTTGTTGTTGTGGTCTTTACAGCGAAGACTGGTTAGATGCAGCTCTCCATGCTGCTCTATCCTGTGCAAGCCTCTTCATCTCTGAATTTCTACTGCTACCTACATCCTGATGAATCTGCTTACTCACCTCTTGGTATTCCTCTACGATTTTTACCTCCACACTATCCCCCGACCCCCCATTACTACATTGCTCATCCTTTGATGTCTCAGAAAATTGTCCTATGAACCGATCCCTTCTTCTAGTCAGGTTGGGCCACAAATTTTTTGTCCCCCCCAACCATATTCAGTACCTCCACGTTAGTTACCCGACCTGCCCATATAAACCCCCCATGAACCAAGGACCTGGCTATCAGTGTGATGGCTTGTTCACCTCAACGTCACAGATAGTCGTGCCGCAGGTGCAGCCACAGTAGACGGGAATGTGTTGAGAGTCCAGACAAACGTGTTGTTCCTGAAGAGGGCATCAGAAATGGCCTTGTTGTGCTGGTTCTACGAACGGTTGAAAGCAAGGGGAAACTACAGCCGTAATTTTTCCGAGGACATGCAGCTCTACTGTATGGTTAAATGGTGATAGTATCTTCTCGGGCAAAATACTCCGAAGGTAAACTAGTTCCCCATTCGGATTTCCAGGCGGGGTCTAGTCAGGACTACGTAGTCATCAGGAGAGAAAAGAATGGCGTTCTACGGGTCGGAGTGTTTAATGTCAGATCCCTTAATTGTGCTGGTAAATTAGAAATTTTGAAAAGGGAAATGAAAAGTTAAAGTTAGATATAGTGGGAACTAGTGAAGTTCGGTGGCAGGAGGAATAGGACTTCTGTTCAGATGAATACAGGGCCGAAAACACAGAGTCAAATAGGGGTAACGCAGGATTAGGATTAATAATGAATAAGAAAATAGGAATCCGGATAAGCTACTATCAACAACACAGAGTAGATATTATCGTAGCCAAGACATACACTAATCCCACACCGCAGTTCTACAAGTTCATATGAAAACTACCTCCACAGATGATGAAGAAATTGAAGAAGTGAATAATGAGATAAAAGAAAGTATTCATACAGTTAGTGGAGACGAAACTTTAATTGTGACTGGGGACTGCAAATCGCTAGTAGAAAAATGAAGAGAAGGATAGAATAGATGAATATGGACTGGGAAAAGTAATAAAAGAGGATGCCACCGGGTAGAATTTTGCCAGAGCATAATTTAATCATCACTATCACATTGTTTAAGAATCATGAAAGAACAGACGTGGAGATAGTGGAACGTTTCAGATTGACTATACAGGGTGGTCCATTGATAGTGACCGGGCCAAATATCTCACGAAATACCGTCCGCACTGGCGGAATGTTACGTGATACCACGTACTTATGCATTTGTGACTATTACAGCGCCATCTATCACAAAGCGAAGAAAGTGGTCCAACTAAAACATTCATATTTCTTTACGTACTACACGAATATGTAATAAAAAAGGGGGTTCCTATTTTAAAGAAACGCAGTTGATATCCGTTTGACCTATGGCAGCGCCATATAGCGGGCCAACCAAAGCGCCATCTGGTCTCCCCCTTCAAGCTAGACAAGTTTCGTTCTTTGTAGTTTTTTCGTTTGAGGCTTATTTCGTGAGATATTTGGCCCGGTCACGATCAATGGAGCATCCTGTATAATGGTAAGATAGAGATTTCGGAACGAGATTTTAAACTGTAAGTCATTGTCAGGGGCAGATGTGAACTTTGAGCACAATTTGTTGGTTATAAACGGTAGATTAAAACAAAAGAAATTTATGGTTATAAAGAATCCGCCTCGATTGCAAATAAAAACCTGATGTTGACCTAGGTTTCGGCGCGGATAACCACGCCTTCTTCGGAACACACTAAAACTACAAACTGCCTCAAGAGGCATGGTCCAACATTAATACAGAACGCCCAAAAGGGCAAAAGACTGGTAAAAATGTAAAATAAACGGTACGTGTGTACCATATCAATAGCTCTACTTAGCTCAAACGTCAGAAGTGTGCTTCCTCACCCCAGCCAACGTTCGGTGGACCGCGGGCTCTCAGGTAAACTGAGGTGGCGCCGGCAGCTAGGCTATGAGCTTGTCAGAACGCGCATTTGCAAATTGAGAAATTCTTCCATGTGATTGGCATAAAATGTGTCACGAAAGTGATCCGATGACCGGGTCAAAGGCGCAGGAAGTATAATGTCCTAGCTCGAGGACGATTTTATAGAACTATAGAACGTGGATAGGCTGAAACTATATATGTGGGATAGCAAATTCCACGGAAGGTCAAAACGCGTGCACACAGGACAGACAAAATACCATCAGCTAGAAGCAGGCTAAAAATATGGGGGATGAATAACCCATTATTCAATTAGTTGGGGTCGGTGATAGTATTTGACGACTACGCTTCGATAAGCGTGTAAAGGTACTATATTAAATTCTAAGCGCTGTTGACCAGAAAAGGGTCAAATTAGTATGACCAGCTTAATGTAATTGCCTGAAAGTACGTACAACGTCGCCTTCATCGCCCTTAATATCTATTGACCGACAGAGGTCATTTTGAATAGTGCAATCGGATATGTACCAAAATAGTGTAAAAAGGATCTAAAGATAAACTAGTTTCTAAGAAAATACTAACATGAATTCTTTACAGCTGAATGGAAAAACTGGTGAAAGGTCAGTTTGGATTCCAGAGAAATGTAGACACACGTGAGGCAATGCTGCGCCTACTGACCCTACGACTTCTCTTAGCAAATAAGTTAAGCAAAGGTTGGCTCTGAGCACTATGGGACTCAACATCTTAGGTCATAAGTCCCCTAGAACTCAGAACTACTTAGACCTAACTACCTAAGGACATCACCCACACCCATGCCCGAGGCAGGATTCGAACCTGCGACCGTAGCAGTCCCGCGGTTCCCGACTGCAGCGCCAGAACCGCACGGCCACCGCGGCCGGCTTAAGCAAAGGAAAACCTACGTTTATAGCATTGTGGGCTTAGAGAAAGCTTTTGACAATATCGACTGGAATACTTTCTTTGAAATTCTGAACGTACCAGAGCTAAAACCAGAGAGCGGAAGACCACTTACAACTTGCACAGAAACCAGATGACAGTTAAGAGTCGAGAAGTTGAAAGGGAAGGAGTAGCTAAAAAGGGAGTGAGACAGGGTTGTAGACTATCACCGTTGTTATTCAGTCAGTACTTTGAGCAAGCAATAAAGGAAGCCAAAGAAAAATTTGGAGTAGAAATTCAAATTCAGGGAGAACAAATAAAAACTTAGACGTTTGCCGATGGCATTGCAATTCTGTGAGAGACAGCAAAGGACTTGGACGAGCAGCAGGACGGAATGGACAGCGTCTTGAAAAGAGGAAGCAACAAAGGCAAAAAAAGGATAATGGAATGTATTTGACTTAAATCAAATGATACTGAGGGAATTAAATTAGGAGATGAGACATTTAAAGTAGTAATGAGTTTTGTTATTTTGGCAGCAAACTAAATGATGATGGGCGAAGTAGAGAGGATATAAGATGTAGACTGGCAATGGCAAGAAGAGCACTTCTGAAGACGAGAAATATGCTAACATCGGATATAAACTTAAATGTTAGGAAATCATTTCTGAAACTATTTGTCTGGAGTGAAGCCATGTATGGAAGTGAAATATGGACGAGAAACAGTCTGCATAACATGTAATACCTCAACCGATATTGAAAACACAATAAAAATCCGTAGATATTAGTCTTCAGTAAGCCCCCGTAATTATCGTTATACCTCAGTGTACTTGTTCAATTAATATTTACTCACGGTCAGTATAAAGGTTCTTGTCAACGCTATCAAGGTTTTTATATTAGAGAGTGCTTATGCACTTCAAATACAACTAGATTCACTTCCAGCTCCGGACCTACGATATTTTCGAACCGGAGCAAAACCATGATGGTGGCTCCCGAACTCTCCCCTCCCTCCCCCCCCCCCCCCCACGCCCCTCGAGCGTTTGAGATAGAACGTCAATAATTTGAAAAAATGGATTTTTCCATAAATATATTCATTCTGTAGTGCACATCTTTCTAGAGAGTTTGATGCATAAAACATTTATGTTCGAGGAAATGTAAGACATGTTATTTGATCTTAAGTGTGCCAGAGAACAGTTCCACAGCTTTTCCCACAGCAGTCTTCTATGGCACGTCACTGGATTTCGGTCTGTCGTATTCAAACGTGTATATTTTGTAAGGGAAGCCATCAAATTAAAATTTGTCATATAAGCAAGATTGTTTTGGTACAAATAGTCATTTTTACCTACCACATTTACATAAATAACACGACATAATATACACTCCTGGCGATTAAAATTGCTACACCACGAAGATTACGTGCTACAGACGTGAAATTTAACCGACAGGAAGAAGATGCTGTGATATGCAAATGATTAGCTTTTCAGAGCATTCACACGAGGTTGGCGCCGGTGGCGACACCTACAACGTGCTGACATGAGGAATGTTTCCAACCGATTTCTCAGACACAAAGAGTAGTTGACCGGCATTGCCTGGTGAAACGTTGTTGTGATACTTCGTGTAAGGAGGAGAAATGCGTACCATCACGTTTCCGACTTTGATAAAGGTCGGATTGTAGCCTATCGCGATTGCAGTTTATCCTATCGCGACATTGCTGCTCTCGTTTATCGAGATCGAATGACTGGTAGCAGAATATGGAATCGGTGGGTTCAGGAGGGTCATACGGAACGCCGTGCTGGATCTCAACAGCATCTCATCGCTACCAGTCGAGATGACAGGCATCTTATCCGCATGGCTGTAACAGATCGTGCAGCCACGTCTCGATCCCTGAGTCAACAGATGGGGACGTTTGCTAGACAACAACCATCTATACGAACAGTTCGACGACGTTTGCAGCAGCATGGACTATCAGCTCGGAGACCATGGCTGCGGTTACCCTTGACGCTGCATCACAGACAGGAGCGCCTGCGATGGTGTACTCAACGACGAACCTGGGTGCAAGAATAGGAAAACGCCAGTTTTTCGGATGAATCCAGATTCTGTTTACAGCATCATGATGGTCGCATCCGTTTATGGCGACATAGCGGTGAACGCACATTGGAATCTTGTATTCGTCACCGCCATACTGGCGTATCACCCGGCGTGATGGTATGGAGTGCCATTGCTTACACGTCTCGGTCACCTCTTGTTCGCATTGACGGGACTTTGAACAGTGGCCGTTACATTTCAGATGTGTTACGACCCGTGGCTTTACCGTTCATTCGAGCCGTGGGAAACCCTACATTTCAGCAGGATAATGCACGACCGCATGTTGCAGGCCCTCTACGGGCCTTTCTGGATACAGAAAATGTTCGACTGCTGCCCTGGCCAGCACATTCTCCAGATCTCTCACCAATTGAAAACGGTTTGTCAATGGTGGCCAAGCAACTGGCTCGTCACAATACGCCAGTCACTACTCGTGATGAACTGTGATATCGTGTTGAAGCTGCATGGGCAGCTGTACCTGTACACGCCATCCAAGCTCTGTTTGACTCAATACCCAGGCGTATAAAGACCGTTATTACGGCCAGAGGTGGTTGTTCTGGGTACTGATTTCTCAGGATCTATGCACCCAAATTGCGTAAAAATGTAATCACATGTCATTTCTAATATAATATGTTTTTCCAATGATTACCCGTTTACCATCTGCATTTCTTCTTGGTGTAGTAATTTTAATGGCCAGCAGTGTAATTCATGAAGTACGAATATCAAATGTCTATTAGTAAATAAAAAGTTTGATATTAGGAAATAGATTCACATTTCATTTATACTCTCCTGTTTCATAAGCATGAGACCGAAAAATAATAGTACGAAACTTTTGTATAAATTTGGAATCGTCATTTGTTCTTTCATATAATTTGTGTGACGTTCCCGTTTCTTCTGCTTCCCCGTTCTAAAAACCGATCTTGTCATCACTAGTTCTGTAACTATTCCTGCCATTGTCAAAACTTATTGTCCGGTTAACATCGCTAACCGTGACACAATCACCGGCTTAGTTACCCCGCGTTTATTCTCGGGTTGGGCATTATTACGTGTTCGTACAACGGGTTTTGTGTGCTACTCCGAGAACAGAACTTAAGCGGCTGCTAACCGGGAACTGTACAACCGGCCCATAGCAGTGTAGTGATCTGGCAAACATTTTCTGTCCAAAATTCATCTTCTTGAATACACCGAGAAGGTAAGATATAATCCTTCTTGCCTGTTATTCCTGTTGGTCATTTATTTCCTCTAGTAGTCTGAATCTATGGATTTCGCTAATAAATATAACAACACTTATCATTCGCGCATCTAATCAACCACATAAACGGAACTCGATTAGCGTTCACCCGTTCGGGTTTATTCGGATCAGTTCTTATAGCTCCGTCCCTTTTTGTCTACGGGAAAGTTTATATTTCTGCATGCGACGGGGATTCCCCTGCCAAAGATATCACGTACACTATGCACGTATTCAAAAATCAATTTATGATTCCTTCGGAAATCAACTTAAAATGCCTTCAAAAATGTTCAAAAACCAACAGGGATGCGTTTCAAAATCGTATGAATAATCGATAGACCAACGTGCGCTGCATGCTAGGCGCTTTGTGCAACAAGATTTTTTCTTCAAAAATATGAATTTGGTATATAATTTTAAAAAAGTTTTTACTGCGTGCACAGGTGGATCTGAGAATGAAGCGTGTAGTTTCGAAATAGATCATTCAGTAAAACGCGTAACATCGTAACTGTAGCCTGAGGCTCATCTTTTTTTATTGTTATTACCATGTGCGTCTGCGTTCCCACCATTCTCAATAATAGATAATGAAGATGTATGTTCCTGATGGATCTGTTACTCAGGTGACATTCAATCACTAGTTCGTTTTCAAAGTTACTGAGATCTGCTGACGGCCGACTTCTGCTTATTCTGCTTTTCTGCTGATAACACAATACTGTCTACCTATTTTTATAGGAGCAGATCTACCTCTCGTGACCTCTAGTGGTCAATTTCGCATTACATAGTCGGCTCTAAATGCTTCTGATCATGTAGTGTAGTGAAATCTGCAGGAAAATTACCATTGTTGCTTGGAATAGTTGTGCACAGTGTATGTGCCATAGTATGAGGTCCAGTACACCGACAATTGCAGTCAAATCGTATAGGATTTGATGTCAGTAATACAATACACAACAAGACATCAACGATTCAGGTGGTAGAAGGTGGAACTCGGTATAGAGGGAGTCGCCTCTGTGTGGTGGTAGTGTGTGCGTACGTGCCTTTTCTGCAGATAGGAAACAGGCACCACCAGTGACTGCGCGTTGTGTACGGAAACTACGATTGTGACAGTGCCACGTGGAAACCAGTTATCATGTGATGAAAAAGCAAAAATTGATGCGTGCAATCAAATCGCCATGAAGTTGAACTGTTCAAGTACAGTAGTTGATAATTTCATTTAACTGGGCGCACGATATGGACAGAATGGAAAATATGCCAAAGCAGTAACGTATAGAAACGGTTACTTTTGTGCAAAGCGAGGCCCACAAACCCTTAGTCTTCGCAGCTTGTTGCTGATTTGCAGTTGTCTTTAACTGTCAGACGTACTCGCAAAATTTTGTCAAGTGACAAACATCTAGCGCTCAAGAAACGAGTGCAGGAACCTGCTCTGACACCCAGACATAAACAGGCCAGATTGGAGTTTGCTGAAAGACACGTGTGTCATGAACTTCAGTATGGGATAAAGTGATCTTCAGTGATATGAAGAAGTTTAATTTAGATGGGCCGATTGCATTTCAGTAGTATTGGCATGATCTGAGAACAGAGCAACAGGAAAGAATGAGCAGAAATTTTGGTGATGGAAGGGTCATGATTTGGTGTTCTCAGTCGACCCAACTGTTTATATGGAGGCGATATCATTAAAACTTGTTGGGAAATGCAGAATGTATTGCTGAGTTAGATACTTAGTTAGCTATTTGACTAGTTACTTACATGTTCCATGGATCATTTGAACGATTCTTTTATCGAAATGATGTGAAACGGTTCATTTTGTAGGATAGGTGTACATGATTAGTATTAACATTAATGAACACATTAGTTTTTTAGTCCTACTCATGCAACTACGCAGCTGATGGTTAACGTCTCGTGCAAAGATTGGTAGTTAGCTCTGCACATGAATAAACGTAATGGAATGCGCGTAAACAGACGAAAAAATTCGTGGACAGTGAGAATAAATTTTCTTGAAGAATGATTGGCTCATTTGTAGAAATTTGCTAACGAAGGTTGTAGAGAGCTACAATTCGAGAAACTTGAGCTGGAGATATGGTCGATAACATTGATAGGCAACTTGCAGGTGCGTATCTGATTGTGCACTAAAATGGTTCTGATAGGTGCATTCATATGAAGGACAAATTGTGTCCAGCATTAACCATTCTCAGTAAGAGTGTACCACACTTAAAGGATGTCTCAGCTACCTCGCGTAATGATGGCGATAGTAAAATTGGAGAAGTTGGGGCCCATATTCATGGTTACCGACAGCCTTTAGCACAAGTACTATGGTAAATTCTACGACAAACACATAACTTTCACCGGACATCATGTTTCTTTTTTTTCATTTTATTGGCTTTCGGGATGTGCCCATTCAGCATCTCAATAGTGGTTGCGACGATACGATCTTCGGGACAACACAACACCCAGTCCCCGAAACGACTCCATATTCTTGTCCTCCAAGAACAGTTGATACGGTACAGTTGCACGCTAACATATCGAGCGATATTTGACGTAAGTATTTGGGTTATTCAGCGAATGAAACGATTTCCTCCGAATCAGTAATCGACCGATTTTCTCCAAGAAACACAGACTTATTTTAAGTCACTGTGATGACACGTGATGGAGTAATTTTCCTGCCCTTCGTTTAATTAGTTGGTCGCGGAAGCGACGGGCTGCAGATTCACTTGTCTCGCTCATTGTTGGCAAGCGGCCACGTGGGACCTTGCGGACCGCGAAGCTCAGTAGGTGCGGCTCGGAGCGGCCGTAACGGTCCATTATGAAAATGAGGCCTGCAGCCTCCATTCGGCACAGGGCGGAACGTGTCTGCCCCGAGATTAATGGTCGGACGCCTGCATGCTCCAGGAGGGAGACTAGCGTTTACAGCACACTTGTACCTCAACAAAATGGATAAATTTAGAATAAATGTCGTACTAATGAAACGGTAAATTCCGTAAAAACTTGTTTACTGTGAGATGGCGGCCCATTAGTCAAACACTCCAACCTCCGTCACCACTATTCCTCTTCGTGTTTCTGCTTAAAAAGATAAAAAGTTTTGTAGTTCAAGTAAAAAGATTTTCTTGTTAAATGTCAAGTTAGCGATGAGTATTTTGTGGTTCTTATTCCGTAAGATACTGTAGCATAATAGAAACGAAGTCTTCTTGTGTATAGAGGAAAATAAATTAATGCGGCGCTACAGTCTGGAGCCGAGCGACCGCTACGGTCGCAGGTTCGAATCCTGCCTCGGGCATGGATGTGTGTGATGTCCTTAGGTTATTTGGGTTTAATTAGTTCTAAGTTCTAGGCGATTGATGACCTCAGAAGTTAAGTCGCATAGTGCTCAGAGCCTTTTGAACCATTTTGAAATTAATGCGGTACTAGAAACCTATTGACAATTCCTAGGAAAGGTAACGCTGTGGTCTAGAGACTGCGTATGTCACGAACAACAGAGGTAAACGACGAAAAACTTTTCTAATGAAAGTGGTTTATTCTTGCGTTTTTTGAGACATTTGATACGGCCTACCAAGAATATGATAACGAGAAATATGATAAAAAAACGAAAAATCATTCATTTTTACAGTTAAAACTCAGTTTTTAAAAATTTAATTCTCGTCGATTTTAATGCCTATGCATTTCATACACTATTTCATTTAATAATACAATGAAGCTGAAACTACGTTGACATTGGTTGCACTGGTACGTAACTATTGTGATTACTATTACAAGCTCTCTGTCTCTTCTTCTTTCTGCACAACGACCCCGTGGAGCGGAAAATAATTCTATTACTACCTCCACACATTAATTTGGACTCCTTGAAACGCTCTGTGGAATTCTTACCCAAAGGTGAAAAATCTTCATGTATCTCGGCGAGAAATTTCGTAATCTGTCAAAAGTGAAACTGAAGGAGGGCTTGTTTGTAGCACCTAACATTCGGAAGATTTGTGTGCGACTCCAAATTTGTAACAAATTGTCTGTGAGTGAGTGGGAGGTTAGAGTATAATTCAAGGAGATTGTTACTAACGCAATAAAAAAAAGGCTTACATTACATATCTGTTGTACACACATATCGGAAACTTTCATGAATTTAGGCCGTTTGATGAACGTAAATATTCGGTTTTTGAGTGATTACGGTGATTTCTTTTCTCCT
Organism: Schistocerca serialis cubense; assembly: GCF_023864345.2. Taxonomy (NCBI): domain Eukaryota; kingdom Metazoa; phylum Arthropoda; class Insecta; order Orthoptera; family Acrididae; genus Schistocerca; species Schistocerca serialis. The sequence goes on from NC_064640.1 coordinate 388,607,884, forward strand.
AATTTGGCTGAAATCAATGAGGGACAAGGTGAGTGCTTTCATGAATACAACGAAGTGATGCAAAGACGGTATCAGGGCCACTGGAACACCAGTATGATGGAAGATTACTATTGTTCACTTCACTGAGACGTACAACAGGCAGTACTTTAAGGAGAAGAGAAAATTGAAATATAAACCAGTAGAAACCTAATTCCTGTGTAATGGAGAGGTTTTTCAGTTTTGTACTTCGATGAAATATAGTCTCCTGTTATCTGATTAAATGACTATTCTTACCAATTACGTGTTCTTTGCTAATTTTCTAATGTGTAATAGAGCCACATCGAGACAAAATTTTACTCGACAGAAAAAAGTCTGAGGTCAGATGTGTGTTTGGTGTCCAAAGAACTACAAAATTAATCACCCAACAAAAAATAATCAACAGATATCTTTTCACGATGAAATAAAATTTTTATTTGTCGCCATTGAATTCAATTCAGTTCCCAACTGCGGCCGATTTATTTCATTTCATCATGTATATGTATCACTGCGGGATCAAAAATATTGTCTGTATGCACATACACACATGGCAGTAGTATCACGAATACAAATTATGAAAGGGCAGTGCGCTGGCGGAGCTGTCATTTGCACTCAGGTGATTCATGTGAAAAGGTTTCCGACATGATTATGGCCGCACGATGGGAATTAACAGACTCTGAACGCGGAATGGTAGTTCGAGGTAGACGCATGGGACGTTCCATTTCGGAAATCAGGGAATTCAATATTCCGAGATCCACAGTGCCAAGACTGTGCCGGGAATACGAAATTTCAGGCATTACCTCTCACCAAGAACAAAGCAGTGGCCGGTGGCCTTCACTTAACGACTGAGAGCAGCGGCGTTTGCGTAGAGTTGTCAGTGCTAACAGACAAGCAACACTGCGTGAAAGAACAGCAGCATATGACGACCGTATCCGTATGGACAGTGCGGAGAAATTTGACGTTAGTGGGCTATGGCAGCAGATGACCGACGCGAGTACCTTTGCTAAAAGCCCGACATCGCCTGCAGCGCCCCTCCTGTGCTGCTGAGCGTGTCGGTTGGATCCTAGACGACTAGAAAACTGTGACCTGGTCAGATGAGTTCCGGTTTCAGTTGGTAAGAGCTGATGGTAGGGTTCGAGTGTGGCGCAGACCCATGGAGCCATGGAACCAAGTTGTCAACAAGGCACTGCGTAAGCTGGTGGTGGCTCCATAATGATGCGGGCTGTGTTTACATGGAATGAAGTGGAGACTCTGGTCCAGCTGAACCTTTCATTGATTAGAAATAGTTATGTTCATCTACATCTACATCTACATCCATACTCCGCAAGCCACCTGACGGTGTGTGGCGGAGGGTACCGTGAGTACCTCTATCGGTTCTCCCTTCTATTCCATTCTCGTATTGTTCGTGGAAAGAAGGATTGTCGGTATACCTCTGTGTGGGCTCTAATCTCTCTGATTTTATCCTCATGGTCTCTTCGCGAGATATACTGCTTGACTCTTCGGTGAAGGTATGTTCTCGAAACTTTGACAAAAGCCCGTACCGAGCTACTGAGCGTCTCTCCTGCAGAGTCTTCCACTGGAGTTTATCTATCAGCTCCGTAACGCTTTCGCGATTACTAAATGATCCTGTAACGAAGCGCGCTGCTCTCCGTTGGATCTTCTCTATATCTTCTATCAACCCTATCTGGTACGGATCCCACACTGCTGAGCAGTATTCAAGCAGTGGGCGAACAAGCGTACTGTAACCTACTTCCTTTGTTTTCGGATTGCATTTCCTTAGGATTCTTCCAATGAATATCAGTCTGGCATCTGCTTTACCGACGATCAACATTATATGATCATTCCATTTTAAATCACTCCTAATGCGTACTCCCAGATAATTTATGGTATTAACTGCTTCCAGTTGCTGACCTGCTATTTTGTAGCTAAATGATAAAGGATCTATCTTTCTGTGTATTCGCAGCACATTACACTTGTCTACATTGAGATTCAATTGCCATTCCCTGCACCATGCGTCAATTCGCTGCAGATCCTCCTGCATTTCAGTACAATTTTCCATTGTTACAACCTCTCGATACACCACAGCATCATCCGCAAAAAGCCTCAGTGAACTTCCGATGTCATCCACAAGGTCATTTATGTATATTGTGAATAGCAACGGTCCTATGACACTCCCCTGCGGCACACCTGAAATCACTCTTACTTCGGAAGACTTCTCTCCATTGAGAATGACATGCTGCGTCCTGTTATCTAGGAACTCCTCAATCCAATCACACAATTGGTCTGATAGTCCATATGCTCTTACTTTGTTCATTAAACGACTGTGGGGAACTGTGTCGAACGCCTTGCGGAAGTCAAGAAACACGGCATCTACCCGTGAACCCGTATCTATGGCCCTCTGAGTCTCGTGGACGAATAGCGCGAGCTGGGTTTCACATGACCGTCTTTTTCGAAACCCATGCTGATTCCTACAGAGTAGATTTCTAGTCTCCAGAAAAGTCATTATACTCGAACACAATACGTGTTCCAAAATTTTACAACTGATCGACGTTAGAGATATAGGTCTATAGTTCTGCACATCTGCTCGACGTCTCTTCTTGAAAACGGGGATGACCTGTGCCCTTTTCCAATCCTTTGGAACGCTACGCTCTTCTAGAGACCTACGGTACACCGCTGCAAGAAGGGGGGCAAGTTCCTTCGCGTACTCTGTGTAAAATTGAACTGGTATCCCATCAGGTCCAGAGGCCTTTCGTCTTTTGAGCGATTTTAATTGTTTCTCTATCCCTCTGTCGTCTGTTTCGATATCTACCATTTTGTCATCTGTGCGACAATCTAGAGAAGGAACTACAGTGCAATCTTCCTCTGTGAAACAACTTTGGAAAAAGACATTTAGTATTTCGGCCTTTAGTCTGTCATCCTCTGTTTCAGTACCATTTTGGTCACAGAGTGTCTGGACATTTTGTTTTGATCCATCTACCGCTTTGACATAAGACCAAAATTTCTTAGGATTTTCTGCCAAGTCAGTACATAGAACTTTACTTTCGAATTCATTGAACGCCTCTCGCATAGCCCTCCTCACACTACATTTCGCTTCGCGTAATTTTTGTTTGTCTGCAAGGCTTTGGCTATGTTTATGTTTGCTGTGAAGTTCCCTTTGCTTCCGCAGCAGTTTTCTAACTTGGTTGTTGTACCACGGTGGCTCTTTTCCATCTCTTACGATCTTGCTTGGCACATACTCATCTAACGCATTATGTACGACGGTTTTGAACTTTGTCCACTGATCCTCAGCACTATCTGTACTTGAGACAAAACTTTTGTGTTGAGCCAACAGGTACTCTGAAATCTGCTTTTTGTCACTTTTTCTAAACAGAAAAATCTTCCTACCCTTTTTAATATTCCTATTTACGGCTGAAATCATCGATGCCGTAACCGCTTTATGATCGCTGATTCCCTGTTCTGCGTTAACTTTTTCAAATAGTTCGGGTCTGTTTGTCACCAGAAGGTCTAATATGTTATCGCCACGAGTCGGTTCTCTGTTTAACTGCTAAAGGTAGTTTTCAGATAAAGCACTTAAAAAAATTTCACTGTATTCTTTGTCCCTGCCACCCGTTATGAACGTCTGAGTCTCCCAGTCTATATCCGGCAAATTAAAATCTCCACCCAGAACTATAACATGGTGGGGAAATCTACTAGAAATATTTTCCAAATTATCCTTCAGGTGCTCAGCCACAACAGCTGCTGAGCCAGGGGGCCTATAGAGACATCCAATTACCATGTCTGAGCCTGCTTTAACCGTGACCTTTACCCAAATCATTTCACATTTCGGATCTCCGTCAATTTCCTTCGATACTATTGCACTTCTTATCGCTATAAACACGCCTCCCCCTTCACTGTCCAGCCTGTCTCTGCGGTATACATTCCAATCTGAGTTTAGGATTTCATTACTATTTACATCTGGTTTCAGCCAACTTTCTGTCCCTAGTACTTTATGGGCGTTGTGACCGTTTATTAATGAGAGCAGTTCTGGGACCTTTCTGTAGACGCTCCTGCAGTTTACTATTAGCACATTAATATTGTTATTCCCTGTTGCATTTTGCCTACTCCTACCTTGCTGCGTCTCAGGAGGCGTCTTGTCGGGCCTAGGGAGGGGATTCTCTAACCTAAAAAACCCCCATGTGCACTCCACACGTACTCCGCTACCCTTGTAGCCGCTTCCGGCGTGTAGTGCACGCCTGACCTATTCAGGGGGACCCTACATTTCTCCACCCGATAGCGGAGGTCGAGAAATTTGCACCCCAGATCTCCGCAGAATCGTCTGAGCCTCTGGTTTAAGCCTTCCACTCGGCTCCAAACCAGAGGACCGCGATCGGTTCTGGGAACGATACTACAAATAGTTAGCTCTGATTTCACCCCGCGAGCGAGGCTTTCCGCCTTGTACCCCAACAACGATGGAATATTTGTGGATGACAACGCGCCATTGCACCAAGCTACCATTGTTCACCATTTCTTGTGAACAGTTCGAGTGAATGATCTGGCCACCCAGATCACTAACATGAATCCCATCGAACAATTATGGGACATAATCGATACGTCAGTCCGTGCCCAAAATCCTACACCGGCAACACTTTCGCAGTTATGGACTGCTGTAGAGGCAGCATGGCTCAATATTTCTGCAGGGGACTTCCAATGACTTGTAGAATCTATTCCACGTCGAGTTGCTGCAGTGCGCCGAGCAAAAGGGAGGTCCGACACGATGTAAGAGGGTATCGCATGACTTCTGTCACCGCAGTGTAAATATTTTTTCGTTGATCCATTTAATCTAAGGGCGTAGGTTTCTCATTACATCCCAGCCAGAGCTTATGTTCTTAACAAAAATCAGCGATAATTGTTGCCTTAGATTTCTTGCATGTGGAGTCACCCTCATTCTGCCCCACTGCTTTGTCGAAACATGGTGTAGAAGACGATATATGTTGCTCCAATCGGGTTGCAAACTGCCCTATCAATGTGGAACAATTAGCAGACACCAATGGCATGATTACGTAATACGCGATTAATACTATTGCGTTAAAGACAAATGAAATGTACGCAAGGAAAATTTAATATTTAATTGCCGAAACAGGCTAACTGACAAAGAAACCAGAACTGTTATTTTCTCCGTATTATACCAGTTTTTTTAGTTGGAACAGAAACACGGTTATTACTTTACTTACTATCAACTTTGCAGATAGGTTGATTCAAATCAAATGGCTCTAAGCACCATGGGACTTAACATATGAGGTCATCAGTCCTTTAGACTTAGAACTACTTAAACCTACCTAACCTAAGGACATCACACACATCAATGCCCGAGGCAGGATTCGAACCTGCGACCGCAGCAGCAGCGCGGTTCCGCACTGAAGCGCTTAGAACCGCTAGGACGCAACGACCAGGAGACAGATTGAGGTTAGCAAGACCGCGACATGGCAACCTCACACCTGCAACATTGCTGTTGTCACATTGCCATTGCTACACGGTCATTGCCACACTGACACTGCCTCATGGTTTTCTCACGAAGTTGAAGCTTAATCATTGCGATAAGAAGAAACCGGAGCATGTACTAGAATTATATTGCTTTGAAAAACTTAAGTACTAAATAGATGAAATAACATAACATGTTAACAACTCACCGAGCGAGGTGGCGCAGTGGTTAACACACTGGACTCGCATTCGGGAGGACGGTGGTTCAAACCCCCGAGTCCGCTCATCTTGGTTAAAGTTCCCCGTGATTTCCCTAAATCGCTTCAGGCAAAAGCCGGGCTGGTCCCTTTGATAGGGCACGGCCGACTTCCTTCCCCATCTTTCCCTAATCCGACGGGACCGATGACCTCACTGTTTGGTCCCCTCCCCCAAATCAACCAACCAGGCATATTAATAACTCGGTGGAAATGAATGACAGTGCGAAACCATGTTGCCAGAAGTCTCCCAGTCGTGCACAGAAAGCTGGACGTCACATGGCGTGAGGTGAGCGTGACTACAGCGCCAAATGGGGCTCGCCAGCAACACGAGGGAGTTGAAAGAACGGAAAAAGACGGCGTGTATTGATCAGCGACCAGTTACGGTCCGCGGTGGCGTTGTTCTTCATTACAGTGTGGCCCGGAGATAGATTTTGGATGACTTCACATATGGGAGAACCATCGGGAAACTGGTAGAAGGTCGATGTGTGACGTGTGTAACCATGAGTCTGGTATTGCTCACAGCATTGTTTCACTATATGGGGAGCGTTCCCAATAAGGGAGAGGACACGGTCGAATACAGTCAACTACAGGAGAAGATGACCGCAACATCGTGTAACAGGCAAGAAGGGACCCACGTCAAACAGGGGAGGGGGGGGGGGGGGGCAGTAGCAAACACATTTAGCAAGACTGCAATTCAGGCAATCTCACGCTCCAAGTTGCAGGGCGACTCCATGGGGGTTGTCTCTTCTGACCTCCAAATCCTTAACACGGTTCACTCACTGGTCAACGTTATTCTGACAATGTACATGGGGATATGTGCATCTTTACAGGGATGTATTCGCCCCTGACTTCATTTTTATGGATGACAATGAGCGACAGCATCGGATAGCGCAGGTAGAGGAGCTTTTGGACCGAGAGGATAATCGACGAATGCACTGGCCCGCCTGCTGCCCTAACTTAAATTCTGTCTAGCATGTGAAATGGATTGGGGAGACGCATTGCAGCACCTCCATATGTACCGGCAATGACCCAGTAGTTGTCAACCGCGGGAGGAATCGAACGCCCTACTGCAGGAACTCATCACCAGCGTCCTTAAGTTTTGCACTGCGGTGTATCTTCGCATTAAAAATCTGGGGGTATAACGTGCTCTGATCATTCACTATACCACTAAAGATGGTCCACATATGTAAGAAACGAAGATATGTTGACCCTCCCGAGAACTTAGTGCTATAGATGACTGATGTCTGTATTGATAAATGGAAGAGTACAATGAGTGCCTACGAGTAGCCCACACAAACTGATGAATACACTGAGAGAAACGGACAGAGTTCAGGTTACTGTAGTACATTCACATGGCAGTACCCACTCTCGATGCTGTTTTGGAACGGAAAATCGGACCTTACAAAAGTTTGAGCCCCATGCTTTAATACCCTGTTAGACAATGATTTTCACATCTCTGTTATTGATTTTGCATTAGAATTAGTTGTGGTAACGGCTAACGTCTCTATGCATTAATACGACGGGAGTACGACACTAAGAAACTTTTTCATTCAATAACACAGGTCTGCAAAAAAATTTTTTTGGCGCCTGCATGAGATATTTTTATTGAATTACATGTTCTAGAATGCGCTGATTTCAGAAGTGATGTCCATTTTTTTCTATCATATAAGGGATTTTGCAAATTCAAACACAAAAAAATGGTAAAAGCACTCGTTTATTCAAAATTATCACACATAATATATTTTCACAACCAATGAAACATTATTTTGAGACATACAGTAACAATATTATACTTATTCATGTTTTTATTGAAACCTTTTCTTCTTTTCCTTGATACTTCGCCGAGTCTTTTTCCGATTTCCATGTTTAGTTTCCCGCTTAAGCATCCAACAGTTGTCAGCAAGCATAGTGACACTCCATCTTCCTTGGTGCCGTCTCTTGATATCACGGACATTCTGGTGAAACCACTCCCCTGTTCTTCACTGTAAGCTCCCAGGTTTTCAGGAAAACTGTCTATGTGGGAGTGTAAAAAATGGACCTTCAAGCTAATCTTGCAGCCTTGAGCTTCGTATGCTTCTAGCATCCGTTGAGCAATGGTTTTGCAGTCCGGATCCTTAGTATTTCCCAAAAACTTTCGCACGACATCCTTGAACGATACTCAAGCTTCTTTTTCCTTCTCATTCATACTTTCCACAAAAAGGGTGTCGGTTAAAAGTTTTATTATGCCGGGGCCAGTGAAAACTCCCTCTTTCAACTTTGTTTCTGACAGCTTCGAGAATTTTGTACATAGATATCTAAAACAGTCCCCATCCTTTTGCTCCGATTTTACAAATTGTTTCATCAACCCCAATCTGATATAGAGAGGGGACAACAAAACCTTTTCTGGTGGTACCAAAGTAGTATTGATAACATTTTTCTCTCCAGGTTTTAAAGTTTCGCGGGATGGCCAATCACTTTTAGTCCAGTGCTGTTCTCTGGTGTCCCCACAAACCATCCATTGATGATCCTGATATTTGATTTTTTCCAGGATAATGACCAAATCGTTATAGTTTTCGTCCATATGCACAGAATTTCCCATCGGAAACGATGCAAACTTGTTTCCATAGTGCAATAATACTACTTTAAGACTAGTTTTGGATGAATCATTTAATAGATGCCATTCAGATGAGTCATACTGCATATCAAAGCAATGAATGAGTCCTTCCACATCATTCCAAAAAATTAAATTTCTTTCTTTTGAGAAAAACTGGATAAATTCTGTTTCTCGGTGTCTGTCCCTTGAAAATGAGGTGCCAGATAATAAAAGGTTTTTATTTTTTAACCTGGAACCTAACAGTTTGGCTGCATCTTTTGAAAGACCTAAATCTCTTACTAGATCACTGAGTTCACTTTGAGAAAATAGTTGAGGCCTTTCATCTTCGTCTGAAGAAAAAACTGAGCTTGATTCACCTTGAGGAGGTAATGTAACTTCGTCCTCCAACTCACTCGGGTATTCATACAAACTGAAAGGTGGCTGTGGGATAGGTATTTCAGAGATATGGAGCACTGGATGTTTAGCTGAGTCAAGGTTAGGATAACTTATGCTTCTTTTGCTTTTTGAATTGAATCTCTTTACGTCAACTGAACAGAAGTAGCAATCAGTGGCATGGTTTTTCTGCTCACGCCATATCATAGGAATTCCAAATCGACATGCATTTTTCTTACCCTTAAACCACAAACGAAGATCTTCTTCACATCTTCTACACCTTATGGGGGCCCCATGGTTTATCTTTATCATCAAGTATTAATTTAAAGTAAGCAAAATAAACTTTCCACACAAAATCACTTATGTTTCTCTGTTGACTTTTAATAGTGCACTCACCACAGATATAACAAAAACTGTATGGAGAAATAACACAAACTCTTGTAGCCATTGAAACGTCCCCTTTGAACAATTGTACAGGACTGTGCTTAACCTGACACACAATATTTTTAGCGCAACACAATCTGACTTTCAGAAATCCCTACAAACGAATGGCCCTGACTAACATTAACCTATGCATTTCACAAATCGCTTACCTCACAAAAATCTTGGTTACTCGAACTACTGCAATACAGCGAGCGCCACTACTGCCAGCTAAATAAAAGATTCAAACTATGGAAGGCACTAACTACTGATAGGGATAGTTAGCAAATGAAAGATATTAATAGAGAACAAATAATGTATTTACCTTAATATCATCAAAAGTCATAATATATATAGCAGTTCATCACAAATTACAAAACTCCGCCATCTCTCTCCCCACATCCACCACTGCTGGCGGCTCACCTCCAACTGCGCAACGCTATGCGCTGTTCACATCCTGCTGCCGCTGCCCAACACTACAATGGCAGACAACAATGCAAACTAGACACAGACTGCACACAGCACAGCCAGTGATTTTTATACAGAGGTGGCGTTACCAATAAAAAAACCTAAACAGCCTACTTACATAGCCCCCATGCTCCCCACAAAAAATTTTACAAATTGTTTTGGGCAGTGGCCAATAATGATTTGATAAAATTTTTCATAATTACAATAACAAAGATATCAAATGCACACACTTATTGATACAATGTTGGTCAAAAGCTAAAATTTTCTCATAGTCTATAAAGACAGTCCTGATTCATCACAGTAAAATTACAGTGTTTTTCTTTTTTTTTCAAAGTCTGAACAGTAAAAGAGAATGCACACAGAAGTAGTGGATTTCCATGCAGTCTTGAAGAAGTAGTGTTGTCCTTCCAAAGGAAAGACAGTGCTGACTCTTGACATGCAGACAGGTAATGGACCACAATAGAGCAAACCCACAGCAGAGTCAGTCGAAGTTTTGAAGAATATTGGTAGGTAGGTCATCACAGAGTAGACCCACTGTAGTCCTGGTAGAGAGTATGGTATTGGTGGGCCACCAGAGGTGCAGACCCACTGCAGTCCTTGTAGAAATAATGGTAACGATGGGCCATCAAAGATGCAGACCCACTGCAGTCCTTGTAGAGACGGCCAGCAGCCATCTGTTGCAACTGTGCAGGTACACAATCACCATTGAAGGGTCTTGCAGATAATGTAGCAAGTCCATAACCACCACTTGTGCACTCACAAAGTTTTTGGAATTGTCCTTAGAACCAGCAATGCTGTTATCCAGTCCCTTGCTGAATTATTAACACACGTGCAAACACTATCAGTCCCTACTTCTCACATATTGTCCATATACTATGACCAACAGAAACGTGTGCAGTGAAATGTAACTTACAAGATACTTAATTTGATGAACTGGTGTCAATTACAATTTTATAACATAAGAATACAATAACAAAGGTACAAAATACATCATTAAAGAACATAACAATACAGATAACATTTGTAGTACAGGATTTACAAAAAAGTCGAAATAACATATACATCAGTGTTACAGGAATTATGACATGAGTACATACAGAAAAGATCAGAATAACTTTTGAAACACCAACTTCACACATGAGCATGAAAACAAAACAGAATTAATAATGTCTAACATCTTTACAAAGTAAATAAGATATTATTAATGCCAGTTATATTTGAGGATAACAGTATTCCTCATCATAGTGAATGTAGCTTAGTATTAGAAGAGAAAAAAAATTCTATGAAACAGTACACAGAGACAGGAAGAAAACAAATACACAAGGGTACACAAACACATAGCATAATAATACAAAAGCAAAGGACAGGGTTTGTTTTACTGCAGTATTTTGCAAACAAAACTTTCTTTACTTCTTGGAGATCTCCCTTCGTTCTTCATTATTTCAAAAAGTGCTATCTATACCTGCTTTCAGTATTCTATTCATATTTCTTTCAAAATAATTATTTCTCAGTGTACAATACTCGTTTTAGCCCAAATCTTTTTCATATAACTTCTCAATGCATTTTTTTCCTATTGTCCATAGTAAGTTTCTTATGTAGTCTACCCCCACTTAAGCTAACTTAAATCTACTCTAGCTCTGATGCTAAACTAAGGGACGAGGCAATGCAGCAGCACAAAACAATTAACACAAACATCAATGACAAAAAATTCAAACTGGCAAAGCAATTGCAATATTACCACTAATATAAGGCACTGTGCAGCAAACAAGAAAAATAAATGCGTAGTAAACTGGCTTCACAGCGTAATACAAAGTCAAATTCAGTAACATTATGCCTGGCAAACAGCAGCAGCAAATAAAAAAAACATATATCTAAACATGACATAGCTCAAGCAGAAAAAAATAGTACACTAAAAATGGCCATGTCCAATACTTATGTCACATCTTAACACTAGAGTGATGCATCACAATTTATTCTACAAAAGAAATTACCAAGTACTTGAAAAGAAAATTATGAATGCAGTTCCTGTGACGGTAAATGTCTTTTTGTGCTCCCTCATTTTTTTGAAAAAAAATTATTATTTACTCGATCTGTAGACAGAAAATGTTCACATTAGCAAATGCATTTAATTTTATTTTATGAAACCAATACTGCAAGATAGCTGGAAACCAGATATCAAATGAAATAAGCAACTATGTACAAAGTAAAGCATAAGAACATCATTCAGTAGTCATGAGGCATTTCATAAGTTAGTAGAAAAATCTCTCAATTCTCGAGAAAGACGCTCGTCATAATCAGGTGTATAGACATAAAATATTTCTCGTCATGTCATTAGACATTTCAGTAAATATAATAAATTAAGAGCACCACAGTATTATCATATGTTTTCAAGTTTGAGCGTGTTGTATTTGCGATGCTTTCGACAAAGAAATGTCAATAGCGAGGATAATGGCTTCTTTTTTTTTCCACCTAATGGCTTTTTTTTGTCAGGCGACAACCTCTCAGCTGGGCACCCAAAACGCATTACGTCAAGGTCACTTACCTTTCTTACTGAAATATTTACGACAGCAGTTTCCGCTACAGTGACAGTCTCATATAAAAATTTCACAGGTCAAGAATTTGGGTTACACATCTGTAGAAACAAAATCCTGTTGCTATAACAGTGTCCAAAAATTTTTTCGTCGGCATTGTAATACATTCACACATGTACACACATTTCATAATTCTAAAGTACGATTCTTGGTTTCCAACATCCTCTTCCACAAATCAGAGTCCCTAACCACTACTCATTATTCCTTACCTTATTCATCGACACTTCTTCAGTATTTCATCATAACAGATATGTAGCATAATCAAATAACTCATATAGCATCAGCTTACTGATCATAAACATACCGCAACAGCATAATACACATAGTCATCGTAATAATAACATCATAACACCTCAGTCAACTCTCAAAATCGTCGTAGCTTCGTCCAATAATTTCAAAACATAAAAAAAATTCTCTGCTCCTGTCAAATGTGTCATCTGCCTCAAACATACTTTAAAAATCGTGATCCCATACCAAATATATCATTCAAAGTTCTCATAATATCACAATGGGTCTGAAAAAATATGAACAGTTCACAAAGTACAGACAAAATACAATTTTGTAAGTGTGAAGTTATACAACGGTGTAATTACGTAAACATCTGTCAGTGCCGTAGTAAAAAGGTTTGTCTCTCTCAGTTAAATGATCAGATAGCTGTGTAATTCTGTGTTAGAGAAATATGGTACCGATGTGTAAAGTTGCATAAGCAAATACCATATTAGCTAGGGCTCCTTGTGCTTGCCAAACACATGGTACACAAAGTAGGCGTGTACCCCCCTGAGGATTAATGTAATTATACCCTCAGGTGTTACAGATTACAGCAATAGAATGAAATGTATTACGGAAAACCTTTGTATCATTGTACATCAAATATCTTTAAAAATAAATGATTTAAGTACAAAATTAATCACTCAAATACGTGTCCTGTAGCGCTAAATGTGCGTCTTGCTGTAAGATAATCTCTGTGGAAGTGTCGTAGTTATTGTCCTCCGAAAGCTAAGTTCTGCAGAAGCCAATGTACTTACCTCATGATAAACAAAAGTGAAATGCTTTGCGTATAGATATCTTAGTTATTACGCTTATTGTTGTGATGAAGAAATTACTGTGCTGTAACGTATTGTTGTGCTACGGAAAAGTCTGTCTCATTGTAGCTATACCACAGAAGTTACTACTAAAACATGTTTTACTTTCCAGAAAAATACAGAAAAACTGTGCGGATATGAAACAGAAACACCACAAAAGCAACATTGTAAATTGTCACTCATTAGTAGCGTCGTGATAAAATCATGTAGCTGTCACATAAACTAACCACTGTCTCATCTGGTATCTCACGGAAAGTACCTTAAATCCATAATGTACTGTATTTGCAAGTAAACCAAAATGTTGCATTAAAATCTCATTAGCAGTACTGGTAAATGTTCTAAGTATGTGAGCCTTATAGTCGTTACGTAATCGTGCAACTAACAAGCAAGAATGTACAAATAACAACATTGTGTCGTCTGTTCACTATAACAATGCATTCGTAATTTCTGTTTAAAAATGTTCCCTAGGTTCTAGACTGGATACTTAACTTCAAACATTGTTGCATGTTAACAGTTTCTTAAGTCTGACAAAGCATACTAGAAATGTGAAGTGAAAAGTTTTATACCGAAGACTAAGTTGAAAAGCAGATTATCTCTCAATAAATGGTTTTACGTGTGAAATGTGGTGTAAACCTTTACTCATCCTAGTACTCAGAGTTTGATTTGAATGCAATTATCATGTTGTATACGTCGGTAAGGAATGCTAAAATTTTTCTCAAGGTTAGCATGTATGCTATTTTTTCCTGAGCCAGCCGGCGCAAGTGGCTGCCTGCGGTGCGAGTCATTGTGTGTTTCTTTGTTGGCGCGCGCCGTTATTGGGATTAGGAGACCGAACTTCTACAAATTCACGTTGTCGAAAGGGCCCTGCTCTGTTTGAATCCCACCAGTTCTGATGCAATTCAGGTCTGTCGTTACGATCATATCGTCTGTCGTCATGTTGGTAGATGCCATACTATCTTTCTTGTCGGTCACGTGGTGGAGAATTTCTCCCTGAATCGTAACTGCGCGCTGGACCGTTGCGTCTAAAGTTATTCTGTCTCCCTTGATAATAATTATTTTGGTTCCCAAATTGTCTGTTTCTCTGATTGTCTCTGTGATAGTCACTACCGCGGAGAGGTGATCTTTCTCTGTAATTATTACTACTCTGCCAACGGTTGTCATACGGGTGGTGTCTGTTTTGGTCACAATATGTGTTGTGAGAATAGCCTTGTCGTGTCCAGTTACTATTTCTGTCATCGCGGAATTGTGACGGTTGTGACGTGTAATTGTTGTGCTCCTGTTTTCGCGTTCTGCGAATGTCAGTGTCAATTTCCAGTTCTTGTAAGAGCCCCTGAAAAGCTTCAATGTCGCCTTTGCAACGTCCTGCCAAAATAATATGCCATAAATGCTCAGGTAATTTGATTAAGCAAATGCGGATGAGTTCTGAGGGGCTGTATGGGTTTGAAAGATACTGATTCTTGTGCAACATGTCTTCAAAATACACTCCTGGAAATGGAAAAAAGAACACATTGACACCGGTGTGTCAGACCCACCATACTTGCTCCGGACACTGCGAGAGGGCTGTACAAGCAATGATCACACGCACGGCACAGTGGACACACCAGGAACTGCGGTGTTGGCCGTCGAATGGCGCTAGCTGCGCAGCATTTGTGCACCGCCGCCGTCAGTGTCAGCCAGTTTGCCATGGCATACGGAGCTCCATCGCAGTCTTTAACACTGGTAGCATGCCGTGACAGCGTGGACGTGAACCGTATGTGCAGTTGACGGACTTTGAGCGAGGGCATATAGTGGGCATGCGGGAGGCCGGGTGGACGTACCGCCGAATTGCTCAACACGTGGGGCGTGAGGTCTCCACAGTACATAGATGTTGTCGCCAGTGGTCGGCGGAAGGTGCACGCGCCCGTCGACCGGGGACCGGACCGCAGCGACGCACGGAAGCACGCCAAGACCGTAGGATCCTACGCAGTGCCGTAGGGGACCGCACCGCCACTTCCCAGCAAATTAGGGACACTGTTGCTCCTGGGGTATCGGCGAGGACCATTCGCAACCATCTCCATGAAGCTGGGCTACGGTCCCGCACACCATTAGGCCGTCTTCCGCTCACGCCCCAACATCGTGCAGCCCGCCTCCAGTGGTGTCGCGACAGGCGTGAATGGAGGGACGAATGGAGACGTGTCGTCTTCAGCGATGAGAGTCGCTTCTGCCTTGGTGCCAATGATGGTCGTATGCGTGTTTGGCGCCGTGCAGGTGAGCGCCACAATCAGGACTGCATACGACCGAGGCACACAGGGCCAACACCCGGCATCATGGTGTGGGGAGCGATCTCCTACACTGGCCGTACACCACTGGTGATCGTCGAGGGGACACTGAATAGTGCACGGTACATCCAAACCGTCATCGAACCCATCGTTCTATCATTCCTAGACCGGCAAGGGAACTTGCTGTTCCAACAGAACAATGCACGTCCCCATGTATCCCGTGCCACCCAACGTGCTCTAGAAGGTGTAAGTCAACTACCGTGGCCAGCAAGATCTCCGGATCTGTCCCCCATTGAGCATGTTTGGGACTGGATGAAGCGTCGTCTCACGCGGTCTGCACGTCCAGCACGAACGCTGGTCCAACTGAGGCGCCAGGTGGAAATGGCATGGCAAGCCATTCCACAGGACTACATCCAGCATCTCTACGATCGTCTCCATGGGAGAATAGCAGCCTGCATTGCTGCGAAAGGTGGATATACACTGTACTAGTGCCGACATTGTGCATGCTCTGTTGCCTGTGTCTATGTGCCTGTGGTTCTGTCAGTGTGATCATGTGATGTATCTGACCGCAGAAATGTGTCAATAAAGTTTCCCCTTCCTGGGACAATGAATTCATGGTGTTCTTATTTCAATTTCCAGGAGTGTATTTTACAAGACTGGAAAATTCAGATTGTTCGAAATGTTTCATCATTATGATGCCATGTTTTACTCGGTCTTGTGTGGCTTGAGACCAATATGCTGAGAGGAAGGCATGGTAAAATTCTCCTTCACTGTGGCAATCGTGAATGAGCGATCGCATTCTTACAGCTGGTTCATTCTCTAAGTAGCCACACATAAATTCTAATCTGTGCTCTAATGACCAGTTGGGAGGAAAACAATGAGAGAATTGATGGAGCCATGCTTGTGGATGAATGTCGTTGCCAGAATTCTTAAATGTTTTGAATTTACGTGTAGTAATGAACAGCTTATAGTCAAAATCATCGTGTCGGCGAGTCGCATATCGGTCATTGTTACGTCGTGTCAGCGGTTCCATCTCAAAATTCGGTGCACATTGCCAATTTCTTTCATAATTTCCGAAATGCCCTGTGTTATTATTTTGCGGCTTTTCCGTATTTCTAAGTCCCTCAACCCGTGTTGGAGCGCAAGTGTCCTCTGGAATATGTAATTCTTGTATTACCTGCGTCAACTGATCTTCTACTTCCTGGATTTCTCTTTTGTACTGTGTATTGATTTGATTTTGATTTTGTTTGAATTTTCTAATTTGTTCATACTCTTCTGTGTCAGTGAAGGCTACAGGTCTTGTGTCATTCAGATCAGCATCTACCTTTGTAGATAAGTTAGTGACCTGATCCGAAAGTTCAACTACTTTCTCTGATAATGTACTAATTTCCTCCATGTGTCTTTCTACTGTGTCCTTTAAGTTTTCCTGAGTTTTTGCAAGTTGCGTAACCGAATCGGTAGATGCAACTGAGTCAATTTTAGCTTGCAAGGTCTCATGATTTTCATGAACAATAATTTGCAGTTCTTTTATGGCTGCTTCGTGATTCTGTAATGCATTTTCATGCCGCGAAAAAATAGGTTGAAAATGCTCACAAATTTGTGTTTTTACGTCGTTACAGACTTTTTGACATTTCGATTCGATTTTATGTAACTCAGTAGTTAAATTTTCACGTGTTTGTTCAAGTGTGGTGTCTAACTTTTGAAGACTTTGTTCCATTGTGTCTAACTTTTGAAGCTTTTGCTGTGTTTGTCTCTGATTTTGTTCCATTGTGTCTAACTTTTGAAGATTTGTTCTATTATGTCTAACTTTTGAAGCTTTTGTCACATTTGTTGCATTAATTGTAATAACAATGTACTGGTGTCTGAAACATGTTCCTCAGTGCTATTCGGCAATGCATTTGAACCGGCAATATTCACATTTTGACAAGCAGAAAATGTGTCTTGACTTATTTGAGAAAACGGTGAGGATGCAAAACCTGAATCTACAGTATTTGCAAGATTGTGTCCTGTCATTTGGGATTTCTGAGGCGAGCTGTTGCCGACCGATCGATCGATAATGCTTCCCTGTTCACTAATTGTTTCACTGCCTACGCCACTGTTTGCCGCCCGCTCCATTTCCTTATGCACAATTACCAAATTACTATGTTGAACATTAGTTAATTCATTACACGGTGGCGCTAACACACTACTTTCGTCTTCACTGTCATTTCTCAGTTTACTTTGGAGCCTAGTATTACGTTTTTCACACGCCATTATTGTCACAATATTTCACACGACGACACAGAAAAACACAATTTGAAGAGGAAAAATAGGGGAACACATTAACATAACGCTGAAAATAATATCTAGTTAATTGCAAGCGCAGCTGCGAAATACTTGGTGCAAATCTACATGCATCCCACAACAACAATGAAAGACTGCAACTACAAAGGAGATTCTCTCTACAATTACGCGCTATATTCCAGCGAGGTATCCTCGGCTAAGGGTCGACATATGAAACGTCCCCTTTGAACAGTTGTACAGGACTGTGCTTAACCTGACACACAATATTTTTAGCGCAACGCAATCTGACTTTCAGAAATCCCTACAAAAGAATGGCCCTGACTAACATTAACCTATGCATTTCACAAATCGCTTACCTCACAAAAATCTTGGTTACTCGAACTACTGCAACACAGCGAGCGCCACTACTGCCAGCTAAATAAAAGATTCAAACTATGGAAGGCACTAACTACTGATAGGGATAGTTAGCAAATGAAAGATATTAATAGAGAACAAATAATGTATTTACCTTAATATCATCAAAAGTCATAATATATATAGCAGTTCATCACAAATTACAAAACTCCGCCATCTCTCTCCCCACATCCACCACTGCTGGCGGCTCACCTCCAACTGCGCAACGCTATGCGCTGTTCACATCCTGCTGCCGCTGCCCAACACTACAATGGCAGACAACAATGCAAACTAGACACAGACTGCACACAGCACAGCCAGTGATTTTTATACAGAGGTGGCGTTACCAATAAAAAAACCTAAACAGCCTACTTATACCATGACTAGACAGAAACAGCAGCACACTTCACTTGAATAGCAATATGTCTACTGAGAGTTTCTCTTCATTTCGTGCGAGACACAAATCGTCATTTGACTTGTCGCAACACGATAAAACTGAACAATAAGATTGCATTTGCTTCTGGCGCCCAGGAGTTCACGGTAGAACCTTCAGGTGGTAACAATGAATAGTTAACATTGCAAATTTTTTAAGTTCATTTTATCAATTATAATTGATATAATTTTTAATAATTATAAAATTTAAAAAACCGTATAGGTTTATTACTAATGAACATAAATACTGCAAGATACATAAAAACCTATGTGATAGAATTTTTTGAATACTTTTCCTGTTTTTTGGAGGTAAAAAACTATAAGAAAATGTTAAAGTATCCTATTCAGTTTTTTAGTCACAGACCTGTGTAATAACGACAAGCGTCACAGTAAGCAAATGTGCAACTTACGTCGTGCTCAAGAAAACATTGTCTCGTATTAGAATTACTGCGTTACTATGAGTGATTACGTTTCAGCTATCCGCCACCCGATATTGAACAGTGTGTAACAAGTATTTCATTTGCTGAGTTCAGAAAAAGAATAAAAATCTACTTTTTTAAGTTAGCAAGTAAAAGTTTTTCATGGTAACACTACTAATTCCGCTTCATGTAATGAATTTAGTTCCGTAACGTAACAACGGCCTCCTCCTGTAGCAGCATCACCTACATGGGTGTCGTCATTGAGAAAATACCAGGTACTGAAACTCATATTCGCCTGGCTGTTATAAGGAGGCGTCCCACAGAGAATTTTTAATATGTCTAACGGAATTTATGGACACCACACACAAACCTAATGAGATATAATTACCTGTGGTATCCCACAAGATTCTATATTTGGGCTCTTACTTTTTCTTCATCACATCAGAAGGTAAGGGGTTTTTCTTAGCAGTCAAGGTAATTCTTTTATTTGGCATTTCTACATATTCTTTCCGTGTTTCAGCTTTTCCTTCTTGAGTGGGTATTGGCTTCTCATCTGAACTCTCGTTTCTCATCGCTTCTTTTTCCAGAACATTCTTTAGTTCTGCTATAAGCGACTTCTTCCTTTCCTACAGTCATGGATGCTTTTACAAGTTTGCATTTTTCCTGCAGTCATGCTTGCTTTGTCATTTTGCACCACCTGTTAGTCTCATTTTTTTGCATCTTTATTCCATTTTCTCTGTTTTATTTCCTATATTTTATATCGTCTTCTTTCAACAATCAAATTTAATATTTCTAGTGTTACTCAAGTAATCCTGCTTGATCTTGGGAAAAAACTGGAAATTTGTGGTAAGGTCTTATGGGACCAAACTACTTAGGTCATCGGTCCCTAAGCGTACACACTACTTAATCTAACTTAAACTAACTTACGGTATGGACAACTCTCACACCCCTGCCCGAGGGAAGACCCGAACCTCCTGCGGGGGCAGCCGCACGGACCGTGACAAAGCGCTTGAGACCGCGCGGTTACCCCGCGCGGCCTTGATCTTGGCTTCCCTCACAGTTGTTTCTCTGCTGACTTCATCTGCCCAAGCTACTCATTCATCGACCATTATATTTTTTTAGCTTATTTCACTCCGTTGTTGTCTAATGCTCCATTTGCAACTCTCATTAATCTCTGGTTGTTTTAAATTATACCAGTCACAGATCCGTAACTTCCTACGTTTCGGCAGTTTCTGTCAGCTTTAAACTGCATTTCATAACTAATAAATTATGCTCAAATGTTTTGCAACTGCATTACATAATCTCTGTGAAACCTTCCAGTGCCGCCATATCTCTTTCACAACCTTCAGAAATTTTAAAACCAATGACTAAATTGAACTCTGTTCGAAATTCTATCATGTGGTGTCTCTTTTTATTCATTTCTCCCGTCTCGTATTCTTCTACTGTTTATCTTTACCTTTATCTTCTCATTCTGAATTCGAGTCTCCGTCATTATTAAATTTTCATTACTCTTAATTTACTGAATAATTTCTTTACTCTCATCATATATTTTCTCTATCTCTTCATCATTTGCAGAGCTGGTACGTATGTGTACTTATACTATTGTGTTGATCCGTGGCTTCATGTCTGTAATTCAATCGCAATTCTGTGAGAGACAGCAAAGGACTTGGGTGAGCAGTTGAACGGAATGGATAGCGTCTTGAAAGGAGGATCTAAGATGAACATCAACAAAGCAAAAAAAGGATAATGGATGTGATCAATTAAATCAAATGATGCTGAGGGAATTAGATTAGGAAACGAGGCATTTAAAGTAGTAGATGAGTTTTGTTAATTAGACAGCAAAATAAATGATGATGGCCGAAGTAGAAAGGATATAAAACGTAGACTGGCAATGGCAAGAAAAAAGTTTCTGAAGAAGAGAAATTTGATAACATCGAATATAGACTTAAACGTTAGGAAATCTTTTGTGAAAGTATTTGTCTGGAGTAAAGCCATGTATGGAAGTGGAACGTGGACGATAAACGGTATAGATAAGAAGGGAATAGCGGCTTCCGAAAGTGGTGCTACGGAAGAGCGCTGATGATTAAGCGGGTAGATCACATAACTAATGAGGAGGTACTGAATAGAATTGGGAGAAGAGGAATTTCTGGCTCAAGTTGACTAGAAGAAGGGATCGGTTCATAGGACACGTTCTGAGGCCTCGAGGGATCACGAATTTAGTATTACAGGGCAGCGTCGGGGGGCAAAAATTGTAAAGGGAGACCAAGAGATGAATACACGAAGCAGATTCGGAAGGATGTAAGTTGCAGTAGTTACTCGGAGATGAAGAGCTATCACGGGACAGAGAGGCACGGAGAGCTGTATCAAACCAGTCTCCGACCTGAAGACCACAACACCAACAACTGTTAAAAAGGCTGCGGCCAGTGTTCAAGAACCGCATGTTAGTCTGGCCTCTTCACAGATACCCCTTCAGAGATGCCTTCCCCACAGTTGTGTATGTACCTACGATACAGGTATTTGTATCGTTGAGGCTCGCAATCCACATTTCTGCTACATAGTCTTGGAAGGCCAACAACCTATGTTTTACATTGGCTCAGTTCGGAGTCGTTTTCTTAATGCTTAGACTCGTATATGCAGAAAAGTAACATTCACCTCAAAATTCTGAGAAATGTAACATAGATGCTCAAACTTTGCTGTTCTGAAACACTAATGAAAGTATCTTTTTAGACTAGTAGGTTTCTCATTGTATACAGCCCCTTCCGAATTTAAACTTATTTCTGTAACACCGTCGGCTAATGAGAATAAGTGGACTTGGAATCACTTAGAGTGAGCCAGCTAGTAACCACCAGGTCTACGTGAGCTTTCATTCAGTCACCCAAGGAACTAGAGACAAGGTGGAGACATTAATAACTGTACCTGGCATCTACTTTCCTTACATACCAAACCCTTTCTGACTTTCCATGGCTTCTTGCTATAAACCAGTGATAAAATCTGTCACTAGGTATGTCGTAACGAACGTAACGTTATTTAGAAATGGAAACTCTAATTCTAATTATGTTATTTCTGAAAAGGAAGTTTTAATAGCTCTGCTGTTGAGTAAATTTATTCTCTCATGTGTCGGCCGGAGTGGCCAAGCGGTTCTAGGCCCTACAGTCTGGAACCGCGCGACCGCTACGGTCGCAGGTTCGAATCCTGCTTCGGGCATGGGTGTGTGTGATGTCCTTAGGTTAGTTAGGTTTAAGTAGTTCTAAGTTCTAGGGGACTGATGACCTCAGAATTAAGTCCCATAGTGCTCAGAGCCATTTTAACCAACCAGAACTGCGTTTTCCTGTGAAGTAAATCACGGATTTGTCATAGGAGCCTACATGAAAACTAGAATTACGGCAGGTTTCACCTCTGGAAAAACGTATAAATTAATAAATTTGTCTTCCTCTTGATTCCTACATTTGATATAGACTTGCAGTGGACATAAGAGCGAGGTTGTGTGTTTCGCGGCCTACGCTAGTGCAGTGGTGTTTCCCAGAGGGGAAAGCCCTGTCGCCGGCCGGAGAGATTATGTACCGTAAGCCGGCGGGTGGCAGGTGGCAGGTGGCGGTCCAGCGCCACATTCTGGGTCGCCGCCAGATTTTGGGATGGCTGCGATCGCATTCCGCGACAGCGCGACCTCGACACGCCGGCGCCGACCTACCGGTCTGCCGAGCTGCCCGTCCCCGGCGACCCTGTCTCAGCCTCGTAGCCTCTCGGACCTGGATCGACGCTCTCAAATACTACGAACAGATGGACGGGAAAATAACACCCATTATGCACTGTGGGCGCTAATAGCATGTGAGACCATTCCATTGCCATTTGGAAAGTCACTTTGTACCGGATGATCAAAAGACCGTATAAATTTGAAAACTTAATAAACCACGGAATAATGTAGATATAGAGGTAAAAATTGACACACATGCTTGGAATGACATGGGGTTTTATTAGAACCACCCCATATTGCTAGACGCGTAAAAGATCTCTTGCGTGCGTCGTTTGGTGATGATCGTGTGCTCAGCCGCCACTTTCGTCATGCTTGGCCTCCCAGGTCCCCAGACCTCAGTCCGTGCGATTATTGGCTTTGGGGTTACCTGATGTCGCAAATGTATCGTGGTCGACCGACACCTCTAGGGATGCTGAAAGACAACATCCGACGGCAATGCCTCACCATAACTTCGGACACGCTTTACAGTGATGTTCACAACATTATTCCTCGACTACAGCTATTGTTGAGGAATGATGGTGGACATATTGAGAATTTCCTGTAAAGAACATCATCTTTGCTTTGTCTTGCTTTGTTACGCTAATTATTGCTATTCTGATCAGATGAAGCGCGATCTGTCGGACATTTTTTGAATTTTTGTATTTTTTCATTCTTGTCATTCCAAGTATGTGTGTCCATTTGTACCTCTCTATCTACATTATTCCGTGATTTATTCAGTTTTCAAATTTATACTGACTTTTTGATCACCATCAGCACCTTCAGCACCTTCAGCATTGACACCATCATCAGCAACAGCAGCTATTTCATGTTCCGTGAATAACAAAGGCTTCTTCTAGGTTTTTAAAAAAAATGTTCAAATGTGTGTGAAATCTTATGGGACTTAACTGCTAAGGTCATCAGAACCTAAGCTTACACACTACTTAACCTAAAAAAGGACACACACACACACACACCCATGCCCGAGAGAGGACTCGAACCTCCGCCGGGATTAGCCGCACAGTCCATGACTGCAGTGCCTCAGACCGCTCGGCTAATCCCGCGCGGCCTAGGTTTTTCGATACATTGTGGTCTGCAGGAGTAAGGATACATGTAGCTTATTCATGTTTTCTAGTTATCTTTTTTTAGTAGTTGCAAATACTGATCTGTAATACCATACGCAATTATTCAGAAAGTACAGATACTATGGCTACACAAATGGAGGATTTCATCAAGGTGTACAACTAAGAACTTATAACAGCCGGCCGCGGTAGCCGAGCGGTTCTAGGCGCTTCAGTCCGGAATCGCGCCACTGCTACGGTCGCAGGTTCGAGTCCTGCATCGGGCATGGATGTGTGTGGTGTCTTTAGGTTACTTAGGTTTAAGTAGTTCCAAGTTCTATGGGACTAATGACCTCAGATGTTAAGTCCCATAGTACTCAGAGCCATTTTTGAACTTATAACATTCTACCCTATTTATAATTTCTGTTCATGTCCTATATTAAGTATTGATGTTTTCGGTTTGTTCGAGTTCCAGTTAACTGGCTAAAGAAACATTAAGTAATATCTAAGCATAATTTAAAAGTATCGTATAAATAGTCAACATGTAACTGTGTTAGATCGATAAATTGTAATATTTTTGTAAACCAGCTGGCACGTTCCTCTTCATACTTAGTGAACGTGAAAATGATTCGTGGAACATGGAAATCACTAGGCTCCTCGCAATGGACACGTAAAAAAAAAGGAAATTCCCGAATCCTCAATGCTATAAATGGATAGATGGTGGAACGCTATCCATTCGTCATCGTTGCTGCATCTCTAGATTCCGACAAGGGAAGTGTGCAGCTCGTGTTCACAAGCTTGTTCGCCAGTGTCTTAAGTTAAATCTAAGACTCTCATGAGATGATGACATGTTTATAGTAGTAAATTTGTTTGGTGCGAACGTTAAGATCGAATGCTGTCTCAGCACTGTTCGGGAGAAGTCGACTATTTGCTCGGGCGTTAATGACAATGCTGCCGGGCGTCCTAATCACGAATTACATCAGTTATACCACACTTTAGTTTTAACAACCGTTTCCCCTATCAGTCCTCGCTCATCTTCATCAACAACATCAGTTTCCAACACTCAGCAGTCATCCACGGTAAATGCGATACGTATCTGACGTATCTTCTTCGGGTCTGATGACCGTATATAACTTACCTTTCTTAAAACCTCACCAAGACAACTATGGTTAGGTCGACTGTCAACTTCACAAATGAGTCTACGATTTTCCTTCAGGTGAGGTGGCGTAATGGGATCACCACTTTTACCTCAGTTCTAAGAATCACTGTACTCTCCTCAGACTTGACCTTATATTTTATGAACGAAATGTTTATATTGGTGGTCAATGAACTGAAAAAATAAGACAACAGTAACAAATTTAAAAAGGGGTGTGATCCTCCAAAATTTTACGGCATGTTCAAAGTGAATACTTTTTACGCGAGAAGATAATTGAAATATATACAAATACCTTAAAATTATGAAAACAACGCCACTCAAATGTGAAACTATGGGTCATTGCCGAATTTAGACCCAATGCTGCGTAGGAAAAAAATATATCGCTGTAGTATTGAGATAAAATAAAGAGTCATTTATCCGATAGTGAACGGTACATTATAAATACATTCTAGTTCAAAATTACTGAAAACAACGAGAAATACCTTTATTTCTCGAAGATATGCTGGCACTGTGATAAACAGCTTCCTTCAAGCAGATAAAGCCTACTCGGAACGGCATAAACGAAAAAAAGTGGTGTACGGAAAGCACATGGTGTAAAGGGTGTGCTACAACCAGGCACAGCGAATGTAGTTTATTCCCTGAACTACAAAAAAAAAATGAAGTCAGATGTAACGTACATTCTACGTAACGACTCAGTAGATTACGTTTGACCAAATGGTAACTCTGAATCGATAGTGAAATGTGCAGCACCTCAACGAAGCTATACTTGTAAATTTTCCATATTGTAGGGGTATGTTGTATTTGCTGATTTTCGGCGTTTAAGTTACTTTCTGCCCATAACTACTAACAAATAAGTGACGCAACTGCCTGCGAAATTCACAATTAGATTTCACAGCGATCCAGGAAATAAACCTGATTTATAATAAAATAACTTCTGAAATTAGTAAATACATGGAAACTGTTTAGTGGGTGCTAAGCTTTCATACGAAATAGACGTATGTCAGGTGTCACTGTCTACTGGAAATACACTGTAAGACAAAAAAATGCCGTACGAAGAAAATATCTGAATGAGGCTTAAATAGGTAGCTGTGATGTACATGTACAGACAAACGAATGATTACAGTTTCAGAAAAATTGGATGATTTATCCAAGAGAACGAGCTTTGCAAATTGAGCAAGTAAATAACGCGTTGGCCCACCTCTGGCCCTTATGCAAGCAGTTAGTTTGCTTGACATTGATTGAAACAGTTGCTGGGTATTCTCCTTAGGGATATCGTACCAAATCGTACCCATTTAGCGCGTTAGATCGTCAAAATCCCGCGTTGGTTGGAGGGCCCTGTCTCGTAGAGTGCATTTGTCCATGACACACTGA
This sequence comes from Schistocerca serialis cubense, assembly GCF_023864345.2. Classification (NCBI taxonomy): domain Eukaryota; kingdom Metazoa; phylum Arthropoda; class Insecta; order Orthoptera; family Acrididae; genus Schistocerca; species Schistocerca serialis. Next base: position 388,634,239 of record NC_064640.1, read on the forward strand.
CCCCATCCCAGGCCTGGTGTGGAGATAAGCTACACTCTCGTTCACCTTTGGTATTTCTGGAGGGCACGAAAACCAGCGCTCGGTACGTGCAGAATGTTGTTAGACCCGTTCTTTTACCTTCCTTGCGACTGTAAGTTGATGAGTTCTTTCTTTTACCGTTCTTGCGACTGGAAGTTGATGTGTTCTTTCAACAGGATAACGGTCGCCCAAACACTGTCCATGCAACTCAACGACCTCTGCAAGGCGTGCAGTAACTTCCCTGACCAGGTCGATCTCAGGACTTCTCTCCAATCGAGCACGTGTGGGATATGATGGGACGATGAGTGATTCGTGCGACTCGTCAACCAACAACTGTTACAGAACTATGTGAACACGTCGAGAAGACGTAGCATGACGTATCCCAAGACAGTGTTCGCCATCTGTACGACTGACTGAATGTCAGAGACGGCACGTGCATTGCCGCCCGAGGAGGCTACACCAGATACTACAATAATACCGGTATATTAGCATTAGTCGATACCTGGTACCTCAGATTCGCTTGTGCTACTGATCTGTAAATGTAATCATTTCATGTACGCCATATGCACAGTTGTTCCAATGATGTTGAACTGACTTGAAACTGCTAAAAGGGTGTACTAATTTTTTTTATGTGAACTGTTTCATATGAATACGTCTATACATTAAGTAGCTCCGATTACTCGTAGAAATTTTTTCTCAAAAATCTGAAGTAAAGAGTAAATCTAGGAATTCATGCGCTAGGGTTCTTCCTTACTTTTACTTCCCACAACAATAACGGGGTCTATAAAATGCAGACATTCTGTCTCATTGTATGCCGGTAGCTGTATGTGTCAGTACACTATTTCTTTCATATTTACAAAAGAAGGAAGTCCATCTAGCTCTCTGAATCACGGTTATTAATAAATAACTCCTGGTACTGACCAGTAGTAATTTACAAAACAAAATATTAAAAAGCTGGTGAAGACACGAATTGCGAATACTTCGTTGATTCTCGGCTACAAGAGCAGTTTGTCAGATGTACGACGCTTGATGGCAATAAATCTGAACGACACGGTAGGGAACCAGCTCGCCGCCGTGGGCTGCGATCGCGGAACGTGTGGGCGATGGCAAGGAGCGGCGGGTATTTATCACCTGGCCGGCTCCTGCCGGAATTCCCCTGCGGGAAGCGTTGTGGCATCGCGAGCGTCGGCCACTTTCTGAATTAGGGACCATTTGTGACGATTAATCACGTGTGTGTCGGAGGGGCCGCTGACCTTCCGGAGGCGTACCGACCAAAGGCTGCGCACTGTTCTCCACACAACGGCCGTCGTCGCTTACCTCCGACATCTCCATTCGAGAATCCAATTAATTCTTCCGTATCCGAGGAAGTCTATGACAGATTCTGCTCGTCGATCAAATAGACAAATTAAGCCGAAACCAAGACGAGTTATTTTTGTTTGTGATTAAAAGAATTAATGATAAACGACGGGGCTGCAAAGTGAGTCTCCCGACGAAAAATCGAAATCCAAGAAGAATTAAAGTAAAATAAAAACTTAAATCAGTAAATAATGGCTATGTCAAGTGTGAACTAGGAGCGCTTGCTAAGGAATGTTGTCATTGACAAAAAATGAAAAAACATAATTCTTCCCTTATTGAAACATCTGTTTGCTTCAGGAGGAAGAGAAGAAAAGCGTAGCATCTCGACAGAATGCTTCGTTATTTCAAATCTCATTGCAGACACTGATGATTGTTTTCCGTACCTTAGGTCTCTACTCGTTTCGTTCAACAAGGCCACCGATGGTTTCTTAGTCCGTCCTTGTTAAACTGCACCTACATTCATGCTCATAAATTAAGGATAATTGCAGAATGTGGTGCCACACAACGTGGCACTACACAAAACTGGCGCTAATAGCATAGGTACATAGGGAACACACACGACACAGTTCAGTAAGTCCAAGGTATTGGTGATAAGTTGATAAAACTGTCCCGAATCCCATGTGTTACATGTGCTACAAAACGCCAGTTTCCTGCCCATGTACTCCAACATCAGTATGGGATATGATCACCATGCACACGTACACGGGCCGCACAATGGTTTGGCATACTTTGGATCAGGTGGTCGAGCAGCTGCTGGGGTATAGCTTCCCATTCTTGATCTTGCACCAGTGCCTGTCGGAGCTCCTGAAGTGTCCTAGGGGTTTGAAGACGTGCAGCGATACGTCGACCGAGAGCATCCCAGACGTGCTCGATGGGGCTTAGGTCTGGAGAACAGGCAGGCCACTCCATTCACCTGATATCTTCTGTTTCAAGGTACTCCTCCACGATGGCAGCTCGGTGGGGCCGTGCGTTATCACCCATCAGGAGGAAGGTGGGATCCACTGCACCTCTGAAAAGGCGGACATACTGATGCAAAATAACGTCCCGATACACCTGACCTGTTACAGTTCCTCTGTCAAAGACATGCAGTGGTGTACATGCACCAATCATAATCCCACCCCACACCATCAAACCACGATCTCCACACAGGTCCCTTTCAAGGACACTAAGGGATTGGTATCTTGTTCCTGGTTCACGCCAGATGAAAACCCGGCCAGAGTCACTGTTAAGACTACACCTGGACTCGTCTGTGAAGATAACCTGGGACCACTGTTCCAATGACCATGTACTGTGTTCTTGACGCCAGGCTTTACGGGCTCTCCTGTGACCAGGGGTTAGTGGAATGCACCTCGCAGGTCTCCTGGCGAATAAACCATGTCTGTTCAGTCGTCTGTAGACTGTGTGTCTGGAGACAACTGTTCCAGTGGCTGCGGTAAGGTCCCGAGCAAGGCTACCTGCAGTACTCCGTGGCCGTCTGCGGGCACTGATGGTGAGATATCGGTCTTCTTGTGGTGTTGTACACTGTGGTCGTCTCGTACTGTAGCGCCTGGACACGTTTCCTGTCTGCTGCAATCGTTGCCCTAATCTTGAGATCACACTTTGTGGCACACGGAGGGTCCGTGCTACGACCTGTTGTGTTTGACCAGCCTCCAGTCGCCCTAGTATTCTACCCCTCATAACGTCATCAATATGTGTTCTTTGAACCATTTTCAACACACAGTCACCATTAGCACGTCTTAAAACATCTGAAAACTTACTCGCTGCACCGTACTCTGACATGCACCATCACACCTATGCGTATGTGGACTGCTGCCAGCGCCACCCTGTGACGACCGCAGGTCAAATGCACCGCATGGTCATACCCCGAGGTGATTTAAACCCGCAAACCGCCCACCAGAGCGTTGTTTCACCATGTATCAGCATTATCCTTAATTTATGAGCATGAGTGTAGTAGCATAATGCGCAAGTTACTGGACAGCAGTCCAGCAGGCGTACTAATCTCTTATTTTCATGATTATATAGCGAAGGCGTATGATTTATCGCACAGTTTTTCTCGAGTGCTGATTCTATAGATTTATCCAGCAGGATTCGTGAGGATAACGTCGCCTTTCTTTCAAAGATTCCCATTTAAGTTCCATAAATATGTCACACTTTTATATTGGCTGTACCTGCCTGTTACAATCATAATAGAACGTAGCCTAATTCTACCGGTGTCTGCTGCCACGCCTATCTGATGACGACTGAAAATGCTGGGGCAATATTCTAGACTCGTTAAAACTAGAGTGTAGTGTGAGATTTCATTTTCAGATACCCTGCACTTTCCTTGGACCCCCGCTCCCAACAAATCTAATTATTTCATTCGTCTTAATTACGACAAGTTTCATGTGTTCATCCCATTTCACATCGCTTTTTAGAAGAATCCACAAATACTGAGTGGTTCAAAAAGATTCGTGTATTTTCACAAGACTATATCTTGTAAATTAAGTAAGAGAGGAACTTGGGAGGAGTTTTGACTTAGGCGTAGGACAATAAACATTTTATTTTCAAAGAACAATCCTGTTTTACACGGATATACCTCTATACCTCCCACATACATGCGAGTACAAGTTTGGGATATTCTTCACAGATTGCTTTTTGGTATCAAAGTTTTTATTTACGTTTCACAAACGTTCAGTGCGCCCTTCATTCGATGCACGGCAAACATTCAGATGCAATACTTGCAGGCTTTCACAGTCGAAATTTGCATCCCATGTTTTTGGCGGTATGTCTGGAGCTACTGCATTCACTGGTTTTGGTATGCGACGTTGCAGTTCACCCACATTTGTTGGTGGTGGATGGGCGGGGGGGTGACACAGAAGGAGTCTTTCACCTAGCTCCCCCCCCCCCCAAAACAAAATCATATACGGTGATATTAGGTAATCTTAGTGGCCAGTGGTGCAATGGGACACCGCACGCCCCTTACAATCTATTAATCGTTGAGACAACTCATTGTTAATACTCGTTCATGCTGTTACATGCTGCTGCCAGTACGATGGGGATCCGTCTTGTTGCAATATGTAATTTTAGTAATGTTCTCGCAGTTGTGAAAAAAAAACAGCTTTCCAACATATCCAAGTACGTGATTCCTGTAAACGTCTCTTCCTCAAAAGAGGGACGAACCGTAAATCTTTTTTCGGGAAACGGCACAAAACACATAAAGCTTTGGAGAATCTCCCCTTACGTAAGCAACTAGTGTCTTGAAACTTTTGGTACCTTCGCCAAATGCTTCGAACTGTAGGAGGTGTGGTGACTTACTCTCAACGAAACTCACTGCGCACAGCTGTAACAGACTTGCATCCCTCTAAACGGGGATCCAAAAACGACCTTTTGTTGCTGTGCTGTCATCATCTCGACCTGACGCGCATTGGGTGAAGGACAAGAGCGTGAGCGAGTTGGCTGCTTCAGGGGATCCCTACCGGCGACTACACACTATGGCAATTTATAACGGGCGGCAAGGTAAACTTTTAGTTTCGATGAGCAAGTTAAAATTTTGTTTCTCTCTTTATTCATGCAGAAGATATAATCATTTGAAATAAGATGAATACTTCTGAAACATACTTCCTTAAAGAATGTGACATGCTCGAGATGTTCACCGCAGATCTTGCTCTTAGATATCAACATATTCTTTCTCTTTGTTATACGCGTTATCTTGGCTTTATCCATATTTTAAATAGAAAATTATCCTTCGCTCCCAATTCGCCATCGTCGTACGGTTACCAAAATGAGCGAAAGTTTTTTAAATGTTTACGAATCGTGTAAACTGAGGCTGGACTGAGGTTCCAGCCCGGTATTCACCCAGCGGGATGTGGGAAACCGCTTAAAACCCACATCCAGGCTAGTCAGCACACCGCTCTCATCGTAAATTCGCCGAGTGAATTCGATGGGGAGCATGCGAACCTCCTCGTCCCAGAAGCGGTGCTTCAACACGTACGGCTATCCGGCCGAATAGGTCACACGATAAATAAATATATAGTTCACATTTAAAAAGTGATGCCATTTATTTGCTGCATCTCCGTAAGACGATGCGTTGCTGCAGACAATAGTATCATCAGCGAACAATCTGACAGCGCTATTAACTCTCCCTGATAAATCGTTTATGTATTTTGAGAACATTAGCTGTCCTTTTACGGTTCCTTGGAAAACTACCTATGTTTACTTTCATTTCTGTTAAACATTCGTGCTCCAGTATCACGTCTCAGCTTCTTTTCGTCGAAGATTAATCAACATGACCGCTTGGAGAGTCATCTCTGCCTTGCTATTGGTCCAAGGAAAAAGCGTACATTCTGCCGAGAAGCAATTGGCCTTGTACGTGGATGAATGGCGTCAACGCACTTAAGGAGTTTCGTTATTAAAACTGAATCCGAAAATTAAATCTTTTCTTTTTTATAGAAGTCGTCAGGCTACACCAACTTCTTGAAATTGTGAAAACCTCTTTCAGTAGATTATTTCTTTGACTGATAAAGTTATGTCTCTGACTCATCAGTGTCAGGCAATCATTTGCCACATATGCACATTATTAACTAGTAATATGCTTTCGCATTAACTTTTTGGTCATCTTCCTCCTCAGATATAGTTTCTTCCTCTGTCCTAAGGCTGTGTACAATCTGCTATGTTTCCATAAAACTTTGATATGATTATGATTGTAGAATGTTTTAAATAACGCTCTTCGCTATTATTTTGTGTCACAAATACCTTCATGTGTCGGTATATTACCTAACAATTGTGTTTTCCGTTTAGTCCTTCATCCAGGAGTGGAAATAATTTAGTCTCTGTCTATAAAATATTATTGTTCTTAAGGAACATTTACTTGTACAACCCAGTTTCTAAGAATCCAATAAATTCCAAGCTGCGTAAAGCATCTAACAGTGTATTGGACAATGCCGATCTGTAAATTCCAAGCTGCGTAAAGCATCTAACAGTGTTCTTGGACAATGCCGATCTGCATTTTCACACAGGTTAGATAAAACATGTAGAACGTATGTGTAGTTGTTTAGGTTGAAAGTCTCCCTTCGTTCTCATTTATTCAGCGCGCCTCAAGCGCTGTATGTATTATCATTTAAACTGCAACAAGGTAGTGCACTAACCTACTTAGGTTTACTGAAAACGTGAATGGTCTTTGGAATTTTCATCTTGTAGCCCTTAAACTAAGTTACTGTGAATATCCGTGTCTTCGTGACACTTTTTCAATATATTCAGAAAATTTTAAATTCTCAGCGATTTTCAAGGTAATACATGCAAAACACAATTCTTTATTTGTTGAGATAGCAGTGGGGTTACACCATTTCTCAGATAACAGGGAGAATCATTTCGTTCTGCCAGGACCATGTACCTAACAGAATATCTTAGATGATAGAGGCTCTCCATGATATATATGAACAATATTGCGAAGCTAGTTAATAAACTGTTGTAAAACGTGTAGAAAGGCAAATCACCTACCGACAGATAGATACAACTTAACTGAAACTCTCACACCTACCACAAGCGTGTGCGAGAAGTATTTTGTAATTACCACAGCAACTAATATTGCAGAATCTCTTCCAAAATCCTAAAAAAATGTACAGTTGGTCAGTGACACAAAAATTTACATCCGCCACTTGTTTACGAAACACTGACCGAAATACGTATTAGTAAAACATAGTCGAAATGTTACAATTTTGTCTTAAAATGTTCCTCTCGAAAGAAATAGCAACACATACTGATATAATTCAACCGTCGTAGAGATCAGTATCAGTAATTCAAATGGTTCAAATGGCTCTGAGCACTATGGGACTCAACTGCTGAGGTCATTAGTCCCCTAGAACGTAGAACTAGTTAAACCTAACTAACCTAAGGACACCACAAACATCCATGCTCGAGGCAGGATTCGAACCTGCGACCGTAGCGGTTCCAGACTGCAGCGCCTTTAACCGCATGGCCACTTCGGCCGGCTATCAGTAATTCATACTAGTGATCTGTTGATATGATAGAATAAGCCCGCATCTCGTGGTCGTGCGGTAGCGTTCTCGCTTCCCACGCCCGGGTTCCCGGGTTCGATCCCCGGCGGGGTCAGGGATTTTCTCTGCCTCATGATGGCTGGGTGTTGTGTGCTGTCCTTAGGTTAGTTAGGTTTAAGTAGTTCTAAGTTCTAGGGGACTGATGACCATAGATGTTAAGTCCCATAGTGCTCAGAGCCATTTGAACCATTTTTTGATAGAATAACATTTTCCTGGAGATACATGAATTGCAGCTTCTATCCTTAGTGAAGATAATACTAGTGATGTTCAAAGGCCCTTGAAATCGTAGATTCAACTATTGCACAGAGCGCGATGGAGTCATCAGCTTTTGTTTGATGTTTTGTCATAAACTCTCCGTCTATGGCAAAAATTACCTGACAGGGTGCAATATCATATCGAGAAGTCTGAGATCGCAACTACTACCATTAGCTGTCATTAATGTATAACTTGAAAACTAGCAATGCTTTTACAGTTTGTGATTATCCGATTATCCTGCAGTTGTGTTAATACTGTACCGTTTTGACCTATAAAAATGTATTAATAGTCATCCTATTGTCAGGAGGATAAGTATGACCATGTAGCAGTATTTTCAGTAAATAACTCACATTGAGTGCAGCGTATTATTATATCTCAGGTACCCTCGGCTTTCCGACTTAGTACTTTTATTCGTAATCCGTACGCTAAGCAGCAGAGGTTACCTTACCTACGTTTGCATACAACTGAAAGAACTCAGCATGAAAATTAAACAATGCCTACATAGTACATTTTAAATTGAATGTATCGTTCATTTACAAAGAACCATTTGATTCGAAATTACGTGCATAAAAATGCTCTGATTAAATGGCTCTGAGCACTATGGGACTTAACTTCTGAGGTCATCAGTCCCCTAGAACTTAGAACTACTCAAACCTTACTAACCTAAGGACGTCACACACATCTATGCCCGAGGCAGGAGTCGAATCTGCGACCGTAGCGGTCGCGCGGGTCCAGACTGTAGCGCCTAGAACCGCTCGGCCACTAGGGCCGGCTCTCTGAATAAATACTTATTCACCGTAAGAATTTCCAAAAATGGCAATGATTTTCCTCATCACTTATCATTAATTCCTAAAGAACAATCCCTTCTTAAAAAAAATGGCTCTGAGCACTATGGGACTTAACATCTGAGGTCATCCCCTAGAACTTAGAATGACTTAAACCTAACTAACCTAAGGACATCACACACACCCATGCCCGAGGCAGGATTCGAACTTGCGACCGTAGTGGTCGCGCGGTTCCAGACTGTAGCACCTAGAACCACTCGGCCACTCCGGCCGGCCCCTTCTTAAAGCTAGTGAGGCTCTCTGAATACGGAACAGCACCATAGCACTATATTTGTTAGCAGCTTCAGGAAAATTATCCTGTACATATGCACCAATAAATACAAAAGCAATGTAATGTATCCTCAATAGTTAAAATATTTCAAAATCGTACTAAGACTATTATTTCAAGCTCTTTCACGTGTAGATCATTCGTGTTAATGGTATCAGTCATATTTATCACAGAGTAGAAATGATATTACCGCGTATGTACAAAACGTTTAACACGTAAGCCGTTCGATTTCAGTGTCAGGAATTAGATTCGTGATTTATTTAAACTATTATACATTTCAGTGAAGCTAACTCGATTGCAATAAATCCATGTAATATTCAGATGTATGTCCTACTTTCCCTTCTACCCGTGTTAAACCCACAGTTGTGACCACACTTGCTGTGACTATACGACGTAAAGCCGGATAGTTTGTTCTTACCAGCTCAAACACAACAGTCACGGTACACATTAACCACATTTATGCACTGCAATGTGGCGACAGATAAACGTTTTGCTCCATCTGGTGAGATCATCTCCTTGCACAGTTTAAAGAGTCGAAATCTCGCTAGATACTCTTCTTCTCTTTTTTACGAGCTTTTTAGACTTAGCTTGCCATTTCAAAGTTGACAACGTATTCACTCCGATGCCCGATTATTTACGTGTTTTTTTCTTCACTTCAGTGAAATTAAACTTATCGGAAAGTGATTAGGTTTCATATCGATGACGTGTTGCAACTTCGCTTAAGCGCCCCCAGATATTATTTTCGTATCAGTAGATTACTCAGACAGATAATTAGATGTGGCGATACCTAAAGTTGTACAATGCGAGAAATGCAAAGATGTAATATACTTTGACTAAAATGACTCGCAACTGGTCACACATGTCACAAAATCACGTGAAAATAATAGCCACGAGAGTTCTGCATTTCTTATATTATTTCATTTCTATCGTTATTCATGAAGTGGCCTATTTCTCTTGACTTAATTTATCCGGATATTACGGTGCTCCGCTAGAACTGACTACACCGGTGTTTGTTTTCTATTCCTTCGACGTCTCCCGGTCGAATTTTTTTACCATATTTATAATTCGGTACCGTAAAGTACTCGTAAGACCTTTCCCAGCTTCCATCTATCTCTAATTATGTTCCTCAGTTAGTAGTAAGTAGATACATATTCTTTAAGCCTTGGTATATCAAATTTCTGTCAAAAAATTTTCATGTACAGCTACAAAAAATGATGAGGCAGATTCCTAGAAAAGGATGCTTTCCATAATTGCTGTGGGCAGGTCATTCACTCGCGGAAACCGTATTCATTATTCATGACGGCCGCGCGGAATCGTTCCGATGAAAATGAAGTGGTCTGGGGGCAATTACCCGTGCGGTCAACAGCACACCGGTTGATCTCATCCTCCTCTTAGGTAGCCCAGAAACCTGTTCCCACGTGCGTGCTTTAAAAAAAAGTCGTGTCAAGCGTCATTTATGCTCTGCTGGAAGTGCCAGCCAACGGTCTGCGGTGACTTCGAGTGTGTTTGTTCTCAAACCGGGAGCGCCTCTTCACGCTGTCAGCGTTACTCGTAACTTCAGACAAACATTGCCTGCGTATCACAGGTCACAGGAAGCAAATATACTCGACAGCGCAGAAATTGGCCGGCGGAAACCTCTGCCAGAGTCCGGCTCAGCACTGACGGGAACGAAATGCAGCATGCCATATTTTTCTGTTTACCTTAGGAACATGCGGACGAGGAAATATTTTTTTCAAAAATTACGAGAAATTGATGTTGTCAGTATTCCAGATCTGTTCCAAGAAGACACGAAATCTCTTCTGCAAATAGAAAGGATTATCGATTGATACAGTGCTTGCCGGCCGCTGTAGCCGAGCGGTTCTAGGCGCTCTAGCCCGGAACCACTCTGCTGTTACGGTCGCAGGTTCGAATCCTGCCTCGGGCATGGTTGTGTGTGATGTCCTTAGGTTAGTTAGGTTTAAGTAGTTCTAAGTCTAGGGGACTGATGATCTCACATGTTAAGTCCCATAGTGCTTAGAGCCATTTGACCATTTGATACAGTGCTTGTTAAACGAGTAAGTACGTGAAACTTCCTGGCAGATTAAAACTGTGTGCCGGACCGAGACTCGAACTCGAACCTTTGCCTTTCGCGGACAAGTGCTCTACCAACTGAGCTACCCAAGCACGATTCACGCCCCGTCCTCACAGCTTTACTTCTGCCAGTATCTCGTCTCCTACCTTCCAAACTTTACAGAAGCTCTCCTGCGAACCTTGCAGAACTAGCACTCCTGAAAGAAAGGATATTGCGGAGACATGGCTTAGCCACAGCCTGGGGGACGTTTCCAGAATGAGAAACAACGCCTGTCCACGGTAATCAACTTGACACGTCACGACGGAACCCCTCTTTAAATGCGGTGCATTTGAACCGTGGTACTGCGTTTCCTCGGTCGGTGAATAAGGTTGAGCACCAGCTTCGGGTGGCCGGACTACTTAGCAAACTTTCGGCCATCAAAGAGAGTCCCCGTGATGATCATCGGCTCTACCGATTAGCGTTTGCCGAGGACACTGTGAATCGTGACGATCGTTGTTGTCTTCAGCGAATGATCGTCCAGCACGGGTATGCAGGCCGATAGGTGCTCGTATCGACCTCAAATACATCCACGGGTCATCTTCGCAGTGGTCGTATGTTTGTGATAGTTTGAGGCTGGGTGTGCTGCACGAAACAGATAATCGACGTGATGCTGCCCAGTAAAGAGATATTATGTGTAATTTTATGGTCCCATCAGTGCGACAACTGTTTCCTGAGGAGTAATCTGTTTACAGCAGGACCAGTCTCCTATGATGTCAGCGATGGTGCTGGAGTGATTTGCAGAACAGAATGAGATTTCTCATCTCGATTGGCCTCCGTCTATACCAGACCTAAACTGTATTGAAAATGTGTGGGCAGAAGCGGAACGAAGAATACGAGGAAACTGGCCTGACCCCGTGACAAGAACTCATGATGATTTTGGAACGTCACTCTAGCTGCCTGGGTTGAATATGAGACATTTATTACCCACCTCGTAGACTCACTTCCTCGCAGACTGCAATAGTCATTGAAGTTGAAGGACTTTGAGCGAAATATTAAGTGGTAAAGAAGCCACATGTGTTTTTTGAGGGTCGAAAGTATCTTAATAAGAACCGTGAACGGTTTTTTTCCCTATTAATTTCGTGATTTCTATTGATTGAACAAATTAACATAGTAACACAAAAAATTGCTCTAAGCCCAATACGAACCGAATTTTATCACCAGACAGCTGCCTACAGGACCGACAACTACACCAACAAGCTACGAAGCAATTATGCTACAACTACTGACATTTAGATACTTCATATAACTCTAGACTGCATATCACGAAATAAAGTGCCTTTACTAGGTCTGCAACGTAACGAATGACGTGATGCATTTTTCTTGGGTGTTTTTGCAAGATGCGTCCTTACGTTAAATTTAAAAAGACTGCTACTCCTTTTATTACATTCAAAATTACAAGAGTTCTTTACTTTTAGAAGCAAATCTGTACTCCCCGCAAAGTGACTGGCTGCTGCGTAACCTGGCGGGTAATTAAACTTTCAGCCATGAGCATTTCTTGTACCGTCAAGTATACATACACCAGAACTGATATGTCGTGGAAGAACTATTGTTGCTTTACAACTTCATATTTGATGTTCCGTCGTAGGAAAGAAGATTAGAGTTTGTTTTGTCGACGAGGAAGTGACTAGGGAAGTTGAAACAAGATCGCATAGAGGAAGGAAGGGGAAGGAAATCGGCCGAATTCCTTTCTTCATCTACATCTACACATGGGACTGTGGTGTGCAAGTTTTCGCATGGTGTGTGGCAGAGGGTACTTCGTCTGCTCCACCACTTTATTCCTTCCCTGCTCCAATCACGAATGGTGCTCCGGAAGAAAGTCTGTTGGTAAGCCTTCGTGTGATCTCGAATCTCTCCAATTTTAGATTAATGATCTTTCCAGAGATATACAGGGTGTTTCGCATTTCACGTTACACACTTCTCTGGGCTGTAGAGGGGACTTAGTAAATCAAGTCTTACATAGGAACCCGTGTCTGTAAACATCATCCAACGACGCTATAAAGCGTCAAAGATACAGGCGCCGGCGCCTGTAAACGTATGCATATACAGGGTGATTCCGTGATGATGTTACAAACTTTCTCGGATGATGGAGAAGGATAAATGTATCAATTTCAGATAAGGACCCCTGTACCGGGATCGTACGAGTCGAAAGTTATAAGCGAAAACCGTTCTCTGTAGCGTCGTTGGATGACGTTTCTGGACATGGGTTCCTATGTAAAACTTGACCTACTAGGTGCACTCTACAGCATCTGGAAGTTGCGACATGAAATGTGAAACACCCTGTACATGGGAGGAAGAATTATATTGACTGATTCTTCTAACAAAGCACGCTCATGGAGATTTAACAGTAAACCACGTCGTGATGCACAATGCCTCTCCTGTAACGTCTACTCCTAGAGTGATGCTCTTGTACTTACCAATCAAAAACGTGAATAAAGTAGCCTTCTCATAATTTTCCTTTCATGACTTGGAAAATCACGAAATCGCTGTACAGGTTTTTGAATCACCGTCCTTCAGAATGCAAAGTGATCTTAACACTCCGTCGATTTTTTTGCTGCTCATGTCCCGCAGAGATTCGTTCCGTTAGGAAAGAAGTTTTAACTGAATTGGACACGAATATAGGAAAGGTCAGTGTGGAATTTTTGGAGGGCCTGAAAAGACATTGGGATTAAATAGATAAGTTCATTGTAAATAAAATAGAAATGTCTTTAGCCCTACGGACATACAGAAACAGAAAATTACGTTGCTAAATGAATTATTGATCGGTTCCTTTTTGTTATTTTAAGGACAGATCTGTATATCAAGAGGTACCATGGTATATTTAGTGTAAGGCCATTTTTTGGTATTGCGTACTGCTAAAACATCAAACTGAGAAATGAATAAAAACACAAGCCTTCTCAAGTTTCTTGAATAATTTATTTCCGTCACTTTTGCACTTCGTGTCATAACAAGACTTGTAGAAGAAACAGGGAGATCTGTTCATTTGATACTGTCCAACGAAAGTATGCTTTGGAATTTTATATTGCTTACTTTGCTACAATTCATTTTTAATAAAGACATTTCTTTTGCGTAGGAGTGCACAGAGAGAATAATGTAGTGATCACTCTCGATCATCAGATCATCATGCAGGCACTTATTTAAGGCGTTGAGTATTTTAATCACAGCTTCACAATATACAAATTTTCTCGTGATACTTTTTGTACATAATTCATAACAGTTCAGAAGAAAAAATAGTATCTACAATTCTAACGCACGAAGCAGAAAATTACATCCATTAATCGTCACTAAAACTGAACTTTCCTTAGGAAGAGATGAATATCTTTCAGAAAAATCTCCTAGCCTTATGTCATTATATAAAAAATATCGGAGGAACAATAAGCTGAAGTTGGAAACAAGCAAAAATGGTTCCTATTGGGCCACTAATTCTATTTCGTAAAACTATTTTTATTTAAAGACACCTCTCTTGTGACATAATAATTCCAAATAATTACATACGCGAATGATTACCTCTCGGTGGACACCATAAAATCAATAAATTTAAAAAACGCCATCGTTTCCATCAAGCTGTTATCTTAAAATAGCTGTCGCTTAGACAGTAACAGCTAGTTTCGAAGGTTTCTGATTTTCAAGTACATAAGATAAGGGGTGATCAAAAAGTTACCGTTTGAAGGTGTTGCTGCAGCGTAGTTGCAACGTAGCGTGACACCGCTGAGAGTATACACAGTCGAACAGAAACATTATCACCACCTGCATAATAGCTTGTTAGGCTATCTTTGTGACGCAATATATCACCGATTCGGTGTATCATCGATTCTACAGTTCGCTGGTAGATTTGTGGAGCTATGTGGCACCAGGTATCTACGCACAAGTCATGTAATTCCCGTAAATAACTGGCCGGTGGTTTGTGTACGCGCTGATGGCGCTCGATAGCGACCCAGATGGGAACCATCAGATACACTCCAGGCGAATCTGGTGGACAAGAAATTAATGTGATTTCAGTATCATGTTCTTCGAACCACTGTAGCACGATTCTGGCTTCGAGAGACGGACAATTATACTGCTGAAAGATGAGATCGTCGTAAGGGAAGACATCAAACATGAAGGGATTCAGGTGGTCCACAGCTGACTAGGTGTGTTTGATTACTACCACAGGTCCCATGCAATCGCAGGATTATATCTATCGTAGCATAATACAGCTCCCACCAGGCTTTGTCCGTGGCGCGATGCACGTCCGGAGCAGCCGTTCTCCTGGATGACGGCGTTTGTGGAGACGACACCATCGACCTGGCGTAGCAAAAACGTGTAGCAAGAGCCGACACGTTTCCAGTGATACATGGTCTAATCTCGATCATCCCGAATTCACTACAGTCGTAATTAAAGATTTCGTTGGGGCAACATGTGAACACGCAGGCGTCGTCTGCTGCGGAGTCCCTTGTTCAAAATGTGCACTGAATGGTGTGTTCCGAAACACATATGCGTCTACCGGAATTGTGGTCTTTCGCCAGAGATTCCACAGATACCATCAATCCTACTTTACAGAGCAGACAAGCCTCCAAATTTCACGTTCTGTGACGAGTCGTGGACGTCCAACCACTTAGCGTCTAGTGGCAGTTTCACAGCCCTTCTGCCATTTTCCGCAGGTGATCACGACTGTAGCACGTGAACATTCGACCAGCTTCGCTGCTTTCGATATACTCGTTCACAGGCTCTGCATAATAATAATCTGCCGTTTTTCAAAGTCGTTTAACTCAGTGGATTTCTCCACTGACAGCGCATATCTTCCCTAGGGTCATCTCCCGTCCACCTCTGCTCGGCTTCCATACCTGTCTTACTGCGTCAGGTGGCCGCAACTCCACCAGCAGGTATCCAGCCTTGAATTGGGCAGTGGTCACAACGTTTTTGTTTGTCAGTGTACAAGCAACGACATGAATGCAAGGAATTAGTGTCTTTCCGGTCCACAGCTCGTGGTCTTGCGGTAGCGTTCTCGCTTCCTGCGCACGGGGTCCCGGGTTCGATCCCCGACGGGGTCAGGGATTTTCTCTGCCTCGTGATGACTGGGTGTTGTGTGTCTTTCATCGACATTTCATCATCATTGACTCGCAAGTCGCCGAAGTGGCGTCAACTAAAGAGGACTTGCAATACGGCGGCCAAACTTCCCCACATGGGGCCTCCCGGCCAACAATACCATACGATCATTTCATTTCAGTGTCTTTCCGAAGCGCGTGAAGAATGTATATGGGGCAGCATGTCTATCGAAAACTACCGTTGTGGAATAGTGCTCCGAGGGGTACTGCTGCTTCATGATAACGCCCGTCCACATATCGCAAATGTCATAACGCAGAAGTTACGACAACTGAAGTGGGAGTGACTCGAGCAGCCGCCCTATAATCTTTATCTCTCCCCATGCGGTTATACCTTCGGCCCCTTAAAAAAGACCTTTAACGGTCGAGGGTATCCAGCAGGCAGTTATGGCCTTCTTCAAGCAGTACAACACGGTGTTTTGCCAAACATATGTTCAGCCTTGTGCGACGGTGAGATGAATGGCTCAATACTAACGGCGATTTTGTCTGATTAGCATACCGATTCTGCACTGTGCGCCCTTCGAATTGAAGCTTTTTGATCGCCCCTTATAGTTGTATGTACAGTTCGTGGATACATATTCTGAGGCCATATATATTGACGATTATGCTATGGTAACGGTGCTCTTATTTTTCAAGGTTATTTTTTACTTTGTGCTACAACTTTATTCGATTCCATTGCATGAAAAACTGAGCTGTGTGTAATTTTTGTCCCATAGGAATAGGGGAAGCAGTGCTCCTAGACCTCTACGATTGAAAAAAGCGAAAATTACTTTAAAATCTTTTTTATCTGAAAAGTGTTACCCTGATGTAGCTGATTAACCAGTTCCATTCAATGGTTAATCAGTTACTTTCAAATTAATTATTAAATTTGTTGTATTAATTGTAATAACTTGGTCTGTATCAGTACTAACAAGAGAAATTTCCCATCGCACCGCCCTCAGATTTAATGGTAAGATCGCCAAGTGGATAGCCCGTCAAAAACTGCACAGATCAAGCATGAAAACAGGAAGAAGCTGAACTGAACTGTAAAAAAGAAAGCAAAATAGAACAGTAAACGGTCCAAGAACAAGCAGTGCAATAAAGGGTGGCTGAAACATCTACGGCGCCGGCATGGTAGCTCAGCGTGTTCGGTCAGAGGGTTAGCAGCCCTCTGTAATAAAAAAAGACTGAGTTAATGGATCAACAACTAACTTAAATGGATGTCTTACGACGTCCGCCCCGAGCAGATGCAACGAACAAAAACGAACAAATGTGATTTAAAAAAATGGTGTTAGACTGTCAAGCGGCTGACCCGTGTTCAATACTCAATCATGCCATTTTTTTTCCACAACATTATGAACTGACCGTCCGGTCATCGAAATGTTTGTTCTCTTTTTGTAGTCATGGCAGTTGTCATAGAATATGAGTCACGTGGTAAGAATACGTTAGCGTCGACAAGTAAAAGTGATGAATAGAAAGAGTAAGCCAGATATCACATAGACGTCTCACAGAAATGAAAACAACAAATAAACGGGTGTGAAATATGTTACAACAAAGGAATTCAGGAATCAAAGGCTCCAAAACGGAAGCCACCATCAAAAACGTTAAAAGAATATGTTCTGACAGAGCACAGAAGAACTGTGTGATTTTGAAACTGTTCCGTTCATTTGTTGCAACTTATGTGACAAACTATTAAGTTTTCATCATTTCCTTGGGAGTGATCACATTCACATCCATACGAACACCAATATCGGGAAAGGAGGCATATCTCACTCACTTACCAGTCGTAAAAATTAGGTGCGTCGATGTGAGACTCCTATCATATGACACACGTATTGTCACTTACGCCGTGTGTGACGCACCAGACGTGTTTTCTGATGGAGGATTTGGTTGACTTGTCGCCTTGTCATCAAACGTTTGCGGTTCCCATTCCAAAACCACTTTCTTTCTTTCGGCTACCAATAAGGTAGTTGTGCAGAATACACAATCATTTTAGGTCCCTAACCTACACTTCGCTGTTGCAAACGGACGTTACACTACGAAGCAAATTTGAATGAAGAGAAGAGCGAAAAAGAATTGGCATAAGGAAGGTTCGAACACGTGCCGCCCGCTTGAAAATCCAACACCGTAACCACATTTTTTTTTGCCATGAATATGTGATGTTATTCACTGCTTTTTTTTATGTCTCACCTCTTCCACTTCAGGCGTTGGCCCCTATCACCCACACCACCCCCAAAAACCTATCTAACTAAAAAACAAAAACTAAACTAGTGCCAACTCCACTTTCACCCTAAAAAGCTAACTAGGATGGTTGTTTGCTACCACTTCAGACTCCGTCCTGATCGTTTTGTTAAAAAACGACAAGGGTAAAGAAAAGAGTACAATAATTTTGTTATCTTTTATTTGTTTCATTTTTTGTTGGTAATGATATTTATACGATTAGCTTGATTATGTCAAAGATAACGTATAATTTTGAACAACTCTGTTTCTTTCCGCTTATGAATATCCGATGACCTTCCACTATATTTTTGAAGTAGCCTTCATCGTTGACACAAATCCTTTAATTCGAGTAGTCACTTTCTCAGTTCCTGTGTTGAAATTCATGCTTTTCCCAAATAAATAAGCACTTGCGACACAGCTGAAATCGCACATCTCTACACACAATTGATTTCCGCACCCGGAAATCCTAAAGGGAAACATTAACGTTTGTTTCACAGATAGCAGGTTACTTCCAGTAATTTCATGAGATTAGTAACCAAATAAGGAAATTTTCTCCTGTAAATGAACTGAAGAGGAAGATATTGTACTTGTGAAGCCTGCTAGCTGCCCTTGAAAGTGAAAAACTATTGGAGTGGTCCAAACTGCGTCAAAAAAAAACGGAACGGCGAGGCACGCCCCGCCGTCTCTCTACGTGGCTTGGGGAGTTACTGAACTGTCACGTCACCCAACCAATGTGATGTGAGACACGAGAACGCACTCAGTTGACAAGAATGAGATAAACGAACTGCATTGAGTTACGAATGAATTTGTCAGGCAAAACTAATATGCCGCGAAGCTAATGGTTTTACTTTTATGGTTATACCGATCTGGGGCCCTCCTTCCAACTGATCCTAAATTTCATACAGCTCATTTCTACAAGGAAAGGAACGGGACTGGTAAGATTGTTCAAGAAACATTTTATCTTAAAGTGCCAAATAAACGCCTCCTTACTGCGCATGAAGGTGATTTCTGCCGTTTTCTTACGCCGTACAAGAATTTATTTGGGAATGAGCTACCCTCAAAACCAGGTAGTACCGCTTAATGAAGTGCTATTTTAAATAACGACGTGGTGGATACATTGTCTCTCTTCAAAGTGACATAGTTCTCGCATTGAACTAAACATCCTGTTGTCAAATATACTTATCTGTAAAGGTAGCACGGAATCATATTTACATATTAGACGCCCTGTCAACTGGGTCGTTCTGCCACGTGATTACAATATACCGCGCAAATCCTCTACGTCATGTATAATTAACTAAATTACAGTAAACTGCTTATTTAAGAAAAGTTGCCATTTTGGCACTATTCGCAGCATTGCTGCTTGAGTAGTTATTACTCACAATGGAGCGTGCTGCAGAACTTTTACATAGGAATCTATGTAGAAAACCTTTTTCAATTTGTAATGTCTCTGTTGGAACACGTTCTGACGGCTTACATCGCACGAACGGGGTAAGGGTGGTGGAGGGTATAAAATGGGCTTTCTCAACAACTCCGTAGGCACGTGACTGAGTCACTAACTGTTTTAGACATCGTGTGGTACGTCTTCCAGCAGTTCAGGCAAGACTTCGTGAAGATCGCTATATACTGATTTATGTTTTATGCATATGATAGTAACAAACTAAAACATGGCTCTCAGCATTATAGCCAAAAGAACAATGCAAAAGCGTACCTGATCATAATGTCTTTAGAATATATGTGGATCAGTTTCAAATCAGAAGTGATTATTGTGGATGTAGGACGCATCTTCAGAAGCAAATGGTGCTTTTCTGCCGTTTCACACCGTCTGAGACAACTTCATCAGCAACCTGTTCCATTTGAAATAAATTCGAGTAACTGTATTAATAACCAGTGAATTGATGAATTATCAACAATAATATGTATGCAGTCAAGGGAGCTTCATTTGAACTGGAAAAGAGAGTATGATATTTGCAGATCACTGAACTCCGCTATAGCCAATTGTGATAAACCTTTTGCATTTCTTACTTTTATGTTTTCGTCATCTTTAAGGGCAAAGAAACAAGATGAAGTGGTAGCCCAGCGTAGAGCCTGTGCCTACCGTCATGTATTTTTGATTTTCAGTTGTTAAAAAACGCGAGTAATTGTAGACCGCCATTTTGGGGTCTCCATGGATAAGTGAGGAGTATGTATTTCATATGTGCACCGTTTAGAAAAATACAGTATTATTTTATTAACAAAAGGTCGTGTGAGTTATTATTTCAAATAGTACAATAATTACAAGAAATGAAGCCCACCTGTGTAATTTGGAAAAATAGGAACACGGTCCAGACTTCGAAGGTGAACACGGCGACCAGACGTAGCATTATATAGAAGGGTAAGCACAAACCTACATCAGAGAAAGAAATTACTTCCCCCTCCAAAATAATATGAACTAATACGAACTTATTTGCAGGCATAGCTCAGCTTATTGTGCTTGTCATTCATGCCTAAAAATTAATCTCATTAATTCAATACATTTTAAAAAGCCACACATTTCATCATTTTATTATCATTTATTCCATTATTTTATTATATTATAAAGTGGCGACAAGTGACAGGCACGATACATAGTGGGCAAAACTGTGAGTACTGTTATTGTTAGGAAAATGAATATACATGTATATTAATAATTCCTTTATGTTCGATGATGTGACGGAGACGGTGATATGATACTGAAGAAATTCTACCATAAGGAAATAATAAATAAATTAGAAGGAAGAAGACGACAATACTAGCCGGCCAGTGTGGCCGTGCGGTTCTAGGCGCTTCAGTCTGTAACCGCGTGCCCGCTACGGTCGCAAGTTCTAATCCTGCCTCGGGCATGGATGTGTGTGATGTCCTTAGGTTAATTAGGTTTAAGTAGTTCTAAGTTCTAGGGGACTGATGACCACAGATGTTAAGTCCCATAGTGCTCAGAGCCATTTGAACCATTTTTGAACGACAATACTAAGAGCGCACAACAAAGCACAATAGAGAAAGTACCAGTTACAAGACAACAATCAGGCAGGACCGCGCAATGCGTATAGAGAAAGCGTTCCCAGTAGACCTATTAGAAAATTTCCTAAAATCCAAAACCTAAAGCTTCAGAGATTAACGCTATTGTAGTCAAGTAGAGACAGTGACATTTCTTTATTAGTACGGAAAATATATTGATTGAACAACAATTCAGACTACAATTACATACAGCTCCATATGCATTTTTTCGCACGAGAAGTAGCAAGGAAGTAAAATCTAGAGAGCAAATTTTGATTTTGATAACTGCATTGGCATGAGTATTTCTATAATGGAGCGTCAAAACAATAAGGAAATGTCACTCGAAAATCAAAATGCCAATGTAGTGGATGTGCATTTGCAAAACGCAACAATGAGTGGCTTGGAACCGTTAAACGGTGATTATTTGGGTGCTGGGCGCGACATGCTATTGTTGCATTCGACGCTTGTGAATACAGAACATTTCATTACAAGCAATAAGTTGATTACAATAGACGAAGCTAATGACGCCTCGAGGCAAGAGAATATTTTAAATGAGAGTAGGATGTGTAGTACAGACGCAGATGCTGACAGGCGTAGGCCGGAAGAGGATAGGGAAGAAACTCTAGCCTTATTTCGAGCCTTAACTGAATCCATACAAACAGGCATGAATGCAATGAAAGCAGACATAAATTCAAAAATTTCGGGCTTAGAGACTAAAATGTCAAGTTTAGAAACGATACAAGCAGACATGAACACAAACAGTTGAAAGATGGCGAGTTTAGACACAATACTAACAGACATGACTAATATGAAAACAGACATGACTAATATGAAAGCAGACATGACCACAGTAAAGTCCGAGATCGGGAAGGTTAATACAAACATGGCACACATGTCAGACGAGGTAAAAAATTTGCGCACAGAACTCAGTAGTCTGGATACGTAGTTCACACAGCAGATTTCGCAAATCTTCAAGGAGGTGGGTAGGAAAATTAATGCACAAGTACGAATTTCAGTTCACGATATGGGTGAGAAATTAAAAGGCATAATGGGAAAACAATTTGAAACACTAACTCAAAATATCGACAGGAGCTATCCGGAATTAGAGAAACCTAAGAGAATTCACAGGCAATGCAAAAGAATACGAAGGTCAACTTAGACAATGTACAATCAGAAGTAGCGAAGCTACATTCTTTCTGTGACGACTTGCCAGAAAATGTAGAGAAAATCACAGTGGAGATAGGATTACTCAAGTCAGAACACAAGAGAGTCAACTCAGACATTGTGCAGCTTTACGAATCGGTAAAGAGTAATGCAAAGGACGAAAATACAACGTTCGCAGAACAATGCGTACGTGAACAGCGTACTTATGTGGAAGCGGTAAAGGAAGTAATGGGGGACAAGGAAGAAGGAATCTTAAAACGCTTAGGACATGATATCAGACAGGTAGAACAAAGGTTAAGAGAGGAAATAGTTAGCAAACAAAGTACGGTAATATCATCACCGGGGGCGGTCAGCGGAGCGAAAAACAGCCATCCGCCGGTGGGAGAAATCAGTAGCGCGGACAACAATGCCCAACCCACGCCGCGCGACAGCATGTCGACGCGCGACGCGAGCAACGGGCAAACATTTTGTGAAACAAATATACCATCACCGCAGGGAAATGCTGTTTCGCCGTGCTGGACAGCACTGTTAATGGATGAGAGCTTAATAAAACATCGATAGTTTCCCGTATTCTCAAATGAGAAAAAGCGAACGCACCCGGTAGTGTTTGTCCGAACCTTTAGAAATGTACTGCCTAGGAGTTGGACAGAAGCTCAAAAGATCAAATTGTAGTAGGACACACCGAGGGTGATGCCCTTTTGTGGGCTACGGAGTTGTCAGAACTTTGCGAGACATATGATCAGTTTGAGAATGCATTTTTAGATAAATACTGGTCAACAGCTATCCAGGAGAGGTTAAGAAGAGAGGTATTTAACTCAGTACCATATCATCCAAAATTCTGGGGGCAAAGAAACTATTTTGAAGCATACCTAAACAAGACCCGTTACTGGAATAATCCGATATCTCATGTCGATGTATCGAATGTCTTAAAGAACAAGTTACTTGCAAAAGTCAGGGAAAAATTAGTAACCGTTCCCGAATATGATCTCGAGTACTTTCTTTCAGTGCTCGACTCAATAGATCTGATTCATGAGGATGGGCAAGCCACGCCTAGTTATCGTAACGGTAATAAACACAACCCAAACGGGAAGAACAACTACGGCAACGACAATGTCTTTGGAAACTATAATGGTCGTGTGCGTATGAATGAATGGCATCCGTATGCACCGCCGCGCCACAACGGAAATCCGTACAATCGGTCTACCTATCAGTCACAGGGTGACCGAGTGTACGAAAATAAATATCAGCCCCATAGGTACGGCAATGGCCGAGACATTAGAAATTCGAGGGAAAATGTTGACAATAGGAGACAAGGAAATGCAAATTACCAGGATCGGAATATGCAACACAGGGATCCGAGAGAGAACAGGCAGCCCGTACAGTCACATCGAAACAACCGGGACACGAACTGGCGAGCACGCGAACATACGGTAAACATAGTAGAAGTGACGGCAGAAAATCAATCCATACCTTTACCGACCCCAGGAAATAGCAATCGAGCTTGACTAGAGGAAGAAGGTAATGAGCTGTCAGTGTGCCACAGTACTAATATGAGCGACATAAACACTAACTCGAACACTAACACGAACGGAAAGGAGGAAGTAGACACTGAAACAAACCTACACATACAGCACATCCGGAATGTTTTTTAAGGTATGATAAGGCCGCAGAAATGAAAGAAGACTTGTTTACTGAAGAGAAAGAAACAACACGCAAGGTAAGTGAAATTATTCAAGCAACAATAAAGGTAAAGGTGGGAAACATAGATGTACCAGTTGTTTTGGATACCGGCGCGTCGATAAGCCTAATATCTACTAGCTTGTTCAAAGAGATAGCGAGGGATTTAAATGTACCCACGCTACCTATAGAGAACTGTAAGGTCCTAACGGGGATGGGAAGTAAATCTAAAGTTATAAAATTACAGGCCAGCATACCCATTAGCATATGTGGTGCAATATTGCAGCGTACTTTCATGCTGGTAGACAAACTTATAGTGAACTGTTTATTATTTTACCGTATACTTGGTATGAAGGTGTTCTGTTGGTAGGAGGTTTGTCGCTCTTTGACGAATAAACCGACTGGCGCTCGGTTCCTCTCCAGCTAGGGGATACAATATTTATATTTTCGGTACCCTCTCCCTCTTCTGCTGTCCTGTTTAGCCAATAAGGAATGTTCAGTTTTCTTCTACTATCTAACATGCAGAGAATGAGATGCAACTTAGTCAACAGAAATTTTCCTTGTAATTTTGGTATTCTACTTTCTTAAGACTTAAATATCTATAGAGGCGCAGGAAACGTTTTGATATTCCTTAAAGAAACACGGAAAATACAATAAGAACTAAAACAACAATATATAATAGTGAACGAGTGAAAACCATTAGATGACATAGTTATACTACATCAGGAATAAAATGTAAAGAAGAGCGATGGAAAAGAAAGGAATTCACAGCGCTCGAGCTTTAAGCGAGAGGCATGAGCGATAAAGTGTACTGAGCCGCGCAGCCGCGGTTAAAGCGGAGCGTACTTTAACAATTATATACGAAACGGCTAACAGCTAATCGTAGGGGCCGAGTAGGCAAAAAGCAAGGTTGAGTTCAGTGCCCCTGTAAGATGCGCAAAGACACACTGCGCACCGCGACGGAAATCATTCTAGAATTTAAGGGAATCGGCACCCACACCGCGCAGCCAACTGGACAAAACAGAAGCGACATGAAGTGGGGTACCTTATCAGCTGATTACTCTAACGTAGATCATCTACACAAACAAAACGAATAGAGACATTTATGCCTAAGTCTGAGACTATACTGTAAAGAGCACTAATTTTAAGAGTATATCAGTAAGTTAAGCATACGTAGCTTTAAGAAAATGAACGCATTGGCACAAGTAAAATATAAGGAGCGTAGAATACGCTAAATTTGTGAACTTAACACAGTCCATTGAACGTTCATAGTTATACTTATTTCTAAGTATTCAAAGTAGAAG
Source organism: Schistocerca serialis cubense (assembly GCF_023864345.2). Classification (NCBI taxonomy): domain Eukaryota; kingdom Metazoa; phylum Arthropoda; class Insecta; order Orthoptera; family Acrididae; genus Schistocerca; species Schistocerca serialis. The sequence continues at coordinate 388,659,554 of NC_064640.1, forward strand.
AGATTATACACAGGAAATGCCCTATCCTACTATATACAACAGCATTAAGACAAGTTTAAAAGAGAAGTAATAACATGTACACTTAAAAGAATGCGAGTAGCACAGAACCTAAGATATAAGCGACTTACGTACAGGAAATAAGTGAGCGACGATGTGAAAGGCAGAATAAGATATATGCACCGAAAATGCGTGTGACTGAGACGTAAACTATGAAATAACATATCGTACAAGATTTAGCGAGAGCAGCAGTTGTGCACTTACAGAACTACACTTCTTTACAGACAACACTAGAATTAATGAGCTTAATGTACAGGGAGAATACATACCCACAAATTTGGTATTACAGAACTCACTTATGTTAGTTGCTATTAATGACATGATACCTTATGGGTCATTCCATGTCAGTTCATTCATGGGCTCCAGCACTGAAATTCAGTACACTAAGTCTACCATGTGTGGAACACTCGTGTACAAAGTATTAGTTTCCCCTGCCAATTAGTTCCAGAACTATGACTTGTGAAAGAAGGTGGCGTGACCCGGAAATTGCAACCCGCATCTGGCAATCTATCTTCAGACCCAACTTCAAGTCTTAATAACTTTGGAACTATTCCACATAGTCCAGTGAAATTTTTTACAACCCAGTAACATTCATTTAGAGAACACACTCCATGAATCAAAATACCAACAACATACTGTATTTCTGAGGGAAAATAAAAATTCCAAAATGTGATTAAAAAAATGTAATACGTTAAAAGGTACATATTGTAGGTGCCCTCTATGCCAAATATAATTCACTCAAAAAGCGTATCAATTTTTTTTTTTTTTTGCGGTAAGCTTAATGTGGCCTAAGCCCGCACAGAACTCATCATGCCCATATCAGTCACAAAAACTGAGTTACATGCACACTAAAATACAAAAATTTGAAAAATTACCTGGAAAACATGGATTTTCGAAGTGTGGTAGCACAAAAGGGACAAGTGGTATCCCAGCCAAATTTCACACACTGCAGAAGTAGACCATAATGATACATATCTAAAAATTTCAGCGTGTTATTGCAAGACATTTGTGTACAATGGAAGTTGACAGATGTATTTGGTGATGTGGCCATTGTTCCACAATACAATTTTGTAAAAACATATCGTAAACTGTTCTGCCTCTTCTTATTCTCTCCCACAACTGTTTAATCACTAAGCAACAACATATAGACAGATTAACACAACCTATAATTAATGTTTACTGCACCTTAACTGCTAAAGACCATTCGATTGTGCTTAGAACAGAAGTTCTCCCACACTTTAGCTACTGTACTCTGTACATTGAGTGGCAAATTATACTGTCTTCCTGATACTGTGGTAGGAACTGGAACTGTCATAATAACATGTTCAAAAGGAATCCAACACCTGTCTGCCAAACGTGGCCAATGAAATGATCTTGCTGGTCCTGCTGGTGCCATGAAGTTCACAAATACACCACCTTCTGCTTCACAGCACTCTGCAACGCATCCTAAGTACCATTTGTCATCATAAACAGCAATAACATAGCAACCTGGTTGTATGTTGCTGCTATTGCTTCTGAATCCTTAGTCAGACACACTGTGAAGACACATGTTGGGCATGAAACTACACTCCTGGAAATTGAAATAAGAACACCGTGAATTCATTGTCCCAGGAAGGGGAAACTTTATTGACACATTCCTGGGGTCAGATACATCACATGATCACACTGACAGAACCACAGGCACATAGACACAGGCAACAGAGAATGCACAATGTCGGCACTAGTACAGTGTATATCCACCTTTCGCAGCAATGCAGGCTGCTATTCTCCCTTGGAGACGATCGTAGAGATGCTGGATGTAGTCCTGTGGAACGGCTTGCCATGCCATTTCCACCTGGCGCCTCAGTTGGACCAGCGTTCGTGCTGGACGTGCAGACCGCGTGAGACGACGCTTCATCCAGTCCCAAACAGGCTCAATGCGGGACAGATCCGGAGATCTTGCTGGCCAGGGTAGTTGACTTACACCTTCTAGAGCACGTTGGGTGGCACGTGATACATGCGGACGTGCATTGTCCTGTTGGAACAGCAAGTTCCCTTGCCGGTCTAGGAATGGTAGAACGATGGGTTCGATGACGGTTTGGATGTACCGTGCACTATTCAGTGTCCCCTCGACGATCACCAGTGGTGTACGGCCAGTGTAGGAGATCGCTCCCCACACCATGATGCCGGGTGTTGGCCCTGTGTGCCTCGGTCGTATGCAGTCCTGATTGTGGCGCTCACCTGCACGGCGCCAAACACGCATACGACCATCATTGGCACCAAGGCAGAAGCGACTCTCATCGCTGAAGACGACACGTCTCCATTCGTCCCTCCATTCACGCCTGTCGCGACACCACTGGAGGCGGGCTGCACGATGTTGGGGCGTGAGCGGAAGACGGCCTAACGGTGTGCGGGACCGTAGCCCAGCTTCATGGAGACGGTTGCGAATGGTCCTCGCCGATACCCCAGGAGCAACACTGTCCCTAATTTGCTGGGAAGTGGCGGTGCGGTCCCCTACGGCACTGCGTAGGATCCTACGGTCTTGGCGTGCATCCGTGCGTCGCTGCGGTCCGGTCCCAGGTCGACGGGCACGTGCACCTTCCGCCGACCACTGGCGACAACATCGATGTACTGTGGAGACCTCACGCCCCACGTGTTGAGCAATTCGGCGGTACATCCACCCGACCTCCCGCATGCCCACTATACGCCCTCGCTCAAAGTCCGTCAACTGCACATACGGTTCACGTCCACGCTGTCGCGGCATGCTACCAGTGTTAAAGACTGCGATGGAGCTCCGTATGCCACGGCAAACTGGCTGACACTAACGGCGGCGGTGCACAAATGCTGCGCATCTAGCGCCATTCGACGGCCAACACCGCGGTTCCTGGTGTGTCCGCTGTGCCGTGCGTGTGATCATTGCTTGTACAGCCCTCTCGCAGTGTCCGGAGCAAGTATGGTGGGTCTGACACACCGGCGTCAATGTGTTCTTTTTTCCATTTCCAGGAGTGTATATTTATAACCGGACAGTCTGCTCATCTGCACATTGTCAGAGGCCGCTGGAGAGAAGTGATGATGGCTCCTTGTGCCTGCAACAGTTTTAACGTGTTCTAGTCTGCTTTTTAGCAACTCTTCGACTGATTTCACTTCATCTTTCGAAACATAGAGTAATTGTATGCCACAGATATTTTTCTGTGCCCAGGTAAGTAATTGAAGAGGTGTTAGAATGTGACCTTCTGTAAGGTGCTGCAGACTGCCTCGTGATGCCATGCGCTTAATGGTAGCACCAATACCATTACATACATTTTTACCATGACTTGTGAAAAAATTCCATTCTGCGTGAATCTGAAAATCATGGTAATGCATGCATAAATTTTTGAGATTTTTACAGTTTTTGTACTGTCTAGCTGCCCCATCACTGAAGTATTTCGCAATATGTATGTGAGGCAGCTTGTTTTTCACATATGCCACGACAGTGCGAATGTGGGCATGAACTGCAATGGAATCATGAATTAAACAGTCACTAAAAACGCACAGGTTCATGACAGACACATCACCTGATTCACCTCTATAGTAAATTGCAAATGGCTGGAGAGTTGCTTGACTGTTGTCTCAATGATATCCTTGGATGGCATCTTGAACTATAAATACATAATTTTCAGAAAAGTCTAGTATTACTATAATTTCATCTTGTTTCAAATTATCCTTACAAAACTGGCGATAAGCCGATTGTGCTGTTGCTGTGAAGCTGTGTGTGGTCAGTTTGTTCGTTTTTTTACAATACATTTCAACAAAATCTTCCACTGTACTTTGCTTTGTTTCAAGACTTGTGCAAACCATGTGTGTCTATTGTTTATAAGAAACAAGTTCATCGTCATCCATAAGGAGTTCACCATACAGTTTGTTATTCATGTGTTTTGCAAGATTTGCCTTACCAGGATACTTTTCACACCTGTGTATCATGCACTGGTAGGAACTGATGTCACACACTAGCAGCTTCATTGCACCTTTGTAATCCAGACCAGAATCCTTTATAGCAGCAAACATCAGCTTAGCATTTTGATGGTCTCACATACACAAACATTGTGTGTGCCCCTTGCACTTACAGGCACAACCCATTTTGGCCAAAGATTGAAATAGATGATAAACCTACTTTGGTATTGGGATACTTTTCCTTGAATTCTACACATAGTTCTGATATATTGCGTAGCAACAGTCTTTTTTGCATCTGTACACGTACATTTCCCATTTTCACCATTAGATAGTCTTTTTTTCCAGGCATTATTCGGCTGTAGTCATTATTTTCATAAAACTCTGACACTAGCACCTTTCTTTCTGAACTCAATTGCTTACCCTGAGCCTGCTGAAGTTGTGGAAGCACTCCTTGGGTTGCTTTTATTTTCCTAGCTTGCTTTACCATATATGTAGAAACATTGAATTCCTTTGCAGTGTAGTCAATAGACCAGCTGGAAGGTGCAAGGGTAAGAATAGCTACTTTTTTCTGGCGTGTGGATATGGCACATTTTTCTTTCAAATCATTGCACAATTTTGTCCAAATCAGAGCATTTCTGGCATGATTTCTGTTCCTTTGGAGCAGATAGTTCTTCCTCTTCCTCCATTAGTGTGTCAGCTATTTCGTGTTTTAATTCCATTTGAGCTTCTTCTAGTTTTCTTCTACCATAGCTGGGCCTGTCTCTTTTCCCAACTTTGTGTGTCTTCATGGGAGACAAACCGAGAGCAGTCACTGAAGTATTTAATTGTTCATCCGCTGTGGTTGTAGGTGGCTGATACTCTTCGTCACTGTCATGTTAATTATCAGAATATTCTTCATTTTTTAGCTGTGTAACACACCTGGAATATAACTTTTGTCCTGGTTTCATGTTAAGTCCCATGCACTGATTCACTTTCAATACTGATTTTATATCAGTTTTTCTGAGGCTACACTTCACTGTCTTCTTATGAATCCGAAATGGATCAAAAAAACTTCTTTGTAGGAAAGAATACTTATCCAGACACACTTTCATATGATGATAACAAACACTAAAGTTTCCTGGAACTGTACTTCTTGTGCCCACAGGGTGTATCCCGGATCTCCATAGCAACAAATCTTGGTCTGATTCATCCATATCATACAGTACAAAGCGAATGCCACATTTTGTTCCATATGTTGTTATATGACATTCAGATGCTTGTGCTCTACCAATACTGCAACTTTTTTGAACAAAAGCACCACTAGTACACTCTTCTGCCTCCATACTGACTTCCCACAACAGTACTGACCAGTCTGAACTAGAATCTTAAAAACATGAGTAACCTGTAATTGCTGCTTGTTTCCTTTGTTGTTCCCGCCTAACAATGACTCATTCTGTCCCTGAAAACTGCCATTGTTTAACTTTCTTTTGCCTAATGGTTCCCAACAATTGCTGCAGCTTTATCTAAAACAAGCTGTCTACATCCTCACTATTACTTGCTAAATCGTGTTAAAAGAAACGTAACCAAATACGTCTCTGTCAACTTTTATTGTACACAAATGCCTTGCAATAACAAGTTGAAATTTTGCCACATATTATATTATGGTCTACTTATGCAGGGTTTGAAATTTAGCTTGGATATCACTTGTCCCTTTTGTGCTACCACACTTCGAAAATCCATGTTTTTCAGGTAATTTTCAAATTTTTGTATTTTCGTGTGCATGTAACTCTGTTTGTGTTACTGATATGGGCAAGATGAGTTCTGTGTGTGTTTAGGCCACATTGAGCTTACCGAAAGAAAAATTATACGCTTTTTGAGTGAATTATATTTGACATAGAGGGCACCTACAATATGTACCTTTTAACGTATTACATTTTTTTAATTACATTTGGAATTTTTTATTTTCCCTCAGAAATATGTTGTTGGTGTTTTGATTCATGGAGTGTGTTCTCTAAGTGGATGTTACTGGGTTGTACAAATTTCACTAGACTGTGCAGAATAGTTCCAAAGTTGTTAAGACCTGAAGTTGGCCTGATAATAGATTGCCAGATGCGGGTTGCAATTTCCGGGTCACGCCACCTTCTTTCACAAGCCATAATTCTGGAACTAATTGGCAGGGGAACTTAAAATTTTGTACCTGAGTGTTCCACACTTGGTAGCACTGGTGTGCTAAATTTCAGCCAAATCTGAGACTATCAGCTGGAACATTTTCTCAAATTGATTGAATTGACATGGAGTGACGCTTATAGGAAAAGAGGAAAAGTATAAGCAGAAAAATGAAACTGTGAACGTGATTTGACCAACACACGGGAGATAAGCTAAGTACACTCTTGCTCATAAATTGAGGATAATGCTGATACATGGTGAAACAATGCTCTGGTGGGCGGTTTGCGGGTTTAAATCACCTCTGGGTGTGACCTTGCGGTGCATTTACCTGCGGTCGTCACAGGGTGGCGCTGGCAGCAGTCCACATACGCAGAGGTGTGTTGGTGCATGTCAGAGTACGGTGCAGCGAGTAAGTGTGCAGACGTTTTCAGACGTTCTAATGGTGACTGTGTGTTGAAAATGGCTCAAAGAACGCATACTGATGACGTTATGAGGGGTAGAATATTAGGGCGGCTGGAGGCTGGTCAAACACAGCAGGTCGTAGCACGGGCCCTACGTGTGCCACAAAGTGTGATCTCAAGATTATGGCAACGATTCCAGCAGACAGGAAACGTGTCCAGGCGCTACAGTACGGGACGTCCACAGTGTACAACACCACAAGAAGACCGATATCTCACCATCAGTCTCCAGACGACTGAACAGACATGGTTTATTCGCCCGGAGACTTGCAAGGTGCATTCCACTGACCCCTGGTCACTGGAGCCTGGTGCCAAGAACACAGTACATGGTCATTGGAACAGTGGTCCCAGGTTATGTTCACGGACGAGTCCAGGTATAGTCTGAACAGTGATCCCCCCCGGGTTTTCATCTGGCGTGAACCAGGAACCAGATGCCAACCCCTTAATGTCCCTGAGAGAGACCTGTATGGAGGTCGCGGTTTGATGGTGTGGGGTGGGATTATGATTGGTGCACGTACACCCCTGCATGTCTTTTACAGAGGAACTGTAACAGGTCAGGTGTGTAGGGACGTCATTTTGCACCGCCTTTTCAGGGGTGCAGTGGGTCCCACCTTCCTCCTAATGGATGATAACGCACGGCCCCACCGAGCTGCCATCGTGGAGGAGTATCTTGAAACAGAAGATATCAGGCGAATGGAGTGGCCTGCCTGTTCTCCAGACCTAAACCCCATCGAACACGTCTGAGATGCTCTCGGTCGACGTATCGCTGCACGTCTTCTAACCTCTAGGACACTTCAGGAGCTCCGACAGGCACTGGTGCAGAATGGGAGGCTATACCCTAGCAGCTGCTCGATCACCTGATCCAGAGTATGCCAACCCGTTGTGCGGCCTGTGTACTTGTGCATGGTGATCATATCCCATACTGATGTCGGGGAACATGTGCAGGAAACAGTGGTGTTTGGTGTTTCAGGACGGTTTTCTCAACTTATCACCAATACCGTGGATTTACAGGTGGTGCCACGTTGCGTGGCACCACATTCTGCAGATATCCTTAATTAATGAGCATGAGTGTAAATTCAAAAACCAACCAATACGCTCACAACGTAATTACATGAACTTAAAATAACTGAGGTAATTACTGTATGTTTAAAAAGCGATATGGAGAAATAAATGAAATTTCACTGCTGGATAATACTTGGAACTAGAGAGAGTGTGAAAGGTTTTACATTCGAATGAAGGTATTAATTAGTTAATTTACGTTTGTGGTGACATATCATGGATGGAGTGAATCTAGGAAGAGAATGAAAGTCTATTAGAGTAATATGAGTTTATTTATATTTGTGAGAAGAAATCAGTAGGGCGGTGGTGCTAGTGTGAGAACTCTGTAGATAATATATGGGTATACGGCGATGAATATGAAGATTAATATTACAAGGGTACCTAGGAAAGGGCAGCGAAAGCGACGTAAGAAAGAATACACTATATAGTTTTAAGTCTTAAAATGAATGGTTGTATGAGTGTGGAAAGCAAAGTATGATGATGCATGTACGGTAAGTAATTATGAAAACGAACATCTCGAAGAAGCAGTGAAGAGTAAAGAATAAACAGTGAAGTCGATAGTAACAAAGCTACATGATACATTTAACACACACCACTGCACAGTGATCTGCTACACAGACATCAGAATGTGATACAACTTACTATAAAAATATTTCCTTAGCGACTAACTGTTACAGCTTGAGCAACTATAAGGTGAATATAAATGAAAATATTATATATGATTCGTATGAGGAATGAACACAAAATGCAGTGTAACAATATTTTCTACACTGAGTTTTTGACACACGCAGGAGCGAAAGCATTACTTTAGCATAAGCGCGTTCTTATTTAGTGGTCATGAATTATGAGTGGATTTCCACATGGCAAAAGTACGGCAAAATTATCGGTCACACGTTACAAAGGTAAAAATGTACATGTCGTATCAATAAGACAGAAATATGGCTTGGAATATATGTACACGAATGTGGAATATTACGACGATTAAGAAGCAGTGGCGCTGCTGCTACGGTCACAGGTTCGAATCCTGTCTTGGGCATAGATGTGTGTGATGTCCTTAGGTTAGATAGGTGTGAGTAGTTCTAAGCCCATGAGACTGATGACCTCAGATGTTAAGTCCCATAGTGCTTAGAGCCATTTGAAGTATCTGAGCAAGCAGTGATGAAGTCAGTATTGTCAAGGAGTAAGACATCCCTCACACTCACTCACAAACGAGCACTTGTAAATATTATACATAGTATAAAGATTTATGAAATGTCAAGGATAGAATAAGTACACTAACGACGCACTACATACAGAAATCCAAGAAGTAGCTTATCTCTGAAGCAGACCTTAGCAAATCCTCTGTTTTCCATGTAGTGAGTAGCGCTAGAACGTATTTTCTATGAGTATTTGTGAAGGCACAAACTCGCAGGACTCAAGAGAAGAAAATGCAAATATTCAGAACAAATGAAAGATTCCTTCTAATTTACTTATTAGTGTGTAAAACGATACCTAACGTGAAATTCATACATGAAAAGAGAAGACGAATTGTACATTTATTTGTCAACTATATTATTGTCGATCCTCCCCCCATGAACCATGAACTTTGCCGTTGGTGGGGAGGCTTGCGTGCCTCAACGATACAGATAGCCGTACCGTAGGTGCAACCACAACGGAGGGGTATCTGTTGAGAGGCCAGACAAACGTGTGGTTCCTGAAGAGGGGCAGCAGCCTTTTCAGTAGTTGCAGGGGCAACAGTCTGGATGATTGACTGATCTGGCCTTGTAACACTAACCAAAACGACCTCGCTGTTGTGGTACTGCGAACGGCTGAAAGCAAGGGGAAACTACAGCCGTAATTTTTCCCGAGGGCATGCAGCTTTACTGTATGGTTAATTGATGATGGCGTCCTCTTGGGTAAAATATTCCGGAGGTAAAATAGTCCCCCATTCGGATCTCCGGGCGGGCACTACTCAAGAGGACGTCGTTGCCAGGAGAAAGAAAACTGGCGTTCTACGGATCGGAGCGTGGAATGTCAGATCCCTTAATCGGGCAGGTAGGTTAGAAAATTTAAAAATGGAAATGAATAGGTTAAAGTTAGATATAGTGGGAATTAGTGAAGTTCGGTGGCAGGAGGAACAAGACTTCTGGTCTGGTGAATACAGGGTTATAAATACAAAATCGAATAGGGGTAATGCAGGAGTAGGTTTAATAATGAATAAAAAAATAGGAGTGCGGGTAAGCTACTGCAGACAGCATAGTGAACGTATTATAGTGGCCAAGATAGACACGAAGCCTATGCCTACTACAGTAGTACAAGTTTATATGCCAACTAGCTCTGCAGATGACGAAGAAATTGAAGAAATGTATGATGAGATAAAAGAAATTATTCAGGTAGTGAAGGGAGACGAAAATTTAATAGTCATGGGTGACTGGAGTTCGACAGTACGAAAAGGGAGAGAAGGAAGCATAGTAGGTGAATATGGATTGGGGCTAAGAAATGGAAGAGGAAGCCGTCTGGTAGAATTTTGCACAGAGCATAACTTAATCATAGCTAACACTTGGTTCAAGAATCATAAAAGAAGGTTGTATACATGGAAGAATCCTGGAGATACTAAAAGGTATCAGATAGATTATATAATGGTAAGACAGAGATTTAGGAACCAGGTTTTAAATTGTAGGACATTTCCAGGGGCAGATGTGGACTCTGACCACAATCTACTGGTTATGAACTGTAGATTAAAACTGAAGAAATTGCAAATAGGTGGGAATTTAAGGAGATGAGACCTGGATAAACTGACTAAACCAGAGGTTGTACAGAGTTTCAGGGAGAGCATAAGGGAACAACTGACACGAATGGAGGAAAGAAATACAGTAGAAGAAGAATGGGTAACTTTGAGGGATGAAATAGTGAAGGCAGCAGAGGATCAAATAGGTAAAAAGACGAGGGGTAGTAGAAATCCTTGGGTAACAGAAGAAATATTGAATTTAATTGATGAAAGGAGAAAATATAAAAATGCAGTAAATGAAGCAGGCAAAAAGGAATACAAACGTCTCAAAAATGATATCGACAGGAAGTGCAAAATGGCTAAGCAGGCATGGCTAGAGGACAAATGTAAGGATGTAGAGGCTTATCTCACTAGGGGTAAGATAGATACAGCCTAAAGGAAAATTGAAGAGACCTTTGGAGAAAGGAGAACCACTTGTATGAATATCAAGAGCTCAGATGGAAACCCAGTACTAAGCAAAGAAGGGAAAGCAGAAAGGTGGAAGCAGTAAATAGAGGGTCTATACAAGGGCGATGTACTTGAGGACAGTATTATGGAAATGGAAGAGGATGTAAATGAAGATGAAATGGGAGATACGATACTGCGTGAAGTGTTTGACAGAGCACTGAAAGATCTGAGTCGAAACAAGGCCCCGGGAGTTGACAACACTCCATTAGAACTACTGACGGCCTAGGGAGATCCAGCCCTGACAAAACTCTACCATCTGGTGAGCAAGATGTACGAGACAGGCGAAATACCCTCAGACTTCAAGAACAATATAATAGTTCCAATCACAAAGAAAGCAGGTGTTGACAGATGTGAAAATTACCGAACTATCAGTTTAATAAGGCACAGCTGCAAAATACTGACCCGAATTATTTACAGACGAATGGAAAAACTAGTAGAAGCCGACCTCGGGGAAGATCAGTTTGGATTCCGTAGAAATGTTGGAACACGTGAGGCAACACTTACCCTACGACGTACCTTACAAGAAAGATTAAGGGCCCGGGTTCCCGGGTTCGATTCCCGGCGGGGTCAGGGATTTTCTCTGCCTCGTGATGACTGGGTGTTGTGTGATGTCCTTAGGTTAGTTATGTTTAAGTAGTTCTAAGTTCTAGGGGACTGATAACCATAGATGTTAAGTCCCATAGTGCTCAGAGCCATTTGATTTGAAAGATTAAGGAAAGGTAAACCTTCCTTTCTAGCATTTGTAGACTTAGAGAAAGCTTTTGACAATGTTGACTGGAATACTCTCTTTCAAATTCTAAAGGTGGAAGGGGTAAAATACAGGGAGCGAAAGGCTATTCACAATTTGTACAGAAACCAGATGGCAGTTATAAGAGTCGAGGGACATGAAAGGGAAGCAGTGGTTGGGAAGGGAGTGAGACAGGTTTGTAGCCTCTCCCCGATGCTATTCAATCTGTATATTGAGAAAGCAGTAAAGGAAACAAAAGAAGAATTCGGAATAGGTATTAAAATCCAGGGAGAAGAAATAAAAACTTTGAGGTTCGCCGATGACATTGTAATTCTGTCAGAGACAGCAAAGGACTTGGAAGAGCAGTTGAACGGAATGGACAGTGTCTTGAAAGGAGGATACAAGATGAACATCAACAATAGCAAAACGAGGATAATGGAATGTAGTCGCATTAAGTTGGGTGATGCTGACGGAATTAGATTAGGAAATGAGACACTTAAAGTAGTAAAGGAGTTTTGCTATTTGGGGCGCAAAATAACTGATGATGGTCGAAGTAGAGAGGATATAAAATGTAGACTGGCAATGGCAAGGAAAGCGTTTCTGAAGAAGAGAAATTTGTTAACATCGAGTATAGATTTAAGTGTCAGGAAGTCGTTTCTGAAAGTATTTGTATGGAGTATGCCATGTATGGAAGTGAAACATGGACAATAAATAGTTTGGACAAGAAGAGAACAGAAGCTTTCGAAATGTGGTGCTACAGAAAAATGTTGAAGATTAGGTGGGTAGATCACGTAACTAATGAGGAGGTATTGAACAGGATTGGGGAGAAGAGTAGTTTGTGCCACAACTTGACTAGAAGAAGGGATCGGTTGGTAGGACATGTCCTGAGGCATCAAGGGATCACAAATTTAGCATTGGAGGGCAGCGTGGAGGGTAGAAATCGTAGAGGGAGACCAAGAGATGAATACACTAAGCAGATTCAGAAGGATGTAGGTTGCAGTAGGTACTGGGAGATGAAGGAGCTTGCACAGGACAGATTAGTATGAAGAGCTGCATCAAACCAATCTCAGGACTGAAGACCACAACAACAACATTATTGTCGATGTCTAAAAAAACTATGTATTATTTTCTATGTGTATTTGTGAAGGTAAAAACGCGCATGAGGTCGGGCCTACAAGTCAAGAGAAAAAAAATGCAAATATTCAGAACAAATGAAAGATTCCTTCTAATTTACTTATTAGTGTGTAAGATGATGCCTAATATAGAGCCCATATAGGAAATGTGAATGTTAATTGTACATTTATTTGCCAACTATATTATTGTCAATATCAATTTCTGTGTAAAATGTATGTATGTACTCTTTTCTATGTGTAGTTTTGGACGTAAAAACGCCCAGGAGATCGGTCCTGCAAGACGAGAACAGAAAATGTCAATATTCAGAATAAATGAAAGATTCCTTCTGATTTACATATTAGTGTGTAAGAGGGTGCAAATCGTGGAGTCCATATGTTGTTGTTGTTGTGGTCTTCAGTCCTGAGACTGGTTTGATGCAGCTCTCCATGCTACTCTATCCTGTGCAAGCTTTTTCATCTCCCAGTACCTACTGCAACCTACATCCTTCTGAATCTGCTTAGTGTATTCATCTCTTGGTCTCCCCCTACGATTTTTACCCTCCACGCTGCCCTCCAATACTAAATTGGTGATCCCTTGATGCCTCAGAACATGTCCTACCAACCGATCCCTTCTTCTGGTCAAGTTGTGCCACAAACTTCTCTTCTCCCCAATCCTATTCAATACTTCCTCATTAGTTATGTGATCTACCCATCTAATCTTCAGCATTCTTCTGTAGCACCACATTTCGAAAGCTTCTATTCTCTTCTTGTCCAAACTATTTATCGTCCATGTTTCACTTCCATACATGGCCACACTCCATACGAATACTTTCAGAAATGACTTCCTGACACTTAAATCAATACTGGATGTTAACAAATTTCTCTTCTTCAGAAACGCTTTCCTCGCCATTGCCAGCCTACATTTTATATCCTCTCTACTTCGACCATCATCAGTTATTTTGCTCCCCAAATAGCAAAACTCCTTTACTACTTTAAGTGCCTCATTTCCTAATCTAATTCCGTCAGCATCACCCGACTTAACTAGACTACACTCCATTATCCTTGTTTTGCTTTTGTTGATGTTCATCTTATATCCTCCTTTCAAGACACTGTCCATTCCATTCAACTGCTCTTCCAAGTCCTTTGCTGTCTCTGACAGAATTACAATGTCATCGGCGAACCTCAAAGTTTTTATTTCTTCTCCATGAATTTTAATACCTACTCCGAATTTTTCTTTTGTTTCCTTTACTGCTTGCTCAATATACAGATTGAACAACATCGGGGAGAGGCTACAACCCTGTCTTACTCCCTTCCCAACCACTGCTTCCCTTTCATGTCCCTCGACTCTTATAACTGCCATCTGGTTTCTGTACAAATTGTAAATAGCCTTTTGCTCCCTGTATTTTACCCCTGCCACCTTTAGAATTTGAAAGAGAGTATTCCAGTCAACATTGTCAAAAGCTTTCTCTAAGTCTACAAATGCTAGAAACGTAGGTTTGCCTTTCCTTAATCTTTCTTGTAAGATAAGTCGTAAGGTCAGTATTGCCTCACGTGTTCCAGTGTTTCTACGGAATCCAAACTGATCTTCCCCGAGGTTGGCTTCTACTAGTTTTTCCATTCGTCTGTAAAGAATTCGTGTTAGTATTTTGCAGCTGTGACTTATTAAGCTGATAGTTCGGTAATTTTCACATCTGTCAACACCTGCTTTCTTTGGGATTGGAATTATTATATTCTTCTTGAAGTCTGAGGGTATTTCGCCTGTTTCATACATCTTGCTCACCAGATGGTAGAGTTTTGTCAGGACTGGCTCTCCCACGGCCGTCAGTAGTTCCAATGGAATATTGTCTACTCCGGGGGCCTTGTTTCGACTCAGGTCTTTCAGTGCTCTGTCAAATTCTTCACGCAGTATCGTATCTCCCATTTCATCTTCACCTACATCCTCTTCCATTTCCATAATATTGTCCTCAAGTACATCGCCCTTGTATAGACCCTCTATATACTCCTTCCACCTTTCTGCTTTCCCTTCTTTGCTTAGAACTGGGTTTCCATCTGAGCTCTTGATATTCATACAAGTCGTTCTCTTATCTCCAAAGGTCTCTTTAATTTTCCTGTAGGCGGTATCTATCTTACCCCTAGTGAGATAGGCCTCTACATCCTTACATTTGTCCTCTAGCCATCCCTGCTTAGCCATTTTGCACTTCCTGTCGATCTCATTTTTGAGACGTTTGTATTCCTTTTTGCCTGTTTCACTTACTGCATTTTTATATTTTCTCCTTTCATCAATTAAATTCAATATTTCTTCTGTTACCCAAGGATTTCTACTAGCCCTCGTCTTTTTACCTACTTGATCGTCTGCTGCCTTCACTACTTCATCCCTCAAAGCTACCCATTCTTCTTCTACTGTATTTATTTCCCCCATTCCTGTCAATTGCTCCCTTATGCTCTCCCTGAATCTCTGTACAACCTCTGGTTCTTTTAGTTTATCCAGGTCCCATCTCCTTAAATTCCCACCTTTTTGCAGTTTCTTCAGTTTTAATCTACAGGTCATAACCAATAGATTGTGGTCAGAGTCCACATCTGCCCCTGGAAATGTCTTACAATTTAAAACCTGGTTCCTAAATCTCTGTCTTACCATTATATAATCTATCTGATACCTTCTAATATCTCCAGGGTTCTTCCATGTATACAACCTTCTTTCATGATTCTTAAACCAAGTGTTAGTTATGATTATGTTGTGCTCTGTGCAAAATTCTACCAGGCGGCTTCCTCTTTCATTTCTGTCCCCCAATCCATATTCACCTACTATGTTTCCTTCTCTCCCTTTTCCTACACTCGAATTCCAGTCACCCATGACTATTAAATTTTCGTCTCCCTTCACAATCTGAATAATTTCTTTTATTTCATCATACATTTCTTCAATTTCTTCGTCATCTGCAGAGCTAGTTGGCATATAAACTTGTACTACTGTAGTAGGTGTGGGCTTCGTATCTATCTTGGCCACAATAATGCGTTCACTATGCTGTTTGTAGTAGCTTACCCGCATTCCTATTTTCCTATTCATTATATGAGTCCATATATGAAATGTTAATGTGAACTGTAAAATTATATGTCAACTTTGTTATTGTCAATGTTTATGTCTATCAGTTTTATGTGAAATTTTATTCTTGAAGAAGAACTATTTCTGTATGTATGTGAAGTGCAACGCGACGAACGAATAAAATACTCGCACGTGTGAAGTGATACAAAAATAGTAGGGCCTAATAATAGTGAAAGTATCGGCTGAGCCGTGATAAGAGTAAACGCTACAGTTCAGCGAAGTGAATACAGTGAGTGTGATGCGTGTGCGACGGAGATATCAGAGGAAATTCGTATATCCACGAGTTGAGGTGTGAGGACCGCTGAACTATAATGCACTGGCCGAAAATCTCACCCAGGCGCGAGATGATGTATTGATGTTCTTCGGGTTGAGCGTTGGAGCTGAATCCGTCGTATCCAGTCTCCGGACTGGAGGGCTTTACAACACCGAATTCATGGCCTGGAGTGACATTACAGTGTGCTCACGTGGCGCTTGCCTCACTGCAACGGGCGCGTAAACAATGAGCTGCTGCTAGCCATAAGCGCAGTGAACAATCAGACAGCGTGTGCAGAAAGGACACCATTCAGAATGGCCAATGAACCAAAAGCCAGTGAGAAAAACAATTTTTAAAATATAGTGAAACGACAATTTAAGAAATGTAACATTTTTTCCCTTTTAATACCGTTTAACAAATATAAGGAGACATAACAGACTAAGACGTTAGCACAACATGGACGTGCGATTATGCAATATAAATATATGTGAATGTAATTATCTAGTATAAGTATATGTGAATGTATTTGTAGGTATGAATTTGTAATGGACAAGGAAATGAGCTTTGTAGATATACTTGTAGTAGCATAAGGGTATTAAGACTTCATTGACTGTCTCCCTAAATAAAGAGACTTATTTCCGACAGTTATGCAGTAGGGAGGCATTTGTGATAAACCTTTTGCATTTCTTACTTTTATGTTTTCGTCTTCTTTAAAGGCAAAGAGAAAAAGATGAAGCGGTAGCCCGGCGTAGAGCCTATGTCTACCGTCATGTATTTTTGATTTTCAGTTGTTAAAAAACAAAGGAGTTTTTCTTGTACCAGTAGTAGGAAGGAAGGATTCGCGCTCAGCTAGTGAACGAGTGAGAAGCATGCCATTTTTCTTTTAGCGTGTAATTGTAGACCGCCATTTTGGGGTCGCTATGAATAAAATTAAGGATGTAGGTTGCAGTAGGTACTGGGAGATGAAGAAGCTTGCACAGGATAGAGTAGCTGGAGAGCTGCATCAAACCAGTCTCAGGACTGAAGACCACAACAACAACAATGAATAAGTGAGGAGTATGTATTTCGTATGTGTACCGTTTAGAAAAATACAGTATTCTTTTATTAACAGAAAGGTCGTGTGAGTTATTATTTCAAGTAGTACGATAATTACAAGAACTGAAGCCCACTTCTCTACTTTGGAAAATTACGAAGATCCGATAAGCTCATTAGGAACACGGTCAAGACTTCGAAGGTGAACACGGCGACCAGACGTTGCATTATAAAGAAGGGTGAGCACAAATCTACATCAGAGAAAGAAACTACTTCCCCCTGAAAAATAATATGAACTAATACGAACTTATTTCCAGGCATAGCTCAGCTTATTGTGCTTGTCATTCATGCCTAAAAATTAATCTCATTAATTCAATACATTTTAAAATGCCACACATTTCGACATTTTATTATCATTTATTCCATTATTTTATTATATTATACAATGACTCAATCTCAAAGGTAGATGTTTCACACGTCGTTAGATTGATTTCAGCTTTTGTTGTGAGCCTAAGCTATTTTTTCATGCATGAGTTATGCCTACACTAACTCAGTAAGTTTTCAGTTGAGAAAGTCATTTTAAGTAAGTCATTATTTCCGCACCTGATGAGTTTTCGAGATCTGACGACTTTTGTCTTCCTGCGATTATCTAACCGTGTATTTGCTTTTCGAACATAAATAAACTGAAAAGCTAGTATCTCATGGAATGAGGCTACGTGTCGCTCATGATGGTGATTCGTCCGTCGGATACTGACGTTCAACTAAGCGCTCTCCATTGCGCTACTAAAGAGGAGTAGGTTAGTTGGCGGCTACTGGGTTTCACGCTGTCCCTTCTCTCGCCACCGTCATCAGCTCAACGTAAGACTACACTACACACGCACACATCAAAGTCAACTTCACGCAACAATTACAGTTATAAACACTAGACGGACAAGTCGCCCAAGTGACGTCAATTAGAAAGGCTTGCATCAGGCCGTATGACACAAGAACAAAAATCACAGAACTACAGTAAACAGAAGACAACAATTTCATAACTATCTTATGTGTTAACTGTCTAGGTAACATGAGGTTACCTCGAGCATAAAGTAATTACTAAACATGAAAGAAGAGACGATGACTAGGTGGGCATTACAACCCAGAAGACCATTTACTTAACCAACAAGCACTATGCTGTGCGAAATAAAAAGAAATACGTGCGTTAATGGAATTACGATGTTCCAAAACCGTCCTTTTACTGATCATTTTTAACTAGATTTTCTCGTTTTTTACACACCGGTTGCTAATTGTCCCTATTGATTCCTTCGTTATACTTTCTGGCATATTCTAGAAAACGAATCTGTAAAGGTTTGTTTAGATCGATAAATTCCACACTTTTTTTTAAAAAAAAATATGCATTTCCTTCTTCTCCTTATACACAATCATACTTTAGTTCAGGTTTATTTGTGTCATATCTACGCCGTTTATATAGGTTACCTACAAGAAGTTTTGGTGTTATTAATAGACGACATAAAGACTGAGAATAATTCAGCACTTTTATTAAAATGTTCGGTCTATAAGACGAATCTTTTTATTTCTTACACTTTGCAGATATTATTTCCGACCACTACTATCATCACAACATCTGGAAATAAACCGTGTGATGCAAGTGTGTCACCAGAATAAGGCAATGTGCAAGGACTAG
This sequence comes from Schistocerca serialis cubense, assembly GCF_023864345.2. NCBI lineage: Eukaryota > Metazoa > Arthropoda > Insecta > Orthoptera > Acrididae > Schistocerca > Schistocerca serialis. Next base: position 388,678,298 of record NC_064640.1, read on the forward strand.
GTGTAGCCTCTACTTATTTGTGAGGTGTAGTAAATAAAAATATTTGCAATTAAGCCTGAAAATTGTAATAAAATACGCTATTATTCCTTATATTATGCTTTTCTCCATTCCCCATTGCCGTAACCTGTTTGTTAATTTCACTCGATGCTTTCCCATATTACTTTTCTTTTTGTCTTACGAAACAGTCAATCCTGCTTTATGCAAAGGTAGTTTAGCTCATTTTAATTTTGTGTCTAATTTTATTCTACTTCTTCATAGGTGGTTGTCACAATTGTTTTTGACCTGATATGAGACTCACACGGACATTATATTTTTGTGTTGTTTGATAGAATGTAATGTTGGAATTTTCAATTTAATTTCATCTTTCATAGGTCCATTTTATATTCGAATTTATCTTGAAGAGTTTATTTCAGACATTCTTGACATTCTTCTTCAAGATTTCCACAAGAGCCATCAGTTCCGAAACTGTCTACAAAAACGTGTTTTTTTTTTAACTTCAGTCTGAATTTTCCTTTCAAACCGCCCTTTAATATATAATATTGGGATTGTTTCGTGTAACAGTTTTATAACTCCTCAAACCTCTTCAACTACTTCACTGTGTCTGAATATGTAGGAGTGTAAACTGATATTTTTGTGTTAATTTGAAAAAAAACATTATTACTAACAGATCAGGAATTCTTTTGGTATCAATAACTCATTATTATCATCTTCTTCACGCTTTAGGTCCTTAAAGCTGTTGTATCAATGACTTGGTTTTCAGTTCTTCTGGTACTGATGAAATCTATTCATCAGTAACTTTCCTTTTCTGTACTTATAAAATGAAATACACGTCCTAAAACGTTTCTTTCTGACGTCCTATCTGTCTTACTTGAGTAATTTTGTGTAGGGCTCCACCTAGGTCTTTCTGCCTACCTTCGTTCCGTAAATCCCTAACCGACTACAGATTGTCGTCACTATCCTAACGAGCGTCGGCAAATAGTGGCGACTGTTAGCCGGCAATATTTTTTCAATTAAAATGCCCTCTAAATTCACACTCTTGGACACTGTATAAACAAATAAATATATTGGGTAGGCTATAATAACATATTTTCATTGTGAATAGTAATGCATCCTTGTTCTGAAAACGTAAGTTTTTCAATATAACGATATGTCGTCCACCGTCCTCGTAAATTTAGAGTTACTTTCACGGAACGGCTAGCAGTAGCTGTACGCAGAGAGCTTCATCAGTCATGAATTTAATTGTACAAAGCTGCCAAGATTCTCTATAATCAATACTCGTGAAAGAAAAGTTACCTACCACTCAACGTATTATACGGACAATATATCCGGATAAATGATGCCGTTAAGGATGATAAATGGAGGAAAAAAGTGATGAAAAGGTGCGAGGCAGGTAGATCGATCGCTACAACCAGTAAAAATCAAACCTCTAGAGAAAGGAGTAGGCCACAATTGGGAGACTACATCTTTGCACTGGAAGAGAGTCAGTAACTCTTTCGCAGGACACGGTGCGAAGGTAAAAAGAAAACTTAACGTCGAAGCTTACGGAGGACGATTAATGCCAGGGACACATTTCTGTCCGTGAGGCCGCTGCCTGGTAATGTCAGCGAGTAATTTTGTGATTTTTTTTCTATGGGCCTTCGTTAGTGCGAAGCCTCTGCGTTATATTTATTCGGATTTCCAGGTAACAGTAAAAGAGATATCATTTCCGCTGCTAAGTTATCAGCATGATCAAATACCGTTTCCGAGCTTTGAAGTGACTACGAGATTGTGTTTATTATATGAAGGCGTATTTTGTCGAGATTACACGGAGAATTCTTATTTCTTGGTGCACACTTTTATAGCATAATCACACTGTAGTCATCGCTCTCACAGTTTAGAATCCCAGCTCTACCACCACTTTTATTTTTCGTATTCAAATTTTTCTTTAAAAAAATGGTAGGTCCAACAACAAAATTGACAGATTATATCATATGAATTAAAAATAGAAGAAAATAGTATATCCAAAGTGCCATAAGCTAAGAGTGACACAGTATACAATTTGTATGTAATGTAGTGTGTCCCACGGTATGAACGCTAATTATGAGATACGCATATTTTACGCTACCAAATTAATATTGAGTTCGAAATTCAGACGAGTTATAATTACAACCAAACCACAAACAAATACATTGTACTGCAATAGTGTTACTTCCATAAATTGACTTAAAGCAAATGCGACAGCCGTAAAAAAAAAGAACTCTGATTTTATGGAAGAAATAGCTATGTTCCTAATGCTAATTGAGTACGAAATTTAGTAGGAGACTTTGATAAAATGAATTGTGTATCTGATTATATTTTAAGGACGATTTCATCTGTAGCTGTTCAGGTCGTCTATTGTGCACTAGACTAAGTAAGAGAAACATCCGGGAATTACTGTTTCGTAATCATAGAAGTACAAAAGTACTGCATAATGCCGAATTACTTCATTTTTCAAACATTTTCACATGAATATTATCCCTCTTACAGCTCAAAAAGACTGCCCTATTACCATCTATATTTTGTTGTTTTTACGTCTTTCTTTAATTAAGGCAGCTCCATCAACGAAATGTATGAATTACATAAAAACACTTAAAAGCAGAGGACGACATATCCAAAGTGTCACACTCGTAAATGTTATAGAGTTACGTATTCCAGTCCTAATTATGAAACACGCAAAAGTTCTATTGAGTTCGAATTTACGGCGAGTTGAATTACAAAGAAAAATTAAAAAATACGTGATGTACCTTTGTACTAATTGCATGAAGCAAATGCGACAGTTTAAACGAAACAAGTGCATCATCATTTTTTGCAGAAAATAGTTATTGAAACTGAGTTAAAATCGAAAATTAGTGCAAGACTTCAGTATCACAAATAATGCCTCAGTTTATATTTTAAGGGCAACTTCATCCATCAATGGACAGACTGTCTGGCTTACTCTACACTATGGAACGGAGAAGAATGGAAACCACGCGATATCATAGACGCAGAAGGTGGGTGGATGAAATGACAAAGAAAGTAAGAGTAAGGTTTAATGTCCCACAGAGGAAGAAATAGATAGAGACGGAGTCCAAGCTCGGATTGAGGACGGATAGAGAAGAGAATCGGCCATGTCCTTTCCGACATAACCATGCAGACTTTAGTCTCGATCGATTTAAGGAGAGATGAAAAATCTAATTCTGAGAACCGGATGAAGATTTGTGCAGTAGACCTCCTGAATATGAATTCACACGTGCCGTAAAAGAGGGGCAACATCATTAAGAACGACACGAAGACATTATAGCGGTCTCAACATTTGCCTTTGGGTACCAGTCCAGTCGTTTCATGCGACTGGCTGCAATCTGTGATACACTGAATTTTTACATTGACGAAAGCGTGAGAGTGAGCGTTAGTTATCGATTCCTGTAACTACACACATCAAAAAAAGTTTTGCATCACCCCGATTCCCAGAACTCCTGAAGATAGATGTTGACTGTGGATATTGTATCACAGACACAGTCCCTTTGACTGTTCAGAGATGTCACTAAACCCGCCAGAAGATGTAAACAACTATACCTGAGCAGCGCCTATTAGACGGATGGGGTCAAACAGCCGATCAGTTCCAGTCATTCCACCAGGAAGGAGGTACATGGTTCGTGTTGTCTTTAGTTCAATCACACCTAGACGGTCAATACCGCAGTTCGATCGCGTCCGCATTGTTACTTTGTGCCAGGAAGGGCACTAAACAAGGGAAATGTCCAGGCGTCTCGGAGTGAACCAAAGCGATGTTGTTCGGGCATGGAGGAGATACAGAGAGACAGTAACAATCGATGACATGCGTCGCTCAGGCCGCCCTAGGGCTACTACTGCAGTGGATGACCTCTACCTACGGATTATGGCTCGGAGGAACCCTGACAGCAACGCCGACATGTTGAATAATGATTTTCGTGCAGCCACAGGACGTCGTGTTGCGACTCAAACTGTGCGCAATAGCAATCTGGACCTCTACCTCTGAAGGTGTTGCTGTATGGTGGTACAACATGCTATGTATGGTTTTCATGAGCAATAAAAAGGGCGGAAATGATGTTTATGTTGATGCGCAACTTCACTCCCGACATCCATGGCGAGGTCCATCTTTGCAACCACGACACCATGCAGCGCGGTACAGATGGGCGCAACAAAATGTTGAATGGACCGCTCAGGATTGGCATCACGTTCTCTTCACCGATGAGTGTCGTATATGCTTTCAGCCAGACAATCGTCAGAGACGTGTTTGGAGGCAAGGCTGAACGCCTTAGACACACTGTCCAGCGAGTGCAGCAAGGTGGATGTTCCCTGCTGTTTTGGGGTGACATGTGGGGCCGACGTACGCCGCTGGTGGTCATGGAAGGCGCCGTAACGGCTGTACGATACGTGAATGCCATTCTCCGAACGATAGTGCAACCATATCGGCAGCATACTGATGAGGCATTCGTCTTCATGGACGACAATTCGCGCCCCCATCGTGCACATCTTGTGACTGACTTCCTTCAGGACAACGACATCGCTCGACTAGAATGGCCAGCATGTTCTCGAGACATGGACCCTATCGAACATGCCTGGGATGGATTGATAAGGGCTGTTTATGGACGATGCGACCCACCAATACTCTAAGGGATCTACGCCGAATTGCCATTGAGGAGTGAGACAATCTGGATCAAGAGTGCCTTGATGAACTTTTGGATAGTATGGCACGACGATTATAGGCATGCATCAATGCAAGAAGACGTGCTACTGGCTATTAGAGGTACCGGTGTGTACAGCATTCTGGACCACCGCATCTGAAGGTCTCGCAGTATGGTGGTACAACATGCAATGTGTGGTTTTCATGAGCAATAAAAAGGGCAGAAATGATGTTTATGTTGGTCTCTATTCCAATTTTCTGTGCAGGTTCCGGAACTCTCGGAACCGAGGTGTTGCAAAACTTTTTTTTGATGTGTGTACATTTCACAGACATGTCACGTCTTCAATGAACATGTCTGTATCAACCACACATTATCATCTAGTAATTCATAGCAGTGCCGGTCTTGGCATTCTGTAAATTACTTTTTCAGCGACGGTTTTACTGCATCGCGTTAGTGAAGGCGTTTCTTCTGACAGATTGACGTGACCGCCTGTGTATACGCGGTGTGTTCAGTTTTGTCTGGAGATTAATAAACATCGAAACAGTATGTAGACACATGTTCAGAATGAATCAGCTGAAGGTGCTGGATGTCAAAGAATTCAGTTTCCGATCCCTTGTCACTGGGATCCATAGAACGGTATGTTGAGGCCACTTTAAAACCTAAAGACATGCAACTCAATAACTCTACTACCTTGCAGAATTAAAATCATCTTCATGCAAGATATTTCAGGATTGACGACAGACACCTTGACCAACGTGGAATATAAGGAGATCTACAGCGCCTCATTCTAGAGGAGCGCGGCAGAAGTTTGAGACACTCATTTTGCATTTGTTCCTCTGTGTTTCATACGATATTAATCACACACGTATGTAATAAGTTACACTTTATAGAGTGACCTTCGAAATCCAACACCTGTGGGTTCTTTATATTACTGTTCGTATGACTAGTTCCACAATATTACGACGACTGCATCACAATGCTTCTTTTCAGCAAGAATTCAAATTATTGATAGAAGCATAATAAATCCCAGTTTTCTGATGTCAGAGACATAAAGCTGTAGTTCATGTATGTCTATCAGATACGTTCTTATGAATAATGGTATACATATGATACAGGCGAAACAGAATCTGAGAAAATTATTGTACAAAAGGAGCTTACGATATCATAGCTCAAAAGGTAAAATAAATATTATTGATGACCCGTAAATTAATTCCCACGCACTGCATGGAAGTCTCTTACTATTACTTCTCACCAAAGAAAACAAACGTGACTGGAGTAAAGTATTTACACTCCTGGAAATGGAAAAAAGAACACATTGACACCGGTGTGTCAGACCCACCATACTTGCTCCTGACACTGCGAGAGGGCTGTACAAGCAATGATCACACGCACGGCACAGCGGACACACCAGGAACCGCGGTGTTGGCCGTCGAATGGCGCTAGTTGCGCAGCATTTGTGCACCGCCGCCGTCAGTGTCAGCCAGTTTGCCGTGGCATACGGAGCTCCATCGCAGTCTTTAACACTGGTAGCATGCCGCGACAGCGTGGACGTGAACCGTATGTGCAGTTGACGGACTTTGAGCGAGGGCGTATAGTGGGCATGCGGGAGGCCGGGTGGACGTACCGCCGAATTGCTCAACACGTGGGACGTGAGGTCTCCACAGTACATCGATGTTGTCGCCAGTGGTCGGCGGAAGGTGCACGTGCCCGTCGACCTGGGACCGGACCGCAGCGACGCACGGATGCACACCAAGACCGTAGGATCCTACGCAGTGCCGTAGGGGACCGCACCGCCACTTCCCAGCAAATTAGGGACACTGTTGCTCCTGGGGTATCGGCGAGGACCTTTCGCAACCGTCTCCATGAAGCTGGGCTACGGTCCCGCACACCGTTAGGCCGTCTTCCGCTCACGCCCCAACATCGTGCAGCCCGCCTCCAGTGGTGTCGCGACAGGCGTGAATGGAGGGACGAATGGAGACGTGTCGTCTTCAGCGATGAGAGTCGCTTCTGCCTTGGTGCCAATGATGGTCGTATGCGTGTTTGGCGCCGTGCAGGTGAGCGCCACAATCAGGACTGCATACGACCGAGGCACACAGGGCCAACACCCGGCATCATGGTGTGGGGAGCGATCTCCTACACTGGCCGTACACCACTGGTGATCGTCGAGGGGACACTGAATAGTGCATGGTACATCCAAACCGTCATCGAACCCATCGTTCTACCATTCCTAAACCGGCAAGGGAACTTGCTGTTCCAACAGGACAATGCACGTCCGCATGTATCCCGTGCCACCCAACGTGCTCTAGAAGGTGTAAGTCAACTACCCTGGCCAGCAAGATCTCCGGATCTGTCCCCCATTGAGCATGTTTGGGACTGGATGAAGCGTCGTCTCACGCGGTCTGCACGTCCAGCACGAACGCTGGTCCAACTGAGGCGCCAGGTGGAAATGGCATGGCAAGCCGTTCCACAGCACTACATCCAGCATCTCTACGATCGTCTCCATGGGAGAATAGCAGCCTGCATTGCTGCGAAAGGTGGATATACACTGTACTAGTGCCGACATTGTGCATGCTCTGTTGCCTATGTCTATGTGCCTGTGGTTCTGTCAGTGTGATCATGTGATGTATCTGACCCCAGGAATGTGTCAATAAAGTTTCCCCTTCCTGGGACAATGAATTCACGGTGTTCTTATTTCAATTTTCTGGAGTGTATATACCTCGGTGTGCAACTCTCGGCTTCCTAGGCCACAGTTAGGCAGTAACTGGCTGTCCTCAACAAAGACTATATCCCTGACAAAAGGCGTATTACAGAAACACACAAGCGAAAAGTCATTTTAGACTATTCAGTCGAGAGATATAACTAAAAACTAAAAAAACACTACGACCAAATTCGAATACATGTAAATGGATCTATTTTTAAAAACTTGCAGTTTAGATATACAGGGTGATTATAATTAAACTTTCAAAACGCTTTTAGAAATAACACCATTGGTCATAATGATGCCAAATTGCAACGGAATAGTATCAAAGAAGGGGAAAAACATATGACAGGTGAAGAAAAACAGTGTGAAAATTGATCAATAGATGGCGCTGTATGTGTCAGAATACGTAAATGAAAACACCTGCCATGCGCACAACCCACTGAAGATGGTATAAACACGCCGGGTACAGGGCATTTCCTCCTTTCGTGTCTGCATCGTCCGCCATGACTGTCTCAATGCAAGATCGGGCTCTGCTTGTAAAGCTGAATTTCAAGAATGATGGCTGTGCACGCGTCGCTCTGCAGAAGTTCTGGACACTGAAGGGTTTGAAAAAAGGCGGTGGTCCGATGACTGCCGTGTGTCTGGAGAAAATGACTCGGAAATTCGAAAAGACGGGTTCTTTTGGTGTGCAACCTAGTAGAGGGAGGAAACGAATTGATTCGACGCCAGTGGAAGCAGTGGCCACAGCAGTGCAGGAGGAGACAAGTGGTGGTGTGCAAACGTGTAGTGCATGGAAAATTGCCCGAACATTGTTGGACATACCCGTGAGCACTGTGCGTAAAATGCTACTAAACATCCTTCTTTGCTATTTATTCAAAATTACCCATGCGCACGAGTTGCTTCCTGTTGATCTGCCAGCAAGAGAGACCTTTGCTTCAGAATTTCTTGCTCGCATGGAAGTGGACAATGATTGGCCGTGGAAAATTTTGTGGACAGACGAAACCCACTTCCATCTGACAGGATATGTCAATACACAGAGTTGTGGAATATGGGCAATGGAAAATCCACACGCAAATCAACCAGTACCACTTCATCCTGAGAAGGTCACTGTGTGGTGCTGTTTTATGGCATCGTTTATCATAGAGCCATATTTTTTCGAAGAGATAGATGCTTCCGGTCCTGTTTCTGTACCGTCACTGGTAAGCGCTATGAGTGTCTTTTGTGCAACCACGTCATTCCAACTCTCCAACAGCGTGTATGTGTGAACGGGATCATTTTCATGCAAGATGGCGCACCTCCGCATATTGCAGATCCAGTTAAGTAGCCGCTGAAGCGCCATTTCGGAAATGCTAGAATTATCAGCCGCCATTTTCCTACAGCCTGGCCATCCCGATCACCTGATCTTAATCCGTGTGACTTCTGGCTGTGTGGTTATCTGAAAGATGTGGTATTCAGTGTTCCGATTGCAAACTTAGCTGCATTGAAGACACGCATTGTGCAACAAAGTCTGAATGTGATCCTGGAAACACTTCAGTCAGTTGTGGAACATGCTGTTTCTCGATTTCAACTTGTTGCAGAAAACAGTGGACTGCATATTGAACATGTTTTGCGCCAGTCACAAGGAAATTAATAATCCAATTTGATTTTGATTGATGCTTTTTATGCGGTTTTTGGCCCCAGGAAAATTAAAAACCGATGTGATTGATGCTTTTTTATGCGGTTTTTTATCTCAGGACAATTAAAAACCGATTCTTCCCATCTGATGTGATATGACCTTTCCATGGTGGGTGGGCTTACATAACTAACGGCATCACGCCTGTACACCCATGCACTCTCAGTAGTGCAGTTTGTTTAACATCAAACGTACACCTTAGGCATTGTTGTACGATTCATTTATCATTTGTAGTCGACCACTATTAAATTACGATGCTTACAGTGCCATCTATTGCTTCATTATGTAACTATTTAGTTTTCTACTGCCGTACGTTTTCCCTCTTCTCCGATAATATTCCGCTGCAATTTGATGTCATTCTGATCTGTGGTGTTATTTCTACAGCGGTTTGAAAGTTCAACTTTAATTATAATCATCCTGTACATTGAAATGATTTTACCATAGTTTTTCTGATAAAAACTTCCAGTCACAGTATTCCCAACACACATCTGAATTAAATGTTAATTGTTAAGAAATTTTTGTTGTTGTCGTCTTCAGTCTGAAAACTGGTTTCATGCCATTCCTCAGGCTGGTCTATCCCATGCAAGCCTCTTCACATCGGAATAACTACGGCAACCTGCATGCATCTGAACCAGCTTATTGTGTTCATCCCTTTGCATCTTTGAAAGTGTCCTGTCAACCAGTCCCTTTTTTTAATCGAGTTGTACCATAAATTTCGTTTCTTACAGATTCGGTTCAGTGCATATTCATTAGTTACACGAACTACCCCTTAGTAGTAGGGCAAGGCCGTTTCTCATGCGTTTTGTTAGTCAGGGTTGAATGCATTCAGGGGCAAACTTGATTGATTCATGACTCCCTCCCCTACACATTTCATATGAAATTAATTGACTAATTAATTAAATTGGTAAATTAATTAACCCCTCCCCCCAGCGAAATCTCCTAGCACCCATCCCCTCAAACACCTGGAAATTAGTGGGGAAAAGACTCAGCCTGTGCTAGAGAGGAAGAATACCACAACAGGAAGTTCAAATCAATGCCAATTACATACCAAAGGATATACTGTTTATTAATCAAATTAATTTTTCAGGAGTTGGATCTCTGTTTTATTTAATGGGAAAAGCTCCTCATTCTCTACTGATTTTGAAGATACTGGTTTTATTAAATACATAGAAAAGAAGTAAATAAATAGATCACTTTTTGTCTGATGGTTAAACAGAATACTATTACGGCACTGATGTCAGAGTAATTCCATGCACATAATTACACTGTTAAAAAACTTCCGATCATGTATTCGCCTTGACCGTAGGGCAGATGTGCTAGGAGCTGTGCTGGCCATGACAATGTGCACCCACATGTTGGTCGCATCACCAGGCTACACCATGCATCAGTATCGAAGATGACCAAGAGGTTGCACTATGTGGTGGCCACTGCAAGTCATGGCATGCTCGGACCTGTAACACTACAGTGTACTATGAGGGATGCTAGCACACCCACCATTAAGTGTACATCTCCCAGTATTAGCTTGCTGGGCACAGAGAGACTGTTGATCAGTATTGAAAGTACAGAATCCATACTCAGTGCTCAGAAAGCTCCACTGCATATGACAGTGAATGGAAGATATACTTTCTATGACCATCAGACAGCCACATCACCTAACAGCACAGCTGCTTCATTTGCTGTGGAATTCCCACCTCAAATGGCTACTTCTGTTTGGAGCATCTGCACAAGCTGCTCCCAGACACACGTCTTCCACACTAGATCAATGGAAGCATCTACTCTATCTGTTCAACCTGCTGTGCAGATACTGACTTAGTCAGTTCACAATACCACTGGCAGTGGAGGCTGGGAGAAGCAACCTCCCCATCCTTCGTCCCTCCGATCACCTCCTTCCTTCGCCCTCGCACTCCAGTTACTTCCTGTCAGACAAAGCGTCTCTTTGATATTGATACCTGAGAAATTCCTGTCAAAAGACATACACCCTCTCTCTCCCTCTCTCTCACTCTCATGTGGCTACTTCCAGCCCAATGAGCATCTATCATGCACTAACCCCTCTTTTGTCCTGAACAAAGTAGTGGATACTTGGTGAATCCCCAGCTGTGTATGTCTTGGAAATATTCCCTCATGCTATCAGGTTAACGGACTAATTAATTAAATCGATACCCTCTGTGTGCAGGCAGTTCTTCCTTGCATCCTATTGGTGGATACTAGAACTCATATATTTGGCAGGATTCGATAACACGACTGCCCAGTTTACAAGCCCAATTCTTTCCCTTCATGATTTTTTCCTTGCATGCTGTTGGTGTATACTGGCACAGATAGGTCATCTGGCAGGAAATCCATTACGGTGGAGGTAGCTGAAAATTTCAAATTTCAGCTCAATTGCTTGCAGTGTCCTTAAACAATTTGTGGGTGACAGGGCAGGGGTATGATTGGAGTGTGCTCACAATACCGCTGCTGGAAACAATAAATTGATGAACCAGGATTTTGACATCGAAATTGGAAGCAGTGCTGCATAAAATTATAGTTATAATTTCAAATTTCAGCCTGAATTTCTGCTGTCATGGTTATTTAATTCTCGACCACGTACAGGTTTGCTAAGTGTATTTTTTAAAACGCTATAGAATTCTCAATGTGGTTCTCTCTGCTATACCAGGGAGAAGAAGAAGAAGAGAAGGAGGGGAAGGGCCTACTACATGATAGGATAGTAATGACTACATATATATATATTCGTTTAAACTGCTGCAAGAAAGAGTCCACTGGGATGTGTTTAGAAACACTCAGTGTAACACGTAGAAACCATCAGAACATGGACAGGGCACTCTGTGAACACATACACTTAATCCACGATCCACTCCATGACAATCAGCAGCAGAAGTTCCGTCTTTCTTGATAAATAAGAAACAACATTCTTCCATGAATTTTGTGTGCCCGTAAATGGATCTAGTGACATCTTAAAAGGTAGACTAAATGTACATTTACATCTATATGCTTACTTCGCAAGCCATTATACATTGTGTGGTGGAGGGTACCCTGTACCACTACTAGTCATTTCCTTCGTTATTTCCCTCCCAAAGAGAGCGAGGATAAAAGACTGCACATATGCCTCCTTAGGAGTGCAGTGGTAGAATCCTTCGGTGATCAGCTTCAAATGTCGGTTCTTAATAGTGTTCCTGGAGAAGAACATCGACTTCTGTCCAGGAATTCCAATTTGAGCTACCAGACGAGTGTAATCCGACTACTGGAAAAAATTACTTCCATGCAAAGTGGCTCTCAACATCAATTTAATTAGTTACCTTATCAATTTGATATCAGTGACGTGATGCCTGGCAGGTGCAAGCGAGAGCTAGAGTACCACGGATATGACTTGAGAGTCGGAGCGGGAATCAGGCATTTTTTCGTTGCAATGAGATCTTGCAACAAAACTTCAGCCTCCCACCTACTTACGGACACATGACCATCGAAATTAAATTAGCTATATTACCGAATTTATGAAGTGATATGTAGTATAAACCTGATGTTTACAATTTCTCTGTGCTGTTACGGTAAGATACTTTGCACGTGACAAAGCCTTTGCTTACTTTAAGAGAGTTAGAAAGTGAGGAAGCATCCAGTGACAGAGGTAGAGCATGCTCTTAGCACTCCATCTTGAAACTGAAATGAGTTTAATATTCTAGTCCTGTGATGCAGGATGTAACAGATATTAATCCGATTAGAACAGATTTTTTACCTAATGAGAAAATACTTCGAGGAAACATACCCTATACCATACTGTTACAGGATTTTTACAACAAATACGGGACTTTAATCATGTGAAAACACGTGTAAGCCGTGATTTCTACAGTCTTGGAAAATAACTCTTATAAAAGGGAGAAATCTACATTTTGCGTGCCATATTCAAGGTGTATGGTCAAGAACATCACTGTCTCACATTGGGTACACGGGGGAGAGTCTATCTTGGAGTGGAATTGCAATTAGAACTATACATGGAGGCCACGCTTACTTGTCTCACAGTGCATCGCGGCTGGCGGCACGAGTGGCCACGACGCTTTGGAGGACTGGAAGCCGCGGATTAGTTATGTAGAATGCCCCGATCTTTCTGTTCTTGTCTATGGTCACGGGGGCAAGTCCCGGAAGCGGCACTCTCTGGGTGACTGACGCCCAAAGTAAGTAACCTGTATGCTGGGTGATCGGCGACAGAAGCGGACGTGTATGTTGCGGGAGTAGATTTAATATGACAGATGTTTGCGCTGGACCATTATTCCCCCATGTAAATTTACCAGTTTACTTCTTGGTGACAGTCTCTGCAAGCTCTGATGGTTTGGTATGGCCTGCATGTGGATGCTGTGCAATGTGCTTACGGCTGCCAGTGTGACCTACAGAAGTTTCCATGATCTCCGACATCTTCTCGGGACAACTACTACAGAATGGATCATGGTTTAAGTGTATGTGCTACAAAGTGCCCTGTCCATGTGCTGACGGCTGCTGTGTGTGGCGTTGACTGCTTTTTAGTACACTCCAAATGACTCTGTCTTGCAGCAGAAAGGTGGAGTGGTATTTGTTTAAAGAATTGTGGATTTGTTTTTATTACTAGTCTGTCATGTGACATGCCCTTCCCCCTCCTTCTTCTTCCTAGTGTAGAGGAGATAACCAACTTGGGCATTCTATACTGTTTTAAAAAATACACTTAGCAGATCTGTATGTGGTCGAGAATTACATAAACATGATGCCATAAATCCACTGCAAAATTCGAAATTATAGCTATAACTTTTTACAGCATTGCTTCCAATTGCGATGTCAAATTCATGATTGATAAATTTACTGTTTCCAATACTAATATTGTGAGCACATGGCCATCAAACCCATGAGCCTGTCTCCTGAAAATTGTGTAAGAACATGCAATCAGCTGAGCTGAAATTTGAAGTTTTCAGTTACATCCAGTGTAATAGGTTTCTGCCAAATGACCTCCCTGTGCCAGTATAATCAAACAGGATGCAATGAAAATATCATGAAGAGGGAGGAGTGGGATTTCGAAACTGGGCAGTTGTGGGATCGAATCCTGCCAAATATACCAGTTCTAGTATTCACTAATAGGATCCAAGAAAAAACTGACTGCACGCAGAGGGTATCAATTTAATTAACTAGTCAATCAATATGATAGATTGAGAATATTTCCAAGACATCCACAGCTGGGGATTTTCCAAGTATCCGCTAATTTGTTCAGGACAAAAGAGGGGTTCCGCACTTACGTTTAGTGAAAAAAATACGAGCTTACGGAATATCGGACCAGGTTTGTGATTGGATTCAGGATTTCCTAGAAGAAAGAACACAACATGTCATTCTTAACGGTTCAAAATCTGCAGATGTAGAGGTAATTTCGGGAGTACCGCAGGGAAGCGTGATAGGACCTTTATTGTTTACAATATACATAAATGACTTAGTTGACAACATCGGTAGCTCCGTGAGGCTATTTGCAGATGACACGGTTGTCTACAAGAAAGTAGCAACATCAGAAGACTCGTACGTACTCCAGGAGGACCTGCAGAGGATTAATGCATGGTGCGACAGCTGGCAGCTTTCCCTAAACGTAGATAAATGTAATATAATGCGCATACATAGGGGCAGAAATCCATTCCAGTACGATTATGCCATAGGTGGTAAATCATTGGAAGCGGTAACGACCGTAAAATACTTAGGAGTTACTATCCGGAGCGATCTGAAGTGGAATGATCACATAAAACAAATAGTGGGAAAAGCAGGCGCCAGGTTGAGATTCATAGGAAGAATTCTAAGAAAATGTGACTCATCGACGAAAGAAGTAGCTTACAAAACGCTTGTTCGTCCGATTCTTGAGTATTGCTCATCAGTATGGGACCCTTACCAGGTTGGATTAATAGAAGAGATAGACATGATCCAGCGAAAAGCAGCGCGATTCGTCATGGGGACATTTAGTCAGCGCGAGAGCGTTACGGAGATGCTGAACAAGCTCCAGTGGCGGACACTTCAAGAAAGGCGTTACGCAATACGGAGAGGTTTATTATCGAAATTACGAGAGAGCACATTCCGGGAAGAGATGGGCAACATATTACTACCGCCCACATATATCTCGCGTAATGATCACAACGAAAAGATCCGAGAAATTAGAGCAAATACGGAGACTTACAAGCAGTCGTTCTTTCCACGCACAATTCGTGAATGGAACAGGGAAGGGGGGATCAGATAGTGGTACAATAAGTACCCTCCGCCACACACCGTAAGGTGGCTCGCGGAGTATAGATGTAGATGTAGATGTAGTGTGGTACATGACAGACGCTTGCTGGGCAGGAAGTAGCCACTTGAGAGAGAGAGAGAGAAAGTATGTGTTTTGACATGGATTGCTCAGGTATCAGTTTCAAAGAGTTGCCGCCACCTGGTGATTTGTCTGACACGAAGTAAGCAGAGGGACGAGGGGGTGGAAGGAGGTGACTGGAGGGAAGAGGGTTGGGGTGGTTGCTTCTATCATCCTCCTCTGCCTGTGGTATTCTGAACTAACTCAGTCAGTATCTGCACAGCAGGTTGAGCACATAGAGCAGATGCTTCCACTGACGTGTTGTGGAAGGTGTGTGTTTGGGAGCAGATTGTGTAGGTGCTGCAAGCAGAAGCAACTACTCGAGGTGGGAATTCCCCAGCAAAGGAAGCTTCTGCAAACAAAGGGGACCATGCTGTGGGGTGACGTGAGTGCCTAATGGTCACAAAATGTAGGTTGCGTCGACTGTCACAGACAGCAGAACTCTCTGAGCACTGATTACGTAAGGTGTAATTTCAATATTGATTGACAGTCTCTAAACCTCAGTGTAGTAATACTGGGCGATGTGCACTTAATGGTGGATGGCCGGTGTCATTCACAGTGTGGTCTAGTGTTGCAGGACCAGGACACCACGGCTTCCAGCGGCCACCACGTTGTGTAGCCACTGGGTCGTCTCGAACATGGTGTACCATGATGTAGGCCGGCAAAGTAGCCAGCATGTGGGCACACAATGTACCAGTCAGCACACCCCCAATACATTTGTCCTGTGGGCGGTGTGAAGACATGATTGGAAAATTTATAACAGTGTAACTATGTGTGCTATGTTATGTTGACGTCAATTTCGTGATGGTAATCCTTGCGTGATCAGAAAAAGCGGTATATTTACTTTCATCTTTTTAATGTATTTTACTAGACCTGTATCTTCTGAAACAGCAAAGAATGACGTATTTTTCCCACCAAATAAAATGGAGATCCAACTTCTGCAAATTGAATGTTATCAATAATTAATATATTCTTTCCTATGCAGTTGACATTGATTTGAATTTACTGTTGTGAGATATTTCCTCTCCAGAACAGACTGAGTTTTTTTCTCGCCTATTTTCAGGTGGGAGAGGGAGGGGTCACGGCTATTTCCCATAGGGCAGGGGTTAATTAATTTATTAATTTAATTAATTAGTCAATTAATTTTATATGAAATGTATGCTTGTCTCAGCAAGGGGATTGCCCAGTGGGGTGGGGGAGTTGGAGAGGGAGAAAAAGGGGAGGGGGTTTCTCAGAGCGATGTATTGTCTCCAGTGGGTCATAAATCAACCTCAGAGTTCATAAATCTGTTAACGAAACAATAGGTTAAGGGTAGCGGTAGGAGGATCATAAATCAAACAAGTTTGGTCCTTAATGTGTGCCTCCCTAACAATACATCTCAGAAATGGCTTTGCCCTACCATTCTCCTCTAATATTCAGCTTTCTTCTGCAGCAGCACATTTCAAAATCTTATACTCTCTTCTTGTATGAACTGCTTATTGTCCATGTTCCGCTTTTGTAAAAGGCTACATTAAAAAAAGACAAATACACAAAGAAAAGTTTTTCTTAATACTTGAATTTACATTCAGGTAGTCATCCACTCCAGTTTCGCATGGGTAGCACTAAGTATCTATGTCCAAACGACTTGTCTGGCACAGCAGCAATAGGTTATAAACCCAAAAGCTCCCTCATGAATCAGTTTGTCTGTTATTGACAACTATATCATAATCCCAACAGTAATTTCTAAGATTAAACTTCACACACAGACATGTACAAGAGTAATGCTGTGCTTTTTGATGTGTGTATATGTGCCATAATGTATGCATGCTGTACTCATAATTTCTAACCTACCTGCATGTAAGTGCAGTGATGTCGTAATCCAAAATGACAGCATCCAAGACGGCGGCGGTGAGATATTCAAAAGTGTGTGTATATGTGCCATAATGTATACATGCTGTACTCATAATTTCTAACCTACCTGCATGTAAGTGCAGTGATGTCGTAATCCAAAATGACGGCATCCAAGACGGCGGCGGTGAGATATTCAAAAGTGCAAGATGATGGTACTAAACTGGTTGTGCTACTGGAAAACTTTAAAAAATCCAAGACGGTACAACAATTTCAGGTGTGTTTTGCGAGCCCTGTGAGGCCACAATCCAAGTCAGTGCCTTGTTCAAAAGAATCCAACGCAACCTGCATAGGTTAAATTGCTGAAATGTAGAAAACTATCTGAACATCCTGAATTGTATAAGTTGGCATTATGATCCAAAGCATCCAAACGACCTAAACAGTTTAACTTGGCACCATGATAAAAAAGTATCTGAAAGACATTAACTGCATAAATTGGTGTCATTTTCGAAAGTATTTGAATGACCTGAATTGCTTAACACAGATATGTAAAGATATTAAGATTACTGGTTTAATTTACTGTATTTATATCCCTAAAATGCCCCCCTTCCCCCCCCCCCCTCCCCCCCGCATGGACCATGGACCTTGCCGTTGGTGGGCGGGTTTGCGTGCCTCAACGATACAGATAGCCCGTAGGTGCAATCACAACGGAGGGGTATCTGTTGAGAGGCCAGACAAACGCGTGTTTCCTGAAGAGGGGCAGCAGCCTTTTCAGTAGTTGCAGGGGCAACAGTCTGGATGATTGACTGATCTGGCCTTGTAACACTAACCAAAATGGCCTGGCTGTTCTGGTACTGAGAACGGCTGAAAGCAAGGGGGAACTACAGCCGTAATTTTTCCCGAGGGCATGCAGCTTTACTGTATGGTTAAATGATGATGGCGTCCTCTTGGGTAAAATATTCCGGAGGTACAATTAACCACCATTCCGATCTCCGGCCGCGGACTACTCAAGAGGACGTTGTTATCAGGAGAAAGAAGACTGGCATTCTACGGATCGGAGCGTG
Source organism: Schistocerca serialis cubense (assembly GCF_023864345.2). Taxonomy (NCBI): domain Eukaryota; kingdom Metazoa; phylum Arthropoda; class Insecta; order Orthoptera; family Acrididae; genus Schistocerca; species Schistocerca serialis. The sequence continues at coordinate 388,696,545 of NC_064640.1, forward strand.
GAATGTCAGATCCTTTAATCGGGCAGGTAGGTTAGAAAATTTAAAAATGGAAATGGATAGGTTAAAGTTAGATATAGTGGGAATTAGTAAAGTTCGGTGGCAGGAGGAACAAGACTTTTGGTCAGGTGCATACAGGGTTATAAATACAAAATCAAATAGGGGTAATGCAGGAATAGGTTTAATAATGAATAAAAAATAGGAGTACGGGTAAGCTACTACAAACAGCATAGTGAATGCATTATTGTGGCCAAGATAGACGCGAAGCCCACGCCTACTACAGTAGTACAAGTTTATTTGCGAACTAGCTCTGCAGATGACGAAGAAATTGAAGAAATGTATGATGAGATAAAAGAAATTATTCAGGTAGTGAAGGGAGACGAAAATTTAATAGTCATGGCTGACTGGAATTCGAGAGTAGGAAAAGGGAGAGAAGGAAACATAGTAGGTGAATATGGATTGGGGCTTAGAAATGAAAGAGGAAGCCGCCTGGTAGAATTTTGCACAGAGCATAACTTAATCATAGCTAACACTTGGTTCAAGAATCATGAAAGAAGGTTGTATACATTGAAGAACCCTGGAGATACTAAAAGGTATCAGATAGATTATATAATGGTAAGACAGAGATTTAGGAACCAGGTTTTCAACAATAAGACATTTCCAGGGGCAGATGTGGACTCGGACCACAATCTATTGGTTATGAACTGTAGATTAAAGCTGAAGAAACTGCAAAAAGGTGGGAATTTAAGGAGATGGGACCTGGATAAACTGACTAAACCAGAGGTTGTACAGAGTTCAGGGAGAGCATAAGGGAACAACTGGCACGAATGGAGGAAAGAAATACAGTAGAAGAAGAATGGGTAACTTTGAGGGATGAAATAGTGAAGGCAGCAGAGGATCAAATAGGTAAAAAGACGAGGGGTAGTAGAAATCCTTGGGTAACAGAAGAAAAATTGAATTTAATTGATGAAAGGAGAAAATATAAAATTGCAGTAAATGAAGCAGGCAAAAAGGAATACAAACGTCTCAAAAATGATATCGACAGGAAGTGCAAAATGGCTAAGCAGGGATGGATAGAGGACAAAATGCAAGGATGTAGAGGATTATCTCACTAGGGGTAAGATAGATACTGCCTACAGGAAAATTAAAGATACCTTTGGAGAAAGGAGAACCACTTGTATGAATATCAAGAGCTTTGATGGAAACCCAGTTCTAAGCAAAGAAGGGAAAGCAGAAAGGTGGAAGGAGTATATAGAGGGTCTATACAAGAGCGATGTACTTGAGGACAATATTATGGAAATGGAAGAGAATGTAGATGAAGTGGAGATGGGAGATATGATACTGCGTGAAGAGTTTGACAGAGCACTGAAAGACCTGAGTCGAAACAAGGCCCCGGGAGTAGACAACATTCCATTAGAACTACTGACAGCCTTGGGAGAGCCAGTCCTGACGAATCTCTACCATCTTGTGAGCAAGACGTATGAGACAGGCGAAATACCCTCAGAATTCAAGAAGAATATGATAATTCCAATCCCAAAGAAAGCAGGTGTTGACAGATGTGAAAATTACCGAACTATCAGTTTAATAAGGCACAGCTGCAAAATACTAACACGAATTCTTTACAGACGAATGGAAAAACTAGTAGAAGCCGACCTCGGGGAAGATCAGTTTGGATTCCGTAGAAATGTTGGAACACGTGAGGCAACACTGACCCTACGACGTACCTTACAAGAATGATTAAGGAAAGGCAAACCTTCCTTTCTAGCATTTGTAGACTTAGAGAAAGCTTTTTACAATGTTGATTGGAATACACTCTTTGAAATTCTGAGTGTGGCAGGGGTAAAATACAGGGAGCGAAAGGCTGTTTACAATTTGTACAGAAACCAGATGGCAGTTATAAGAGTCGAGGGACATGAAAGGAAGCAGCGGTTGGGAAGGGTGTGAGACAGGGTTGTAGCCTATCCCCGATATTGTTCAATCTGTATATTGAGCAAGCAATAAAGGAAACAAAAGAAAAGTTCCGAGTAGGTATTAAAATCCACTGAAAAGAAATAAAAACTTTGAGGTTTGCCGATGACATTGTAATTCTGTCAGAGACAGCAAAGGACTTGGAAGAGCAGCTGAACGGAATGGACAGTGTCTTGAAAGGAGGATATAAGATGAACATCAACAAAAGCAAAACGAGGATAATGGAATGTAGTCGAATTAAGTTGGGTGATGCTGAGGGAATTAGATTAGGAAATAAGACACTTAAAGTAGTAAAGGAGTTTTGCTATTTGGGGAGCAAAATAACTGATGATGGTCGAAGTAGAGAGGATATAAAATGTAGACGTGGCAATGGCAAGGAAAGCGTTTCTGAAGAAGAAAAATTTGTTAACATCGTGTATAGATTTAAACGTCAGGAAGTCGTTTCTGAAAGTATTTGTATGGAGTGTAGCCATGGATGTAAGTGAAACGTGGACTATAAATATTTTAGACAAGAAGAGAATAGAAGCTTTCGAAATGTGGTGCTACAGAAGAATGCTGAAGATTAGGTAGGTAGATCACATAACTAATGAGGAGATATTGAATAGAATTGGGGAGAAGAGGAGCTTGTGGCACAACTCGACTAGAAGAAGGGATCGGTTGGTAGGACATGGTCTGAGACATCGAGGGGTCACCAATTTAGTATTGGAGGGTTGCGTGGAGGGTAAAAATCGTAGAGGGAGACCAAGAGATGAATACACTAACCATATTCAGAAGGATGTAGGCTGCAGTAGGTACTGGGAGATGAAGAAGCTTGCACAGTATAGAGTAGCATGGAGAGCTGTATCAAACCAGTCTCAGGACTGAAGAAAACAACAACAGATATGTAAGTTTTGTTAGCAGCACACAGTGTTTATTTCAATGTCATTTGCATGTCTAAAATGTCTGTCAACAATACATGCATACACTAACAATAATGCTATAGCTTACGGTAATTCCACACCTAAAATGTCTGTCTCATTTATCAAAAATATACACATTACACTACTGAACTAACTTACAGGTAAGGCTCCACTAGACGGTGAGGTAACTTTGATCTCGGTCCGACAATTGGTGAAAGGCACCATTAGAGGCATATGTGTTTGTAATACTGTGGAAAAAATCTTTGTGCATTTTGATAAATAGTAAAAACAGTTTTTGGTTTCCTTTCCCATTGAAAGGTGCACTTTAACTTGTGAATTAGATCAGTAGCGCCATGGGTGTTTTGTATTGTTAGAGAACAACTTTTTACGTACCTTCATAAATAACAGAGCCAATGTTTGGTCACTTGTAAGTGTAGTACATTGATAGAATTTCTCCCATTGCGAATTGCAGCTTAACTGCTAAATTAAATCAGTAGTGTCACTAAGCCAACCATATGTAGTTTCTACTATTGCAGAACAATTACGTTATATTAATACTGGCATGTGTGTTTTATACTGTTGTAGAAGAAATCTTCACGTAATTTGATAAATAGCACAGATAATTTTGTTTTGATGGAAATACTGACTCTTCATTTGTGATCATAGATCCGCATGGAACCTTCCCCATCATTGTCTTTGAGCCAGTAGTGTTAAGTAATCCAGAATGTGGTATTTGGCGCATTTACGAGCTATACTTGCATATTACGGAAAGATTCACTTTAAGTGATACTGTCGATCAAAAATCTCATCAAACTGCTCCATTTTTAGGTATGGTTTGTTGCGCTAAAATATCGTAAAATGTGACAGCAATGACGAAAATGCTATATACGTATTGATAGTTTATTATTAAAATACAGTCTGTAAACCTTTCTAAACAGCCTGGTCAGTAAATGTCGCAGCCTTCCTTTAAATTTCGGTTTTGAACTCTAGTGCAATATAACCTCTGCTAGGTTCAAGATCAAAATTAATAAAAATGCTATATTAGCCTGTCGATACCATTAATCACATTTTTCTTGATGCGTTATCTTCTTCCCCTACAATTATGCTTGGACAGGCAATGAAAGTTTGTTTTTGTATCACTAGTAACATAGCTCAGTTTGGCTTAAGAGGAAAGATCAACTATTACTACATTGTCTGCTTGGCATGTTATTTTTGCCACAAGAGTTTCATGGTGTTACATAACTATGACACTGACAATTCAGACATGGAAATACGAACGTGGCACTTAGATTTTAGAGTCCACAGTCATTTTTAGGCATCGAGTTTGTTAAACTGTAAGTTACAAAATAATTGCACTCGACCAGTTCCAGACACATTATTTTGGCTAATAAGTGTTTTTCAGAGTTGTAGAACGACAATGAAAACAATTTAGATGTGAAAATACTCAAATTTGGGCTACATTGTACCTTGCACCAAGTGTGCTACAAGGGTCAAAGTTTGTTCATTGTCAAATGAAGCTTAATCTATAAGTTAGATCAGTAGTGTCACATGTATATCGACAGATATTTTAGACGTGGAAATACTGTAAGCTACATCAGCGTTGTCAATATCTTTATATGATTTTGACAGACTTTTTGGAGATATTAATAAACATATGTATACATATTGCTCATGTAGCTTATGTATTTTTAGTAAATAATTCAGGCATTATAGATGTGGAAATACTACCAATTTATTTACCTATTTCTGACAAACATTTTTGATATGGAAATACCATTATGTAAAAGTTTTAGATCACTAGTAATCTCAATATCTTAACATATGTTTGATAAATAATTGAGATTGTTCAGATATCTTTGAACTTGGTACCAATTTATGCAATTCAGCTCGTTTGTGTGTCTTAGAATGTATCAATTTATACAATTCAAGTTGTTCTGATACTTTTGAACATGGCCTCAATTTATGCAAATCGTATCAGTAAGATATTTTTGAACATGGTGCCAATTTGAAATGTGGAGTCTGATGGGCTGTAAAGTGTAACTGAACTAGTTATACCATACTGGATTTTTTTTTTTAATTTTCCACTAGCACAACTATGCTAGGCCCACCACGTTTCAGTTTTGAATATCCCATCATGAGCATCTCAAATTACACCATCTTCTATTGTGACGTCATTTCCTCTGCATGTAGTCAATATGCACATGTGATGTCATGGATGCTTTGCTTATATAGTACAGTATGTACGTACTGTGAGCGCCTAAAAGTGCACAAGAAAGCTTCTTGACCTACTACTATAGATGTATTGATTTGGTCTTGCTTTGCTGCTACCTGGAGTTGCAGTAGCTTTTTACCTTACTGCTCTTTCCGCGAGATACGCAATTCTCTGTAGCTTAGCAGTTCGTAGTACGTATCATTGCCACAAGATGTCACTCCAAACGTCAACTAAATATAAAATAAACGTCAATACATATCTTACGCTTTCATCATTACTATAATTATGAATTATTTAAACATACCTTCCTCCTGAATTAATCTGTCTTTTAGTGAAAACCATATCAAAATCCCTATGGTAGTTCCTGAGATCAGCCTTCACATAGAGACAGAAAAACGCAGCAGGGGACTTCAACTTATAATATGTATGCATAGATGTTAAAAAATTCCTCTCTTTTAGAGCCGTTTTCCCTGCTGCAGCCAGTCTGCATTTTACGTCCTCTTTACTTTGGCCTTCATCAGTTATTTAGCTGCCCAAATTGCAAAACTTACCAGCTACCTTTAGTGTCTCATTTCGTATTCTAATTCCCTGAGCATCTCGTGATTTAATTTGAGTCCATTCCATTATCCTTGTTTTACTTATTTGATAATGTTTATCTTATAACCTCCTTTCAAGACACTATCAAGTCCGTTTAGCTGCTCTTAGAAATGCTTTCTGTGTGCGTCGAAATTACAATATCATCAGGAAATCTCAAAGTTTTAATTTCTTTTCTCTGAATTTTAATTCCTTCTCCAAATTTTTCTTTGGCTTTATTCGCAACATTGTCAATGTACAGATTCAACAAACCTGTCTCACTCCCTTCTCAATCACTGCATAGTTTTCATGCCCTTGGACTCAGGTCTGCTTTTCTTTAACCTGTCTTCTAAAGTAAGTCGTAGGATCAGTATTGCCTCGCGTGTTTCTATATTTCTCCGTAACTAAAGCTGTGCCCGAGATCATCTTCTATCATTTTTTTCAGATTCTTAGTAAACCATTTGTGTCAGTAATTTACAACCAGTGCTCATTAAACTGACAGTCCAGTAACATTCATGTATGACAGAAACTGCATTCTCTGGAAACTGAAGTACTACAGTTTTCCTGAAGTGTGAAGTTATTTCAAATGACTCTTATATCTCGCACAAGAGATGATACAATTTTGTGATGTTTGGGTCACCCAAGGACATCAATAATTCTGAGAGACTCTTCATCTACTTCCTCTTCCCTTTGTATGAACTTGTCTTCTAGTTCATTTCCCTTGTAGTTAACAGATTAAGTAAATGTTATCGATTTATAGATACTTTATTCGTTTTTGTGCCTGCCGTACATTCTTATCCTCAACACAATCTAATTGAAGTCTACGGTAATCATCATATTATTTTCATTTTAAGCATTTACATTCATCGTGATGCAATTACGAAAAACAATCGACAAAAATCTATCCGTGTTAACTGAACAACGGTATCGTTTTACTACATGCTCACAGTGACTTATACAACATATGTGTTGTTAATTTTCAAACAGTTGTCATTTATTCTTCACTCTAAAGTACACATTTTGATTACATGACATGTTTCAAACTCTCTGGATCATCTTCAGAGCTAAGTAGTTACTTCAGCAACCCATCTCGTTTTGTGAAAAACTCATGTCAGATTACTGTGTTGTGCCACTGTGGTCAGTTGCATCTAACAAAGACAAGGCGGGTTTCTGATACGACTACTTAGATCTGAAGATGATCCAGAGAGAGAGAGAGTCAAATACGTTATGTAATTAAAAACATGCAGCTTAGACTGAAGAGCAGATAAGCGTTGTTTTAAATGTCAATAGAGTCGCTGTTTCTCTCGAGACGAATATGTCGGCTGGAGTTGTTAATTGCATCTTTCCGTACTATTTATTAGTCCTCTCTCTTTTCAAGTCAGCTCGATATTTTTCCTTTCTACTGATTTATACTGGCGTAGGATGAGTGTCCCAAATGCTGCCTCTATGTCTAATATAGTCCATATGTGCTTTTCAATACGCACGCCATATTTGTTCTCATAAACTCAGCGTACAGGTTTGTGGTTCCGCTTCACAGTGCCTGCATTGATCTCCTTGTCAGTGGTAGTCAAAGCACTGACCGAGTATGGAATATTCGGACCATGCTCACAGTGTTTTAAAACTCCGTTCCAGCTTGATGGCGACTACGTAAGTATGACACAATCTTATTTCAGTTGATACTATTTCAAAAGGCTTTGAACGGAAAACCCAGAAGTATGAAATTTTTCAAAAGAAGTCTTTTCTTGATCTTCTAGTTCGTTGAATGAGTGTGCTTACTATCGCATGTAAGCGACGAGAGCAATATTTATATAGTAGACAATTTTCTTATATCTCCATTAGTGTTCCAAATGTTTTATTTCAATTTTGTCACTTTAATTCTGGAAGAGCATTACATTTTCAATAAGTAGGGCCACTAGATAAGGAAATGCAATCATGGTGCAGATAAACTCTGCAGGCTAATTATTGTGCTCTTCAATATAAAGAAATGCGCAGAAAATTGAGAAAACTCTTTAATGAAGGTTAAAGGTTAATAATTAAGGTTAAACATTAAACCCAACATCAGAAATTGTTAGAAAGTGGAAAATGAAATAATTTCAGGAGAAATCAAGAAACTCGAAAATGAAACAGTACTGACATTAGATATATTAGTGATTAAACCTTGTGTAGAAAAAATACGTACTTTACATTACTCAGAGTGGTTCATGAATCATATGGCTTTCCAACTAGATATAAGGAACAATTTTCCACATCCATTTTGTGAAGCAAACTACATATGTGTTTGAAAGTAAATGCCTTCATTTCTGAAACAGAATTTAGTGTTGTCAATCAAAGCTTCCTAGGTCTTTCAAGAGTTTTGTTCTCAAGGTTAACTGAACAAAACAGGAATTTTTTTCTGATTTCTTTGTGGGGTAAATTTGTTGTTCGCAAGTTTTCATCATGAGGGATGAGAAAAACTCCATAAGATCTTCACTCGCATGTCAGCTACTCGAAGATACTCCTGCCCCCCCCCCCCGCTCCCCACCCCCCACCATTCGTCAAGCGTCAAGCTGATTCTTCCCATACACCAAATGAGTTCCATTGCAGAGTTCCATCAGTCATGATGGGTTCGATGTGATCTCTTCTGTCAATGGATGAAACATTTATATTTGAGTGTAAAGCCTCAGTCGAAGCTCTATTATCGAAAAACCACTGTCCTGATCATAAAGTTTAAGATGATAAATTTTGTGCCGTGAAATCATAACATATTTGTGTTCTTTCTCCACACAGTAATCGCAGTGGAGGTCTCTTGAGTCCTAATTATGTGAAAATATGGATAGTTGTTTATAACATATGTTTCGTTTCCAGCTTCATCTGTCTCAGCTGCCCCGATTGTGTTTTATTCGTGCTGTTCTCACTAATTTCTGTACTTTGCCAGCACATCTCTCATATCCTGTAACACTTGTTTTTCGCTGAGATAACTGCAAAAACATTATAAGACACATGAAATTGATATGAATAATCTTTTTCATTTTTATTCATAAGGAAATAATGCACAGTCACAGATTATATTTTATAGCAGGTACGACAAAGACAATCTTGATATGCAGAATATATGCACGGCGGGATCCTTAAGAGCATGCCTGTCTCCAAAATTAAAATCCCAAAGTTGTTACTTTCACAGTCTCAGCTATATATTTTAAAAATGGTTAGCTTCAAACTTTCAGTTATCATTTTCAGTTCTGAGTAGTCAAAAATCGTGATGCGTCAAAGTCTCTTAAATTAATTTTTTATAAATTATTTTTGTAAAACAATGATCTTGAGAGCTTGAGGCCGGTGTGGTGGGCTTACTTTTGATTTGACAATAGTTGAATTCTTTTATTTTATTTTTTAAATTTACTAGTAACGATTTGTACTCAGGTCTCAAGATTTCATTAAATTATCGAAACTTATCATTTATTAGAAATGCAAATGACACTGTGAAAATTATTATTTTATAAATGTACAGTTCCGGTGCCTCTCGCAAATAAATGTCGTCCATTATCAAAATTAAAACCACATGAAACAGTAAAGATACGACGTATACAATTTAAACTGCACTGATAGCAACTTCATTGGGAACTGATTGTCAGTTTACAGACAATGTAACAGCAATATAAGGAGAACTGCACGCATTGTGGAATGAACAGGGCATCATTATTTCATTCAGTGTTAGGATATGGCCACGTAAATATGAGTAAGCGTGGTCTTACTGCGGAAGACAGAACGCCAAACGAACGGCTGTCGTAAGGCCAGTCACGCCTGGTGTGCAGTCGTCACTCTGACTTTGTGTACGTAGAAGTGCACGCACACGTCGTAAATCACTGGTTCCACAAAACGCGCAGCAGGTAGAGAAGATCGTAAAATCCTTCGGTGTGTATTTCCAGAGCCACTCCCATAAACACAACAATCTATTGAGCCTTCACTGTATTTTGAGACGTTAGCGACAAGCAGCTCAAAGAGGTCTGGCCTAAAAGTGTAAATTTCTTACAGGTGACTGATTTGGCATCGTTTGCCATAAATGTCAATTAAGCTAACAATTTTGCTTTTGCCTGTACTTGGTTTCCGTCTGGTGAGGTGCACTTCAGCACTTGATAGACCAGACATGGGCCACCTTTGGTGACACGTGTACCTGATTCACATACCTACTTAAGCTTGCGGGCATCGGCGACACGGCAGCAGTGCTCCTAGAGCATAAAGTCAAAACTTTAGCGGCCGTGACATTAACATTTATGGGGTAGCGCACCACTGTGAATATCATCTCTTTCGCGACACGCCACGCCAACAAATTACGACACAGTACAAGCGTTTTTGCGACTACACGAAGATTATGTTCATCCCATCTTCAGATCTTTACAGTTATTCACGCTTCAGGAGCATTGTTTCTTTACTTACGACGTTTCACAATAGCTGTCTTAAGAACTTTCCTTGAAAAATTCTGCAGTGCCTAGCTCTCTCGAGTTTCTTCAGCGGACCGGATTGAAGCCAATCGCTTGGCCGGCCGCCAACTGTCCACAGAAACAGTAAACTATCAACTTGCGCTAACGGCATGGCTAACGTGTCGAAAATAGCCACTTGTGTTCTGAATTCATGATTACCTCTATTATTTTCGTATGGAGTATCAGAACATATACATCCTCATATACAACTAATTTACAGTTTAATGTTTAAATTAGACACCCACATCGCAGCACCCTGTGTCACTTTACCCAAGTCTTTCAAAGCGTGGAGGGGCAGTTCTCCACACTATGCCTCGTTGTCTATTCTTCCATTCTCCTCTCACACGCATCACTTTTACAATAACCTTGATTCTTCAAGATGTGGCCTCATATCCTTTGCCCCGTTCGGATACAGCTGAGTCTCGAACATTCGTGACGAGGAAGATCCAACCCTACAACTTTCACTTTGTATTTTGAATTATGTGGGATATCTCGAATGGATGTTCATTCAAACGTTCTTCCAACTTTTCGGTGACGTCGGGAACGTGTGTGGCCCGAAGATCGATCTAAGGGAGATAGTGAGACTTCCGGCATATAGCTGGTGGATTCTGGGAAACAAAGTTTGGAAATGAATACTTATGCGACTCCATCTTCTTAAGATCATGCACGTTCCCTGCTTTTCTTATGAGAGCCGGAGTGGCATATTGGACAGAACAGGCAACCACTCAGTGGGAGTAGACCTGATAGTGCCAGTAATACTCCTCGTGGCCTCATTCAGACGTACATCTCTCTTAGATGTGTGGACGCTGTTTTTCCATGCAGGGCTACAATATTCATCAGCTGAGTACACAAGTGAAATTGCAGCACTGCGTGGCGTATCTGAATTTACTTCCCACCTTCTTCCGGCTACTATGTAGAGTAGTTTTACCCTTGAGCCAAGCGTCTTTGACAGTTACGGCAGAATTGTTTAAAAGACAGTGTCCGATCGACGATGACGTTCACACATTTAGGGACGTAGTTATAGGTAACTTCGACACCTTCAAGTAACATCTGTAACTTCCTGTGTGCTTCTTTGTTACTGCAATGATACACTGCTACCTCTGTTTTACTTGAATTTCATTGGAGTCTCCATTTGAGAAAGTACTCGTTCAGTATAGTGAGGTCACTTGAAAATGTATTGGGTTCATGAATAAGTTCGTAACGTTTCTTCACAAGTACGACTCATATAAATGACGGAGACTTTAGTCGTCAATAATACACTGAATCGCTGTGTATACAGTCACAGACGGTGCAGTGTGGCACAAAAAAGGCACCTACCAGACTCTCTGCGTTGGAGGGCCGTCGGAAGAATGGAAGCAGGACATTCTCAAACTGATGTGACCCGATGGCTTAATGTGAATCGTTTTGTTGTTTCTCTGATGTGGTGACAATTTATAGAAACCTAAACTGTATCCCGAAGACCAGGACATGGTCGACCACGTGTGATTTCCCAACGAGAGAACCGTTATTTGGCTGTAGGGCACGACGGTACCGCCTTAGTACTTCACGGAAACTGGCATCTGACCTCACAGCATCCACTGGACGAGGTCAGCCTCATAGAGTACGGCTGCTTGATGTTTTCTTGGAAATGGAAGCTATTGCACGTATGGCTGGCCTGCTCGCTCTCCCGATTTGACTCCCATGGAGCGAGTCTGGGATGCACTAGGGAGACGGGTTGCACCACGACAGCATCCACCAACCACTTACCAAGACTTGCGAGCAGCTCTACAGGAAGCATGGGCGTCATCGCCTCAACATTGAGATTGAGAACCTCATTCACAGCATGACCTGTCGTTGTCAGACCTGTATTGTTGCCAGATGTGGTCACACACCACACTGAGCACGTTAACCAGTTGTCGGAACGTGTTTGCAAAGCCGTTAATTTCGAAAAAACTAAGAAAATTTTTGTCTACCGTTATGCACGTTGCAGTTATTTACGTTCTCTATTCATTACATTGTATCTACTTTACTATCACCTGCTCGTCCTGCTTCGTGGCAAAATATATGTAAACTTGCAAAATTTCCGTTTATTGTTTTAACTTTGGACACCCGTGTATATTCTCCTTCACTATTAACAACTGTCTGCCAACGCTGGGGTAACTTTTCGATTCCACGACTGTAAAAATCACGTGGTTTTAAGATAAGAACTCGTCGAGACATGTTTGGAGCGCATTTATATCCGGAAATGAAGTTCCTTGAAGGTCGTTCGATATAGTGCGCGAAAAATATGAAAATCTAAGGGTGTAAGATCAGGTGAATAAGGTGGGTGCAGAATGTCTTCCCAGCCCAACTCCTTTATAGTGTTTTAGTCAGTCAAGCAGAATGATGGTGGGCTTTGTCGTGGAGTAGCGTCAATTCACGCAGTCCTCCTGGTCGATATTCTTGGGTCGCATCTGCAACACATCTCAGCGCTCGTTGACAATAAATGTCAGCAGTGATGGTTACATCTCGAGGAAGCAATTCATAGAACGCCACATCGTCGCTGTGCCACCAGGTGCATAACATTATCTTTCGTGGATGCACGCGAGTCTTAGTACGGAGAGTTGTTCTTTGTTTTGGTTCAACCATTCGGTTTTTCCTTAAGTTACTATAAAAACGCCATTTCTCGTCACCGATAACCATCAGGATAGGAAAGGTCAGTGTTTTTTCACGAGCTAATTATATAACGAGCAAGAAGAGATGCACTTATGGCTACCCGCTCGTTTCCGTGATTTTGGCTTAGAAATTGCGGTACCCATACACACGATGTTTGAACCTTCCCCGTTGCATGTAAATGTCGCACGATGGCAGAATAATCACAGTTTATCACATTTTCCAGTTCTCGAGTACAATTCCGTGTATCATTGTGGATTAATGAGTTTTAATGAACTTCACCTAACTCTGAAGGTCCTTCTGAACGTGGAGAATCACTAATGTCAAAACGATACTTCCTAAAACAAGAAAACCATTTTATTGCCATGTTCTGTCCAATGGCATTATCCCTATACACGGTGCAAATGTTTCTGGCTGCCTCCGCTGCTGTCACCCCTCTATTGACCTCAAACAGAAGAATATTTCGGAAATATTCCGATTTCTCCACTTGGTACTCCACCTTCTATCGTCCACAGGTCCACTCACTGTCTCCAAATAAGAAAATGATAATATGTTAACTCAAACAACAAGAGTTAGCTGCATATAAAAAATGACAATAGACAAACAAACCCATAGGAACTGAAATGTCAACATTCAAAACAAAACCGCTACGAACGTAAGCACCAACCTAATACGTACTTTCAGAGTGACTTATGTCTTTGTTCTGACATATTAATGACAGGTAATCTGCGTACTGGACTTTCTTGGAGCCGGTTAATGACATTTGTGGATATTCAAATTAAATATAATGGGAGCCAGAACTGATCCCTGAGGCAGGCCATTGTTCAGGCTGTTAGCTTCTCCATTCAGAAGAACTATAAACCTTCAAGCAGAGAGCATGTTTTTGAGTTAACTTGCTAGCTTCTGAAGAAGAATTACATCAAGAAACTTGAACATCAACCATTCTCTCCATGCTGTATCGTAATCTGCTGTCAGATCGACGAAATCTGAAGCCGTTTCTAGGTCCCTTTGAAATCTAAATTCAACCAACGTTGCGAGCGCACCAGCTTGAGATTTTTTTAAAGGCACCCTGCTCGATTGGATTATTTTGTCACTGACCTCTTGGATGTGGTTGCGAATTAGCCTCTCCAGTAATTTATATGTCGTGCTAAGTAGGCATCCAGGCCGTTAATTAGCCTTATGACTTCCTTCTTTGCGTGGTTTCAAAACTGAGGTTACTTTATATTTCTCAACCATCTTTGATAGTGTTCCAGTTCGCAGTGTTTCGTTAAATAACTCTAGGACCAATTGTTTCGTTCGGGTACCTACAGGCTTAATGAACCCCGAGGAGCACTCCATCAAATCCAACAGCTTTATTTGCCTTCATACAGTTCAGAGCTGAGGTGAGTTCATGTATGTCAAAGTCACGTCCATACTGAAGGGGAGGTTCCAAACAAGATCTCTTTGCGTATAACAGTTTGTTTTCACAATTAGTCTGCATCAATTATCATGTTTAATTTTTGAAACTTTTGTTAGTCGGGCACTAACTGCGTTATTGTTTAGATGTGCGTTTCTTCTTCGTAAGTATGGATATGTACCAAGTTTCCTTATAAGTGTGACGTGTCCATTGAGCATTTAGAAATATCCCTGATATGCTATGAGATCTGAACGGATCAATTCCCATGAGCTCATGTGAAATGAAAAGCGAAGTCGTGCAACAGATAACTAATTAAATATCTGAATTAAACAATTGGACACGGGTGACCCAATTATATATGAAATATGAATACTACAACACAGTGAGGTATATTGATAAAGGTTTCCATCAAGCTACTACATGAAACTAAAGGTCACTATAACAGTCCGACTTTTTGCAATGTGCACTAATGTGACTTCAGCCTCCGTATTAACAATAGGAATGGGACAAAAATCGGTGTCCACGAGAATTGCCAATGATTACTGAATAAGCTGATGGCCTAAAGAAAAGACCCATAAAAATATGTACAAGTACCAGTTCTCTCGCCTAAGTGCATGTTGAGTAGCTGGCTGTATGGATTAATTAAAAAAACGAAACTTGGTTGTGAAACAGGTAACGTCGCGGTTCCGTCGTCTCAACGTACGCAAATGTGGCCCCTGCTTACAACTCTGCTTATATTCAGGTGCAGGGCATGACTGCAGTAGTGGCTCAGAATACAAAATTCAGCCCCGGCATCTGTGTTCAGATCTAAAACAAAGGTGCACTCTGTCCGCAGTCCAAAGACGAAGTCTTCTTCCTATGGAGATCTGAGATAACGACTCTATCACGACCTGAAACGAAGTGTCTTTCACCTCTTCTCCAAAAAAATTAGCTGGTTCTGCAGCGCCGGAATCTGGGTAGCCAACAGCAATATACTTTCCGAATTCTGACCAATGAAAAGTTTACAACATGGCAACAACTTCCCTTCTCCTAATGAAACTTCCATGGTTAAGTAATACTGCTCAATTCTTTCTTAGAGTGGAACAGAAGACGGAAATTCCCTCTCACTAAATGTTTGTTTTAATGCTTAATCCAATAGAACAGGCTGCACATCCACACCCGCAAGACTCCGCCACTGCTATGAAATTAGCTGTCATGAGCCAACCATAAGCATTGTTACAAAATTTAAGCATCAACACCTGCAGCCTCGTGTCGCCCATAGCGCTATGTCCCATGCTGAGTGCATCATGTTTTGCTCGTCCCTCTGCAGAGCTTATCCTTTCTAAAGGGCATTCTTTTAGCTCTTCACACAACGAAAGCTTGCAGCGAGCCGGGCACGCTTGGACGGACGCCCCCACAGCGACCACCTGCGGATTTTACATCTGTCGAAAAACAGCACTCTGTTACCTGACTGAGTCCTGGCTTTCAACAGAAACATTTTAATCATCTGTGTGCTGTCCTCCTCTCTGAGCTCTTGTTCATTCTCATAGCCAGCTAACCGCCCCAATTTACCGAAAAACAGTACAAGGACCTGCCTCCATACAAAATTACAGGAAACAGTAATACTTAGATTTGCAATTAATTGTATACATATTTTCTTGTAGCATTAATAATTTAACTGGATTAGGTATACTCATCTGGATAGTGATTAATTAATATGGTTACGGTACAATTTTATCAAACTGTCCCATAACATCATTCCTTCCTCGGTTTTAAAACTGATGCTTATGAACTTGTACTGGGACTTGTCTGTAGCACAAGCACATCAAAGAAATTTTTCTTTGGCATGGGATATATTTTTTTTCATATTTCTTGGGGGCACTTAGTTAACCCGTTTTGTGGCACAGATTATGGTATGGACTTGGACACCCTGCTGCCAAGAATACGACTTAACGTTCACATTCACATTTAAACACAAGCCTCCACACAATTACTCATATTCGCGGGTGTGAGGGAAAATTTTTATTTGGATTACATGTAAATAAGGGAACACCAGCTCACAACGTTCTGCTTACACTTACTGTTTACTTTTACAACAGTCTAGTGAAAAGGAACTGCCTTAAGAAACTCATACACACTCGAACGACTTGATGCTCAAACTCACTCACACTCAAAATCATTGAACAGTTACTTATTAGACATTCACACTTACTGTATTATAATCGCAAATCATTCATACTTTTATATTTTATACCTATCAATATTATTCGTCATAACAACACTATACATAAGGCACTTATAAATACATTGACGTAGTGACATTTGAACGTATATGCACATAAAATAAAACTTTGATCTTCAAAACATTATAAAATACGTCTGTGGTCTCATTTCTACCACTACCTGAAAAAATTTAAGTACAAGTTTGTAAAACATTGTCGTTAGTGTGACATCTTATCTATACAAAATAACACTGGCATGTTTAATATACATTAAAGCTATTTTCACACAAAATAACAAGGCGGTAAAATATTATGAGGTTACAGAACTATACAACTTGCTGTACTGCTGATGGTGTGTCTTAAAATGTTTTTGTCTAATAAGTCGTTCACTCGAAACTGTTTTTGAATATTTCAGAATGGACCTATGGGCCAGTTACTATAAATACATTCATACAGAAAGCCATATACACACACACACAAAATTAAATATGTTCCTGAAAAGAAAAACACCATTTGAAAACACAGAAACACACTAAATTCTTTCAGAGCAAACACCCACTCATCAACACATGGATAGCTTAGATGGAAATTTCGATACGAAAATGTCACCATTACAGACGGGTTGAGGTTGAAACAGTTTTTACCGTTCATTTCGTGGAATCGCATCACGATTTATCAACCTGTATTAAAACTTGATTTGGTTTATATGTCCCTCACCTCTCTTTTGGTCAAAGGGCTAGATATAATTATTTTTAATCTCCATAGCCTGTTTGCAATAATTTATTCTTCATGATTGCAGGATCTGACGGATGATCAGTGTCTTAATTGTATTAGTATGCCAACGTGAATGGTCTTTCTGGTTCGTTTACAAGAATGCATCAGTGAGTTGTCTAGCAATCTTTATCACCACACACAAGATAATGAAGTGAAATCGTTAATGTCTACTACATGGGTGCAATCACACTTGTGTCAGTTGAAGATCGTTTTATCTGCACACCAGTGTAAAAGTTCAAGGCGAGTGTTACATATGATATTTGTTGTTGTGACGTGGTGTCAACTTGTAGCGGCAGGATAATGAAAAAGTCTATAGTAGACGAGTGCAATCCCCACACAAATTATTCCAGATCAACCAGGAGTCTATCTGATTTTACAGCTGTGGTAAGAGTTGATGTTCAAAGTGTAGCATTTTGCCCTGTCGGCAGCTGCCAGTTTTGGATGTTTCAAGAATTACTGGGCGGTAATCTGCTGTTGTGGAGTTGTTACGGGCGATTACTGATAAGCATCGGGAGGCAAAAATCCCTACTGTATGTAACTGTGACGCCAAGTACTCGTTCTGGGTCAGAAGCCGTGAACCTGTGGTGTGGCACGCACCGTCTGGGATGGGCGTTTTTGACAACCATGTCCGAGCGGCTAGTGATTAAAAGCGTGCCTCCAGGTAGGACTCCGACTCATGATCACAACGGTAGACAACCCAAGGCCCCCACTTTCCCGCTGCTAGCAACGTGGTCAGCTGTGCCAGCAGCTTGTTCGCACTCCATTGCCCACGTTGTATCTGTCCTCAACCAGTGTTATATAACTGCATATCAGAAATACAAGATTAAACTTTACGGAATAGCTATGACTTAACATTATTTATAGATCCAGAAAAATGTTTATTCATCATGAATTAAAATTGACTGATGTTTTCACCGTTTAACTTACTATAGAGGGTGGAGAAAAATTATATCACGAAATTTTAACACTGGATAGCTGATGCCGGTAGGAACCAAAATTTCGAATGTTGTGTAGGTCGACAACACACAATTTTTAAACTACGGAAACTTGGCGCCACGCGCTCCGATCGGCCGCGGGATTGCCCTGTTGCCGGATGCTTTGGACAACGCATGACCGCGAATACTTTGCCTACCGGAGACCGCGATGTATCGAAGGCGGTCCGCACGCTCGGTGGTAGCGCGCCAGCCTTCCACTCTGGGAGCCTGGGGGCGAATCAGGCGGGGTCCCGACACATCCATTGTAGTCTCATGATAAAACGTACCGGGAACAAACCCGTCAACAACTGTTAATTCGCGTATAGAAAGTCTTTTACAAATTGTGTCAGCCCTGAAAAGAGCATTTTTTTGTAGCGAGGACATAGTTTACTTAAAGCAGGTGCTCGAACTGGCGACCCTCTGACGAGACACAAACTTGGTAACGTCGAACGGTGTTGTGCCGAACTCTTTTAAGGATTCCTGGCATTGCCCTGATGTAATTGGCGGCATGTTGAATGCGGCCCATTAATTCCTCTCGTTTCTAGGTGGTCCGCGTCCGGATAGGTGGACTAGAACCTTGAATAATCCCCACAGGAAAAAGGCCGGTGGCGTGAGATCTGGTGATCGAGGGCGCCATGTCCTACGAGCACCTCTGCCAATTACCCAGCCGTCGAAGAGTTCATTTAAATATCTGGGCACAGCATGACTGTTATGTGCGGGTGCCCCATCATACTACAAACACATGCATAGCCATATGTTCAGGGGAACATCTTCCAACGGGCCGGGTAAAGTTTCTTGCAAATAGTGAAGGTAATTTGCCCCAGTAAGTCGAGGAAGTAGACAGACTGATGGTTAACCGCAATGCCTGCCCAAATGTTGAGCGAAAATCGTTCCTGGTGTCCGTGGACGTTCTCTGGTGTGAGGATTTCCCCTTGCCCAGTAATTACCGTTTCGAGTGTTGTAAAGGCAATCCAGATGGAAGGTACACTCGTCGGTAAACAACACAATGGCAGGGAAGACGGAATCTCGTGCAACATGTCTCAGAAACCACCAGCTAAACCTTAGCCTGTGTTCATAGTCAGCTACAGGATTTAGGTCTTAGACAGGGTGGAAACTAAATGGATGCTGGCCGTCATCCCTCAAAACATCCCAGACGAGTAACCCCCATGTTGTATCCAACCGCTCGAGCACTCTTATATCAAACGTACTTTGTAAACCTGAGCTAAACTGCGGTAGTTTTCCTAAAGAATTTTTTTTTGGAAATGGAAGAGAAATTCCTCTAGAGACCACATAGCTAATTAATTTCGCCTTTTGTCCATGGAGATGTTTGAAAACACTGCATCCTGTAAACTCCAGTCAGAACATACTTCTCCAAGTACAGCAGATGATTCTGTCTTGGTTTGAATCTACAAACTGGAAGCAGATGAGATATAATATACTTAAGATAGCTAGTCCTAACTGTTTTGATTATGCTACACATTTCCTGCGATGTAAGGAAAGTTATTGACTTCTTGGTTACTGGATTGAGTTACTTCTACTTTACTACACTCTTTAACGTTGCCAGGGAGCTTGCCCGCGCTTTTATCTTGTGCATTCCAGTTCACAGCACCGTAATCGATAGTCTAGATTACATAGAATAGTACCAGAATATTTGAAAATTAGCTGGTGTGTTCATCTCGACCGAACAGTAACTTAAAAGTCATAAACTGTGAAGATTGTTGAGAATTCCCCATTTATTTCATTTTACTGCTGTGCGGAGCCCGTCAACTTCTGTTTGCTCTTCTCATAACGCCTAAAGCAAACAGCCGATCTTTCATTTCGCCAGAAACAACTAATAGGAACCTAGTTTTATAAATCAGATATGTTTCATTTTTTCTTAGTATCTGTGGAAAGAATGTTGATTGCGGAATTTCGTGACTAATTTTAACGGCAAACTTCATATGTGAGTTTGTTAACCGAGAAAGTTATTAGTAGGATTTCAGTCAGCTAGCCTAAAGGATCGTATAAACTTTGTAAATTACCCTTAGTACCATGATTCAAATTGGGAGGGGGAGGGGGGAGGGGACTCGTTTGAAGACTCTGTGTTGTAAAATTCCCCCAATATATTGTAAGGTATGACGTTAAATAGTGGAGTATACAAAACAATAGAGGTTTGACACTCCGTGTGTAAGCACATAATTTCATTAAAATGCCAGTATTCCTTTATGTAAGACTATTTGAATTCCTTTTGTTAAAACGGACCTTCTGTCTTCCCAGTCTTCACTTCCGCAGCTGGAATTAATGCATGCATATCTAGAGTATTCCAATTTTCCTACCAGAAACATGCACGAGAGATCCTAAGATCAAGCACTGTTGCCAGTTGAGGCTATCAGTAGATTGGGTTTCACTAGGCATGGCCTGCACCTCTGTAGGTATGGGAAGTGGAGGCAGGCAAAGCTTATAGCTGACAGTGTAGTGGATGATGGTGGGATCACTCATGGAAAAATTCCTGTAGTAGCTGGTGTTAGAGCTGCAAAGTCAGCTGATGGGTATACATGCTTAAAGTAAGTCCCTCTAACTAAGGAATGACCTTCAGAGGACATCATGTTTTCAAGTAGAAAAGGATTAGAATATATAAGAGGTATTAGAGATAAAGTTAGTGAACTGCTTGTAGATGTTGACTCTGAAATTATTGGTATATCAGAGCACCATGTAAATAATTTGACAATTCAGAGGCTTTCTTTACCAGGATACAGATTAGCTGGCTGTTTTTGAAGGAGTTCTTTGCGGGTTGGGCGAGTGACCATGTATGTAAAAAACAATATTCGATTTTGTCCATAGACGTATCATGGCACTACACTGAACAGATATTTGAATGTTGTAAAGAGGCAGTTGAATTTAGTGACACTAAACTTCTAATTGTTGTTGCGTTATAGGTCCCCTAACTCTGACTTCAGAGCATTTCTGCTCAAGCTAGAGAGGGTTCTTGATTCACTTTATAAGAAGTACCAGAAATTAGTTATATGTGGTGACTTCAATATAAATTTTGTAAATGATGGTACAAGAAAAAGGATGTTGGTAGATCTCCTAAACTCATATGATCTGATGCAGACTGTGTTTTTACCAACTAGGGTGCAGGGTAACAGCAGTACTGCCATAGACAATATTTTCATTCGTTCTTAATTATTAGATGGGCATTCTGTTAGTAAAAGGATGAATGGCATCTCAGACCACGTTGCACTAATTTTAACAGTAAAAGGCTTTTGTACTCAAGCAAATGTCACATATAATTACAAACTATCTAGGAAAGTTATTCCAACTGCAATAAAGGTTTTTTTTAAACCACGTCAACGAACAAGAGTGTCAGGATGTTTATAGTGCCGATAACATAGATGCCAAATATAATGCTTTCCTTAACACATTTCTCGTGCTCTTTGAGAGTTGTTTTCCATTAGTACGTTCTAAACGGGGTACCAGTCGTAAAAGGCAGCCGGGTGGCTCACTAGTGGGACAAGGATATCATGTAGAACAAAGCGCGAATTATATCAAAATGTTAGAAGTAGTCACAATCGAGCTACAGTAGCCCATTACAAACAGCACTGTAAGGTACCTAAAAATGTTATTAGGAAGGCAAGGAGTATGTGGTATGCAAATAGAATAGCTATTTCACAGTTGTGAAGGAAGTGTCTGCTCAGCAGCACAAGGTCGACGATGTAGAGTACGAAGTAAAAATACTTCTGTTACTGATAAATCAGATATATGTACAGTATTTAACAATCATTTTCTGAGCATTGCTGGTGTATTAAATAAAAATTTATTTCCTACAGGGAATCATATAATTCTCTTGGCAAATGCCTTTCCGAGATTGAGGTTTGAAATACTTTTCTGTGATACAAACAAGGGGGAGATTGTGTAAATAATTAAATCACTGAAGACTAAGGATTCTCAGGGATATGATAGCAGAATATTAAAGTACTCTACTGCACGTTTACCCCTGTATTTAGCCATATTTGTAATTTTTCCTTTAGGAATGGTCAGTTTCCAGAATGATTAAAGTACTCAGTAGTAAAGACACTTTATAAAAAGGGAGAAAGGGATAATGTAGAGAATTTTAGACCTATTTCTATGCCATCAGTGTTTGCTAAACTTTTGTGTATGTAAGGATAATTGATCATTTTATACCACACGATTTGCTACCAAATGTACGATTGACAATGCTATATTCTCTTTTCTCTGCGAGGCACTGGATGGCTTAAACAAAAGGTTTCGAACGCTAGGCATAGTTTTTGATTTAACTAAGGCGTTTTGTTGTATTGATCACAACATATTGCACCATAACTTGGACCATTACGGAATACGGGGAGTAGCTCACAGTTGGTTCACCTCCTACTTTAGCAATAGACAGCAAAAGGTCATAACTCACAGTGTTGAGAATGGCTGTGATGTGGGGTCTGAGTGTGGTACAGTCACTAGCTTGGTAGTAAAGGATGTTGTGTGCAACATTGGCTCGGTCTCAAATAGTGCAGTTCATGACATAAATTCACGGCTTGTAGAAAATAAACTAGTGCTAAATCACAGTAAGACTCAGTTTTTATAGTTTCTAACACACAATTCAACAAAACTTTACGTTTTAATTTCACAGAATGGGCATATGATTAGTGAAGCTGAACAGTTCAAATTTATATGTGTTCAGGTAGACTGTAAACTGTCGTGGAAAGCCCACGTTCAGGATCTTGCCCAAAGACTTAATGGTGCCATTTTTACAATTCAAAAGGTATCTGAAGTGAGTGATCTACACAAAAATTTGTCTACTTTGCTTGTTTTCATTCGCTTATGTCGTACGGTATTACATGTATATTTTGGGGTAACTCTTCCCATCCCAAAAGGATATTTTTGGCTCAGATACGGGCGGCTCGGGCAATAAGTGGTGTAAGTTCACGAACCTCTTGTCGACCCCTGTTCACGAGTCTAGCTATTTTGACATTGGCTTCTCAGTATATATATTCCTTACTGTCATTTCTTGTTAACAATATTAGCTTATTCCCAAGAATATGCAGCTTTCACTCAGTTAATACTCGGCAGAAATCAAACCTGCATTTGGATCGAACTTTCTTAACTCTTTTGCAGAAAGGTGTGGTGTGCAGTACACTGCTGCATCCATTTTCAATAAGCTACCAGTAGAATTGAAAAATCTTAGCAGCGATTCACGGGCTTTCAAATCGAAACTGAAGAGTTTCCTCATGGTTCAATCCTTCTATTCTATTGAGGAGTTACTTGAAAAATTAAGCTGATTCTTGTTTTGTTGTTGATTGCGTTTTCCTTAAACTTGTGCACTGAATTTTTTCGGGTTCATAAACATTTTATTTTTATCTGTTATTACTTTTTATGTTGTAATTTTATGTAGTGACACGTTCCATGATCTTCGAGATTTGCTCCTCAATTTGATCCTGCGGAAATTGACATGTAAATAAAATAAATAAACAAAATCGCTTTAAATATGAGCTTACATAGTGCACTTTACTTACAATTTGTCTACTACTTGAAAATGACTCCTCATTTGTTTTTCTTTCTATCTTGGGAATCTATACACGACATTTAGGAGTAAAATACTTAACATCTAACTCCGAATGAATTCTTTATTTAGGCTAAAGGAAGTGTTTTGGTCAATGATTACATATATTAATATGGAATGAATAATAAGTAGCTTCCAGATATTTTCATTCTATCTTCATGCGGAATTTCACTTTATAAAGTTTTGCGCGTTGTGTTGAATAGTGTTCACAGAAGAAATCGTTTTAATTGATTATATTTCAAAATATCACTGCCAGAAATTTTCTAATGCAAATGTAACAGTTGTTTGTGAAACAGAATGAAAGAATGGTAGAACAGCGGCGAGCAAAATGGCATTACATTAAATGGACTACTCAAATGGTTCAAATGGCTCTGAGCACTATGGGACTCAACTGCTGTGGTCATAAGTCCCCTAGAACTACTTAAACCTAACTAACCTAAGGACATCACATACATCCATGCCCGAGGCATAAATGGACTACTCAACACGAACTGGAATTTCTGCAACTTAACATTATTTTATACGTGCTTTAATAAGTCGAATTTAATGTAACGACGATGGAAGACGTTATTATTGGAAAAGATAACTCTTACGTTAATAGAGCCTCTCGTCGCTTCTTGGGAAAAAGACGCCATATTTACAGAGAAAAACGAACAAAATGGTTTTTGTTTCAATAATGATGTTTATCAATAACTGATTTTTCGCTTATTAGGACATTAGCAGATAAAAACTGGCAACGTTTTTCTGGCAGTGGCCTAATAAACCGAGAACTCATTAGAATTCTATTTGTAAGTTTTTCATCCCAAAATAAGATAAATGTACATTAGTACAGAGTTTGTAAGGCTCAATGCAATGTTCCTTCAGACATTGCCGACATTATATAGCCGTATTAAATCAGGAAATGTATTCGCAGACCGCGAACATGGTACCACCACAGCTATATAATTTACAGGAAACAAAATTTGTGCCGGACCGGGACTCGATCTCGGAATTCCTGCTTTACACGAGCGGTCACCTTAACCGTTTATATTTTTTTTTTCATTTTGTTCGTTATTCTTTGTTGTAGTTGGTCGTAGCTGACGTCATATGATATCCGTTAAAGTTCGTTGTTCATCCTTTCACACAGTTTTTTTTTTATTACAAAGACCAGCCAGTTATCTGACCGTTCGGCTATTCAAACACGATTCGGGGACAACCCCAAACTTCCATATGTCCCAGTGTCTGCTAACCATAGGGCTCACACAATTATGTAAATACCCTCACAGGGAGCGACTTATTTAGTTTTCTCGTCAGACGTCCTTGGCTTTGTCATGAAATATGTTAGTCCAGTGTCTGTATTTGACAGTGTCCGAGAAGCTCGACGCAGTGCTTCTTTGGACACGAATGCATATCCGGAAGGAAACTCTGAACGAACTTTACTGAAACTGTAAAATACAGGCACTGTAGCAATGTATTTCATGCCTAAGCCAAGGCAGTCTGACGAGAAAACCAAGTAAGTCTTTCTCTCTGTGGGAATCACATAATTGTGCGAGCAGTATGGGTGGTAGACATTGCGACATATGTAAGTGTTCGGGTAGCCGAAGTGATTAAGACGGCCGCTTGCATAAAGCGGGAAATCCGGGTTTGAGTCCCAGTCGGGCATAAATTTCCGTTTGTTTCGAGTAAACTGTGTAACTTTGATTGTACCATATTCCCAGTTTTCGAATACATTTCCTGAAGATGAAAGTAACTAATCCCTACATAGGCACAATGCCATCCATCAATATTTATCTCTGCATGTATAATCTGCAACTTACCGTGATGTGTATGATGAAGGCTACTTTTAATTCTGCCGTATAAGTGAACGACTCACCTCCAACTGTTTGTATGCCTGTGTACGAACTGTAATGAATCTAAATGTATCTTCACGCCATCTGCGGTGTAGACGCAGTGTAACGTCGATATCTTTGATCGGCCGAAATTAGGTTATCATTTTTTTCCGCTTCACGTAACGCTGTGTCATTCGTCTTACACTACCATCACTCATTTCACACTCGACGCACTTTATCTCTACAGGAAATTCGAAAAAAATATTATGGCATCCCAAATTGTCGTACCAGAATAGGTGATCCGAATTCTGCAAGGAACGGGATACAATTCCCGCGTCTTTTAAACGTTGTGAGAAAGAGCGCGCGTTGGCTGCTCAAGCCTGTGAAATAAATTGGCGGTCTTGTGAACGGAGGCAGGCAGATGCGGCAAAACAAAGCGAGGTCCACAACCTCCAGCCGGCCGCGGCAAGGCCATGCACCCGGCCCTCCGCTACGCTGAAAAACCCGCCACCGCCACCTTAATCGGATCCTGGTGGCAACTCTGTTTTTACGGCTGGAATCTCTGTCGCAGAAAGTGGAATAAATCGGATTTATCACACGCCTCTACGAAGATGTCGAGATCCCGTGTGTTTCTTTTTTCTTCTGTTATATCCAAGCTTGTCTGAGCAAATCATTAGATTATACTCTCCGCTAACGTAATAATACCCCGTTAGTGAGATAATTATTTTGACTTGAGAGTTTCTCGATTCTGATTTGGAAAATAATTTAACGAAGACAGAAAAGGAACTGTCGGATAGTAGAACACGACGTGTGTCGTATTTAGGTAAATAATGATTTATGTGTAAATATATCCTGGACTGAGATCCAAATCGGATACTTCCCTCACACAACAGTGTAGTTAAAATTACACGCACGGTATTAAATCGTCCTGCACGATTACACTCCAGGGAGCTTTTCTTCTCAGTCATCCATGTGATTTTATCATTCACCACTGTGTAAAATGAGGATTTCCATTTCCTCGTAGTAAAAAAAAAAAAAAATGTTCAAATGACTCTGAGCACTATGGGACTTAACTTCTGAGGTCATCAGTCCCCTATAACTTAGAAATACTTTAACCTAACTAACCTAAGGACATCACACATCCATGCCCGAGGCAGGATTGGCTGCGCCTAGAACCGCTCGTCCACTCCGGCCGGCCCTCGTAGTAAAAAATAGATTCCTGCGCACTGAGCTATATCTCCAAAAAGTACTGCACTTCTTCCTCAGCGGGATGTCTTTTGCACCGAAAACATTTCTTAATATTCTCGAAAAAAGTCCAGGGCTTTAAGGGATACTGGCAACATACTGCCAGCACTCAGTAGTGATCAGAAAGCCGTTTTGGTACGAGTAATTTTAAGTCGAGAATTATCGCTTTCTCTGCAGAATGTAATTAGCACGCTTTCGAAGAAAACATGAGTGAATGAATGTGAAAATTACGCTCAGTCAATCCGACAGAATCAACAAAAGAATACTTTATCGAATAATGGAAGGTAGAATTGAACGTAGATTAAAAGAGGATCGTTTTGGTTTTAAGAGAGGCAGGGACACTCTGCAAGAAATTTTATGAATTCTATTAATTATAGAGGGTTTAGAGAAAACGTGGAAACATAGACGATTCGAAAATTTTCCGCCGGATATGCAGTTTACACTCTTCTCGGGTGTTCAGCCGGGTACAATTATTGGATCTGCATGTATTTTCGGCAACGAGATTTTTCGCCATCTCCTGGTCACCTGAAGATGCCATAAAGTCTTGCTGTCGAAAATTCCTTCAGAATCAATGACTACGCCTGGCTGGATGACCGGGTTGAATTTAAGCAATGATTCATTGCATTCGAAGATTTGAAGAAGACTTTTGATGATGAATGGAATATTTCTCCCATTGTTAGGCAGTGTATCAACTACAGGGATAGAAGGGCAAGCCATTCTGTGCAGAACAATTTGGAGTGGTCAGCGCAGACGAATTGATAACAAGACTGTACTGTCAAATATGGGAAGGCTAAACCGAAGATAATGTTGAATACCTAGGTTTCCTGGACCCTGACGTCACAGTATTGGAAGTTACTCTCACCGTGCCCGTTTATGTAACGCGAACAGACAGCTGATGGCGTGACTGGCTGCCATCAATTATGCAATTAGAAGTGCTCTGCTGTGAACTCAAACGTCGGACTCCATCAGTCTCCACCACAGTGGAGAGCTGCTTTAGAAGTTCGTGTTCCGGTTGAGAAAGAAAGGCAAGAGTAATCCCGCTTGTACTGCCTCTGAAGCCAGAGTCTTTCGTGCCTGGAAAATTTCGCTACTAATCCGCAAAAAGTTACATTTTCTCTGCTAATGGCATAACTGTTTTGTTGTCAAAAGTCTCGCACTGTAAGCCGGCAGAAACGTCACATCCAATACGCTATCTGCTCCCTATTCGCAAAAAAAAAAAAAAAAAAAGGTCGCTAGTCTGTGGTCCTTTTAACAGCTTGCGTGGTTTCCTTTAGCCATGGGAAAAGAATTAAGAGAACAAAGTAACGTTCTCTGGCGTCATCCAGCTGGTCACTTGCCAAGCTACAATATTTCGGTCTGTTTCTGTGTATTTTAGGACAGCTAAGAGATGTCTATCTTGTTGAATGTTTCTTTGACACAGGGCCGATTGCCGCCCTCTGCTTCGCGGAATTCCTGCAGATCTAAAGCTTTCAGGGCACCTCTTTCTAACAGGGCACAGTCCATAAAAGCATAGTTCCCCAGCTAGACATCGCCTTTAATGTGTCTGCCGCCTTCACCCATATTGCTCCAGGGTCACTGGCACCGCACCGCTGAGCTTGTGTGTGGTCCTTCACATACACGCAGACAAAGCAGACGACCCCAGATGCCTCTACCTGTCTTTAACACCTGCAAGCTCGCAGAAGACCTCATCCCTTACCTGTAGGAGTTCTGTTTCGTTTGTGTTTCACTCTGAATGTCCTGTCTCACGAACTGCCGTAGGCCAAAGCTTGAAAGTTTACTCGAAGACATGTACTAGGTTAGCTGTAGCAAAATAATCGCCTCATACAATCACTGTCAGAGCTTTATCCAACACAAAAAATATGTTTGCACGATCTGCGTTAGATTAATTACATCAAATGGAATCCACATATGAAAATGAAGTAAAAGTGAAATGGCTTGAACCTTTTCAAATGATTGGAACGACCTACCAACACTTCAACTCCTTGACGACAAAAATCTGCTCCTTGGTCACGCAGTTGTTTGAGAACCACTGTGCAAATCGGTTCATGTTTGGAAAATTTCTTTCTCCCTGACGTTGTTTCAGCTTGCAGATATAATGGAAATTACATAGTGCAAGATCTGGACTTACCAATTAGCGTCACCTATCTCTGTGCGTTCTAGGTAACATTGTTGGAAACATTTCTCTGCCGCTGAAGTGCGGCAGCATTTTTTACATATACCATCACAATTTCACTGTGAATGTGTGTGTAGTTTAGATGCTTTGCGTCTCCTACTTCAGCTTTGGAAAATGTTTTTAGTTGACGTTCCACTTCAATAGCACAATGTGATGCATCTATTATCCCTATTGCAGCAGAACTGTATTTACAGGAAATACAGAACGTGTAATATCTTCTGACAAACCGACACTCTTATTGTGCCGTGGTCATATATTGGGATGAAATGGACAGCTTACTTTCTCGAGTCCCTAAATACTTCATTTGCATATAGAAGGGGCAATGATAGAAGTAAAGGTCTAGTTTGATATGATAGTTGCAACGGACCTGAACTCAGTATGCTTTTATTCCATGATGATATAGCAGTCATTGACGAAAGTGAATACGAATTGATTTTGGTACCTAGTAAAGTGGAACGTATGATAGCTAGGAAGACAGATGAAAAACATAGTAGCAAACAATGCACTAGACAAAAGGGCTTTGGAAATTTGAAACTGTTTATATTACTTAATCTGACTGCGTTTTAGAAGAAACATGTCTGGTTTTGAATTGAATTTAGCTACAAATGTAAGTTGCAGATCCTGCGACATACAAACAACCTTGTTATAATCAAACATCTTTAAGTGTGTTCCTCTTCATATCTGTATGAAAATTTGTCAATAACTTTATTGAAAATAGGAAATATCTATAATCAGTTCCTTTTATTATTGTCATTCGGATTTCACTGCAGCTGTGATACCAACTATTACCAACCACATTTCAACTTTTACCGGACACCTTTTGCCTGATTGCATCATGTTGGTCATTCACTGAAAAATAAACTTGTCGACTCCTTCATAATCACACGTTAGTTCTCTCTTATAGTCTCCATATACTGTGTTCCCATTAGTAATTAACCCAGTAACTATCCACTAATATCGATTTGACCACTCACAATCCGCCGCAGTCAGTTGTTTGGCGGTATCTGCTGCCGTCCATCGCCCTTGCCTCCCCTGTCCAGTCTCTGCTGCCTTCTGCTCGTGTCTGGTCGTATCCGACCTGCTTTGTGTCATCCCTGAGTATATGTATCTTACGTGTGACGTTACTGATAGCGTCCTGACGCTGTCCACGCCACATCTTGCACTTTCTTTCACCTGACTCAACGACTTGTCGACAATTGTCTTTTCGGAGTGGTGCGTTGCTGTAGATCAATTTCTACTTCGTATGGTAGTTGGGTTCAGATTTGTTTTACCTAACACTTCGGATAAACAAAATTCTGTTGTTTTTCAATGCATAAAAACGTAATGAGACATCAGAATTTACTGCAGATACCGTCACGTTACATTCCTTCCTCCTCACAATAAGAAAATGAAGTTCTTTGTCTTTTAATTTGACATAATATCTCAAAGAACATGAAATTTTAATAAACTTTCACTTCGACAAGAAATTTTTTGATTAAACCCTAACCACTAAATGTACTTCCCTGACACATTCTAGCGAGTAACGGTTCTGGGTTCCTACTTGACCAGCCTAAGTAGTTCGTCTCCTATACAATAATGCCTTATAATTATAGAATTACGAACTCACAATTTTCAAATGTAGCTGGCTTTACAGACAAAGCCTAAAACTTTTACCTCGTAGAAGCTTTAAAAAACTCTACGTTTCAGCTTCAAGCTGCTGCTGCGGGCCTCGACCCTGAGAATTCTATGTGACAGGCATTCCTTGTCCATGCTTCCTTCTGTACAATATTCGTTTTATACCTTGGCTATGAGCAAGCGTATATCGTTCCATCGTTCATTTATTACATGTATTTCAAAAGAAAATTTAAATTAGTACTACGTTCACCTTATGCATTACTATATATTATGTAATACTTATTCATACGCTGCTGCTACGTTCGCAGGTTCGAATCCTGCCTCGGGCTTGGGTGTGTGTGTTGTCCTTAGGTTAGTTAGGTTCATGTAGTTCTAAGTCTAGGGGACTGATGACCTCAGATGTTAAGTCCCATAGTGCTCAGAGCCATTTGAACCATTTTTGAACTTATTCATAATCAAAATTCAGGACTGAGGTACACACAAAACACCAGTTATTCGTTTCAGTCATTAAGTAGTCCTGCCAGAGAGCAGAAAATCGAACCATCAACACAAAAAGGATATCTGACTGGAGGTCGCAGATCTCAACCACAGGATAACTGCATCTCCAACTCTCTGTCTGTCTAATCATAAGACGATGACTGCTTCTCTTCAAGCAACATCTCCCGTTCTATTGTGTCCATTGAGGCGTGTATTAGCTATGTACGGAGTTCGTACGAACTCCTAGTTTTGCATTTCATTGTTCTTTTCCTCTCACCTTATACTGTCAGTCACCTTGCTAACATCCTCAAAAAATCAAGTTATTGGTTTCTTCAACCGGATATTTGTTATGAACCCTAGTTCCATTCTGGTATCTTCTTTGTTTGCAATCCCTTTTCTGCATCAGAGTGTTTGGCTTTCAATCTATTCCATTCTTCATACAACTGTTCCACTTCCATCCTTTCCTGCTCATACTTCTTGATCATATTTTGTAACTCTATTTTCAAACTATTACACTTATCTTAGAATTTCAGTAAATTATACAAATTATTGTAGGCACAGGGCTCTGTTCCTTCTCCTACGACTTCTTCTGCTTCCCTATCCTCCCAATCACTTTCCATATCTGCATCATCAGTTATTACTGCCAAACTTTCTTCTATCTACTGGGTGTTTTTAAAGTTCGCTTTTTACTATTGCAAAACTACTTCTTCGTGAATTGATGCCTTCCCCATATGTTCCCATACATTTTCAAGATCTACTTCAACAGTTCTCAAAAAGGCCGATTCCGTACTCCTCTTCCGGCTTTCTTCAGATCATAATACTACCTTCTGATCTCAAATCCCTGATTCCGTATTTCCATTAGTTAAACCTACGATTCCCATATTTTTCTCCCAATAATCGGTAACATCCGCAATAAGGCCTTCCACTACCAATAAATTTAATTTCAAGTCCGTCGGCCTGTTCACATACTTCAATACCTTCCTCCAGATCTGCACCTTTCAATTTTACTTTCTGAATGGGTACTATCTTACACGACTTAAGAGCTTAATACTTACTCAAAGTATACCTTGAAATCACTGTACCATCACTTATAGTGTGTACAACGTTACCATTTCGACTTCACCAAATTTTGCGCAAATCTCTGGACAGAGAACGGATTCCTTCCAAGGAATCTTGACAAATATCTTCCCTATTTCCCTTAATTACAAAAAACTTTCTTTCTCTTCTTCTACGTTGTTTGAATCTCCCTGAATCCTATGTAAACTTCTTTTCGCCATCTTTCGTCTTTAGAAGTTCATTTTCCATCACATAGTCCATCATTTCCACATCTGTAAGTCCATTTGATCCCGTTGCTATCCTATTCAGCGACTGATCTGTTCTCTTCTTTCCATGTCTCTGTGTATCTTCAACTGTTTCCATATAGCCATTCCCAGCCCACAGATAATTCGTTTTATTAATCCCTATCTTGTTCGTATCCTCCGATCACTTTTCTAAATATGGTCATTGCTCTTCCTCTGTATGTTATTCTCTGGCGAATCTCGACGTGTCCATGACTGAGGTTGGTTGTTATAATATCTTTTGCCTTCTCGAGATTCGTTTCTATTCCCTTGCCATTTATTTCCAAATCTATTCAATTGAATCTTTGAGTCCCTATTGACTTGATTCCATGGTTGAAAATTCCTTTGGTGTTACTCAAAACGTCTTCCCGGCGCAAAGCTTTCCCTTTTATCATTGTAACTGACGCAACTCATTATCTCGTATGGTGTTACATTTTGGAGCAGCTCTGTGCATTCACCGAGACTATTCTTAGTCCAGAGAAGGGCGGCGAGACCGATCTGTGGTGCCAGTTCGTGAAATTCGTGTAGGCCGTTGTTCAGATGTCTGGCAGTTCGATTCAATCCTCCCTGTTCGTGTATTCTATCACGGCATTCGTTGTTGACAATATTGATTCATGCAGAATAAATTGAAACAGTTATTCAGTGAACAGTAGATAGAAAAAGTTATATGCAGTTGGATAACACTTCCTTGTGCAGAAAAGTGTGCACTATTCAGCAGCTTTCATTTTCAACAGGCTTTCAGCAAAACTGAAAAAAACTGTGTTATAAGCTCCAATTATTCAAATTTAAGTTGAAAGGTTTCCTAGTGGAGCACTCCCATTCTGTACGGGAGTTGCTCACACTAATTGAGAAATGTTCCATGCAATGTACTTATTCCTATACTCCCCCGTTACTTTCTCGTATTTTATTAATAATTTAATTTTGATATTCCGTTAACTATCTACTGGCCCGTTCCACAAATAAGTATGTTTGGATCGCATTGTCCTACGGACCAGGCATAAATTAAACGATTAGATGCTTTTGAAATGTAGCGTTCCAGAAAGGTATAGAAGATCGGATGAATTGGTCGATCATGGAATGAAGACATCCTGCAACAGTTCAACGAGAAGAGGTGCCTAATAAAAAACATAATGAGTTGAAGACAGAATGGTTGAGCACATATCAGTATTTGAGCCGTTGTCGAAGAATCGCAGGAGCAGGCCTACCGTTTATGTTGTGGGATGCACTAGTAAGAAAATTAAAATATTTAACGTGGGTGACCTTACTGGACACATCGTGCCTTCCATGAAATCCAGTTGTCGTTGGGGTTGAGCAGATGAGATCATAAAGCCAGACTGGAGAGACGCGTACCTTGTAATGGGGAGGGGTTTATTCTGGGCGAGTAGAGGAATCGTGCAGTAGTAGTGTAGGTCCAGACGATCGCGGAGACAAGTCTGGTGCACTCAAACGAACAGAGCACCATCACCTCTGATGCACAAGACCTCTTCAGTTAATGAGGCGCCTCTGGTATATGCAAGGCCAGTGATACGTCGGCACAGAAACCACAGAACAAACTGCAAAGTAATCCGGCGACAGTCCTTGAACTTCCTCAGGGTAAAATGTGCGTAGGTTTTGTATTCACAACACTCCGTGCGCCCGTGTTTGAGTTAAGCCCGAAGCGTGGGCACTGTGACGCATTCAAACTGAGTGCCCCTTCCTGAGCCACCCAAGCACCTCTTCTTCAAACTCAGGTGTCCCAGCACTGAACAGTCCTCTACAGACGAGCAGATGACAGAGACCTTGTTTCCCAAAACGTTTCATGTAGTCGCACGATATGCGGAAACTACAAGTAACTGACTTTTCCTCCATTACATGTTACCACGCAGCTAAACTCAGAAAAATCCTAGACATAAGAGGGTCGTATTGAAAGTTATGAAAAATTTTTGGAAATTTGTGGTAAGGTCTTACGGGACCAAACTGCTGCGGTCGTAGGTCCTTAAGCTTATGCACTACTTAATCTAATTTAAACTAACTTACGCTAAGGACAACACACACACCCATGCCAGAGGGAGGACTCGAACCTCCGGCGGGGGGAGCCGCGCGGACCGTGAGAAGGGGCCTTAGACCGCGCGGCCACCCCGCGTGGCCAAAGTTACGAGCTGTCCATGCTTATGAAGACTAATTTTTATATTTTAGGCAAACCATGCACATCATTTCAATCTGGAGGTGCTTCTATAACTCTTGAAAATATCCTCAATTTCTTTGCACACATTTTTCCCACCATTCAGTATGTCTCGAAATTGCAATGCGGTAGAAGTCCATTTCGCCTGCACGATGATACAGACGCACAATAATCTCCTCTAGCGTCTTTTCGCGTTGAAGGAAGAGAGGAGGATTAGTGTTTAACGTCTACAACGAGATCATTAGAGACAAAGCACGGATTAGCAAAGGATGAGGAAGGAAAAAGGCCGTGCCATTTCAAAGGAACCATGCCCCGTAGCACTCACCTCGCAGCTGTTTTCACAGAACGGAATTGTTGTAATTTTTTTTTATTTTAACTGTCTCAGTTCCAAATTGTCACAAATGATTACTAGTTTCGTTCTCGTAACGATCATCTTCAAATCTTTTACAAAAAAGTTTAACTTTTCATAAGTCTTGATTAATCAGTTTAGCCTCTCATGATAATGTATATTACCGAAATTGAAGGGTGGCAATTTAGGACTGCGGGGAGGCTGCTGAAGTCTTTCCAGTCGAAATGTCTTAATTTTTCTACAGTGACACTGGCAGTGTGAGGCTGCACACTTTCGTGTTCCAGGATGACCTTCCCATGGCGTTTATCGTCCTATGCATGACGGAGCTTCAAAAGTGGATGTAGCAGACATCAGTCATTTTCCGTTCAAGTTCAAGAAAATCAACAAGATAGCAATCTTCTACATGCCAGACGACGCTGTTCATGATTTTTCCAGTATATTGCACTGTCCTTGCTTTCTTTTCCGATGGCGAATCCAAACGGTGCCATCCCTTAAAATGGCGTATTGTTGCAGACTTATGATTGAATTAGCTGTCATTGCCTATCACACTACTTATGAAAAATCGTATTCTTCATTTTCTAATCTATGAAGAAGCCTTTCGGTGAGGATCTTCTCTGAACTTCGTGGTCT
This sequence comes from Schistocerca serialis cubense, assembly GCF_023864345.2. Taxonomy (NCBI): domain Eukaryota; kingdom Metazoa; phylum Arthropoda; class Insecta; order Orthoptera; family Acrididae; genus Schistocerca; species Schistocerca serialis. Next base: position 388,731,969 of record NC_064640.1, read on the forward strand.
CGGTAAATATGCGTGAGCTCTAATGGGTACAAGCTTTTCCTGCTCTGCGTTATGTTTCATTACAAGTTTTGTTGGGATTTCATTCACTGTGACAAGTAGGTCTTTGCTAACGTCTTCTTTGTCATGTTTCGTTAATCTTCGTGGCAGTTTTGTGGAAGTTAGTGAAGTCCTGCAAAATGCTCCGTAGGTACGTGTATATCAACGTGACCCTGATCCAAACGGACGGCAGGTAAATGCACACATCAGCCCAAACAAAGGACATTTGCAATATTTATCTAAGAAAGAGTTTCATGTGGTATACTACTGCGTTCTACTCTTCTGAGTTTTGCGTGATTACCGTACTGTGAAGAGTTGTAACAAAAGATTTCTGACATAGAAATAAAGCATTCGTGGATACATGTACTTATTATACATTTTCTTTTTTTGTGTTTTAAGAATGTGTGAGCATATCTTTTTGCTACATTCTATGTAAGTGCCTCTCGATAATCGTCGATGAAACTTCTGTTTGACAGTGTATTATTCTCCATTTCTAATCTTTTACAGGAATTGGCTGAGGCGGAAACAAACAGGAGGTGGCTAACATCACTAGAGGACAGCAATGAACCTGCAAATGGAGTTCATAAGCGACCAAAAGTAATTGAAAATCTCATCTTTAATCTGACTCCCCATAACGCCAGATTTATGTGGCAATTCCACCTTAAATCGATGCAGATTGATGCTCCTGCGTATTTAACAGTCATAATTGGTTATAATAATTGGCAAATAGTGCTGTAACCAACCAATATTAGGTCTTATTGCGTATTTAAGTGCATCGCAGTATGTTTTCTTATGTTGAGCGTCTTTATCCTAGTATTTAGGTTTACTAGTATTCCTCAACAATTTTGTACTGATGCTGTCTGCAGCACACAATTGTGTTGCCCGTGAATAATCTGTCTTACAACTGCATTCAGTTTAATTTAACTTACATTACGTCAGTAAGTTATGAGTCATATAGAGGAGAATCGTGAAGGATAGCTGGTTATCTATAAGAGATAATGTCATCGATATAATCTTAGCAGGTGAGCAAACACATAAATAAACCATGGAAAGTTTGCTTTACAGAATTTCTCGTACGTGACTTCTATCAAAATTTTTGAAAAGATACTTAACATGTGTACACCTACAGTTTCCACAATTCTTTTATTCGCCACTGATTGTACTGCATTCAGAACTCTATTTTTCAAAGTAATACCCACTCAATAAACAATGTCAGAGCTGTACCCATGTTATCTATGACATGATTTACCTATATCATGAACAGTAGTGATTCTAGCACAGTTCCTTGAGATACACTAGACACTTTCCGTTTTCTGCTATTTCTTTTACGATCCCCCGCCCCGTTGAGAACAACAAATTGAATTCCATTTGCTAAGAAATCTTCGATTTACGTTATATACCACTTTGGTAAACAGTTGTCTACATCTACATCCATACTCCACAAGCCACCTGACGGTGTGTGGCGGAGGGTACCTTCAGTACCTCTATCGGTTCTCCCTTCTATTCCAGTCTCGTATTGTTCGTGGAAAGAAGGATTGCCGGTAAGCCTCTGTGTGGGCTCTAATGTCTCTGATTTTATCCTCATGGTCTCTTCACGAGATATACGCAGGAGGGAGCAATATACTTCTAGACTCCTCAGTGAAGGTATGTTCTCGAAACTTCAACAAAACCCGTACCGAGCTACTGAACATCTCTCCTGCAGTGTCTTCCACTGGAGTTTATCTATCATCTCCGTAAAGCTTTCAGGATTACTAAACGATCCTGTAACGAAGAGCGCTGCTCTCCGTTGGATCTTCTCTATCTCTTCTATCGACCCTATCTTTTACGGATCCCACACTGCTGAGCAGTATTCAAGCAGTGGGCGAACAAGCGTACTGTAACCTACTTCCTTTGTTTTCGGATTGCATTTCCTTAGGATTCTTCCAATGAATCTCAGTCTAGCATCTGCTTTACCGACGATCAACTTTATATGATCATTCCATTTTAAATCACTACTAATGCGTACTTCCAGATAATTTATGGAATTAACTGCTTTTCTACTGTGGCAGCAGAATGCTTCTAGCGTCGGATTTTCGTCGTATGTGTGCTATAAGAACAGACCGGCGATTCGTGCCCGCTGTAAAGAGTATACAGTAACCGAAGGATCGCAGGTTTGAATTTCCACTCGGGCATGCGTGGGATTTTAATCCGCATGTCCGCTGTCAGTGTGATGTTCAGTGCTGTCTCCTGGTGGCAGCGATGCGTGATGCTGACCACATAACCACAGAGGTGTGCCGTCGTGCCATTGTCTCGCATGCCGCACGAGGTCTCCAGGTACGGCAACAGTTGGAAATCGCGCGCAGACGTTCTTTGCTATAAGCACCAGTGGAAATGCAAGAATAACAGCTGCTGAAAAGCATGGAACATAAACGGGATATGAAATGAAAATAGCTTTCTTTCCGGTGCGTTTGATGCTAGGCAGAGAAAATGTATAGCATTTAACAAAAAGAAACTAAGACTTGAGTAAGAGCAACAATTCACGACTAGTGTCAATGGTACATGTGACAGGCATACTGGGGGACGAAATCTACTCTGAATTTCGAGAAAACATGATTCAATTTACTAAATATTGATCTGATTACAGTTAGACAAACTTTCCCTTATCCTACCACCCACAACATTTATTTTTAAATGCCTCAGAGTTTTGGTATTAGCACATTTTCTAGTATAACAGCATTACAAGTAAATATGTTAATACAGCAGCCAGATGCCTATACATACAAGGATTCTGCAATAAAATCAGGAATCATGTGCTAACATCGGTAGAACACTTATTTAAATTTTAGCAGTACAGGAGATGCATGATTACTACACAATCACGTGCATATGAAACTTCCTGTCTAGTCTTGGGAGGAAATTATCAGATTGTGTTAGTTTTGTGATTTATCGTTTTCAATTGCTTTTACTTTAGACTAACTATACAGGTCAAAATACTTCAAGCTTTTTAATGTTAAAAGATGTATAATAGGCGATTCTTACTGAGGTTTTTGTGCTGATTTCAAATATTTGTACAAAACTTTTCCATGACTCACATACTGTGAATAATCACATTAATAACATTTCTGGTAATTATACATTTGAAACCTTAGCTAGAACAAATTTTACCTACCTAAAATGTATCTGAAGTAGATTTTGAAATACACTTGCTTGAGGAATATCTCTCTTGAGTGTACAACAGTAGTCTGCCCACTCATTTAGTGTCCATTTTCCTCGGCAGCGTTTTTCGATTTCAGTGATGGCCTGTTGGAAACGCCCTCCATGTTAATCGCTGACAGCGCCGAGGTATCAAGTCAGAATGGGAGTATATTATGTGTATTTTCAACGTATTGTTACATCGCATTATCTGAATTAATCTGAATCAACTCACTGACTCGTTATCTATGATGTTCAAACCTGTAGGTGCCTGGAAAGTTTATGACAATGTTTTTGAAACTGAACCTTGCAGCAGATTGCTGGATATTTAACTAGCTCTCGAACTGCGAATGTTGCGTAAGTTCCCTAATTTTAGGGACAACTAATATTCCATCTTTTAGTTTCGCTTCATTGACTCTTCGGTACTTGGTTTTTACGATTTCTCCAAATTCTCAATTAAAGCTAGTCTGATATCTAAAGGAAGCAATAAGATTTTGTGATCACCTACATGCCGTTGATTAACTATGTTGCCTTTCCTGGGTTGAATGAATCTCTCTTTAGCCAGCATTTCTTAATATAATGATTGGTTCTATCTCTGCTATCGCACATGCAAAAGAAGTAGTAAAATATCATATGGCCAAGTTGTCATCCAAGTAGAATAGTATTACTTTAAAAGCTGGACATTCTTCCCATGAATAGTCATCACATCGAATACTGATTAGCAAGGGATGCATATTCGTGTAACTTCCCTATAAACCAACATCGTGTGGTATAGGAATTGATGGAAACTTATTCCCATTATGAAGTAAGACCCCTTCCATCCTGGTTTTCGAGGAGACAATGAATAACGTCATTCTTAATCTTCTAGTTTACGCTCAACACCCAGTGACTCCATCAAAGAATCAACATCATTACAGAAAACTTGGTGCTCCTGTTTAGAAAATAAATGCTCCAATTCCTTTCAGGGTTGAACGAAAGAACTTATCTCGTGGTGTCCTGAAGGAGATTCCAGCCTTGCAATCTTGAAGCAAGTAACTCTGCTTTAATTTTAGGTAACCCGAGATCACGAAACAAGTCATTTAGATACTCCCTTAGAAAGTGAGGTGCATTTGCAGTAACTCCTTCCACGAAATCTGAGTCACACTGTTGTTGTAATTCACTAACGTTATCAACACTTTCAAATTCTTCAGTCACATTTTTGGTGGAATCTGTTTGTCAGGGCCTGGTTCACGAGGCATCGCTAGAATTGCTGATTCTAAAGTCGAATATTTACAGTATGCTTGGAGTTTGAACCACTTCCAGATATATTTGTTAAGCAGAATGAGCAGTCTGTTACATGGCCCTTTGGTTCCCACAATATCGCAAGAACTCCAAAAAGCATATGAAGGGACCCTTTTAATCAGCCAGTTAATAAAGTTATACATTTGGCCCAACAGAGTTATGGAGCCCAAAACTTATTCTGATCTATTTAAATGTCAAACAACAGCTTTAAGCTCTTTTAGTTCGGGGAGCCAAATTTCGTCTTTGCGCTTTTAAAATGAATTCGCCACAAACGCTACACAAATTGTTTTTATCGATTACACATTCGCGAAACATGTTCCTCTTTCTAAAACACAATGCTTAAGAAAACACACTGTTAGCTGACACTAGACTTGTCATTTCACAGCCAAAGAACACACAGGATTAGATTATTTCATTAAATAAAGGTTCTCCTCCTCTGGCAACTATGAAGAACACTTTCTGTTTGTCACAGAACTAATCTGTTGCTTGCTCAAACTTTGATCATGACAGGAAAGCCATTATTTGTGAGGGAAAGTTCACTGTTGAACAATGTTGTCACTCCTGGAGTCATAGACTACAGGCACCTGAAGCAAATGCCAGTTGTTGACCCAGTTAAATAAAATTATATTCTTTTAATCACTGCATTTAGCACTGTATGCTAATATACTTGGTAAACAGTTTCTTTAATAAATGATGACTAACTGAAACCCTCAGCTGCCGACATGTGTTGTTGATATACCTCGATGTGTGCCCCGACCGGGACTCGTACCCGGGATCTCCTGCTTAGCAGGACTAACTGAAACCCTCAGCTGCCGACAGGTGTTGTTGACATATATCAACAACACCTGTCGGCAGCTGAGGGTTTCAGTTAGTCATCAATTATTCCAGGGAAAAGCTGCACGGTCAACAACAGTAATCTGTTCTTTCGAGAGCAGTTACTGTCTTCATATATATATAGTTTCTTTAATATTGCAAAAAAATAGCTGGTAGATAATGGAACATTTCTGACTTCATTTTTCGGACTTGGCACATGCAAGTACTTGTGAATCAGGAGGAATTATTCATTTTACGTTTTCATGGTCGATCAGTGTTATGATAGGGAAGCGTTTTTTGTTACTTATTCCGTTTTTGCGGTATTTTGGCGTGCTTAGGTAGATGTAGTGAGGTGAAATCTGACCGCAGTAGCTACTTATTAATGGGTAACTCTCTTGCAGCTGCTTATTGTCTGAGATCCCTAATTGCAGTTTCTGCTAAAATTAATAAATCTTGCATGTGAAGAGCCTTACTCTGATTTCCTTTCGGTGGTTTTTCTGTTGTTCTCTGTGACGAGTTTCTTTGTTGGTGTAAGTAGCCAGTGTATGTTGGTGTTTCTCATGCAACTAGTTATTATCACAATGCAGTGCTTGAAACTCGGGATACTGAACATAGTGAGTACCTATTTGCTGGAAGGATTTCGGTATAAAAGCAATTTTCGAAATTTTTAAGTGTTTCGTGAAATACCTGTTTTCCACCCAGCAGTGCTCACTCCCCACTTCGTCACCATTCGATTGCCGTAATAAAAAGTGGATAATAGTATATCATGTTCTCCATGTGTATCTTAAATTAATGCAAGAGAGTAAGCACCCTTTCCTTTGTCACAAACGGCTACCTCAGACCCTCGTAGATGAGTGCACTTACTGTCCTATTAAATTTAAACCACAGTGTATTAGGGGACCATTTAATGTTAACTGTGAATGTTCTGATTTTTAACGCAAAGATGGTGCTGAACCGCTTGTTCCTGTCTTAAAAAAGAGAAATATAAATTTGTCATTCAAAATTACAGAAGCATTTCACCAATTACGTACAAAATACGGCGCGCATATTCCCGACATTTTTGCCGTACGACAACCTGCGTGATAAGAAAGACTCCTTCCGGCGTCCAATCCCGCCGAAACTGAAATATGTGAGATAGGTGCGAATGCCGTATGCTTGTTGGGTCACTTGCCGCCTCAAGTCTTTTATCAAACTTCATTCCGTTGAGCGAAATTAGAATAACGATTCTTTATCCCGTGTTTGTGATTTCATCCTAATGCAACGGGCACGGAAAGTGGAGTGACGGGGCAAAGCAAAGATAGCTGAAGAAGAGAGGGATAATCTTTCACATGGTATGCAATTAATATTGGTCATATTGTGCAGTCTTAGCTGAGCCCCGTAGCCGCTACGTAATAAAGTATGTTTCGTCTTTTCATGTCAGTGCAGGAGAGTGATACTTCTTCTTCTTCTTTTATTGTTTTTTTTTTTTACACATTATTATTCACGTTTTGTCATTTTGTTTTAGACTTCCTTTGGAGCCATATTACTTTCATCCTCTCAGAACTGGCCCTTTCCTATCTTCAGACCAAGTGGTTCGTATAGTCTCGTGTTTTTCTACCTAACTAGCCACATTTCCAGTCGTGCATTCTCTGCCATTTTTTTTTTTTTTAGCTTGCATTTATTGTGGAGGAATAAGTGGTTCTCTCAGGCTTTCTTCCACGGCTGTTATTCATTGCAACGGGTGAATTTTTGCTTTATTTTAACTTTCGTAGAACCCTACCACTTATCTGGTTATTAAAGTTGGTTCCATTCTTTTAATCACCCATTGAATTTTAAAGTGTGCTTCTCTAAATATCTGAATAAATATTGGTATACATAGAAGTTTTCTTTATTTGCTTTTAGTTTGTAAGTTCCTTCTTCACTGTACCTCTTTCGATGCTTTCAGAAACCATATTCATTGTTACCAGGAAAATTACTTTGTTCCATGTAGTAAGATTTGAACTTGGAATATACTGTAGGATTCTCCTACACACAGGTGTTGGAGGCATAGGTTGCTGGTTCTGTGGTTCCATTCTGCTTCCTTATCCTGAAGGATGTGCTTGTGTTCTTTTGAAAGAGAGTAATTTAGATTTTAGTGCTGAATCTCTGCTTTGGCTACAGATACTTTACTTTGACAGTCACCAAAATGATAAAACAAAATTTTCCTTTATGTAGTGAAATACATAAATCAATACTCTGTTTTTACGCCTGGCTCGCTGTAAATATTCTAAAAGAAATCGTTTTCCTGCGTAGACTGTTAATTTATTTTTAAATGAACTCTTCATTATATAACACCAAGTTGATTTTTCCCCTTGAATATTACTGACTGTTAAGTTATGCTGCTAAGTTCGTTGACATGCACCCCATTTGATTTTAAGACGCTGACCACACCCTGTGTGTTTTCACTACAACAGTTACGCTATCATATTTTTGTGTATTATGTATACTGTCACAGTGCCAAAACTTGCATAAGGGTTGCACTTTTTCCATTTTACATATGGACTTTATATCTAGAATAACTGTGACCATGCGTTACTGCTGTTGCGCGAAATTCGCATTAGGGACGCTAGTAGGTTACATAACATGCTGTAAACGTAAAAAAAAGTCTTGTGGTGTAGCTTGATAATACTCCAGGGGAAGAAATTATGTTACTGCTAAATAATGAAATAAAGTCTTTTTTTACAAATGAAGTAAGAGCCTTTGCAGGAAGAGGACTTCCTTTAATAAAACTATGTAAATCACTGCAAGCAGTCAATTTTATTTAACATTCTTCTACACATTCTGGAATATTATGTACCCAGCATCGTCATTACATACGCTATTTGTGTACACGAATTTCTAAACAACTTGTAGCAGTGTCATTCATTGTCACAGGCTACTTTTCCTAAAAAAAGTCACTTTTATGGTATAAACAGAAACTGCGTGCCCAAAATGTACTAGAAAATGAGTTAGCAAATGGAACAAAAATAAAATTTTGTGATGAATGGAGTACAAAAATGCGTTCGTCTGTGTAATGATACCAAGTTTCACTAAGTACCTATAGTCAAGCCAGCTGAGACATCTGTCTGTCTTCTATTTGTGTACCAGCAGACTTTATTTTCTTCATGACCTTGAACATTAAAAATATCCGTACTGTGACTGATAGATCTTCATTTACTCCGGCGAGAGGCTAGATTATAAGCTGTCCTGCAATGCTGTCTTGACGAGTCACAACTCCTTTACATCATATTTAGAGATACTTATCAAATCCGAAAGTAAACGAATGAGATAAAAGCAATGAGTGTAACGTGTGTGGTGAGCCCTGCTGAGAGATGGATGGCGATAGATGTAAGTATCAGGCGCATTCAATAAGTAATGCAACACTTTTTTGCTGAAAGCAGGTTAGTTTTATTCATGATTCCAATATACCTATTAATCCCCATTCTTTTGGCTACAAAACGCTATTTTTCAACATCATCTCTGTTCAATGAGACGCCTTACGACGCCTTCCTGGTAAGGCGCTTATGCCCCACATGGTCGGCGACAGGCCCAACGTCCTACTGCATCAATAACCTCCCCATAATCCACGTACTGCTTCCCGCGGTGGGCCTCCGCCATTGGGCCAAACAGATGGAAGTCAGATTTTGCGTAGGCGGAGAGGAACTAAGCGGGCACACACCTTTGTGTACCTCAACTGGGGGACGAATGAGTCGGCACTACCAACAGAGACGTTCAGTTGTGCAGGAAAGTGTTTGACTGTGATCCGTCGCTCACCTTGAATGAGATCTTCCGCGCGTTGCAACATTGTAGGAATCTCAACCGTGCGCGGCCGGCCGGCGAGCGGCAGATCAGACAGGTTTGTTGCTATGTCGCTCAACGATTCACCGTGCTTTTGTTCACTGCCAGGCCTCCGTAAACATTCTGCAAGCGACTACAAATATCTGTGATGCTCTGGTTTTCCACCAAAACTCAATGACAGCTCTCTGCTTGGAACGTACCTCCATTACATATCTTATTTTGAAAGCTATGTATAGCGCTGCCACATATCTTAACTCCATGAAACTATAACGACTGAAGCGAGAATATTCAACGATGTCCTACAACAAATTCCGCACTTTTCTCAATCGACCCTCGTATTAGTTGCTATTTCAGGCTTTCCGTAGAGGATGCTGTTATCTGTGAGGAAGTCATTTTCGGTTGAAATTGCAGCAGTATCCAGTTAAATCTCAACAAAATACCAGACAGGTGCAAAGAGTACCAGCTATTCTTAATATAGAGAAACACATAGTTGTGTACGTCACATAACGTAAAAGGGTGGTTTCCTTTGACCGAAGGAGTAATGACTCACAAGGGGAGGTGACAACGTTTGGAACACAGATTTACTGTAAACTTCCTACATTGGTAGTACTCCATGAGGACAACACAATGTGTAAGCAGTAGCGCGTACTTCTCAAGCGTTTTTTGAGAAAATCGCAAGATAATTTCGGTCATCAAATATATACCTGTGTGAGGCCATTTTTACCATAAAGCGGCGGCAGCCGAGTGGGAAGAAAAAAAAAGTAAAAAAATGAAAAAAGAAAAAAGTGGTTAGCAATCAAGCTCCGTAGTCGCTGGATCGAGTCCCGTTCGTCAGTTTTTTTTTAATTTTCAACACCGTCATTTTCTTTACTATTTAAATTACAATTGATGTAATGGGAAAAATTCGTGTAATCGGATGAACTTTTATTAAATTTACAATTTTATTTGGCAGTCTACAAATTTTTAGTATCACAAATAATATAATATTTATAACTATCGATTAGAAAACGACCAAACGCATAAAGTGATACTGAAAACGTATGCTTGTCCTTGATTTGAGAAATCCCTTATACCTGGAAGGAGCCTGAAACGACCTGTTACCTCCAAGTTTTGACCGGCACAGACGTCTTTCCAAACATGTACAATTAATCGTCGCTTTCGACACTAAGTGCTCAAGTTGCAGATGGTATTGTTCGTAAAAACATGGAAAACATAAAGTTAAACGGCACCAGATGCATTGAATAACTGCTATGTTTCCGTATACGCAAGGTCTTTTGAGGTTTTCCGTGGGAAAACAAACCTCGTTAACATTTTCAAAAACCTCTCTTTCAGCCGATAATTGGAAGTAAACCACGCATAACGCAGTATTTCCTTAAATATCGGCGCTAATAATTGGTCATGCAGTATCGAGTCTTCTCCTTCGATTAAATAGGAACAATTTTGAAGACACGGACAAGCATACGTTTTCAGTATCACTCTATGCGTTTGGTCGTTTACTAGTCGATAGTTATGAATATTATATTATTTGTGATAGTAAAAACTTTTAAACTGCCAAGTAACATTGTAAATTTAATAAAAGTTCATCCGATTACATGTATTTTTCCCATTATACCAATTGTAATATAAATAGTAAAGAAAATGACTGTGTTGAAAATTAAAAAAAAAACTGACGAACGGGACTCGACCCAGCGATTACGTGGCTTGATCGCTAACCGCTGGGCTGCCGCCGCTTCGTGGTAAAAATGGCCACGCACAGGTATATATTCGACGACCAAAATTATCTTGCGATTTTCTCAGTAACGCTTGAGAAGTATGCGCTACTGCTTACACATTTTGTTGTCCTCATTGAGTACTACCAGTGTAGGAAGTTTACAGAAAATCCGCGTTCCAAACGTTGTGGCCTCCCCTTGCCAGTAATGTCATACAGTTAATTGAGAGTTACAGTAGGTGGAAATACGAATTGGAATGACAACGTAGAGTCAGTTGTAGGTAACGCAAATGGCAGATTACGAAGAAGAGAGCTAATGGTGATGGGCTTCTTTGGCTAGCGAAAGAGTAGCAGATATGTTAAAAAATCTTAATTGGCAGACACCTGGGGAGAAACTGCATATAAAACTCCAAGAACTGTTTTTTGGGGGCACAAAGCAGGAATACTTTTAGTCTCCTGTGCATCTGTTTCGCGGAAGTCGAGCAGATAAAATTTGGAAATAACAAAGCCGTTACTTCTGCGAACTGGACAAGAAGAATCCTTAACATGAGGTACAAATAAGAAGAATCCTCAGCCAAGCATTTCATAGTGATTCGTAGAGTATAGACATAGACGTAGATTATTGTAGTCTTGAACCGATTAAGGGAAATGGCGCAAAATCTAAAGCTTGGTGGCCGGAAGGATTTTGAACCGTCGTCCTAACGTCCACTGCGCCACCTCGCTCTGTTTGATAGCAAAGATTATCTTTCTAAACTCCTCATGTCACAGGTGACCAACGCTCGCTTTCATTTTGCAGTGAGCGCAGCGGCTGGTGAGATGCGCGGGGCAGCGCTAGATGAAGACACGTCGCAGTGCTCGGTATGCTGTGCGCGCCGTCCTAGGCAGCGCTGCGCAGCTTCTTGTGGCAAGGTGGCTGGCCATACACAGACACGCATCCCGTTTCTCGGCAGTAGAGCCGCGCGGTGGTCGGCTGCGGCTAACTCCATATAACTGACCACGCACATAAATGTCGCGCCGCGTGGGGAAAACGAGAAATCCCCGTTATACTTCCCCGGAAGGGCGTAACGTATTCTGCCCGTTACGAGGTCACGACAGCTTAAAGCGAAAACAGTTCCCTCGCTTCTAGCGAATAGAGTCACCTCCGAAAACCGGGAGAGGACAGGTCAAGCTGCCTTCCCACGTAGATTTACTTCGACGTGTAGCGCTTGGATCGACTACACACGTCCTCTTGCTACCACATAACCGAATGAGCTACATCTAATCCATTATAGGAATGCAGAACTCAGTAAACAAAGATATAAATAGAAATAGTCGCTTGTGTTCTATTGCAAACGTTTATTTTGAGCTTAGCTTACTCTTAATCGTGAGTAGGCTGTCTTATGGACAATAAGTACACTACTGGCCATTACAATTGCTACACCACGAAGATGACGTACTACAGACGCGAAATTTAACCGACAGGAAGAAGATGATGTGATATGCAAATAATTAGCTTTTCAGAGCATTCACACAAGGTTGGCGCCGGTGACGACATCTACAACGTGTTGACATGACGAAAGTTTCTAACCGATTTCTCATACACAAACAGCAGTTGACCGGCGTTGCCTGGTGAAACGTTGTTGTGATGCCTCGTGTAAGGAGGAGAAATGCCTACCATAACGTTTCCGACTTTGATAAAGGTCGGATTGTAGCCTATCGAGATTGCGGTTTATCGTATCGCGACATTGCTGCTCGCGTTGGTCGAGATCCAATGACTGTTAGCAGAATATGGAATCGGTGGGTTCAGGAGGGTAATACGGAACGCCGTGCTGGATCCCAACGGTCTCGTATCACTAGCAGTCGAGATGACAAGCATCTTATCCGCATGGCTCTAACGGATCGTGCAGCCACGTCTCGATCCCTGAGTCAACAGATGGGGACGTTTGCAAGACAACAACCTTCTGCACGAACAGCTCGACGACGTTTGCAGCAGCATGGACCATCAGCTCGGAGACCATGGCTGCTGATACCCTTGACGCTGCATCACAGACAGGAGCGCCTGCGATGGTGTACTCAACGACGAACCTGGGTGCACGAATGGCAAAACGTCATTTTTTCGGATGAATCCAGGTTCTGTTTACAGCATCATGATGTTCGCATCCGTGTTTGGCGACATCGCGGTGAACGCACATTGGAAGCGTGTATTCGTCATCGCCATACTGGCGTATCACCCGGCATGATGGTATGGGGTGCTATTGGTTACACGTCTCGGTCACCTCTTGTTCGCATTGACGGCACTTTGAAGAGAGGACGTTACATATGAGATATGTTACGACCCGTGGCTCTACCCTTCATTCGATCCCTGCGAAACCCTACATTTCAGCAGGATAATGCACGACCGCGTGTTGCAGGTCCTGTACGGGCCTTTCTGGGTACAGAAAGTATTCGACTGCAGCCCTGGCCAGCACATTCGCCAGATCTCTCACCAATTGAAAACGTCTGGTCAATGGTGGCCGAGCAACTGGCTCGTCACAATACGCCAGTCACTACTCTTGATGAACTGTGGTATCGTGTTGAAGCTGCATGGGTAGCTGTACCAGTACACGTCACCCAAGCTCTGTTTGACTCAATGTCCAGGCGTATCAAGGCCGTTATTATGGCCAGAGGCGGTTGTTCTGGTACTGATTTCTCAGGATCTATGCACCCAAATTGCGTGAAAATGTAATCACATGTCAGTTGTAGTATAATATATTTGTCCAATGAATACCCGTTTATCATCTGCATTTCTTCTTGGTGTAGCAATTTTAATGGCCAGTAGTGTATTTAAAGGAACTAAATCTCCTCTTAATGGAGGCGAGCTTTTACACTCCAAGCAATACTTTGATTTCCAAGACGATTATGCGACAGTAAAAAGTCAAAAGTTACATTATTTTTTGATATTTTCTACCTTCGTCCTTCCAAGTGAAACTCCTAGCAGAGATAGTACACAATATATTTCTGTCTAGCTTGTATCCCTCCCACTGAAAGCTCCAGAAACTACTTCAGAACGCTAAACTAGCACTTAAATCGACGTCTTTCCAATTTGTGTACTCCGCTTGCTCTACCCTAATGGACAATGAGTGTTCGTTAGTTAATATACGCATGAATAACCACCAGTTTTTCCCCTAACACGATATTCTTCATGTGGATTCCAGTTAAAAGTTGCATTAGGCTTCATTTTTCAATAATCTATTTCTGCGTTTACACGTATTGACAGTCTGATTTAAAATATGGGTGTTAGATTATGAAGTTATTAGAGAAATGTGTGTTGTTTTGGCCCAGTGTGTCCGTAGCAGAGGGAAAAGAACGTTGTGCCTGTAACCTCCCTGGTAATACACAGAGGAGTTGGCGAAGTGGATAGAGTTGTGGACTCTGATTCTAAGTAGCAGAATTGAAATCCCTGAGCAGCCATCGAGGTTTTGGTGTTCCGTTTTTCCGATTGGATTACAATGGTTCCTTGTGACTGGGCACCATGAATTTCCATACCCATCCTTGTCTTATCCGAGCTTGTTCTCCGTGTCTAATGATCTCGACGTCTTTGGACGTTAAACACTAATCTTAATTCTACATTCAAAGGTGCTGCACTGTCCAATCGCATTGATGTGACCACCTGTTAAACGCCTGAATAACCACCTTCTGCAGCGAGGATCGCTGCGAGATCTTCAGGAAGAGAGTCAATGAAATTCATGATGGTACAGACGGAATGTGGAGCTATAGCGACTGTACACTCCATCCAAGCTCTGTATGACTCAATGTCCAGGCGTATCAAGGCCATTATTACGGCCAGAGGTGATTGTTCTGGGTACTGATTTCTCTGGATCTATGCACCCAAATTGCGTGAACATGTAATCACATTCAGTTCTAGTATAATATATTTGACCAATGAATACCCGTTTATCATCTGCATTTCTTCTTGGTGTAGCAATTTTAATGGCCAGTAGTGTATTGGGCAGGTGATCGTAACGTTTTGACTCATATGTGTCGGTGTATTACATGAAGTCTCGATACAGCTGTTTGTATTGCTAATTTCATTTTGTCGAAGGTCTCGGGCGGCGCTGAGCGGAAGTCGAGGAACGCTGCCTGTATATGCGTATACCACCTGCGAAAGTTTTCGTATCCGGTTCTGCCCACTCCTGCTGATCAAACATAAACAGTGCGCTAAGAGGAGCAGGGTATCGGAAGGATGCTTTAGACCTCCTGCTGGTCTGTGTTGAATGTTATGAAGAGTATGACTTGATATGCCGTCCGCTCAACATACTAAACGCGCTGGTTTGGGACACATACACGCTGATTCTCATACTTCTCACAGATACTTGCAGTCAAGTAACAAGGATATAGGACTGTGAATTTCGTGTGTAACTATGTGTACCTTGGCCAAAATGAACGTTTCGTACGTGTTTCCTGATGAAACTGTCATGTAAACCCGCGTGACAGCAACTGAATGAGACCGGTGGGGCCGCGCGGGATAGGCCGAGCTCGTCTAAAGGCGCTGCAGTCATGGACTGTGCGGAGTCCCATAAGATGTCACACACATTTGAACATTTTTTTGAGACCGGTGGGTGACGAAGGCATAAGAACTTTCCTTTTTAACTACATTTGTATCGATTATCTCCGACTGGGTGCCATACGTAAGAGACCAAATAAACAGATTGTAATAACTTTACATTTAATGGAACTTCTGTGAGGGCATGCTGGAAAGTAATGCCTCTGAATTTTTTATGTGAAGACTCTTAAGGCTTTTTAAATAAGACGGACGTTATTAACGTTCTACAACTTCATTCTTAATGTCTACAAATTTGTTTCTCAACACAGTCACCCTGACGATGAACATTTATCTTACAATGATACAGCAGATTGTTGGTGGCGTCACTGTAGAATGCTTGATTTTGTTGACGGACCAACAATCTCACCTCTGCTCGCACAGTTTCATCATTAGCAAAGCGAAGTCCTCGAAGACGTTCTTTAAGTTCTCGAAACAGATGAAAATCGGATGGGGACTGTGTGGAGGTGGATCGATGACACTAAACCCAAGGCGTCGGTTTGTTGCAGATGCCGCAGCGCCCGTGTGTGTTCGGGCATTCTCATGCTGAAGGAGAGGATGCTCCATGTGTGGACGAAATTTTCGAACTCGATTACACCACACTTTCTCACACATCGACATAGTTACGTCACAAACCGCCATGTTGCACGCTATAAATCCGAGCCCTCTAGCGGCGGAGGGCTGCAGATATATAGAAATGGAGATTAAAAATTTAGAATGTTAATAGCGTTTGTTTTGTTTTAATATGTTTAGTAGTTTTTCAGATAAAAGAATCGCAGGCTTTACTTTTCAGGACGCCCTCGTGAACTAAATGAGTGATTACATACATTTTCACGTTCTTCAGGGTTTCTTCCCACCTTCTCATCTCCCTTTATCAGGACTGTAGGACAAGGAGACAAGACAGCCATTAAGATTTCTTCTAATCCAAGAACAGGTATAGTGTGGTGTCAACACCCGAAGAAGGTAGCATTTCATATCTTTCTCGAGTACGTCGCAACTGTTAAAAGAGAAAAAGGATGACTTTCAGTGCATATAAGCTACATGTATCGCTCGTGCACCTTCTGCAAGGAAAAAAAAAGTTTGTGTTTCCTTAAGATGCAACTCATATGAGGAAGTAGAAGATATTTATAATGTCATTTGAGAAAATACTATGCTAATGACTGATTTTGCTTCTTAATAAATAATTCTTTGTGGCCCAACGGCGTCGTGAAAGTCTTTCAATCAGATGTCACTTCGGCGACTTACGTGTCACTAACCTATGTCAAAAATTCTACCGGGGAAAAGTGACCCACAGTTCAATGTAGAATACTAACCACATTCCGTTCGTGGCGAACCTTCACATCACTGAGAGGATAAAAGCAGACTGAAAATTCGGTGCTCCGACCGCAGTTCCAGCGATTCTTCACTGCTTTGCAGTGCCCGACATTTTGTTCGTTGGAAAGATCTACGTACAATAACACAAGCTGCATATGTCTAAGGACAAAGAAGAATGCCGACTATTACTTGTAAATCATTAATACATTAAAAAATGCTTCCGAATGTTTCGCAAAGAGGTATCATTTTATTACCTAATCTTACTGGTGTCTGTCCTATGTGCTCGTTAGTAATACATGGCTATGAAGCTGTGTATTACGAGGTTTTCACCATGGTTACGTGACGATAGACACAGTGATAACTCAAACGTCGTATCTTTCTGCATAGGCAGTCATAAACAAGAAATAACAACGTTCAGACACCCTAATTTATGACGGCGCCCACATCCCATTAGTATTCTGTTAATAACTTACGTCAAGAAAAGTGCCCGAGGAGATTCAGTGTGGCCGACCGGCAAGACGCACTCTCAGCTAACTTGTCGTTTAACAGCAGCCCCTCGACTAATTATCACAACAGACTGTAATATGAGCGAGAGGTGTCATCTTTACACGAACATCATAACCGTAGTCGTTTCGACTTCGCTAAAGAAAACATCCGACACATTATTTGTTTTAATGTTAATTGAGAGTATTCTGACAAGCTACCGAAGTAAAAGTAATCACCATTAGGATCATTGTAAGTTCTACCACCTTACGCTAGTATCACAGATATTATGTGTCTACATGCTGTGTTAATAGCTGAGTTATTATTTAACTGTCAAGTCAGTTATAAGCGCGTTGGTAACTTCCTTCTGAGTATCGAGGATGTTCGCTGATTATTACGGATGAGAAGTGTTGATTAGTAAGTGATCTAGGAAAGACAGTCTTTTAATGGGGTAATACATAAGGCTAATAACCGGGAACTCGCTACACGATAATCTGCCTGCTCAGGCGATGGCGCGTAATTTAATGAGCCTCCGCAGCCCGCGTTGACCCCGACTCCGAAAAGCACTTAGCACCGCCTCCCTGCGTCACCGCCTGGAACATTCCCTGCGCAGTCTGCAAGTTTTCCGTTTTTCAGATACCTCTCGTCTCTCCCTCGGACGTCTTTAAGGGGTTCCATCAGGTTCTCTGACATCGGCACGTTCTGTTTGCTCAGAGAGGGAAGAATAAGAAGGGAGAAAGGAAGCGTGGAGTTTAACGCTCGTGGACTCCGAGGTCGTTAGAGACATAAGACTCGCTTGCTTGTGTAAGAAGATCGAGTACACCAGCTGTGTCTTCTCCATTACGAACAGCTGCACATCTACGTCCAGTGAGAACAAAAATACGAATCAAAAAGTTACTTACATTCTCTTGAAGCAAAAAACAAAAAAAGGAACTCTAAACACGGTGAGTGATTGAAGTGGAGACCTAATAATGTACCGAGAAATATGTGCCTCCAAAGAAACCAAAAAGACCAATTTCTCATAAGTGACAAGGGTGTACAAGATCACACAAGCCACCGTCTACTAAATGGCACTGTTGTCGGCGTACGGAGACCAATACGAATTTTCGAAGGGAATGTATATTTTTATCTATACATTTATTTTTTACTAGGGAAAACGAATAAATTTGTACTGAAATATTTTTCACTTTGCCGGCCGGAGTGGCCGTGCGGTTCTGGGCGCTACAGTCCGGAGCCGAGCGACCGCTACGGTCGCAGGTTCGAATCCTGCCTCGGGCATGGATGTGTGTGATGTCCTTAGGTTAGTTAGGTTTAATTAGTTCTAAGTTCTAGGCGACTGATGACCTCAGAAGTTTAAGTCGCATAGTGCTCAGAGCCATTTGTACCATTTTTCACTTTTCTATTTGTTTACACGAGCTGACTTTTTAAGGTATCCGGAATAATTGTTCAAAAAGGAATTATTCCAGCTCTTGTTCGAAGTAAGCCTCTTTGTTGGGGAGCTCTTCTTTTCACTTACCCATCACACATGATAAATGGTGCTGTGCATAAATTGTATCGCATAATTTTGATTTGATCGCAGATGTGTAAGGTCATTACAGCGTAGACGACACAGGGAGTAAGTTAATTAATATAATCACGGTATGTCGTTAATAATATCTCTAACATACATGACAGGAAAATTTTAATGTCAAAACAACCTTTTTAAGGTTAACAAATTATCTTTGTAATTTAATACTTCAGGGGGAAAGTAGTTATTTTTGTTCCTAAATGTCACCAATTGTTTACATTTCTTTGTACATATTCTGTTTTAAGAAACCACATTCAAAGGTGTAACTTACGTGAATTTATTGTATCAGATATCCCGATCCAGTGATCACCGTAATTTGCGATCAGATACTTCCCGTGAGTAATTTGCTAGGCTGTTGTCACACTAGAACCACAAAATTCATCTTTATTTAAGACCAGTGTTCAGCCAATAACGCTAATTTATTTTTCACAAAATTTGCATATGTTTGTCCAAAATGTCCCTCTCCCCCCAAAAAGATAAGGACCTACAGGCCAGACATCTGTTATTTCATACCAGATGTTAACAGGCCAAAAACGACGGTGGTCAACTTCACGCAACTTCAGTAACGTATCTATCAACCGCACCATGATCCGTGAATGGTGATTTGTTTGGGAATAATATATGTCTGGAAGCTCTATATTTACCGCCGTTTTGTCAGTTAAACGCGTTTCTTCCGTGGTACAGCATTTTTATGTCATACAGCACCAAGGAACCACAACTGCTGTTGTTTACTGCTCTATGTTATAAATATTGTGGATTTATTTCCGTTAAAAAAAAACTTAAGGCCACGGTACAATCATTACCATGACGAACCAGATGCGACGAAATATGATAGACGAGAAATCGGTGACAAATAAATATTCCGAGAAGACAAGTCTTCAGTTGTTCAACATGTCTTTCACCTCCAGTGTACGCTTCCACGGGTAGTACACTCCTTCATAATATGGAACAACGAAGCACGAAGCGGTATGCTCATCGAAAAAAAGTCACAAAAGAAACAGAGCAGAAGACAGTCGAGACACATGAGATGCGGTGATATAGAATAATGCTGAAAATTAGGTGGACTGAGAAGTTACATTATGAAAGAGTGTACCGTCCGTGGAAGCATACTCTCGAAGTGAAAGACAAGTAGAACAACTGTTGATTAGTCCTAGTCTTCTCAGAATATTAATCGGAAGCAATTACTTGGCTATCATATTTCCTCGCATCTGGTACGTCATGGGGATCATTTTAACATCACCCTAGGTTCTTTTAGCGGAGATAAATCCATGATGCACTGACGGAAGCAAAAATCGCAACACCAAAAAATAATTGATCTGGAGTAAAGAAATTTCGGGATTATGTTTGTCTAGGTAACATATTTAAGGACTGACATTGCGAGATCACAGGTTAATGCAAACGCGAAATACACCGTTGCAAATATGACATGCTGATACATTTACAATAGATGTAACCACCAGAACGTAGAATGCAAGCATGCAAATGTGCATTCATTGTCTTGTACACTTGCTGGATGTCAGTTTGCAGGATGGAGTTCCATGGCTGTTGCAGTTGGCCGGTCAGTACAGGCACGGTTTATGCTGTTTGTGGATGATGCTGGAGTTGTCGTCCGATCATGTCTTTCAAATGGTTCAAATGGCTCTGGGCACTATGGGACTTAACTGCTTAGGTCATCAGTCCCCTAGAACTTAGAACTACTTAAACCTAACTAACCTCACACACATCCATGCCCGAGGCAGGATTCGAACCCGCGACCGTAGCGGTCGCGCAGTTCCAGACTGTAGCGCCTAGAACCGCTCGGCCACCCCGGCCGGCAATGATGTCTCGTATGTTGTCGATTAGAGACAGATCTGATGATTAAGCAGGCCAACGCAACTTGTCGACACTATGTAGAGCATCTTGGGTTACATGAGCAGTATGAGGGCGAGCGTTATACTGTTGGAAAACGCCACCTGGAATGCTGCTCATGAATGGCAGCATAACAGATCGAATTGCAAGACTGACGTACTAATTTGAAGTCAGGGTGCGTCGGCTAATCACCAGAATGTTCGTTTTGCCAAACGAAATTGCACCCCAACCCATAACTCCAGTTGTAGGTCCAGTGAGTCTATCATGCAGACAGGTTGGCTGCAGGCTCTTAACTGTTCTCAACACATGGCCACCACTAGCACCGTGGCAGAACCAGCTGTCATCAGAAAACACAAAACAGACCTCCACTCTTCCCCTCGAATAAGTTCTCGCTTGACATCACTGTAGTTGCAAATGGCGATGGTGTGGGGTCAGTGGAATGCACGCTACAGAGCGTCTGGTTCGGATCTGTCCTTGAAGTAACCGATTTGCAACAGTTCGTTGTGTCACTGTGGTGCCAACTGCTGCTCACATTGCTGCTGCAGATGCAGTACGATGCACCAAAACCAAAAGCCGAGCACAATGGTCGCCTCTCTCGGCAGTGCCACGTGGCCATCAGGAGTCCGGTCTTCTTGCGACCGTGTATTCTCGTGACCACCGCTGTCACCAGTCATGAAATGTGGCTAAATTCCTTCCAAGTTTTTCTGCAGTATTGCAGAAGGAACATCCAGCTTCTCGTAGCCCTATTGCAGGACCTCGTTCGAACTCAGTGAGGTGTTGATAATGGCGTCTTTGTCGCCTTAAAGGCATTCTTGGCCAACATCAACTTACCATGTTCAGCCTCAAAAGCAAGTAAAGCTCACAAACGTTACAGCGTGTATTTAAAGCAAACCTGGTTTTTATCCTCATAGGTGCGCTACTATCGTCACTCGTAATACGAATGACATGACATTTCAAGAGCCATAATCTCCCAGGTGTAGAAACACTCCTACCAATTTTGGTTAAGTCGCACAAGTCATCGGTGTTGCTATTTTTTCCGTATTTATAACATAGAGCACTAATCACCCCCAATTGTGGCTGCTAGCTGACAAGAAGAAGGAACATGTCGATAGGACTTCTACTAAGACATCATGGAATAACTGCCATGTTACTAGAGGGAGCTATAGGGAGGAAAAACTGTAGAAAGACGGAGATTGGACTATATCCATCAGATACCTGAGGACATAGGTTGCATCTGCTATTCTAACAATGAGATGGAAATGTTGGCACAGGAGTGGAAGTCGTGGTAGGCCGCATCCAAACAGTCAGAAGATAAAACAAAAAGTCACAGTATCTGTCAGATTCTTTCATTACAGACAGTTAAGAGAGTCACCTTTCATGTGTGAGCGAACATTGTCCTGTTGAAAAATAGTCCAACGATAGTGTAGCATGAGAGGCAACACATGAGGACGCAGGATGTCTGTGTCATATTGTTGTGGCGTCATAACTTCCCTAATCACTATCAGCCGAGAAATCCTGCCTCGGGCATGGATGTGTGTGATGTCCTTAGGTTAGTTAGGTTTAATTAGTTCTAAGTTCTAGGCGACTGATGACCTGAGAAGTTAAGTCGCATAGTGTCCAAAGCCATATCA
Source organism: Schistocerca serialis cubense (assembly GCF_023864345.2). NCBI lineage: Eukaryota > Metazoa > Arthropoda > Insecta > Orthoptera > Acrididae > Schistocerca > Schistocerca serialis. The sequence continues at coordinate 388,754,174 of NC_064640.1, forward strand.
GTCGAGACCTGAAGTCATGCCTGGTGGCTTCCCACAGCACGACGTCAAGAGTGACACCGCTGTGCCTCTCCAAAATATTGTAACACTGGGACCTCTGCCCAGATGGCCGCCATATGAGGCTTGTCGGGGTAGTGAAGAGCCCCGATTCATCGCTGAACGCATTCCGTCGCTATTCATCACCAGTGCATGCCTGCCGGTCACGGCACTACTCCAGACGCACCCGTTTGTGTTGTGGTATTAACGGCAGCCTACGCATGGCAAGTCCACAGTCAAGCTCACGCTAATTTACGACCAATGGTGCGGGAGGACACATAATGTTGCAGGGTGAGCATTACTTGTCATCGGGTGACAGGCACAGATATGAAGTGGTTGTGATGTGCTTGGTGTGCAGTACTGTGATCTTCCCTTGTGGTTGTCAGAAGTGGTCAACCGAAAACTTGACGACGAGTATGCCTGCACTCTCGTTCCCATGCACTGTGGCATCGGGACCCTCTCACATTCCAATACTCCATAAATTTCGATATTTCACTATTCGACCAGCCAGCCCAATGTAGCCCCTTCCAAACCTTGTTGGTTGCTGATAACATTCTCTCATACGAGTATGTGACATCTCCGTGGCCTTCATAGTGAAACGCTCAATATCTGACGCTGTTCACGCCCCTAATATAAGCTATCAGGGCTGGTAACAATAATAAACTAGAACAGCAGTAATGTGGATACTGACATCCAATCATGTCTTCTGGGTGCTTCCCATTTTTGTCAGGTGGTGTATTTCTCTATCAGGAAAGACGTGGTACGAAGTAAAAGAGATTTCTGTTCGTTTTAAGATTTGTTTATATTTTGTTCTCAGCACATACAATTCATTGAACAAGTGGTTAAATGTTATCATAACTGCACGGTGCGTTCCTTCCTTTGCCAGTGTCAGATCAAGTCATGGAGAGTGTTTGTAATTTTTGTTCGTGGTGTTCCGTACAGGAGCGGACATAAATATGGAAATACCAAAAACATAACACGTAACCATGCCTAATATGGTCTAGGAAAACCGATGGCTTTCAAAACAGGTTCCAATCGTCTTGGAATGAATAATTACGTCCTGCATGGTTTTCAAGGGAATCTTATAACATTATTCCTGTAAAACTGTGGCAAGTTCCGGTAACGATCATTGAGGTGGGCAGCGATTACGTACCCTTCTGTCCAAAAGTAGATGCTGAATAATATTGAGACTTGGTGACTGTGGTGGCCAGGCAAGGTGAGACAATTCATCATCGTTCTGAAAACACTAGTCCTGGCAGTGTGAGTTGTGTGAACAGGAGCTCTGTTGTTTTGGAACACAGCTTTACCACTGGGGAAGAAACCTTCTACATGGTCAGCCAAAATGGTCACATAGTCCTCGGCAGTCATGCCCCCTTTCAAAGTAACCATGGAGCACTGGAATACCACGGTATACCTCCCCAAATTATCATCAAACCCCTGCCATGTTTCACACGGCGTACACCACACATAAATTTGGCCAGAAGTTGGAAATAGCGTGAAACAATAGTTATCCGACCTAATGACTATCCTCCATTGCTCCATAGTCCACATTTTAGGATATCAACATCGTGTTTTCCTGTTTGATGCATTTGCATAACTAATGTGTGGTACTGGATTTCCAGCTCACTCTGCAGTTCCTTATTTATGGAGCTCCGTGTTGTTTTCGTGCTGACAGGGTCCGCGAATGCGACATTCTTTTCTTCAGTGACTTTTGCTGCTGTCGTCCTCTTATTTTCCGTCACAGTCCTCTTCAGTGACCGCCCGCATCTCGTGGTCGTGCGGTAGCGTTCTCGCTTCCCACGCCCGGGTTCCCGGGTTCGATTCCCGGCGGGGTCAGGGATTTTCTCTGCCTCGTGATGGCTGGGTGTTGTGTGCTGTCCTTAGGTTAGTTAGGTTTAAGTAGTTCTAAGTTCTAGGGGACTGATGACCATAGATGTTAAGTCCCATAGTGCTCAGAGCCATTTGAACCATCTTCAGTGACCGTCTGTCACGATAGCTCAGCACACACTTTCGGCCGCGTTGAGACTTAGCAAATGATGTTTTTCCGCTTTGCCTGCATGCCATATGAGTCTTCGATACGGTACCTCCTGAAAAACCAAATACTTAGCTTGTCTTTTTTGCGGAAGCATCCACCATACGAGAACCAACATACTGCCCACCTTAGATGCGATCGGAGGTCATTTAAATATAATAAAACTCTAAGTGACCCAAGATCGAAGAAAATCTGTGGTGCACCTGTAATAATTTGTCAAAGAATTTCCTAACATAGCTCTCTTCCTCCTACAATAAATTTGAATGATTAAGTTGGTAGTTGTACCTTCATTAACATAAAATTGTTGTTGGTTGGTTCAAATGGCTCTGAGCACTATTGGACTTAACATCTGTGGTCATCAGTCCCCTAGAACTTAGAACTACTTAAACCTAACTAACCTAAGGACATCACACACATCCATGCCCGAGGCAGGATTCGAACCTGCGGCCGTAGCGGTCACGCGGTTCGAGACTGAAGCGCCTTTAACCGCACGGCCACACCGGCCGGCTAAAATTGTTGTTACATGAACGATCGCATACTGATTTTCTGAAAGAACTTGCTCCCTTTTTACCCGCAATTTATCTTAGGTCGCTAAGACAAAGCAAAGTTCCATGTGAATGGAAAATGTTGTCAGTGATTCTCGTTTTCCGGATGGCGTTCATCCCACACATGCGCTTTACTAAGTGCCTATAACATTGACACAGTCTAGTAAAGAATTATGGAACGCGTTTAATGCTCCATTATCATATTCCTGAAAACTGAAAATATCCTTTCTAGGAACCGACATGGATTCCACAAACAGTGATCTTGTGAAACCCACCTCCATGAGATCTAGAGGCAGTGAACAGCGACGCACAAATCAATTCCGGAAGGTAATCGACATGACTATATACTATCGCCAAGTGAACACAATACCAGCTTACTGATTATCGTAGCCGCTTTCTGACAGGACTGAGGATTTCCTAGCAATTGCAATTCAGTCGTCATTCTTAATGGACAGAAATCTGCTGAGGTAACTAGCGTCAAGCCCAACCTAGTCACTACACTTTACGGTATAATTAAAGGACGTTGCATATAGTGTTGGAAGATTATTAAGGCAATTCGCAGAGGATTCTGTTATACTGGGTGGTCACAATTAAACTTTCGCTACTTGAGCCCGTGTAGGCGGAAAACGATTTACCATATTGGTAAGTAACTTTATGGGAATGATGTTCAGACTGTGCGTTGCAGGATTTGCGTTTTTAGAATGTTAATATCATGACTTGCCGTTAGGCACCGGCACTGGAACGGTGAAGTACTTTTGAGAAACAAGAATCAGTGTTCATTACAGGTGTGGACAGTCAACACAGGTCTCGATAAGGTGAGCAAGGCTCTGCTCGTGAAGTTGTTTTGTCAAAACAACAGCAACACGTTAAACGAATGCAGAGAGGTCCTATTTCTGCACCGCAGTTGAAGAACATTACTAGCAAGTATCAATTAACTGGCGATTTGGGAATTGCTTCTGGGAGAGACCGACTTCCGATTCATCACAAATTGTTGAAGAAGTTATTATTGCTGTGGCTGAGAATGCTGGACGCAATGTGTGATCATCAAGCAGTGCACGAGCTGTGTCACGACAGCTGAAAGTTCAGTGGTCCACGTGAGACGTTTCGGGCAAGAGCAGAGCAATCTCTCATGGAGCCTCCAGGCTGTTGTGGATGCAGGTGGTCGTCTCATTGAGCATTGCTTATAACCTGCAACGTGAATGTTAACGTCTCATATCGAAATAAAAACGTGTTTCTTACAGTGGTTTATTCGTTGTTTGCCGACCGCTGAGGCCGAGCGGTTCTAGGCGCTTCAGTCCGGAACCGCGCTGCTGCTACGGTCGCGGGTTCGAATCCTGCCTCGGGCATGGATGTGTGTGATGTCCTTAGGTTGGTTAGCTTTAAGTAGTTCTAAGTCTAGGGGACTGATGACCTCAGATGTTAATCCCATACTGCTTAGAGCCATATTCGATGTTTCTCTTCCGCATGTCCTTTCATGTATTTCCACAACCGTTCATTGTCCTACGATCGCTTGTTTTTCATGTGGGTCTTCTCAAGTAGCGAAAATTTAATTATAACAACCCTGTATATAGGGCAGTCGCAACGTCAAAATTAAACAATTGACATTTAATCACAGGAAACACTATTTCTGTCTTCGCTCCAATGTCTGAGATATTCCGATCATATCTGCAGTGCCTCATGAAGTGAATGCATCTGACGCTGTTAACGGTTTTCCAATCGTCGATTGGGAACGGCAAGATCAGCAGCCTGGTTGGTGCTATTCGAGAGTAGCGAGTAGCTATGTGCCGGCACCGTGTTACACCCTCTCCCTTCTCTCGTTACCATGCAACACAAGGATTATATCAGACTATATACATATCTCTCACACTCACCTACACTGATCATATACACTCAAGCCACAACTCTAGCACACCGCGATGTGTCCAATTACACTTGCATCCTGATCAGAATTTAAATTTTTGTAAATATACATAAGAGTGTACATTATATAATCTAAAACCTTAGAAAAGCGAAGCTGATATTCTTTTATGGATGTACCAAACAATAACATATTTACTATTTTTCTGGAAGAATTTATTGTGAAAATGTTGTGTTACATATACGTCTTAGTGGAACTAATACTTCTGGAAGATGCTAAAAGCTTGATTTCAATTCTCTCAACATAGTTATTTCACATTTTAAGCGAATTAAGTTTTGTATTTAACTTATTTTAATTTTTCCATACTTTATTGGAATGGACACTAGCAACTGCCTGTTACAGCCATTACTGATTTTCAGCATTTCTGTCGTTTCTATTTCTAAGCGTTTGATATCACTCTACATACAGGACCATAATAACATGTACCTGCAAGTCATGATGAGTGTAGTGATAAAATATGATGAGAGTACTTTACACCCCTAATCTTGCCAAGGGAAATAAGCAAACATACACCGAGACCGCTATCGTTCGAGACGCCGTTCTGGCTCTGTGGAATTATGACTCAGGAAACATCCGACGGTGACTCTGATGAAGAATCCATATGTGCATATGTCTCAAATAATTTAGGTAAATCACGGAAATCTTACTTGGAATGGCTGTACACTGGTCTGATGTTCTCAATTTCGTCAAATGTTTGATCAGAGCGAAAACAAGACTCCCTAGAAATTACACAATGGATTTTTGTCCAAATTTTCAATAGCCAAAAGAAGGGTGGGAAACGGAAAAATGCGATATCAAATTGACTAGGGTGATGTCTACTTTTGCAGAGAAAAATTAAATTACTTGAAAGTGATCAGGATAATGAAAAAAATTTAATTCGTGGTTTTGGGGAAGTTTTCTGGCGAACTTTTATATCCAAGCGAAGATTGATAAATGGACAAATAGTGTATCAAATTGACCAACATGAGGCTTAGTTTTGCGCAAAAGATTTAACTGCTCAAAGTAATCAGGGAATTAAGAAAAACTTGAATAGTCCTTTGAGGTAAAATTACATAATATGTTTTTGTCCACATTTTCATAGCCAAGCCAAGCGTTCGAAATGGGCATCAAACTAACCATCGCGGAATCTACCTTTTGTCTAAATTTTCATAGCCGAACGAACAGTGAGAAATGGAAAAATGTGGCATTAAACTGACCAAAATTAGGTCTATTTTTACAAAAAAGATTTAATCTCTCAAAAGTAATAAGGGTAACTCATAAAAACTGAATTAGTGATTGGAGGGAAATTTTTTGTCAAATTTTCACAGTAAAACGAATAGTGGAAATGGACAAATGAGATATAAAATTGACCAGCGTTGCACAAACAGATTTAATTTCTTAAAAGCAGACATTGTAAATAAAGTAAAAGTAATTAGTTATTTAAAGGGAAACAAATATTTCACTAACAGTGGGTGTTTCAGAAAGTTAATCTCTTCAAGGGCTAGATATTTTGCGCAAAAATATTATATTGGTGTAGAAATTATGGAATTCTTTCTTTCATCTTAAAAAATAAGGAATATCAAAATACAGGCTACATTAAATCTTTTCTGCTTTCTTTTTATGTACATAATCTTACTAATAATTGAACACCAATCGATATTTAATTATATTGTACTTCATGATTCCTGAACAAAACTTAAAAATAAAACAAAGCTGAATAAAACGATCAAATTTTTTGTGACGTGAGTTACGTTAAAATAAGAAACAAAATAGATTATAGAAACATTTGACGCACCTCATTTGCTGTACAAGATATCGAGTATCATTCAAAGAGGCAGCTAATGCTTCTCTAATCTATTTTATTTCTGTTTCTTATTTCTCGACTTCATTTCACAAAATATCTGAATATTTTTAAGATTTTTTTCGTGGATAAGAGGCCGGCATCTTAAACATTACAGCCCTTTGCATGGGTTGGTTTTCTGTCACTGATGTTGGCTGGTTATGTACTTTGTAATAGCAATCCTCCTTGACATGCATCAACATTAACTGTTCTGTTTTCTGCAGCGCACTAAACAGATATAGTGTCCACGTTCTCACTAAATACGTACTGGCTTAGAACCAACTGGAAAGGAATAAACTTTTGACCACATGATTTATATTTTACGAAACACAGAAAGAATCAAATCAAGACTCCACCAGTAACATTCGACACCTCATTCATTATACACTGAGCAGCCAGAATATTATGATCACCGATCTACTAAAGATATAAACCCGTCCAGGCGCTAGCAGCATCACGTAGCGAGGAATGGTGCTAATCAGACACACGCACTGTGAGCGTACCTGTAGCATCAGTGTCCGTGTGTAGAGTGGGGCAGGCGCGACATCTATCTGACTTTGACCTAGGGCAGATTGTGATGGCCGGAGGATCGGCATGAGCGTTTCGGAAACTTGTCGGGTGTTCGAAGAGTGCTGTGGTGAGTGTCTTCAACAGGTGGCAAAACCATGGTGAACCCACGTCCAGACGTCGTGGTGCTGGCGGCTACCCCTCGTTACAGATACCGGACGTCGTAGGCTGGGCAGAGTACTAAAACAGGGCAGGCGGCGAACTGTGGCGCAAATAACATCAGTTTTTAATGCTGGGCGGAGAACAAGTGTGTCTGAACACACAGTGCACCGAACACCCCTAACGACGGGCCTCTGCTGCCGACGACCTATCCATTTGCCATCGTTAACACCACGACATCGCCAACTACGACTGAAATGGGCATGTGACCATCAGCACTGGCAGAGCTTTGCATAGTCTACTGAATCTTATTCATCATGCCCATGGGAGGGCGCGGATCCGTCGTCTTCCAGGAGAACAGCTCCTTGACACCTGTACTGAGGGACGGATACAAGCTGGTGGCGGATTCATTATGCTCTGGGGAACATTCACGTGAGGATCCATGGGTCCAGTGGGGCTCGTGCAAGGTACCATAACGGCCAAGGAGTACCGTACACTAGTTGCAGACCACGTACACCCCTACATGACGATCATGTTCCCCAATGGCAGTGGCATTTTTCTACAAGGTAATGCACCATGTCACAAGGCCAAGGTTGTGATGGAGTAGTTCGAGGAACACTGTGTCGAGTTACAGTTGGTGTGTTGGTCCCCCAACTCGCCAGATTGAACCTGGTCGAACACATCTGCGATGTGATTGAACGTGGCGTCAGAGCTTATCGTCCCCTCTCCGGAGTATACGAGAATTAGGTGACTTGTTTGTGCAGATGCGGTGCCAGCTCCCTCCGGCGACATACCAAGGCCTCATTGCTTCTATGCCACGACGCGTCGCCACTGTTATCAGTGTCATAGGTCGTCAAACCGGCTATTATGTTGTTGTTGTTGTTGTTGTGGTCTTCAGTCCTAAGACTGGTTTGATGCAGCTCTCCATGCTACCCTATCCTGTGCAAGCTTTTTCATCTCCCAGTACCTACTGCATCCCACATCCTTCTAACTCTGCTTAGTGTATTCATCTCTTGGTCTCCCTCTACGATTTTTACCCTCCACGCAGCCCTCCAATACTAAATTGGTGACCCCTCGATGTCTCAGAACATGTCCTACCAACCGGTCCCTTCTTCTTGTCAAGTTGTGCCACAAACTCCTCTTCTCCCCAATTCTACACAATACCTCGTCATTAGTTACGTGATCTACCCATCTAATCTTCAGCATTCTTCTGTAGCACCACATTTCGAAAGCTTCTATTCTCTTCTTGTCCAAGCTATTTATCGTCCATGTCTCACATCCATACATGGCTACAGTCCATACAAACACTTTCAGAAACGACTTCCTGACACTTAAATCTATACTCGATGTTAACAAATTTCTCTTCTTCAGAAACGCTTTCCTTGCCACTGCCAGTCTACATTTTATATCTTCTCTACTTCGACCATCATCAGTTATTTTGCTCCCCAAACAGCAAAACTCCTTTGCAACTTTAAGTGTCTCATATGCTAATGTAATTCCCTCAGCATCACCCGACTTAATTCGACTACATTCCATTATCCTCGTTTTGTTTTTGTTGGTGTTCATCTTATATCCTCATTTCAAGACACTGTCCATTCCGTTCAACTGCTCTTCCAAATCCTTTGCTGTCTCTGACAGGATTACAATGCCATCGACGAACCTCAAAGCTTTTATTTCTTCTCCATGGATTTTAATACCTACTCCGAATTTTTGTTTGTTTCCTTTTCTGCTTGTTCAATATACAGATTGAATAACATCGGGGAGAGGCTACAACCCTGTCTCACTCCCTTCCCGACCACTGCTTTCCTTTCATGCCCCTCAACTCTTATAACTGCCATCTGGTTTCTGTACAAATTGTAAATAGCCTTTCGCTCCCTGTATTTTACCCCTGCCACCTTTAGAATTTGAAAGAGAGTATTCCAGTCAACATTGTCAAAAGCTTTCTCTAAGTCTACAAATGCTAGAAACGTAGGTTTGCCTTTCCTTAATCTTTCTTCTAAGATAAGTCGTAAGGTCAGTATTGCCTCACGTATTCCAGTGTTTCCAAACTGATCTTCCCCGAGGTTGGCTTCTACTAGTTTTTCCACTCGTCTGTAAAGAATTCGTGTTAGTATTTTGCAACTGTGACTTATTAAACTGATAGTTCGGAAATTTTCACATCTGTCAACACCTGCTTTCTTTGGGATTGGAATTATTATATTCTTCTTGAATTCTGAGGGTATTTCGCCTGTCTCATACATGTTGCTCACCAGATGGTAGAGTTTTGTCAGGGCTGGCTCTACCAAGGCTGTCAGTAGATTGTCATAATGTTCTGACTAGTCAGTGAACATCTAATGGAATGTACGGATGTCATATATGATGGTGAATGAGACTAAGCCTCACAAGAATGCACACACGTGTCTGTGACTCGATAAACTGGAGTAATTTTGAAAACAGAATCAAATCCATGCTTCAATGAAAGAATGTTGTACCAAACAAAAGTCTAAACATTAAAGAAAAAATTCACTCACTAAACCTCTAAACTGAAATGTTGCTGTCGAGAGAATCCCCTAGTGTTGTTGATTAACATCGTTAGTGCCGCCCAGCAGCGTGAAACCTCGTCAAAGTAACACACGGACAAAGTCCTTCAAAATCTAGCAGACGACATCCACGCGGTGAAACAGAGATTGCCATACCTGTCGCCGCACTCTAGAGGTATGCAAACACTTGGCAAGAAGATACACAGTTCTTGACAGCCATGTGGATGACGTGCCTGACATCAAGTGGTGTCGACTCAGTTCGTGATCTGGTGCCGGATTTCTGACTCATCCTGTTCTCTTAGGTGTATGTGGATTACGTTTGTTAACTTCATGCCCATTACTTGCAACGATGTAGTTTGCGTATTATAGCTTCCTTGCCAATTGCTTCGATTGTTTCTGTTACACTCACTTCTGCTAACCGAACATAATGACTAGTATCGTAACATTTGCAGCTAGTGCAAAAGGATACAGAGATTATCTCGCTCCCTAACGGTTCATTATTTACACGTCTTAAAGGTGCTGCGGAATTTGTGGATGTCAGTTGCACAGATTTCGTAATCATCAGGTTGACTGTTCTATTTCTTCCGCGTTTTTCATCATTTTCTGAATGCCAGTTAAGCCTCCTGAACATTAACAATAACTTTCTACTCTATATAGGTGGAAAAAATGAAAAACACCGGGGGATGCAGGAGCGTAAAAGGCAGAATGATTACATCTCGTCGTAGAGACTGTAAGCTCGAAATAAATCTTGAAGATTTCGCAGAAAAGAACATTTAAAAGTAGAATATCTCAGAAAATAGAATTTCTTATAAGACATCTACAAGGAAAAAAGATTATGGCTTAACGACCCGTCGACGACGGTTCGTTAGAGATCGGACGCAAACTCGGATTGGGGAGCGTGAAAAAAGAAAGCGGGCGTGTCATATCAGAAGAACCACTCAGGCATTCGCCTTAAGCGATTTAGGGAAAGTACAGACAACCTAAATCTGTTTAACCAAACGTTGATTTGAACCACCATCCTTTCGAATAAGAGTCTAGTGTTTTACCACTGTGCCGCCTCACTCAGTAACACATCTATAACATCGTGACGCAAAGAAAATTTAAATAAGCCAATTACATTTTAACGTGTATACCAGATGATCAAAAAGTCAGTATAAATTTGAAAACTTAATAAACCACGGAATAATGTAGATAGAGAGGTAAAAATTGACACACATGCTTGAAATGACATGGGGTTTTATTAGAACAAAAAAAAAAAAACACCCCATATTGCTTGACTCGTGAAAGACCTCTTGCGCGCGTCGTTTGGTGATGATCGTGTGCTCAGCCGCCACTTTCGTCATGTTTGGCCTCCCAGGTCCCCAGACTTCAGACCGTGCGATTATTGGCTTTGGGGTTACCTGAAGTCGCAAGTGTATCGTGATCGACCGACATCTCTAGGGATTCTGAAAGACAACACCCGACTCCAATGCCTCACCATAACTCCGGACATGCTTTACATTGCTGTTCACAACATTATTCCTCGACTACAGCTATTGTTGAGGAATGATGGTGGAAATATTGAGCATTTCCTGTAAAGAACATCATCTTTGCTTTCTCTTACTTTGTTATGCTAATTATTGCTATTCTGATCAGATGAATCGCCATCTGTCGGACATTTTTTGAACGTTTGTATTTTTTTGGTTCTAATAAAACCCCATGACATTCCAAGCATGTGTGTCAATTTGTATCTCTCTGTCCACATTATTCCGTGATTTATTCAGTTTTCAAATTTATACTGACTTTTTGATCACACGGTATGTCTACATTCTTATTCACTACTGTGAAGTGAATGGAAGATAGTACTCCCCGTCTACTGCGTATAAGAGTTTCGGTCCGCTCCATTCACATAAGGACTGCTTAAATACCTTTACACGTGCTTTAATTAGTCCAACCATCTTCGCGTTCCCTAAAAAAACGATACATAGGAGACTTCAGTATATTCCTAAATTCCTTATTTAACTGTGATTCTTGGAACTGTATAAGTTTGCTTTCGCGGAATAGTTGGCTTCCGTCTTCAAGCGTTTGCCAATACAGATTTTTCAGCGTTTCCGTGACGCTCTCAATAGGTCAAACAAAATGTCATCATTCGTGCTGTCCTCCTCTGTATACGCACAATATCGCGTGTTAGTCCTATTTGATACGGTGCAACCACTTGAGCAGTGTTCTATGATAGGCCGCACGAGAGTTTTGTAAGCAATCCCCTTTGTAGAATGATTTTTTTTTTCAGTAGTCTACCCATGAACCGAAGTTTGCCCCCTGCTTTTCCTACGACTGATGCAATGTGACATTCCATTGTATATTTCTACAAAATTTTACATCGAGTAATGGTTATGAATTAACTGATTACCATTGTTACTCATTGATGTTTTAGGATAATACACCTTTTCGTTTCGCGAAGTACACATTTTTACATTTCACAACACTTAAAGTAAGTTGGCAAATTTTGCACCATTTCTACATCTTATCAAGGTCTGACTGGATATTTGTGCCGCTGTCCTCGGATAGTAGTTCCCCACAGATAACTGCATCATTCACAAATAGTTTGAGGTTACTATCAATATCGTTAGCTAGGTCATTAATGTACAACATACATTTGTTGATTACTATCCATCCAAGGTAACATGCTGTCCCGTCCCTGACAATAAATCCTTAATACTGCCACAAATTAGGTTTTATTCACCATCTGATTGTAGTGTCATTAATAAGGATTGGTGTAATACTGAGTCAAATGATTTTCGGAAGTCAAGAAGTACTACAGCTATCTAATAGTTTTGACCATAGTTTTCGGGATGTCAGGGTTTCGCATGGTCTGTATATCCGGAATCCGTGCTCGTTACTATCCAGAGGTCATTCTGTTCGAGATAACTCATCAGAATAATAACTCATACCTTCTTTAGATTCTGCAATAGATGGATGTCAGCAGAGTTGCACTCTACCAAAACTACGGTTTGTTAGTTTGGGTATAATACATAGATGACTTAATAAATGGAAGTACTGGTAGCATTGATATGGAAACAAACATAAATGAATGTGTAAGGGAGGAACTCTTTCTTTTTCCATTTTTATGGTTGTTTGTTTTTCACATGGTCAGAACCGAAAATCATTCAGTGTAAGTCCACTGCGTATTTTACATCTTTAGAAAATATAAATTGTATTTTTTAAGTAACAAAAATTAGTTGATCACGTAAATTCTGTGCTTCTGTGTAACCAAAAGACACTTTACATGCACAAATATAAAAATCTATACAATAACTATTCTTATTTTGTAGTCAATAAAACGTTCTTCGTCACTATCAAAGACAAGAGTTTCCTGTTATTATGAATAAATGCGAAATATGCTTATGAATAACAGAAACAGGCATGTTTTGCATAAGCTCGATGAAGTATTGACGCGATCTTTGATATATTTTTGATGTTATTTTTAATTTTATCTTTCTGTTTATTTTTATTATTTATTTATTTGTTTGTTTCGGAGGAAACTGCGTCTTCTACAGCTATGTGATAAATTTATTTTTTTATTTTATTTTTACTACAACAACTCTCTGTTTCACATTACAAATCAACACTTATTCCCAAATACATCTGTATCAATCAATGACAGTTTCAATTTTGCTATATATACTGTTTATTTTTAAGTATCAGATAGGAGGATAACTATGAAGAACAAAATTTTCCGTAGGTTTCGCAGCCCTTTATACTGACTCGTTTTCTAGACGGTCCACCGCTTCCGGTTATAGTAGCACACCGATGGCTTACATAAAGAAAGCGATTGATCTGAGGCAGAACTCGATAGGTATGCAACACACCTAACGTACATGTATCGCGGGTACGACCTTAACTGACCAAGACTAATAGAGAAATTACCACAGTCTACACTTACTTACGATAGTTTACAGAAGCCTACGTAGTTTTACAACTCCAGATGTCAAAAATGATGGGCGGAGATTCCTGAGCCCTTGGGACGAGAATGGGAAGGAACATTCAGTTTTCACTTGGAACAGGGATTTTATTTCCTTTCTGTCTGACCCAACAGACAGTGACGTCGTGAGCAGATAATATCGGCTGTTAGAGACGCAAGAGCTCAGGTCTATTGCTGTTTCTCTGAGAGTCGTTTCCTGGCATGTTTTAGACGCTCCGTTTATCTACCATCATGGAACTTGTAAGGTTGCTTTTTCTAATCCACGTAAGGTACAGGGAGATTTTGGTAAACGGCGCCAAACTGCAGCAAACTGCACGTGAGAGGACAAGGAGAAAAAGAACATATGGCTATAAATACGTTCTTAGCGAAGTAGGCCAATTTGATGGTGCAGGACAGCGTCGGTTTCAATGGCTGAATGCAGGTATGAGGACACACCAGGCAAGTGCGAGCGTTGTCTGTACTAAAGTCTTAGCTCCACACTCAGGAGGCAGTCGACGATAATTCCCACCCACACATTGAGGCTGATGGTTGCTGCCAACACACCGTAGGAATTTTCAGTAGTCCACATATGGGTGTTGTGAAGGTTGAAAAGACCGCCCCTGGTAAATGTAGCGTAATCTGTGAATAGGACAGATCTCAAACATCCCATCACCGTGGTGGCCTGTCCGACAAACCAGCGACAAAGCCATTGCTGCTGAAGCAAGTCTGTAGGTAATAAGGCCTGCACGTGCTGTAACTGATACGGATAGTGGTCTTTGAGGAGAATGTTCCACGCGGTAGTCTGGTTCACCCCATGATGGCGGGCCATCTGCCTGGTGCTGACACAAGGGTCATATTCTGTAGTGTTCAGCACCTTCTACTCCACCTTCAAGTGGGGGTGCACCCCTTGGAACGCATTTCCGGCCATATGTTCATCTGACATTTATTGCTCCTTATCCTCTCCTACAGTTTTCCCCCGTTTAAGTAAAAACACCGTGTACACGGAACGTTGTGGACCGCGACTGCTTGGCTCGCTTAAGGTCATGATGTCAGGTAACTTTCTAGTATCATTGGTTTAGTACCCCACCGTTTTCCGGGACATCTCCAGGCACATATTCAGCCTGGGACGTCATTGACTGGAGTAGAATTATCTGCAGTGATGAATCCCGCTTCGAAGTGAGCCACGATGATCAGCGAAGACATGTCTGCAGATGCCCTGGATAGCGGTACGGTATCAACCTGACTGTCGTCCGCCATACGTTCCAACAACCAGGAGTGACAGTGTGCGTGCCATTTCTCTTCATGGCAGGAACCCTTTGGTTCTCATCCGCGGCAGCCTTATAACACAGCGCTACGTCGACGATATTCTACGCGCTGTTTACTCGCCCTTCATGGCATGCCATTCTGGGCTTACATTTCAGCAATACAATGTCCGCCCGCACACGGCGAGGGTCTCTACTGCTCGTCTTTGTGCTTGCCAAACCCAACCTTGGCCATAAAGATCCCTCGATCTCTCCCCAGCTGAGAACATTTGGAGCATTATGGGCAGGGCCCTCCAACTATCTCGGGAATTCGACGATCCAACGCGTCATTTGGACAGAATATGGCGCGATATCCCTCAGGAGGGCATCCAACAAATCTATCAATCAAAGTCAAGCCGAATAACTCCTTGCATAAGGGCCAGAGGTGGACCAACACGTTATTAACTTGCTCAGCTTACGAATATCTTTCTCTTGAATGAATCACACAATTTTTTCTGAAATTGTAATCATTTGTTTGTCTGCATATGTACATCGCAGCTACCGATTTCCGTCCCATTCGAATAATTCCTTCGTGATGCGTCGTATTTTTGTGTTTTTCTCTTACTGTGTATTTTCGTTAGTTTCTTGGAGTTCGCAAAATCTAGGGGTCGATTGGCAGCATTCCCGGGTGTAGGACGCAAACATTGAGCTCTATGTGGTGGAGGGGCCATTTCATATTGTTACTAGTTTCTCAAGGCGGGTTTCAGTGATTCAGAGTGATCGAGACTCTTATTCTTTCAGTATGGAAAGCTTGTAAGCGTTTGAAAATGTGTTCCCGTTCGCGGCGTTGAAATTCTGGTTAACCTTTTTCTGATTCTGATTCTGACAGCGAATATTTACAACTTAGGACGCGATTGCGCGAAAGAGACATCTTATTAAATCGTACGGCTATCGCTAGCTGGAAACAATGTTTGATGGAAGAAAGAGATTTGGAGTGAGAGTTAATTAATACGATATTGCAGCGCATGTGTCGTTAAGACGTACGATCCAGTGTTCCTTCGGGCATGCATGAATGTCTGAATGAACAGTAGCGACAAATACATGTAATGTAATCGCAGTTGCAAATACGGGCAACAGTCAGCTGTATAATCAAATGACACCAATGAAAATCTGTGCCGGACCAAGACTCGAACTCGGATTTCCCGCTTAACGTGAGGAGTCACCTTAACGGCTTCGGCTATCCGTGCGCCATCCACGACCAGACAAACTGCCATATGCCGACGTTCATACGTCACAACCAGCATTCGTACACATTCTGCAATTCATCTACGTCTACATCTACGTGATTACTCTGCTATTCACAATAAAGTGCCTATGGAGGATTCAATGAACCACCTTCAAGCTGTCTCTTTACCGTTCCACA
Source organism: Schistocerca serialis cubense (assembly GCF_023864345.2). Lineage (NCBI taxonomy): Eukaryota > Metazoa > Arthropoda > Insecta > Orthoptera > Acrididae > Schistocerca > Schistocerca serialis. Next base: position 388,770,310 of record NC_064640.1, read on the forward strand.
ATCGAACGGCGCGCGGGAAAAACGACCCCTTAAAGTTTTATGGACGAGCCCTGATTTCTCTTATTTTATCGTAATGATTATTTCTCCATATGTAGGTGGGTGCCAACTGAATGATTTCGCAATCATATGAGAAGACTCGTGAATGAAATTTCATGAGAAGATCCCGTCGCAACGGAAAACGCCTTTGTTTTAATGATTACCACTCCAATTCACGTATATTTCTGTGGCACTATCTCCCCTATTTCTCTATAATACAAAACGAGCTGCCCTTCTTTGAACTTTTTCGATGTCATCCGTCAGTCCCACCTGATGCGGATCCCACACCGCACAGCAATTCTCCAGGATGGGGCGGACAAGCGTGGTGTAAGCAGTCTCTTTAGTAGACCTGTAGCACCTTCTAAATGTTCTGCCAATGAATCGCAGTCTTTGGTTTGCTCTACCCGCAACATTATCTATGTGATCGTTCCAATTTAGGTTATTTGTAATTGTAATCCCTAACTATTTAGTTGAATTTACAGCCTTGAGATTTGTGTCACTTATCGCATAATCGAAATTTAGCGGATTACTTTTAGTACTCGTGTGAATAACTTCACACTTTTCTTTATTCAGGGTCAATTGCCACTTTTCACACCAGACAGATACCTTATCCAAATCATTTTGCAATTCGTTTTGGTCATCTGTTGACTTCACAAGACGGCAAATGACAGCATCATCTGCAAACAATCCAAGAGGGCTACTCAGATTGCCTCCTATGTCGTTAATGTAGATCGGGAACAACAAAGGGTCTATAACACTTCCTTGCGGAACGCTGGATATTACTTCTGTTTTATTCGATGACTTTCCGTCTATTACTACGAACTGTGACTTTTTCTGACTGGAAATCACGAATCCAGTCGCACAATTGAGGCGATATTCCCTAGGCACGCAGTTTGGTTAGAAGACGCTTGTGAGGAACGGTGTCGAAAGCCTTCCGGAAATCCAAAAAATATGGAATCAATTTGACACCCACTGTCGACAGCATTCATCGCTTCCTAAGCATAAAAAGCTAGTTGTGTTTCACAATGGCGATATTTTCTGAATCCGTGCCGACTGTGTGTCAATAAATCGTTTTCTTCGAGATAATTCATAATGTTCGAACACAGCATACGAGGTGTGGCTAGAAAAAAACCGGACTAGTACTGGTGAAACAATAAAACGAATGCAATAAGGCTGAAAGTCGCGGGTCCTGTCACGTGACTCTCGCTCCGCCTACTGCTCGAGTTTCATCTGCCTCCTGCACTCAGTCTGCCCGTGGCGTCTGTTTTAAGTAGTTGACGTTTTGTCTGTGCGTCGGAAAATGTTGAGTGTACAGAAAGAACAGCGTGTTAACATCAAATTTTGTTTCAGACTAGGAAAATCTGCAAGTGAAACGTTTGTAATGTTACAACAAGTGTACGGCGATGATTGTTTATCGCGAACACAAGTGTTTGAGTGGTTTAAACGATTTAAAGATGGCCGCGAAGACACCAGTGATGACACTCGCACTGGCAGACCATTGTCACCAAAAACTGATGCAAACATTGAAAAAATCGGTAAACTTGTTCGACAAGATCGCCGTTTAACAATCAGAGCAGTGTCTGAGTTAACAGGAGTTGACAAGGAAAGTGTTAGGCAGATTCTTCATGAAAGTTTCAACATGAACAAAGTGTGTTCAAAAATGGTTCCAAAGTGTCTCACAATTGAACAGAAGGAACGCCGAAGAATGATTTGTTCTAACATCCTGGAAAACATTGAAAGTGATCCCACCTTCTTACAAAATGTTATTACTTGCGATGAATCGTGGTTTTTTACTTACGATCCCGAAACTAAACGCCAATCGATGCATTGGAAAACTCCTGGTTCTCCACGACAAAAAAAAGCACGAATGTCAAAATCGAAATTCAAGGCAATGATGATTGTTTTTTTTGACATCAAAAGGATTGTGCACATTGATTGGGTACCAGAGGGACAAACAGTGAATCAGCATTACTACATTAGCGTCCTGGCTACCTTACGTGAGCGAGTACGGAGAAAACGGAACGATTTGTGGAGAAAAAAGTCATGGATCCTTCACCAAGACAATGCCCCAGCTCACAGTGCGTTGTCAGTGAAGACGTTTTTGGCAAAACACAACATTCCCATCTTAGATCATCCACCCTACACACCTGATTTGGCCCCCTGTGACTTTTTTCTTTTCCCTAAAGTCAAGTCAGCTTTGAAAGTAACTAGATTTGAGACTGTTGAAGCAGTAAAAGAAAAAGCAACGGAAGTAATGTATGGACTTACCGAAAATGATCTGCAGCATTGCTATGAACAGTGGAAAATTCATATGGAGCGGTGTAGAGACCGAGGAGGAGAGTACATTGAAGGAGATAACATGAAATTGTAAATAATTGTAAATAAATGTTTTTTCCAGCATCAGTCCGGTTTTTTTCTAGCCGCACCTCGTATGTTCCAAAACCCTACTGCAAATCGACGTTAGTGATATGGGCCTGTAATTCAGCGGATTACTCCTATTTCAATTTTGGGGTATTGATGTGACTTGATCAATTTTCCAATCTTTAGGTAGGGGTATTTCTATGAGCAAGCGTTTCTATATAATTGATAAATATGGCGCTATTGTATCAGCATACTTTGAAAGCAACCTGACTGGTATACAATCTGGACGGGAGGTCTTGCCTTTATCAAGTGATTTAAGCTGCTTTGTTACACCGAGGATATCTACTTCTATGCTTCTCATCTTGGCAGTTGTTCTTGATTGTAATTAAGGGATATTTACTTCGTCTTATTTGGTGAAGGAGTGTCGGAAAACCGTGTTCAATAACTCTGCTTTATTGGCACTGTCATCAGTGACTTCACCGTTGTTATCGCGCAGTGAAAGTATTGATTGCGTCTTGCCACTGGTGTGCTTTATGTATGACCAGAATCTCTTTAGGCTTTCTGCCGAGACAGAGTTTCGTTGTGGAAATTATTAAAAGCATCTCGTATTGAAATACGCGCTATTTTTCGAACTTACGCAAAACTTTGCCAACCTTGGTTATTTTGCGTTCCTTTAAATTTGGCATGCTTTTTTCGTTGCTTCTGCAACAGGGATCTGACCTGTTTTGTGTAGCATGGGGGATCAGTACCTTCACATATTAATTATTAATTTATGTGGTATATATCTCTCAACTGCCGTCGATACAATATCTTTGAAATCATTCCACACCTTTTCTGCGCTTACATGATCAGGTCGGAAGGAGTGATGATTGTCTCTCAAAAGGGCGTTAAAGCATTTTCATCAGCTTTTTTAAATAGATGTATTTTGCGTTTCCTTTTGATGGTTGTGTGTGTTACGGTATTCAGCCTAGCAGCAACTTCCTTGTGGTCGCTGATCCCTGTATCCCTATTTGTCCAGGATTATTTGTTGCTAAGAATTCAAGTATGCTTTCGCAACTATTTACGCTTCGAGTTGGCTCATGAACTAATTGTTCAAAATATATTTCTGAGAAAGAATGTGACCGAGCGGTTCTAGGCGCTTCAGTCCGGAACCGCGCTGCTGCTACGGTCGCAGGTTTGAATCCTGCCTCGGGCATGGATGTGTGTGATGTCCTTAGGTTAGTTAGGTCTAAGTAGTTCTAAGTTCTAGGGGACTGATGATCTCAGCTGTTGAGTCCCATAGTGCTCAGAGCCATTTGAACCATTTTCGAACAATTTCGGATGATGTTTTATGCCTGTCGCCAGCTTTAAACGTATATTTTTTCCAGCATATGGAGGGCAGATTGAAGTCACCAACGACTATAATTATATGAGTGGGATACCTATCTGAAATGAGACTCAAGTTTTCTTTGAACTGTTCAGCAACTATATCTTATAAGTCGGGGGCGTCGTTAAAACGATCCAATTAATAGTTTAGTCAGACTGTGAAGTATAACCTCTATCCATACCATTTCGCAGGAACTATCTACTTTAATTTCACTACAAGGTAAACTACTTCTGACAGCATAAATACTCCCCATCGACTGTATTTAATCTATCCTTTCTGACCACTGTTAGGTCGTTTGAAAAAATTTCGGCTGAACTTATTTCCGGCTTTAGCCAGCTTTCCGTACCTATAACTATTTGATCTTCAGTGCTTTCTGTTAGGACTTAGAGCTCTGGTTCTTTACCAACACAGCTACGACAATTTACAACTACAATACCTATTGTTGCTAGAACTACCTTACTGTGCTTTACCTGTCCCCTTTTAGGCAGACTCATTTTCTGTGGTTCCCTTAGACCCTCTAAACTAAAATATAGCCCAGTCCCTTCCACACAGACCCCCGCTACGCGTGTAGCCGCTTCCAGTGTGGACTCCAGACCTATTAAGCGGAACCCGGAAACTCACCACCCGATGGCGCAAGTCAAGGACTCTGCAGCCTACACGGTCACAGAACCGCCTGAGCCTCTCATTTAGACCCTCCACTCGGATCTGCACCAAAGGAACACAGTCGGTTCTATCGACGATTCTGCAGATGGTGAACTCCACCTAAATCTCGCAAACAAGACTGGCAGTCTTACCATTTCCGCTAGCCACCCGAAACCAGAGAGAATCTCCTCCGATCCAAAGCGCGACACGTCATTGGTACCGACATGAGCCACCATCTGCAGCTGGCTGCACCCTGTACTCTTCATGGCATCTGGAAGCACCCTTTCCACATCTGGAATGAGTCCTCCTGGTATGCACATGGACTGCACACTGGCTTCCTTCCCCTCCTTGGCAGCCATGTTCGTAAAGGGCCCCATTATGTGCCTAGCGTTGGAGGTCCCAATTACCAGCAAACCCACCCTCTGTGAATGCCTAGACCTTGCAGACCGAGAAGCTTCCTCTAGAACTGGGTGGACGACTGCATCTGGCTTTGAGACTTCGTCAGCCACAAATAACGCCCGAAACCTATTCCTCAAACGAACTGGGGAGGCCCTACGATCAGGCCCTCGGAAGGTCTTTCGCTGCCTGCCAGCCTTTGGAATGATTTCCCACTCGACAACGGATGAGAGATCAACCTCAGTGCAGGCAATACCCGGGGCTGCCATAGCAGTGGACCGATCGGGGGACACGTGGGACGTGCTCGATGTCCCTCGCATTTCCGCGAACGACCCCCCACAGTGATGCCCCCTTGGCAGCAGCCTCAAGCTGTGTGACAGAAGCCAACACCACCTGGTGCTGTGAGCGAAGGGTCACCAACTCAGCTCGCATCTGTACAGAGCAATAACAGTTCCTATCCATTACTGAAGTCGCTCCTGTTTGAAACTCCTTCACAAAATCTGATATGAAGCATTTTACATCAACTTCAAAATCAGTGAACTTCTTAACTGTTCGACAATTCTCACTTACTGACGTAATTAAAGACACTTGGAATGTTACATGACAAAACGTCTGACGTCGTTTGACAAAATAGATTCCAAAATTTAACTTCTCTGTATCTGGATTACAAAACATACATAATATTACCAATTGGGTAAACCTAATCAACCTTTACATTAAATCTGATGGAATACATTTGTTTCCTACATTCGAGGGTCGGCACTGTAAAATTAGCGAAAGCCACGTTGCATTGCTGCGTACTTAGAACTAAATATACAAAATTTCTTACCTTACAAATTTCTTCCAGTTAATTTACCTTTGCTTTACAGTATCAATTGATTACTCTTCTCTAACTGCCATGGACAATGGTCAGTATTGTTAACTATCAGTATCATTTCAATTCTTGATAAGCTTATAGCCTTACAAATTAATGATACAAACTTTACACTTTTATAGAAATAACTACGACTTAACATTTACGGGCTCTGTGTGAGCACAAACAATACCATTCATGACTACATTTAAAAAAAACTGCATTATGCTGCGTCCATAGACCAACAATTAAATTATCACAGCTAGCCACTAGCTGTACCCCTTACATCCTACCTGTAACAGAGTGCAACGGCAACTTCGACTGCTCTCCACGCCCCCCTACTTACAGTCGATTTTGCCACTCAGGCAACATCTTTGGTACAGTGGTGTCAAAAATACAATCTCTTCTACATATGACAATCGTTTCAGGTCTTTTTCATGAACTATATTACAAAATCGGGCTCCACGTACAAGTGGACCCCTCACAAGGGGAATTACCAGCGTGTTCGGCGCCTGGCTCTGGCGCATCGTACTGCAACTGCAGCAGCAATCTGAGGAGCAATTGGCACCACAGTGACACAATCAACAATTACGAGTCGGTTACCTTAAAGACAGCTCCAAGTCAGACGTCCTGTAGTGTACATTCCACTGACCCTAAACCACCACCGTTTGCGGCTTCAGTGGTGTCAAGCGAGAGCTCATTGGAGAGCAGGGTGGAGGTCTGTTGTGTTTTCTGATGGATGCTGGTTCTACATTGGTGCCAGTGATGGCCGCGTATGGTTACAAGAAGGTCAGTTGAGGACCTGCAACCAACCTGTTTGTGTGCTAGACACACTGGACCTACACCTAGAGTTGTGGTCTGAGGTGCGGTCTGGTATGAACCAGAACCAGTCTCGTTGTTAAGAAACTTCCTGGCAGATTAAAACTGTGTGCCGGACCGAGACTCGAACTCGAGATCTTTGCCTTTCACGGGCAAGTGCCTCTATCATCTGTGCAATCCAGCAAATGCTTGGATAGCTCAGATGGTAGAGCACACGCACGCGAAAGGCAAAGATCTCGGGTTCGAGTCTCGGTGCGGCACACAGTTTTAATCTGTCAGGAAGTTTCGTATCAGCGCTCACTCTGCTGCAGAGTGAAAATCTCATTCTAGTCTCGTTATTCAACGCACCCTGACTACACTCCTGTACCTCTGTCTAGTGTTTCGACATGGTGTGCTGCCATTTATGAACAGAGTTCCAGGGGGTGTTTTCCAACAGGATAACACTCGTCCATATACCACTCTTGTAACCTACCATGATCTACAGAGCGTCGACAAGTAGCCTTGGCCTGTTCGATCACCGGTCTGTCTCCAATCGGGCACATATTGGACGTCAGCTCCAGCGTCAGCCACAACCAGCATTAACCGTCCCTGTATTGACCAACCAAGGGCTACAGGCATGGAAATCAACCCCTAAAAACTGACATCTGACACCTGTAAAACGCAATGCATGCACGTTTGCATGCTTGCATTCAACATTCTGGGGATGACACCGGTTATTAATGTACCAGCATTTCACATTTGCAATGGCTTATCTGGCCCTTACGTTACCCTGTGATCTATCAGTGTTAATCACTTACATATTTAAATATGTTACCTAGATAAATGTATTCCTGAAATTCCATTACTCTACATAAAATAATTTTTGGTGTTACGAATTTTTCCCATCAGTGTATGAGAGGTAGTCAAATGAAAAGGTGACAGATGGAATAAAAATTAGTAAACTGTTCATTATTTCAAAAGTTATCGTCATAGCTGTTAATACATTTATCCAAGTGTGAGAGAATATCGTCAATGCCTTCATGGAAAAATGTTTGCGGTTGCCTACGAGACCATGATTGCACCAAGGCAGGAGCCTGTTCGTCCAATGCAACGCGACGGTAGTGTCTTGCTTCAGGGCTCCAAAAATACAAAATTCGCACTGGAACAGATCGGGACTGTATGGATGCTGTGTAAGGGCTTTCCAGCAAAACCTCTGCAGAACAGTCGAAACAACCTTGCAGCATTAGGGTGGGCATTATCCTGCAACAAAATGATGCTGTCGTCAACATCCATGTGCGTTTGGAGTTGATGGCGCGCTTCAATTCTTGCAAAGTGTCAACGCCCAGGAATGTTAACAGATGGCATCATTCGTTGTATGGTAATGCTTGCTCACATATTGCCAAGTTTGTTTCGACTAAGCTGCAGAAGTTACGAGATTGTCTGGGAAGACCTTACACTTTGTGTCTATAGTCCTGATCTGTCCCCATTCACTTTCCGTATTTTTGGAGCCCTGGAAGTAGGAACTCGTGACAGCCGGTTTGTTAAGGGTACAATCATGGTTCCATAGACGACCACAAACATTTTCCATGAAGGCACTGACTATTTGTCTCACAACGTGATCAATGTATTAACAATTATGGCGATTAATTTTGAAATAGTAAACAATTTACTTACTTTCTTCGGTCTGCCTCGTTTTGATTTGACAGCGCCTTATGTTAAAGCTGCTTGGAATACGCTTTTAACTCTTCACGTACAACAATTTCTGGTGAACAAATTCGGTACATCTTGAGAACTATTAATATAACGTTTGGACAGTCAACCCATACTTCGTCGGCCGTGCACCATCTTCTACCCTAGAAAAGAAGGTATTTTACCTTGGAGCATGTGATTATTGCAAATAAAATGAATTTCTTTGTTGTCTTAATAATTTTAACTGTTTTGAAAACTGAAATTGGTTTTAGTTTGCAATATCGCCTATTTCAAAGTGTATTTAATATTTTATATAACTAGCAACATTTCTTCACATTTGGAAAAGCCTTAATTTTGCAGAACGAATTTTGTAATCTTAGAAAAAGACTGCATGAAATAAGAAGTGAATGCCTTCATTTATACGGAATGTTAAAACATACTTCTGTTACAGAAGTGGCTAGAGTCATAAGTCTGGTAATTGTACCAAGGTACAACACTACCCCTACCTAAGGACACTGTCGGCCTTTACACCATCGTTACTAAGTGTAACCCAGGTCTACGGAAGTAAAATGAAAATTTCCCTAAATTTAATGTGAAAAATTGAAACCTTTAAAACATGCATCAGTTATGGAAGTGTTAAGACACAGAAATTTGAAAAAGATGTCATGATTGATAAGAAATTTGCGACTGCGTACAGTGTTGGCCACATCATCGTTACCAGGCAAAGCATGGCTATTAATGTTTAAAACCATCAGGAGGTAACCTCCGTGCATGCTTGCACGGGCCAACCCTGAATGCTATGACGGACAATTGGCGCTTATTTGTAATTCTATTTTTTATTGCGATCAAGGCTACTAAAATTTTCAACCAGTAATACAGATCGCTGCTGTCTCCTTCATCTGGCGATGTCAGGTCTATTTATGTGGTCTCGTTGATTATAACGATGTTGGCAACCCTTGTTAACACAATCTGTGTAATGTAGCGAGAGTGACAAATGACCAAGTCCTGACTACAAATGTTTCCTCATGGTTCAGGAATGTCATACGTCGCGTAGTTTTGTGATTGCTATGATCACATCTATAACGACCGCGGCCGCGAGTGACACTCAGCGCTACGCTACAGTAACTTCTAGGATGCATACACGGAACATTTCAACGCGCATCGACAGTTATTCTGATAAGGAACAGATGTGTGGCAGCAGGTACTGAACCGTGGCGGCTGGCGCTAGGGTGCTCCACTTGCATCGCTGATATTGATATTCAACTGTCTTGTTATCTTTGCTCCCCCGGCGGTTTTCCGGGTGAACGCGTGAGAACGAGTCTCCGGTCGGCGTTCAACGAGACAACTTGTGTTGAAAACAAGCCCGCGTCCCTAACCGTGGTGCAGGGGCCTCGCCGTAGTCGCCGCCCTTGTCTTTTGGCGCGCGCCGGATGTACGGTGCCGATCAATGGGCGCCTTGAAATGCAAAATTGTGGTGGGCTGTTTCCCAGCTCGTAGTTTGCAAGCTCCAAATTACGTATGACTTTTATTCTGTGTTTAACTAAGAAGATTGTTGAAACTTATTGTAGCATGGGTAGCTGCCGAGGATGGTTCTGAACTTGGGTTCCGCCGGCCAGTGTGGCCGAGCGGTTCTAGGCGCTTCAGTCTGGAACCACGTGACCGCTCCGGTCGCAGGTTCGAACCCTGCCTCGGGCATGGATGTGTGTGATGTCCTTAGGATAGTTAGGTTTAAGTAGTTCTAAGTTCTAGGGGACTGATGACCTCAGATGTTAAGTCCCATAGTGCTCAGAGCCGTTTTTTTTAACTTGGTTCCACAGTGACTACTTTAAGGAGGCCGATGTTCCTCAGTCAGTTTTTGAGCATCCGTGGAGTGTGTGTTTTAAGTGGTTTTCATGCAAATTTTAACATGTTTGAGGACATATTGTCCGCTTTGGGACTGGCTGCGGTTGTGTACGTGCCCGGCAGCCATAGAGGTAATGGTTTAATCATTTGTCACGGCAGCATTTGGTATGTTTATTTAATGCTGAAAGTGCCTTAAGGCAACTGGAAGTGATCTCTAAGTTTCCTGCTAGTTTACTGGGAGATGGATAATGTTAGAGTATTGCTCCTTAAGAAAAAAAATGGCTCTGAGCACTTAACATCTATGGTCATCAGTCCCCTAGAACTTAGAACTACTTAAACCTAACTAACCTAAGGACATCACACAACACCCAGCCATCACGAGGCAGAGAAAATCCCTGACCCCGCCGTGAATCGAACCCGGGAACCCGGGCGTGGGAAGCGAGAACGCTACCGCACGGCCACGAGATGCGGGCGCTCCTTAAGAAGTGCTTATTATATATTCTAGTATGGCTGTGATTTGACCTTGTTTTCATTGCAATCTATTTGTGCTGCAGGCCATTTCCTAAGACTGCTCGTTCCCTGGCGTCGGCGCGGTTATGGATTCTTGTCAGGACCGCTCATTGTGGGGCCGGTCGGATTATATACAAATATATACCGCCTGCTATGTGACCCTGTGCACAAGGCGTGGGGAGTGAACGCTCATACTGCCTGCTGGCCGTAGTGTTATTGCTTCCAAACACTGCTATGGGCCTTAACGCTATTCTCTAAAGTTAATACAATTTGGGAATCAATCTGAGTCTTTATGTCTTTTAGTTAAGTGAGTCCACCTTGTTAATATTAGCGTTTCTGTAAGTCATTTTATTGGTTGAGTTATTACTAGCCCATCTTATTTAACACTTACGTTAATCATTTGTGTATCTTTAATGAACTTGCAACTCGTTATTGTTCCTGTGTGCCAGTTTTGCGACCTTAGTTGGCCCACCTTGTATTTTTAATATAAGGATGTTTCACAGTAGACCTTTATGTGGACAGTTCAGTTTTATTAACCTTTAAGATCTCTTTGCTCTTTATGAAGTTGTGGTATTATGTGGCTGTGTAACTTTGGTTGGAAGTGTATTGTGTTAGCAGTCTCCTGAGACATGGTTAAATAAGAACGATTATTTGTGACTGATTATTCACCGTGCCTACTATCAATGATTTTGGTTGTGGATGCAAAATAATATGATTCTTCTTCGTGTTTATGTAATTCAATCAAAGAGAAGATATGTATGTTGCATCAGTCAGAGGGTAAATGTCCGAATTGAAGTTTATAATAAAGTCTGTTTGAGTCAAATTAAAATTGTAAAACAATCACAGGCTTGTTCATCACCAGTGATCCCGGGCTTCCTATTTCCTTTAAATAACTGTGGTGAGATTGTAATTTTGATTTTCTAAAGAATTAAATAGTACCTCGGTTCAAGTCTTAGCTAAGTCGTTTATGCCACATGGTAAAAAGGGAGTTAGGTTCACACATTTGGTGGGCTTTATAATCACCGCCTAGCCATCATGATTTAAGTTTTTCGTATTGTCCAAGGTTCAGTCGAATGCTTGGCTGATTTCACGAAAAAAATAAACAACAGCGGTAGATTTCCTGCCCCATTCTATCAAAGTCTTATGCACCTTCATTTTATTTTGGGGAAATAAAAATCAAGTGATGTGTTGTTTGAGTTTCTAAATACTGTTATATGTCAGCAGCAGTTACAAGTGTAAAAACAGATGTACATAATGCTTTTGCTCGCATGTCAACGAGTCACAATGAAAACTTCAGCTTGGCCTAACGGTTCTGACGTACTCACGCACGTCCATACAGCCACCCACGCACCCACCCACTCACCCACCTACACATACACACACACACACACACACACACACACACACACACACACACACACACACACACACACACACACACGGACACATGGACAGAGAGAGAGAAAGAGATAAAACAAAAGGCTTTGACATTGCTTAATACAAATAGCAAGTTTTGATCGGTGCCCAACCCGTAGACAGAAACCTATTTTGTTTCAAACTGATGCCAGGGAACCAATTTATATGCAAATGACAACGTTTATAAACGTGTTCTTACAAGTAAGACTTCTTTCATGTTTCACTGCCTCGTCTCTGCCGTCAGCCTCTCTGTGTAACTGTGTGTGAACGTAAAGAGACGCAGGGTAAACTAGAGGTACACACCAATTTAAATATAAATTGTTCGTCGCTGCGCTTGTTATAATCTGACGTGCAGCTTCCTCTCGTGCATATATATGGTACTACGTAACAGACACACAAAATATTCAATCATCTTTTTTCTGCAGCAACGTCAAACAGTTAAAATAATTTGTTACAGGTACATCTGTACCTCACAGACAATTTTACTGTGAGCACCGCAGCGTGCTTCACGTATCACTAATGTTTCTTTTTTTTCACTGTTAGAGTCGCGAATGGTGTGCAGGAAGAAGGGCTATCATAAGACTCCAGATTGGTTCCAATTTTTTCGTATTTTACCGACATAGTCATTTCACGTAATGCATGTGGGAGAAAGTAATATTTCACTTACCTATTTTTGCTCAGTCTGGTTCCACCCTTTCTTACAATTAGTTTCATATGGTCATTACACTTAAAACTGTTGTGGACTTACAGTGTTAGATATTTTACGGTCTTCATTATTAAGAGTGATTGAGAGCCAAGCTAACAGTCAAAAATTGTTATTATTTTACAGCGCCCGAAGCAATTAAGAATTCACTTGTAAAAACTCGGCTAGAACTAGACTCAGCAGCTTACCTTCCCTTACTGTAACAAAATAAACTTGATGTTGAGACAGATGATAATCTTCCGCAAGTCGCTGAAGCCATTTGCTGTGATGTGGATACCAATAAATGAAGTTTAAATCAGATAGTAGGGTATCCTGTAATCCAGGGTGAAGTATTTCTAAATAATCGTCTTCAGTGTCAATATTTTGATAGGCCATAAACTTTATTAGATAAGGAAAACATAATTGCCTGCAACTTTCAAGTATGATCATTATCAGATGCGACGCACCCGAAGCCACATCATGTGGAATAATATATGCACAATGTTATTTGGAAATCGCGGGCAATTTGCATTAAATGTTACTCTAAAGTTATATTTTCACGCCCTCAACGATCTAAGTGACTAGGCAATGTACATTGCTTAATAGTTTCTAGGGAACAGAGACACTCTTGGACACGAATAATCACAGGCAATGATGGACGACGTGAAACACAGTACATACGTAATAGAGGTGGAGTGGTATATTTCTAACGAAAAATGGTGCGGATTTCACCACATAGGAAAGCAAGATAACGGACATAAATATTATTCATATTTGACACAGGTAAATATCGGACTCTCAAGTACTAATGCACATTTTGCACTTGTTATTCACGCTAGCAACCAAACTGTTGAGAAGTCCTTGGGAGATATTGTCCCATTCTTCTATCAAGGCGACTTTCAGTTCTTTCACAGGTCGAGCAGGAAGTTTTCGCTAGTAGTGGAGCAACAAGGACGTCACCCCACTCTCCACTGTTGCCAAATTTATTCAAGATAGCGGCTCCAAGATGGCGGCGAAGATCTGGCAATGTCACAATGACGTCATGGTGGGAAGTTCAGATTTTGGCGGGAAGATAGGTCAACTGAGCTACCTGCACTAACATAACTCCCTCCCCTCCCCTCTCCTGCCCACTCCTCTCCCCCAGATAATGATGGGAAGCTCAAATTCCAGCATGACAATGCAACACACTACAGCTACCTCCAATAGCCTAAGAAAATGGTGGGAAAAAAGATCACTTGGGCTACTTCCACTAACCTAGGTCATCCGACCGCCACCTCTTCCTAGAAATTGGTGGGAAAAGGACTCAGGCTCTGCTGGATAGGATGGGCATAAATCTTTATTCTGCGTGCAGTCTTTATTTAAGCAATCTGAGGCACTACCTTAATCCGGTGTGTTCACCACAAGGTCTGGAGTCCAACTGACCTACACAGTACTGACACCAGAGGGCGCCATCATTCCTCCCATTACATAATCCAAGATGGCGGTCTAGGGGGGTGGGGGATGGCAGGAAAAGGACTCAGCCTGTTCTGGGCTGCTGGAGATGGAAAGGAATGTACTTTATTTATTTTCGAACAATTTGTTTAGGGACGGACTTCACATAGTTAATTTATTACACTGATACAAAACACTCACTCTGACACGCTTGGGGTCACAGTAGACAGCCTACAGACGCGCAAACAACTCGTAAGCAGTCGAAATAATGCAGTGCACTGATGTACAGACACGCAAACAACTCGTAAATTATCGAAACAATGCAGTACACAGCATAGAGACCTGCAAACTGTCCGTAAATCACCGAAATAATGCAGTACACTGATGTGCAGACACGCAAACAACTCACAAATTCTCAAAAAATAATGCATGTAAAAGGCTCTGCAAACAAGCTCACAATGCTTAAACAGCCGAGAATAATGCACTGCACAAACACTCATTGCACATAAAAAAAAATTCTTTCGAACTATCATCAACCGCAACTATCAGAGGCTCGAAAGCGCACACGCGCAGACGTAGCCGGTAGCCACCGCCGGATACAAGTCAGCGCCATCGCTCTCATGCTACAAAAATGTCGTATCGTTCTGGCTTGTTATACCTTCCAGTAGCTTTGTAACTTCAACTTTAGAAGTTTTATTTTCCTGTAAACAACGACAAAGTTGCTAAAATGTGAATATATATAGCACTCATATATATATCTGAACGTTACCTGCCTAGCAGGAAAACAATATGTACCAATCTCAAACAAACTACTACCTCTCATTTGGTTGATTGGACAGGGAGGAAGCGGCGGTTATGGGACTAAACAGCGAGCTCATCTGTGTCTCATTGCTTAGATAGCCTATGTCGATTTACTAAGTTCACGCAGGGATCTGATGGAACTATGATAGTATGTTCGAGTGGTAGAACTGAGGCATCGAAAGCAATATTGATACCAGAAATGTGAAATAATAGCAAGAGAGATATATGGTTCGGACAGGTCGGCAGGCCAGAGAGCAGACTAGGTCTCCCTCAGATCTGATATCGTACCAGAAGAAGTAAATCCACGTCTGACCCCGTGTCTCCCTGATGTAACGTAATAAACATTTCCTTCTAGCCGGATGGAGAGGAGTTCCGAAATAATAAAAGTGAAAAGATTAAAAACCTAATGAATAGCAGAGGGTATATGTCTTACTACATCCACTAATCCAATCCTGGGATCGTCGAAGCGAATATTATGGGAGTAATAGCTTCTCTAGTCAAACGGTCAGCGACTTCGTTCCCAGGAATACCCACATCCCTTGGGACCCAGAGCATGACGACTGAGCAAGTAGTACGACTAAGATCAGAGAGAAGATCGTAAATAGCAGATATGAATGGCTGACAAGACTAACATCGATCAGTAATCTGAGGACTGCTCATTGAGGCCATTACAAATTAAAAAGTAATGGAGGGAGGTCTGTTTAATAAAACCCTGCCGCAAAAGCACTACATGTTCCTGTCAATGACTGTTGTTCCCGAACCTCGCTTCAGGAATACACTGCCGGACAAAAATATGAAGCACGCATAAGGAAAGATGGAAACAAATGAAACTTCAAAGCTCGAGAGGGTACTTGACGTTACGTCATTGATTACAAAACTGAGTCAAATTTACAAAGAACTTGGCAGCATTAACCTCTTTGTCAGTATGAAGTTGCACTCCCTCTGACCTGGATGCTTGCACTGGCTCGGCTGGAAGAGTGTCATAAAGCCTTTGTATCCTCTCCTGAAGCAAGCTGGAGCACAATTGTTCGCAAAGGACCTTAATATCCTCACAATGACTCAAATGGCTCTGAGCACTATGGGACTTAAAATCTGAGGTCATCAGTCCCCTAGAACTTAGAACTACTTAAACCTAACTAACCTAAGGACATCACACACATCCATGCCCGAGGCAGGATTCCAACCTGCGACCGTAGCGGTCGTGCGGTTCCAGACTGAAGTGCCTAGAACCGTTAATATCCTCGATACTGGTTCTGGGACGGAGTTGACGTCCGAGCTAGACCCACATACATTCTATCAGGGACGGATCTGGGTATCTTGCTGGTCACAGGACAAGACTAACATCACACACGCAGTTCATAAGGACAGATTTCATCAGCGTACGAACCATTCAACGAAACATCATCGATGTGGACTTTCGGAGCTGAAGGCCCGCTCGTGTTCCCTTGATGACTGCACGACACAAAGCTTTAAGCCTCGTCTGGACCCTTAAATACCGACATTGGACTGTTTATGACTGGAAATACGCTGCCTGGTCTTACGAGTCTCGTTTGAAATTGTATTGAGCGGATGGACGTGTTCGGGTTTGGAGACAACCTGACACTGCATGTCAGCAGGGGGCTGTTCAAGCTGGTGGAGGTTCTGTAATGGTGTGGGGAGTGTGCAGTTGGAGTGATATGGGACCCCTGATCAGTAGCGGATACATATGGGGGGCGCGCGGGGCGCCCCTCCCCCCCCCCCCCCCCCCACCCTTGCGCGGCTAACCGTATTGCCACCCGCGCCGCCCCCACCAGTCAGCCCTCACGATATTTGTTTGTTTCTTCCGTCAGCCGATTCGACTGAATCGAGTTATGGAGTAGTTGTACTTTCCTATGTAGCTCGCGCGTCCGCGTCATCGTATTTTACACGTATCTGTCTGCCACATATATAGCTAACACATACCTACGAGAAAAGTCGCGGCTAAAATTAGATTCGACGCTCAATGTGTACGACGACATGAAAGTTACTGCTGATATCCACTTTGCTCGTATTGTTGAAGAGGCGAAGGCAGTTATGGAAGAGGTAGACGTGGAGATGACTGTTCCTCGTCTTACAGGCAGACAAACACACAGGGAAAACTGCGATCATGGTGAAGATGCTACGACATATTCGAAAAGAACTGTTTTTATTCCAACATTGGACCATGTTACGACTGACATGAGAGAACGTTTTACTAAAGAAAACATTTATCATTTAAAATTCAACATACTTTGGCCCTCACAACTACTGACACATAACGGTAATGATCTGGCACATAAACTGAATCAGTGTTTAACTGAACTACCGTTCTCTGAAGAAGATTCACTCTTTGTGATTAAAAAGAGACTAATAGGAGAGATCTTTCAATGCAAGCAAATGGGCATAAACGCCCTTAATGATCGTGATTCTGTTATACAAGCGATGTCTGTTTATCCTACAAAATATTTGCCTGTCTTCCTGCATCTATTGCTACAGTAGAAAGAAGTTTTTCGACATTGCGGAGTACTAAGACTTGGCTGACGTCGACAATGAAGCAGGATCGACATGATGGCTTAACTCTGTTGAACACTCACCCTGACATTGATTCTCCTATTGACAATGTAATTAACCAATTTGCTAGGAAGAATAGGAGAATAGAATTCATCATTTAAGGAAGAGAACCACAATTGTAACTTTTTTATATCATGAGATGGCAATGTCTTGTGTATGCGTATACTCAGTTTAAATAAAACTTTCTTAAACGTTGCATGTGACTTGATTATTTTTTGTAAACTATTGAGTCCATCAATCAGTGGAAAAGAAGGACGACTGATTGCTGCGCTCTGTAATTTATAAATCACGTAACAGTCACAGAGTGCACTCACTTTCCGAATGGAAGGCAACCTGATGTTGATTATTTTTTATCATGGTAAAAGTAAAGGTAGCTCAGGGTATCCTTAGCGCCCCCTCCTTGAGGATTTTCTGTTTCCGCCACTGTCCCTGATACGCCTAGATACGACGGTGACGGGTGACACATACGTAAGCATGCTGTCTGATCACCTGCATCGATTCATGTCCATTGTGCATTTCGACGGACTTTGTAACACCATAGCTTAGACATTACATACTTTTTGTTGATTCATTTAGCTTTCTGTTTTGTTCAACATCCTATCGTTGAATTTCTGTAATTAGTGTACGGTTAATTCGATACTGTAATGAATTATGATCTCTGTAATCATCTTTTGTCTTCCTCATATAATGTCTTTGGTTATCTTTGAGATTGGATAATTTTATTTAAATAATTTTATATAGAACTACCAATATATGCAAATGTTCTGTTTTATTTAAAATGTTTGTTTGCTGTTATGTAAACTGCTGACCTTCACTTAGGATTCTTAGTTATTCTGTATGGAAAAGGTAGTGTGGTTCCCCTCGGGAACGGAACTTACTAGCGCGCGCAAGTTGTGGTTGGCCTAGGTAGAAAAGGTGGAACAAGAGTCAGTCGGGGACGAGCTATCAAACTGTCAATTGCTCATGTAAAGGCTGCATATTGTGCTGGTGCTGGGAGAGGCTTTCCGTGCTATTTTCCAATGCCTCGGATGGATGGATAAAGAACTGGAGCTATTCTGGAATTGATGTCTATCATCGCCACCAAGAAATGACAGAGTCCAGCAATCCTATCTGCAGTTCCACCTACCAACATGCAATCGCCACCACATTGCTCAATCACTGTAATGGAGCACTATAGTAATGTACAGTGAAGGATCAACTCATTGGATGTTTTAGTGTGCACAAATATAAGGTAACTTATAACTGAACTTATGTACCTACCTTGATTTTTTCCCTATCACAACACCTCTCAGGTTCCTCTCCATTTGAACTATGATTACGGAGTGTCCTAGTTTGTGGAAAGAAATGAAAGCCTCAAAGCCAAATAGTTAATTAAATTATGTTGTTTGATCTTTGGTAAGACGGGAGTATTCAGATTTATTGTGGATTTAGTGAAATTGTGGGAGGTAGTAAATGTAGTTTTGTGGAAGCCTCCCAGTGATGGAAACAGTCCAATTTAAAGTTCTGTGGAGTTTCAAAGTCACCTATTTAATCATTCACTTGGAAGTAGAAGACTGTGGTAATAAAGACAATTGGCTATTTCTTTTAAAGATTATAAGTTCATAAAACCGAAGCTTATAAAGTTTTGCTTAGTAAATCATCACATTGCTGCGTGTTGTAAATCGCAAAAGGTGAGTCAGTATCTTACAAATATGTTAATTTTGTGTCTCACTGTAGTAAAAGTGGAAAACTGCAATATTGGAAAGTTATATATCATGCTTGCTAAGCACTTGTTTCTTTTGGGTATTGAAAGTGCATATTAATAGTGTAATAGCATCCACAGGTTATCCTTTATGCTCATGATAAATAACAACTAATAGAAAGACCACTATTTATGAAAACTATAACTTTTTTATTCAAAAGACTGTGAGCAGTAATTTGTTAGTGAAATACATTTAACTTCCATTCTAAATAGAAAAGTATTTAGCTGAGAGAGACTTAACCTGTGACCAGTTCATAATTTTGCAGTAAACTACATTTATAATTTCATGTCAACTACGAAAGCGTTTAAAAAATAATACTTAACCTATGTCCAATTTATGATTCTACAGTAAATATTATTAGTAATGTTATAAAGACCATTCAGTTTGAATAATCCCTGAAAGTAATAGTGTGTATTGTTATCTGTTATATTTATGCAAATAGTTTGTTCTGATCTGTCAGCTCCAATCTTACCGTGAACATATGCAGGTGTCAGAGTTCATTGCACTCGCGTGTGGCAAAGTATAGGTTCTGATTGCCGTTAAAGTTACTCATACTTATTTTCTTGAACAAGAATGTCAATCATTCTCTTGCCTAATTAGGCTGGCGACCGTTTTCCTTATTCTTTGAACAGTGTAGATAGGTAAAATATTGTTTGTTACTGTTTAAACATTTACGTAAGTCTGACTTTCACTTCCGATAAGCCACCTCCGTTAGGTACAACACGGTCAACATAACAAAATTCCTCTCAGAGGGTAACACTGCTCTGTTGCGTTATACCATAATTGCTTTAACAAGATAGCTTTATTTCACGACCTGCCTTCAACTTTAAGGTTATGGATAATAGTAGCGGACGATAGTGTTATACGTGGCTCTTCCGTGACAGGAATATTTGTTCTGTTGGGGCATACTACGTAATAATCCAAACTTGGTATTTGATTACATAAGCTACGTAAATGCAGTTGCAGTGTTATAACTTGGACAACTCCAGCAGGACAATGCGACACCCCACACGTCCAGAAGTGCTGCATACTGGCTCCAGAAACACTTTTCTGCGTTTAAACGCTTCCGCTAGTCACCAAACTCCCCAGACATGAACATTATTGAGCATATCTGGGATGTCTTGCAACATGCTATTCAAAAGAGCACTACTTCAGACGTTAGTAGAGTCCATGCAACGTCGTGTTGCGGCACTTCTGCGTGCTCACTGGGGCCCTGCACGATATTAGACAGGTGTACCAGTTTCTTTGGCTCTTCAGTGTAGATATTCTTAGTGGAGTCATGTCTATATGTTGACCTCTCTCTCTCTCTCTCTCTCTCTCTCTCTCTCTCTCTCTCTCTCTCTCTCTCTCCCTTCATTCATACACAGACACACACACACACACGCACACACACGAGAGAGAGAGAGAGAGAGAGAGAGAGAGAGAGAGAGAGGAGAGGGGAGACGTGTACTCAAAGATTGCACTATGGAACGGAAGGAACTGGCAAATAAAAATGAATTCAATTGTTTGTTTAGTATGGCAGTATCCATCTGTTTTCGGACTGTGACCATATCAATGAAAAACATAATTAAGAAGGAGATAAAACGTATTACTAGGTTGTTGCTAGAATGCTAGTTGCTTAAATATAATGGTGTCCAAAATTAAAGCAACAAACCGCTTTTTTCCCGTCCTGTGTCTAATTCACGATGTAAACATACAAACTGTCAAGTGATGTATGTACGATGGTGTTCTGCACGGAAGACAGCATTCCAGTCAACGGACAACCACGTCAACGATGGCGTCAGGGCATCTATCAAACGGAGTAGTGTTCGCCGGGTAGTCCCATACCCGCAATCACTGTGCACACAGTCACAGACGATGCAGTGTGTCACAGAAAAGACACCTACCAGACTCTCTGTGGTGCAGGGCCATAGGAAGAATGGAAGCTAGACAGTCGCAAACTGATGTGACCAGATGGCTTAATTTGAATCCTTCTGTTGTTTCTCGGATGTGACGACGGTTTATAGAGACCAAAACTGGATCCCGAAGAGCAGGGCAGGGCCGACCATGTGTGATATCAGAAAGAGAGGGTCGTTATTTGGCTGTAAGGGCACGATGGTAGCGCCTCAGTACTGCACGGCAACTGGAGCCTTACCTCTCAGCATCCCCTGACTTGAATCCTATCCGGCAGGTGTGGGATATGTTGAGGACACATATTGTGGCACGTCCATATGTACCAACGACCATCCAGAAGTTGGGAACCACGCTGGTAGGAGAATGGAACTCCCTACCACAAGAACTCCTTATCAGCTTTGTGGCCAGCATGGAAGCACGCGGAGGAGCTTGCATTGCTGTCTGTGTGGTCACACACTCTATTAAGACCCATTTCCCAACTTTTATAATGTCCAGGGTACCATCATGAACCTCGGTGACCTCAATGTAATTACTATCATTGAATAAAATGCTCATTTCTGTTCGTCTCATTACGTATTTCTTTTCAGTTATAATATTTTCGAACATGATCGTTTTGGTGACTCAGGAGTTATGGTGTGGGGAGGCATAATGTTGAACACACGTACTTACCTCCACTTTGGACATGGTACACTCAGTGCTATACTGTAGCAGTTCCTTATATGAATTGTCCAAGTGACACATCATCCGAAAGTTACTTTAGTCCTTACGTTTTGCACATCAGTGCATAATAAGAACGAGAGAGGCCTAATAGTCAACTTTGTGATACACCATTAGCGATAAGTCCTAACTCAGATCTTGATTCTTTACAGGAACCGATAGAGCTGTCTAAAATGACTCTAAATTCGCCTATCAAAACTTGATACGTATTTGCCAGCAAATGAAGTATACAATCGTGATTTACGGTCCCACTAAACTGCCGTAAGCTACGTCCACATGAATTCTTGACTATCCCACTGCTAGGTATAATTTGCTTTTCGAAAGATATGTAGAAAGCGCCATAAGGCAAGTGCGCTCGCCAATTGTCGTGCAGCTGGACTTCCAGCTAGCGATCTCCTTGTCAGCAATTTGGAAGGCGTCGCCCGTACACATGTGTTATTAGGAGCTGTAGAAGAGCTTGACCTGTGTTTCGGAGACGCCCAAGTGACCTTGGTGACTTTCGTCGTTATGGAGCTGTTTCAAAATCAGCTGCTTCCTAAAAGCTGTCATTCGAACTGGGGCTGTACCTAATGTTAGGAATCATCACCCATTATCGCAACAGCTGGGGTTTTCCTGCAGGGAGGTACAGCGTTTGCAACAGCTAACATGCCTAGGTACCTGGGCCGGTGCGATCACCTACTACTCGTATACTACCGGTACCGAAAATGCTAGCAAGTAATCAGAAGGAGATCTACTCTAGACAGTCAGAAGCTACAGTAATTTCATTAACATTAATCTCTTCATTGATTCTTAAATTTCTGTTTGTAGGTCATTTGTATACTATTTCCCTCAGTGCTAACTGTTGGTATGTCAGTAACGTTAACTAAAAGATACGATATTACGGGACTTTAAAATGACAAAATAGGTATCGGGATAAAGAATAAAGGTAAAAGAGAGTGTTTAAATAACGATCAACAACATACGTATATATTATAGTGAAGGATTTGTATACCAATTCCTGCTCAGTATGTATGAGAGTGAGTCAAACGAAAATCTTCAATGTGTAATAAAATGGTGGCACTAGCATATAAGTTGCTAAGCATCGTCCTAGCGGTGTGCTGGATGTACAATAGTGGCAGCATTTCACAGATGCACAAACACTGACACGTAAACAATGTAGAGGTGACCGCCCGACTAACAACTTGTCAGCATTCTGTTATTCATTTTCTGCGTATTGATGCTGCGAAACCTATTCAGTTTCAAGGCAGGTTTAAGATCCAGAATGGGAATGCAAGTTTGTCGCAATACTAAATCTACAAATGAAGTACGAAGTTCACACGTGATATAACGTCTGTGGGTTACGCTTTCTTTCGTGTCAGCCACGTAGTGTTTTGTCCCCAAGGAATACTGCAGCCATTGGAGCCGTCGTGATGCGAAAATCCCGAGCGACGCTCGACAACATCGTATCAACTGTAAAAATTAGTTACGTTTAACTTTTCATGGTCCTGTGCTCCAATTTCACGAAGTGCCTGCAAGATGGGAACCCCAGAAGTTTATTCCTGAACTGAAACAGCTTCCTATTCATGTGTGATATAAAGTCTGGTGCGGCAGGCCTCTAAGGTGGATGGTCGAACCAGTTTGGCAAAGGTCAGCAGGTCAGTAGTCCACCACCCTGGGTGGGGTAGCAGTGAAGCGATGAGGTGAAGCCCGGTAGTCGTCCCACGTGCCGTCATGAAAACCTCATTGTTGAAACACTCATTTATTGATCGTCAACTACAACAATCGTGATGATACTCGGAGAGGCCAACGGCCCATGGACGTAAGCGGTAGGTGGTCTGCGAAGAGGTGCGGCCGTCAGCAGGCGGCTGCGGCGGTGTGCAGTATCTTACGGCCTACAGTGAATGACGGCAGCATCTCGGCAAGACACTGACAACAGCAGCGAGTGGCGGCCCACGATGCAAACTAGAGGCAATCTGGCAGCGCAGAACGGGGCGCGCCGAGGCGCGCAGAATCACGCCGTGGATCCAGTCTGGTGAGACGGCTCACAGCAGCAGTAGTGTCTGCCCACACGAGCAGAGGCAGCCAGCGAGGAGTTCACCCACACATGTGAAGGTGGCTAAGCGGCTGCTCAGCCCTGGGCTTGAACTCTAGGCCTCCAGGGTAGAAGGCTGGCTGTAGCTGAGGTAGGCCCACGGTTGGCTCGCCGGTTCCAGAGCAGTAAGTCCACAGCGCTGGACTAAGCGTGAGCAGCTTGTTGCATCTAGCAGGGGCAGAGTCCGGAAGTGGAGACTGGTTGATCCGTATAACCTTGCAGATGTATTCAAGCTTGGCACGCTCGTATTTTGCTAAAGTATCAGTTTTTACCACGTAAGCTATAACAGAATCACGGCTGTGGCGTTAAGGAATCAAGTCATCCACGCCGCAGTGTCTCTTTCTGCTGTATCAGTGCTACATTGTGCCTCTGGCTCAAATCAAATGGTTCAAATGGCTCTGAGCACTATGGGACTTAACATCTGAGGTCATCAGTCCCCTAGAACTTAGAACTACTTAAACCTAACCAACCTAAGGACATCACACACATCCATGCCCGAGGCAGGATTCGAATCTGCGATCGTAGCGGTCGCACGGTTGTAGACGTGCCTCTGGCCCCTGCGCTAGACGGTAGCATGTGGTAACCGTCTCGACGTCGAGAAGACAGTACTTCCGATATCAGCAGGTAAACCCTCGTGTAAAATTGCATGGCCGACGCGAACTGACTAGCTTCCGTGGCCTCTTGCGTTACCCATGGGTTGGGTTGTTTTGGGGGAAAGAGACCAAACAGCGAGGTCATCGGTCTCATCGGGTTAGGGAGTGACGGGGAAGGAAGTCGGCCGTGCCCCTTCAAAGGAACCATCCCGGCATTTGCCTGGAGCGATTCATGGAAATCACGGAAAACCTAAGCTCAGGATGGCCGGACGCGAATGCGACTCCAGTGTGCTACCCGTGGAAGGCGTCTCAATTTTACTCGGCGGTATCCAGAAAATTATTTATAGCGCAACAGTGTGAACAAATTTTGCATGTCGTTGACTAAGAATGGGACGCTTTTCTTTCAAGAATCGATACCTTGGGCGGAAACCAGATCCACTGCCACCCACCAGAAAAACGGACAGTGAGTAAGCGGGCAAAGCATTGGGTCTTTCCTCATCACCTATACCGGCGATGTTTCGTAGAGAAGCCAATGATGGCCCTCATTTGAGACGAAAGCGGCGCCATCTTGAAGCACAATGCTTTCTGAGGGACCATTATCGTTAGTGCATCATACTCAGAACTCTTAAAATCAAATTCGGTGCATAATCAAATCGATACAACGTGGATTGCTGTCTCTAGTTGTTCTGTTGCAACATGACATTGCACGACTCCATACAGTCCACCTAACTTTTGCAACCATTACGGACCTGTAGTATCTTCCGCATTCAGTATTCTTACCAGACCTGTACCACAGTGTTTTCCATATGCCTACACACAAAGAAGCATAGGGCAGAAAAAAGTTCCGATCCGATGATGAGATATTACACGCGGTAAACGAATGCTTCCGCAGAAATCCTATTGAATTTTGTTGTGTAGAAAGCCGTGCGCTTTATAAGCGCCAGTGATCTCTCATTGAGTGTGAGAAAGGTTGTGTCAGAAACTGTGCAGATTCGTGTCACGCGTTCACAAGCAAATATTTATGGTTCTCATTTGACTCATCCTTCTTTAGTGAACTGTTACGTATTCAGTTACGGTTAAACGTAAATATTTCTATAAACATAAATTTACGCAGTACGTTCTGCCAAATAAATGTCTTATAGCGAAATACTTAGTGCCACTTACAGTTTATAGAAGAAACTGCTGCATCAAATATTATGGTCACTGGAAATGATTACGATGAAATTGAGAAACGTTAGTAAAATTTGACCTATTGAAAGTGATAAATAAAAAACAACGAATCAATCACATTAAATAGGAAATATAAATGAAGAAACGGGAATCTGTAAAGGAAACCTTACTGAAGAATTCAAGATAGAAAAAAAACTTACTCTGAAGTAGACAAGACAGCAAAATAAGGCATTATGCGCAACTTCTTAATAGCTTTTGCCATACTCTATGACAAAAATGGCGAGTGATGTATTGTTATGATGGTGTATCTTGGAATGTCACAGAACATCATTTGCAAAAAAATGGCTCTGAGCACTATGGGACTCAACTGCTGTGGTCATAAGTCCCCTGGAACTTAGAACTACTTAAACCTAACTAAACTAAGGACATCACACACATCCATGCCCGAGGCAGGATTCGAACCTGCGACCGTAGCGGTCGTGCGGTTCGAGACTGTAGCGCCTTTAACCGCTCGGCCACTCCGGCCGGCCATCATTTGCATAATGAACATAATTCATGTTGTGGACCAGAGCAAAATATACAATCCGTCTATAAACACTTACGTAGTTCTTTACTTTAAATCACATAGTATGAACGGTGTATTATTGCTCGTAAAATTTAGAAGAATTGTACATGTTAACGTTGTACCGTGGTCCGCTATTCTGCGGTACCACACAGTCATGGTCGCTAGTCTTGGCTTGTTCTAACACACTGATTCACACCCTGGAAGTAACTAATCCCAAGGGGATAAAGGGAAATTTTTTGAGGGGCAAAAACAAAAGGGTGTAGTGACGACTCCATATCACTTTAAGGAGATAATCTTTATCACTGTTTCGGTAGACTCTTAAGTTCATTATAGCATCATCATTGTCTTCGTCGCCGTAATGAACCATTTCACATGCACTGTTGGACACAAGCCTCCTGGAGACTTTTCCATGCACTGCGATATTCAGCGATACGCATCCATACTGGCACTGCATATTTTATAATGGTATCCATCCACCTTCAATAAGTCGTCATCTTGATCTTTCCTAGTCTCATGGAATCCGACATAAAACTACCTTGGTTCACCTACCATCCATTCACCTGGATACATGTCTCGCTCACTTCCATTTCACTCTCAGTACAGTAATAACCGTGTCTTCCATTCCATTCTGTTCTCCGATTCCAATCTGATAGCTGTACCATTTGTTTGTTTTCCTATCATGCACCTCTCTATTGCTAGAATGAGTGACACTCACTCTCCAAAAGGTTTCCGCGCTAAAGTCCTCTCTCACTGCTGTAAGTCAGAACTGGTCATCCACATTCATTGTAAGCTTCCAATTTCAGACACATAGGAATATTTTTTCTGATAATTTATTTAGTGTACCTAAACCATTCCAAGCCACTTTAACAAGTATGTCTATTTATTCTGCTCTACATCCAGACGCAACAGTCATGATTTTCCGTCAGTAATGAAACCTTCTTTCCTTATTAGAAAAAATCTACAAGTAAAAGCCCGGGTTCTGGGATGAGTTTTAGTTTTCAGATGCAGAAATTCAACTCAAAGCAAAATTAGTATTTAGTTTATTTAGAGGCAAAATATAGTTGGGGTATTGAATTATATCCTATAACCTTGAGTAGCAATTTTCTCAGGATTTTTGGCAACCGCTACTCTAACACTGTCGGTAAGTTTTTTCCTTGCTGTCGACGCTCATTTTCAAAGCTAATACTGCTGTTGTTATTCGCGCCCGCCAGTTTTCGATATGTTACTGTAGAACATTTTTAGTTCCTCGATTACTTCTTCCAGCCGCGCGGGATAGCCGAGAAGTCATGGCGCCTTGCCACGGTTCGCGCGGATCCCCCCGCCGGAGGTTCGAGTCCTCCCTCGGGCATGGATGCGGGTGTTGCCCTTAGCGTAAGTTAGATTAAGTAGTGTGTAAGCCTAGGGACCGATGACCTCAGCAGTTTGGTCGCATAGGAACTTACCTCAAATTTCCAAACTTCTTCCAGCGGCATACCGCGTACGTCAATAGTTCTACTATTGAAAATTATAATTAAGGCTTTATTTTTAGTTATGTGTTGAAACTCTTGAATGCAGGAAACATGTGTTTTCGTTTTGCTCACCAGCCTTCTGACCTCTGCCAGGACATTACGATGTGGCTTGTATCCTCTTCACGGCTTCTTATAGTCTGCACTTTCTGTTGTTTACACTGCACATTTTTCTCCAACCTGTGTATGGAAAACACTTTGGAAACTCGTTTTGGGACATTCCTTTTAGATTTTGTTAGCACCCTTATATAAATTTCCTGATTTCGCTGTTCTTACACGGGACCTAGGTTGTAGTATTTTAGGCATTTATGCGCTATGCGATGGACTATCATCGTGTCCTTGGCCCTTCAAAGCCAGCATTTATTGTAAACAACACCATTACGTGTGTTTTCATGCAGATCTTATTTCGAATACATCCTCATATTCCTTCTGATCTGGCCGGCCGGAGTGGCCGTGCGGTTCTAGCCGCTACAGTCTGGAACCGAGCGACCGCTACGGTCGCAGGTTCGAATCCTGCCTCGGGCATGGATGTGTGTGATGTCCTTAGGTTAGTTAGGTTTAATTAGTTCTAGGCGACTCATGACCTCTGAAGTTAAGTTGCATAGTGCTCAGAGCCATTTGAACCATTTGAACCTTCTGATCTGTTCTAAGACAAATTAGAATTCAGCTCTATTTGTGCTCTCTACCTTTTGTTTACAGATGGCATCTTTGGGTTCAGGCTCCTCTATGCATACGAAATAACAAATCACAACTTGGTCAGTATTTAAGAAATTCATTTATTTTCGTTGTCTAGAAATTTGTTTTTAGACTTTGGATTATTTTTATTTTTATTTTATGAATAAAACCGTCTAGATTATTTAATGAATTTATTTAATACACCTTTTTTTGCTGCCATCATCAGATCAAAACTTTCAAAGCAAGGTTCAACGTCAGTATACACTGAACTTTGTTTTGCAAATTCAGAAGTTTGTTCTGATGATGGCAGTAGACGAATGGCACAAAAAATAGAGGAGCATATTAAGCGATCTAGACAGTTTCATCCACAAAATATTCACAGTGATCGCGGACTCATAGAGGAAATTTATTTCCTTTACTAATATTTTAATTTCTGCCTTGTGTTTCAGTCTTAACAGTTATCACAGTGTTTGTCCTAATTTATGTAACTTTCAGGCGCTCTTTTTACTTGAGTCGGTGACTGTTTTTTTTCTGACAATTTGTACATCCTTCTCGTCCTTTCATTAAATGAATGAGATGTTAGTTTGCTTGCTTTTGACTGTTCATATTTTGATGCTGGTCACTGTTTGTTGTGTACTCGGCGAAACGGACGTGACGCTTGCATTAGACGTGAAGCACCTCATGCTAGTCACTGCTTTTGCTTCTCATCCCTATGGTTGAGCTTGGAAAACAGACCGGCCTGGTCACGTTTCCTTCATTTGCGATAACTTTCACATATCAGCATTCTACCTCTCCAGATTTTACGACATTAACGTGAAGAATAGATGGGAGATTAAGGTTTAGCCTTTCATCGACAACGAGTCATTGGACACCGATAAAAAGCTCAAACAGGACGTGGCTTACGAAGGGAATCAGCCGTTTCCTTTTCAGAAAAACCACTCGAACACACGCCTTTAAGTGATGTCGGGAATCCCTCCAGAATACAAGTCCAATGTATGATGTGATCAAGATTCACAATCCATTTCATGGTGCATGGCATCGTAGTCAGCACCAGCTTGTTTCGTATCTATTGCTGGAGCTATCAGTAATGTATGGACTGATATCTGCCGTTGACTTATTAGCACACAGAAACTTGCTCTTACACTAAATAACCCACTCGACGACGTTAACAACGGACGTGGGTTGGACAGAAGTATGGAAATGCCGCGAAAAATGCGTGCTTGAAGATAAATGCAGATTCTAGTCAAGCCTGCAGGTTGCGCTGTTGTACTTGACCACGAAAGTCACGTGTGCAGTGCTCTCATTCGCGGTCAGAACTGTTTTGATTACGTTATGTTGAAGCAACGTCAATTCGAACGTGGGAAAATTGTTGGTGGTCAATCGTGGATGCTTCGGTAACCAAGGTAATCAAAGTGTTTGGTGTTTCAAGAAGAATCGTATCGAATATTTATACCGCATACAGAGCAAGCGGAAAAACATCATCTGCTAAGCGAACGAATGTATGTGTTGACTGATCGTGACGGGCGGTCATTGATGAGGATAGTGACGACAACTAAGAGGAAGACAACTGCAAAAGTCACTGCAGAACTGAATGTCGCACTCACGAGTCCTGTCAGCACCAAAACAACACGAAGAGAGCTCCATAAACTGAGAACTATACGGTGAGCTGGAATTCCAAACAGTGACACAAATGCCCGTAAACATGAAAACATGGTGCCAAAGTCACAAAACCGGGGCTGTGCAACAATGGAAGAAAGTCATTTGGTCAGATGAGTCGTGTTTCACATTGTTTCCAGCTGTCGACTGTGTTTAAGTCCCAGGAGTGAAACATGGCGCGTGTTAGGTGATGATTTAGGCAGCCACATCGTGGTGTCACATCCGCCCCATGGTCGTATTACTGCCAAGTTTATGTGGCCATTTGCAGATAAGCTCCATCCCACGGTAAGATGTTTGTTCCTCAATGGTGATGATGTGTTCCAAGCAGACAAAGGCGCCTGTTGAAACAGCTACCATCTTCAAGGATTGATTTTGTGAGCACGAAAAGGAATTTTTGCATCTTCCTGGCCACCACATTCACCAGATTTCAGTATTGTTGACCCTTTGAGGTTTACTTTCAAGAAAAGTGTGCGTGATAGCTATCCAGTTCCATCATCGTTACTTGAACTTACCACTATTTGGCAGAAAGTTAGTATGACATTCCCTTAAGAATATAAGACCTGTATTTATCCATTCAGAGAGAACTTGAAACTTTTTTGAATGCTAACGGTTCTTCTGGATCGAATTATTTATGGTAATGTTCAAAACTGGTTCAAATGGCTCTAAGCACTATGGGACTTAACATCTGAGGTCATCAGTCCCCTAGACTTAGAACTACTTAAACCTGACTAACCTAAGGACATTACACATAACCATGCCCGGGACAGGATTCGAACCTGCGACCGTAGCAGCAGCGCAGTTCCGGACTGAAGCGCCTAGAACCGCTCGGGCACAGTGGCCGGCTATGGTAATGTGTTGTGTGGTGTTTCCATATTTTTGTTCACCCCCTGTAGAAAGTGAGAAATACTATCTTGTCTCATTTCCTTTAAATACTCCCTACGTACTTCAGTTTCTGTCGACAACTCCCCAATGTGCAAAGAGTTTACGCATTTTATTCGCTAGTATGTCGTCAGTTAGTGAAATTCATCGCCAATATTCCGAATTCTTGGATGTTATACACCAAGTCACAATGAAGAATTTTATCAAAGAACTTCCCTAAGTCGAGAAACCCGATATCAGCCTGAACGCCGCTATTTACGAACTACTGGACTGCTTGAAGGAATACGGAGAGCTGAGTACGGCCTCTACTTGTGGTAACCATGATTACTCGTAGAGTGAAGCTCTGCAGTGTCTGAAAACGCAAACACAAAAACCACTAACGACTTTCATACGGTAAACGTCTCCAGTTTTTGAGGAGACCTTCATTGTTTATTTATGATTTATGTGGTGTAGGGTATATGCCTGTAGTTTTTAATGTTTTGTTCGTTAATTTTGCTGTAGCTCAGGTAACAGAAGCAGAGAAAAGATTCAAAGTTAACGAATAGTTGAGGAAGAAATCAAAGAAAACATAAGGTTAGAATGTTATAACTGACGCCATGTCTTAGAAACCTTGATCCTTTTGTTATAATAAATAAAAAAACACGTTCTAGATCACAACTAACGTTCTAGTTTCATAAAACATTGACAAACTACGCTTTGTGGCGACAGACCTGAAGATAATCTCCAGCGCAGATTGAAACAGGCGGTCTGTAAATATAAAGTTGTGGTCCAGATGGTGTTTGTTAATTTAAGTTTAGAATTTGATGCTACACCACGTGCCGGATCATTAGAGGTCGTGAACAATAAAACCACTCCAGGAATAAGAACCATAACCTACTCTTACTTGAGTCACCATAGCGCAATTCATTTCATTATCCCACTAAATAATACTAATGCTAACACAGCCACAGAAAGACTGTCATAGGATACTCGCAGGTTCTGACTAGACATCAAAGTGCATGTCAATTGTGAGTTAAGAGTACATCGAGCAGGTTAAACTCTCACGTAAAAAGTCTTGGTTTAGTCTGATGTTTCCGTCGTACCCGCGCGGGCAGCCGCGATGTCTTGGGCGTCTTGCCACGGTTCGCGCGTGACTCCCCTGTCGGACATTCCAGTCCTCCCTCGGGATGGATGTTTGTGTCGTCCTTAGCGTAAGTTAAAGTTAGATTAAGTAGTTTAAGCTTAGGGACCGATGACCTCAGCAGTTTGGTCCGAAAGTAACTTACCACCACCACTTATGTTGACGTATGAAGGCTAGCAGGGATTCCATCGTACCCCAGTACTCCAGTACAGATGCACTCGACGGCCGTTGGAACTTCAACGCAATGGTGGTATAGAGATGTAATCCTACGGTATTTTCAAATGCTTTTCACTGAAGCTGCTTAACCCACTAAGCTTGTACACATTATTGAAAGTGTTTATCGGCATTATCATAATCAGGGACTTCAAAACGTCGCAAAATAGCAATCATTCCAGTTACTTGGCGCATGAATTCTGGACGTCTTCCTCACCTTTCTATACTGGAAACTAGTCCTCATTGCATTTCACAGTCCAGAAACGTTCTCGATTCGTAAATAATAAACTTTAAAGGAAACTACATCATAGCTCCTATAACTTCAGATGTCGCGCCTTTTCAGTAAAGTAACCAAGTTCTTAGTGTCAAACAACCCAAACAATCGAAGACGTCCAGACGTAGAAGTTTTCCCCTGTTGAGCTCAAATCGTTGGCCCCTATACACGTAGAAACGTAACAGCCTCGAAAGACTCAATAACATAATAACAGGTTGCCAGCGAAACAGATAGTCGACGTCTTGTGCTTGAGCATGTTCCTGTAATTTTCAGATGTTCCTTCCTGTTATGAATCAATGGAGAGAAATAACCAACAAGAGCAATTTAGATGTCATCTGTTCTGTTACTGAGAACTCATCGAGTTCTCGCAGGCAAAAGCCTGCTGAGGCAATCCACATCAAAAACAAGAACTGCAGAAATATGCAGGGATTCAAGTTTTCAGCAGGTGAACAAAAGAAACGCAAATATGCAAACTCCTGCTCCGGTGCCAGCCTTAGCATTACATTCAATATATCGTCCCTTTGATACAAGAAAGTTGATGTTACGTAGCTACATTCGCTTTTGCGTTGCACATGTAAATAATATTACTAACACTCATTCTCTGACAGGTGCAGGCATCCGTCAACAAATTCGTAAATATAATGCAAGGTGTTCAAGAAGGGATTCCCAATAAATAAGAACGCTTTTCTCTGAAACTGCGGTGTATAGATTATGAGGTTTTACGCAGCTGAAAAAAAGAAATCAAAACCGTTTTTTTAGTTGGTAGCATTGATTCAGTGCGAGTACAGAACGTATATACGAGAATAACAATAATGTCGTTTGTAACGTCTCAACGAATCATAGAACCCTGGTGGTGCCTAAACCCTGCCGAGGAGTGCACCAACTGTAAGGGGCGATCAAACTGTTTCCGTTTTAGGTCGTTGCTGCAGCGTATATGCAACGTAGCGAGATTCCGATGCGGGTATATAAGTACTGACATATAGGTATTAGTGTGGCATTCGTGTCTATCCGAAGTGCGTGCGTTAAATGCGGAAACATGAACTATGGCTACATTACTGCCAAATGCGTCCAAACAGGACTAATGTGCTGTTATCACTCTTTTCTTGGCTACAGAAGGACAAACACTGGCAGACACCCATCGGAGAATGAAGAATATGTATGGGGCAGAACGTCTGTCGAAAACCACCATTGTGAAATGGTTCGCCAAGTTCCGTGCTGGTAGCTAGATAGGTGATGCTCACCCTGTTCTTTGATTACGGGTCCTATTGCTTATTGATTTCAAAAAACCTGGTGTTTCCATCACTGGAGAACGGTACTGCGCAACTCCGGAGAAATTACGGCGTGCAGCTAAGGTGAAAGGTCTGCGAAAACTGCAAGAGGAGGTGCTGCTGCTTCTTGATAAGGCACGATCCCATATCGCAAATGTCGTAACGCAGAAGTTAACTCACCTCAAGTGGGAGACACTCGAGCACCCGCCCTGTAGTCCTGATCTCTAAAATGGTTCAAATGGCTGTGAGCACTATGGAACTCAACTGCTGTGGTCATAAGTCCCCTAGAACTTAGAACTACTTAAACCTAACTAACCTAAGGACATCACACACATCCATGCCCGAGGCAGGATTCGAACCTGCGACCGAAGCGGTCGTGCGGTTCCAGACTGTAGCGCCTTTAACCGCTCGGCCACTCCGGCCGGCCTTGATCTCTCCCCACGCGATTGTCACGCCTTCGGTCTCTTAAAAAAGGCCTGGAAGGCTCGACGATTCCTGTTGGACGAGAAGGTGCAGCAAGCAGTTACGGAGTTTTTCACTCAGTAGATCACAGTCCTTTACCAAACGTGTATCTTCAATTTGGTGCGTCGGTGGGATGAGTGCTTCGATGCTTACGGTGATTTTGCCTGTTTGGCATACCGATTATAGACTGTACGGCCTTCGAAAGGAAACTTCTTGATTGCCCCTTACAGAACCATATAAGGGGAAACCGAGCGAGGTGGCGCAGTGGTTAGACACTGGACTCGCATTCGGGAGGACGACGGTTCAATCCCGCGTCCGGCAATCCTGATTTAGGTTTTCCGTGATTTCCCTACATCGCTCCAGGCAAATGCCGGGATGGTTCCTCTGAAAGGGCACGGCCCACTTCCTTCCCCATCCTTCCCTAATCCGATGAGACCGATGACCACGCTGTCTGGTCTCCTTCCCCAAACAACCAACCAACCAACCATATAAGGGGAATTACGCCAGATATGGCTTCCTGCGATTTCTTCCTATCCCCTAGGCTGAAAGAACCACGAAGGAACGTCGTTTTCCCACCATTGATGAGATTAAAACAGAATCGCTGCAGAAGCTAAACATGAAAACGAAAAGTGAGTTACAGAAGTGCTTCCAAGTTTAGGAAAAGCACTGCAGCAAGGGTATTATATCTCCGTTTCTCCTCCTGTTTTCCTGTCAATGCAAGGGGGACACCCATGGGGTGCGCTTCCTTTTAGCATTACATCTTTAGAAGAACGGCATGGGACTGTAGAGGGATGGTTATGTTTTACCACTAAAATTAGTTATCACATAACAGCATTTGCCACATGTTATTTATTGTAAACTTATACTTTCATTTCATACACAGTGTCTGACACCAGAACAAGGAAGACATTACAGTCAATAATGAAACTGGAGGATTTTCTATTTCCCATACATTCTCAAACGACGTCAAAGAAGCCCAGACCGTATCAGTGAGAGCTTCATGTTTATCTAGCACAACCACTATTGCAACCATAAACTTATTTTAGTGCAATGTGCAAGATTTTTGTTGCTGATGTCGCGCGGCACTCACATGCTCCTCTAAATTGCAACACTACTTGTGCACCCCAAATTACGAGAACTCATAAGGTTCCAGTTATCACCTCCAAAAGGTTCCTGACCTAGCGTCGTCGGTCGGTAAAGAACTCTACCTGGAAGTTATGCGCCGTTTGCGTGAAGCAATCCGAAGAAAACGACCAGAACTGTAGCAAAACCACTAGTGGAAATTGCATCACAATAATGCTCCCGTTCACACCTCAATGTTTGTTCGTGGTTTTTTGGCAGAAAACAAAACAGTTATGTTGCCTCAGCCACCGTATTCGCCAGATATGGCTTCCTGCGATTTCTTCCTATCCCCTAGGCTGAAAGAACCACGAAGGAACGTCGTTTTCCCACCATTGATGAGATTAAAACAGAATCGCTGCAGAAGCTAAACATGAAAACGAAAAGTGAGTTACAGAAGTGCTTCCAAGTTTAGGAAAAGCACTGCAGCAAGGGTATTATATCTGATTGGAATTACTTTGAAGGGGATCAAGTTGATGGTGATGAATAAATAAAGATTCTTTAAGGAAACGAAAAATTCTCCTTACTTTTTGTTCGCGCCTCGTATTCAGATTTGCCGCCGAACTGAGAGAGCAGCGGAAATGTTGCAGCTGTATCAGACCAATCCAGATGGCTTCGATAACAGACTAGTCATCATGAAGGAGTGCTGAGTGAGTCACTATGGTCGCGAGACAAAGGTGCAAAGCAAGCAGGGGATATTTGCTACACGATAATGCCTCAGCTCATTATGCGCAGGTCAGAGTCACATATGCTGCTAGTTTTGGTTACCACATTTGTATCTCACCACCCTATTCTCCTCACATGGTACCAGTGATTTCTTCCTCTTTCTTCAAATAGAGAAACCATTGCGCAGCAGACATTTCAAGATTGACGACGAGGTGATTTTCGAGATGGAATGTTTTCTAATCACCCAAACTGCACAGATCTCTACAACCAGCCTCATTACCAAGTCATCCATCTACATCTGCACCTACATCATACTCCACATGCCACTTAACGGTGTGTGGCAGAGGGTACTTCTGGTACCTCTAACTGATCCCTCATTCCCTCTTCTACTCACGAATGGCACGTGAAAAGAATGACCGTCGGTAACCCTTCGAATTAGCTCTAATTTCTAGCATTTTCTTGTCGTTTCCATTACGCGAGATGTATGTGGAAGAAGTAATATGTTGTCAGGCTCTTTCCAGAAAGTGCTCACTCGAAATCTTCCATCATTTCTATTTGATAAGGGCCGAGATTAATGAACAGTACTCAAGAATCGGCCTAAAAATGGGCTCGTAAGCCACTTCCTAAGTGGATGAATTACATTTCCTTAAGATTCTTCCTATAAATATGTCTGGCGTCTGCTTTTGCTGCTACTTTTTATATGGTGATTGTACTTACAGTCGCTCCGGATAGATATACTCCTTGATATTTTTCGCCAGTTACCGTTTCCATCAGTTTGTCTTCAGTAGTGTAATTGTACATTAGTCGATTTTTTTCTCCTATGTATGCGTAGTATGTTACATTTATTTACATTCAAGGTCAACTGCCAGTGCGTGCACTACTCTTCAATCCTCTGTAGGTCCTGCTGCAACTCGTTACTCTATTCTGGCATTGATACTTTCCTACCAACAATCGCATCATCTGCAAACAGTCTTATAGAGATTCCGACATTGCCAACTGTAATGGTCCTATCACACTTCTTTGGGGTACTGCGGAAATCACATTTTCATCTGTTAGTTCGGTTCCGATAAGAGCGTCGAGTTGAGTTCTATATACCAAAAAGTAGGGAAAAATGTGAGCATTGAAGAATGAATATGTAGACAAGGGCCAATACCATCACCTAGTTTCATGGTCGCAGCTTGGTTTTTCGAAGTGATAATTAAAACTTTATGATGGCCTCTCCTACAAGCACTGCATTACACCACTGGTCACAGATAGTTTTCTGTCCCTATATCTTGCAGTTAACGCGAGTTGTGCAAATTGTCTGATCTTCTGGCAATTCTATTTATGAATTGTTGTTTTTCTTGACCTGTGGTTTGCTGTTGCATTGATTCGGCATCGGACTAACTGTAGCAGAATTACTGAACAAACGCACTCCCGAGGCACGCCTATTACTTCATAAGCGTGTGCCTGTGTGACAAGTGTTCTTTCAGTCTATTACTTCAACTTTTCAATATTAGTAACTCAATAAATATACTGTGTTGAAAAATGTATCTTGAATGTATACAGTTTATATTTACCACTGAGTTTATTATGTCTTGAGTTCATGAAAATGTGCCTACGTCGATCTAAATTTCACTTACATTAGATGAACACATACACTATTCACTATTTTACAACAGTTAACCATTGGCCTTTATGATTCTCTGCGGTCGCCGTAAATAAAAATATCCTGTTCCAAATTGTACTATAATAATTATAAAATAATTAAGGCAATTCTAATACACCGTTTATTTTTCAGTCTCGTTGCATATTTTTTTAAAATACAAAACTGATTTCGATCTCCCTGCATCTTCAGATCAATGTAGTTGAGTCCGCAACCCGTCGTGTCTGTATCAGACCCACGCGTTAGAATGTTTCAGGGAATCTGAAGTTGAGCCAGGAAGATCGAAATTAGTCATGTATTAATAAAGTGTGCGGCTGGGACTACATAGGGGAAGGCGGGGCAAGACGGGGAGGTGGGGTAAGACGGGGAAGGGCTATAAGCTACAGTTAGAGTATCGCCATATGTGGATAGCTACGTCAACATCATCTGAACCTTAGTTTCGCGGCGGTTTCTGTGAGCTTTTCAAGGTACGTACAATTGTTGTACTGATTTGCAATGTTTTACACCTTTCGAGGTCCTAAAACATGTGTTTCGTGAACATTTGTCCAGACTGTATATACAGCACTGAATAGTACGTCTTATTAACAGTAAACTGCTGTGTCAGTAGTCAATGTTCACTACATAGTGTTCATGTAGGCGTAATATAACCTGACAGCATGGTAGGGGGCAAGACGGGGTGGGGCAAGATGGGGAGCTTCCCCGTCTTGCCCATACTATTTGTCCAACCATTACGATCTTATCGTCTCATGTGTTTACCTCGGTGCGGGGTTTGAACACGTACATTATACGTTGAATACAATTGTAAATAGAATGGTATTCGTTATTCCAACACTTTCCTAATTAATTACAAAGTATGCCTTAGGCTATATGGTGAATAAAAATACACAAAACGTGCAAAGTCAGTATTCTTGCCATGCTTTAACGATTGACTATTGGAAATATGGTATTTACTGTATAATACAGGAATGATCTGACTCAATAGTACGTTCCACGTGTTTTCTTTCAGATGGTTCGCAAGTATCGGCGACAAACGTCTAGGCAAGATTGGTCATTAGAGTCAATGGAATGCGCTGTAAATGCTGTTATGGAAGGTCATATGGGTTCTTTCAGGGCTGCTCGACAGTTCAACGTGCCACAGAAATCGGTGTTTCAGCGTCGGGGTGCCCACGACACTTGTGCAGGGACAGAAAGTGATGATGACGAGGCTGTCCACACTTGTGTAATATGTGAAAGCAAGAGGCCTAAATAAAACGTAATACCTGATTCAAAACCTTATCGTCACATGATTTCGTTATTCCAGTCCTTATTTAAGCTTTAGAGATGAATTCATGCTAGTTCCCCATCTTACCCCGCATATGGGGCAAGATGGGGAATTGGTAGTTTATGTTTCAAATCCAGATATTTGTAACTAAATGTAACAAGTTTGAAGGTTTCTTTGCATGCTACTGTAATTCAATGGTTAAATAAACAAATGATAACAAAACCTACTTGAATTTGTTTGTTTTTGTCCCTTTTGTAAGGGTTTAAAGTTAGCTTCCCCATCTTGCCCCGCCTTCCCGTATATAAATATACATATATAAATATAAATACATCTGCTGCTCTCTCGCGACGAATATGTAAACTACAGTATAAAATAATGACTTCCCACCCCTATTTGCGTCAGCGGGATCCGTGATCGGACTGGTACTTGTTCAGTGCATGAACCGACCATGCACATTAACTATTTACGCCCCTTTTTCTGCAAACACCGGAAGTTCAATCCACTGCCTAGCTGACGGGCATCGCCGTGCCACCTGTAACCTCCGGTTCAGTAGACATGGGTAACGTTAAAATCGATACGTCGCAGCAGTATCGATATCTGTGCCCTTAGAGACACGAATATAGCGTAGCTGCTGCAGCTTTCCTAAAAGCGTGGCAGAGGTGGCGCGGAAATCAGGAGCAACTGCTGTGCGATTCAGATACCATAATTTCTAGCTGTACATCTGGATAAGTGGTGCAAGACGCTGCTGAGTGCCGAGGCGAACAGTCGTCGAGAGGCGCTATACGGCCACCGTCCCACAAGGAGCTCGGAGGCACTCTCACTTACAGGCTCCACTCGTTTCTTGACGATGTAATTTCTCTTACGTTCTTATTATTTTTCTTCCTTTCAGTTCTTCATCTTCCTCTACCGATAGCAGATGCGTTAGAATATATATATGGCCATGTTGCTTACGGAAACTCTAAACATCCCGTCATTACTGGACATACTCTGAGGGTGGTGGTGATAATATCTATGTGGCACATAGTTCGCTTTCAGCTGCCATGACTCCACAGTTCGTATTTTGTTACTGAAACTTCTGTACGCTGATTATCGAATACAATTCTTATTTCGCTTTCTGGACCTCAACTTTCACTTGAAACCCTGCGACATTTCTTGCTGTAGTTTCAGATAATCCTGGCGTTTTTCATCGGTACTGATTTTAGCTCGCGTTACTTGCCCTCATAACAATCCTTCTCTACTGCGTTTACGGCCGTTGACAGTGTCGATTTTTATTTCCATACGCTACGTGGTTCGTTACTGTGACCTGCGTAGTTACTATCAGGCTACGACGTCAAAAGAAACTTGCTTTAAAATGCATTTTAAATGCATGTACTATTTCCTTGACGGCTTCATTTGGACCATTCCACTGTAACAACAGGGGTGTTTTCTCACATTTTCGAGGTAGTGCCTTCGTCTCGAGGGAAACATTCCTCAACATGTTTTCTAGAAGCTGCAATGTAATCGTTTCATATCACCCTACACAACCCAGCTTTGCACTTCTTGCTCAGAAATGTTGCATCGGATTTGAATGAAGGAATAAACAAGCTACAAACCTGACCAGTACAATGATACTCCTTCACCTGGCGAGGCAACTGACTTTATTTGCGACCCAGTCGTTTAACATAAACTGCAGGTCCTGAGTTCAGCTTTATATTATTAGTAGTAGTTAGCATTCGAGATTAAATTAAAACGCGGTGAAATTATCAGATACAGAAACCATTGTCTGGTATCCCGGCCCGGCGTGATTGAAGGCCTGCCGGACGGCGTGGAAATCGATGACGGGTGCCTGCGTCTCCCCTTTACAGCCGACAGCGCGGCGGATCCGCCGTCAGTTATTCCTCTGCACGAAAGTATTGATTTCGCTACAGTCCGCCCCGATAACTGTGTGGTCAGCGTGACGGATTGCCGTCCTACGGGCCCGGGTACGAATCTCGGCTGGATCGGAGATTTTTCTCCGCTCAGGGACTGGGTGTTGTGATGTCTTCATCATCATTTCATCCCCATCCGGCGCGCAGGTCGCCCAATGTGGCACCGAATCTTACAAGACCTACAACAAAGCGGCCGGACCTGCCCCGCATGGGGCCTCACGGCCAATGACGCCAAACGCTCATTTCCATCTCGCTACACATCGTTGTCTTTGTTGTGGATTAGCTACATCTTAGTTTTCGCTCTTGGAGTGCTCGCTGGATTTTTTATTGCGTCGTCCCGTCTCCGTTGGCTGTGTTTCGTGTTGTGCACCTGTTACTCACTGGCGGCTCGCTTTCGACGCTCCCAGCCGGTTGGCCAGTCCCCGCTGGTTCCCGGTTTTGACTGATTGTGGTCACTATAACAGGCGACGAGGTAAAAGGTTTGTAACCTTCGAAAGACTGCAAGTTCGTGCAGCTCGTAAACAGCAACAGCAACGGCTGCTCCAGCAGCAATTGCTTCAGCCGTTCCAAGAGCAGTTTCAGCTACAGCAGCAACAGTTCTGTTAACTTTTTCGACTTTTGTATGATCGTTTACAGGTTCAGGGTTCCCATGCCATTTAGGATGAGGTCACTTCCCAGACGGAGTGTCACGCACCCAAGTATGCATCAGTTAACAACGCAAATGGGGACTGGGACGCTTATTTTCAGCATCTGAAACAGCACTTCGCCGTTTTCAGGTTTCAGATGACGCCCTACAATGGCCTCTCTTCCTTTATTTGGCTTCCACAAAGACGTTCTTATAGCTACAGTATTTGGCTACATTCTCGAATCCGGTTGCGCTCATGTTCGAGGAGATTTGGCTCGTTGCTGTCCAGTTATTATTCACGATTTCATGATTCCATGTGGTAGCGTGAAGCCCCGAATTACATCAATACCATAAGCAACCTGATCAGTCATACCTATCGTGGATGACGTATTTTCAAGTGTTGAATCAACACTGTGATTTCATTTGTACGAACCCAGCTTGCAGAACTTCATATGCAGATTCCTTGATCGGAAATGTTGTGTTCAAATTGGCGCCAGATCTGAAAGTCCGCACTGCAGTTCTCAAACAGAACAACCCTTTCTTAGACGATATTTTGAAAATTGCTCACTCTTCTGATATCGCACAGGCAGCAAACGAACACACCTCATGGCTTGACTCCAGGTAGCGGAGGTCCAGCCGCTGCCTCTGGGACGGAATTCTCGTAAGTTTTTTCCCGCCTGCGACGTTGTAATTCATCGATTTCAGACGGCTCCATGGCCTGTGAACAGTCTGTCATGCGTCATCGACATAGGTAGCGGGGTCTCCTGTCATGTCCGGATTGCTTCACAACACACCCTCGTATGGACAGTCCGTATTGCTGGGCGCACTACACCCATTGTGGGAAAGATGGACATTTCCACACTGTCTGTCATCAACCCCCCCCCCCCTACACACACACGTAAGTCATGGAACGATGTTTATCAACCTCGCGATTGTGGAGCAGACAGTTCTCTTCCAAGTAGACACAGAAGCTACCGTTTCTTTGATTAACATCCAAACATATGCTCATCTTGGGCCCTTGACTTGGCTCCACCTACATACAAACATGTCGTATGGGTGGTAACTCTTTACCCTTTTCTTGTCGATAGCCACTCAGCGGACAATATTTCTGCTCTCAGTTCCTTCTCCTTGGATTCTTCATCATAGATGAGGTTCGTGTCGTTTCAGACACAGTTTCCCTGCACGACTTTTCTATCGCCTTCGCGCCTCTATTTGAACCTAGCCTAGTGTGCACCACGGGTTTCCGGGCTCATATATGCTTATGTGCAATGCTGTGCCCCACTTCTGCTGAGCACGGCCACTGCTTGTCTCTTTACAGGCAACTGTTGAGCAAGAACTCTATTGAAACTTCCTAGCAGATTAAAACTGTGTGCCGGACCGAGACTCGAACTCAGGACCTTTGCCTTTCGCGGGCAAGTGCTCTACCAACTGAGCTGCCCAAGAACGACACACGCCCCCTCATCACACCTTTATTTCTGCCAGTAAAGGTGTGAGGACGGGGCGTGAGTCGTGCTTGGGTAGCTCAGTTGGTAGAGCACTTGCCCGCGAAAGGCAAAGGTCCTGAGTTCGAGTCTGGGTCCGGCACACAGTTTTAATCTGCCAGGAAGTTTCATATCAGCGCATACTCCGCTGCAGAGTGAAAATCTCATTCTGAAGAACTATATTGCCTCCATGAAGCTGTGGTAACTGAACCTGTCAGAACTGGTGCTTGGACCACACCTCTGGTAGTGGTCAGAAACCCAATGACTGTCTCCAACTATATGGAGATTTTAAATCGACAATTAGTATGCAGGCACAAGTACGCCTCCTCACATAGCTTATTGGAGCGAATATTTTTCTAAGAAATACCTTACAGACGCATATTTGCATATCCCCCTAGACGAGAAATTGTATCGTATTATGGTCGTCAATACCGCCTTTGGATTTTGGCTTACACTAATACATGTGCTTGCGCTTTGGGATCTCTTCCACGCTAACGATTCCCCAAAAGTACCTGGAACAGTGAACTGTGTCTGTTCCTGCTTATACTAATTATCTTGACAATTTAACTGTAGAGGCACTATGCGTCAGGACCAGCTGCACAGCCTTCGTACCCTCTTGACTACGTTGTGTGATGTAGGGCTCAAATGTCACTTATACAAATGTCAGTTTTTTTCAGGAGCAGGTTGAATACGTTGTCCACTTGCTTGACAAAGACAGGATCCACCCCACTGACCGCAACATTTCTGCAGTTGACTCTCTCCCCAACCACTAAAACTTGAAGGAGCTGCAGGCATTTTTGGGAAAGGAAAATTATTATTTTAAGGCGACACACATTATGTATGTGCTCAACCAGCATGCATTCACACAGCTGAACCGTCTGTTGCACTCGGTGCCTTGCCTTACGCCATTTACTCCATTGAGTCGACTGGTTTTGGCCATGGATGCTTCTCCCTACTGCATCCGCACATTACTGGTCCACAGGAACGACGATGGTACTGACCAAACAATTGCGTCAGAGAATTGGCCACCCACGAAGCACACAGCGTATGACACACCGCAAGATAGTGTCACGGAGCGTGTCTACAACTATGTGAGTAGCTGCGATGGGCAACCCGTCCAAGGTTGCCGTCATTTCTGATCGATGTAGAAACACGAGATTTTCTGTTGGTCAAATGGCAGGCTGAGCCCTGTGTGCAAACAAGGAAGGGCATCCGCATTTGTGAGCTGTGCCGTGGGGTTGCATTTAATGTCGTAAATGTAAGAGCTGAGAAAGAACGCCCAACGCTGGAGTCATTATGCAGTTCACCCGTGCGTCAAAGACGCTGACACACGTTCAAAAACATGTCACATATAAAGCTTCGGCGACCATTTTTGCCATTATGACATTCCATGTTTACCTATTCAGGACTACATTTACTTTCATTGCGGACCACAAGCCACTAGTGGCCCTCTTTGAGCCCGCTCTCGGCTTCCAGCGCGTACTTCACAACGACCCCAGCGTTGGGCGTTCTTTCTCAGCTCCTACTTTTACGCCATTAAATACAAGCCCATGGTGCAACACGCAGATGCTGATGTCCATTCTCGTTTGCCCTCAGGGCCCGGCTTGTCATTTATCCAACAGGAAATCTGCTATTTCCACATCGATGAGGAATGACGGCACACCTTGAACGGGTTTCCCATCGCAGCTACTCACATAGTTGCAGACACGCTCCGTGACCCTATCTTATGGTGTTTCATACACTATGTGCTTCATAGATGACCTATTTTTTTGCCAAGCCTACCGAATCAGAGCTCCCGGCCTGGGCTCGCTTGTCACACCGTTTGTCGGGTGACACAAATGCTATCCTGCTTAACGTGGAGATGGCTACCGCCCGTTTCGCCTACTGTGCACACTCATGTTCTGCAAATACTCCATCATGGGCATTGGGCTATATGACGACTGAAACCCTTTGCAAGGTGATATGCTTACGGGTTTGGACTGAACAAAGACATGGAGGCCATGGCGTGCAACTGTTCTGCTTGT
This sequence comes from Schistocerca serialis cubense, assembly GCF_023864345.2. Lineage (NCBI taxonomy): Eukaryota > Metazoa > Arthropoda > Insecta > Orthoptera > Acrididae > Schistocerca > Schistocerca serialis. The sequence goes on from NC_064640.1 coordinate 388,815,232, forward strand.
CCTTGGCACTGGGCTGCTCCACCCCTGTTTTCCGCCCTCTGGCCCACCCCTTGTCGTCAATGGGATCAAATTCATGCGAATATTGCTGGCATCTTTCTGGGATTTATGTGGCTCATTATCGTGGACGCCTATTCTAACTACACATATGTAGTCAGCATTGCATCCACCACCACTGACGCCACCACCACTGCTCTCGTCCAGATTCTAGCCAGAGAGTGGCTTCCCCGCATCATCGTGTTAGACAATAGATCCCAATTCATGTGGGCAGCTTTCAAACAGTTCTGCACCTGTTTAGTCCACCACTTCACTCCTCCTGCAATGGCGAAGCGGAGCGTCTGGTGCATATCTTTAAGCAATAAATTTTGAAAACGGTGGATACTTTTACCACCAGGCTGGGCTCATATTGTTTCTGAGCACCTACAGGACCACCCCTGTCCATGACTGGCAGAGCTCCTCCACGGGCGGCAGCCACGTACCCTCCCCCACCTTGTGGCCCCACAGCCCACAGAAAACCAGACACTTTCTTTTTCCTTTATTCAGTTTCGATTCCCCCCCAGGGGGAGGCATGCTGGCAGCAGCTTAATATTCCGCTCTACAGCCTACATAAGAGTTAAAAAAACATAATGAGAAGATAACAAACAATAAAAACAGGCGATAAAACGGTTACTTTGTAAAAACTAAAAAACATGGCGACAATCTGGTTTCTGTTTGCAACACTTAAAAAAAGGGGTGCACAACACTGAACACTCACATAAACACTGCACTATAGAGCAGACACGAAGATGAGACACCACAACCTAAGGCAGAATGGGGTGGGGGGGGGGGCGGACAGATGAGGAGAAAAAAGGGGTGAGGAGAAAAAAAAGCAAAAGGGGAGGAGCTGATGGAGGGGAGAGGACACGTAAAAGAGAGGGGGGCAGGGCAGATGTGAGAAGGATTGTGGAAGGCAGAGTAGGGGGAAAGCAAAATGGAGAGAATGGAGGCAAAGAGAGGATAGGGAGGGAAAAGCACAATGGAAGGGGGGTGGGGGGAGGGAAGAGGGAGCCTGAGAAAAGGACAGAGGTAGGGAGTGGGAGGTGAAGATCAGAGTTGATAGGAGGGTAAATATAGGGAGGGAGGGCATCATCCAGGAGTGGGAGTTGACGGAAGCCACCTTGGGAAAGGAGATGAAGGATATAGAGGTGGAGGGTGGTTGGAACGCAACAGTGAAGGCTTGGCAGCAGGCGGGGATTGGAGAGGAAAGGAGCAACTAGGGGATGTGGGTGATCAAGTCTGCGGGAGTGTAGAAGACTCAGATATGTTCCAGGAAAAGAAGCAGATGGGTGAATAGAATCAGGTCATAGAGGATTCGCGTGGGGGACAGGAGGCATATATGGAAGGCGAGGAGTGCATGGCGCTTGAGGATCTGCAGGGATTTATAGAATTTGGGGGGGGGGGGCGGTGGGACTGGCATAACAGAGGATGGGACAGATCAAGAATTTGTAGGTGTGGAGGATGGTAGAGGGATTCAACCTCCATGTCCGGCCAGAGAGGAGTTTAAGGAGATAGAGGCGGTTGTGGGCTTTGGATTGGATAGAGCAGAGATGAGGGATCCAGATGAGGTGACAGTCAATGGTGAGTCCAAGGTAGGTGAGGGTTGGAGAGAGGCAGACAGAACAGGAGTAGATGGTGAGGGAAAAATCAAGGAGCCAGAGGGAGTGGCTGGTACAACCTATGATGATTGCCTGGGTCTTAGAAGGATTGAGTTTTAGGAGCCAACGTGGCAAAAAGGTCAAGGTGATTGTGGAGAAGGCTTTGGGACCATTGAAGGGTAGGATTGAGGGAAAGAAAGGCGATGTCATTGGCATACTGCAGGAGGTGGGCTGGAGGAGGGGTTGGGCATATGTACGGTGTACAGGAGATAGAGGAGAGGGGAGAGAGGTCAGAGCCCTGGGGCACACCTGTGGAGGGGCAGAAGCTGCGGGAATCGGTGCTATGGATGGTAACGTAGGATGGGCGGTGGGAGAGGAAGGAGGCAATCAGACGGACATAGTTGATAGGAAAGGTGTAGTTCTGTAGTTTAAAACAGAGACCGGGATGCCATACTCGGTCGTAGGCGTTTTTAAGGTCTAGGGAGACAAAAATGGCGGAGCGACGGGAGTTAATCTGGAGGGACAGAAGATGGGTGAGGCAGAGGACTTGGTCGTCGGCAGAGAAGGAAGGTCGAAAGCCACATTGGGTGTTGGGGAGGAAGTGGTGTCGGTGGAGGTCGTGATGGATGCGCCGGGGAAGGATGGATTCCAAGAGCTTGCTGAACACTGAGGTGAGACATATAGGGCGATACGAAGAGGCATCAGACGGAGGCTTGTTAAGTCTGGGGAACATCAGGATATGGGACGTTTTCCACAGAAGCCGGTGGCAAGGATTACGTTGTAGAGGGAACCAGACACGACACGTCCTCTGTTTTCTGCCTGGCTCAGCTGTGTGGCCACGCTCGTATGGGACTAAAACATCGTGGATGGCGGCCACAGTGGTTACCACCCATGGGTGGCGCCTTACAGCAGTGGACACTCCTTGTAGTTCAGAGTGCCAGCGTATCAACCAGCTCCGTTTGCGCCTACCGACTGTTTCATCAACCCTGTCTCAATCCGTCCTGGAACGCTCGCACTTACAGGTGGCATATCCGAAATTCCGCCGAACAGTATGGAAATCGATGACGGCCGCTAGGTGGCGTGGTTGCGCCTGCGGACGCTGCTGTCGCCGCCGCGAATCCCAATACAAAGGTACGCTCGTTGTTCCGGCCTATAGACGCCCGCGCCCTCGGCAACGTAGCAGCTCCACAGTCAGTTATGATTTCTCTGCACTACAGTATTGATCTCGCTACACGTTGTTTTAGTCTGAATTCGCTTCGTCGCAGTTCTCGATCTCGCGGGACTTGTTATTCTGTCCTTCCGTCGCCGTTGTCTGCCTTTCCCTCGTTACTACACTCTGGCGGCCCGCCGTCGATGCTCTCGCCCAGTCGATCAGTCTCGTTTGGTTCACGAGTCGTTCCCGGTTTCTTCTGATTCCGGTCACTATACATTGCTTACAAGTGAGCGCTCTGGAAACGTGGTCACTGCCCACGTACCAACTTTACAAGTTGACTAAAGAAATAAAGATAATGGCAATGATTTTTTTAAAGAAAAGACAGAAATCAAATGAGAGACACGCATTAAACGTTGTTTCTCGATTGATAATGATTCGCTGATCATCATCATTACCTCGCTCCCCAAGTGACAATATACAAGCTTGGGACCAGCACGTGTTTATGTCGGTCGTGGTCAAGACAGCTGAATACACCGAGATCCTCTCTTATTGGTGCAGCACACAAACGCTAGCAGGTCAATGTGTATCACACTGCAACTGCTTCCATATTATGGTACTAGACGATTAGTCACCTCGGGCACAGTTTTCTAGAATGCACGAGTTGTCTACTATAGCCTTTCGGACGAGACTACGCAATATGGTAGTGGCAAATTGAGTAGCCACAAGTGCAGTTACTGGGGAAATGAAGCCCTGCATGCTATGATTGGTTATTAGCGTGATAAGCTCAAGGAGAATGTGTGACGCTGCCTCATAAATACAGGCATCGTTAGATCATTCCTGTTTAACTAAGCCCAATATATCTCACGACCGTCTCCAATGACCTGTTTGTCGACGGGACGTTAAATCCTTATCTTTCTTCATCTTGCAAAATGACCACGACGTAATAAGCGGAGAATTTTGAAGTCATACGGAGGCTTATTGAAATGTGGGAAAAAACGCTCCGCCAAACACCGTATGGTCGCTTCTGGAGTTACGGTGTAGATGTAGATTCTACCCTTTCCACATGTTTTGATGCATTTCGCTATTTCTACCGGGATCATTTCTTCATCAGGAGCCGCTCCCCCCACCCCCTCCCGCCCTCCCCACAAAATGGCGACATTTACTCCATTCTTAATAAGAGTCTCTTCGACAACTGGATGGGTATAGGAAGACATACACCGTGCCCAAAGTGTTAGCCAAAATGAAACCCCTGAGATTTCTCCCTTTTGGGGATTTGATATAGAAGCAGTGTATCGGCTAAACATGGATACAGAGAGACTGATAACACCAGCAGTTATGTGGGACAAAATAACATTCTCAGTGGAAATCAGAATGGGTTCCGAAATCTTTTATCATGCAAAACTCACTTTGCACTTTCCGCACTTGATATCCTCATAAGAGAATGCATAATCTCTACGGCTCGGAACAGCACGGAAATATGCTTAGAAAATAAATCACTCATCCTAAATAGAGTATTATGCAAAACTTCACGTCTTAGTACAAGACACTTTCAAATGAACACCTGCTCAAAATCTAAGAGAGTAACTTTGGTAACGCCAAGAAACGAAATATTGATGTAATAGGACCAAAAATACACCAAAGACAACAAAATATTTTCAGTTCTTGTTCTGTACCTTTTTAGACTATATAAGCCCTGCTTGAGACGAATGGTTACACGATCGTCATTTCATCATCAGACTTCGCTCCGTGTTACATAATCAATTTTCTGCACGGAAAGAGAAGCCTGTGTTACAATATACTTGACAAAAGGCGGGTTTGACGGTGTCATACTTATGTAATTAGTGTGGCATTCATGCTGAACTGTTTGACTGCAGAAGTGATGAAGAATGTGAAAAAGTAGTTTTATTCAGATATGCAAGTAGTTGTGCTCCACTTCGCTTTGATCACTGATTTAGGGAAGAGCGATTTATATTCTTAGCTTATTTTCGTGCAGTTCTGAGCGTTCGAGGCCACCCACTTCCCTTGTCAATGCCGTGGATAGGAGAAATCATGTCGATGCGGTGTTTCTAGACTTTCGGCATACTTTTTATCAAGTACTACTCCAATGCGCTTTACTTAAATGACGTTAATATACGGTATCTAACCATGTTTGTGACGTATCGAAACTTTCCGAACAGACAGAAAGATGCACATATTCCTGGATCGCCATAGATATTGAATTAATATCTGGTGCATACCCGGTGAATTTGGTGTTTGTGTAATTCGTTAAAGACATAGCGGATAGTGTTATCTGCAATCCCAGCCTTTCCGCATGAAATTTAGTTATCTATGAGGAAATTCTACACTGTAACATCTGCAATCATATTTTGACAGACCATCAGCGTGGTACAAAGACTGGAAAATGCAAAGTTGTGCACTTCACGAAATACTAAAGCGTGGTATCCATTAACTGACAAATGAGACGTTGTGTTCAGACATAATGACCTTTCTAGACTCCGAGAAGCTCATCTGCAGAAACCAGCACGGTTTTAGGAAAGAGCGGTCATGCGAGACACAGCTGGCCCTCTTTGTGCATGATATACAACAGGCTCTAGATACCGGCTCCCAGGTTGATGCCATATTCCTCTACTTTCGACAGGCGGTCGACTCAGTTCCGCCCTGTCGCTTGCTCCAAAAAGTGCGCGCTTACGGTCTATCCGATGACATATGCGGTTGAATAGTAAGTTTTCTAACAGACAGAGAGCAGTATGTCGTCCTGAATGGGGAAACAAATGTAACATCAGGTGTGCCGCAGGGCAGCGTAATAGGTCCTCTGATTTTTACGATTTACATAAACGATCTGGTTGATGGTATTGAGAGCGGCATTTGACTGTTTGCCTATGATGCTGTAGTCTACAGTAAAGTAGTATCACACGAAAGTTGTGAACTAATCAATGAGGATTTACGGAAAATAAATGCGTGGTGTAATGACTGGCAGTTATCTCTCAACATTAGTAAGTGTAACCTACTGCGTATAACAAAGCGAAAATCCCCGTTAATGTACGAATACAAAATAAATGCCCAGTCTTTGGAAGCGGTAACATCCGTCAAGTAGCTAGGTGTGACTATTCGATATGATCTCAAAAGGAACGATCAGACTACACAAGTAACGGGTAAGGCGAACTCTAGATTGCGGTTTATTGGTAGAACCCTGAAGCGATGCAGTCCTTCAACAAAGTAAATTGCTCACAATACTTTAGTTCGTCCAGTCTTAGAGTATTGTTCGTCTGTATGGGACCCTTACAAGCAAGGTCTGATTCAAGAGACTGAGAAGGTCCAAAGAAGAGCGGCAAGATTCGTGACTGGTACTTTTAGCCATCACGATAGCGTTACAAATTTCATAGAAAGTTTGAAGTGGGACACACTTGCAGGTAGACGACGCGCTAAACGGATGAGGCTGCTCACTAAATTCCAAAACCCGATCTTCGCCGAGGATGTAGAGCATATATTATTACCACCAACTTTCAAATCGCGCAAAGATAAGGGAAATTAGAGCACGTACTGAGGCGTTCAGACGGTCGTTTATCTCTCGCGCGATCCGCGAGTGGAACAGAAGGTGGGAAATATGACTTTGGCGCGAATAGTGCCCTCCGCCACACACTGCTTGGTGGCTAGCGGAGTGTAGATGTAGATGCTGATGTAGACTAGAATCTGTCATATCGCACAAATATACAGAATTAACAATGGGACAGATACGAAATGCACCTATCATTCACGCTCATTTTTAGGTAAATCAAATGTCAAATGGCATTGTTATGACATTGGGAAACAGCAGTTTGTCTACGAAAGAGACTGGAAACACAACACATCTACGGCCAATACTTGAATACTAATAAGTGACATCGAATGTATACGAAGAAGTGCGGTGCATATGGCCACAGACTTGTTTAACAGACGCGGGAGTGTAACGATAATATTGAAAACTTTAGCTGCAATACGCTCGAAAGAAACTGCTCAAAAAATTTCAAAAACAGTCCTTCAGGGTAGAAAAGAGCCAAATTCTTCACCCTACAAGTATCTGTTTCGTACAAAATGTGAAGATAACAGTTCCCACGTAGGCGCACAAGTATTTTTCTTCTCACTCTCCATCTGTAAATGGAAAGGCCAGAAATTTTAATACATGGTACCACCAAAAATAGCCTCTCTCGCGTATTTATAGTGACTCACAGAGTATAAATGTACATGTATATCGAACCTGTTACAAATTCCTCTTAGGAAAAGAATAAAGAAAGCATAGAGTTTCACTTTTCTCCAACATTGAAGGCATTACAAATTAGGCTAAGTTGGTATTCAACAAACACGAGGAATTAAACTGATTGTGGTTTTGTTTAGAGAAAAATTCTAGAATTATCCTCCCAGTTAATTACGAAAACTATGGAAAATTAATATATCAAGATTTCCCTGTTGCTATTTGAATTCCGCTCTTCCGAAATACAAAAGCAGTGCCTTAGCCTCACCATTGCTTCTCGCGGTGCTCTTGTACAGATCTACTGAAACTCTCTAAGTGCGTCCCGTCATTTACACAAAAACTTCGTAAAGATAATGCCCTCATAAGAGATGTCCATTTTTTTGAACAGTTCGCGACATAATGTGAAAGAGATGCAATACTGCCTGCTCTGCGTGTCAACATTGCCCTCAACTTTTTCATCTTATCTTAGGCTACCAGGCACCGCAAAAAGATCGTTATGGGCATCGCGTATCCCGTACTTAAATTTAGGAAAAGAAGAGTGTAAAAAGCAGTAGGAATTGCGTATAGACAGCTTAATTTAACACCACTAAGTAGATTTTTTTTTCTAAATGCAGAGTTGTTAAATCAACTTATCTAGCTAGGGTACCAGACTGCAGATCATCGTCGTAGGACGTAGTCTATCAATTACTTCTGCAAAGATTCTCGAAAAAATCCGCACAACTATATGATTCTAGAAAAGAGAGTTCTCACACTTTATGCATCCTATTACTTCAGTGAACCGGTGACGCATGGATTTAGATCTATGAGGATTAACGTAAGCTTTGTTTGGCCTTATCGCACCCACTTACACCAGCAATTTAGAGCAGTTTGTCCTAGCCACTCGGTTATCCAGTTACTATGGAAAGCGAAATCTATAATCAAAGTGAGAGGAACGCAAAAGAAGTTTCTCATTTATTAGCACAGAAATGAACAAGCTCCAGCTGCGTTCACTTCTCTCCCTCACAGAAAGTGATTACCTGCAGCGTCGTGAGAAGGGTGACTCCATCAGTTTCGTTCAGTCTCTTCCTGGTGTGTGGATGGAGCTTTGTTCAAGTCACAACCCTTTCCTCACAGTACTCTCCTACATTTAATGACGTGTACAAAATCTGTTCCTAAAGGTTGCAATTTTTCGCACTCCAAGAAATGCACTCCAAGACGATTATGTGGCAATAAAAAGGAACAGTTTGATGAAGTACTGTCCAGAGAGCGTGCTGGAAGATAAACTACTCAGAATCTTTCTCTCCACAATCTATTCATCTGCTAGAGAACTCTGTGAAAGGTTCCACGACGCTATATTCGCGTTCTAATCGCTACCTTTCCCTTATTCACTCGGTGTGCTCTGCCACATAGGGCACTAATGGTCAGTTAATAGAGAGAGGAAAGGTTTATTGCTTTACGCACTAAAATGGTTATCGTAACATGGATACAAATTTAAATTTACAATAGACCTCAAATTTTAATAATATATTTGGAAGTTATATGTATTCGCAGTTTGATTAAAACTGTGAATCTTAGGTTATGGAGTAGTGTGGCATCTACATGCAGGTTTGGCCCACCGGAGACGTGCTAGAAAAAGTAACAGGAATATGGAAAGTTATCTTTGTATCTGCATATTTCCCAAGTTCCATAGATTCAATTGATTACGTGTATATTATTTTCGAACAATGTTTGTCATTGTCCCTTAAACCACTGAGGAAAGGAGAGCGATGGTGCGCAGACGTTAAAAATATTTTGCAACTTTAAAGAATAATTCTGATAGTGGCTGTGGTATAGAAAAGTTGTAATAATTTCTTACAATGTGAAAAGGTGCATTATGGAAAGTGGCTTCTCGAGATTTATCTCAGACAGATATTGAATGCTATGGCAGAGTGATTCCTGCCATTATGATCCAGTGGGGCAGATTCTCTTCTGTTTATGAACTGCATTTAATTCACTATCAGGTTTAGCAATTCGCCATTTCGTTCACCGAATGCATTTTGCATTTTTCATGCATTTCAAACGATGTCAAAGCACTGGTCATCGTATAACTGTGCTGAGTGCAGCACATATTTTAAGGAACTGTAATATTTTTGGCCTATGTAAAGTTTTGAATTTTTGAGATCGGGTAATAATTATAAAGTCAATGCAAATTTTATATCTTTATTTCAGATTTGCACCTTCCATAAATTTAATTAAATGATGTATCAGTTTTGTAAGATGGCAGTACACAACTCTGAGGCCTAACACAAATGCCTTAAGTGGAAATAATTAAACCAGATATTCTCATGCTTAATCCTGTCAGCTTTTCCAATGAGAACCACTTCTGCTCGTAGTAGATGTCCATAATCAAACCGCTCATTGGAGCAGGTTAGCTACATCGAGATCTTCGTGAGCGCAGCTGCTCGACATTCTGGTTACATGTTTTGTTAGACTGTGGGATTACAAGGTCATGACAACGCAGTATAATAACTTGTGCTTAATGCACAAGTCGTGTTTCATATCTTGATAATTAGGGAAAAACTAAATGTTGTTAGGAGGATTCAAATTGTTTTCAGTAATGGAGAGTTAACCAGTGGGCAATACAAAAGTATTTCAGGTATTAAACAGAATGTTCTGTTACGCTATTTAAATATGGGTCTGAGGAACCGTAACAGAGAACACTCAAACTGCATCGTTTTTTTATTGGGAGTTATTCATTCTTCAAGGAAGGGCGATCTTCACGTGGGACTTAATGACCACTAAATGTTGTAGTTTAGAATACAAGTAACATAAGTCACTATGCAGACACCATACAGCCTGTGCTAGTACGCTGTAATGGATCTTATTCACACCATGCGAAGTGAAAATAAGAAAGGTTCCATGACGGTTACAAGTCTAAAGCAAGCGATACTGTAGCGTAGGCATCGACACAAAATATCGCCGTCGTGCTGCACGCTACCGAACGTAACGCCGTGAATATAACAGTCAGCCCAGGAGGGGCTCCGCGAATGAGCATTCAATAAAGAGACGGCACCTAAGCACCGCGCCTTAAGGCAGGCAGCTAATAAACCCTAACATATACTAATGGAATCCAGCTTCATTTCGTGACGCCAACGCGCTGTAATTAACTAGGCAGTTTTGGTGAACTTATGGAGTACGGCAAGAATGTAATCCCGCAGGATATTAACACAAGGATGCTTAAATTACTATTAACTGTCAGAACGACTCTCTGCGATAGAGTCTCTCCAGTATTAGAATTTTATCGTCACATATTTCTTAGCGTGGATTTCATTAGTGATGCTATAACATTATGATCCCCCTTTGTTTAGCATATAAAAAGTATTACAATTAGTCGTTCTCAGTGAAATTAATAATAATTACTGATGCAGTAATTAGTTCAAAGATTAGAATGAAATCCACAGGGCATAGCTACGCTCGATTTCATTGCAGATGAGACACACCGAGAGTCTTGGTGAAGACACTGGACGAGCATCTGAGGGGAGCTGGCAATGTTTAGTTCCCTTAATATGGTAGTTGGATTAGAGAACCTGGAAATAGAAATTAATTGTTAGACACAGTGGGAATTAGTGAAGTTCAGTGCCAGGGAGAACAGGGTTTCTCGTTAGATGAGAAGTGACTGATCGATAGTGCTTCCCTTCGTGCTTGCCAAACCCAAATTTAGCCAATAACGTCGCCGAATCTCTCCCTGACTGAGAACGTTTGGAGTGTTGTGGGCTGGTCCCTGAAATGAACTCAGGGTTTTGACGATCTAACCTGCCAATTGGACAAAATTTGGCAAGATATCCCTCAGGAGGACATCCAACAAGTCTGTCAATGAATGCCAAACAGGATAACTACTTGCATAAAAGAGAGAGGTGGACGAACGTGTTATTGACTTGACCAATTTGTGGAATAAATCATCAAATTTTCCTGTAATTGTAATCATTTGTTTGTTTGTATTGTAGGAGAGCTTGCACTAGAGAAAATGAATCCAAAGGGAAGCTATCTGGTAGAAATTTGCTCAGGGCACAATTCAAATGGTTCATATGGCTCTGAGCACTATGGGGCTTAACATCTGAGCTCATCATTCCCCTAGACTTAGAACTACTTAAACCTAACTAACCTAAGGACATCACACACATCCATGCCCGAGGCATGAATCGAACTTGCGACCTTAGCAGCAGCGCGGTTCCAGACTGAAGCGCCTAGAACCGCTCGGCCACAGCGGCCGGCGGGCACAATTCAGTCATTGGTTTAAAAATCAAGGAAGAAGAAGCTATATACTTGGAAGAGCCCTAAAGACACCAGAAGGCCTAAAACCAATTATTGAAGACATACATGTCGCAAGTAGCTCTCAAACAGTGAAACTTTTCCAGGGCCAGAGGTGGACTTCGACCGTAATTTATTGCCGGTGAAATGCAGATTGAAACTGAGGAGTTTTCTGAAAGGTAGGAATTTAAGAAAATGGTACGTGGATAACTTGAAACAGCCAGATATTATCGATAGTTTCAAAGGTAGCATTATATAACAAAGGAGCATCAGTCAACGACTCTCTGAAATAGGTGAAAGTAACACAACGGTAGATAAGTGGTTAGCTTTAAGAGATGATACAGTGAAGGCGGCAGAGAGCAGCTGACGAACAATCAGACAAAACGACAAGGCCTAGAAATAATGCTTGGATAAAGCATGTGGCATTGAATTTAGTTGACGAGAAGAGAAAATATAAAAAATGCAACAAATGAAGCAGGTCAGAGGGAATGCAGAAGTCAAAAACAAGCAAAACCAAAGTGTCAAAGCAAGAATGGCTGGAAGAGGTACACAAAGCTGGAGAAATATGCATGGCAATAGAAAACGTAGAGTCCACTTACAGAAAAATTAGAGAAACCTTGGAGAAAAGAGATTTAGGTATATCAACAACAAGACCTAAGAAGGCAAAGAAGGAAAGGCTGAAAGATGGAAGTAATATATGGAAGAGAAGAGCAAAGGAGAGAAATTTGAAGACACTATTGCGGAATATGAAGAGAATGTAGATTAAGATGAGATGGGAGATGTGATACCGCTAGAAGAATTTGGCAAATCAGTAAAAGACCTAAATCGAAAGAAAGCGAGGAAGTAAATGAAGATGAGGTGCGAAGTGTGACGCTGCTAGAAGAATTTTGCAAAACTCAGAAAGACTTAAATCGAAACTAGGCCCTCGGAGTAGGGGACATTCCCTCAGAATTACTGAGATCCCTAGGAGAACATACCATGATGTAACTGTTGTACCGCTGGCCGGTGTGGCCGAGCGGTTCTATGCGCTTCAGTCTGGAACCGTGCGACCGATACGGTCGCAAGTTCGAATCCTACCTCGGGCATGGATGTGTGTGATGTCCTTAGGTTAATTAGGTTTAAGTAGTTCTAAGTTCTGGGGGACTGATGACCTCAGATGTTAAGTCCCATAGTGCTCAGAGCCATTTGAACCAAAACTGTTGTGCCCGGTAAGTGAGATATACGAGACACATGGCCTCAGACTTCAAGAACAATATTATTCTCCAGAAAGCAGCTGATTGCAGGTTTGAATGTTACTGAATCATCTCTCTACTAAGTCATCGTTGCAAAATACGAAATTGAATTATTTACGGAATTGAATTCTAATGTAATGCAGGATCACGCGGAGCAATACTGACCCTAACCGTATCTTAGAAGATAATTCTCAAAAAGGCAAAACTACGTTTATAACATTTGCTGATTTTTAGAAATGTTTCAAAATGTTGAGTGGAATACCCTTTGAAATTCTGAAGTTATGTGCATAAAATACAAGTAATGAAAGGATGTCCGCAACTAGTAAAGAAACCAGTCTGAAGTTATAGAGTCAAAGAATATCTAAGGGAGACAATAATTGAGAGGAGAGTGAAATAGGGTTGTCACCTATCCTCCATGTTATTCAGTCTCTACATTGAGCAAGCAGTAAACGAAATCAAATAAAAATTTGAAAGGAAACTAAAGATTGAGGGAAACAAATAAAAGCTTCGATTATTGCAGATGACACTGCAATTCTGTCAGAGATAACTTGGAACATCGATTGAACGGAATATATAGAGCATCGACAAAAGTTAAACAAGGGCAATGGAGAGTAGTCCAATTAAAGCAGGCGATGATGAGAGAATTTAGTTAGGAGATGAGACACTAAAAGTAGCAAGTTTGTTTTGGTATTTGGGCAGCAAAATAAATGACGATGCCCGAGGTAAGGACGATATGAAATGCAGACTGACAATTGCAAGCAAAGGCTTTCAGAGAAAGAGAAATACACCCCTGGAAATTGAAATAAGAACACCGTGAATTCATTGTCCCAGGAAGGGGAAACTTTATTGACACATTCCTGGGGTCAGATACATCACATGATCACACTGACAGAACCACAGGCACATAGACACAGGCAACAGAGCATGCACAATGTCGGCACTAGTACAGTGTATATCCACCTTTCGCAGCAATGCAGGCTGCTATTCTCCCATGGAGACGATCGTAGAGATGCTGGATGTAGTCCTGTGGAACGGTTTGCCATGCCATTTCCACCTGGCGCCTCAGTTGGACCAGCGTTCGTGCTGGACGTGCAGACCGCGTGAGACGACGCTTCATCCAGTCCCAAACATGCTGAATGGGGGACAGATCCGGAGATCTTGCTGGCCAGGGTAGTTGTCTTACACCTTCTAGAGCACGTTGGGTGGCACGGGATACATGCGGACGTGCATTGTCCTGTTGGAACAGCAAGTTCCCTTGCCGGTCTAGGAATGGTAGAACGATGGGTTCGATGACGGTTTGGATGTACCGTGCACTATTCAGTGTTCCCTCGACGATCACCAGTGGTGTACGGCCAGTGTAGGAGATCGCTCCCCACACCATGATGCCGGGTGTTGGCCCTGTGTGCCTCGGTCGTATGCAGTCCTGATTGTGGCGCTCACCTGCACGACGCCAAACACGCATACGACCATCATTGGCACCAAGGCAGAAGCGACTCTCATCGCTGAAGACGACACGTCTCCATTCGTCCCTCCATTCACGCCTGTCGCGACACCACTGGAGGCGGGTGTGAGCGGGTGTGAGCGGGTGTGAGCGGAAGACGGCCTAACGGTGTGCGGGACCGTAGCCCAGCTTCATGGAGACGGTTGCGAATGGTCCTCGCCTATACCCCAGGAGCAACAGTGTCCCTAATTTGCTGGGAAGTGGCGGTGCGGTCCCCTACGGCACTGCGTAGGATCCTACGGTCTTGGCGTGCATCCGTGCGTCGCTGCGGTCCGGTCCCAGGTCGACGGGCACGTGCACCTTCCGCCGACCACTGGCGACAACATCGATGTACTGTGGAGACCTCACGCCCCACGTGTTGAGCAATTCGGCGGTACGTCCACCCGGCCTCCCGCATGCCCACTATACGCCCTCGCTCAAAGTCCGTCAACTGCACATACGGTTCACGTCCACGCTGTCGCGGCATGCTACCAGTGTTAAAGACTGCGATGGAGCTCCGTATGCCACGGCAAACTGGCTGACACTGACGGCGGCGGTGCACAAATGCTGCGCAGCTAGCGCCATTCGACGGCCAACACAGCGGGTCCTGGTGTGTCCGCTGTACCGTGCGTGTGATCATTGCTTGTACAGCCCTCTCGCAGTGTCCGGAGCAAGTATGGTGGGTCTGACACACCGGTGTCAATGTGTTCTTTTTTCCATTTCCAGGAGTGTATATTAACATCTATACATAAGATAAAGTCCCACGCCACGTTTTTATATTCGTTTGTGAAGGCTAATCTCAGCAACTGCTGTAAGGATTGTTTTCGTATGTAATATATCACTTCTACCGGGTGATCAAAAAGTCAGTATAAATTTTAAAACTTAATAAACCATGGAATAATGTAGATAGAGAGGTAAAAATTGACACACATGCTTGGAATGACATGGGGTTTTATTAGAACAAAAAAAAAACAACAAAGTATTGCTAGACGTGTGAAAGATCTCTCCCTTAGATATTATTTGACTCTATAACTGCAGACTGGTTTCGTTACTGGTTGCGAACATCCTTTCGCTACTTGTATTGGTGATGATCGTGTGCTTAGCCGCCACTTTAGTCATGCTTGGCCTCCCAGGTCCCCAGACCTCAATCCGTGCGATTATTGGCTTTGGGGTTACCTGAAGTCGCAAGTGTATCGTGATCGACCGACAGTTCTAGGGATGCTGAAAGACAACATCCGACGCCAATGCCTCACCATAACTCCGGACATGCTTTACAGTGCTATTCACAACATTATTCCTCGACTACAGCTATCGTTGAGGAATGATGATGGACATACTGAGCATTTCCTGTAAAGAACATCATCTTTGCTTTGTCTTACTTTGTTATGCTAATTATTGCTATTCTGATCAGATGAAGCGCCATCTGTCGGACATTTTTTGAACGTTTGTATCTTTTTGATTCCAATAAAACCTCATGTCATTCCAAGCATGTGTGTCAATTTGTACCTCTCTATCTACATTATTCCGTGATTTATTCAGTTTTCTAATTTATACTGACTTTTTGATCACCCGGTATATCAAAAAAGTCGTCCGACCGTAGATACTGAATGCTGCCCGTCGTTAGTGTAATATTAATTTAAGTGTCACGAAGTATTTTCTGAAAGTATTTGTTTAGAGTGTCGCATTGTATGGAACTGAAATGTAGACACAAAGGAATGGTCAATTTGCTAAGGAGGGAAGTGTGATGGGTAAAAACTGCAGACGGAAAGCGGGGCTTAACTAGAGTAAACAGGTTCAAGTGGAGGTAGGCTGCAATTGCTCTGCAGACGAGAAGTGGCTTATACAAGATAGACAAGCGTGTAAAGCTGCGTGAAATCAATCTTCAGACTAAAATCACAACAACATTAACACTAAGAGAAACGTCAGTACTGCAAAGGTGCACGAGAAAGGGTTTAGCAATGAGGTAACTGACGGCATTTACTTGTAGTATTCTGAGTAGTTGTTTATTTATGAAGAACATCAACATCGCCTGTTAATAGCATGCTTTTCACTCCGAGGTAACAATTTTAAGTTAGGCACTATCCGATCGAAAGTGCCCAGACAGCTTCAAGTAATCTGATATTTACCACTAGATGTCATAAGAGGCGGACCCGCCAGTATAAAAGGAGGCGGGAAGTATTATGTTTACAGTAGAGGTCTATAACAGCAGAATGGATAGGTCAGGAGAGCTCAGTGCAATTGTGAAGTGGAAACGCGGACGAACAATCACAGGGGCAGACACACCTCATGTACTGACAGGCAGGAATCGTTGAGCATAGGAAAGGTGTTTGCAAAAAAACACATGGAATCAGCGTACGGAATCAATATTGAGCTCCAAAGTGCTTCCAGCGGTCCAACTAGCGCCGTGACTGTGCTCAGGCAATTAAAAAGAATGAGTGTGAGGCTGAATGGTGTTTTGCAGCGGGGCTGACATCAGGCGAGTGCAGGCTGTTGTCACTTTAACTGTTCCTCAAACAGAGAACTCAGTGGTACTGCACAAACTTGTGCAGGAAGGGGCAAGGCAGATCTTCACACCGACAGTGGCAGTGATGTTTGAGGAAGTGTGCCCGATTGTGGTAGTGCATATGCACAACAGGCCTGCCACTGCCGACTGTAAGTACCGAATATTTTGAAAGGAAATTGTTCTCAGTCTTGTACTGCTACTGGGACGACAGGGCTGTGCCAGACGAGGTCACCACATGGACCCGCCTGTAGAAGTCACTGGGCCGAAGCCACGGCAGAGCCTGCTCCATGCACAAGTCCCCTCTGGACTTGGTGCCACGGCGCAGCTGGCCATCCAAGGTCAGCTGCAGCAGCACAGCCGCTCCTGCCCAGGGGACAGCGGGTCGCTCCCCATGCACACCAGCCACCTACAGCAGGACGAGCATCTCATCAAGAAGGGCATCGCTCACATGATACAGCCGGGTGCTGCCCGGGGCCGTATTAGATACGCCACATTCGAACGTACACGACGTTGGTGTGAGAACCGCGCTGCTGACTTACATAACAAGGCCGCTGGCATATGGTAGAGAATCTGTGTCAGGATCACGGGCTATGCAAGCAGCCAACCCAGCAGAATTCAGCGGTCAGCCAGCCACTGACATGGTGCACTACACAGTGCAGATGGTTCAATAATAAACATGTACAATTTGCTGCTACCTTTCTCTGGCGCCTCCTGGGCTCCTATTTCGACTCCACCACCTGCTCGCACCATCATCACAGCCTTCTCTTCCTGCACTGGGGGAACTGTAATGTGAACACATCTTACAGCACTATGTCCTGTGTACAGCAGAGTAACATTATTGTATTATCAAGTCAATGTACCCGATCATAAAGCAGCATCTGTGAGGCAACCATTTCTGGATTGTAATATTTCTGGATAGTAACATTGACCTGCCCGTTGAGCCGATTTGAACCCAGTGGAACACCTCTGGGACGACTCAGAACGTTGACGTTTCTGGTTTCTGCTCTTGAGGAATAATGGACTGTCATTCCTCCACTGATATTCAGACACTGCATCGGGAGTGTCCACGACAATAGGGGCAAGGGGTTGATTCATGCCTTATTAATGTTTACTAAAAAATGGCTCTGAGCACTATGGGACTCAACTGCTGAGGTCATTAGTCCCCTAGAACTTAGAACTAGTTAAACCTAACTAACCTAAGGACATCACAAACATCCATGCCCGAGGCAGGATTCGAACCTGCGACCGTAGTGGTCGTGCGGTTCCAGACTGCAGCGCCTTTAACCGCACGGCCACTTCGGCCGGCTATTAATGTTTACTAATGGGTTTCTGGATACTTTTGATCAGATAGTTTACATTTCCTGCATCAAAAATGTTTGTGATGGGATTAACCGTCTGTCCAATGCCAGTTCATTCAAGAAGCCAAGTAACAATAATTCACCATGACTGAAGACGAATTAAAAAAATTTCCACCTATATTATATCAAAACCAGCTAGAACGTTTCTTTCCATTCAACGCAGTAACAGGAGGTCCCAAACTTTATTAGTTACGAGCGTCGTGCCTTTGGAACGACCAATAATACGTAGTTAATTTTCATACAAAGAAAAGAATTAATTTATTAAGTGATTTTCAGTTATAACTTCAAAACGGCTGACAGTGGTGGTTACGAAAATGTCTAAAATGGTTTAAATGGCTCTGAGCACTATGCGACTTAACTTCTAAGGTCACCAGTCGCCTAGAACTTAGAACTACTTAAACCTAACTAACCTAAGGACATCACACACATCCATGCCCGAGGCAGGATTCGAACCTGCGACCGTAGCGGTCGCTCGGTTCCAGACTGCAGCGCCTAGAACCGCACGGCCACTCCGGCCGGCGGTGGTTACGACACTGGACTGACATTGAGAGAGAGGAAGGCACAGTTTCCCGTCCAGCCACCGAGATTTACGTCTTCCGTTGATTCCCCAAACCGTTCACGACAGAAGACTGTATGGTTACTTTGAAGAGGACACACCTAATTTCTTTTCCTGTTCGGAGCTTGGACTCCATCTTAGATGACCTTCTCGTTGTCAGGTGTTGATCCTTAAGGCTGCGTTCACACTTCCGGCCGGGCCGAGCCGGGCTGACGCGTACTGGCTCGGCTCGTGCCTAGCCAGCTTAGGCCGACGAGTAGTGCATTCACATTGCGCGCCGCGCCGAGCCGGGTCGGCGAAATGGGGGAAAATCCACTTCTCCGATTTTCATGTTTTAAAAATTCTTAGCGGTATATAAGACTTCGCCACATCGTTTTATGAACTTATTTTTTCCTTAAAAGCGTTACTTACGTCGTGAAAAAAGAAAATGTCTACTTTTCGTTTCGCGTGATTTCTTAGTTTCGTAACGCTTCCCAACCGATTTTGAAGAAAGTATGCTGCTAAAGAATCTGATTTTTGTACACGTGGTAGTGCAACATCTTAGCTTCGTATTGAATCATTTATCTTTCCATATTTCTTAACAGTCATTGTGAAATGATGCTATTTGTCAACGTTGTGCACTTGATTTACAAATCGTGTAGTGAAAAAGTTATGTAGCGGTTAGCTTACTGTTAGATCCGTTTTAGACCATACATTGTTGGGAATGAAATGTAGCTAAAAGTACCAAAAAGTTTTTGAAATGATAGTGATACTGATATCTGTCTCTGGTCTCAAGTAATGGGAGCTATTCAGTGGCGTCAGTGCCGCGTCCGCAAGCCACGGAGTTCGCGCGGTTACAGCTTGGTTTAGTGTAGTTATATAATGCAGGACAGAAAAAAACTAATCACTAGTGATCAGCGCAGACCTAGTGCCGGTCCCTCTTATTATTTTAATGGTCTCATTCTCTAGATAAATCCAAATGTATAAGAATTTTTCCCTTGGCTACTGGACAATTCATCTGCTATGCTTTTATAATTGGCCACACGTTGCATCACAAAAGACAAACAATTATTTGTCATCAACATCCTACAATTAGTATGATGTACATTTCGTATTTCGAACTAAAAGATAACTGAAGCGCAATTCTGTAGTCTCGTTGTCTACTTTGACAGAAAAAATAATGGAGAGTTAATGAAACTACTGTAGATCGGCACAGATGTGCGTTTCATTGTTCTTCATTGTTTTTTTTTTTTTTTTTCCTTCCTTGGCGGGCTGCGCTGCACTGTCAAGGTAATCCCCACTCTTTGGCTAAATGGCTGGCGGGAGGCCAAATAAATAAATTTAAAAAGATCTCCACCCTTCGACAGCTGACAAGCAAGTCAGTAGAAAACGCAGCTGCAGTCAACAGTTGCTCGCCTTTAGCTAGTCTGTGCTGTCATGTAGAACAATGTCTTCACTCTTTTATTGGCATTGTTTTGACTCTGCAGTAACTCTTCGAGTTTTGAAGTACAGAAGAACTAGGAGGTTATGGATTCATCCTATGAATAGCGACAGACATTTAGGAGAGTTTTTTTCTTTATATGAAGAACTTAAAAACTATCCTGAAAAATTTTATTCAAATTACAGAATGAATCATAATACATTTCAGTATGTGCTGCAGAACATTCAAGACAAAATTTCTAAACAGAACACAAATTTTCGCAGAAGTATAACAGCAGAAGAAAAATTGTGTATAACGATAAGGTAAGATTCGTTAGTACACACTTTTTGGTTTGCAGTAGAACTTTGTACAGCATTCGCTACCTCCAGTTAATTGTAGTCACGCTTTTGTATTTTAAATTTCACAAACGCTAACCTCTGAGGGGAAGAGAGTTTATGGGACTCCTGAGAATCATTAGGAAGTAATTAGCTTCGTCATTTTGGGTAATGTCTTGCTGTGCCTTCAACGAAGAATCGCAGAAATACTCCTTCAGAATTTTCCAACTTTTTTCTTCTTTTTTCTTCATGATGCAGCGCTTGGCAGTGGTGATGGTTCATCATGTGGAGCCACTGATGACCTCACAGAATTCTTTTCATTACCTTGTAAGATAGACAGATTGATAGGCGAAGAGTTATGAGATAATGCCCTTTGACTCAGTGGTTCTATCTCCACTGATAAGGAACTGCCACAGCATGACTTTACAATGCATTATCATCTGGTAGGGACACATTTCCGTCCCTCAGTGACACTCATATCTGTCTCCGTTTACAAGTAAATGCGAACTATTCAGTGGCGGCAATGCCGCGATTGCTGGCAAGCTATTGTTGTAAATGCATGTAAATACGGTAGATTAAATAAATGAAATAAAAGTAATTTCGCATGTATCTTCATAATAAACGTAATTTTTCCTCACTGATTGTGAAATGTGAGGTAACATCTTAAAATAAAAGACGTGTGCAGTCACACTTGTGAAGAAAGCAGAAGGGAGACGTGTGATGCGTGTACTGCAGAAGCTGTAGTGCTGCTCCACAGGCTCGCGCCTGCGGTCGGCTCGCGCCGGCAATATTAAACACTCGGGATGTCGTCGGCTCGGCTCCGGGAGGCTCACGCCGTGTCGGCGCGGCCCGGCCGCCAGTGTGAACACCGCAATTCAAAACCATGTGTTTGATATCGAAGCGGGCGGCGGCCCGGCCAGGCTCGGCTCGGCCCGGCCGGCAAACCAGTGTATCATTTAGAAAGATATTGTCTCCTCCAGAGTGAATAAGAGACAGGCGGAAACTATCGCTCATGTGTGTGGGATCGTACCAAACAGGACTATCATGAGCTATTGAACATATACAAAGGAAAGCAGTAGGAATGGTTAACGTTTGAATGACTCACTTGCGAGCATTTTGGAAATCAAGAAAAACCTGATCTGGCAAACGTTTGTGGATAGACACCAACTATCCAGCAAATGCCTAGTTACAAAGTTTTAAGAACAAGCATCAAGTGAGGAATCTAGGACTATGGTACAGACCCCCACGTGTTGCACCCGTAGGGATCACGAGGACAAGATCAGACTATTTACAGAACGTACAGGGACATTTGAAGGGCTTATTTTAATAGTAGCGCAAGTCCATTACCTCCACTTTTCTCTCTATAATGCTTCTGCCGGCCGGAGTGGCCGAGCGGTTCTAGGCGCTACAGTCTGGAACCGCACGACCGATACGGTCGCAGGTTCGAATCCTGCCGTGGGCATGGATGTGTGTGATGTCCTTAGGTTAGTTAGGTTTAAGTAGTTCTAAGTACTAGGGGACTGATGACCTCAGATGTTAAGTCCCATAGTGCTCAGAGCTATTTGAACGGTGAAGAATGCACACCTTTTCCGGGCTGGAATGTTCTCTGCAGGCGCTAAGACTGCAGTCCCATCCACGTGGCCTGGTTCTCAAGCCGGCGACTGGATAGAGTCGTGTATTAAATGCAGCTCTTAATTTATAGAATTCCTTGTCATTTTCGAGGATCTTAGATATACGAAATATTTGTAATCTCATGGATGTAACCACATGAACGCTTTTATTAAAATATTTTTGCGAGGTGGGGATTTGTAACCCTTATGACGCCGCCCTCTTCTCTGTCCGCCCCTTTTGCCCCCCCCCCCCCTCTCCCTGGCGGCCACCAACCAGCGCGGCCGCCTGTTAAGAGCTCCTAGCAGTTATCGCAGGCTCTCCGATAACCTTCGCCAGCAGGCGGCTCTGCAACATTGACTGCTGCATTTCACAGCGACTGCACAGTTTAAATGTGAGCGGCTTAACAGGACAGCCAGTTACCAGCGGACGTTGGGCCGCCAATGGCTGTCGTTGCACCGCAGCGGTCCGCGGTCAATTACATGGACCGGTCTGCCGGTCGATACTTAGGCGTTGCCAACACGGAGGACGTCTGCACCGCTCAGCTGGCATCTGCTTCAAGTTATATATACAACTAAAGCGAAACCGCAAATGCAAATTGCCGCTGTCGACCAGCGTGATACGTTGATAAGAAAAGAGGGAGAGCACTTTCTTGAATCAAATGCTACAATCGCGAAACTGCATGCCAAAGTGTGTTATCTTTATCCTCTGTTACCTTGAGTTAGCTGGGATGCTAGACTACTAAGAAATTACCACTCACTTTTGGATGAAAACATGTTTGTCAAATAATGAAGGTGATATTAACAGAAAAGTAGAAGTGGCCATCTACGCTTCGAGCAATTTCTAAAAGTAGTTTTCGGCAGCGGTAAACAATGAGAACTGTTGACCTAGCCAGCTGACAGCGGTCTGTTGTTTCATATGTGGTACATGTTGCACCAGTACTGATGTAATAATTTGGTTTAATACATCTAGCGTGAACTATCTGTTCATGCCGCTAGATTACAGGGTTTTTCAAAAAGTTTCAAACGTTTTCACAAGGCTTTGCCTTCTACATAAATGAACTTAGAACATTAGAATGAATTAGAAATTACGTATCGAAACTGAAAGTTTACATTAATGCCTGTTCATGAGATTATCGGTAACGGTCTGTCTTATGCAACTAGCTCTCTCCCTCACTCATTCATTACCCAATTTCCGTCGAATCAAATTAGCAATAACACAACATCAAAAATACCAGAAATTTCATTCACTCATCAACAATAAACTGCCTCCACTATGAGTCGGACTATGGATCGTACGGATCTCTCATTACACCGTTGGTTTACAAGGCTACCCTTACACACGGTAGGTCAATTTCCTAGTTTTCTTTCTTTTTTTAAGGATTTTCTGACAGGCTTAATCTATACGCCTACCCTACCCTTCCAACAACTCTGGGTTAACTACGACACCGCTTAGCGACAGCGTGTGCGCATAGGTTTGGAACGAGTTTTGCATCGTCTGCATGTTTGTTAAGCATCCGCTGAAGGACATATTGAATATCTGTCAATTGCAAATGAAAACGTTGATTCTGAACGCGACTGTAACACGTACCGCAAAGTTTTATGTGCATTCATGCAGAACATTTGCCCTTGTAAAACGGTATGGTCACTCCGAAAACAAAAACTGTGTTATTCTTTGCGTGAGTTAAAATTTCCCCTAAGTTTCTATCTTAATTCATGTAGAATATATATACTCTTGTGAAATCGGATGAATCTTTTTGAAACACCTTGTATATTACACAGAGCTGTAGAATGTAATAAGAAGGAAGTTCATCTACGAACTTCGACAACTTCCTCCGTTGACCAACAAAAGACAGACATCATTAGTACAGAAAGGTGAGGTTACAATATGTTTGGAGTCCACTGGTCTGACCAGTACGAGGGTGCGCTGAAAAGCAATGTCTTCGAATTTTTTATGTGAAAAATTACATTTAAATAAAACGAACTTCATTAACATTCTACATCTTTATTCTTCATGTCCACATATTTATTTCTCAACATAGTCATCCTGGCGACGAATACATCTCTCCCAACGAGAGGCCAGCTCGCTGATACAGTCACTGTAGAATATTTGACTTTGTTGACGAATCCACAACCTCACTTCTGCTTGCACCGCTTCATCACTATCGGACTGAAGTCCACGAAGGTGTTCTTTAAGTTTTGGAAACAGGTAAATAATCGGATGGGGTCCAAGTCAGAACTGATGGAGGATGATCGATGTTAGTGAATCCAAAGCGCCAGATTATTGCAGATGTCGCAGCGCTCGTGTGTGGTCTGGCAGTGTCATGCTGAAGGAAAGGATGCTCCCTGTGTGAACGAAATCTTCATATTCGAATTTCGATAACAGCACTCTGTTCCCCACGCACTGACAGTGTTACCTTACACACCGCCAAGTTATCCGCTACAATTAAGAGCTTTTCAGCGACAGAGGGCGGCAAATATATAGGCACAGGAGAATAAAGACGTAGAACGTTAATAACGTTTGTTTCATTTAAAAAGCTTTACTAGTTTTCAAATAAAAATTCAGGGAAATTACTTTTCAGCCCACCCTTGTGTATCAATTACCTTCAGCATTGCTTTCAATTTATGCTATAAAATATTATGTCCTTTGCAAGAGACAAATACTTCACTTCATTTTGACCAGACAAGTTAAATAACATAGCCAGCAGATGTGGCTTGCAAAATTGCAAAAAATAACGTGTCCTATACCTTTAGGGGCAAAAATATACACGTAGTTGAGGATCCTAAACTGATTGCTTTGAGATAATGATGAGAGATAAATATTTAGTTCGTTTTAACACAAACAACTTATACTTTACAGCAACAATTTTAGGTCATAGCAACTGTTCAAAGTTACTATTGCCAGTGCCCATACATACATCATAATCGCGCATAAAATTTCGTCTGATTGTCTCATATCCCCATGGTCTAACTTACAATGAGACAGGCAGCTAAGACACAACCTACCAGGTGTTCTTCGGTATCTACTGCGGTTTCATACAAGGATTTCCTGTGTCACCATGCGGAAAAATCCGTGGGATTGAGATCCGGCAACCGCCTTGGCTACGGAACATAGCCTCCCCTTCCTATCCAACGATCACTGTCATTTCAAGTGCTCCTGCACTCATCTCTGCCCTACCGACACACCTTTGTGCCCTCTGGTCAGAAATACTTTACATTACAAGTGCTACCGCACCCACCTTTAACCTCCCACCACCATTGATGTCCGTTTTTACACTCATTTAGGCCCTCCTGGCCCAACAGATTAACTTTTCACCTGCTCACACACTCACTTCTCCCTCTGGGCTCTACAGTTTTCCTTTTCAAACTTTCATGTCCTCACATCCGCCCTCGGGGTACAATTTTTCCATGTCCTTTTTCGAGTGCCTTTGCACCACTTTAAGTCATATATGTCCCGTATGTCTATTCCTACGTTTGGCCTCCGTACAGACTCGCTTCAGATGGCTCGCTCCTCGGCTGCTGCCAGTCTTGCTAGCCGCTCCAGGTCTGCCCACACCAGCATGGCGTGATGCGAGGATCACAGCGTAGGGACACGATCACCAGGCATCTCGAAAGTCTCCGTTCCACTACACAGCCACTGCTGGATGCCAGCTGTGGTCGCCCTGCTCTTGGGTTTGGACGTGGCACACCAGATCCACATTCACTCAACGAGATCAACTTTGTGCAGCCCAGGCAAACACCGGCGCTTCCTTACCAGAAAATTTCAATAATCTTTGGTTTCAAGCTACCATTGCCAGGGACAATGCCAACCCAATAGGATTGGACCCCCAGCTTCCAAGGTTGTAAGCCCATCTCCGCTCCCGGCACCATCCTCTCATCCTTTACGTGGGTGGGTGGAGAGGGGCAGAGTGGTGTATGGACCACTCGCCTGGCTGAATTGCGAACTCTCCCACATGTGTGGTATGTGAGTAACCTAACCCGGGAGGGTTTACAATTGCAGACGATAGAACTTTAATCACATAAACTGACTGGAACAGCAGGCAGCAGTGCGAGTGCTGCTAGAGATCGCTGGCCTCACTGGCGTGTTTACTTCCACAGACCACGTGATCGCAAATGGTTCTTCTAGTATCTCTCTCTGGCCTGCTTACTTAGGGTGGTGCAAAGCCACTCCATCGAACTCTGTACGAGGCTGCACCCACAGTTCTTCAGTCAGAGTCTCATTCAAAATCTTCGCTACGTATGATTCCGTTTCACACCAGCCACCGTCGACTGAGGGAGACGCCAGTGTCTGATATCACCATCACTAGGACTTGGCCTCTGCTATCAGCCGTCGACCTTCACTGTGTCAGCTTGTTCTACTTCCGAGTGAAAATTAAACTTCGAGTCTTTCATCACTATGACCTTCAGCATAAGATTAGGCTTGTGTAAATTCAGTGGTAACTACGAACTGTTGTACTGATTAACTTTTCTTGAAAGGCGAATACTCGTGGACTCTATCAGAATCGGAACAAAACTAAGGGATTCCTTAAGCTGGAAACTGCAGGGCGAGCTGTAACTGTATAACCACTCTCCGGTGACGAAAATGCCTATAACAGAGAAGTGGTGCCGAACCCATAAATCCTGGTCTATGGAGCAATGGAAGAAAGTCGTTTGCTCCTGTTAGTCTTGTTTCACACTGTTTCCAACTGATGGCCGACTTTATGTCCCAAGAGTGAAATATGGAGGGGGTTAGGCAATGATTTGAGCAGCCATATCGTGGTATTCCAAGATTATTTTTCAAAGTCGCATTATGTGACTGTTTTGGCTGATCCAATAGTACAATGTTTGTTCCCCAGTGATGATACTGTGTTTCGAGACGACGGGATTCCTCTTCACACAAAGTCCGAATCGTCCAGGACTGGTTTTGTGAGCACGAGGATTAATTGTCGCATCTTCCCTGGCCATCTCAAACAACAGATCTCAATATTGCTGAACTTTTGTGGTCTACGTTAGAGAGAAGGATAAGTGATCGCTATCCACCTCCATCATCGTTACCTGAACTTGCCCTTATTTTGCAGGGAGGATGGTATAAGATTCCCTCGAGAAGCACAAAGCACCTGTATTTATCCATTCCGAGATAACTGGAAGTTTATTTAAGCGCCGGCGGTTTTCCTACACCATATTAGGCATACTAATGTATCTCGTTTTCATATATTTGTCTAATCCTTGTACGCCGCATCTATGAGCTTTGGACATTAACATATAATATCTGTAACGTTCCCTGTAGAGTCATAGAATCTCCTCGCAGATCAGCCGAACTGCGAGGAGCTCCTGAGATACTACAGAGATA
Source organism: Schistocerca serialis cubense (assembly GCF_023864345.2). Classification (NCBI taxonomy): domain Eukaryota; kingdom Metazoa; phylum Arthropoda; class Insecta; order Orthoptera; family Acrididae; genus Schistocerca; species Schistocerca serialis. Next base: position 388,842,309 of record NC_064640.1, read on the forward strand.
TAACGCAAGCTGGCAGTCCAGAAAGTTTCGAGACTGGATTAACGCAAAAATAGAGAAAAATCAAAACGGTGGTTTAATGCTTCTCCTGTTCTATTATCTCCCCCTATCCCCGCTCCCCCACTTAAGTGCGATGCATAGAACGTTCAAACACCCATGTAAAATGTCAGAAAAGTCCTTGTTTGGCAAGCTGTTAAATCTGCGTGTCACATTGGCTTGAGTGTCGGTTATGTCATCAAAGCGTTGACCCTTCATGTGAATCTCTGCACTTCGCCATTTCGGACTCGTTTCGTGTTTATGAGACCAAGTCTTATCACTCGTGATGATTTTTCCCAGAAAATAATTGTCCGCGTTGTGCATTTCAACCAAGTTGTGGCAGGCGTCCACGTGCCGTTGGTTTTGTTCAGGAGTCATGCATGGCGTGTTGGACGAACTTAGCACACATATTTCTCTTCTTCAAAACGTCCTGTAAATTATTTTGAACGCTTGGTTTAGAGGTGGTAGGTACTCCACTACGGTTTGTGACACAACAAAGTACACACAGGTCCACTAATTAACACTGGCTGTTTACAGCTGACTGCTCGACTGTACATCTGCTGTTTGTAGTTTTAAGTTCAAGGTGCCACCGTGGTTACTGTGTTTACGTCACTTGTACGCCAGGAGTAAAATCAGTCTCGGAACTTATTGAATGGGTGGTATATATGATACATAGCAATGTTAGTTCTTCAGATTCAGATTTAGGAATTAGTGTCCTTCCAAGATTATTAAGTGAGATAATCGTCAAATACGTGAGAAATTTTCATTCGCACATTAATTAAAAAGCTTACTTCAGTTCCAAAACTTTTGTAGCCGACCACTGTAAATTTAAAAAAAAAATAATTGCCAGGCTTTATTGTACAGACTGCATTGGTGCACTGTGACTGAGCCGGATTAAGATACTACATAGTCATACAGTAAACCAGAACAACATCAGCTGGATTTGGTTCACAAGTTCATCAGTGACGTAAAAAGAGTTGGTACCAATAAATTATTTAGCCTTGCATTAACTGTGCTTTATTAGTAGCTACATTTTTCTGGTTGTTGGTATGCTAATGAAATTGTGTGTTTCTACCTAAGGGACACCTCTTTGAACCAAACTGAGTTACTTTACCTCTTAATGAAGCTGGTTCTAATTCCTGGAATGAATTCCACGAAGTGAGCGGAGCTGACCTTAAAAATACAAGTTTTTGTGTTGTTTCAGACAAACAAGAAATCGCTAATTTTCAGGGTTATTATTTTGTAGCAGCAGGCACGTCATTTGAGGCAATGAAGAGGATTTGGAGCATTGGGCCAGAGAAGAGTGTGCCCTGGGCGTGGGAGCAGAACGCGAGCAGAGGTCAGCGCCCCCTGCGCCATGGCGGCGTGCTCCCGCTGCTCGCCTGTTTCCCTGCCACACAGTGCAGCCTGCCCGCATAATCTACGATAGCGTGATTCCGATACATTACACGTAGCGGGCCGCTCAATTTATGGACGCGCCGTCGTTCCGTCTGCTTAAATATTTCAGCCGCTTTAGGATGGCGGCCGCCCGCTGACTCTTTAGCGCTGACAGAACAGCTTGCGACGTATCTGATTCCTCAGATGTTTGTTAGCCTGCCGCGGCAATAACTTCGGCTGGAAACATAGGAATTGCAGAATCGGAATGTGGTCCGTAAAATATTTAACAGAGGCGTTATGTGTGGTGTACAGGCGCTCACTTCCTGTACTGATGCCAATTGGGTTTCATACATCGAGGGCGACACGCCGGCCAACCTCCGTGCAATCAAACGTTACGGACCTTATCAGCGCAAATACTACCGGAAATCAGAAGTGTTACACCTCAAATGGCTTGGCCGAACGCTGTGAAACATACTCCAGGATTTCCATGACTGTGGGGTATGGTGATCAATACTTCATCCATATGCGAACATATTTTTAATATTTTCAGCAGAGGAAATAGTCATTCCTACAGAAGGAGAATGGTGTGACTGCGTAATTTCTATTGTATGCGTGTAACATTACTGCAACTAACTATCTTTTGGATGTTGTAGCTCTTCTTATTTTCCGTGTTTGCTAAGAAAAATTGGAGAGAAACGCTTCATTTTGCAAGACATCACTTTTTTGTTTCAGTGCTTTATGTGCTACCTTCACTCTGATTTTTTGTTTATTTTCTTCCGTAAAAATTATTATTACATGCTAACCTCCTGTCCGTAGCTCGTGGTCAAGTGGCTAGCGTTGATGCCTCCAGACCACGGGGCCCCGGGATCGATTCCCGACCGGGTTGGCGACCTTTTTCTCTGCCCGGAAACTGAGTGTTTGTGTTGTCCTCATCATTTCATCTTTTTCGTTCGTGACAGTGGCTAGATTGGACTATGTAAAAATTGGGACTTTGTACGGGTGCTGATGACTGCGCAGTTGAGTTCCCCACAAACCAAACATCATCATCATCTGTTAACCTCTTGTAAACGAAATATCAATTTTTGGCTAAAAGATATTTACTTGTACAAAGGAGCGATAGTTAGGCTACAAATATTTTACGTTAGTTTACGAATACAATTAAAGACATAATCATGTAACAGAGTTGAGGTATGATATGTTGTCTGCAGACGACAAGCTGTAGAATGCGTGGTAGACATAATACTAGCAGCATACATAACTAATAGGTCCATGGGATATGTATGAACAAATATGTAACTATGTTATTTCCAAATTGATATCTAGACGTAAGTCTTCTGCACAACGTAGGTGTACAACATACAATGCTCGAACTGTATGAAATGTTTGTTTAAGTGTATATGAAAACTAAGATAATATATTAGACGCCTAATAATTGTTTCTTTGTACATGCAAATATCATTTAGCCAAAAATTCATATAAGCTAGACAAGAGGTTAGTGGACAATTATAATTTTTCAGAAAGAAAATAAACAAAGATTCCAATGAAGATAGCACATAAAGTACTGAAACATGTATGGGTAATAACAAACCAATAAAATTTGTCTCGCATAAGACGGAGCTTCTCTTCAGTGTTACTGGAAATCACTAAGTGGAGATACCAACATAGCGTGTCCAGAGACGTTAATGTACAGCTTATCGACATCTTTCGGAATTTAAGAAAGACCGCATCTTTGACATGAGAAACAGATGACAGGTGGCAGCAATACTACTGGAGGGTACATAAAGCGTGTTGGGGGACGCGGATAACACTGCAGTCGTCGTCGTAATGCGGGGCCGGCCGAACTGGCCGAGCGGTTCTAGGCGCTACAGTCTGGAACCACGCTATCGCTACGGTCGCAGGTTCGAATCCTGCCTCGGGCATGGATGTGTGTAATGTCCTTAGGTTAGTTAGGTTTAAGTAGTTCTAAGTTCTAAGGGACTGACGACCTCAGAAGGTAAGTCCCATAGTGCTCAGAGCCATTTTCGTAATGCGGAAACGGATCGATTTTATCTGACGTCCTATACAGTGTGATAATTGGCTTTAGGGCCAAGGGTGCAGGCGTTTCCAAAACAGCTAAGTTTCTAAACTGTTCGCGTGCCACCGTAGTTGAAGTATACCGCGCTTGGCAAAATAGCGCTATTGAAAACCGGCGCCGAGGAGACTGTGATGCACCACAAGCCATAGACGACATGGGTGAACGACGGCTGCAGAGAAGTGTACGAGCGAGCGGACGTGCAAATGTTGAACAACTGTCCGCCCAGATGAAGAGAGGAGCTACCAGCACCGTCTCCTCAACGTCCGTTCAGCGAACGCAGCAGGCGCCTGGTTCATGTGCCCACGCTGACCGCTGTTCATCGGTGACGGAAGTTGGAATTTGCACGCGAATACCGCAACTGGACATCCGCTAAGTGGTAACAGGTGGCCTTTTCAGATGAATCACGTTTTATTCTCCATCGGACAGATGGCTGTTTGCGTGTAGGGCGTGAAACTACTGAAAGCAAACGAGGAGGGGACTCAATGGTCAGGTGAATGGTCAGGTGAATTCTGGAACGTACAGTGGATCAACATTAGAATGCATTTATCCTTGGGGGCCAAGTTTATATATATGTGCAGTTTGTTTTCCTGAGCACAACGTCATCCACCAGCAGGACAACGCAACGTATCACACAGACACGAGCGTGGTTCGAAGAGCACCAGGATGAGTTTACATACTCCCTTGGCCACCAACTCCCCGATTTTAACCCAATCTAGGATATGTGGGACCACCTCGATCGGACTGTTTGCTCAGTGGATCCTCATCAGAGAAACCTAGCGCAGCTGGCCACGGCATTTGAGTCAGCATGGCTGCACACCAGTGTCGATACCTTACAGAAACTCACTGACTCTCCTCTTGCACGACTCGCAGCAGTCCGTGCTGCAAAAGGTGGTTCAAATGGTTCAAATGGCTCTGAGCACTATGGGACTCAACTGCTGAGGACATTAGTCCCCTAGAACTTAGAACTAGTTAAACCTAACTAACCTAAGGACATCACAAACATCCATACAGGAGGCAGGATTCGAACCTGCGACCGTAGCGGTCTTGCGGTTCCAGACTGCAGCGCCTTTAACCGCACGGCCACTTCGGCCGGCAAAAAGGTGGTTATTCAGGTTTTTAATTGGTGGTCATATTAATATGAGTGGACAGTGTAGGTGCAAAAAGGTCAGCTCTCACAGACAGTTATCTGTACTGCGATGATTGCAGAACTCGTGGTAGTGTGGAGGACTCAGGACAACAGTGTGACAAGTGTCCCTCCACAAGGACTACATAACGGAAAGGTGGCAGAATTCATCGAGTGGCTCTGTGGAATAGACAGATGATAACATCTGAAATGCAGGCAGAGGCAACACGCACACTGTCATCACGAACTATCAGGAAAAGCTTATTGCAAGCTAGGTTGAGATCCCTAGTTGTCATGCCTCGTTTACCCCTTACACCATACCACAGATAAGAGACACTATCATGTTACAGGACCAGGGTCAATTGTGACACTGAGTGGCGTTCTGTGATGTTCAGCAATGAGTCTCGGTTCTGGTTCTGGCGATCAGATCGATGCCAACGTGTCCGTAGACAGCCGACTGAATTGTGAAAGGAAACAACGATTTTCGAGATCCTTGCCTCCTTGGAACTCCTGGAGTCCCGGCCTGGAGAGTTACTGAATAGGACAAAAAAGACTGATGAGATAATTTCTGAAGGGAGCCAGAATGTTTGCTAGACTTTGGCAACAGTGGTAAACTCTGTTGTCAAAGTTTTTCTGACTAGGGTACCAAATGGCGTAATCGAGCAGAATAATACACTACTGGCCATTAAAATTGCTACACCAAGAAGAACTGCAGATGATAAACGGGTATTCATCGGACAAATATATTATACTAGAACGGACATGTGATTACATTTTCACGCAATTTGGATGCATAGATCCTGAGAAATCAGTAGCCAGAACAACCACCCCTGGCCGTAATAACAGCCTTGATACGCCTGGGCATTGAGTCAGACAGAGCTTGGATGGCGTGTACAGGCACAGCTGACCATGCAGCTTCAACACGATACCACAGTTCATCAAGAGTAGTGACTGGCGTATTGTGACGAGCCAGTTGCTCGGCCACCATTGACCAGACGTTTTCAGTTGATGAGAGATCTGGAGAATGTGCTGGTCAGGACAGCAGTCGAACATTTTCTGTATCCAGAAAGGCCCGTACAGGACCCGCAACATGCGGTCGTGCATTATCCTGCTGAAATGTAGGGTTTCCCAGGGATCGAATGAAGGGTAGAGCCACGGGTCGTAACACATCTGAAATGTAACGTCCACTGTTCAAAGTGCCGTCAATGCGAACAAGAGGTGACCGAGACGTGTAACAAATGGGAAAATCCCCATCTGTATACTCAGGGATCGAGACGTGGCTGTACCATCCGTTACAGGCATGCGGATAAGATGCCTGTCATCTCGACTGCTAGTGATATGAGGCCGTTGGGATCCAGCACGGCGTTCCGTATTACCCTCCTGAACCCATCGATTCCATATTCTGCTAACAGTCATTGGATCTCGGCCAACGCGAGCAGCAATGTCGCGATACGATAAACCGCAATCGCGATAGGCTACAGTCCGACCTTTATCAAACTCGAAAACGTGATGGTACGCATTTCTCCTCCTTACACGAGGCATCACAACAACGTTTCACCAGGCAACGCCGGTCAACTGCTGTTTGTGTATGAGAAATCAGTTGGAAACTTTCTTCATGTCAGCACGTTGTAGGTGTCGCCACCGGCGCCAGCCTTGTGTGCATGCTCTGAGTAGCTAATCATTTGCATGTCACAGCATCTTCTTCCTGTCGGTTAAATTTCGCGTCTGTAGCACGTCATCCTCGTGGTGTAGCAATTTTAATGGCCAGTAGTGTACACGAACTCATACTGTTTGCTTCCATGTCATATAGAAAACAAGAGTATGTTCGTGATCTGGGGGGGGGGGGGGGAGGAGGGGGGGGCGACAACTTATACTGGTCATGATGACAGCAGTCAGCTCCGAATGTAATAAGAGTTTGATCATTTAATGTCCGTTATATACCGAGGATGTCTGCGGAGCTTGATAAATATCGGTCTGGTGTTTCGTGGTGTAATACTTGTCATTTCCATCAGAGTTATATCGTCGTAATGGTCATAAGATTCCGGATGTAATGTCAGTTGGGGTGTACAACGTCATTCGACGTATGAATACCAGGAAGAGATCGAGATATTATCGCGTTTCCGTAGAAATGATTAAATCTGGAGTAAAAGTTTTCCGGGACTAATGACCTCAGCAGTTGAGTCCCATAGTGCTCAGAGCCATTTAAAAGTTTTCCAAAAGAAATTTGTAGAATTACTTACAGAATTTTTTTAAAGTCGAAGAGATCGAGATATTATCGCGTTTCCATAAAAATGATTAAACCTGGAGTAAAAGTTTTCCGAAAGAAATTTGTAGAATTACTTACAGAATTTTTTTAAAGCCGACAGCTCTCCAAATGTGGAAGAATTAAGAAATATTCTTCTTCACAGTAAAGCATACAAACTACACAAGAAAACCACAGAGCTAAAAAATCTACAAGATATTCGCTAAAATTATTACCTACCACATAGAAAGTACATCAGCTTTCAAATATAGAAAGGAACAAGCTGGAATTAGAAGTGTATATAGTGCAACGAACCTCCAGCAACTTTTAAAGAGAGTAGATGGAGAAGTATGGTTCATGCTTTATCTGTGTTCTGAGACGGATAGGTCGACGTTATGAGATATAAGCTGCCAAAGACTTCAGCTGCAACTATTAAAAGACTCCCATGAGAAAATACGTGGGACTAGCCTTTAACTTCACCCAGGACATAGAACCGGTAGCCATGCCAGCGATAACTGATTACGTATCATGTTGTGCTATAGTATACCTCACTGACGCCGTTCATAGGTGACCGGACTGTTATCGCATGTCACTTGGACAACTCTGCGTTGCGAATATATGGATGTTGATGCACTTATGTGACCACAGACTACGTGGATACTTCTCTGAGCCTTTCTCTACAACTTTACGCCGATACAGTGCGGATTGTTGTTGTGAGTTATCGAGTGATAATTGTGTACCCATCCTTACTGTAAAATAAAGAATGTTCGCTGCACATACCAGTATATTTGCAACTTCCAATAGATGAACAGTCACGACATTTGATGGTTACTAACACCCCATTTGGACTTTGCAGATAATACCAGCTGCCATTCGAAATTTCTAGTGCACTAGCATTTTTCTAACGTTATTTAGAATTAGTGATTCAGAAGATTCCATATACAGTTAACTATGTGGACGATATATCTTAGTAAATGGTGCTACAAGAAACATCTAACAAACTGACATCTATTGTTCCAAACACTACAACTAAATGAATTAATGTCCAACCTACGAAAGTGTGAAGTCTTTCGAGAGCCTGAACCGCCACGGAATAACAATCTTCGCATAACTGAGTACAATTTTGAAGTACCCCTGGTAATGCAAGAAGTGGGCAAAGTTCAGTATGCAACAGCTGGGTGGAATACCAGCAAGAAAGGACAGTTGATGTTGCATGTAATACGTCCTCAAGATAGAATTCATTACTACACACCATAATAGCTGGGTGTCCAAACCTCCAATGCATCAGAATGACATCACAGAGGAGGGCTATGCGTGAAGCGTTCAGTGAATTCGAAAGTAAAATTCTATGTACCGACTTAACAGAAAATCCTAGGAAGTTCTGGTCTTACGTTAAATCAGTAAGTGGCTCGAAACAGCATATCCAGACACTCCGGGACGATGATGGCATTGAAACAGAGGATGACACGCGTAAAGCTGAAATACTAAACACCTTTTTCCAAAGCTGTTTCACAGAGGAAGACCGCACTGCAGTTCCTTCTCTAAATCCTCGTACAAACGAAAAAATGGCTGACATCGAAATAAGTGTCCAAGGAATAGAAAAGCAATGGAATCACTCAACAGAGGAAAGTCGACTGGACCTGACGGGATACCAATTCGTTTCTACACAGAGTACGCGAAAGAACTTGCCCCCCTTCTGACAGCCGTGTGCCGCAAGTCTCTAGAGGAACGGAAGGTTCCAAATGATTGGAAAAGTCCCAGTCTTCAAGAAGGGTCGTTGAGCAGATTCGCAAAACTATAGACCTATATCTCTGACGTCGATCTGTTGTAGAATCTTAGAACATGTTTTTTGCTCGAGTATCATGTCGTTTTTGGAAACCCAGAATCTACTCTGTAGGAATCAACATGGATTCCGGAAACAGCGATCGTGTGAGACCCAAATCGCTTTATTTGCTCATGAGACCCAGAAAATATTAGATACAGGCTCCCAGGTAGATGCTATTTTCCTTGACTTCCGGAAGGCGTTCGATACAGTTCCGCACTGTCGCCTGATAAACAGAGTAAGAGCCTACGGAATATCAGACCAGCTGTGTGGCTGGATTGAAGAGTTTTTAGCAAACAGAACACAGCATGTTGTTATCAATCGAGAGACGTCTACAGACGTTAAAGTAACCTCTGGCGTGCCACAGGGGAGTGTTATGGGACCATTGCTTTTCACAATATATATAAATGACCTAGTAGATAGTGTCGTAAGTTCCATGCGGCTTTTCGCGGATGATACTGAGTATACAGAGAAGTTGCAGCATTAGAAAATTGTAGAGAAATGCAGGAAGATCTGCAGCGGATAGGCTCTTGGTGCAGGGAGTGGCAACTGACCCTTAACATAGACAAATGTAATGTATTGCGAATACATAGAAAGAAGGATCCTTTATTGTATGATTATATGATAGCGGAACAAACACTGGTAGCAGTTACTTCTGTAAAATATCTGGGAGTATGCGTGCGGAACGATTTGATGTGGAATGATCATATAAAATTAATTGTTGGTAAGGCGGGTACCAGGTTGAGATTCATTGGGAGAGTCCTTAGAAAATGTAGTCCATCAACAAAGGAGGTGGCTTACAAAACACTCGTTCGACCTATACTTGAGTATTGCTCAACAGTGTGGGATCCGTACCAGATCGGGTTGACGGAGGAGATAGAGAAGATCCAAAGAAGAGCGGCGCGTTTCGTCACAGGGTTATTTGGTAACTGTGATAGCGTTACGGAGATGTTTAGCAAACTCAAGTGGCAGACTCTGCAAGAGAGGTGCTCTGCATCGCGGTGTAGCAGCAGTCCAGGTTTCGAGAGGGTGCGTTTCTGGATGAGGTATCGAATATATTGCTTCCCCCTACTTATACCTCCCGAGGAGATCACGAATGTAAAATTAGAGAGATTCGAGCGCGCACGGAGGCTTTCAGACAGTCGTTCTTCCCACGAACCATACGTGACTGGAACAGAAAAGGGAGGTAATGACAGTGGCACGTAAAGTGCCCTCCGCCACACACCGTTAGGTGGCTTGCGGAGTATAAATGTAGATGTAGATGTAGATAGGAGGATACCGTCATTTTGTTTACTAAGCAGATTCGAATAACAAAGCATAGCTCTGACACAAGAATAACTATTCAGTATACTGACCCTGCAAAATACGTCCGCTACTACACCTGAAAGGCAAAGTTGAGACACCTTTCAGCTGCAACTGTGGTGACATGAGAAGCTGACCAGACGAGAAAAGCAGACCCCAAGTGATGTCATGGCCACCTCACAGTGGCAAAGAACATAGTCTACCCCTATAAAAATATTACTCCTTTTCCAGTGGAAGGATGCTAGTCTGCAGCCAATGAGCCCACAGGGGGTACGTGTGTCAGTCTGGCATCTAATAAGTTTTCAGCCGTCCAAACTGCAGGCTGGACCTATGTCGATCTATATCCTGCTCGTCTAGTCATCCACAATCTTTGATGGAGCAATGTAGCCCACCTGGGGACATAGCTACCGTGAGCTGCAGAGCAACCATCTGAGTCAAGACTGATGGGGAGCTGTGGGCGCCATCACCCAGCAGGCTTTTGGTGGCCAAACCAGCAGATCCAGGGAGCGGACCATAATCTGTCATCATGGTATTTGCCGTTTCCCCCATCCGCCTCTGTTCCTGAAAGCACACTTCGATGCTGCTGCCCTTTGTCCTGTTGGAAGGTCTCTGCGTAACTCAGCATGACTACATGCACTTGGAGAGGGGATGGTGGGTACCTACCGATGTGCCACCTACGGTGTGATCGAGTGCGCCCCTGTTACCCATTTTCTAGAGCTCCAGCTACCATGGAGAGCACAGATGACAATGCCAGCCAGTACGGCACGGCCAGCGACCCCGTGGCGTTGCTGGAAGCTGACTTTGCAGCTCCATCTGCCGCCACAGCCGGGACAGCATGCAACACCCAAGAACGAGCACATTCAAGGGTGGCATGTGCAAGCAGCCTGTAAATCAAGACAATCGTGTATCTTTCAACAATAAACCTTTGCTTTGTTAATTATATTTCATTAGTGCCTTCAGACGCCAAACAGGCCATCTCACACCAAGCTGCTGTTAACCTGCGCCCAGGGATGGTGGTCCATCGAGATCCTAACCTTGACGACTTAACACTCCAAATCGCCACACGTTTTAATAATTCATGTAAGAAATGCGCAAAGTGTAAATGGTTACAACAGTATCAGGGGCCTTTCAAAAGTAAACGCAGTGTCTAAAGCTCACTCCTTATCTGGTGACCAATAATTCATCAAAAGCCTTAATCTGGCCACAGATGCCTCTCGACATGGTAAAAGGGCCCTGCTTTCTCGCAGAAGCACTGATAGGCATGAATTACATAGTATGTGTATCTAAAACGCTAACTTCAATCCAAATGAACTGTTCTCTAATCGAAAAAGAAGTCCTTGAAATCATATTTGGCTTCTACGTATTTAATACATTTCATTACGGCACAAAATGTCCCCTTATTACTGACCATAAATCACAGATTTCCATGTTCGGTCCCATGAGGCAATTGAAAATATGGCACAACGCCTCTAAACACTGTACCCTCTTCCTGAGCAATTATATCCCTATGGTTCATTACCGGCCGACAACACAACATGCTAATACAAGTGCCATATCCAGAGTACTTGTGATGCCAGTCCCCACATTTCACTCTCAGGAAACACAATGTTTCCAAATTTATGACACCCTGCAAGACCGCCTACTTGATTTTTCTCTCACAGCAGCTGTAATTGCAAAGGACGCGCTTGAAGACTCTCTTCTAAAGCAAATTATGAAATATATTCACTGAGGTTGGCCAGTATATCTCCCACACCATTCCTTTTCAGATATTTGCGTATACTTTTCTCTCAAAAATGGGATCCACATGGTATAGGAAGTACTGAGGAAGACAACACACGACAGCTATTGTCAGGTAGTCATCCCACCACTGCTGTGTCAGCAAGTCATAAACCTCCTGCACACTGACCACTGGGGATTCACACGCAGGAAGGCGCTCACAAGGCGGCATGCCTGCTCAACATCACGCGGGACATAAGTCAGCCCACTCCTGCGGCTTCTGTGCGTCAATCTCGTCAGCACGCCCACAATAGTCCCATGACCGGCCAGTGCCACAGCTCCTGAGAGAGCGCTGACATACGGACTTCATCGACTCATTCCTGCGAGAGATGGGCCCATCGTCATCGGAACACACTCCAAATTCACACATTTCATTCTGATTCCAGTACCACAGAAAGGAAAACAATAAGCAACCTGCAGAAAGTATTCAACGTTGAAGAGGTCACCAACGCAATCTTTTGGACAATGGCTCTCAATTCTCATCTAGTTTCTTGCACCGTGCTGGTACGGCATGAAAACCAGCTGCTCCCACGCCTGGAAGCTTCCATTTCAAACTAACCGCCGTTTGCAGTGGGGCTATCTTGATGCAACTCCAGAACCCGAAAAAAGGCAGACCAATAATCGCAGGTCAAGCGATGCAAGCTGGTCCACCACAGAGTGGTATCCTTTTCCATCCCCAGCATCAATAACTCCCAGCAGGGTTCTGGAGACTGGTACACGATCACCAGTCGGCTTCAGCACCACGATGATACCCCAGCTTTAAGCAGAGGACACTCTGATACCATAGACATAAGCTGATGTCGGTATGGACATAGGACTCCTAGTTGGGCTGTCCACCAACACTTCCTCCTATCAGTATGGTGATCTTGCTGTCAACCGGGGCAGTTTCGATCCTAAGGGTTAGGGAAAGGGGGTAGGGATGCTATACATGTGTCCTCAGACAATGAAGTTGATAGTACGCTGCCAAAGGCTTCACTTGCAGCAGACAACTGACGCACACTACCAGTCGTATGGGTCTGGCCTCTGATGTCACGCAGGAAATAAAACTGGCCACCTTGCCGGCATGAAGTAACTTCGTACCGTGCCATGCTCTAGCAGCTACTTCGCCCACGCTGTACTTACGTATGTGATCGGGCTGTTTGCAATGCAGGTTGGCGCAAAAATCACTGGACAATTGATTAAAAGAAAACAAAAGTAACAGCAAGACGTAGTTAAGTTGGAAGCGTTAACTCATTAAGTTGTGGTAGTAACTGCGTCTCGTCAAGTTGGTGTACAGTGCAATGACAAACAAAACAAATACAATAATCCAACTAGTGGATTGTTGAAAACGTGATCTGTGAGACGTCTTTACGCTTTAGTTTTCCGAACTGTCACAATGGTGACGAGAGAAGAAAGGATTTTTGCGTTGAAAACATTTTATAAAAATGATGCTACTGCAGCTGTTAATGAATGGGGAAAACAGCTGAGATAAAAGCCATTGTCTAGACGAACAGTGTACGACATACGAAATAGGTATGAAAAACATGGATTTTTTATGGGTGTACCAAGATGTGGCCGCCCAACAACAGTCACAACTGGGGAAAATGAATTGCGGGTATGTTTATCTGTGACTCGGCAACGGCCTTGCCGCAGTGGATACACTGGTTCCCGTCAGATCACCGAAGTTAAGCGCTGTCGGGCGTGGCCGGCATTTGGATGGGTGACCATCCGGGCCGCCATGTGCCGTTGCCATTTTTCGGGGTGCACTCAGCCTCGTGATGCCAACTGAGGAGCTACTCGACCGAATAGTAGCGGCTCCGGTCAAAGAAAACCATCATGACGACCGGGAGAGCGGTGTGCTGACCACACGCCCCTCCTATCCGCATCCTCAGCTGAGGATGATACGGCGGTCGGATGGTCCCGATGGACCACTTGTGGCCTGAAGACGGAGTGCTTTTTTTTAATCTGTGACTCAAATTCCACGAAAATCAACCACACCATTAGCATCTGAGCTAGATTTATCACGAAGGTCAATACAAAGATTGTTACACAAACAGAAGTTTAAAGTTTACATTCCACGTTTACGACATGGGTTACTTGAAGATGATGCAGATCAGCCTCTAACCTATTCAGTAAAATTGTGTGGTCTGACGAGGCCAATTTTAAGTTAAGCGGACAAGTTAACAGACATAAATGCACTTACTGATAAACTGACAATCAAATTATTTTGCTATAAGAAGCACTAAATCAGCCTGGTGTAAGTGTTTGGATGGCAGTATCATCATTTGGCATACTTGGACCATATCTTTTTGAAGGTATAGCGACAGGAGATAACTATTTGGATATTCTTCAGAATTACGCGCACCATGACTTATGACGTGTGCTGAATACTTTCAAGAAATTTACTTGCAACACGATGGTACTCCACCAGGTGGCTATGACTGAAAGTGTGGGAGCATGCCGGCCGGTGTGGCCGTGCGGTTAAAGGCGCTTCAGTCTGGAACCGCGTGACCGCTACGGTCGCAGGTTCGAATCCTGCCTCGGGCATGGATGTGTGTGATGTCCTTAGGTTAGTTACGTTTAATTAGTTCTAAGTTCTAGGCGACTGATGACCTCAGAAGTTAAGTCGCATAGTGCTCAGAGCCATTTTGTGGGAGCATGTTTCCAGAGGTCTCCCAGTCGTACACAGATTACTGAACTAAAAGACTACATACACGATGAATTTCAGGAGTTGTACAGAGATACCACACTAAACCTTAGAGTATGTAACAGTGTTGCAAAAAGACTTCAAAGATATATTAATGAAGACGGAAAACAATTTGAACATAAAAAATAATTTTAAATATTGTTTGTATTTGGAATGACATATAAATTCAATCTTTTGTTTCAATCAGTGCCCAGTGCCCAGTGACTTTTACGCAATCCTGTGCATGGATGCAGAGTTACTTGTTTGACTATGGACTAAACTGCTCAGCAAGACTTAAGGACGAGATAGATAGAGTAACATAACATATTAACTACTAGGTGGATATAATTGAAAGTGTGGGAGCATGTTTCCACAGGTCTCCCAGTCGTGCACAGAAAGTTGGACATCCCATGACGTGAGATCAGCGTGACTTTAGAGCCAAATGGGTGTGCTCCCAAAACACGTGACAGTTGAAGGAACAGGAAAAGACAGTATTTGTCAATCAGCGATCAATTAAGTTGCACTGATGTCGTGTTCTTCATTACTACACGATTTGGAAAGGACATTTGGATGATTTCCCACGGAGAAGAATCACTGGGAAACTGGAAGAAGAACGAAGTGCAATGACTGTAGCCGAAGAGTTTGGTACTGTCCGTAACATTGTTTCACCTGCATGGGAAGCATTCCGATCCACAGACACTGCTGCCCGAACGAAAGGAAGTGGTCAGTTATTGCTTAATCATAAATGATTACCGTATTGGACGGTTGAGTGAATAGGGGAAATAAGTTGTGCATCGTCTTACATACATTTCTGTGTTCATTTGCGTGTAAGTTAGTATTTTAAGATTGTGTTCTTTTTTGCGTAGCTACAAGGTGGTGGAAGTTTCCTGTTCCCAGGTTGCCACAGGTGGAGGTAAAGATGAGGTGAGGCCTTGACTTGGCGGTGTTACATTCCGCTTATTCACCAGAATTGGAGTGGGGTCGTTGTAAGTACTACCAATGGAAACTGGACTACTCTTCACGAGACAAGGGGATGTGGTACTCAGAAGCCATCGTTGGGCTCTGAAGCTGACCCTGAGCGTTTGGGAAATGAGTAACGAGTTGAGGCGAGTAGAGGATGTGTTTGTGGAATTACTGAGAGAGATAGAAGGAAAGGCGTGTGGGAAGAAATGAGAAGCGAGTACCGTAAGTTGTACCTATCCTATGAACAGTTGCGAAAGGCAGATGCAGCAGATAGTGGAAGTTGTACTTCGCTTAATAAGGCAACGTAACAAAGGTAGAGAAATAATACTGAAAATGGTTTTTCGGACTGCAGATGTCGGTGACCTCCAGGAACTAAATGGCACGATAAGGAGAGTGAGTGATGTGGCGAGGAGGAATAAAGCCATCACCGAATGGCGCACTACACAGATAACCTGTCAGGAAGAAGGGGTATTGAATAACAGACGTACTCTACGGAGTAGCCGAGGGTAACACAATTTATAAAGAAGACGGTAAATATTGTAACCCAGGATCTCGAAGTTATACAGGCCCATGTGGATACCTTAGATACGATAATGGCAGTAGCAAGATAGATCCAGTCATTAGCTGACAGCTTGTGGGATGCTAGGGTAATGGTGCAGGAGATGCAGGAAGCAGTTTTACGTACTACGCATGGACAACTGAGTTCAGCTCTGTTAATGTCATATCAGTTCCCAGTAGGCTTGCAGAAAGGGCGGAAGACGTTACCGCCAGAATTAGAACTCGTCGCCATACGAATCAAACTTACCACCATCACATAGTAATAATTGAGATTATAATGGATCTAGCGCTATTAGTTCGATTTCCGGTTAACTGTGAGCGAGCGTGGTTCAAGTGTTTCACCAGACATCCATACCAGTTAATTTGAGAAACCTTGGGAATGTTTATCCAAGACAGATATTGCTGCTCTCAGAGGACGGTGATAGTCACACTGCGATGTCACTAACGGAACTCCAGCACTGTCAAAGGGAAAGGGTTACGATCTGCCTTACCCGAGTGGTGCAAGTAGTATATAGCACATAAGGTCAGGATTGCCAACGTGACGTACTGGAGTCGTGATTGTATTTTTATCAACTGAGTCCGCACAGGGAGTATTCTGTAAACGATAGCAAAGTTATAGTAGCCAACTGCTACGAGCAAGCAAGCTACCTGGAGGCAGACGGTTAGATATACACGGGAGTGGAATAATTACTAACGGAGCAATATATGACATTACCGAGCCGACCGTTCATCTGTCAGCTTCTGTTACGTGGGTAATAATATTAAACAATACCCAGTCTCAGTCGTAGTGGCCAGAGGGAAGTTTCCATACCACTGGGCCACGAAGGTGTTGATCTGTACTGCCTGGAAGCAACGTATCGGCACAGCAAACGTGCCCAGTAACCACTATAAATACCACCTAATTTTAACACAGTCTTGCAGCATCCTTTGAGACGCCAGGAACACTCAGGTCTCCACACAGTTATGGGTCAGTGAGCAGCCGACGCCGGTTTGGACAACCATGTCCTCCACACCAGGTCACGGGTTTTAGCTACTCCTTTGGTAACAATCGACCTGTGGGACATGCGCTGCTGAGGGAACAAACGGTTCCAGCAAAACGGAAAGTAGACATCACCTACCTAGCACCCTCATACTGGCTTCAGCAGCTGACGGCGATGCCTACGGTGGGGGTGTCCGTGGCATTGCAAAACTTCGATCATTTTAACGAAAGATTGGATAAAGGATGTTTACCTTCCCAAAGAGTTTTGCTAACAACCTCAGGCCACCACCACTGCCTCGGCAGCCCGCCATTCCACCACCTCTACACCGTAGCGGGCCCGCTCACCATGGGCAGCTATAGAGGGTGTTTCGTAGTACTGAAGGTGTAAGCGAGCATTCTGCTTTCCAAGTAGTGGTCCATGGGCTATAATCCATTCTCGCGTCTCTCCCTTTCATTTGGAACATACTATTCCATTACAGCAGTGCACTGTACAAACAGTCATCATACACACTCACTCAACTCAAACATTCGCTTCCCCGCCTCCGCAGCAGTGGTCACATGGGAGGTGATACTCAACTCGGACTTAGCCGGTTCGAACAATCGTGATGAAAGAAATTTTCACGTCAAATATTTGGGGAGCAAGGGGAGGAAAGATGACATAAGGCTCATCACATATTCAGCGATGCTGTGAGAAAATACTCAATTTGTCCTAACAGGGAAAGCGCGTGATCTCATACGCTCAGAATCGCACAAAAATGTGCTTGGAGTATAAACAGCGAATGCCAAAAACGCAAGTATCAACCATGACAGCTGCAAATTCAGCCGACGGTGGCATTTTAATTGATGAAAGGAGAAAATATAAAAATACAGTAAATGAAACAGGAGAAAGGGAACACAAACGTTTAAAAAATTAGATCGACAGGAAGTGCAGAATGGCAAGCAGGAATGGCTAGAAGACAATGTATGGCTATGGAAGAATACTGCCCTAAGGAAAAGTTAAATATCACCTATATGGAAATTAAAGAGGCCTTCGGAGAAAAGCGAAGCAGCTGTATGAATATCAAAAGCTCAGAGGAAAAACCAGTATTAAGCATAGAAGGGAATGTTGGAAGTAGTAAACGGAGGGTTGATGCAAGGGAGATGATCTTGACGGTAATATTATAGAAAGGGAAGAGAACATGGATCAAGATGAGATTGGAGATATGATACTGCGAGAAGAATTTGACAGGGCACTGAAAGACCTAAGTCGAAACAAGGACCCAGGACTAGACAATATTCCGTCAGAACTACGGATAGCCTTGGAAGAGCCAGCCATGAAAAACTATTCCATCTGGTATGCAACATGTATGAGACAGGCGAAATGCCCAGAGACTTCAAGAAAAATGTCATAACCCGAATCCCAAAGAAAGTAGGTGCTGACAGGTGTGCTACCGAACTATCAGTTTAATAAGTCATGATTGCAAAATACTAACACGAATTTCTCACAGAAGCATGGAAAAATTGATAGAAGCCAACTTCAGGGAAGATCAGTTTGGGTTCTGGAGAAATTTGGGAACACGCGAGGCAATACTGACCGTACTTCTCTTAGAAAATAGACTAAGGAAAAGCGAACCTACGTTTATAGCATTTGTAGAAATAGAGAAAGCTTTTGGCAATGTTGATCGGAATATTCTCTTTAAAATTGTGAAGATAGTAGAGAAAAACACAGGGAGCGAAATGTTATCTACAACTTCTACAGAAATCAGACGACAGTTATGAGAGTCGAGGGGCGTGAGAGCGAAGCAGTGGTTGAGAAGGGAGTGAGACATGGTTGTAGTCTGTCCCCGATGATATTAAATCTGTACAATGAGCAAGCATTAAAGGAAACCAAAGAAAAATTTGGAGTAAGAATGGTGCAGTTCAGGAAGGAGAAATAAAAACTTTGAAGTTTGCTGATGACATTGTAAGTCTATCAGAAACAGCAAAGGATTTGGAAGAGCAGTTGAACGGAATGGACAGAGTTTTGAAAGGAGGATATGAGGTGACCATCAACAAAAACAAAACAAGAATAATGGAGCGTAGTATGAGTTTTTGTATTTGGCAGGAAAATAACTGATGATGGCCGAAGTAGAGAGGATGTAAAATGTAGACTGGCAATGGTAGGAAGAGCGTGTCTGAAGAAGAGAAATTTGTTAATTTTGAATATAGATTTAAATGTTAGGAAATATTTTCTGAAGGTATTTGTCTGGAGTGTAGCCTGTATTAAAGTGAAACATGGTCGATAAACAGTTTAGACAAGAAGAGAACAGAGGCTTTTGAAATGTGCTGCTACAGGAAAATGCTGAAGATTATATGGGTAGATCGTGAAACTAAAGAGGAGGCACTGAAGAGAACTGGGGAGAAAAGGAATTTCAAGGGATCACCAATTTAGTACTGCAAGAAAGTATGTGGGGGGGGGGGGATAAAAATGGTAGATGAAGAGCAAGAGATGAATCGAGTAACCAGATTCAAAAGGATGTAGGCTGCAGTAGTTAATCGAAAATGAAGGAGCCTGTACAGGATAGAGTAGCACCGAGCGCTGCATCAGTCCAGTCTTCGGAATGAAGACCACAACAACAACAATAGCAAGTTTGAGGAAAACCATTGATTTGGTAAGGCTACAATATACATCACCAAAAGCAAAGCTACATGGTCGTCATTTCATCATACTTTGTTTTGTGCTATACAACGAACTTTCTGTTTCGAAGCATATGACTGTGTTACAGTATGCTTGGAAAAAGGCAGGCTATGACACAGCCATACCAATATCATCGTATGAAAATGAAATTAGTGTGTCGTTAGATACTGGACTGCTTGAATGCAAAAGTGATGTTAAATCTGAAAAAGTTGCTTTAGGCAGATGTACATATTATTCTGTTTCACTTTGCTTTGACTACTTCACTGAGACCCCACACCTACACTTTGGAGACAGAAAAACTGTGCAACACTATCAGCTCAATAGAAAAAGTTTATTGTTCGGATAGTGTAATTACTTTCAGCAGAGGGAAATACACTGAAGCGCAAAGAAACTGGTATAAACATGTGTATTCAAATACAGAGATACGTAAACAGGAAGAATACGGCGCTGCGGTCGGCAACTCCTATATAAGACAACAAGTGTCTGGCGATTTGTTACATCGGTTACTGCTGCTACAATGGCAGGTTATCAAAGCAGGTTATCAAGATTTAAGTGAATTTGAACGTGGTCTTATAGTCGTCGCACGAGCGATGGGACACAGCATCTCCGAGGTAGCGATGAAGTGGGGATTTTCCCGTATGACCAGTTCACGAGTGTATCGCGAATATCAGGAATCTGGTAAAACGTTAGATTTCCGACATCGCTGCGGCCGGAAAAAGATCCTGCAAGAACGAGACCAACGACGACTGAAGAGAATCGTTCAAAGTGACAGAAATACAACCCTTTCGCAAACTGCTGCAGATTTCAATGCTGGGCGATCAACAAGTGTCAACGTGCGAACCATTCAACGAAACATCATAGGTATGGGCTTTCGGAGCTGAAGGCCACTCGTGTACCCTTAATGACTGCACGACACAAAGCTTTACGCCTCGCCGACATTAGACTGTTGATGACTGGAAACATGCTGCCTGGTCCGACGAGTCTCATTTCAAACTGTGTAGAGCGGATGGACGTATACAGTTATGGAGACAACCTAACGGATCCATGGACCCTGCATGTCATCAGGGGACTGTTCAAGCTGTTGGAGGTTCTGTAATGGTGTGGGGCGTGTGCAGTTGGAGTGATATGGGACCCCAGATACGTCTAGATACGACTCTGACAGGTGACACGTACTTAAGCATCCTGTCCAATCACCTGCATCCATTCATGCCCATTGTGCAGTCCGACGGACTTAGGCAATTCCAGCAGGACAATGCAACACCCCAAACGTCGAGAATTGCTACAGAGTGGCCCAAGAAACACCCTTCTGAGTTTAAACAGTTACGTTGGCCACCAAACTCCCCACACATGAGCGTCATTTGCATATTTGGGATGCCTTGCAATGCAACGTGCTGTTGAGAAGAGATCTCCACCCCCTCATACTCTTACGGATTTATAGACAGCCCTGTAGGATTGATGGTATCAATTCCCTCTAGCACTACTTCAGACATTAGTCGAGTCCGGGCGACGTCACGTTGAGGCACTTCAGCGTACTCGCGGAGGCCCTACACGATATTAGGCAGGTGTACGAGTTTCTCTGGCTCTTCAGTGTGTATTTGTAAGTAAAGAGATTAAAATTAGTGTTTTGGTCCTATTATATCGATATTTCGTTTCTACGCATTCCTCTCTTCTAGTGCTAAGACGCGCAGTTTTGCATGAAGATGGATTATAGTAGCGTTTGAGTGATATATACTCTAAGTACATTTTCGGGAGGTTCTAAGCGTTTGGAGTCACTCACTTTCCTTACAAGTGTCTCATGGTGTGAGGGAATGTGGTTGTTTTTGTGGAACTTTCTTCGAATGAAGGCATTTAGGTCGGCAACCCCTTAGGTACTATCAGAGAGAGTAGGGTATGTGCAAGCTCTGCGTTTCGCGCTTCTTCTTTTCTCTCACGCTGTCGTTAAAACACAGCCACATACACTCAACATATACACTTAAGACTCAGCCCTCGATTTACGCTAAGAGAGTCGTCATTGTACGCTGCGCAGTCAAAATTTTCCAATTAGTCAGCTGAACTAACCCCTGGTAGCCTCCCAACCAACAGTGCCATAAAACTCTTTCCTTCTTCTGTAAGTACGCACATGGCAATAATCGGCAGTTATGGCACTGACTTCTCTTCACTGGCTGTGTCTACATCTAATCTAATCTGCTCTGCAAAACATACTTCAAAGTCATGCATAATTTCTGAATTTATTGATTCTTTTTACAAAAATCTGTGATCTTCGTCCGCTTGTTCACTACAGAGATTGTTTCAGAGTTTCTGATTCAACCTATATGTTAAGCTGCAGCGAGATTTCATTGATGTCAAGTTAATCGTTTGCATCCACCATAACAACTTCCGGCTGCAGTATATCATAAGAGAATTTCTCTTACTGACTGTAGCAGTTCCTACGTACGGCAGCGCAATCTTCGCTAGCAAAGCAGTAATGTGAGTACCCTTTCTGATTTACTTGTAGATTCAACCTCTTCTTCACCACATAATGTTGCTCTGCATGTGCTATGTACACTGCAACTCAGCGGGTGGACCCTTGTATCAAATCCAACAGGTCCGTATTTCAGACCCTTGATTTCCAGTATGTGACTGTAATTTCTGATGTAATGACTCTTGACACTGCACCTTGTCGATAAGAAAAGAGCAACTGGAATTATAACCAGAGTCGAGGCCCTAACAGATCCTTAGACTCGCAGAACATGGTGATCAAGCTCTTTAAGTGAAATGCAGAAAGCAGACCGATGCGTCCATTGATCATCTAGTATTCTGTGGTTCATACATTAAACTTATGAACACTCTATCTTAGAGGCAAATGTATGTGAAACAAACGCGCCCCAAGTCCTTGTGAGAATTACAAATACTATACATGAAATACCAATTGTACAAGATCGCGTCTTGTCACTCATGTTCCATGTTTCTCAAAAATGTACTCGACTAAGCTGTGGATACTAAAATTAATTTCATATTTTCTCCACAAGGTCGCTGGGCTGTTACGTCATCTAAGGGTTTACTGCTTATTTTGTGCACAAGAATAACTAGTATCCTTCTTTTGCAAATTAAATTTATTTGATAATTTAAAAGAGTCTAACTGTTTTAGGCATCTTCAGCAATGTACAAAAGAAATGATTACTGTAATTGTTTTTTTATTGTAATTATTTTGTTGTGTGTTGTTTAGATATGTATTGTTAACTTCACATTTATGTTAACTCCATTTTTTCACCAATCATAAGTAAAACATAGCCCCTGTGTGCTACTTGTGTGCATTGACTGTTCTGTCCACGATTCTCGTCAAAAGTCACTGAAACTGCCTGTCACACGTTAACACTATGCTGTACAACTGATGTTTACTCTATGTGATTTTAGCTAAATTTGAAAAGAAAGTATTTAGCAATGTTCATTAGTGAAGCGAGTAACCTTTGTTTAGTTAAGCTGATTACGTACAATATCTGACCAAAAGTATCTGGACACCTGCTAGTGGAGATTAATGTGGGGTGTGCCTACCCTTCACCTTTATGGCGGCTTGAACTCTTCTGAGGAAACTTTCAGTGAGGTGTCTGAAAAGGAACCCCTTGGGTCCGAGACCGCAAGTTCAAATTTCAGTAAGTCCTATTTGAAAGTGTTGAATTAATAATTATGACAGGAAAAATATTAGCTGCTAATCACAAAGTACGTGCATCAGGAGAGCTACAGAAAATGAGTGTCCGGGAGGTGTAGAGGTCAATCTTCTGTGGGATGTGTGTATTACACTTCACGAAATGGAGATCGGCGACATCCAAGAAGTGTTCAAAACAAATCATTAACTTGCACCATGAACACCGAATGAAAAATGACACGCCACGCTGATCACAAACATTCGCACCTTAAAGATCGAAAGCTAACTCGTTGCGAATTACAAACGGTGCAGGACTTTCAGCTATGTATCAATTCTCAAAGAATACATAAATAATGATATTAGTGTAACGGGATGATGGGAACTGATGGAATATGATGGCATGCGTGGAGTTTATCGTGAAACTTGTTATCCTTTAAGGCGTAGCTTCAGATAGTATGATAATATGTTTTGTAGGTACGGAACAAACAAACATCCAGGGGCTGAATTTGTCCAGTGGTTCTAGGTGGTATGACCCACAATGTCAACCACTTTTCAGGAGGGATATTTTGCTCTAAAGGAGTATGGTTTTTATGCGCAGTCCAGAAATCAATCAAAAGAAAGTTATTTTGATCAGTTATTGGCCAAAAGCAGTGCTCGTACCATAGTTGTAGTTCTCTCACTCACTTTTCTCCACTCTCGCTTGCTGTGACGTAAATATTCTCTACAGCTGTTGCAAGATCACGCACACAAGAAGGAATCGTAGGGAGCAGAGCACCTCCAACTTTTCGCAGCAAAATAAATAGCTTTCCAGCCAGTTACCATCCAGATGTGGATGTAGATGTAGATTAACACTCGTCATAATTGTGTACGAATGCGTTATGTTATTTGATCTACGTACAATTCCCTTGGAACCTGTTTTTTCCAGGGTTCCTTTCATACGCATTTCCTCTTCGAATTACGATCGGCCTTAGTTGCAAGCAAATTCCTTACTTAAGGATTAGATAAGTTTGTTTATATCGCCCACAAATTTGCTGACCGATTCCGTAGTTTGCTGTTACGTCTTCCAATTCTGTAACACTGTTTGAAATTAAGCAACCAACCACTGCTTCCCTTGAAATCACTGTAATCTACGTCACTCGCAATTTCATGTGCATAACGTAGTAGTTCTCTATCATACACATCCTCTAAATTATATCGAGCATCCTTGAAACATGCAAACATCAGATTTGTAACAAGTGCGTCTAGTCCTCACTCGCATATCCGTAGTTTTTCTTGAGCACTACGCGACCATATTGCTGCGGACTTATTCGAAATCTGTTGATTATTGCTTTTTACTATGCTTCGGTTGATCTGCCATGTACATAATTATGTTTAGTAACCGCTCCTTTACTGCTTTTCACTGGAGACAGGATTTGTGGTGTCCTGTGCAACACGGATGATGAGCTACGTGGCCCGACACCTGTTTCAGTATCACTTTCAGTTGTTAAGGACGTATCGTCATCATTGTACTCTTCATGTACTTTGTCCGCACAGTCGATCATATACAACGCCTCACTTTCAACTAACTCGTTTTGCAGAAACGTCAATTATTTCATATGCCACTTCTTTCTCACTCTGCGAAATTCTTTGGGTTCCTTTCTGACGAAATGTCGACTTCGGCAACTGTTGTTGTAGATATTATGCAATGTTCGTTATTTTATCGTTGCCGTTGCTCTGGTTTGTATCAACACCACTAGCGTTGTAGCGCTGTTGTGAGTTACTCGTCGACCAAGCAGTTTAACTACGTTCCGAAATTCGCAATTGGATACCTCCAGTCCCGCAACCTGTTTCCATTAGCATCCAGTTTGTGGCTGCATGGTAGACCATATGTGGGGAGTCGATTGCCGTAAACATCACCGGCCTTTTGCGACCTCGCACTCGAGGGTTTGCTTGTGAATGTTTGTGGCGGAAGGCAGCACACCCTTCCTCAAGAGCCAAAACCAGAAACGGTAAATATTTATTTATTTATTTCTCAAGTAGAGACCTGCTGGCTGTTATTGTATAGCAGGTCGCATATTGTGTGATTTTACATGTTGTATCACACAAATTCAGTTTTATTACTCTTACATTTTTTGTTGAAAATTTTACAAAAGGATAAATTAAAAATAAACCAATTTTGTTTAAACTTGTTACTAACTTAGATAATAATAAAAAATAAGACACACATAAGATACATAATAGGTTGTGGGTGTATTCTAAATTGAAATTAATAGTGTATTAAATGCAAGAAACAAGTAATGGCAACTTGACTCAGGTGTGATGTGACAGTTCTTCCCTTTATACCTTCTGCGTGTGTGGTTACATCTGTTACATATGTTATCTTGACGGTGGTAATACTTAATTGAAATTATTGATTAGTTAGGTAATGATGCTGAAAGCTGGGCTTTGCAGCGAATTCAACGTCTAAGTCATCGTCAAGGTGTTCTAATGGGTTCAAGCTGAGACTCTGGACAGGCCATTCCATTTCAAGAATGTTATCGTCCACAATCCATTGCCTCAAAGAAGCTGCTTTATGACAGGGTGCATTGTCAAGTTAAACAATCACCGTCTCCTAAGTGTTCCTCTATTGTCCGCAGCACACAATGCTGTAAAATGTGTTCATACGCTTCCGCATTTTGCGTTTTTTAAGATCAATAAGGGGACAAAACACCAGCCACGAAAAATACCCCCATACCATAACACCACCTCCTCCATACTTCACAGTCGGCACTATGCGTGACGGTAAGTAACGTTCTCCATGTATTCGTCCAACCTAAACCCTTCCAACGGATTTCCACATAGTATAGTGTGATTCCTCACCCAAATCACTCGTTTCCAGTTACCCTCTGCCCATTGGCGTTACTCTTTACGTAACCTCAAATGTCACATGTTACTTAGCATTTTCTACCGAAATGTGTGGCTTATGAGGAGCTATTCGACCGTTAAACTCCATTCTTTTTAACCACCTATGCACTATCATTGTGCTAACTGAGCCGCAGATAGCACTTCATAACTCGCAAGTGATTCCTTCCGCTGACTGCATGCGAATTCTTGCAACCACTCTCTGCAATACTCGATGATCTCTGTCCGTTAGTACACGAGATCTGCCTGCTTCTGGTTTGGCTATGGTTGTTGCTTCGCATTTCCACTGTGCAATCGCATCACCAGCAGCCAACTTAAACAGCTTTAAAAGGGTTAAAAATGACTTTGATGGATTTGTTACTCCGTGGCATCCAGTTAATACCGCGCGTTCGGTGTCACTGAGCGCACCTGACCGACCCATATTGATGCTTCTCCATTGACCGCACAATACCTCCGTCCCCAAGTATTCTGGCGGTTCCGCCTCTCGTGTCATCTAGTGGCCAACTCCCCATTACATAGCGGGTTGCGGATACTTCTGATCAGACAGTGTATATCATAAAGGTAGTTTTGACGCTGGTGGTGACAGCGTCCTCATAGGAGTAAATAATAAGATAATATGTGATTCTTTAGGTTGTGGCAGTGTAATTAGAATTCGATGAGTTTCGGGCCTGCAACCAGATGACGTCGACATCCTGCCACAATATTTCGCCTCAGAACGATTTTGCCATCTTCAGGTATCTTACACTGGAAATTTCTGGTGCATATCGCTGACTGAAAACTGGCGCAGTTGTGTATCCCGATAGGTTTTCACTGTAAGACCGCTCTATGTCGAATTTAGCGCCCACTGTCGAATATTGATCATCTATGACGCACAGGCGCATGTGCGACGATGATACTGCAGACACCCAGTTCATCTACATCTACATCATACTTCGCAAGCCACCTAATGGTGTGTGGCGGAGGGTACTTTCGGTACCACTATCTGATCCCTCCAACCCTGTTCCACTCGCGAATAGTGCGTGGGAAGAATTATTGTCGGTAAGCCTCTGTACTGGCTCTAAGTTCTCAAATTTTCTCCTCGTGGTCAATACGCGAGATGTATGTGGTGGAAAGTAATATGTTGTTTGACTCCTCCTGGAAAGTGCTGTCCCGAAATATCAATAGTAAATCTCCCCGTGATGCACAACGTCTCTCTTGTAACGTCTGCCAGTGGAGTTTGTTTAGCATCTCCGTAACGTTCTCTCGCCAGCTAAACGATCCCATGGCGAAACGCGTCGTTCTTCGTTGGATCTTCTCTATCTCCTCAATCAGCCCTACCTGATAGGGATCCCAGATAGATGAACAATAATCAAGATTCGGACGAACAAGCGCCTTATAAACCACTTCTTTCCTGGATGAGTTACATTTCCTTAAGATTCTCCCGATGAATCTGAGTCTTGTGTTTGCTTTTCCCACTATCTGTTTTGTATGGTCATTCCCCTTAAGGTCGCTCTGGATAGTTACGCCTAGATATTTTACGGCAGACGCTGTCTCCAGCTGTTTGTCATCAATCGTGTAGCTGTACAGTAGTCGATTTCTTTTCCTATGTATGCGCAATATGTTACATTTATTTATGTTCAGAGTCAACTGCCAGAGTCTGCACCATTCATCAATTCTCTGAAAGTCGTTCTGCGAATTCTTACCGTTGCTACTTTGGTACAAACAACTGCATCATCTGCGAATAGCCTTAAAGAGCATCCAACGCTTTCTACTTGATATTTTAAATATATTGTGAACAGCTACGGTCCTATCACACTTCCCTGTGATATTCCGGATATTACCTTTACATCTGTCGATTTAGTTCCGTTAAGAGCGACGTGTTGAGTTCTATCTGCAAAAAAGTCTTGAATCCATTCGCAGGTCTGCTCCGATACTCCGTAAACTCGTATTTTTTCACTAAACGGCAAGACGGGACGGTGTCAAATGCCTTACTGAAATCAAGGAACACGGCATCAGCCTGAGCGCCGTTGTCCTCTGCGCTGTGGATCTCATGGAGGAACAGAGCGAGCTGAGCTTCGCATGATCTCTGTTTGCGGAAACCGTGTTGATTTTTATAGAGGAGCTGTTCATTTTTCAAGAACGTCTAATTCTTGAGCATAAAATATGTTCCATAATTCTACAACAGATTGAACATACAGGTCTATAATTGTATGGATCTGTCTTACGGCCTTTCTTAAAAACGGGAATGACCTGCGCTTTTTTCCAGTCGTTAGGTACCTTTAATTGCTCAAGCGATCTACGATAAATTACTGCTGGAAGGGGAGCAGGTCCTTTTGCATAATCTTTATAGAATCTTATAGGTATCTCCTATGGTCCTGAAGCCTTTCCACTACTAAGCGATTGCAACTGTTTTTCAACTCCGCGATCGGCTACCTCAGTATCTGTAATTTCGACTTTCGCACGACGATTGAAAGGAGGGACAGTGTTACGATCTTCCGCGGTGAAACAACTTCGTAATACCGAATTCAGTATTTCGGCCTTCTCTCCGTTATCTTCCGTTTCCGTGCCGGTGTGGTCGCTGAGAGAATGAATAGATGATTTATTCGACGGGGGATGTGCATGCAGTACTACCGTTGAACATGCACCTGCACGCTGCAGATGGATCAATATTCGACAGAGGGTACTAAATTCGACAGAGGGTGGTCTTGCACTGAAAACCTACGCACAGGTGCCACCATGCCAATTTTCTGTATAAAGTTGGTGACGTGCACCAGCAACCTCCACATGTGAGAGATCCTCCAGGTCACCTCCCTATTCAAGCAGCCCAACCACAGCGCAGTCATTCGTGAAACAACTCAGAAGATCCATCGGTCTGAGAACGGGCTCACAAGGATTATCACCCTGGTACAAGGACTCAGCCAGATTTTGTTAGACTGGCGAATCACCCACAGAACAACCACCAGCACCCTCGAGATCTAGATGTCTGCATTAAACAGATGAACACTGAACTGAACTCCTTCCTCTATGGATATTTTACTTGTTACAGAAACTCAACTCAAACCGTCGGACGATTTTCGTCTATGCAGCATGGTTTGCTGTCGCACAGACTGTCTCCACTGCTGAGGTGGGGGCACCACAGTGTTCCCACAAAAGGCACTCTTCCTCAACCAAGAGGCTACCCACCCACTTTAAAATATAGATGCCACAGCAATCACTGTCTCTACCCACTTTGGAGCCATCACTTTTGTTGTGTTATATTTGAGCTCTAACCAGTCACTTCTCGAAGCAGACCTCCGCAAGCTGACATTGAAAGACCCATCCTTGGGGCAGATCTCATGCCATTAATCCCGAAGTCAGACTCCTCCTCAAATTGGAAGATACTCTAGTACTGTCTATGGCCCCCACATTCCTACACATAACCAGTCCACTTAAACTGCTAGCTGGACATTCTGGAAGCGGTCATTTCAAAGGACGTCGTGGGGCAGTATTTGATGGAAACGCTCCATTAACTGGCGTCAGACCACGACCCCGTGCTCTTACACCCTTCCGATGCAGCACTGTCTTTCGATGTCCATTCTACCATGACCATCACGGATTGGGACGAATTTGCCTGGGTCCTCAACAACACCACCTAGCAAAACCTCGACCTGACGACGCTTACGAGTGTTGTTAGTGCTGTCGATTAGCTAACAATAAAAATCCAGAAGGCAATGAAGATCTCCACTTCCATTGTACATCGAGCTTTGATGCCACTGGGTGACTTGCCTCACCTGTAGCTCCAACTGAAAATCCAGAAGAACCGCTGCTGTAGGCAATAAACGTTAAATTTGGCATCGCTTAGCCGATTGGAAAGCGGAACAGTGGAAAGACAAGATGTTCACCCCTATCCTCCAACGTAAGTCAGAATGGGCTGTCGTCGGAGCCCTCAGGCATTTCACACTGAGGACCAACCACCCCATTCACACTGCAGATTGCTTAATTTATGACGCCTCCGAGTGGCGGAAACTCAGACCGACGCACTGGAAGCCCAGAATCAACTACTCGTCCAGGACGTCACGCCTGATGAACTCCAGGTTGAAAATGATTTTCTGACAGCTGTTGCTGCTTTCAGAAACAGATTACCTCTTATTAACTCTCACCTTACGTCCGTATCAGACGTTCAAAGGATTCTCCAGCGAGATTATGGGCAGTCGGCTCCCAGATTGGATGGGATCTTGAACAAACACTTAAACAAACACCTCCATCGGCTTCTGCAGAAGTCTCTGGTTTTATTCACCAGAATTATGAACCGCTGTGTCACGACTGGCCTTTTCTCTCCATAGTGGAAACAGGCCAAACTCATAGCAGTCCCCAAGTCCTCAAGGGATTCTATGATCCCTACCAACAACAGGCCCATCAACCTCTTGAATACCACGGCGAAGGTCATGGAGTCGTTGATCCTCCATCGCTTTTCCCAGCCTCTGGCAGCTGCTAGGACAATGCGTACAGAACAGTTCGAGTTCACTTCAGTACAAGTTCACAGCATAACATAACAAATCATCAAGGGACTTAACTCCATCATGTCGACAGCAATGGTTTTCCTGGATCTGCAGAATGCTTGTGTCAGTATTTGGCAGGACACACAAAATGCTGAAGCAGACGACTATCTCGGATATCTATATTAAGATCGTGGATGATTTCCTCTCCAACAAGACCTTCCTGGTTACTCAGCGAGGAAAACGCTCCAACATACGACACATGTCGATGGGTACCACTCAAGGTTCTGTGTTGTCTCCCACCCTCTTTAACATTTATGTTAATTATATGCCACTCATCCCACACAGCCGCCTGGAGCAATACACTGACGATACGGCGCTCTATACTACCGGCCACATACTGACCAGCTCATTAACTCGTCTCCAGAGGCAAGTGGAAGCAACAGTGACCTGGTGTCGTTCAAACAAGACTGCCATAAATGCCACCAAAACTATGGCGGTCTACTTCACCAAACGGCGTCCTATTCTCCTCCACAACATCGCTATTGCTGGTGCCCGGGTCCCATAGTACGCAAACACAAAATATCTAAACCTCCAGATGGACAATAAACTACTGTTTCACCGACATGAGGAGTACATCACCCAAAGTGGCTGAAGCTGACATAGTCACTGTACCCTCTCTCCATCAGCAGGGATGTGAACTTACATACCAAGCTCCGACTATTCTGTATGGTCGTCCACCCTTCTCTCAGCTGTGGCTCCGCTGCATGCGCAACAATTAGTGCCTCCAGGTTGCAGACCCTCCAGCGCCTGCAGAATGAGGTGCCTGTCACTCCACTCAAGAGTACCGTTACCCTGCTCTAGGAGACAAACATGATCCCTCTAAAGATGACCATTCGAGACAAGGCGAGGCGGCCATACGACAAGGTGCATGCCCTCCACGACACGGTCAGTGGGTTGCAACAAACTGGCACCACGACTCCCCGGCACTACACTGCCACCCTGTTCCTTTTGCCATCCTCAAGGAATCGTATTCGGACCATGACTAACGATATATGTAAATAGCAATCTCCACTGTAAACGCACTTGAAAATGGTTAAAGCCGGCCGGTGTGGCCGAGCGGTTCTAGGCGCTTCAGTGTGGAACCGCGCGACCGCTACGGTCGCAGGTTCGAATCCTGCCTCGGGCATGGATGTGTGTGATGTCCTTAGATTAGTTCGGTTTAAGTAGTTCTAAGTTCTAGGGGACTGATGACCTCAGATGTTAAGTCCCATAGTGCTCAAAGCCATTTGAACCATTTGAAATGGTTAAATGGTTTTCAGCCGAAATATCGCGGCATGATGTCAACATCATTCGGCTGCAAACCCGAAACCGTATGGAATAGTACTGCATCTTGTAGGATTAGTGCAGATCCCGAATGCTAAATAATTTGGGTGAAGATAAGTGTGAACGATGGCTCAAAAATAATACGGTTCCTTCTATAGACTCTCGGCCTCAGGAGTATTAGTGGTGGAATATTTCATGGTAGATTTTAAGAACGGCACATAAATATCTTGGGCATAGTGGTATTCGTTGCTAATAGGAGAAGATTTCAATTTACGAACCGGACCGGTAGAATATAGTAATCAAAGTTAATTCGTGTGATGTTCATCTAGATGCCTTATCTAAAAAAATGTCTTGAGCAGCTTATCAGAGAATCGACTCGTGAATGACACTTCTTAGATCTCCTGGCTACAAAGAAGCCCGAACGTCCCGACTTGCAAGGACAGGGCACGACGTTCGGATCACGGAATTACTTCAGACATTGTACACATTGAATAGTCCAGTAGGACAACGTAATGTACAAGTAGTAAGGTATACTATTTAGGTGTTTTCGAGAAAATAGCAAGAGAAGTTTTACGTGTCACTGACGCACCGGTGCGTTGCGACACTGAGCTCTAGATGGCGGCTCTCATGTGGTTAGCGTTCAAGGTCCGTGATCGGCGGGTCGCTGATCGAGCATCACTCATGTTTTTTTTTAATTTTTATTTTTTCAACACTAGTCACATTATTTCGCACATATTACATTTGAAAGGTAAAATTATGAAAAAACACGTGCATTTGTATGAACTTTTATTGAATTTTCGTTGTTATTTTGTTGTTTACTAGTTTTTATTATTACAACAAATATTATGCTACTATTATTTCTACATTCAAGTTAAAACCTTAATCAAGAGCCTTCAGACTCGTTCATATTTCATTGACAACAAACGAGAAATTGCTTCTTGTGAAGATGCTACTAAAATACATTCAATCGTACATCGCCAAATTTCGGTGCTGATATTTACGAAAACGTGGTTTGCATCCAAATGATCGGAAGAGAGAAAAAATTTTCAAAATGTCGAAGAGTTTTGTTTTTCCTTAGAAACTAGAAAGATTCCTTGTGCATGCGGGAAAATTGCATTCATTCGATGCATTAGATGCCGTTTTAATTAATGTTTTTCGTGCCTGAATGAAAAATATAATACTGCAACTTGTGATATCGCAAGCACATCCGACGATTAATCGTACATTAACCTCATATTCCGGCATACTGTAAATGATTGTATTATTGAATAAGGTTAGTTACACATTTATTTATCGATGTTTGACTTGGGATTTTAAGACGTGTTCCTCGTCCTTAAAATTTGTCTCTGCAGATACAAGCGTCCAGGTGCTAAGCAGTTTTCGGTACCTTACGCGACTGCAGGTATAAGGAATTTCCGAAATTTTCACAGACATACATTTCCAGGAAAACTTTATGCGTTTGGTCGTTTACTAGTCAATATTATAAATATAATATTTGTTGCAACAGTGAAAATTACCAAGCAATCAAATAACATTAGAAATTCAATAAAAGTTCAAGCAAATACACGTGACTTTTCACTTTATTACCTTTCAAATGTATTATGTTCGAAATAACATGACCATTTCTGATGCTGAAAAAATTATAAATTAAAAAGAAACATGAGTGGGACTCGATTCAGCAATCCACCGATTACGGAGTTTGAACGCTAACCAGATGACCGCCGCCGTATGGTGGTCAGGGTCACAAAACACAGGTACGTCAGTGACATGTGAAACTTCTCTTTAGATTTTCTCAAAATTGCCTACATTACTTGCAGATTAATTTGTCCTAGTGGACTACTAAACGTATGCAAATTCTAAGGTAAATCCGTGATTCGAACGTCGTAGCCTACCCCTGTCAGTTAGCTGGAGCAGGGAATCGGTGATCATAAAGCCATTATTGCGTCACCACTCTTGTAACATCTCCTTTAGCTAGTACTAGGACACACATCTATCGTCGGTGCCTAGTCACTCAGAAAGGATCGATCATTCGAAGCAAAAAGATCCAGTAAACATGGGAACTAAAATGCATACCTTAAGAATTATGAGCACTTGTTCAGTAGAAGAGGTGTGTTTCACAGTAACGAAGATGAACAAGTGCTCATAACTCTTAAGTTATGCACTTTAGAGCCGACGTTTACTAGACTCTTCTGCTTCGCGTGGTCGTTCCTGTCATATCCCTGAATATTGGGCAGTCCTCCTGGGAGAGAGAGGTGGTCATGAAGCGGGGAGTGCATGGCCCCTGTGGCCGTGTGCTGCGTGCCTCGGCTCACGTGGGCGACGCGCCTCGGGGGATTAGCACGGCAGCCAGCCACGCCCTCACGCAGCCGGCAGTTTTCCTGGAACCGCACGCCTCACCGCCAGCTCCCTGCTGCGCTCACATCGAACACTCTGCCACTTGTCCCTGGACGAGGAACGTGGCACTTACTAACCTGTGCATATGGAATTGCTAATTAAGCGTGAAATAGAGGCACGCGATACGGGTCCCATCTTCCTAATACGCAGTCGTAAATTTACATACTCATGCATGTAGCGTATTTATTTGCACACCAATTTTACTTATAACCATTCTCGTTAACAACCCCCCATTCGTAGCTGAGATCGCTAACACGATATTGCTCGACCACGAGGTAAACGGTTCGATATCTTTAGTTGTCAGAAGTTTTTCTCGCAAATATTTGGCTGACAATGGCAGAAAAGGTATTGGCTTAGCGTTTCAGATCACTAGATCCTGCGCTCTCTCTCTAATGATCTCGATATCGACGAGACGTGGAACTCTTACGCACCTAATTGATTTTTTCCCTGCTTCCTTCCTCCCTTCCTTCCTTTCGTCACGCTATGCGCCACTGTCTTGTGTTAAAGCCCCGACGAGCTTGCAGAATCTGACTGAGGAACCACAGTCAACACCTTTGATGATGATCCTTCTGAAATCTTCGGACGTTAATCCCCGTTGAACTGCTCGACGCGGAGACAATATTTCCATCATCATTCACAACCACACCAACACATGCACACTCGTACTGGAAGTGCTGAACATATAAAATGGTCACTTCGGCACCAAGATCTTATAACGCGAAATGGAAACGTGATAGGAATATATCGTACCAGCTTGTGGATAAGTTCGAACGAGGCAGAAACCTGAATCTTTCGTGCTGCTGCTTCCGGTCATACTAATCTTGCAAGAAAACAAGGCGTTAAATCTCATAATCCAGAATCATACATAGTGTTCTGTCCCCAATGCCTTCACATTCACAAAGTGTGCTATGAGTCGGTATTGTGGTCCACCTAGAAAGGTTTCTGTTCGGTCGATGATGACAAACAGTATTTATGGAGAGCTAATAACATCCATATCTCTATTAGAAAACAATCAGGAACCATCAGCTTGGCTGTTTAGGGGAAGATGACAGCACCTGTAGTGGGAGAATTGGTTAAAGTTTCATGCAGGAAGGACTCTGAGGTATGCACTCATGTCATAGAACGTAAGCCACCAAATGTCCCTATTGCTTGTTGTACATTGAGACAGGCAGCTAGGACCGTAGGAACAAGTTACTTGACAGTTTCTACTGGGGTTCCAAATATTTGTTGGAGAAAACATACCCGCGGTCAAAACTCGCCGTGTACATGATGACAGAC
Source organism: Schistocerca serialis cubense (assembly GCF_023864345.2). NCBI lineage: Eukaryota > Metazoa > Arthropoda > Insecta > Orthoptera > Acrididae > Schistocerca > Schistocerca serialis. Next base: position 388,877,833 of record NC_064640.1, read on the forward strand.
GATTGTGTATCGTCTCTCATAGGAGCACCACCAATGTTGATGGGGGTACATAAGCAGTTTATAAAAATGTGTCTCACCCACACTTTTCTCAGTGAACTCCTCGGATCACCCGATATGTTCATCTCCAGCCAGTGGTTGCTTATCTCGAAGTACTGTGTTTGTGATCTTCTACCGTCTAAAAAAGGTTCGGTACACTCTGTACGCGTCTATCACTCTCGAACATGTCAAAATGTCACACTTCTCTATTGTTCACGATTGCAGCAGCGTTTGAGTGCCCACTGCAGCCTCAGCTTGTAGCTTCTGTAACATGTAGCTTGTGCAGTGTCATTAGGGCCACCATATTAGCATCTCACGTAGAGTCGAATGTTCTTTGTTCATCAAACCTTCTCTAACTGACATGAACGTCCTCTCGACGCTGTTGATACAAGTCCCTAGTAGCTGCTTTCAGCCTTCATGTTTTTATCGAGTGCGAACATTATCTTCGCCGTCCGTTCGATATCTTCTTGATATATGCCGGTTGCTTCTTGAATACGAGCAATCGAGTGAACGCATTTCCACGTTTCGACAATGTGACCCATACTTTTCTCAAATACTTAATTCATGGTTATTCCAATACAAAAATAGGAAGAAAGCATTGCGTCCTTAATTTCACGTTCATTGAAGAGTATGGCCGATTATGTTCCACCGTGAACGAGTACAGTTTAGATCAGAAAAGAGGAAAAACAATATGCACTTCAAGCAACCAATTTTAAGAAATTTAGTTTCTCTTCTTGAGGACTTCACATCTCTTTGTACGAATCTTTCTGTACATCTCTGTCGATCTGAGGAAAATCTGTTAGTATAAAAAAGAGTCCCATATTCTTACAGTGGTCAAAACTAGAAAAGCGATATATACAGGTAATGAAAATTTTTTAAAAATCAGTGTAGGTAAATGGCTAAACATAACATAAAAAATGAAACAGTACGTACAAGTCCAACTCTCAGTGTTCTTGAACGTGTTGTCTGCAAGCTAGTATAGAAAACCGCCAACAGGGGTGCCACAGGCCGTTGTTGCTGAAAATGGCGATAAACCAAAAACGAAAAAAATAAAATTAGAGTTTAACGTCCCGTCGACGGCGGGGGAATTAGGGACGGAGCACAAGTTCGGATTCGGAAAAATTGGGGAAAGAAATCGGCTGTGGCTTTATCAAAGGAACCATCCCGGCACTTGCCATAACTGATTTAGGGGAATCACGGAAAAAATCTTCATCTGGATGACCGGTCGGGGATTTTAATCGCCCTCCTCCCGAGTGCGATTGCTGTGCGCTAACATTAGCACCACTTCGCTTGGTGCGATTAACAACTTAGTGTGCTAAAGTTACCTGTTGCCAATTGGCAGCGAGTGTGCAAAGAAATTTAAGTGGAAAGTTCCACAAGACGCAACCGGTTTACAACAACATAGTGAAGTGGTACTAGAAATTGTTTGGGCCGACCAGACATGTCTGAACAAACAGTCGACCGTGTGAGTGACAAGATGTTGCGAAGTCACGCGAAAGGGAGCTGCTTCAGAACCAGGATGCTATTAAGAGTGAACTGTCAAACACGGCAAGGGTTCCGTGAAAGTTAGCATGCTCTTTACCATGCCAAACAACCAGGTCTGTGTACCCGCCTGCTTCGCTGAGAGAACTGTCAATGGTATCACCTATCTCCACATGCTGCAATCGTGACTCATGTCACAATCTGAAAGCGGTAGCAGGGATTCCATCTTTCAACAAGATGGCGCCCCTCCACATTCTCTCACGTGTGTACGAGATTACCTGAATGAGATGTTGCCACGTCGCTGGATACGCCGTGTAGTGGCCTCTGACCTGTGCTGCTCGAGTGCCCACCACGGTCAATGCACTTGACACCCTGCGATTTTTTCTTGTGGGGTCACATTAAGGAAAGTGATTACGTTCCGCCGGCCGCGGTGGTCTAGCGGTTCTAGGCGCTCAGTCCGGAACCGCGCGACTGCTACGGTCGCAGGTTCGAATCCGGCCTCGGGCATGGATGTGTGTGATGTCCTTAGGTTAGTTAGGTTTAAGTAGTTCTAAGTTCTAGGGGACTGATGACCACAGATGTTAAGTCCCATAGTGCTCAGAGCCATTTGAACCATTTGATTACGTTCCCCATCTACCACATTACCTCGAAGACTTGTGACACCGCAGCGCTGCAGCTGTTCTTACCGTAGTCGCGCGGTCTGGGGCCCGTTGCCACGGTCCGCGCGGTTCCCCCCGTCCGAGGTTCGATGATGATGATGGTGGTGATGTTTGGGTTGTGGGGCGCTCAACTGCGCAGTTATCAGCACCCATACCAATTCCCAACCTTTGCTCAGTCCAATCTCGCCACTTGCATGAATGATGATGAAATGACGAGGACAACACCAACATCCAGTCATTTCGAGGCAGGTGAAAATCCCTGTCCCCGCCGGGAATCGAACCCGGGACCTCGTGCTCGGGAAGCGAGAACGCGACCGCGAGACCACGAGCTGCGGACCGGAGGTTCGAGTCCTCCCTCGGGCATGGGAGTGTGTGTTGTCCTTAGAGTAAGTTAGATTAAGTAGTGTGTAAGCCTAGGGACCGATAACCTCAGCAGTTTCGTCCTATAGGAACTTACTACAAATTTCTAATTGTTCTTACCGTCATTCCTGATATGCCGAGACGGGTATGAGTAGAACTAGGCTGCCGATTAGACGTGTACCATGTAACGAAGTGTAGACACACAGAACATTTATAAACATTGTAAAAAAAATTCTACTTTGTCTTTCATATAATGTATCATTTCTTTGCTTTGTTCTTGATCGTGTAAACTGTACCGTTTTTCTTTAATATTTCATGCACTTTTTAATTAACCTTTACATTGCCGTTAATAAAGTACCTGTTGAGATATGGACCATTCTGACCTATGATATCCATCTGTCTGTTAACATTACAAATGGTACTCGATATGGTTCCCATTTACACATCCTTGAAATCTTCTTTTCAAACTATCGGAAACTCTTGAGAAGACACCTAGCTGCCCTCGTATATGGTCTCATGGATGAGTCACATCTGCATCTACATCTACATCTGCATACATACTTCGCAAGTCATCGTAAATTGTGTGGCGTAGGTTACCTTGTACCACTACTACTCATGTTTTCTCCTGTTCCACTCAGAAATAGAGTGAAGGAAAAACGACTGGCTAAATATATTACATACGAGCCCTCATTACTCCTATCTTTGTGGTCTTTGGCGAAATGTGCATTGGTGGTGGTAGAATCGTTCTGCAGACGGCTTCGAATGCCGGTTCTCCAAATTTTCTCAGTAGTGTTTCTCGAAAAGAACGTCACCTTCCCCCCAGGGATTCTCATTTGAGTTCCCAAAGCATCTCCATAATACTTGCATGTTGATCGAGCCTGTCACTAATAAATCTAGCACCCCAACTCTGAATTATTTCTATGTCTTCCTTTAATACGATGTAGTGAGGATCCCAGACACTTCACCATACTCAAGAATGGGTCGCGCTAGTGCTCAAGAGTGTTCTACTTTGCCGGCCAGAGTGGCCGAGCGGTTCTAGGCGCTACAGTCTGGAACCACGCGACCGCTACGGTCGCAGGTTCGAATCCTGCCTCGGGCATGGATGTGTGTGATGTCCTTAGGTTAGTTAGGTTTAAGTAGTTCTAAGTTCTAGGGGATTTTTTGAGGTCGCTTTCGGGCGCTAAAATCGAAACAGTAGACAAAGCCATAGAGACTGAATTCCCAACGATGGACATAAGCATACAAACTGACCTCCCCCTCATGGCTGCAGCTCCCCCCTCTGAAAGCCGGGGAACAAAACCGATAAAACACCAACAACGGCTAGGGAATCCTGTGGCTGTGGCAGTTTCTAAAGACGAGCACACAAATAAACAACCAATTCAGGAAAACATAGTGACAAGCTCAAGCACGAGTTCTACCACACAAGGCACACCAATAGTCAGACTACCACCCGTCGATCCGGTAAGGATGTACCCCAACTTAGAGTACACCATGCAACTATCAAGATTAGAGCAGCCGGCTACCCTGACCACGGCCTTACGACATGTGGTCCGTGTAGGACATGAAGAGGGTAGGAAGGTAACCTTCTCGGTAATGGAGGCTGTTGACAGAATTCGACTAAAATCTGTGAATTTCCCCACTGACTTTGGAGCCTTGCGAGACCTGCTCAAGAAAGTATTCGAAAGACGAGGTGAGAAATTCGATCTTGACGACATTTACCAACAATCAGTACTGGCACATGGACGAATTGCGTTCGACTGGAGTAAGACATGGCAGAATGACCGAATACATACGTACTTCCCTTAATGGCAAATATCAATGTTGGACAACTTAACACTCATAACAGTCGACTCGTGATGCAGGAGCTCCGAAGGGAGGTGGAGGAGTGGAGACTATATGTACTCTGTCTACAGGAGCCGTACTCCCAAGCTGGGAAAATTGCATTTGCTGCCGCTACGTGGCAAATAGTCAGCAGAGGGGATGACCCGAAGGCGGCAATCATAATTACAAACAAACTTTTGAGGGTCACCACACTTCCGCAGTTTACAACTAGCCACTGTAGCGTCGTGGAGCTGCAATCCCCTGTGGGAATTATTACTCTCATAAACATGTATTTTCAATATGGAGACAATATAGAACAGCACATAGATTATTTAGCGAGAGTAACAAAGGCGTTACAGGGAAGAAAAGTTGTGATAACAGCTGACATCAACGCTAAATCCCCCCTGTGGCACAGTGGCACAAGAGATGCGAACGGTGAAAAAGTAGAAGAATTTATTACGGCATCACAACTTGTGGTGGCCAACAGGCCTGGCAGTCCTCCTACCTACGCTGCAGGAGGAGGACAAGGAACAAATATAGACGCCACTCTCGTAACACCGAACACAACTAATATTATTCAACACTGGAGAGTTATAGAAAACGCCACCACAAGCGACCACAACTTGATAAATTTCACCTTAGGAGAAAGAGAGTGCCGCTGGGCCATGGGGTGGGAGGTACAACTAAATTATAAAAGAACTGACTGGGAACGCCTAGCAAGGGAGTGCGACATTCCTCCATTACCTGAAGGTGACATACATCGGGACATGAACGTAGACGAGAGGGCGGAGGAACTGGTGAGTGCAGTGACCAGAGCGGTGAGGGCTGCTGTACCAACTAGGAGGAGGGCCATGGCGGCCTCTCCGTCACCATGATCTGCCGAACTAGGAAAACTGCGTCAATCTGTCAGAAGGCTGAGGAGGCACTACCAGCGCAGTGTCGTCTGGCAGGAACGACAAAGGTGGCAGTTGTTATATAGGGAGGAAAAGCAGAGGTTCCAAAAGGAACTGCGTGCGGTAAGGACGCGAAGCTGGGAAAACTACCTGCTAAACCAGCTAGTCATGGACTCATGGGGGCTTCCCTATAAGCTGGTAAGAGAGAAAATCCGCTCTCCTCTGGAGTTATCGACAGTCAGGCACGGGGACAGGATGACGGAGTCTTGGCAGGAGACTGCGGAGGTCCTCCTCCGGTCCCTGCTGCCTGACGACAAGGCGGATGGGGAGACTGATGGGCAGAAGCAACTGAGAAATGAAGATCAAGAAGTATACAACAATGAGACGGCTGTCTACCCCTTCTCTGAGGAGGAGGTAGCAGCCCATATAAGATCGTTACAAAGAGGAAAAGCACCTGGGCCAGACGGCATTGTGGCGGAGGTGGTGCATTTCCTGGCGCCCCAGCTGACTGCACCACTTACTCATCTTTACAATGAATGCCCCAGGCAAAGGAAGTTTCCGAAGAAATGCAAAACGGCAAACGTAGTTATAATAAAGAAAGGACCTGATAAGGACCCTGCAGAAGTGAAGTTCAAAAATGGCTCTGAGCACTATGGGACTTAACATCTTAGGTCATCAGTCCCCTAGAACTTAGAACTACTTAAACCTAACTAACCTAAGGACATCACACAACACCCAGCCATCACGAGGCAGAGAAAATCCCTGACCCCGCCGGGAATCGAACCCGGGAACCCGGGCGTGGGAAGCGAGAACGCTACCGCACGACCACGAGATGCGGGCAGAAGTGAAGTCATACAGGCCGATTTGCCTGTTGGATCTATTCGGAAAGATACTGGAGAAACTGTTAACTGACAGATTGGCGGCACACCGAGTGTTGTGCGGGATGAGCAACAGGCAGTTCGGCTTCAGGCCGGGGCGGTCGGCATCTGATGCAATCGCCCTGGCAGCTGAGCTCTGCGGCTCGACCCCGCACAGATACGTGGTTGGCATCATGGTGGATATCAGTGGCGCCTTCGACAATCTGTGGTGGCCTTCGTTCTTCTCCTGCTTGCGGGATAAAGAGTGTCCAGGGCCGCTATACGGTTGCCTGAGGAGCTATTGTAAGGATCGGGAGGTCTGGCTATCATCCCCTAGCGAAAGAGTTGGAAAAACAATCACCAAAGGATGTCCCCAAGGATCCGTTTTAGGGCCTCTCTTCTGGGACATTCACATGGAGCCACTATTAGACAGGTTACAACAAAGCGATGAGGTGCTAGAGGTGATAGCCTACGCGGATGACCTCCTCCTGTTGGTCGGCGGCCGTAGCCGGGAAGACATTGAACCGAAAGTAGAGAGAGCCATAGATAAACTACAACAATGGTGCCACACGACTAAAATGACGCTCTCACCCAACAAATCCACATACCTGTTACTAAAAGGACATCTAATCAGAAATCCCACTGTCAGAATTGACAGCTCACCAGTTCTCCGGCGACGTGAGACACGCTATCTAGGCGTTATCATTGATGAGACGTGGAGCTTCGGGAAACACATTGACACCATAACCCAGAGAGCTCTCCAGATATTAAACAACCTCATCTCAATAG